>NC_044558.1:120214422-121519432 GCF_007565055.1 Rhinopithecus roxellana | reverse complement strand
GAGAATCACTTGAACCTGGGAGGCAGAGGTTGCAGTGAGCCAAGATGGCACCACTACACTCCAGCCTGGTGACAGAGAGAGAGTCTGTCTAAAATTTAAAAAAAAAAAAAAAAAAAAGAAAAGAAAAAAGAAATTGAAGTCATTGCAGTGGCTCATGCTTGTGCTCCCAGCCCTTCAGGAGGCCAAGGCAGGAGGATCCCTTGAGCTCAGGAGGCCAAACCAGCCTGGGTAACATAGGGAGACCCGTCTCAAAAAAAAAAAAAAAACATTTAAGTAGCAGGCATGGTGGTGTGTGCCTATAGTCCCAGTTACTTGGGAGGCTGAGGCAGGAGGATCACTTAAGCTGGGAGGTTGAGGCTGCAGTGAGCCGTAATTATGCCACTGCACTCTAACCTGAGTGACAGAGTGAGATCCTGTCTCAAAGAAGAAAAAAAAGAGAGAAAGACTGAGAAGTAAATGGAAATATAGAAAGAAACCAAGGAACTTTATCTCTGAACACGCCTACATTGTACTGATTCTAGCCATACAGAGCTGCTTGTGGTTCCTTGGCTGTTCCATTCCTCCACTAGGCTTTTGACAGGGTACTCCCTCAATCTAATAAATACAAACACCTAGTCTTTCCCACAGCACGTTTTTCTTTTTTTCTCTTTTTCTTTTTTGAAACAGAGTCTCACCCTGTTGCCCAGGCTGGAGTGCAGTGGTGTGATCTCGGCTCACTACAACCTCCAACCCCGGGGTTCAAGCAATTCTCCTGCCTCAGCCTCCCAAACAGCGTGGGATGACAGGCATGCGCCACGATGCCCAGCTAACTTTTGTATTTTTAGTAGAGACAGGGTCTCACCATGTTGGCCAGGCTGGTCTCAAACTCCTGACCTCAAGTGATCCACCCACCTCAGCCTCCCAAAGTACTAGGATTATAGGTGTGAGCCACCACACCCAGCCTCCCTCCAGTACCTTTTTAAAGACATTTCCACAATGACCTGTGTTGTCCATTAAAGTAGCCACTAGCTGCACGTGGCTACTGCGTACTTCAAATGTGGCTGTACAACTGAGGAACTGAATTTTTAATTTATTTGAATGAATTTAAATTTAAATAGCCACATATGGCTAGTGGTTACTCTACTGGACAACACAATAGCCTACACAAATGTTCATTCCTTTCTGATGCTGCCTCTCCCCCTTATCTCTCCCCAGATAATCACAGCATTCCCCTGTCCCTATAGCACTTGATTGAAGAGCCTGTCAGAATTCATCAAATCGTATGCAATAATTTATTTGCTGGAGATGATACTAAAAATAAAACTACCTCTCAGACTTTTTATGAAGAGTAAAATAAATGTTTAGCCCTCAGCTGGAACTTTAATAATATTAGCTTCCTTCTCTTCCTCTCACCTAAAGTCCCATCACTCGAACATAAAATGTGGAATAATCTCCATTGCTTTACCTAAATGTACATCAGGCTTCAAATTATTCTACTTATTATTCCAAAGAACCGCTTTTTGTCCCCCAAAATCAATCCAGTAGGTTGGTGTATTCATAAACTAATTCTTGGTCTTTCTTTAGAGAAATGTTAGTTCCAGGGTACTCAAAGTTTCTTGAAGCCACTTTGAAACAATGATGAATCTTGCTTCATTCAAATATACCCCCCTCAACTGCCACAGACTTTGCATTGAAGCTGACCTTTTGCATCCAAATAAACTTCAGGGTCGGGATAACTGAACAGCAGATCTAATTTCAATAATCTGTCCCTCCACCCACCTCGACAGCTCCTTATTCCAGAATTTCTATAAACTACAGGAACGTCCACTAGAGGTCACTTTACTGCCACATGCAATGAATGGAAATTTTGGAGCTCCACTTCCTTTAGAAAGGCTACGGATTAACAGTGTTGGTGTTGATGTTCTAGGAAAGTATGAGAGCCAGTTGGAGAGTAATTACATATTCCCATACCATGGCACACAGTGCTCCCAGATTTTCTGACATATGAGGCTGAAAGTGCTCATGAAAATTATGGAAACTGAGAGGGAAATCAGATTATTCCATCTCAAAAGCTACATTCACTATTGATGCCTTCACACTAGATCAGATCCAGAACTCCAGAAGTATGCTAGCGCAGGCAGGAATCCTAATGTGCAGACAGTACATTCGTGGGTATCAGAAGGTCTGTGAGCCTCTAAAATTGCGTGCATTTGCTGAGGATAGAAAGATCCTCAAAAAGGTTTAAAAGATGAGAAGGTCTGTGAACCTCTAAAATTGTGTGCGTTTTGCTGAGGACAGAAAGATCCTCAAAAAGGTTTAAAAGAAAAGGGAGAAATCTGATTCAGGGCCATCTGACTCAGAGCCACCACTGGAAGAGAACTTTTTTTTTTAATCTGACACCGAAGAAAATTCAAGGAAAAATCTGGACTGAGAAATCCCTCCAACTCTAAAACATCTTGTTAGTCAGAGACAGATCAAGGTACTGGTAAGCCCCAGTTTGTTTTTTGTGTTTTTTTAGAAAGAGGCTGAATGGCAGAACTGAAATGCTAGCAAAGCCTCAGCATTCACCACCAAGCTAAAAGGAACAGAATAAATGATAATTGTCAGTAGTTAAGACAGAAAACAAAAGGAAGATAAATGAGAATGGCTCACCAGGACCTGAAACCCTAGGCACTTGGGACAAATGGGGATCATTGACATAGAAAAAGGGGTGGGACCCCCCAGTGTGATGCAGATTTGTTTGAGGCTGGGTGACCAGCCCCAGAGACTGGAGTCCTCACTGGCCAGCCCTCCCCTCCCCCACAGCCCAGCGCGAGCTCACAATTTCTCATCCTTCCGATGGCAGTCGGCTCCTAGGGACTTAAACTGATCAAATGGAAGCTTGGGGTGAGCAGAGCCTGCCACCACCCCGAAACCTGATAGTTCAGAACAGTCTAAACTGAGTGGACAGGCAATGTTGAAGGAAAAGAGAATTCGGGGAACTGCGACATATTTCTGTTCCTTTAGAAATGGAAGGTTTGGGCTTTAACGTGAACTTAAGCTATTTGGGGGAAGTTTGGAGTTTAGGATGATTTGAAGAATAAAGGCCTTTGTTTTTGACTGACTGTTATTTCAGATCTTACCCATCTATCAATTAAATCTGACTTATTAACAATATCTGACAAAAAATTCTATCCATTTGAGGATGGTGTAAGGTATCCTTGTACTAACTATTCTCCCTAACCTTTTGGGAAAATGACCATATCCTTTTGCCTTAGCACTGGACCCCCTCAGGACTTGTAAGGCTGCTTTTTTTTTTTTTTTTTTTTTTTTTTTTTTTTTTTTTTTGAGCCGGAGTCTTCTCTCACTCTGTCACCCAGGCTTGAGAGCAACGAAGTGATCTTGGCTCACTGCAACCTACGGGTTCAAGCGAGTCTCCGGCCTCAGCCTCCTGAGTAGCTGGGATTACAGGCGCACACCACCATGCCAGGCTAATTTTTGTATTTTTAGTAGAGACGAGATTTCACCATGTTGGTCAGGCTGGTCTTGAACTCCTGACCTTGTTATCCATCCGCCTCAGCCTCCCAAAGTGCTAGGATTACAGGTGTGAGCCTCTGAGCCCAGCCAAGGACTTGCAGGGCTTAAGGAGATAATTGTGTTTTCTATTATGTCTTAAAAGCCAGCAAACTGTAAATCCTAGAGAGGAATCATTTTCGGGAAACTAGAGACATAGTCCAGCCTCGGAGTAGCTTGCCATCCATACAGTCTTAAAGGTTCTATCAATTTCTTTTTAAATCAAAGGATCAAACAGGCACCACTGTAAGGACTTGGGGGAAAAATGAGCCCAATTGATAACTTCTTTTCAAGCAAGTAACATCTAGCAAACTATACAAGCAAATAGGAACAAAATCAAGAGACTATAAAACTTATTCCAGCTCCAAAACTAGTTCTGTGACCTTCTGAAGTTTCTTACCTTTACCACATATACTCCATGTGATCTGACATGCAGCACATTACAGTGCAAAGAGCAAGGACTTAAAGCCAAGGCATTCATCATGGGAATTTTTACTTTGTAGCTGAGTGATTTTAAAGAGTTATCTAACCACAGATTCCTCATCTGTAAAATGGGGATAATAAAATCTAAGTTGTAAGGAGTAGGGACATTGTAAATGTCCAACAAATGGGGTGTGTGCATATCTATATGTGTAAATTACCTCAGCCTCCCTCTGAGCTGAGAGAGTGAGATAAAATACAATGTATTAGCCCAGGCACAGTGGCTCATATATGTAATCACAACACTTTGGGAGGTTGAGGCTGGAGGATCGCTTGAGCCCAGGAGCTCCAGACCAGCCTGAGCAACATGGCGCAATTCTGTTCCTACAAAAAATTCAAAAATTAGCTGGGCATGGTGATAGGCCACTGTGGTCCCAGCTATTCAGGAGGCTAAGGTGGGAGAGGATCTCTTGAGCCCAGGAGGTCAAGGCTGCAGCTGCAGTGACCCATAATCGCACCACTGAGCTCCAGCCTGAGCAGCAGACAGAGCAAGACCCTGTCTGAAAAAAAAAAGGGCTGGGTGCGTGGGTGCGGTGGCTCAAGCCTGTAATCCCAGCACTTTGGGAGGCCGAGGTGGAGGGATCACGAGGTCAGGAGATGGAGACCATCCTGGCTAACACAGTGAAACCCCATCTCTACTAAAAATACAAAAAAAAAAAAAAAATTAGCCAGGCGTGGTGGCAGGCGCCTGTAGTCCCAGCTACTCGGGAGGCTGAGGCAGGAGAATGGCGTGAACTTGCAGTGAGCAGAGATCGCACCACTGCACTCCAGCCTGGGCGACAGAGCAAGACTCTGTCTCAAAAAAAAAAAAAAAAAAAGGTATTATTAAAAATAAGTACTATAGGCCGGGCGCGGTGGCTCAAGCCTGTAATCCCAGCACTTTGGGAGGCCGAGACGGGCGGATCATGAGGTCAGGAGATCGAGACCATCCTGGCTAACATGGTGAAATCCCGTCTCTACTAAAAAAAATAAATACAAAAAACTAGCCGGGCGAGGTGGTGGGCGCCTGTAGTCCCAGCTACTCAGGAGGCTGAGGCAGGAGAATGGTGTAAACCCGGGAAGCGGAGCTTGCAGTGAGCTGAGATCCGGCCACTGCACTCCAGCCCGGGCAACAGAGCAAGACTCCGTCTCAAAAAAAAAAAAAAAAAAAAAAAGTACTATATTAAGAATGTAATTAATAAATTCATCATAATAATAGAAAGCATACAGATTCACTTTGGCTATCACACACAACAAAAATTGGCTAAGTCTTATTTCAGATCTATTGAAATTGTTCTTTTAACCACTTGCAGGGTCAATAAGAAGTGGCTGGAAGATTGATTTCCACTGAACAATAGGAAAAGTTACCAACAGTGGTTCTAAAACAGAAGGGCTGCTTCAGGAAACGGTGAGTTTCTTGTTACAAGGGTAGGACAGTATAATGGGAAAGAAATGAGAGGGGCTCAAAATGTCCGGATCAACTACAGACCTGTACTTTATCAGGCCTCTTCCAGTCCTAGAAACACTGTGCTAGAGAATTTCAGAAGGAAATTCTACTTCAAAATGTTTCACCACTTTTGGCTGGGCATGGTGGCTCACACTTGTAATCCTAACACTTTGGGAGTCCGAGGCAGGAGGATCATTTGAGCCCAGGAGTTCAAGACCAGCCTGGACAATATAGTGAGATCCAAAATGGGTGTGGCAGCTCACACCTGTAATTCCAGCACTTTGGGAGGTTGAGCCAGGTGGATTGCAAGGTCAAAAGCTCGAGACCATCCTGGCCAACACGGTGAAACCCCAACTCCACTCTTATTTATTTATTTATTTATTTAGAGACAGAGTTTCACTCTTGTTGCCCAGGCCAGAGTGCAATAGCGCAATCTCGGCTCACCGCAACCTTCGCCTCCCAGGTTCAAGCAATTCTCCTGCCTCAGCCTTTCAAGTAGCTGGGATTACAGGCATGCACCACCTCGCCTGGCTAATTTTGTATTTTTAATAGAGATGAGATTTCTCCATGTTGGTCAGGCTGGTCTCAAATTCCCGACCTCAGGTGATCCGCCTGCCTCGGCCTCCCAAAGTGCTGGGATTACAGGCCTGAGCCACCGCACCTGGCCCCATCTCTATTAAAAATACAAAAATAAATTAGCTGGGCATGGTGGTGCATGCCTGTAGTCCCAGCATGAGAGGCTGAGGCAGGAGAATCACTTGAACCCAGGAGGGCGGAGGTTGCAGTGAGCCAAGATCGTACCACTGCACTCCAGCCTGGCGACAGAGCTAGACTCTGTCTCAAAAAAAAAAGCAAAAAAACAAACAAACAAAAACACACACACACACACACATTTTTTCCAAAGCTGGGTGAGGTGGTGCATGCCTGTGGTCCCCAGCTACTGGGGAGGCTGAAGCAGGAGGATCACTTGAGCCCAGGAGGTCAAGGCTGCAGTGAGTCATGATTGCGCCACTGCACTCCAGCCTGGGTGACAGAGACCCTGTCTCAAAAAAAAAAAAAGTAAGAGCTTATGAAATAATAGCTACCATTAACACAGTTGCTCCTTATGCCTCCTTATGTACAAGTGATAGGTTTGAATACAGCCCTTTTGAAATATTTAAAAGTAAAATTTTAGGATCATAAAGTGTGAAAATGACTAAAAGAGAATTTTTAAAGAACATTAATCCTCTCTAAACTGACTAAAGAAAATATTTGGTGTATTTCCTTTTTTTTTTTTTTTTTGAGACGGAGTCTCGCTCTGTCGCCCGGGCTGGAGTGCAGTGGCCGGATCTCAGCTCACTGCAAGCTCCGCCTCCCGGATTTACGCCATTCTCCTGCCTCATTGAAATATTTAAAAGTAAAATTTTAGGATCATAAAGTGTGGAAATGATTAAAGAGAATTTTTAAAGAACATTAATCCTCTCTAAACTGATTAAAGAAAATATTTGGTGTATTTGTTTGGACGAACGGAGGCAAGATGGCGCAGTTCCGGGTTCTTCACCGTCAACTTTCCTGCGCCCGGGAAAGACACGGGTCGACTTCGCAGGCGCAACCCGACTTCCGACGGAGAGAAACCGGAACCCGCCTAGCCACGCCTACCGACCCGCCCCCGACCCGCCTATGTCCCGCCCACTGCCCGCCCACTCCCGGGCCCAGGACATAAAAGCCAGTCCCGGCTGGCGTAGGGTGCGAACTTCCTGGGCACCTCCTCGTGCGCGGGACCCAGGAACCTCGCCTGAGAACGCCGGAGCGACTTCGTCGGCCTCCACAGCCGGAGCCCGGTGAACCTCACCCCTCCCTCACATTGGTTTGTAAATAAAGTTTGTTTTGTTTTGTTTTGTTTTGTTTTTGAGACGGAGTCTCGCCCTGTCGCCCAGGCTGGAGTGCAGTGGCGCGATCTCGGCTCACTGCAAGCTCCGCCTCCCGGGTTTACGCCATTCTCCTGCCTCAGCCTCCCGAGTAACTGGGACTACAGGCGCCCGCCACATCGCTCGGCTAGTTTTTTTGTATTTTTTTTAGTAGAGACGGAGTTTCACCGTGTTAGCCAGGATGGTCTCGATTTCCTGACCTCGTGATCCGCCCGTCTCGGCCTCCCAAAGTGCTGGGATTACAGGCTTGAGCCACCGCGCCCGGCCATAAAGATTTTTTTTGCCTTGCCTACTTGCCTTTTCTCTGGCATTTGCTCTGGGGGTCGCATTGAAGCAAATCAGTATTTCCTTTTTTTTTTTTTTTTTTTTTGAGGCGGAGTCTCGCTCTGTCGCCCAGGCTGGAGTGCAGTGGCCGGATCTCAGCTCACTGCAAGCTCCGCCTCCCGGGTTTATGCCGTTCTCCTGCCTCAGCCTCCCGAGTAGCTGGGACTACCGGCACCCGCCACCTCGCCGGGCTAGTTTTTTTGTATTTTTTTAGTAGAGACGGGGGTTTCACCGTGTTAGCCAGGATGGTCTCGATCTCCTGACCTCGTGATCCGCCCGTCTTGGCCTTCCAAAGTGCTGGGATTACAGGCTTGAGCCACCGCGCCCGGCCGGTGTATTTCCTGTAAGTATTTTTTTTCACATACTTTCACCTAGCTGGGGATCACATGTTTACAGTTTGGTAGGATGAAAACCGGAGTTTACATTTGTGAGATTATTTGACATTTCTTCCAGTATCATAAGGGGAGCTGTTCCCACAGATACCATCTTGACAACCACGGCTTTTTCTCTCCACTATTTTTATCCTTTGTCTTCGGGAATTTATTATCTATCGAGTAAGGACATGCCCTGTGATCCCTAGCTTCTTAAATGTGAATTTTCTCACTTTCACTGTATATCACCTTCCCTATGAGCCTCAAGAAGTACCCTCTCCTTATACAGTTCACAACTTCTCTTTCTCCTTTCTCTCCAATATCCAAGGTACTGGACTCAGTTCAACTCCACAACCTAGCCCTACAGAATCTCTCCCCTGGATGCAGAGAGTGATATTTAGAGATGGAGCTTCTTCCTACAAGCATTTCTTTTCTTTTTTTTTTGAGATAGTCTTACTGTGTCACCTAGGCTGGAGTGCAGTGACAACGATGTCAGCTCACTGTAACCCCCACCTCCCCAGTTCAAGCAATTCTCCTGCCTCAGCCTCCTAAGTAGCTGGAACCACAGGCATGCACCTCCATGCCCAGCTAATTTTTGTATTTTTAGTAGAGGTGGGGTTTCACCATGTTTGCCAGACTCATCTCAAACTCCTGACCTCAAGTGATCCATCCGCCTTGGCTTTCCAAAGTGTTGGAATTACAGATGTAAGCCACTGCACCCAGCACTCAACATTTTTTAACTATACAGATTATATGCAGCTTCACAAATATAATTTCCCATTTGTCCACATACTAGGTATATGACAAATGGAACTTTAATCTGAAGAGTCAAGAAATTGGCCAGGCACATTGCAAAGTCAGCATTTTGGAAGGCCAAAGAGGGAGGATCACTTAAGGTCAGGAGTCTGAGACCAGCTTGGGCAATACAGGGAGAACCTCTCTCCACAAAAATGTAAATATTAGTGAGGCACAATGATGTGTGCCTGTAGTCCCAGCTACTTGGGAGGCTGAGGCAGGAGGATCACTTAAGCCCAGGAGTCAGAGGCTGTGGTGAGCTGTGATTGTGCCACTGCACTCCAGCCTGGGTGATAGAACAAGACTCTGTCTCTAAAAAAAAAAAAAAAAAAAAAAAAAAAAAAAAAAAAAAGGGAGGCCAGGAGTGGTCGCCCATGTAATTCCAGCACTTTGGAGGCTGAGGCTGATGGCTCATAAGGTCAGGAGTTTGAGGCCAGCCTGGCCAACATAGTGAAACCCAGTCTCTACTAAAAATTAAAAATTAACCAGGCATGGTGGTGCACACCTGTAGTCTCAGCTATTTGGGAGGCTGAGGCAGGAGAATTGCATGAACCCAGGAGGTGCCACTACACTCCAGCTTGGGCGACAGAGCGAGACTTCATCTCCAACTATACAAATTCCGCTTGATCAATCCAACACACTATTCTGTCTGATTTAGTCAGTCATGTTTAAATACTTTATTTTCACAAGTAGAGAAATTGGGGGGTGAGAAGTTGTAATAACTATTCCTCAAAAAAGTCACTTCCATGTCATCTATAAGGTAAACTGTAAAAGAACAATGGCTGGTAATGAGAACACTTGCTTTCTAATTCCAGATCTGATGCTTGCTGTGTAGCTTCAGACAAGTCACTTAATACCTTAATTTCCTCAGCTATGTAATGCCCAGTATGAAGAAAGAGGATCTATATGAAAATCCTTTGAGAGGTAGAAATTGCTCTGCAATGAAAAACATCATTACTAATGCATAATTCTTCCTTTCCTCATTCTATTTATATTGGAATAATGCCATTAATATGTCTTTGAGATAACTCATAATTCTCTCTTCCCTCCATTGATTCATTCATGGAATGACTGAAGGCATTTTGGTAGATAAATAAAAGACAAGTGACAATCATCTGTTACAGGATTAAAGCCAAATGGCTGTGAAAAAACGGGTACATTAAATGATCAAATCAAAGACTATACATTTGCTATTTGTAAGACAAATACTGCGTCTTTATGGGTTTTCAGATCCATTGGTTAAAAAACAAAGTAGTGGTATAACATACTCAAGAAGTTTAATATAACATTAATGAAGGCTAACAACCATGAAAACCATTTATCTTTGTATTTGAATCACCAATTTCAGATGAAATTTAAAACACTCAATTCCTAATTGTTAGCACTGACTTGCCAACAAAAATCTTAAGGAAATATTTTGTAGCTAGATCACACCATTGTTACACATTTGCTTGAGAAAACAAAGTATGTATGTAACTAAAGTATGTAACTAAATCCTACCTTATCATTACCATGCCTTCAATAAGATCCACTCAGCCAAAAATTGAACAATTTAAAATATATAGTTTAATTTGAAATCTGTATTATCATCTGTCAAATTCTGATGACTATACTTCTTGATGCAGTGTATGTGGTTAGAGCATTCTCTGAATAAATCCAAGGATGCATTGCCATTCTTACAGGAGTCTGTTAACTTGAAAAGGAAAAAAAAAAAAAAATCAGTGGCGTATCACAACTTGCTATCTAGCCACCTTCTCTGATTTTGGTGAAAGTGATTCAAAGGTGACCAGATAATTGTAAATGGAGAGCCTGGGTAGAAAAATTACTTGAAATGACTTTCCAAATGTACAGCACTTCCCGAAACTACAGATAAATGGAATAAAACAAACTCTACTTAATCTAAACATAAACAACATAGCATGCTGTGATCCAATGAGAAAAAAGCTTTTTCTTCTTTTCCGTTTCTGCTCTAACATTTCCCAGAGCAGATTCTGTTCTGGTGTGTGAATTTGAACCAGTTGATTAAATTTTGAGCATGTTTCCTCAACTAAAATAATACCGATCTCCTTAGGGTTGCTGTGGAAATTCCAGTAAGCAGTCAAGGAAAGCTAACTGCTAAGTAAAAGCAGTAATAATTATAGCAGGAGCAGCAGCAGCCACAGTTCTCATCCTGTCCTGATGCATCGAGGATGACGTATGGTCTGACGGTGAAAATGAAGAGAATGTTTCAAGAAGAAAAGCATGATCAATGTTGGCAAATACTGAAGTAAAATCAGTGGCTTTTGAATTTGACAAGAAAGGAATTGTTGGTAGCATTGTTTCAAGAGAACATTTCCAAAGCAGTAAGAGGGGAAGCTTCAATGTAGATAGCTAAGGAAGAAACAAACGTAAAGAAAATTGAGGCAGCAGGTATAAACCGGAGGTTTTCAACATTTTGTATTCACCAATAACGATTATAGAGTCATGATTTTAAAATATCAGAGAAAGGCTGGGTGCAGTGGCTCACGCCTGTAATCCCAGCACTTTGGGAAGCCAAGGCGGGCAGGTCACTTGAGGTCAGGAGTTGGAGACCAGCCTGGCCAACATGATGAAACACCGTCTCTACTAAAAATACAAAAAATGAGCCGGACGTGGTGGCGCACTGCTGCAGTCCCAGCTACTTGGGAAGCTGAGGCAGGAGAATCAGTTGAACCCGGGAGATGGAGGCTGCGGTGGGCTGAGATTGCACCACTGCACTCTAGCCTGGGTGACAGAGTGAGATTCCGTCTCGAAAAAAATAAAAAATAAAAAAAAGAGAGAGAAATGTATGTTTCTAGGCTTTTTATTAAAGTTCTCGTTTACAGAAAGTTACAGGATTGAGAAAAACACGACTGAGACAGTCTTATTGCCATGGCTGTAAGTCATAAACAAGAAAAATGTTCCATTAGTGGTTGACAATATATATAACTATTGAGGATATATTTTACTATCATGATTTCTACAGAGCCCATTGATAATACAAACTGGTAAGTCAAGTGGGCAGGGGGAGGCAAGCCATATCTCTAAGTAGATTGGAGATAGAAAGAGAATGCATTTGTAGCGACTGATGAAACACAGTATGCCCACTACATTACTGCTATACCACTGAAATCCGCTGATACAGTTTTCTCATTGATGACGTAAGGAAGAAGAGAAATAATGTGGTTGAGACAGGAAGGGATCAGCCAAGCAATTTCTTTCAACGTATGGATAAATATGCATGCTTGAAAGCCAAAGGTAAGGGTCCAGCCAACAGGAAGAGAACACAGAGAAAAGGAAGGGGATCTACTTGAGGTGATGTCTGCGGGTGGGGCAGGGGAGAAGAGGAAGGGGGAAAGCTTAGTGACAAAGTATCTCATGTATTAAGACAGCATAAGTCTTTATTCAGTAACAGTAGCAACTCCGTGTATTGAGTACCATTGCCATATTAAAACGGTGTCAAATATCTGTCTTATACATAGTAACAGGTAGTGCTTAAAAGGTAATTCACATTTTTAAAAAGTCTGTTTTATCAGAACATATGTAATTCACATTTGATTTTTACTGGTGTCAGTATAAGTCGTAAATTAAGTAGTGACATCATTTATTCACCTTTTGGACTTAAAAATATACCTCAAATTCATGGGGCATTCATAGTTTGCAAAACCTTTCACAGAATCCGCACAACTTTGTGAATCTGCAGAGTGAGTTGAGTCTCCCAGGCTGGAGTGCAGTGGCACATCTCAGCTCACTGCAACCTCCACACCCGGGTTCAAGCAGTTCTCCCACACCAGCCTCCCAAGTAACTGGGATTACAGACATATGCCACCAAGCCCAGCTAATTTTTGCATTTTTAGTCGAGATGGGGTTTCGCTATATTGGTCAGGCTGGTCTTAAAATCCTGACCTCAAGTATAATCTGCCTGCCTCGGCCTCCCAAAGTGCTGGGATTACAGGCGTGAGCCACCGCGACTGGTCTATAATTTTCATATTAAGATAAATTGAGAGTCACAAATGTTAAATGACATGTGTGAGGTTACACAGCTAGTAAATAAGAGAGCCAATATGCAAATCCACTGCTTTGAAATATCCCCTCATTCTTCCTCTCTCCATTCCTCCAGCAATAAACTCTGATTTTCCCCACTTCAGCTAGCACTCCTGATAGAGAAGATGAAAACAGTAAGATATAAGCAAGACATAAAAATCAGGTTATTCCCACTAGTCAGAAAATAGACTTAGATTTTAACCTGTAAAACAAGCTTCATTGATTCAAGACTAAAATGTAAATTATCTCTGACTGCACTATATCCACAGGGTTAGCAAGGGAATCAACCAGAATCAAATAGAGTGAATCTGCATTCATGTATTAAGTCTCTACCCTGTGTAATATATCTAGCAACATGTCAAGTTATCTTTGAAAGTTTTAAATATATATTTTTAACATATATATTAAATTGGCCGGGCACAGTGGCTCACGCCTGTAATCCCAGCACTTTGGGAGGCCGAGGCAGGCGGATCACCTGAGGTCAGGAGTTCGAGATCAGCCTGGGCAGTACGGTGAAACACTGTCTCTACTAAAAATACAAAATTAGCCGAGCGTGGTGACACTTGCCTGTAATCCCAGCTACTCGGGAGGCTGAGGCAGGAGAATCTCTTGAACCTGGGAGGCAGAAAATGTGGTGAGCCAAGATCACGCCATTGCACTCCAGCCTTTGCAACAAGAATAAATCTCCATCTCACCAATATATATATATATATATATATATATATATATATATATATATATATATATTAAATTATATATATGTTTAATTTGCCAATACTTTATTTTGAATTTTTGTATCATTATTGTCGAATAAATTGGTATATAATTTACTTTTCTGGAAGCTGTATTTGGCCTTTTAAATTAGGCCAGACATGGTGGTTCATGCCTATAATCCCAGTTACTCAGGAGGCTGAGGCAGGGAGAATTGCTTGAACGCAGGAGACGGAGGTTGCAGTGAGCTGAGATCGTACCACTGCACTCTAGCCTGGGTGACATAGCAAGACTCCATCTCAAAAAATAAAATTAATTTGTTAATTAATTAAATGTACACAAGTTTCTTCATGTGAATTAGGAAGCTCTTTTACCTCATTCTTTTATTTGTATGTGTGTAGCTTAGAAATGTCCATGCTTTGGCCTGCAGAAGATCTTTTTTGGCATTCTTTGATTCTTCTTCTGTTTATGATTTATATATTGATGTCCTCCTACATTCATGGCTCTAAGCTTTTCACTTATGATTTCCATTAATAGGTTTTCTTTGTCTTTGCTATTTTTTTTTTTCTTTTTCAACTTTTATTTTAGATTCAGTGGGTACATATACAGGTTTGTTACATATATTGCGTGATGCTGAGGTTTGGGGTACAAATGATCCCATCACCCAGGTACTGAGCACAGTAACCAACAATTGAGTTTTCAGTCCTTTTCCCCCTCACACCCTCCCCATCTAGTAGTCCCCGTATCTACTGTTGCCATTTTTTTTTTCTTTTTCTTTTTTGAGACAGGGTCTCCCTCTGTCACCCATGCTGGAATGCCGTGGCATGATCTCAGCTCACTGCAACCTCCATCTCCCGTGTTCAAGCGATTCTCCCACCTCAGCCTCCTGGGTAGCTGGGATTACAGATGCGCACTACCACAGCTCAGCTAATTTTTGTATTTTTAGTAGAGACAGGGTTTCAGCATATTGGTCAGGCTGGTCTTGAACTCCTGACCTCAGGTGATCTGCCTGCCTCGACCTCCCAAATTGCTGGGCTTACAGATGTGAGCCACCGCACCCAGCCTTACTGTTGCCATCTTTATGTGAATGAGAACCTGACATTTAGCCCCCGCTTATAAGTGAGAATATGCAGTATTTGATTTTGTTCCTGAATTAATTCACTTAGGATAAAAATAATGTGAAGAAAGAAAAATACGCACATTCAAATTTAACCATGGCTCTGTAACATGTTTAATAAGCGAATTTTCACATAAATGATCATTTACAGAGGATTGTAATCCTAAATGCATCTGTTGAATCTTAAAAAGCAGTTAGATGACATAATTAAGTCGGGGGGTAGTTTTACCCATAAAATGTTTGTCTATAAATTAAATCATAAATATGGCTTTGAGGAGTAAGTAGGCAATCTTACTCTGACTTGTCAGTTGCTTACTTATTGATAGCAAGCTATGGAGAAGCGTAAATGTATTCAAGGATGTACAAATCAGAGTTATGACTTAAGCATCAAAGTTCTCCCAAAAGAGAGGTTGGTGAACAAATTCCTTCCCCTTTATTAACACTTATGTCACTATTTGCTAGGTACCTTATACATACTGTCTCATCAAATTTTTTACCATACTCCTGGCTAAACAGATATAGAACTCAAGCCATATGGCCGGGCGCAGTGGCTCAAGCCTGTAATCCCAGCACTTTGGGAGGCCGAGACGGGCGGATCACGAGGTCAGGAGATCAAGACCATCCTGGCTAACACGGTGAAACCCCGTCTCTACTAAAAAATACAAAAAACTAGCCGGGCGAGGTGGCGGGCGCCTGTAGTCCCAGCTACTCGGGAGGCTGAGGCAGGAGAATGGCGTGAACCCGGGAGGCAGAGCTTGCAGTGAGCTGAGATCCGGCCACTGCACTCCAGCCTGGGCGACAGAGCGAGACTCTGTCTCAAAACAAACAAACAAACAAACAAACGTGCTTTACCTAATAACAGAATTTGAGATTACCTCAAAACTTTCCACGGAACCATTCTGCCCCCACCCAATGCACCTTACAAGGATGACTGTTTGCTTCAGAGCCAAGAATGACCCTGTTATAAGAAGATACAGCTTGTTTTTTGGAATTCTATTATTTTAATACATTTTTGGGGTAAATTTGAGCTTGAAAAAAGAAAATAGGACTGGGCGCAATGGATCATACCTTTAATTCCAGCACTTTGGCAAGCCAACGTGGGCGGATCAGTTGAGCCCAAGTTCAAGACCAGCCTGGGCAACATAGTGAGACCTAGTCTCTACAAAACATACATAAAAAGAAAAATTAGCCAGGCACGGTGACATAAACCTGTGGTCCCAGCTACTTGGGAGGCTGAGCTGGGAGGATTGCTTGAGCCTGGGAGATCAAGGCTACAGTGAGCTATAATCACACCACTGCACTCCAGCCCAGGCAACAGAGATCCTGTCTCAAAAAAAAAAAAAAAAAAAAAGAAAGAAGGAAAAAGAAAACGAAAAGAGGAAACAGATTTGCAGCTATCATGCTACCACTATTGTAGGGCTTGCCAACTATGGATTCGGGGGAGATACCCCTAAAGCAAATCTGTATGTATAAATGAATTCAAGTATCTTTCACCAAGATATATTCAGGTATGTGGGAAAAGTAATTGGAATTAGAAGAAAAAAGTAAGAGAAATTAGTAATTGAGATTCAAATATGCATACATTACTTTTTTCCTATCTTTCAGGTTCATGGGAAGACAAGAGAGCCTCTGTAGAAATGTTTGGAAAATATATAATTCAGACTTTTAAAAAAAATTACCTGCCTAAATAAATGGTCACTGACATGTTCAGGGCAGATCTATTGAGAAGCAGAGATTCTGAGTGTACTAGACTGTAAGCAACCTAAAGACAGAGTCTTAATCCTCTTTCTACAGTGTCTGGTAAATTACTAGGCAAGGTGGGGCACAGTGGCTCATTCCTGTAATCCTAGTCCTTTGGGAGGCTGAGGGAAAGGACTATTTGAGGCCAGGAGTTTGAGACCTGCCTGGGCAACACAGTGAGACCAAGAACCTATCTCCACAAAGAATTTAAAAGTTAGCCAGTTCCACACCTGTAGTCCCAGCTACTCGGGAGGCTGAAGAGGGAGGATTGTTTGAGCCCAGTGAGATATGATCATACCACTGCAATCCAGCACAGGCAAAAGAGTGAGGCTCTGTCTCTTTAAAAAAAAAAAAAAAAAAATTACTGGCTGGGTGCAGTGGCTGATGCCTATAATCCCAGCACTTTGGGAAGCTGAGGTGGGTAGATCACCTGAGGTCGGGAGTCGGGAGTTCCAGACTAGCCTGACCAACATGGGGAAACCCCGTCTCTACTAAAAATACAAAATTAGCTGGGCGTGGTGGTGCATGCCTGTAATCCTAGCTACTCGGGAGGCTGAGGCAGGAGAATCGCTTGAACCCAGGAGGCAGAAGTTGCAGTGAGTGGAGATCATGCCATTGCACTCCAATCTGGGCAACAAAAGTGAGACTCCATCTCAAAAAAAAAAAAAAAATGTCTAGGCAAATAGAATGTACTCAACAAATACTTGTGGCTGGGCACAGTGGCTCATGCCTGTGATCTCAGCACTTCAGGAGGCTGAAGTGGGAGAATCGCTTGAGGCTAGGAGTTTGGGACCAGCTTGAACAACTTTGGGAGATCCCAACTCTACAAAAAAATTAACATTTAGCTGAGTATGGTGGTGCATGCTTGTATTCCCAGCTACTTAGAAGGCTGAGGCAGAAGGATCATTTGAGCCCAGGAGCTCAAGGCTACAGTGAGCTATGATCATGTCACTGCATTCCAGCCTAGGTGACAGAGTAAGATCCTGTTTCTTTAAAAAAAAAAAAAAAGGGGGGGGGGAAATGAAATAGGAAATACAGCAATGCCAAGTCATATAGGCCCTTGTAGGCCACTGTAAAGGCTTTGAGATAAAAAGCCTTTGGTCGGGTGCGGTAGCTCACGCCTGTAATCCCAGTACTTTGAGAGGTCAAGGTGGTGGATCACAAGGTCAGGAGTTCGAAACCAGCCTGGCCAATATGGTGAAACTCCGTCTCTACTAAAACTACAAAATAATTAGCCAGGTGTGGTTGCACATGCCTGTAATGCCAGCTACACAGGAGACTGAGGCAGGAGAATTGCTTGAATCTGGGAGGCGGAGGTTGTAGTGAGCCGATATTGCACCACTGCACTCCAGGCTGGGTGACAGAGTGAGACTCCAACTCAAAAGAAAAAACAAAAAAGGCTTTGGAGGATTTTAGGGGGAGGAGTGACATGAAAATGCCTACTGTGTTGAAAACAGAATGTTGATAGATGGTGTCCAAGGCCAAGAGAGGGAGAATATCACAGTACCTCTGATGATCATGGGACATCACTATACGTCTTATCTGGATTACTGTGATAACTTCCTATCAAAAAAAGAAAATTAGCCAGGCACAGTGGTATGCACCTATAGTCCCAGCTACTTGGGAGGCTGAGGTACTGCTGGTGCTGCTACTACTACTACTACTACTACTAGTATAACTTCTTAAGTTATCACAGTAATCCAGGTAAGAGGTATGGTGCCTTGGACCAAGACGGAAGTGATGAGAAGTAATTGAGTTTTGGGTGTATTCTGAAAGTAAAGCTAACAGGATTTGCTGACCAGTTGAATATAAAGTGTGTGAAAAGGAAAAGCTGGAATTTTGGCCTGAGGATGGAGTTGACATTTACTGAGATGGGGAAGATTCTAGGAGGAAATATGTGGGTGGAAATGCCAATATCTTTTTGTTAAACACATATAAGAGTTTAGTGACCTACCATAACAAAATCCCACAGATTGGGTGGCATAAACAATAGAAATCGGCCGGGCACAGTGGCTCACGCCTGTAATTCCAGCACCTTGGGAGGCCAAGGGCGGCGGATCATGAGGTCAGGAGATCGAGACCATCCCGGCTAACATGGTGAAACCCCGTCTCTACTAAAAATACAAAAAATTAGCCAGGCGTGGTGGCGGGCGCCTGTAGTCCCAGCTACTCGGGAGGCTCAGGCAGGAGAATGGCGTGAACCGGGGAGGCGGAGCTTGCAGTGAGTCCAGGCCATTGCACTCCAGCCTGGATGACAGAGCGAGACTCTGTCTCAAAAAAATAAAATAAAATAAAATAAAATAAAAAATAAAAATAAATTTATTTTCTCATAGTTCTGGAGGCTGGAGGTCCAAGGAGGTATCAACAAGTTTGGTTTCTTCTGGAGCCTCTCTCCTTGGCTCTCAGACGGCCACCTTTTCACTGTGTCCTCACGTGGCCTTTCTTCCTCTGTGCTCACAAGCCCCTTTTATCTCTTTTTTGTGTGTCCAAACTTCCTCCTCTTAGAAGGACACCAGTCAGACTGGATTAGGTTTCACCCTAAGGGCCTCATTTTAACTTACTCACCTTTTTAAAAGACCCTGTCTCCAAATATTTCTAAATCTCGCATCCTGAAGTATTGGGAGTTTGGGCTTTATGTATGAATTGTGAGGGACAAAATTCAGCTCATAATATTTTTTTTTTTTTTTTTTTTTTTTTTTTTTTGAGGCGGAGTCTCGCTCTGTCGCCCGGACTGGAGTGCAGTGGCCAGATCTCAGCTCACTGCAAGCTCCGCCTCCCGGGTTTTACGCCATTCTCCTGCCTCAGCCTCCCGAGTAGCTGGGACTACAGGCGCCCACCACCTCGCCCGGCTAGTTTTTTTTTGTATTTTTAGTAGAGATGGGGTTTCACCGTGTTAGCCAGGATGGTCTCGATCTCCTGACCTCGTGATCCGCCCGTCTCGGCCTCCCAAAGTGCTGGGATTACAGGCTTGAGCCACCGCGCCCGGCCTCAGCTCATAATATTAAGTGGGTTATGTGAATCAGTCTGAGGTACTCGTTAAGATACCCAAATGGAATTGTAGAGTAAGCTTTTGAATCAATGAATCTGGAGTTCCTGGGAGATGTCTAGGCTGAAAATATAAGTGTTCGAGTGATGGATGTATAGATGGTATACATCCCTAAGACCCTAAACCTGGATAAGACCCTAAACCTGGAAGAGGTCATCAGTGATCTCATTGATCACTGTGAGCGGAGATAGTGAAGAGAAAAAAATTTAATAACTAAATACTGTAAGAATGTCTAAATGTCATAACATCTAATAAACAGCAAACTTTGTTATGACATTTAGACCTTCTTATAACCAGGAGCAATTTTGCAGTGGCTAGTATTTGAGGAACCTAGCCAAGGATACCCCAGAAGAAGAGGAAGGAGGAAAATCAGAGGAGGGTGGTATGCTGGAAACCAAGGGAAGAAAGTATTTCCAAGAGGGGGTAATTATGTGCCAAAACATTTGTCACACTGAGGATTTAGAATGTGGAGTTCATTACTGACCTCCACAAAGTAGTTTTGATAGCATTTTGATGATGAGAGAGGGTTCAAGAGAGAATGGGAGGAGAGGGAAGCAGAGAATGTAGAAATTTATTGAAAGGGGGCCGGGCACGCTGGCTCACACCTGTAATCCTAGCACTTTGGGTGGCCGAGGAGGGCAGATCATGAGGTCAGGAGTTCGAGACCAGCCTGTCCAATATAGTAAAACCCCATCTCTACTAAAAAATACAAAAATTAGCTGGGCATGGTTGAACACACCTGTAATCCCAGCTACTTGGGAGGCTGAGGCAGAAGAATGCTTGAACCTGGGAGAAAGAGGTTGCAGTGAGCTGAGATTACACAACTGCACTCCAGTGTGGGCAACAGAGTGAGACTACATCTCAAAAAAAAAAAAATTAATTAATTAATTAATTAATTAATTGGAAAGGATAGTGAGAGGGGGGTGTGTGTGTGTTTAAACATTTGTTTGCTGTTGGTAATGAGTCAGTAGAGAGGGAATATTTGATAATACAGAAGAAAAAAGGAAATTGCTCAAATAACATCTTTGAATAAGTAAAAAATGTGGGATCTAGCACAAAATGGGAGAACTGGCCTTAAAAAGAAGCATAACTGGAAGTGGTGGCCTATAATCCTAGCACTTTGGGAGGCTGAGGCGGGCAGATCATCTGAGGTCAGGAGTTCAAGACCAGCCTAGTCAACATGGTAAAACTCTGTCTCTACTAAAACTACAAAAATTAGCTGGGCATGCTGGTGGGCGCCTGTAATCCCAGCTACTCGCGAGGCTGAGGCAGGAGAATTGCTGGAACTGGGAGGCAGAAGTTCCAGTAAGCCAAGATTGAGCCACTGCACTCTGGCCTGGGCGACAGAGCAAGACTCTGTCTCAAAAAAATAAAAATAAAAATAAAAATAATTAGCCAGGTATGGTGACATGTGCCTGTGATCCCAGCTACTTGGGGTGCTGAGATGGGAGGATCACTTGAGCCCTGGAGATGGAGGTTGCAGTGAGCTAAGATTGCACCACTGTACTCCAGCCTGGATGTCTCAAACCAAAAAAAAAAAAAAAAAAGCAACATGGACAGTTAATGCATAGTAACAGCAGGATGGAAGGCTGAGTAGAAGACCAGAGAAGCAAGTAGTGAATATATGCGGGGATAGATGTCCTCTTGCTTCAATTTTCAAAATGAAGAGAGCCTATCACCTGAGCGTGAGGCTGAGAGAAGAACTGTGAAAATGTTGGTGAACGACTTGAAAGTATGAAATAGTCATCTAAGAAAACAGAAGAATACATAAACTAGAGGTATACAGGAAGATTTCCAGGCAGCATGATGGGGTCACTTAAAGTGGGGTCAGTCATCAGATCATGGTCGTTTTTCTCTAGCTTCATCAGCCTGCTTGGATGGCGCTGTAGAGCAGGTGGGAGAGTTGAATTTAAAGAGGATACACGTTTGTCAAGAGAAAGGCACAAGGGAGTTGATGTATGTGTGAGAGTCATTGTAATAATGGATCATAGAATTTAAACACGCATATCACTCTCATAACATTTTCCACACTGTGCTAAAATTATTGTGCCTTTCCCACTGTTCCCAAAGCAAAAGATGTGGCTCTTTGATCCCTTAATCCACAGTTCACAAGCCAGGGATGAATGCACAAAATCCACCCCACAGTTGTGTTTTGTTTAACACCTAGAGTGATGGGGGAAAAAAATTGAGCAAATATTTGAAAAATAGTAAGTTTGATATCAGTGAATTCATTTACATGAGCTTTTTCAGGGCATTAATACTTACACAATGTATACACAGTCACACCCAGAAAGGAAAAGGTTCACTCATTTAAATCACCTGCCAGATTCACTCATTTAAATCACCTGCCTGTAGCAGAGTGTGGTGTCACATGCCTGTAGTCCCAGCTGCTCAGGAGGCTGAGGAGGGAGGATCACTTGAGCCTGGGAGTTCAAGGCTGCAGTGAGCTATGATCATGCCACAGCACTCTAGCCTGGGTGACAGAGTAAGACCTTGTCTCTAAAAAAATAAAATCAATCATCTGCTTGGCACAGAACGAAAATTCAACTGGTTGGTTTTGCCAAAGAGAGGGGGTTAAAAAAAAGAAAAAAAAGTCTGGAGAACAAGGTGATTGACAGGTTTGTATAAGTTTTCCTAGGGTGGGCTCTATGAAGGAACATATATTTTGACATGTGTAAATGCATAAAACTCCACCTCAGATAACTTTCAAAGGAGGCTGCTCTTTTCCCTAAGCACAGAATTGATCATAGAGTCATTTCTCCCAGAGAACTGTTAGGTTGTTAGGTTTTCAGTAGATATTTAAAATGTTTAACTTCAAGACGGGTGGATCAGTTGAGGCCAGGAGTTTGAGAGCAGCCTGGCCAACGTGGCAAAACCTCATCTCTACTAAAAATGCAAAAATTACTCTAATCTCAGCCCTTTGGGAGGCCAAGGTGATTGGATCACCTGAGGTCAGGAGTTCCAGATCAGCCTGGCCAACATGGTAGAACCCTGTCTCTACTAAAAATACAGAAATTAGCTGGGTGTGGTGGCGGGAACCTGCAATCCCAGGTACTCAGGAGGCTGAGGCGCAAGAATCGCTTGAACCTGGGAGGTGGAGGTTGCAGTGAGCTGAGATCACGCCACTGCACTCCAGCTTAGGTGACAGAGCAAGACTCTGTCTCAAAACAAACAAACAAACAAAATACAAAGATTAGCTGGGCGTGGTGGGGTGCACCTGTAGTCCCAGCTACTCGGGAAGCTGAGGCAGAAGAATCGCTTGAACCCAGGAGGTGGAGGTTGCAGTGAGCCAAGATCACACCATTGCACTCCAGCCTGGGCAACAGAGTGAGACTGTCTCAAAATAAAAATAAAATAAAATGTTTAACTTCTTGAGCATAGGTAGCCCTAGATTAAAAGTTTTGCATCTCACTCAGATCCCTCTTTCTATTTCTCCAAAGACACAGTGAGTGCCCCACTCTTGATCTGGTCTCCCACAGGCAGCCTACTACCCACACACCTTTCTTACCCTTCCTTTTCCCTCTCAATCACAATTTAACAACATGCTTCCAACTTTCTTCAGGACATGATAAACTTACCTAACTCATTAATTTGTACTCAGGTATTAGCACTAATAAGAGCTTACTAAATTATCTCCTCCCAGATTTTCATTTTACCCTGAGACCTTAAGTTGTTTAGTAATATGGGCATTTTTGACCCCCAAAACCGGACCAAGGACATTTGGTCTCTCCTGGCATCCCATCACACTAACACAACAAAGGGCTACTATGTAGGTTCTCTTGCAGGAATAAGTCTAATCTTAATTACATGTAGACTGATATTTAACAAAATAATAAGGGGAAAATTATTCATTATGAGGCTAGGCAGAATTATAATTGTCTTGCACAGTTTAATTTTGTGACTAATGATAAGACCACATTTACGTCTTAATTTTTTTTTTTTTTTTTTGAGACGGAATTTTGCTCTTGTCACCCAGGCTGGAGTGCAGTGGCATGATCTCAGCTCACTGCAACCTCTGCCTCCCGGGTTCAAGTGATTTTCCTGCCTTAGCCTTCCGGGTAACTGGGATTACAAGCGCCCACCACCACGCCCGGCAAATTTTTGTATTTTTAGTAGAGACGGGGTTTCGCCGTGTTGGCCAGGCTGGTCTCAAACTCCTGACCTCAGGTGATCCACCAACGTCAGCCTCCCAAAGTGCTGGGATTACAGGCATGAGCCACCGCACCCGGCCCTTTTATCTTAAATTGATTAATTTATTTATTTATTTTGAGACAGAGTCTCGCTCTGTCACCCAGGCTGGAGTGCAATGGCATAATCTCAGCTCACTGCAACATCTGCCTCCCAGGTTCAAGTGATTCTCCTGTCTCAGCCTCCCTAGTAGCTGGGATTACAGGCATGTGCCATCACGCCCAGCTAGTTTTTTGTATTTTAGTAGAGACGGGGTTTCACCATGTTGCCCAGGCTGGTCTCGAACTCCTGAATTCAAGCAATTCACCCACCCCGGCCTCCCAAAGTGCTAGGATTACAGGTGTGAGCCATCGCACCCGGCCCTTATCTTAAATTTAATACGATGTTATGGGCATAAGCAAATAAATGTTTAAGTCATCCCTGATTACTACCATTGATTTTTAAGAAAAGATTATTTCATAGGCATTTAATGGTGAATTTATAGAAATTTCCTTCTATGATCATTCCTGTGGCATTTTGGAGTTTTCATCCAAATAAACAAAATAAAACTTTATACTTGTGAAAAACATTCCATTACATGTCATATTTCGAGCTTTTTTTTTTCCTATAATGTTTGATTCATCCTTCATTATTTTTCTAAAGATTAGGAACCACATATTTAGGACATTTAAAAAATCCAAGGACCAAACAGAGTGGCTCACGCCTGTAATTCCAGCACTTTGGGAGGCCAAGGTGGGTGAATCACCTGAGGTCAGGAGTTTGAGACCAGCCTGGCCAGCATGGTGAAACCCTGTCTCTACTAAAAATAAAAAAATTAGCTGGGTGTGGTGGCAGGTGCCTGTAATATCAGGTACTCAGGAGGCTGAGGCAGGAGAATCACTTGAACCCGGGACGCGGAGGTTGCAGTGAGCCGAGATCGTGTCATTGCACTCCAGCCTGGGCAACAAGAGTGAGACTCCATCTCAAAAACCATCCAAGAAATTCATATCAAGTATTCATTATGCTTAATTCTTTAAACACTAATTTCAAAACCAAAAATAAAATGAAATAGATAGGGACTATTTACCTTACACACAACCTCCCTTCCCCCAGAGAGTTTCCCTCAGAAATGTGGCTTTCAAGGCTGGGTGCAGTGGCTCATGCCTGTAATCCCAGCACTTTGGAAAGCCCACATGGGTGGATCACTTGAGCTCAAGAGTCCAAGACTAGCCTTGGCAACATAGTGAAACCCCATCTGTACAAAAAATACAAAAATTAGCTGGGTGTAGTGGCATGTACCTGTAGTCCCAGCTACTTGGGAGGTGTGAGGATTGCTTGAGCCTGGGAGGTCAAGGCTGCAGTGAGCCGAGATCACGCCACTGCACTCTTGGGTGGCAGGAAAAAAAATGTGGTTTTTCTAGGAGTTAATCACTGGTTAGCTAAGGAAAAGGGGCTTACAGACACTATTTACAGATTACTAAATCAATGATTGCTACCACGGGTACTTTGGCGTAAGAAGAAGCAACCTTAAGATGGCAGAGAAAAACAGGTTGGTCATCCTTAGCTCGCACACATGAAGAATTGTTAGCTCTTTTCATTGTGCGCATACATCCTGAATAGACAGTTTGTGGTTTCCTTTAAATGACGCAATATCACACTGCATTGAGGTGGTTTTCTGTTTACTTTTCTTATCTTTTACAACCCAGGAGCGACACTGCAGGATTTCAATTTCCAAATGGTTTGGCAAGATGTAAGTAATTATACAAACAACTACAATTATCCATCGACACTTTCCTCATTCTACTATTTTTTACACTTGATCTTAGCCAAAAGGCCGAGAAGCGATCTACTATTTTTTTTTTAAAAAAAGAAATGGGGTTAAAAACATGTATAGAGTATAAAAATAAAACTTTAGTACCCCAATAATCTCTCCCCCATGAAAAGTTACTAGTGTCTTTTTGGCATGGTTTACTAAAACTTTAAGAGTTGAAATTTCTACCTCTAGTGCCATTCCTTTTCTCCCTCTGCCTTTCCAGATCCTTTCCCTCCCTACTATGAGACAGGGAGGCTAAAATATTATCACCATGTTTCTCAGAGTAATAGACTTAATTTTAACCTTTATAGCACTTTTACTTTAGTACAGAAGTAAAACTTGATTTAAAGGAACACCGCTTATCTATTCTGAGTGAGGTTCTGTATCAATTGCTATAGGGGTTATAAATATGAACAAAAGTCTGTTCCTGACTTCAAAAAACTTTACAGGGTAATAGTAACCCTAAGAGAGAAATAATGATAAACACACTGACTTTTCTCCTTACAGTTTAGGCAGTTTCCATGGGCAAAATTGCCTCATTTAATCCTTAAAACATTATTGTGAAGAAGATAGAATGGATACTATTTTCCAAACTCTACAAATGAGATAGAAATTTTAAAAATCCTGAAAGGATTGCAAATAACTAGACAAATTGTTATTACAGCGAAATGAATTGTAATTATATATGTGCGTATGTGTATATATATGGGTGTGCGTATGTGTATATATATGTATGTGCGTGTGTGTATAGTGTGTGTGCGTGTGTATTCTGCTCTCATCACCTCCCATAGCTTATCCTTGGAAAGAAAGTACCTTGGCTTAGGAAAATATCTATCCCACTGATCTGTCACAACGTTTAAAATGTCATTTTAGAAATTCCATACTCTGGATGTCTACAGGAGGTTCCATTAGAACAGTCTTAGAGAGAAATGAAAACAAAAATACTAAACACTAACAATACAAAGTAGATAACTTAACTTCATAACTGAGCTCCTTAGATAATGACAGGTTGGGGCCAGGCATGGTGGCTCATGCTTGTAAACCCAGCACTTTGTGGGGCCGAGGTACTAGGATTGCTTGAGGCCAGGAGTATGAGACCAGCCTGGGTAACATAGGGAGAACCGCTGCCCAGCCCCCACATCTCTACAAAAAATCAATTAGCCAAAAGTTGTGTCGCATGCCTGTGGTCCCAGTTACACAGGAAGCTGAGGTGGGAGGATTGCTTGAGCCTGAGAGGTCAAGGCTGCAGTGAGCCATGATCACGCTACTGCACTCCAGCCTGGTGACAAAACCCTGTCTCTATTTTAAAAACAAATAAAAAGAGAGAGATAATGAAAGGATGGGGTAACTGTCCTGAACAAAATGGGAAAAGTTTTAATGGGAAGGAAGAGAGACAGACTGCAGTAAAGCCCTGGACACACCAGCCTGAGGATCCCTGTAAAAGTGAGCCTAGAGTAGGCCAGGCATGGTGGCTCACGCCTGTAATCCCAGCACTTGGGGAGGCCGAGGTGGGCGGATCACGAGGTCAGGAATGGGAAACCAGCCTAACCAACATGGTGAAACCTCATCTTTACTAAAAATACAAAAATTAGCCCGGCGCGGTGGTGCATACCTGTAATCCCAGGTACTCAGGAGGCTGAGGCAGGGGAATTGCTTGAACCCAGTAGGTGGAGGTTGCAGTGAGCCGAGATCGCGCCACGGCACTCCAGCCTGGGTGACAGAGTGAAACTCTGTCTCAAAAAAAGAAAAGAAAAGAAGAAAGAAAAACAGTATAGGGTGGAGGTGGAGTGAACGTTTAAAAGGGGGAGAAATGGATTCACTTCACAATTTTGCTTCCATTAATACCTAAACCCTGGAGCTCAGGGTTTCAGTCTCCAGTAGGCCTATGTTGGAAATTCACCTCCAAGGTACAAGTTTCCCTGACAGACCACCAAATAAACAATGGTCTTTTAAAAACAAATCAACTTTGGTACCATCTACTCAGCTGGCATTTACCTTCCTTACCTGCTACCACCCTCATTCTTAAAGAAAAAAGGTGAATTCTAAAGCCCCTGCTACTCACTTTCCTCCACTAAGACCATAGCTTACATCTGGTGTTCTTTTTTCCATACTACTCTCTCAACTCCTTTCTGTCATATTTGCCAGAAGTTTAAGGTCATTTGGGTTCCTCTCATTTAAAAAGTTCAACTGAAGTGTGTTGCTACACCTTAATCAAAAGTTTATGGCTGAGTTCTTTAGCGTTTCTTTACCCACTTCCTCTGCTCAATCCTTCATCTCCTCATAACCATTGAAATGAATGCTATGAATATCTCAATCTCTTAGCATGGTGCCAGGCATGTAGGTGTTCAAAAAAATGTTAAATGAATCTTAGTTATTAGGTAAGAGCATTGTCTGTAAAACTCTGAAAAGTCTTAAAAGCAGATTCCTAAAATTTAATAAGCTCATAAATTCTTCAGTCTGCAATTAGGATTCCTGAAATATTCTTTGATTCATGAAAGACTGGACTAGGAAATTCTAAAAATCGACATAAAGCATAAAAAGTCACTCTGAGGTTAATGAAATTTACAATGTTTTGTCTTCTTTTAATTCATTCATACTTTTCTCTCAGAATACAAAGGGCAGAACTAGTCTGTGTAGTACCTCAGAATTGAGTAGTTACACACTCATTGGGTTTCAGAATCGTTAAAATTTTATCTTGTTTAGGAAACTGCTTACCTTGGAAGGGCAAATTGCCATTTCTCTCCATCTGGGCATCAGGGAAACAAAGGAAATCCCCCTAAACATCACTTCCACGCCCCTATATTATGCTAAGGAACTTCTAGTTGATTCATTAGGCATTTCAGCAGTGTTTTTGGCCAGTACTAGGAACTGTGGAGAGGTATAGAAAGGGAGCAAGTGCACAGTCCCGGCCCCCAAAGAGGTTAGATGCAAATAGAAGCAGGCTCAGAACTCGGAACAAAAGCAGTGACTGCATAATAATGCACTGCTGGGGGTGGGGGATGGGGATCTGCACGCCCGGTTGTGACTTCAGGAAAGCAGTTTCCAGGAGGTGAGAGTTTAAGCCAGACCTGAAAGAAGTTGATTTGTAATGATTTGCAGGGGGCCACTGGAGGCAGCGGCCAGGACTTTTCACTTAGGAGATCACCATCTGCCCTGATGGAAAGTGGGCAATCCTACAGGGACTGACCTCTGAGTTGTCCAAAGGCCGACCTGGAGAAAGACTGATTTTGAGGTTTTAACAGGTAAGTGTGGGGACATCACTGATGAAGGTGGGCAGGGAAGGAGGATTTTTTCTTTTTCTTTTTTTTATGTGACAGTAAAAAGCTTAGATTCGATGACACGGGTAAAAAACAAATAGGAAAATTTAAGGAGAAGAATGATTATGATTGCTGTGTAAAAATGAAATTGCAGTAGAGAGGATCTGGAGCTCAGGAAAGGAGCTAGAGCATGGTATAATTTAGGCCTAGGTAGTGAAGATCATGAATAAAATGGTAGCTGAGGAAATTTCAAAGTTGAATTAAGTAGCAATAAGTATGAAGAAAAAGCTAAACTACAAACATCTGCTCTTTAATTACTAACTCTAGTAATGAGAATTTCTTGTCTCCAGCCTCTTCCCTTCCCACTCCTCACCTCTTCCTAGCTTACATCATTGTATTAAGGCATTTTATTGAAGATACTATTCAGCACTCTCCACCTATGCCTTACACAGCTTGCCTCTGCTTTTCTTCCCATTCCACTCTTTCTCTTCATTTATTCACATCATTTTAGTCCTTAAAAGACCCCGCCCAATTACTAGACCAGAGGGAGGCAACTAAGACTCTTCGTATCTCCCAAACGACCTTCCAGAATGGTTTTATGGCATTATAATAGGAACGCAAGAGTTTTGATTTTTCTATTATTCATATTTTGCTTTCAAGGAATTACAGGAAAAACCATATTGCATGCCAGAAATACTTAAATTTTAAATATTTCATCTTAAGAGATGCCCTTATGCAATGCTTTTAATGCATTTGAGAAATTCAGGTAGTGGGCAAAAGTACAAGATAGAGGTTAGATGTTTTGACTGGGAGAAGTGTACTGGGGTCATTATTGAACCAGAATTATTATGCACTTAAATATATAGAAAAAAGAAGGAAATGAGTATTAAACTATGCAAATCCATCCCTTTAATCTTTATTTGCGTGACTACATTTTATGCAGTTGTAACTTCATGTACATATTTGGTATTTTTCAAACATGAATTGATTAGACATTGTTGCTATTTTGTTATCTATACTGTTAACATAAGAACTTCCTGTGTTACTATATCAGATTTTTTTTTTTTTTTTTTTTTTTGAGACGGAGTTTCGCTCTTGTCGCCCAGGCTTGAGTGCAATGGCGGCTCACCACAAACTCCGCCTCCTGGGTTCAAGCGATTCTCCTGCCTCGGCCTACCGAGTAGCTGGGATTACATGCGCCTGCCACCACGCCCAGATAATTTTTGTAGTTTTAGTAGAGACAGGGTTTCACTATGTTGGCCAGGCTGCTCTCGAACTCCAGACCTCAGGTGATCCACCCACCTCAGCCTCCCAAAGTGCTGGGATTACAGGCGTTAGCCACTGCGCCCGGCCTCTATGTCGGATCTTAATTAGCCATTTCCTGTTAGAATCCTGCCCCGCTCCTTCTCGCCTTTTCCAGTGTTTGGATAATACGCTGTGAATGCCTCTGTGCACTCATTTCTTTATTTAGGTCATACCACTGAAACATACTCCCCAGAATAAAATTGACGATGAAAAGATAGGAACAGTTTTATAGCTTGCAAGATATTGCAAGATTTTGCATTGCACTGATGTATTGTTAACTCTGCATGTTTGTCTTCTTTTTAAGCTCTCCTTGAAGAGTTTTAAAATTTTCAGTATACTCCACAGGGTGGCCAAAGTAGAACTGGCTCGTCATTGAGTATAGGTTCAGTTAAAAACAAAAATCTGGCTCAGAGTTGAACACAAATAATCCAATAAATATAAATGGGTTAATTTTCAGGTACCTTAGCCTTGACTAGTTCCTGTTTTCCAAATGTCCCCTCCTTTTCCTTTTCGATATCTACTTCATTATTTAAATGGGCAATTTCAGCTTAGGCAGTTCTGGATAGCGGTGCCCCTCCTGTATCCATTCTGGAAACTCTCTCGCCCTTCTGCTATGCGAGGAAACCCAATTCACAGCCGTCATCGCCACTTAAGTTACACCCAGGGGTCGCTTCAAGAGGGAAACGTTTTCTGTAAGAATTTCTATGCCAGTAAATTGGGGAAGGTTTTAAAGATAACGGAATTTGCCACGCGTTTCTGCTAAACAATTTGACGTTGTGTAAATCGCAGAAATTCCGGGAAAGACTAACGACGTCCGTGGATGATTCTGCGGCTCACAGGCACACAGGACACTCAGGGTTTACCCTCCGGGGTTCCGACGGCACGACAGGTGCGAAGCCCGCCCGGGGAGGCAGTGCTTGTAGTCGGCGCAGACCCACGTGCGGCGCTGGGGACCGTCTGTGGTCCCGACTCCCCCGCCACGAGGCGCGGAAGGCGGCCGCCAGCAGGTTCTCGGTGACCGCGCAGAGCCGGCGCACGGGCGGGGCTGTGGGAGGGGCGGGGCCTGCCGCGCGTCACTGCTGTCGTAGCCGCCGGACCGGGTCGCCGAGGCCGCGGAACCGGGGGGCGGGGGGCCGGGGTGAGCGCTAAGATGGCCGCCCCGGCTCGGGCTGGTGAGTGTGAGCGAGGGCGCGGGGCCGCGGCGACTGGCGGAGTGAGGACCCCTGCGGGAGCGGACGTGCGACGGCAGCCCCCGGGCCGGGAGGCACCTGGGGGAGTATTCCCGCCGCGCAAGGCGCTGGGGGTCCTGAGAGAGGGAGAGACGGGGGCTGCGGGCGCGCGGAGGGGAGTGAGCCGAGGGGCGCGCGGCAGCGACGGGTCCGGCGAATTTTGAAGTGGCCCCCTGGGAAGTTTCGGTGGGTTCTGCAGTGCTCGGCCCCGTCCCGGCGGCCGCCTCACGAGTGCCCGGAGATGCGGCGGCCAGGGGCAGCGGGCTGGAGGGGGCGAGGGCTTCGGGGACGCGGAGGGGCTTCGCGCTGACCCCGGCACAAGCGTCGCGGAGAGGCTGGCGCAGGCTGGGTGCTGTGTGGAGCACGCACCGCCCGGGTCCAGCCGCATCCTTCCCGCTGCTGGGATTACCGCGAGGTGATGCTCGAAGTCCCGGGGCGCTTCGGGATGGCGGTTGTGGCGCTCGGTTTACCGGCGTCTTGCCCGTCTCCTCTCCATCGATCGGTCCCCGCGCTGCCGGCACCTGCTGCCGCTTAAAGATCCCAGTGCTTGAAAATCAGTTTCCTAAAGCCATTCCCGATGGCCTTCGATGGGAAAGAATGCCATATGGCTGAATTCATTATGGGGGATAAGAAATATGTCAGTGTGGGCGGAGGGGAACTTGTTAATACGTTCAAATTTAAGAGTAGGTAAGACACTATCCCCCGCCCCCATGAAAAAAGAAAGTGAAATATAGTAATTGTTTCAAATGCAAGTTTGAGCTGTTAAATTCTACTGATAGCTGGATAATTTCTCGCAGTTTTTATACTGGAAGCAAAACCATTTAGGAACCTTGGGAGGTTCACTTTCTCCTCAGACCAGTCCCCAAGTCCCCCACTCCTGCCACCTTTTAAGCCTTAATTGTATCTGGGCAAGTAACGGGGACTGTGAAATTTGCATGGAAATAAGACCTTCAGGTCCTGCACTTGAATTCCTTATTATCTGTTAAGTAGCTGCCTGTGGGGGTGAAGTAGGGCTGGTGACTTTTGGGGCCTGGGATTCCATTTTGAGTTGTGTTCACAACGAGCATTTGGTGTAAATAAGGAAAAAGAATGGGTTGTTCACTGTGGTGAAATTCGGAAAGCCAAATAGGAGTTAAGCACATGCTTATAGAATATTTCATAATCTCAATGAGATTCAATATTCAGTTGCCTTGAAAGAAATGAAAGTTTGTATTCTTGGAACTCTAATCGTTTTGTCCTTAATTTAGCATCTTGGGATATTTTAAAGAGCCTTTAAATGTTTTGGCACATTCAAGTTTTCTCTCCCCATTCTAGCTTTTTTCACACTAGCCATTAGTTTTGCATATGTTCGATGTCAGATTTTTCAGTCCCGTAGTTATCACTGTGGACTATCCAAATTCAAATGTAGAGATATTCTAATATTGAACAGTTAGTCCAGTGCATACGGTTTAGAAAGTTGAAATATTTTGACCACTTTGTGTATCAGTCCGTACTGTTTTCTTCCCAAATGTTAATTGTTTGAGTTTTTTTAGCTTGAAAATTTTTAAGTGATAAATGAGCCCGCATTTAGTATACTATACAATGGTACACCTTTTGGAATATTTAAAATGGAAAATCTGTTGAAGATTTGGGTTAGATATTTGAAATAAATTTTCTACCCAGTTGTCTTTCTCCGTTTTCTACAGATTTATCTTTTCTGTACTACAAAAAAGAAAGTGTCATATACACTCTACCAAACTTCTCCTCTACACACTTGAATCTTACTATTACAGCGTTTTCGTTGTGCATAAGAGAATTTTTCTGCTCATTGGGTTGTTTGAGGGCAGAGTCTGTGTTTTATATGTGTATCTCTAGTACCCGACTAACTGCTTAACGTGGAGGAAAAACCCCTGTGTAAATTTGCTGAATTGGGGTTTTGAATGGTAGAGGATACAGAAATTTGGCTTCTTGGTAGCCAAAAAAACAAAAAAAACAAAACACGTGCTTTGAAGTCTCTGTCCTTCCTGCAGTGTTAGGCAGAACAAACGTGGGTGCCAGATTCTAATGGAGTTGTCTGGTCCAGGGAGATTAGCGAGAGGCTGGGGCGGGGGCTCAGGAGTCTAATCAAGATAGGCAATAAATCGTGTGCCCGAATAATTCTCTGAAGTCAGTAACGGGGGACAGTTTTGCTATTAGGCCCAGCCTAAATAGGTGACAAATAACTGAAATATAGAAGGATTCTACAAATAATGGCCTTATGGCTAAAAGATCATTGTAAAAATTGTAACTGATATTCGCAGCAATTTTAGACACCATAAAAAACTTTATTAGGAAGAATTCATTTTTGATGGAGTTTTACACGTCATACGAAAAAGGTAATTTGTAGTCTAACGATATACTTGCTAGGTCAGCTCATAGATGTGCTAGAATGGCAGAGTCTAGGCATTTTACGCACAGAGTATTTGAATTCAATTTTTCAGACCCATGGCAGGATGCTCAGTATTACTCTGAATGTTTCTCTCATTGTTACAAAGTTAGCTGCAGTAGGCTGACGTGTAAATATGTTGATGTGACACTGATGATAAATGTTTTGGAACAAAATTACTTGTTAAGTAGGGATGGGGGTGAGAAATTCAAATAACGTGGGGGCAGAAACTGCTTTCAGTAGCTTTATCTTACAACGTGTTCAACTAGATTCAATCTTTGCTTCAGGAGAGGTATGTTAGAGACGTGAGGAAGGCCCAAGGGAAAAGGGTGTCCTTTATTGTTTAATGAGGAGTTTCAAGCGAGATCAGGGTAATTATAGATTCTAGATCTCTAAAGGAAGAAAGAATAACCAGGGCCTTTCTAGGGATAAAGGAAAGGAAATACATCATGATTGACATGGAGAGGTGCCAAAGCACACAATGGACATAATAGCATACCTAAGAGGGAGTAGGGAGGGTTTGAGAGCCCATTGTGTTCATTCGCTTAGTAATTTGTTCATTCAAAAATATTGAACCCCTTTCTGTGTACCAAGCACTGTGCTTGACCCTTGGCGTTTTACAAACTTTTCTTAAGAGGACAGAATACTATGGTGGTTCCGTGAAGTAAATGGAAAATGGAAAACTGCTTATACCAGTGGGTAAGATTTACTCTAATTACTACAAACTATGGATAAAGTTGTTTTCATTCTTATCCAAATGCATTGTGGTGGTTGGTAATTCCTAAGACCTACTTCCTACTGAAATTACCATTTCCTCCTATCTTTTATTATGGAAAATAACAAATCATACAACTTTTAATAGCCTGTAGAGGATCTGTTTAGTTTGTTACTGTTTAAAGAAAAATGTTTTGTTACAAAAATTATCTTCATTAAAATGGACGACATATTTTTCCTCTGGGAGATTTCATTTTTTTTTTTTTTTAATGAGATGGTTACTGTGACACTTTTATTTTTAAATGTATTCTATTTTATGCCCAGTGGTACTTATATTTCTTCTTCAATAGAGTTAGAATGTATATGTGTTCGTGTAAAATATGAATGCCCATTTCTTATGAAAATAGTTTATATCCCAATTATGAAATTTTAAAAATTAAACATTCACAGTAAAATTTGTTAAAAACATCTTTTTTTTTTTTTTAAAGACAGTCTCGCTCTGTTGCCCAGGCTGAAGCAGTGGCACAACCATTCTCCTGCCTCAGCCTCCCGAGTAGCTGGGACTACAGGCGCCCGCCACCACGCCCAGCTAATTTTTTCTATTTTTAGTAGAGACGGGGTTTCACCGTGTTAGCTAGGATTGTCTCGATCTCCTTACCTTGTGATCCACCCGCCTCAGCCTCCCAGAGTGCTGGGATTACAGGCCTGAGCCACGGTGCCTGGCCAAAAACATCTTTTTTTTTTTTTTTTTTTGAGATGGAGTCTCGCTTTGTTGCCCAGGCTGGAGTGCAGTGGCCGGATCTCAGCTCACTGCAAGCTCCACCTCCCGGGTTTACGCCATTCTCCTGCCTCAGCCTCTCGAGTAGCTGAGACTACAGGGGCCCGCCACCTCGCCCGGCTAGTTTTTTGTGTTTTTTTTAGTAGAGACGGGGTTTCACCCTGTTAGCCAGGATAGTCTTGATCTCCTGACCTCGTGAACCACCCGTCTCAGCCTCCCAAAGTGCTGGGATTACAGGCTTGAGCGACCGCGCCTGGCCCAAAAACAGCTTAACAAAAGATGTTTGGGAAGTGGTTAGTCATATATGAGAGTTGAAAAGTATTTATTGTGGCCGGGCGTGGTGGCTCACGCCTGTAATCCCAGCACTTTGGGAGGTCGAGGTCGGTGGATCACGAGGTAAGGAGATCGAGACCATCTTAGCTAGCACAGTGAAATCCAGTCTCTGCTAAAAATGCAAAAAACTTAGCTGGGCGTGGTGGCGGGCGCCTGTAGTCCCAGCTACTCAGAAGGCTGAGGCAGGAGAATGGCGTGAACCCGGGAGGCGGAGCTTGCAGTGAGCCGGAGATCGCACCACTGCACCCCAGCCTGGGCAACAAGCAAGACTCCGTCTCAAAAAAAAAAAAAAAAAGTATTTACTGTTCCAAAGTTTAAAGGCTTTTATGTGCCATGTTAAGAAGTTTAGATTTAACTTGTGGCCTTTCAAGACTTTAAACAATCTTAATATTTATAAAATCGTGGCTATTTTAGAAATACCTTAATTTTTATAAAATTGTGGTTATAAGACACTAAGACATATAAAATGTAAATATCGTATGATGCTTATTTGACTAAGTATGAGCTATGGCGGGAGGAAGCTTCTTAATAGTGAATGAAAATGTTATCTCAGTGTCTATTCCGATTTTAACATATAGATTAATCCTTTTTTGCTTTGTTTTTCCACACTATACAGATGTATAGAATAATTCTTTTTAGGAATGTATTTCAGCCATTTCCCTCATTCTGTCACTTTTTTAAATAGTAATTTAATTTGGCTTTTTTTGTGTATGTTTATTCTTCATGGTAATTTCCTGACTTTCATTAAAATATTTTTTAAAGAAGGGATCCGAAAATTGAGCTACTAATTACACCAATTAGATCTTTATTACATTATTCATACCATTGACCTTCGGTACCTGATATCCTCTTGTAAGAACCTCCAGGGCTTACAGCTGTATAGTCCCTTTCCATGCTTTCTTTCCAAGTATCTTCATAAACTGAGGTCGACAGGGAGTGGCCAGCTGAAAAGTTTATTATGTCAAAGATAACTAAAATTTACAGTGGAATGTCATTTGTTTTTGTTTTGTTTTGGTTTTTGTTTTTTGTTTGTTTTTGAGACGGAGTCTCCCTCTGTCTCCCTGGCTGGAGTGCAGTGGTGCAATCTCGATTCACTGCAAGCTCCACCTCCTGGGTTCACGCCATTCTCCTGCCTCAGCCTCCCCAGTAGCTAGGACTACAGGCACTCGCCACCACACCTGGCTAATTTTTTTGTATTTTTAGTAGAGACAGGGTTTCATTGTGTTAGCCAGGATGGTCTCGATCTCTTGACCTTGTGATCTGCCCACCTCGGCCTCCCAAAGTGCTGGGATTACAGGCATGAGCCACTGCGCCTGGCCCGGAATGTTGGTTTTTGAGGTAAAAAAATTTAGCTACCCCTCTGATTTTTCAGTAATTCTTTCAGTAGCTTTCAAGTAGCTGGGGACTATAGTCACGCACTGCCATGTATGGATTTTTTAAATTATTTGAATAGAGATGAGATCTCACTATATTGCTGTAAAAACATCTCTCTTGTCTCTTTCTTCTTTTTTTTGTAGAGACAGGGTCTTGCTATGTTGCCCAGTTTGGAACTTACTATTTTCTTTTCTTTTTTTTTTTTTTTTTTGAGATGAAGTCTTACTCTGTCACCCAGGCTGGACTGCTGCAGTGGCGCAATCTCGGATCACCGCAACCACCACCGCCTCCCGGGTTCAAGTGATTCTCCTGACCAGCCTCCTAAGTAAATGGGACTACAGTTGCGTGCCATCACACCCGGCTAATTTTTGTATTTTTAGTAGAGACAGGATCTCACCATGTTGGTCAGGCTGGTCTCGAACTCCTGACCTCAAGTGATCCACCTGCCTTAGCCTCCCAACATGCTGGAATTAACAGGCATGAGCCACAGCACCAGGCAGGACTTAACTATTTTCTTTTTCTTTTTTTTTGAGATAGAGTCTCGCTCTGTTGCCCAGGCTGGAGTGCAGTGGCCCGATCTTGGCTCACAGCCAGCTCTGCCTCCCAGGTTCACACCATTCTCCTGCCTCTGCCTCCCGAGTAGCTAGGACTACAGGTGCCTGCCACCACACCCGGCTAATTTTTTATATTTTTTAGTAAAGACGGGGTTTCACCGTGTTAGCCAGTGTGGTCTCAATCTCCTGACCTCGTGATTCACCCTCCTCGGCCTCCCAAAGTGCTGAGATTACAGGCATGAGCCACCATGCCTGGCCAATGACTTACTATTTTCAACCTCTGGTTTTTTTGTTTGTTTTTTTGAGATGGAGTCTTGCTCTGTCACCCAGGCTGGAGTGCAGTGGCTCACTGCAACCTCCACCTCCAGGGTTCAAGCGATTCTCCTGCCTCAGCCTCCCAAGTAGCTGGGATTATGGGTGCCCACCACCACAACCGGCTACTTTTTGTATTTTTAGTAGAGACAGGGTTTTCACCATGTTGGCCAGGATGGTCTCGAACTCCTCAGGTGATCTGCCCACCTTGGCTTCCCAAAGTGCTGGGATTACAGGCGTGAGCCACCGTGCCTGGCCTCTTTTCAACCTCTGATTCAAATATCATAAAGAGGATGACCTGCAGTTAATACTAGTTGGTTGCTCCAAGAATATGGTAGCCTGAAAAAATATAGCTATACATCTATACAATCTTCATAAAGCCCTGAGAGAATTTTTAGGTTAAAAGATGATGTTTGAGGCCGGGCACGGTGGCTCACTGCCTATAATCCCAGCACTTTGGGAGGCCAAGGCGGGTGGATCACAAGGTCAGGAGATCGAGACCATGCTGGCTAACATGGTGAAACCCAGTCTCTACTAAAAAATACAAAAAATTACGGCCGGGCGCGGTGGCTCAAGCCTGTAATCCCAGCAATTTGGGAGGCCGAGACGGGCGGATCACGAGGTCAGGAGATCGAGACCATCCTGGCTAACACGGTGAAACCCCATCTCTACTAAAAAATACAAAAAAAATTAGCCGGGCGAGGTGGCGGGCGCCTGTAGTCCCAGCTACTTGGGAGGCTGAGGCAGGAGAATGGCGTGAACCCGGGAGGCGGAGCTTGCAGTGAGCTGAGATCTGGCCACAGCACTCCAGCCTGGGCGGCAGAGCGAGACTCCGTCTCAAAAAAAAAAAAAAACAAAAAACAAAAAATTAGCCAGGCGTGATGGTGGGCGCCTGTAGTCCCAGCTTCTTGGGAGGCTGAGGCAGGAGAATGGTGTGAACCCGGGAACCAGAGCTTGCAGTGAGCCAAGACTGCGCCATAGCACTCCAGCCTGGGCAACAGAGCAAGACTCCGTCTCAAAAAAAAAAGATGATGTCTGGGATATAGTCTTTTCCTGACCATAAGGAGCCTACCCAATAGTTAGGTGGCAAAGTAACACAAGGATTCACATTTGGCAAGTGGCATAATGTTAGCACAATCCAAAATCCTTTAAAAGAAATTAGAGAAGCCTGGGTGTAGTGTCTCATGCCTATAATCCCAGCATTTTGGAAGGCCAAGGCAGGAGGATCACTTGAGGCCAGAAGTTTGAGACCAGCCTGGGCAAAATGATGAAACCCCATCTCTACAAAAGATAAACGTTAGCCAGGCATGGTGGCACACGCCTGTAATCCCAGCTACTTGGGAGGCTGAAGTGGGAGGATCACTTGAGCCTGCATCAACAGAGGTTGCAGTGAGCTGAGATCACACCACTGCAGTCTAGCCTGGGCAACAGAGTGAGACCCTGTCTCAAAAAAAAAAAAAAATTAGAGAAGATATTGTTTTTGACCAAAAAGAGTTTATGAAGGAGTTGGACCTTGGAGGATGAAGAGGAGTTCTGGAAATTAGCTGGGGCTGACTTTGGCTGGCGTGCACATGACAGGTAGAAGGGTAATAAGGTGAAGATAGGTTAGAATCTGATTGTGGAGGATTTTGAAAGCAAGACTGACAAATGTATATGTTTTTATTGAAATATTTGTCAAACTGTTATGAAATTAGTTGCAATCAGTAATTTTTAAATGAAGCAGGAAATAGCATACTTTTTTAATTTTTTTATTTATTTTGAGACAGGGTCTTGCTTTTTTGCTGAGGCTGCAGTGCAGTGGCACCATCATGGCTCGCTGCAGCCTCGACCTCTCCAGGCTCAAGTGATCCTCCCACCTCAGCCTCCCGAGTAGCTGGGCTTATAGGCACACGCAAGTGTGCCAGGTAATTTTTGCATATTTTGTTTCACTATGTTGTCCAGGCTGGTCTCGAACTCCTGAGCTCAAGCAATCTGCCCACCTCGTCCTCCCAAATTGCTAGGACTTTGTATTCTGAGCATGAGCAACTGTGCCCAGCTAGAATTCATTATTCTTTTTTTTTGAAACAGAGTTTCACTCTGTTGCCAGGCTGGAGTGCAGTGGCGTGATCTCGTGGTCTCGGCTCACTGCAACTTCTGCCTCCCAGGTTCAAGCAATTCTGCCTCAGCCTCCTGAGCAGCAGCTGTGATTATAGGTGCAGCTGTGATTATAGGTGCCTGCCACCATGTTCGGCTAATTTTTTGTATTTTTAGTAGAGGCATGTTGGCCAGGCTGGTCTTGAACTCCTGACCTCAAATGATCTACCCGCCTTGGCCTCCCAAAGTGCTGAGATTACAGGCGTGAGCCACCACGCCTGGCCCAGAATACATTATTCTTTTTGTTTGTTTTGAGACAGAGTCTTGCCCTGTTGCCCAGGCTAAAGTTCAGTGGCATGATCTCGGCTCATTGCCAGCTCTGCCTCCCGGGGTCACGCCATTCTCCTGCCTCAGCCTCCCAAGTAGCTGGGACTACAGGTGCCCACCACCACACCAGCTAATTTTTTGTATTTTTAGTAGAGATGGGGTTTCACCATGTTAGCAAGGATGGTCTCGATCTCCTGACCTCGTGATCTGCATACCTTGGCCTCCCAAAGTGCCGGGATTACAGGCTTGAGCCACCTCGCCCAGCCGAGAAAACATTTTTTAAATTGCTACTTCTGTATGGTGAGATCAGGGGGAATTTTTTTTTTCTTCTCTTTCCCAATTTTTCTGTAATGAATATATTTTACTTTCATAATGAGGAAGTTAAAATTATAATTTTTTCACCAAAAAAGAGTTAAAGGCTCAGAGCAAACTTGAAGGTTAATTTGGTGGGATAGTATGGAGGAGAGAGCCCAGATGATGAGAGACCAGTTTGGAGGCTACCAAAATATTGTGCTCCAGGAACAATATAATAAAATCCATGAGAGTGATAGCTGTGGAAATGAAAAGTAATAGAGACTTAGGGAACAATAACCCTAAGTATATAGAAGTAGAAAAGATGGGAGGGAGAGCAGGGTTTGGTGGCTCATGCCTGTAATCCCAGCACTTTGGGAGGCAGAGGGTGGGTGGATGACCTGGGTGAGGAGTTCGAGACCAGCCTGGCCAACATAGTGAAACCCCATCTGTACTAAAAATACAAAATTCGCCTTGCGTGGTGGCGTGTGCCTGTAATCCCAGCTACTTGGGAGGCTGAGGCAGAGAATCACTTGACCCCAGGAGGCAGAGGTTGCAGTGAGCCAAGATCATGCCATTACGCTCCAGCCTTGGCAAAAAGAGTGAAACTTCAGTCAAAAAAAAAAAAAAAATGGAAGGGAAGAGTAAAGAAAATTCTTAAGATTTCTAGCCTAGGTCCTAGAATGATAATATAGTATCTGTTAGAGAAAAATACCAGATAAAAAGCTAATTTGGGAAGGTAAGATGCATAGGTAAGCTGACTTTGGGTTTTGCCTGAGACTGGTTCAGAAAGGTCAGGGCTAAGGATAAAGTCTGGGTAGTCAACTGTCCAGAACTGATGATCAGACCTCTGCTGGAACCTCTGTAGGATGAGTTCGTTATCAGAAGAGGTTTGAAGAGCCACAAAAATACAACGGGAAGATATTATACTACATGCTAAACTCTGGGTTGTAGGTTACAAACGGCTATAATTTGAGTAAATAGAAATTAATTTCAGAGAGTCCTCACTGTGGTGAGTATAAGCAGTTTTATGCTGTCAAACTGTAACAAGTTAAATATGTTACCTATGATCTTATTTTATTTTGGAGTTTGATATAAACCATTGATTAAAAACCGTTTAGAAGATCATCTGTTTCTCTCCTAATCATTTTATCTTTTTGTTTAATAAATGCTTCAATGATATAATAATTCTACATAAAATTAGTTTTCAATAAGTCAAATAATAGAGATTTGCTGAAGGGAATTTTTAAAATGCATGCTCAGTCATAGGTATGAAAAGTATGAAGAGCTTGAATGGCTTTCTTTGAACAAATTAAATTTTTTATTGTCTTTTTGCGCTGAAGAATGATAAAAAGCTTTTAGAATATTTGTAAATACATCTGTCTTTAAAAATGAAAATAGTGCCAGGTGTGGTGGCTCAAGCCTGTAATCCCAGCACTATGGGAGGCCGAGACAGGCGGATCACGAGGTCAGGAGATCGAGACCATCCTGGCTAACACGGTGAAACCCCGTCTCTACTAAAAAATAAAAAAAACTAGCCGGGCGAGGTGGCGGGCGCCTGTAGTCCCAGCTACTCGGGAGGCTGAGACAGGAGAATGGCGTAAACCCAGGAGGCGGAGCTTGCAGTGAGCTGAGATCCGGCCACTGCACTCCAGCCTGGGTGACAGAGCGAGACTCCGTCTCAAAAAAAAAAAAAAAATGAAAATAATATACTTGGTGTTTAAAAAGCCATTTCATTGACAAGTCACACTGGTGGAAAAATAAAAAGCAGAAAAAGAAGCCATTTGATAGCTACTAATTTGAATTTCAAGTGTGAAACAGTTTTTAAATGCATGAGAATGATAGCACAGATAGTTTTAATCCTTATAGATTTCATTCCAAGCATGCTATTTGTACGGTGCTCTTATATTGGTGCAGGTAATATTTTGTCAGAATCTGCATAAGGGATATAAAAATGTTTTGTCAGGTAATATCTCTTTAAAATGAATATGCTGCCAAAAATCATACATCCAATCTGCTGATGCCAGAGCTAATGCATAGTTCACAGCGGTGGATTAGCAAATGAAAAGAGGTGCTCTGAACCCAGTAGAGGAATATAGAAAGTGTCAAGAAAATACTACCATCCTCCTTTCTTTCATCCAAGCTCTTAGATCTCTGTGTGGTGAGGCCCCTTTGGGGATACCCTAGTAACTGTCTGAGCTTCAGCTCCAGGCAGGAGCGCAAACTGGAGATCTCTGGGGACAGCAGGCTAGCTCTGCAGTTCCTGCTTTCCTCCGTGCCGTCGCCTCTGTTGTCCACCCCCTACTGATTTCTTTCGTAAGTAGACAGGGTAAGTGGGCCCCCTGCCCTAAAATATTAATCTCGTGATCTGTCATTCCACTATGCTGGTTTCACGTCTTTCTATTTTTAAAAAGGTCTTATCTTTGAGAGACCCCCTTTTAAAATGCAAATACCCCTGGGAGAGGTCAGACCTTAGTTCTTAGCTAACATCTTGATTATCTCTTAGCACCTTGGTTGGTCTTAGTACACATTTGGCTGAGAAGAAGGAATTCCTGGCTAAAAGTGATCAACTAGAAGGAAACTACCATTTATAATAATAATTTATTATTATTTTATTACTATTGGAAGCTAAGATGTACTGACATACATCTTATTATTATAAGATGCCATATTATTAAGTGCCAGGAGTTGTTCTAAGTTAATTCCCTCAACAACCCTATTGGTATTATTACCACTGTTATTTTACAGATAAGAAAACTGAGGTATCTAGCACATAGTTTATGGTCACGTAGTAAATCCTGTCAAGTGTTAAACTCGGGTATTTAGATTCCAGGGTGTGCTTGCTAACCGTTTTACTGTAATACCTCTCTTCTACTGTAATGTCTCTCAGATGACATCTAATCAAGATTTCACCCTTTTCACAATTTTGTATAAATAGAATGATGTGTTTAATTATAGATGCCACTTCTTTTGAAGGTCAAGTACTTTGTTATTATCTAAATAGATTTTTTAGCAACAGCTTCAATGAAACAAGCACTTTTTTTGTATTCAAGGGAATTTATTTGCAGAGTAGAGAAAGGAGTAAAGAGGCTAGTGTACAATTTAACACATACATAACACTATCTGAGTTGTTTTTCTTTAAAACATGTTATTTTTACAATTTTGAAAGTATAGATTAATAAAGAAAGTACAGAATTTGCAGTCCCATTACCCAGAGATAACCTCAGAATAAATGTATGTATTATCACCAGACTTTTTTCTATTGAGCCTTTTCTGAAGGTGTTAACTCATTCTATGTCTTTAAAATTTTGGAATGAAATGATCTTTTTTGAGAGTAAATGCTGGCATTTCCTTCTTCATCTCTGCAAGGATGTTGAACTAATAATTATTTTTGGCCTGGCATGGTGGCTCACGCCTGTAATCCCAGCACTTTGGGAGGCCAAGGCAGGCAGATCATGAGGTCAGGAGCTCAAGACCAGCCTGACCAACGTGGTGAAACCCCGTCTCTACTAAAAATACAAAAATTAGCTGGGCATGGTGACGTGTGCCTGTAATCTCAGCTACTCGGGAGGCTGAGGCAGGAGAATCGCTTGAACCCGGGAGGTGGAGATTGCAGTGAGCCAAGATAGCGCCACTGCATTCCAGCCTGGACAACAGAGTGAGACTTCGTCTCAAAAAATAAAATAAAAATTATTTTCTATGATTTACCAGAAACATGTTTAACTAAATTTTCTCTGCGTTCTTTATTTTATCCATTTTGAATAAAAGGTAATACAGAGCCCTAGATTCTTCCCTTAAACTCCAAATTGAGTAAGTTCTCTCAACCAATGTTTGTTAAGCACTAATTCTACCTCTGCCCCTTCTTCAAAACTGCTATACTCCTGCAGCTTTAATTTCCTTATAATTTCTGGACTGTTAGTCTCTCTTAATCACTCGTCCCTTCTCCAGAGCTCTTTGTAATTCAGATCCCTCTGTAACCCACAGATCTGATCGTATCATTCTCCTCTACAGATTTCGTCAGTGGCTCTGTGTTGCTCATAGGCCCTAGAAGCAAGCTTGGGGATGATTGGGGCAAGTAATTCTCTGAGTCCCAGGTACCAGCAAGTGGCTCTAGAAGGGGAGTTGCTGGTGTGTGCAGACTTCAGGTGGCCACATGTCCTTGGCCTTGCTGACTACACATTAATGGAGGAGGGCTACAGCAAGGATCCCCTAAAGTGGTTGTTTAGGTCTAGATGCAGACCGTGCTACTGTGTGTTGAGAGTAGATCGTTGGTGGCAGTAAGGACAGAAGTGGAGAGACCATCTGGGAGCCTTACTGCAGTAATCCAGATAGGACTTGATTGTGGATTGGATCAGGTTGATGGCAGTAGAGGCACTAAGTAAGTCAGATTCTCAGTATATTTTGAAGATAGAGTCAACCATTTTTCCTGAAGGATAGATTTAGAGAGAGAGAGTCAAGGATGACTCCAAGGTTTCTTGCCTCAGTACAGAAATGTATGGGATAGTGGAATATATTAATCACTGATGTCTCAATTTTGCCATTAGCAACTATTGTCAAATCCTAGGTGTTCTAATAAAATAGCATATTTGACCAGATTTTAAACCTCTGGAAATTTTGAGAGAGAGAAGTAAATTTAAAATGTGCACTTAAAACGTGTGTGAACATGGGGGCCAGACACGGTGGCTCATGCCTGTAATCCTAGCACTTTGGGAGGCTGAGGAGGGTGGATCACTTGAGGCCAGGAGTTCCAACCTGGGCAACATGGTGAAACTATGTTGCAAAATGCAAAAATTAGCCAGGCTTAATGGCACATGCCTGGGGTCTCAGCTACCGGGGATGCTGAGGTGGGAGAATCGCTTGAACCTAGGACGTGGAGGTTGCAGTGAGCTGAGACTGCACCACTGCAGTCCAGCCTAGGTGACATAACAAGACCCTGTCTCAAAAGAAAAAAAAAAAGAGAAAAAGGAAAAAAAAGCAAGAAACGTGAACATGTGAGAGTTGGGACTGGTCAGTACCTGATACCTAAAAATTAAGGAACGATTATGAGATTTTACAAAAAGAGGTGGGAAGGAACCAAAAATCAACTGCTTTTGCAGTTTTCCTGAGGCCTGGAGGTGGCACTTGCAGGTACCATTGAAATTCACAGTTTCAACTGCCCTAAAAATTTAATGCCTTGGTCGTGATACATAGGGTGTTTTTAGTGTTCTGTAACTAGGTCTCCACCCAAACCCTGAAATTTGTCTTTGATTTGTATTAAATCAATGAAAAAGATGTTTTGTGATCACGACTTTTTAAATAAGATTTCTGTTCATTACATGTAAATAACTTAGAGAAGTGTTCCTGACTTTAACTGATAAAGGAACAAGTTCTGTGTCAAAAATCACTTAAGCTTTTTTTTTTTTTAAATAAGCTTATAATTTCAGATAGGCTTAGCCCTGCTAGAATGTAATAAAAGCTTATTGCTACCCACTTCATATTCTTCTTTTTTTTCTCTTTATTTCCTTGTATGTTCCTGAGAATATTCAAATACAAAAGCACTTTCTCCTCTTCTGTCTTTCCCTAAAGCCACCTGTCAAGTCTGTTCAGCCTCAGAGTATGTTATAGTGCTATGAATTAAAGGCAATTATTGATTTACCCAATGGAAAAAAATAAGTTTAATGGTAATTAAATAGAATATCTAATATTATTTATTTAAATAGGGTAATTTGTTCGCTGTAGCTACAATTAAAACTACCATTTACTGAACATTTACCATGTGTCAGATAAATATTATCTCTCAGTTCTTCAACAATTCAATTGAAGTTGGTATGGTTTAGAGAAGTTAAAACATTTGCTCAAAATCATACATTTAACAGTGTGTGGCAAAGGTACAATTCAAACCTACGTTTTTCTGCCTTAAAACTCAGCCTTTCTTATTTGATTATGCTTTATTAACTCTGCATAGGGCTCAGAATGTTTATAAATATTAGTGAGATATATTTGGGTCTTGCCAACCCCAGTCTTTAAGAAAAGGGGCCAGGCACAGTGGTTCATGCCTGCAATCCCAGTAGTTTGGGAGGCCAGGGTGGATAGATGACCTGAGCTCAGGAGTTCAAGACCAGCCAGGGCAACATGACGAAACCCTGTCTCTAGTAAAAATACGAAAAACAAATTAGCTGTACGTGGTGGTGCATGCCTATAATCCCAGCTACTTGGAGGCCAAAACACAATAATCATGTGAACCCAGGAGGCAGAGGTTGCAGTGAGCTGAGATTGCACCACCGCACTCTATCCCGGGCCACAGAGCAAGACTCTGTCTCAAAACAAAACAAAACGAAAAAGAAATGTTTTGGAAACTGCCCTCTGACTACTGGGTAAAAAGGATCTTAAGCTATTTCAGTGGAAAGTGATTACTACCCATTTTTCACCACTAGATGGTGGCAGAAAGTTAAAAACAAAAGTTAAAGGTGACTCATTAGAGAAAGTGAAGTGTCTGTGCTTTCAGAGCAAGGTGGATGTGAGATTAGGGAAGTCTAGAGCAAGGGAAATGTGAGAACTGCCAGTGGTATTATACCAGCCTGGAAAATGGGAGCAAAGGACACAAACCTTTATTATGCTTGGGGAAAATATGAAAAATATTAGCATCTTGTTTTTATTAATACTCGACATTGTTCTGTTTAGTTTTCAGATGCTTCAGGTGTTGTGAACAGAGACTTGTTTGGATTATGCGTTTCTCAGCTAGACTAAATAAATGCTAGCAATGGATAAGTGCAAACATGTTGGGCAGCTGCGGCTTGCTCCAGACCATTCCAGCCTCAACCCTCAGAAATGGCACTGTGTGGACTGCAACACGACCGAGTCCATTTGGGCTTGCCTTAGCTGCTCCCATGTTGCCTGTGGAAGATATATTGAAGAGCATGCACTCAAGCACTTTCAAGAAAGCAGTCATCCTGTTGCATTGGAGGTGAATGAGATGTATGTTTTTTGTTACCTTTGTGATGATTATGTTCTGAATGATAATGCAACTGGAGACCTGAAGTTACTACGGAGTACGTTAAGTGCAATCAAAAATCAAAATTATCACTGCACAACTCGTAGTGGAATGGTTTTACGGTCCATGGGTACAAGTGATGATTCTTATTTCTTATATGACGGTGCCCAATCTCTGCTTCAAAATGAAGATCAAATGTATACTGCTCTTTGGCACAGGAGAAGGATATTAATGGGTAAAATCTTTCGAACGTGGTTTGAACAATCACCCATTGGAAGAAAAAAGCAAGAACAATTTCAGGAAAAATTAGTAGTAAAAAGAGAAGTAAAGCGAAGGCGGCAAGAATTAGAGTATCAAGTTAAAGCAGAATTGGAAAGTATGCCTCCAAGAAAGAGTTTACGTTTACAAGGGCTCGCTCAGTCGACCATAATAGAAATAGTTCCTGTTCACGTGCCAGCACAAATGCCAGCATCAACAGCAAAAGCTATAGTACTTTCTACCTCAGAAGATGAAAGATCTCAAAAAATCAGTGACTCCTCAGTTAAACGAAGGCCAATAGTAACTCCTGGTGTAACAGGATTGAGAAATTTGGGGAATACTTGCTATATGAATTCTGTTCTTCAGGTGTTGAGTCATTTACTTATTTTTCGACAATGTTTTTTAAAGCTTGATCTGAACCAATGGCTGGCTGTGACTGCTAGTGAGAAGAAAAGATCTTCCTGTAAGCATCCACCAGTCACAGATACAGTAGTATATCAAATGAATGAATGTCAAGAAAAAGATACAGGTTTTGTTCGCTCCAGACAATCAAGTCTGTCATCAGGACTAAGTGGTGGAGCATCAAAAAGTAGAAAGATGGAACTTATTCAGCCAAGGGAGCCAACTTCACAGTACCTTTCTCTTTGTCATGAATTGCATACTTTGTTCCAAGTCATGTGGTCTGGAAAGTGGGCTTTGGTCTCACCATTTGCTATGCTACACTCAGTGTGGAGACTCATTCCTGCCTTTCGTGGTTACGCCCAACAAGATGCTCAGGAATTTCTTTGTGAACTTTTAGGTAAAATACAACATGAATTAGAGACAACCGGTACCAGTTTACCAGCTCTTATCCCCACTTCTCAAAGGAAACTCATCAAACAAGTTCTGAATGTTGTAAATAACATTTTTCATGGACAACTTCTTAGTCAGGTATGGATTTTTTAAAATCTTATTTTCATCACTGGGAGTTCATAAAGTGTAGCCTATAAAAAGGCATATTCTATGTACATCTAGTGTGTTAAGCTAGTACCATTTTCAGGTCAAAATAGATTGTTTTTATAAATATGTACAGAGAAATCAGCTCACTTATTTACAATTCCTTCTTTCATGAATCATTGGAAGTAGTTTTACATCCATGGTATCAAAAGCTTTTGGAGGGAGGGAGAAATCAGGAGACGGAGCTCTCTAGGTTACCAGTATTACATTCATTATCTGAGGGATTGAGAAGAGGAGGGTTTAATCCCAGAGGGAACGGATTTAAAGATGCTGCTATACTGGGAATGGAAATGGTGCATATGGCCTGGCGGGGGGACTCACGCCTGTAATCCCAGCACTTTGGAAGGCCAAGGCAGGTGGATCACCTGAAGTCAGGAGTTCAAGACCAGCCTGACTAACATGGTGAAACCCCGTCCCTACTAAAAATACAAAAGTTTCCTGAGTGTGGTGGCAGACGCCTGTAATCTCAGCTACTTGGGAGACTGAGTCAGGAGAATCACTTGAACCCAGGAGGTGGAGGTTGCAATGAGCTGAGACTGTGCCATTGCACTCTAGCCAAGGTGACAGAGCAAGACTCTGTCTCAAAAAAAAAGAAATGAAATAAAATGGTGCATACTTGAGCAATTTCAGGGACCAAGGAGTAGCCCTGGAGGACTTCATATAAAACCAAAGGGTCATGGTCTGAAAGCTTTAACAATAGGTAGGGAAATGTTTTGGGTTTTTTTTGTTTTTTTTTTGTTGTTGTTGTTGTTGAGACGGAGTCTCACTCTGTCGCCCAGGCTGGAGTGCAGTGGTCGGATGTCAGCTCACTGCAAGCTCCGCCTGCCGGGTTCACGCCATTCTCCTGACTCAGCCTCCCGAGTAGTTGGGACTACAGGCGCCCGCCACCTCGCCCGGCTAGTTTTTTGTATTTTTTTTGTAGAGACGGAGTTTCACCGTGTTAGCCAGGATGGTCTCGATCTCCTGACCTCGTGATCCGCCCGTCTCGGCCTCCCATAGTGCTGGGATTACAGGCTTGAGCCACCGCGCCCCGCCCGGTAGGGAAATTTTAAGGTAAACAAATGTGATTTCATCTAGAATAATTTTAAATGATTTTCTTTAATTACTGCTCAAAAGTTTCCTTTGTCATGATAAGGTAGACTACAAAACCAGAATCTTCTAAGTAAAGGTTTTCTATGCTGAGTGGACTTTTTTTTTTTTTTTTTTTTTTTTTGAGACGGATTCTCACTGTGTCGCCCAGGCTGGAGTGCAGTGGCGTGATCTCGGCTCACTGCAAGCTCCGCCTCCCGGGTTCACGCCATTCTCCTGCCTCTCAGCCTCTGAGTAGCTGGGACTACAGGCGCCCGCCACCTCGCCCGGCTAGTTTTTTGTATTTTTAGTAGAGACGGGGGTTTCACCGTGTTAGCCGGGATGGTCTTGATCTCCTGACCTCGTGATCCACCCGCCTCGGCCTCCCAAAGTGCTGGGATTACAGGCTTGAGCCACGGTGCCCGGCCATATGCTGAGTGGACTTATTGGTGAAATATTAATAGACATAAGGCTCTCTACTTTCCCATAACACACAGATTTAAACAAAATTTTTTTAATAACTGAAGCTATTAGGCTTTTAGGTCATTTTCTTCCCCCTGCACACCTGCCTCTGTTCTTCAGTTCAACTTTCATTGTAATAAGTCCATCTTTTGTTTTTATAGCATACTTTCCTAGAATGTTGTTTAAGTATTTCAGATGTAATTCTTCTTAAGGAATATCTATGAAGTTTATTTTTCAGTGTTTCAGAAATGCAAAGACTTTGAGTTAATTAGCAAATAAGAATTGTACTTGTGTTAACATGCAATTTTACTTCTCCATCTTTCTCTGTCGTTTCCTTTTTATACAAAAGTTTTAAAATACACTATTACAGAATGCAACATGTAGTTGCAGGAAACCTATATATATATAGGAAATCTATATAGAAGAAAAGAAAAATCATTCTCTAATCCTATAACCCCACAATCCATAGGTAAAACTATTAATATTTTGGTATATTTTCTTCTAGTCTTTTTTTCTCCTGCACATATATACATATTTTTTCCCATAATTGGTCATTTTGCATTTACCTGCTTTTCCCATTTAATATTATAATGATTTTCCAGTAATTAAAAATCTGTCATCATTCTTTTCAAAACATTTCAATGTTCATAATTTTTTGTGTTTTTTTTTTTTTTTTTTTTTTTTGTATATTTCTGCTGTTTAACATCTTTTTTTTTTTTTTTGAGACAGAGTCTCACTCTGTTGCCCAGGCTGGAGTGCAGTGGTACGATCTTGGTTCACTGCAAGCTCCGCCTCCTGGGTTCACGCCATTCTCCTGCCTCAGCCTCCCAAGTAGCTGGGACTACAGGCACCCGCCACCACTCCTGGCTGATTTTTTTGTATTTTTAGTAGAGACAGGGTTTCACCGTGTTAGCCAGGATGGTCTCGATATCCTGACCTTGTGATCCACCCGCCTCAGCCTCCCAAAGTGCTGGGCTTACAGGCATGAGCCATCGTGCCTGGCCACATCGTATGTTTATACCATAGTTTAGTTCACCATTCCCCTATTGTTGACTTGTTAATTTTTTTCATTATTATAATGTCATCAATTAATTTTTTTATTTCCTTATGACAGAGTCCTGGAAGTTGATTTTGTCAGAGTAAGACTTTTGGATACTTGGTAACAAAGTTCTTTCCAGAAAGTGATTTTCTTTTCTATATATATGTATATATTTCCAGTAGTATGAAAGTGGCTCTGTGCTTGTTTTTTCCATTATAATGAATTTTAAAATTAATAAAAATTATTGTACCAGCGTTTTGCTTCTCTTTCTTTAATACACTCTTATGGAACTGGTTCTTGAGATTTAAGACAATTGGGTGCTGTAATGGCTTTTCCTTTTTATTTTTTATTTTTTATTTTTATAGAGACAAGGTCTCACTGTGTTGCCCAGGCTCGTCTCAAACTCCTGGGCTCAAGCAGTCCTCCCGCTTTGGCCTCTCAAAGTGCTGGGATTACAGGCATGAGCCACTACACTCAGACTGGGATAGCTTTTTGTGTGTTTTTGCTTTTGTTTTTGTTTTTGTTTAATTCAAGAAAATCCTCAAAATGTCTGGCCCTGGCACTACTGAGTCCTTAGACTATAAACACCAGGAGAGTTCTTTGTGTCAATTTGTGAAATCTAAAATCTATATTAGAACTGGCTTCTTTATTTCGTTGCCTGTGCCAGGGTTATAGCTTGTATGAAAGAGGTTCTTTATAATATTTTATATCATATGTGAATTGTTAGTTCATGGAGTCTGTCTTCAGTTACGTGCAGTGTTTGTTGGCATTAAATCCTGCTGAATGTTTCACTGAAGTTACTATTCATTTCCTTTCCGGTTGCTATGTTGCCTGTGTAAGTTGTTAAAACAGCTCCATGTTTTTCGTGTTTTCTGTGTTTGGATGGAGATTTTAATGTGATGTTTGCTTTAAATAGGAGTATGACATCATTATTTATGTCATATGTCTTGTCTTTTGAAATTATCAGTTGTCAGGGTCTCAAAATCTGCATAATGAAAAGATAGTATTTTACTTGTAATATGGTTAAGATTGGATTGGGTTAAGAGGTTGTAGTATTTGGGTTTAGGAAGAAAAATCAGCAAAAGGTGGAGAGGCCAGGCATGGTGACTCATGCCTGTAATCCCAGCACTTTGGCAGGCCGAGGTGAGCGGATCACCTAAAGTCAGGAGTTCAAGACCATCCTGGCCAACATGGCGAAAGTCTGTCTTTACTAAAAACAGAAAAATTAGCTGGGTTTGTGATAGCTGCGCCTGTAGTCCATCTACTCAGGAGGCTGAGGCAGGAGAATCGCTTGAACTTGAGAGCCGGAGGTTGCAGTGAGCCGAGATTGCGCCATTGCACCCTAGCACTGGGGACAGAGCGAGACTCCATCTCAAAAAAAAAAAGATGGAGGAGAAACAGTGAGGAAACTCAAGCCTAATGACATAAATACATTAAATTTAATGCATGTGAATATACATCATATGTATGTTTCTATGTATACATATACATACTGTGTTTCTATTCTGTGTGTCCACAGTTTGGATTTTTGCCTAAATGTAATGCCCTTAGAGGTTTTTGAATGACCAGTAGTTAAAGCAACCAATTCATGATGGCTCTGATAACAGTCTTTTGGAAGGAAAAATCATAAGGAAAGATTTCTTGAGAAGAATATAAGGCAGATTATTCAGAATTCTAATGGTACATTTTCATGAGAAAAGCTTATTTACTGGCAATGATCTCTAGTGAAAAGAGTTAATGTTTTGACGGAAAGATTATAATCTTAGGAACTCATTCTCATTTGCAGGTTACATGTCTTGCATGTGACAACAAATCCAATACCATAGAACCTTTCTGGGACTTGTCATTGGAGTTTCCAGAAAGATATCAATGCAGTGGAAAAGATATTGCATCTCAGCCATGTCTGGTTACTGAAATGTTGGCCAAATTTACAGAAACTGAAGCTTTAGAAGGAAAAATCTACGTATGTGACCAGTGTAACTGTGAGTAAAGACGGTGTGTTCTCGGTGCTTTCCTAGGAATGATAAAGAGAAACGCAGATGAGAGGAAGCTGAAAGAAATCTTTAGCAGTTATGAAAATGAACTTTTTTTCAGTTTGTCAAAAGAAACAGACATTTTCACTTATAACTGGCATTTATGAACTATGCATTTGTTTGGCCATACTGATGGAATTTAAATTGTTTCTGATCTTGTAGACAATTTTGGGGAGAGAAGATTCATAACAAGTTTAAATATGATATGTGGAGCAAAATAAAATAGCAAAGAGGAATAATGAAAGGAAAGCATGTCATGTAGTGTGAATGAAACACTTGTTTTATGAGCTTTTTCTTGCTACATATCAAAATGATGTGTAGATAAATGTACGTGTGTGTGTCTATATACATAAAATAGGAAATACCATATGCAGGACTCCTGCTGTGGAGAGTGGCTTCGTCAAAACAAAGATTTATTCAAAACCATGCCCTGTCTGTTCTGTGTTAGTTATTCCCAGTGTCTGTAGGTAGAGGTGAGATACTGTCAAGGTGCTCACATTCCTAATGGAGGAGGCGGATAGACAGGATCCACTGTGATAAGTGCTCTAATAGAGGAGCGCATGGAAACCTGACACTGGGGGTGAAACAGCCACTTCAGTTCAAGAGAAGCGTCCTTGGCCCGGGTGCAGTGGCTCACGTAATCCTAGCATGTTGGGAGGCCGAGGCGGGCAGATCACCCGAGGTCAGGAGTTCAAGACCACCCTGGCCAATGTGGTGAAACCCCGTCTCTACTAAAAATACAAAAATTACCTGGGCATAGTGGCACACACTTGTAATCCCAGCTACTCGGGAGGCTGAGACAGGAGAATTGCTTGAACCCAGGAGGCAGAGGTTGCAGTGAGCTGAGATTGCGCCACTGCACTCTAGCCTGAGCAAGAGTGAAACTCTGTCTCAAACAAAACAAAACAGAAAAGAAGCATCTTCCTCCAAGGAAACGGTGTGTAAAACCACATCAGATCTGCTGTGTTGGCCAGGTGCGGTGGCTCACACCTGTAATCCTAACACTTTGGGAGGCCAAGGCAGGTGGATCACTTGAGGTCAAGACCAGCCTGGGCAACATGGCGAAACCCCATCTCTACTAAAAATACAGAAATTAGCCAGATGATGTGGAGTGCGTCCATAATCCCAGCTACTTGGGAGGCTGAGGCTGGAGAATCTCTTGAACCCAGAAGGCAGAGATTGCAGTGAGCTGAGATCGTGCCACTGCACTCCAACCTGGGTAACAGAACAGGACGCTGTCTCAAAAACACACACACACACACATACACACACACACACAAAGATCTGCTGTGTCTTACCTCTTCTGTCAATGTATGTATATATAGTGGGAGTTAAGCTATGAGGATACAAAGGCGTAAGAATGATCCAGTGTGGGCTGGGCGTGGTGGCTTACACCTGTAATCCCAGCACTTTGGGAGGCTGAGGCGGGCGGATCACCTGAGGTCAGGAGTTCGAGACCAGCCTGGCCAACATGGTGAAACCCCGTCTCTACTAAAAATACAAAAATTAGTCAGGCATGGCGGCGGGCACCTGTCATCCCAGCTACTCAAGAGGCCGAGGCAGGAGAATCACTTGAACCCAGGAGACGGAGGTTGCAGTGAGCCAAGATCGTGCCATTCCACTCCAGCCTGGGCGACAGAGCGAGACTCCGTCTTAAAAAATAATAATAATAATAATAATGATCCAGTGGACTTTATAGATTCAGGGGAAAGGGTGGGAGGGAGTGAGGGATAAAACACTACACATTGGGTACAATGTGCACTGCTCAGGTGATAGGCACACCAAAATCTCAGAAATCACCACTAAATAACTTATTTATGTAACCAAATACCACCTGTTCACCAAAAACCTATTGAAATTCAAAAAAAGAATAAGATATACTTACATAGTATCTTACTATTTATATATATAATATAAACATATGGTGTAGTGTAGTATACTATAAACTATAATATAGTTTATACTAGTTTATACTATACTATATATATTTTTTCAGGTATTCTGCCTAATTTCCCTATCTCGCAAATAGATTCTAAGGCTTTAGATACTAAACTTTTAAGGTAAACAAAAAATAGGATATTCCCACATTGAAGAAATGTCTTATCAATTGATAGTTTTCTGGAATGACTTTAACACTTTTTTCTGAGTGCTGTCTAATGTAAACACATAAAGTAGCCTTAAATTTATAAGGTTTTTTTTTAAAAAAATAAAACTTTGTCAAAGTTGTTATGATGAAGTATTATTTTTTCTTGGACATAAATGTGATGAGTCCCACATGCTTTCATCACCAAATTTGGGGGTGATGTTATGAATGCAGAATATGGTTTTATAGCAAATTTCTATGTGTTTACTAATGCTACCAAATACAGGCCTAAAAGCCGCTTTAACACAGCAATAAAAATGTTTACAATTATACGCCGAGGAGTTGACATCCCCTATCTGGCTACCCTTGGACCGATGTGCTAGGAGACAATCCAGAGGTAGGTCCAGGACATTCAGCAGCAGCCAGATACCTGGATCGCAGGGTTAGACACCCGGAAGAAAGACCAGCGAAGATGGCTTAGAGCTCAGCTTCATGGTGGGCTGAGCCTGCTTCCCACGTGAGAAGCAGCTGCTGCCATGGCTGGAGTCGGAGCTCATGTGCAAGTTGAAGGATAGCTCCTGGGCATCAGGAACAAACTGTAGCTGATGGCCCAGCTGCAGGACAGTCCGTAGGTGGACCTCTAGGGAAGCAGAAGGGACAAGAAGAATCCTGAGTTCCAACTGTCTAAGATCTGGTGCTAAAAGAGCAAAAGCAAAACGCTTGAGTGAGGGAGGCCTCAGAGCTGGTAAAGTCCTGCTTTCCTAAGCCATTGGCCAGGGCTGGGGTGGTCCCCAGGAAAAGTAGAGGGATGTTCTGGGTAATCAGGACCTTCCTCTGGGTTTCTGACTAGCCTTAGTATATGAACTGACCGCACACTTTTTTTTTCTTATTTCTTTTTTAAATGTTTTGACCACAGACTTTTAAATTAAGAGTTTGGGGCCAGGCACGGTGGCTCACGCCTGTAATCCTAGCACTCTGGGAGGCTGAGGTGAGCGGATCACGAGGTCAGGAGATTGAGACCATCCTGGGTAACATGAAGAAACCCCGTTTCTACTAAAAATACAAAATTAGCCGGGAGTGGAGGTGCATGCCTGTAATCCTGGTTACTCGGGAGGCTGAAGCAGGAGAATTGCTTGAACCCAGGAGGCGGAGGTTGTGGTGAGCCGAGATCGCGCCATTGCACTCCAGCCTGGGCGACAAGAGCGAAAACTCCATCTCAAAAAGAAAAAAAGCTTGGGAAATGTGTATTAAAATGTTTACAGAATGTTGTAACTTTTCCTATTAATTGGTATGGCCAGTTCCATTTAAAAATACTATTATGGCCGGGTGCAGTGGCTCATGTCTGTAATCCCAGCACTTTGGGAGACCAAGGCAGGTGGATCACGAGGTCAGGAGTTCGAGACCAGCCTGGCCAACATAGTGAAACCGCGTCTCTACTGAAAATACAAAAATTAGACGGGCGTGGTGGCATGCATCTATAGTCCCAGTTACTCAGGAGGCTGAGGCAGGAGAATTGCTTGAACCCAGGAAGCGGAGGGTGTGGTGAGCTGAGATCGCACCAGTGCACTCCAGCCTGGGCAACAGAGTGAGACTCTGTCTCCAAATAAATAAGTAAATAAAAATATTATGGCAGTATACTTTGTTCTATTACATTATATGCAAGATTATTATTAAATCATGTGCTTGATTACAGATCTGACTTGACTAGCTCATAAGTTTTTTGTTTAGTTGTGGATCATGAGTTTCTCGAGGGTAAAACCCATGTCTATAACTCTAGCACAGCACAATGCCTAGAACACAGTAGATACTTCTCATTTCTGACTTAATTAAAAGAAGGTTCACTCAGCTTTTCCCTGCATCTTTAAATTAAATTTGATTTTTATTCTTTCTTTGATGTTACAGCAAAGCGTAGAAGGTTTTCCTCCAAACCAGTTGTACTCACAGAAGCTCAGAAACAACTTATGATATGCCACCTACCTCAGGTTCTCAGACTGCACCTCAAACGATTCAGGTCTGTAGCAGGACCAGTTGCAAAGTGATCATTCCTTGTGCTTATAACGCTTCAAAACTTAAAGAATACATGTAATAATTTTTTCCCCTTTAATCACCTTTCTGACAAATGAATTAACTTTTAATACCATATACTTGGCTAGTAAATGACTTACACTTGCTTATTTATTTATTTATTTATTTATTTATTTATTTATTTATTTATTTTGAGACCGAGTCTCACTCTGTCATCCAGGCTGGAGACGGGGTTTTACCATGTTGCTCAGGCTGATCTCCAACTCCTGGGCTCAAGCGATTCACTCACCTTGGCCTCTCAAAGTGCTGGCCGGGTGAGGTGGCTCATGCCTGTAATCCCAGCACTTTGGGAGGCTGAGGCAGGTGGATCACCTGAGGTCAGGAGTTCAAGACCAGCCTGGCCAACATGGTGAAACTCCATCTCTGCTAAAAATGCAAAAATGTAGCCAGGCATGGTGGCACATGCCTGTAATCCTAGCTGCTTGGGAGGCTGAGTCAGGAGAATCGCTTGAACCTAGGAGACGGAGGTTGTAGTGAGCCGATATCGTGCCCTTGCACTCCAGCCTGGGCAACAAAGTGAGACTCCGTCTCAAACATACATACGTACATACATGCATATATAAACATAAAAATACAAAAATTAGTCAGGCATGGTGACGCATGCCTGTAATTCCAGTTACTTGGGAGGCTGAGGCAGGAGAAACGCTTGAACCGTGGAGGCAGAGGTTGCAGTGAGCCAACATCATGCCATTGCACTCTAGCCTGAGTGACAGAGCAAGACTCTGTCTCAAAAAAAAAAAAGAAGAAGAAGAAGAAAAATGTTGAGATTACAGGCGTGAGCCACCACGCCTGGCAGAATATTTCTAATACCGTAGATGTCTCCTGTGCATGCCTGTCAGTCTTGTTCCTTTCCCCTCTGCAAAAGCAAACCATTATGAATTTTAGGTATAATATTATCTTATTGTTCTTCATCAGTTTATTGTATGTCTTTTTTGTTTTGTTTTGTTTTGTTTTGTTTTGTTTTGTTTTGTTTTGTTTTGTTTGGGTAGAGACAGGGTTTTGCCATGTTGCCCAGGCTAATCTGGAAACTCCTGAGCTCAGGCAGTCTGCCCGCCTCAGCTTCCCAATGTGCTGGGATTATAGGCATGGGCCACCGCACTTGGCTGAGATATTGGAAAAACCGAACTCAGTTTCTCCTACCATACTCTTACAACAGAGAATACAAATGTGACCTCTGCTTACCAAAATGTATAGGAGATTTCTCCCACCAAGCAAGTCATCAGTTCTGCAGTGAGCGCGAGCTTGGGTATCCTCTTATTCAACTCAGTTCCAACACTGTCTACCTGGAGGTAGCATCAGACCCCACAGATTGAGAACTCAGTCCCACCAGACTGACCCCCACTTCTGACACCAGTCATAACTCCAGGTTTGTTGAAATTCTGACCAACCTGTTGGCTGTACATTTAATGGGATTCTCATAAGCCACACTCCCCTCGTTTGATCCATTTGCTAGAGGGCCCCACAGAACCTTTGTGTTTACCCTTTTATTACAAAGGAGAGTTTCAAGGATCCATATGAACAGCCAGATGGAAGTCATGTGTAGGGCATGACTTGTGGGAAGGGGCGTATAGGTTCCACACCCTCCCTGGGGGTGCTGCCCTCCAGGGACCTCAGCATGGATAACTATCTGGAAGCTCCAGAAGCCCATCCTTTTGGGTTTTTATGGAGGCTTCAGTACATAGGCATGACTGATTACATCATTCAGCCCCATTCCCTTTGGGGGTTGGGGACAGTATTTGGAAGGAAGCTGAAAGTCCCAATCCTCTAGTCATTCCCGGGTCTTTCCTGTGACTTGCCCACATGCTGAAGCTATCTAGGGGTTGCCAGCCACTAGTTGTCTCATTAGCATACAAAACACACACTTTTTTTTTTTTGAGCCAGAGTTTAGCTCTTGTTGCCCGGGCTGGAGTGCAAGGGCACCATCTCAGCTCACTGCAACCTTCGCCTCCCGGAATCAAGTGATTCTCCTGCCTCAGCCTCCCCAGTAGCTGGGATCATGGGCATGCGCCACCACGCCTGACTAATTTTTGTATTTTTAGTAGAGATGGGGTTTCACCATTTTGGCCAGACTAGTCTTGAACTCCTGACCTCAGGTGATCCACCCGCCTCAGCCTCCCAAAGTGCTGGGATTACAAGCATGAGTCACCGCGCCCAGCCAAGACACTCCAGAGATTCCAAGAATTTTAGGAGATGTATCTTGGATAACTAGAAGGAAAACCAAATATATTTTTCACAACCACACAGAGTTTGGAATATGACTTATGGTCCAGCAGATAACATAATTTGCATGGTTCATCTTTAGTTCCGTGCCATTTTACACTGGACTAAGCATTTTCACATTTTTTTTTCCATCATAAAACTGTGTTCCTGTCTCTCCGTTCTCTACCTGCTGTTATTTGTCTGAAGTTCATGTTTTAGTACTTTACTACTATATTTTCATCTATGTCTGCCTTGTCTCTGTACCATACTACCACAAACTGGATTATAATCTCTTGAACTACCACGTTACGTTATTTTCCCCTCGTAGGACCAACTCATTATGCGTATTGATAAACACATTGCTTGCCATGCTGAGATCCAGTAAGGGGAAGTATGCGCAACAGACTGAGAAAATGACAGGATAAGGGCGTTCTTTCAGTTCTGTCACCAGTGGGCGGTTGTGCTGACTTACACACAGCGAGGGGACACAGATCCTGTTGTTTTAGTCTGAAAATCTCTGAAGTATTCTGAGGAATTAGAGGTGCCCTGTTTTGTTTTCCTCCATGCCTGGCCAAGAAAGATCCAGATTGTAGCTTCCATCTGGGATACCCTCTTCATATCCTGGCAAAACAATAAGGAATTAAAAACCCTTTGGTGGGGCTGGGCACAGTGGCTCACACCTGTAATCCCAGCACTTTGGAATCCAAGGCAGGCGGATCACTTGCGGTCAGGAGTTCAAGACCAGCCTGGCCAACATGGTGAAGTCCTCTCTCTACTAAAAATACAAAAATTAGCCAGGTGTGATGGCGCACACCTGCAGTCCCAGCAGGAGAATGGCTTGAACCTGAGAGGCAGAGGCTGCAGTAAGCCAAGATCGCGCCACTGCACTCCACCCTGTGTAACAGAGTAAGACTCCATCTCTAAAACAACGAAAAACAAAAAAACCCCAACCCTTTCGTGGCCTTGACTTTTACCTGTTAGCGGGTACATGCCCCCATAAGGCAATACTTTCCCAAAAGTTAATTTTTTTCCCTACATTATCATCTAACTACAAGAAGGCAAAATAAGCCAAAATTTCTCCATTTATAGCCAACTTTAACATTGAAATAATTTTATATTACATATGATACTTTGTATTCCATACTGCCTGGGGTCATCTGTTACAAGTGTCTAGACCTAGTACATGGTTATTTTCTCTTAATTGTGTTGATAATTTCACACTGGTTTGTTCACAGGTGGTCAGGACGTAATAACCGAGAGAAGATTGGTGTTCATGTTGGCTTTGAGGAAATCTTAAACATGGAGCCCTATTGCTGCAGGGAGACCCTGAAATCCCTCAGACCAGAATGCTTTATCTATGACTTGTCTGCGGTGGTGATGCACCATGGGAAAGGATTTGGCTCAGGGCACTACACTGCCTACTGCTATAATTCTGAAGGAGGTACAGATAAGAAAAAGTATTTTATCTTGGGTTGGACTTGGAGGCTGGAGTTAAGGCTTTAGCCGATTTCTAAATTGACTACTAAATCATAAACAAAACTACTTGACCACTTATTTTCTTAGGGAGAATACCTCTGCAGATACTAAAACGTGAGAGTTGATGCATGAAATATTTTCTGTAGGTTTTGCAGTACTTTTGACTAAGAGCCGGAGGAATATAATAATGAGGATAGTCTTGTTGCCAACTAAAAGTCAGAGTATTAACTTTTCTTAAAGACACACTTCAGGCCGGGCGCGGTGGCTCAAGCCTGTAATCCCAGCACTTTGGGAGGCCGAGACGGGCGGATCATGAGGTTAGGAGTTCGAGACCATCCTGGCTAACACGGTGAAACCCCGTCTCTACTAAAAAATACAAAAAGCTAGCCGGGCGAGGTGGCTGGTGCCTGTAGTCCCAGCTACTCGGGAGGCTGAGGCAGGAGAATGGCATAAACCCGGGAGGCGGAGCTTGCAGTGAGCTGAGATCCAGCCACTGCACTCCAGCCTGGGCGACAGAGCAAGACTCCGTCTCAAAAAAAAAAAGAAAAAAAAAAAAAAAGACACACTTCAAAAAGCAGATCGTATGTTTACTGGTTTACTTCAGTTAATTTTGTTAAAGAAATAGGGCACCTAATGAACTGGGGGATCACAGATATTTGGAACAAGCACTGTTCAAGTTTAATATACAAATCTCACTTTTATTTTCCGTCTTCTAGGATAGTCTAGTTCTAGCAAAAGTGATTGGGTTGAGATTTCATTTTGTACTTCCCCCTCCCCCACCTTTTTTATTGAGATGAAGTCTTGCTCTGTCACCCAGGCTGGAGTGCAGTGGCGTGATCTTGGCTCACTACAACCTCTGCCTCCCAGGTTCAAGCAGTTCTGCCTCAGCCTCCTGAGTAGCTGGGACTACAGGCATGTGCCACCACACCCGGATAATTTTTTGTATTTTCAGTAGAGACGGGGTTTCACCGTGTTAACCAGGATAGTCTTGAACTCCTGACCTTGTGATACACCTGCCTCAGCTTCCCAAAGTGCTGGGATTACAGACGAGCCACCACACCCAGCCTTACTTCCCCTTTTGATATTTACTGTTGAACAAAGAATGAACCTCCAACTCCCCACCCCCACCCAACACACCCCAAACAGAAAAAGGTGAGGACAAGAAGCCCAATAATCCACCAAGGTAACTCAACACTGAACCACCAAAAACTACCAAGTTAGTTGTACACTATTGGCTTTTTTTGTTTGTTTGTTTTTGAGACAGAGTCTCACTCTTTCCCCTGGAATAGAGTGCAGCAGCGTCATCTCGGCTCACTGCAACCTCAGCCTCCCGAGTAGCTGGGATTGCAGGTGTGCACCACCATGCCTGGCTAATTTTTATATTTTTAGTAGAGACGGGCTTTCACCATGTTGGACAGGCTGGTCTTGAACTCCTGGCCATAACTGATCTGACAGCCTTGGTCTCCCAAAATGCTGGGATTACAGGCGTGAGCCACCATGCCCGACCCAATTTGCTTTTTAATACAGATTGAGTATACCTTGTCTAAAATGCTTGGGACCATATGTGTTTTGAATTTTGGATTTTTTTAAATAGACATTATTAGGTATTGTAGGGATGGGACCCATATACACCTTGTACACATTGCCTAAAGATAATTTTCTACAACACTTTAAATAATGAAACAGTTTCATTAACAGAGTGCATATAACAAAGTTTGTGTACATTGAGCAATCAGCAAACAAAGGTGTCACTATCTCAGCCACTCATATGGACAGTCTGGTGGTTTGGCATCAGCATAATTCCTGGCTGATTTATATGCTAATGATAAGCAGTCATTAGCATACTTATGTGCATGTAATGTACATAAGTGCATTATACTTATGTGCACATAAGTTTCACAGTAAAAAAAAGACATTAATACAGTGGGAAAAAATGTGTTCAGGGTTACTTATGACATCACGTTGGCACAAAAAGTTTTGGTTTTGGATTTTTTTTTTTTGAGACAGTCTCTCTATCACCCACGCTGGAGGGCAGCTGTGCAATCCTTGCTCACTGCAACCTCCACCTCCCAGGTTCAAGCCATTCTATTCTCTTGCTTCAGCCTCCTGAGTAGCTCGGAGTACAGGCACGCACCAACATGCCCAGGTAATTTTTGTATTTTTAGTAGAGACGGGGTTTCGCCATGTTGGCCAGGCTGGTCTCTAACTCCTGGCCTCAGGTGATCCGCCTGCCTCGGCCTCCCAAAGTGCTGGGATTACAGGCGTGAGCCACTGCGCCCAGCTAGATTTTGGAATTAGGGATGATCATCCTGTATGATTAGTGGCAAAAGCATTAACTGGTAGATTTACACAAGGAATAAATAGTGTCAGGTACTCATCAGTCACATGCTGTGTAAGCTTAAGCTACTTCTAGATTAAAGGTAGATAATTCCAAGGTAACACTGCCCAATCTATATTTCTTGTTAAAGAAAAATGAATTGGCTAGAAAATTATTTTCACTTCAGAAAAAGCTTCTCACTCAATGCCTTTCATACTAGAATTTTCTAAAGTCCCTTCATAAGTGTATTTCTGTGCTTCACTCTAGGGTTCTGGGTACACTGCAATGATTCCAAGCTAAGCATGTGCACAATGGATGAAGTATGCAAGGCTCAAGCTTATATCTTGTTTTATACCCAACGAGTTACTGAGAATGGACATTCTGAACTTTTGCCTCCAGAGCTCCTGTTGGGGAGCCAACATCTCAATGAAGACACTGATACCTCGTCTAATGAAATCCTTAGCTGATCCAAAGACAATGGGGTTTTCTTCCTGTGATTTATATATATACTTTTAAAAAGACTGATGTACCATTTTAAACATTTTTTCTTGTGAATCAGTGTATATACATTTATGCATTTTATATCTAACTACAATTTTTTTTTTTTTTTACGAAGTATAAATGTGTGTATCAACTGAAGGTAACTACTTTTTTCAAATATTTGGAATTTTAAACTTTTGGTGTTTACCTCAGACTGATGTTACCTCTTTTATATGTCTTAATTGGCTCGGATCATGAATTTGTGCAATCTTCTACCAACAAAGTTCAAGTGGCATCATTTTATATACATGTGTTATCTTTTTCAGGTATTTTCTATACAAATTCTTAATAGATGGAAAATTAGACTCTACTTGGTCACTAATAGTCTTTCTTTCATTTGTATATTGAAGTTACCTTGCCCCTTGGAGTTATTGCAGTGACATGTCAAGGAATCACCTAAATATTCTTCAGTCACATTCACTGGTATTTCTGAGGCTTTGTGTGTTAACAGGCCTTGTAACAGACATTATTTTGGTTAATGTAACCCCAAAATTGTTTTAGTAATTGCTCTTTATTTGGCATAGTCAAACTGTAAATGAAACAGGCAGCTTTACAAATAGCATATTTAAGTGACCTTTGGAACTATGGACATGAAAAAATGATGGCTGGGATTTATGATTTTTGTCTGGCAGCAAACAGGTTTGTCCAGAAGTCTAATAATTAAGCAGTCATAAAAAGTTTGAATTTAGCACACCAGTGTATGCTGTTATTCAAATAGTTTACCTTGGGTATGAGTTCATTTTATAATGTCTGATGACATTAGATCTCTTAAAACTTTGTATGTATTTTTTAGTTCAAAGGAATAAAGAGTCTTGAAGAGAAAAAATTACAGGGCAAAAAAGTGTTCAAAATTGGTAACTGGACTATTATGTCTAGCATCTCATTCTCCTAAATAACTAAAGTTTGATTTACTCTTGCTAGGATTATGTGACTACTAGGTAGGAGCCTCTTAAAACACTGGCCCTGAGCATTAAAAAAATTAAAAGCTATCTAAACTTGCCAAAAAAAAAAAAAAAATACAGTGAGTCACTCCTTTTGTTCTTCTCTGATAATCTTACTGGATTTCTTTAAAGTCCCGTTGCTGCTAACTTTGTCTTATTTGGAGAGGGTAGAATCAACTAATCTACAGACCAGCTATGTATCTAAGCTCTGTTAACCACAGGAAGATCATGTATCCTTTTTTTATAAGTGGGTTTATTTGCAGGTTGAAGTCTTAGTGAAAGATAATATCCTGTAGAATGCTGTTCACCAGTAGTGATCATCTGTAAGTACAAACTTGAAAGAGATCTCTACCAGTAAATAACAAGTCATCTGGGTTAGCTGAAGTGCAATGAGACTTTTATCACTGAACAGACAAATCATTTGTGCCAAAAACACATCTGGAATATTAAATGGCTGTGTTTAAAATTGTTCATAATACCTATGCAAGTTGTTACCTCAACTGTTACACACTTAATACCTCATTAAAAATTTACGTGGTCAAGATACCAGCATCTACTCTTTCCTAGTTTCAAGGACTATTTTTAACGTCATACATTTTAGCACGTCATTTTAATGGAATTATTGTAAAAACTCCTGAACTATTTGTAATGGTAGCATTGCTTGTACTTATTTCAATATAAAAATATACAAGAGGCCGGGCGCCATGGCTCATGCCTGTAATGTAATCCCAGCAGTTTGGGAGGCTGAGGCAGGTGGATCACAAGGTCAGGAGATCAAGACCATCCTGGCTAACACAGTGAAACCCCGTCTCTACTAAAAATACAAACAAAAAATATTAGCCAGGTGTGCTAGCACACATCTGTAGTCCAGCTACTCGGGAGGCTGAGACAGGAGAATAGCTTGAACCCAGTTGCAGTGAGCTGAGATCACGCCACTGAACTCTAGCCTGAGTGACAGAGCGAGACTCTTGTCTAAAATAAAAAAAAAGAAAAAAAAAGAGAAAGTGACCTAACCCTTTACTTTTTAACCCCTTAAAACTAACACCTATGGGGGGAGGCTTGGAGAAGGGGGATATTATTGGGGAATATGGGAAATCTGTTAGTACTTTCCACTAAATTTTAGTGTGAAAAATGTCTCAATATACGAACAATAAAATTAAAACCTAAATAAACAGAAACTTAGATTTCTTACTATTTATCTTAAATCTCAGCATGGATGTCTACATTCTGCTAAGTTGATCTAACAAAAAACAACATGTTTTAGTTGTAAAATAATTTACTAAAGGCACTATTGTTAAACATCAAACTAATAATTTGTTGCCAATAAGGTACATCGTTGTAAACATAACAAAATTTTAAGGGATACATGGCTAATAAGCAAACAATACAGTTTAAGTGACGGCTTTCCTATTTACAAGATCATGTCCCTTCCAGCCATTACAAGGGCATACAGTGATGCCATTGTTCCCAACAGTTACCTGGGAAGGGAACTTGGAGCTCCTAATTGGTTTGAGATCAAAGACTGCCGAGATCTTTAAAAGCTCCAAAAGTCTTCACTCATAAAGGTCAATTCTAAAATTCCTGGATTTAGAAATCAAGATACTTGCTTTATACTTCCACATAAAAAGATATGGACTCAACCTCAAAGGAGAGAGCTGGAGGGCCCAGCCCTGACAGTATGTCCAGGCGTGAACTGGCGAGCTGTGCTGCCAGCCACAGCATCACAGAAAATGGAGAAATTAGTCAAATGTGGCTATTGAACATTAGCACCATAATAAATATAGCTCATACAGCTAAAACCTAGATTATTTCCCCACAAGATAACATTCATTTATAGCTCTAATGCTGAAAGAACAGCTTTTTAATGTAACAGATGATCTAGGTACAGAAGTTGTAGGTTTCTCTTCCTAAGATAAAAACGTTTAACAAAATACAAACTAAACAGCATCCCAGAGGCAATAAAATCTCATTGTACTGAAACATACACAAATTAAGGCTACCTTGGTATATAAACGATTTAGAAATTATGATGGAACATTCCCATAAAATTATTTACATATAAGAATTCAAGCAATTTGTTAAAGAATCAGTAGTGGGCCTCAGTTAAAACAAATTAATATTACCATCGTTACATTCAACTTAATACACTTAGCCGCTATAAGTAACTGTCACCTCACTTTCCTGAAATACCACCAGTAATGTTAAGAATCCAAACCTGTCAAAGGGCGACATATTACAGCATTTGCCTCATGAATGAAAAAGTCCAATAATTTCAACTTAATTTTTCTAACTAGAACAAGATCCAAACATGGAAGCTTTTTTTTTTCTTCTTTGCTTTTGTGGCTTTAATGCCCTTTTGGTTTTCTGAGCAAGCTGAATACACTCCCTGATAAAAAGGATCTAAACGTTGAGATTTTTACTAAATCAAGGTTTCCAGTTGGCACAATGTTCCTAAGTCAAGTTTCAATTAGCGCATCCTTCCAATGTCAGCGGAAAAAAACACAAGGACTACTATGTCCTATAAAGAATGGTGAAATATTCCTAAAGCTGTGTATTTATGAAGAAAAGGTGTTTGTCCCTCTTTATGCATGTGTAGATCTTGTTTTAGCCACTATGCCACAAAAGTCTCAGTGTAGAGGTCTACATTTCAGATACATGTCTCTGCGTTTGCCTACATTAAGTTTAGCTATTTATCCTGTCCAGAATTATAACCACAAACATTGAGATGTAGCTCTCAGATCTGAAAATGTCTTTATTTTTTAGAAAATGGATACCAGGAAGGTTAAAAAGCAACACCAGAGGGTATAGGTGCAGAACTGGATGTCGTCATTCAAAGCATTCAAGTAAGAATATGGCAATATAAATATCCAAAAAGTATCTCTTAGGTATTCAAAACAAAACGTGTAAGTCATTCCTAACTAATTTGAGCTTTATAGCATTTTCCTAGACAGGAAGGGGAAAAACAGTTAGCATTTAAAAGTCCTGAAAGCTTTTTCGTTGGTTAATTACATTAGATGGTTTGCCTTTGATCAAATTCCTTCTTTTTTAAACATGGATAAAAGTATTACATGGGTCCACTGTTAAAAGAAACAACATGTTGCAAATTAATTCTGGTATAATGTTTTCCAACAAAGCTTAGAAAATAAAGGTGTTGAGGTGGCTTTGGACTAAGTTTAATAGTCATCTCCTCTGCTGACAACTTCTTTACATGTTGGACGCAACAGGATGGTATGTTCAAATTGTGCTGTATATGATCCTTTAATGTCACATAATGGTGGATATGGATCTACAATGCCCAAGTCACACAGATTCTTCAGAGCCATCAAGTATTTACTTTCTCCCAAGCGATCCAGCCATCTGCGGCAGAAGGCAAGGGTGCCAAAGTTTTCATTGATGACATTTAATAAGTGTTTTGTTCTTGGAAGCCTAAGAGGAGAAAATCCAAAATTAATTGTTGGCAAAAGAGTTACGAACTCATTTCCCTCATTAAGAAAAGCCCAGACCTTAGCTGTGTCTTAGTAGTTGAAGTCCAAAAACTTTTTTTTTTTTTTTTTTTTTTTGAGACGGTGTCTTGCTCTGCCACCCAGGCTGGAGTGCAGTGGCCCCATCTCAGCTCACTGCAAGCTCCGCCTCCCGGGTTTACGCCATTCTCCTGCCTCAGCCTCCCGAGTAGCTGGGACTACAGGCGCCCGCCTCGTCGCCCGGCTAGTTTTTTGTATTTTTAAGTAGAGACAGGGTTTCACCGTATTAGCCAGGATGGTCTCGATCTCCTGACCTCGTGATCCGCCCGTCTCGGCCTCCCAAAGTGCTGGGATTACAGGCTTGAGCCACCGTGCCCGGCCCAAAAACTTTTATTTAAAGTTGCTCTCTCAACAATCAAAAGCCAGAATGTATAATAGCCCATACCTAATTATAGATGGCAGCTGAATAGGAACCAGCTGGAGGCCATCTTATTGTGTTTACGTGTCTATGTGTGTTATATTCCCCAGTACAGACCTAACTACAGGGTATTATGGGAATTTCCTTTTGTGTGCAGCAAGCTCAAAGACCTGCATATAAAAGATGTAAATCCAGACTTCAATCATCTTCAAATGTTAAAAAAATTCAATGTAAATTGAAAGACATTGTAAATGGAAGTTTACCAATGGGAAAATATTAAACCAAAAACCTAGGAATGCTAGCAAAATAATCTCTGACATTTATGATTATCAGAAACCAGACTTGAAGACAGCACGTGTGTGTGTGTAGTGTGTGTGTGTGTGTGTAATTTTTATCTCAGTTAAAATGTTTAAAAGGCTATTTTTTTTTCTTACTGTTGGGCTACAGAACTCTACATTTAATGAATATACTATTTTGTATGCATGCCACTTTTTTAAAAAAATGCTGTTAACTCAGAAGAGATGCTCATTAGCCACATAAATTCCATCGTCTCGTCTCTCACCTTATTGGCACATGTCCAACATCAAAATTTTTCATGTAATGTGAACATTCCATATCATCATGAACAACACCTTTTCCTGTACTACCAAAGGTTTCAATTGCATATACTTCTCCTTCCTGAAAAATAAGGGTCAAGGGGAGAGAAAGAAGAAAAATTCAGAATGAATCACAATTACCATCTCGCTCTCTCTTTTTGAGACAGTCTCTCTCTGTTGCCAGGCTAGAGTGCAGTGGTGTGATCTTGGCTCACTGCAACCTCCGCTTCCTAGGTTCAAGCGATTCTCCTGCCTCAGCCTCCCGAGTAGGTGGGACTACAGGCACGTGCCACCATGCCTGGCTAATTTTTGTATTTTTAGTAGAGACAACGTTTCACTATGTTGGCCAGACTGGTTTCAACCTCCTGACCTCAGGTGATCTGCCTGCACTGGTCTCTCAAAGTGTTGGGATTAACAGGCTTGAGGCACTGAGCCCAGCCTACAATTACCATCTCTTGAAGTCTCTACCTGATTAAGCAGCAACATGAAATAGCCCCTGGCAGTCTTTATCTAACCTTGCCTTGCTTTAGCTCCTTTGCACTTCTTGGTCTTTCTGCTTCCCCCTACAAATTCTGTTCACAGCTCCACCCCTAGAGCCTACTATAAAGAGACTGACACCTAGGAATGCTCCATAAATATTCATCAAATGTTGAACAAACAATCCTTTCACAGCCCCAATTTCCACAAGTGATTTAGTGCTAACTATACACAATTTGCAAATTCAAATGACCCAATTCCTGACAGTGTGAATATGGATGATAAGCTAATTCTGGTCAGTATAATTATATACTTAACTATCACGATCTTCTGCTTGGAAGAAAAAAATGTCTTCCATGGAAGTAAAATGTTAGTGACACACATACCTCCATTCTTGTTGCCTCCCCTCCTTTCACAATCGGCACTGTTTTTCCAGCATGTATTCTATACTGCCCAATTGAATGTCCATTTAGATTACGGATTGGTTTCACTGTTATAAAAAATAGGGAAATAAAAGTTATTCAGGATCTCAAGAAGAAAAAGCAGATCTTTTATATTTTGGTACAGAGTTCAAGCATTTATTCAAAAACCAGATATGGCTTTACTAAATAACCTTACATTAAGGTAGTTAAATATAAACTGGAATCTAGTGGAATATAAAAAGTAGTTAGTTGCAGTGTTATTAATACTAGAAGTAGGCCGGGTGCAGTGGCTCATGCCTGTAATCCCAGCACTTTGGGTGGCCAAGGCAAGCGGATCACCTGAGGTCAGGAGTTTGAGACCAGCCTGGCCAACACGGCGAAACCCTGTCTCTACTACAAATACAAAAATTAGCTGGGTGTGGTGGTGGGGGCCTGTAATTCCAGCTACTCAGGAGGCTGAGGCAGGAGAATCACTTGAACCCGGGAAGCAGAGGTTGCAGTGAGCCGAGATCATGCCACTGCACTGCAGCCTGGGCGACAGCGACTCTTGTCTCAAAAAAAAAAAAAAAAAAAAAAAAAAAATGCCAGAAGTAAGGGAGTATGGAAGAAAGAATTACAGGATTAAGGGCATAAGGGAGGTCATCTAAGGAGGTACTGTTAACAGAAAAGAAAATGCCATATACACAAATTATTAGAAGCATAAAGAATACGTATTTGTATTGTTATGGACCAAAAGATAACGTGAAAAATACTGTTAAGATGACAGTATTACAGAACTTTATATCAACATTTCAAACATTCAAAAAGAAAATCTATGTGGCTGAGACACAATAATTAAGAAATAGAAATAAGAAAGAAGAAAGAAAATGTAAACATCCCACTGTCCTGAGAGCAATGACAGAATAGACAAATTGTGGCATATTCACATGAGGGAATAACATTCAACAATAAAAACAAAAAGCTAGGAATACATTTAACAACTGGAATAAAACTTCTAGCTTTTTTATTCTAGTTGTTTTAAAACAACTGACAAAATAAGCAGAAAAAGGCACAATTACATACATACTGTACAATTCCACATATACATAATAGTTCAAAATTAGGCAATAAAACTAGTTTAGGGATGTATAATTAGGTAGTAAAGACAAAGAAAAGCAAATGCAAATCCTTTCGTACTTACAGTGCTGATAAGCTAAATATATTTTAAAATTCAGACATCATTACTATTTCTCTAAGACCTGGCGAACTGACCCCACAAGCCAAGATGGTGGCTCACTAAAGGCAGGCTGCTGTAATTGGAAAGCAGTGTATTGGTTCTATGGTTTGAATGTGTCCCCCAAAGTTCATGTATTGGGAACTTCATCTCCAATGTGATGGTGTTGGGAGGTGGGACATAATGCGAGAAGTTTGGGCCATGGAGGCACCACTCTCATCAATGAATTCACGCCATTATCTCAGCAGTGGGTTCCTTGTAAAGGACGAGTTTGACCACTTCTTGCTCTCTCTCTCAAGCTTCTTATTGCCCTTCTGCCTAATGCCATGGGATGATGCAGCAAGAAGACCCTCACCAGATGCCAGTCCCTTAATCTTCCCAGCCTCCAACACTGTAAGAAATCAATTTCTGTTCTTTATAAATTACCTAGTCTCAGGTATTCTGCTGTAGCAGCACAAAACGGACTATGAAAATGAGACTGAGTGTCTTCTGGAATACTGGCAATATTCAATTTCTTGAGGAGTGAGGTTACGTAGCTTCTGCAATTGAGAAGTTGAGTATTTATGCTTTGTGCATTTTGTGTTAATATTTCAAATTTTATAAAAGGGCTAAAAACAGCCAGGTGCAGTGGCTCACACCTGTAATCCCAACACTTTGGGAGGCCAAGGCAGGAGGATCACTTGAGGTCAGGAGTTCAAGACCAGTCTGGCCAACATAGTGAAACCCCATCTCTACTATAAATATAAAACTTAGCTGGGCATGGTGATGCACACCTGTAGTCCCAACTATTTGGGAGGCTGAGGCAGGAGAGTCACCTGAACCCAGGAAGCAGAGGCTGCAGTGAAATGAGATCGTACCACTGTACTCCAGTCTGGGCAACAGAGTCTCAAAAAAAAAAAAGAAAAGAAAAAAAAGGGGGGGCCTTAAAAAAATTTAGGTCTATAGCGCTAGAATCCTCAGTATGAGCTACCTTTCTTCTAGAGCAGAATTAAGCAGTCTGAAGCAAGGAACAAGTATGCTACAAACTCAGTGGGGTAGCAAGAAAAACAAATCAATTCGCTCTTCACAACAACCTTCTTATATAAATATGTCAAAGTTGTCAGACTCAAACAGAGCTAGGGAAAGCCATGAAGAGATGGTTCTCATGCTTATACGCCTGATAATGAAAATGACCGAAAACCATAACCTTGCACAAAGCCCACTGCAACCTTACACAAAAAAATATTTCTGCAAGGACATCTGCCCAACAGCTGCCTGCCCAACCTCCAACTGGCGTCACTCTTCTTATTAATCTTTGGAGCCAAGGATAATTATTTCAAAACAATTATGTCATCCTCATTTTCGTCTTTAAAAACCTCTGTCTTCCTTAACTCCCTGAATATGCACAAGTTTACTATGGCATTCCCACTGCAGTGCTCTATTCCCAAACATCATTTTCTTTTAGGGAGCCTCTGTTTGTTATTCAGGTTGACAAGTAACAAGCTTATTTTAAAATTCAACCTTTGCAAACTGACCCTTACAAGCCAATCAATTTTTTTAAGAAAAATTTTATTTATTTTATTTATTTTATTTTATTTTAATTTATTTTATGACGGAGTCTCGCTCTGTCGCCCAGGCTGGAGTGCAGTTGCCGGATCTCAGCTCACTGCAAGCTCTGCCTCCCGGGTTTACACCATTCTCCTGCCTCAGCCTCCCGAGTAGCTGGGACAACAGGCGCCCACCACCTTACCCGGCTAGTTTTTTGTATTTTTTAGTAGAGACGGGGTTTCACCATGTTAGCCAGGATGGTCTCGATCTCCTGACCTTGTGATCCGCCTCGTGATCCATCTCGGCCTCCCAAAGTGCTGGGATTACAGGCTTGAGCCACTGCGCCCGGCGCCAATCAATTTTTTTTAAGAAAGTTTCTTAGTCATACCAACCTAATATGTTAGTTGCACAGAAGAATGAGGGTACAGGGGAATTCATTTACTTATGCAGGTTGTAACAGCACAGGCTAACTCTGGGAACACTAATTTGTTAACAATCACTTTTTAATTCTATCCCTTCCTGATCAAAGGAGATTAAGGTACTCCTTTGATGGCCCAGTTGTGCTATGTGGTTTTTTTAATTTGTTCCGGAAAGTTCAACCCAGAGTCCATTTCTTCATCTCCCCAGTATCAGGATGTTTCCACATCCTCTCTACTTAAACTATTAAAAATGGATTGTTGCCTCAAACTAAGAACCCTGATCAGTACAATAACAGGGATCAAAAGAGGGTATTGAAATAATGAAACCTAAAATGCTGCACTAGCTTAGTGGAAGAAGTAAAAGGGTAGATATTAAAAATCCCAATGTTGCAGGCTGGAATTATTATGCAGTGACTAAACATTAAGTCAAACATTAAGCTGTCACCTACCATACCTTGAAAGGCAGACCACATACCAAACAAGTTGTAAAATTAGGAGAAAATGAAAGGAAAAAGAGAGGACACTGGTATATGTTGGCTGGTGTTGGAATTTACAAAAGTTTCAGCAAATTCTCAAAAAAGAGAAATAACTAATTCTAGAGGTAGTCCCCCAAGCAGACTGCTACAGTCTGTATTCCAAGTTGACCTAAGAGTCACGAATTTGGAAATAATAGATTCTGTTCATTTGTAGCAGTGAACCTAGAAATCAGAAGGCCCATGTTCTAGTCCCATAAATTCCTCATTTAACTCAGCATTTATGCTTTTAATCTCAGCTTCCTTTGGGGTAAGAATCTTGCTTCTGGGGAGCTCATAAAATGTTAATAGAAGCAGCAAATCCTAAAACTGGTTCTAAGCTATTTAAAGAACTGTACAAAACATTTCCCAAAGAAAAGCACACTGGAAATGAGATATTCTAAATTCTAGCCTTTAAAAATCTTTTGCTCTCCTTATGGCTTTGGCTAGGATACCAAGAAAAGTATGTTTACCCCTACTAAGGAACACAGTAAATTTAAACCATGTCTTAATGTAAAAATAAATTGTAAAAATTTCACATAACAGTAAGTAAAGGCCAAAAGTAGAATATGTGAATCGGCTAGGTGCGGTGCCTCATGCCTGTAATCCCAGACCTTGGGAGGCCAAGGCAGGCGGATCACCTAAGGTTGGGAGTTCAAGACCAGCCTGACCAACATGGAGAAACACCATATCTACTAAAAATACAAAACAAAACAAAACAAAAAAATTAGCTGGGCGTGGTGGTGCATGCCTGTAATTCCAGCTACTCGGGAGGCTGAGGCAAGAGAATTGCTTGAACCCGGGAGGCGGAGGTTGTGGTGAGCTGCGATCATTCACCATTGCACTCCAGCCTGGGCAACAAAAGCAAAACTCCCTCTCAAAAAAAAAAGTATGAGAATCATGGAAGGATATCTAATGCTATGATTTTTATTCTCCTCCACATGTGCTTTCACACTGAGAGGAGCCACTAGGGAAAGGCTGAGTATGTACAGAAAAAGAGTAATAAGGTGGTATCTCAAAGGAGGTGGGAGGATTAACACTGAAAAGAAGATCCTTAAAGCAGTATTTGAGCTAACAATTTTTAAACATTTTAAAAAAGAAAATACTGCATAGGAAAAAGAGTATTTCTTCCTTAAAGAACAGAGATAAAAACATAAGAATAGGGAGAAGGTGGGCAAATCCTGGCATTTGCCAATCCCGGCATTTGGTCACATTCTTTATGCAACATTAGAGTGTTAGGCTTGTTTGGCTATTTTTCTCATCAGTTAAGTAATTTCGTGAGATGCGAAGATCAATTTGGAAGAGCCTGAATAAGCACTGTATTTGTGGCACTAATCCCAGAAGTGGGGTGAGAAGGGGACAGAATGAAAAATATCTGTTGCATACTTAATAAATTCCAGGCACTATCACATAATTGACATTCTCAAAACAAACTAGATACCATTAACACTATTACAGTCAAGAAACTTGGGTATTCAGGTTATAGATTTATCTAAGACTCCAACTAAAACCTGCCTGAACCCCAAAGTGTGTTTTCTTCATTAACCCACACCTCCTACCTAAGTGTGAGTAACATCAAGAATATTCTGGGCCAGGCACGGTGGCTCACGCCTGTAATCCCAACACTTTAGGAGGCCAAGGTGGGCAGATCACCTGAGGTCAGAAAGTCGAGACCAGCCTGGCCAACATGATGAAGCCCTTTCTCCACTAAAAAAAAAAAAATCCAGAAATTAGCCAGCATGGTGACACACGCCTGTAATCCCAACTACTCGGGAGGCTGAGCTTATAGTGATCCAAGACTGTACCACTGCTCTCCAGCCTGGGTGACAGAATAAGACAGTGTCTCAATAAATAAATAAATAAGTATTCTGCTTTGCACTTGTGTTCACAGCATTAGAGATCTTCTTTTTTTTTTTTTTTTGAGACGGAGTCTAGCTCTGTCGCCCAGGCTGGAGGTGCAGTGGCGCCATCTTGGCGCACTGCAAGCTCCACCTCCTGGGTTCACGCCATTCTCCTGCCTCAGCCTCCCGAGTAGCTGGTACTACAGGCACCCGTCAACTCGCCCAGCTAGTTTTTTTTTGTATTTTTTAGTAGAGATGGGGTTTCACCGTGTTAGCCACGATGGTCTCGATCTCCTGACCTCGTGATCCGCCCGTCTCGGCTTCCCAAAGTGCTGGATTACAGGCTTTAGCCACCGCGCCCGGCAGCATTAGAGATCTTAAAGAGAATATCTGAAAATCAAATAATAAGGAAGTTAAAGATATAGATGAGAGAAGAATTAAAGCTGCTGACACAGGGTCTAGGCCGGAGGAAGGGAAATAAAACCATGAAGAACAATGAAATGGAAGAATATCTTGATATCAAAAAACATATATAGACTGGGCACGGTGACTCATGCCTGTAATCCCAGCACTGTGGGAAGCTGAGGCGGGCAGATCATGAGGTCAAGAGATCGAGACCATCTCTTGACCTACTGTACTACAGTGAAACCCCGTCTCTACTAAAAATACAAAAATAAATTAGCTGGGTGTAGTGGCGCATGCCTGTAATCCCAGCTACCTGAGAGACTAAGGCATAAGAATTGCTCAAACCTAGGAAGTGGAGGTTACAGTGAAGTGAGATCACACCACTGCACTCTAAACTGGGCTACAGAGTGAGATTCCGTCTCAAAAAAGAAAAAAAATCATATATATTAAAAACAAAAAGAAAGACATAGAAGAAATAAAAAAAAAAGTAAGGAAACGAAAGAGCTAGAAAAAAAGACTAGCTATTGTTTAAAAGTCTAAGACTGAGGCCAGGCACGGTGACTCACGCCTGTAATCCCAGCACTTTAGGAGGTCAAGACGGGAGGATCACAAGGTCAGGAGATCGAGACCATCCTGGCTAACATGGTGAAACTCCGTCTCTACTAAAAAATATAAAAAACTAGCTGGGCGAGGTGGCGGGCGCCTGTAGTCCCAGCTACTTGGGAGGCTGAGGCAAGAGAATGGCGTGAACCCGGGGGGCAGCGGAGCTTGCAGTGAGCTGAGATCCGGCCACAGCACTCCAGCCCAGGTGACACAGCGAGACTCCGTCTCAAAAAAAAAAAAAAAAAAAGAGTCTAAGACTGGGCTGCGAGCAGTGGTTTATGCCTGTAATCCTGGCATTTTGGGAGGTCAAGGCAGGCGGATCATCACTTGAACCTGGAGTTCAAGTCAAGACCAGCCTGGGCAACATGGTGAAACTCATCTCTATTTTTAAAAAAATACAAAAATTAGCCAGGTGTGACAGTGTACATCTGTAGTCCCAGCTATTCAGGAAGCTCAGAGGTGGAGTGCTTGAGCAAGGGGATTGACCTGCAACCATGCCACTGCACTCCAGCCTGGACAACAGAGGAAGACTCTTTTTTAAATTTTTTTCCCAGATGAAGTCTCACTCTGTCGCCCAGACTGGAGTGCAATGGTGCAATCTCGACTCACTGCAACTTCCGCCTCCTGGGTTCAAGCAATTCTCCTGCCTCAGCCTCCCAAGTAGCTGAGATTATAGGTGTGTGCCATCACGCCTTTTTTTTTTTTCAGTAGAGACAGGGTTTTACCATATTGGCCAGGCTGGTCTCGAACTCCTGACCTGAGGTGACCCATCCACCTTGGCCTCCCAAAGTGCTGGGATTTACAGGCATGAACCACCAGGTCTGGCAGACTCTCTCAAGAAGGGTTGGGCACGGTGGCTCATGCCTGTAATCCCAGCACTTCGGGAGGCCGAGGCGGGTGGATCACCTGAGGTCTAGAGTTTGAGACCAGCCTACCCAACATGACGAAACGCTGTCTCTACTAAAAATACAAAAAGCAGCCGACTGTGGTGGCACACGTCTGTAATCCCAGCTACTCGGGAGGCTGAGGCAGGAGAATGGATTGAATGGCTTGAACCTGGGAGGCAGAGGTTGCAGTGAGCCAAGATCACACCACTGCCCTCCAGCCCGGGTGACAGAGCAAGACTCCACCTCAAAAAAAAAAAAAAAAAAAAAAAAATTAGCCAGGCATGGTGGCAGGCGCCTGTAATCCCAGCTAATGGGGAGGCTGCGGCAGAATTGCTTGAACGCAGGAGGCAAAGGTTGCAGTGAGCCAAGATTGCACCATTGCACCCCAGCCTGAGCAACAGAACAAGATTCTGTCTCCAAAAAAAAAAAAAAAAAAGTGTAAGTCTGGTAATAAATTTCAGTATTTAGACATTAAAGAGGACTGTTACATTGGTGGTAACTGTCTATATAGAAGGCACGGTCAGGTTCCAGAGGAAGAATCACTTCTGCTCTTGGTAGAAACACATAATGGGCAATAGGAAATGCAAAGAATGCTGAATGGTGTGAATTTACTGAGTAAGGGGCAAGAAAACAACATGAGTCTCCACTCAGAGTCTACAAAGAGAGACAGAATTCTGTTAAAGGAAATATAGAAAATATTCTACAAAGAAGTTATTAGAACAGGGTCACAGAGAAAAATGACCACAGATGAGGGAAGAGGATGGTGGCTGCGGGATGATCAGACAGACCTGGGAGCTGGAGGAGGACTGGACTGAGAGAGATTAACGTACAGCACCAGAAAGCACAGGGGACTCTGGGAGTATATACCTGAGGTAGTCTCTGGTAAAGACTAGAAAGCAAAGGGACTTGGGAATTAAAGTGATACACAAGGAACTGGCCTCCAAATTCTGAATGTGATTCCAAAAAAACCACAGGCTAGGAGCAGTGGCTCACACCTGTTATCCCTGCACTTCGGGAGGCTGAGGCGGGAGGATCGCTTGAGCTCAGCAGTTCAAAATCAGACTGAGCAACACAGGTAGACTTCGTCTCTACAAAAAAAAATCAGCCAGGCACTGTGGCCCTACCCGGGAGGGCTAAGGTGGGAGGATCGCTTAAGCCTGGGAGGTTGAAACTACAGTGAGCCGTGGTTGTACCACTGCGCTCCAGCCTGGATGACAGAGCAAGACCCTGTCTTTAAAAAACAAACAAAACAAAAAACAACAACAAAAAAATCACAATGAGTCATCATCAATGGCAAGAGACCTGGCTTCTCTCAGCCTTGATTTGACTAGTCACAGAAAACTGGCTGTGCATTTTGGTTGCCCTAGGATATTTCCTCAGGTGTTTTCTTATCAGCTAACAGTGTGGCTTGGCAATAGTTTCCAGTTAGTTACAACAGTACTCCCACCATGCTCTAAGCGGGTCATTTCCCCTGTCTTCTTTCCTTGAATTCCCAAGACAGAAACATGAAGCAGCTGACTCAAAGAAAGCACTCGACAATAGTCTATAAAATCAATTTCAAAGTAAGATATATTAAAAGAATATACCTTGATAAGTCTTCCCATCTATTTCAACTTCATAGGACTCCATAACTTCTTGGATGGCCTCACCAACATCACACAGACGAACATCAATTCCAGCACACTAAAAAAAGAGTAAAGTATGCTTTATTATTCAAAGTGCAAAATTTTCATAGCAACTTAATTTTGTAACATTTAAAAATAAGGGACAATCAAAAACTGCTTTGTACATAGTAATTTCCTGTTTAAAATACTTTGCAGAGGATTATGGGAGGATAGTGAAGTATTAAGCACCAGGAATCTGCCTCCCTAAATAGATAACAACTACACTGACAAAATCTGTCTAATGTAACTACTTGGGAACTCTGGAGTCTACTGAAGCCTTGCAACTTCCAGGGGAATAATGGGATGGTCAAGCGTGGTTAACTTCCATCCATTTCAGCTCTCAACACAGTAGCAGCACTACTACACACCGTTCCATAAGCTCGTGGTTGGCTCATGTTCCTGGAGCAACATGCACACAGCTTGGGGGTATGTGAGTGGGCAAAATAGTCTATGTCCTAAACATCAGGGATCTGTGCTTTGATACCTAGTTGCTACTTCTGGTCACATAGGCCCAGATATAGAAGTGGCCACTGTTGTTGCATCTCCCCTCATAGTTGCAAACCTCAGCCCTTACACACCCCTGTGGCTGAAGTGACTCAGCAGATTTAAATGGTGAGCACCCCTTTCCCCTCCACTCCCTCACACACAGTATGGCCTCCAGCCCACACTCATTTTTCTTTTTCTCCCCCTTCAGGGCCCAGATATTAAAGACTAGGTCATTCAAAAACAACTGCATGTACAAGAAAATCGTAAAAGTGAGCGCACATGCCCAGGGAAAGACCTGAGAAAACCTGAAGTTTACACCTCAGGCGGATGCTTGGTAGAGATTGGCTACAAGAATCAAAAACAAAAAAAACCAATACAAAAAATCTAAAAGAAATGCTGGGGAAGGGGGAATATCTGATTTTCAGAATTACCACATTACACTGAAATATGCAGTGTTCAACATAAAGTCACAAGGCATATAAGGAAATAAGAACACCCATCAAAGGAAAATAATAAATTGACAGAAACTATCCTTGAAAAAAAAACCTGATGGCAGATCTACTACTAGACAAAGCCTTCAAAACAACTCTTCTAAAGATGCTTAAAAAATTAAAGGAAGACATTGAGAGAGCCAAAAAAAAAAAAAAAGTATGAACAAAATGAAAATATCAAAAAAGAACGGAAAACCTAAAAGAAAAAAAAAATTTCTAGAGCTGAAAAGTACAGTAACTGAAACGAAAAATTCACAAGAATTCAAAAGTATTTGAGCAGGCAAAAAAAAAGAATCAGCAAACCTGAAGATAAGGACAAGGGAAATCACCAAGTCTAAGAATAAAAAAGATTAAAGTGAACAGAACCTCAGGGACCTGTATATGAAGTAGACCAATATATGCATTATGGAAATTTTCAGAAGAAGGAGAAAGGCAAACAATATTTGAAAAAGTAATGGCTGGAAACTCCCCAAATTTGATGAAATACAAGAATATAACATCCAAGAAGTTCAAAGAACTCCAAAAAAGATTAACTCAAAGAAACCCACACACACACAAAAAACCATGATAATCAAACTTTCTAAAGGACAGAGGGAAACCTGAAAGCAACAAGAAAGAAGTGATTCACTATATAGGAGGGATGCTCAATCAGACTTCAAGCACATTTCACACTAGAAACTTTGGAGGCTAGAAGGCAGCAGTGTACATATGCAAAGTGCTAACTAAAAGAAAAAAGCTGTCACCCATGAATCCTATCTGGGAAAACTGTCCTTCAAAAGTGAGAAAGAAATCAGGCTAGGCGTGGTGGCTCATGTCTATAATCCCAGCACGTCGGAAGGCCAAGGTGGGAGGATCACTTGAACCCAGGAGTTCAAGACCAGCCTGGCCAACAAAGTGAGACCCCCATCTCTACAAAAAAGTTTTAAAAATTAGCAAGGTATTGTGGCACATGTCAGCTACTTGGGGAACTGAGGTGGAAGGATTTCCTGAGCCCAGAAGGGCGAGGCTGCAGTGAGCCATGATCATACCACTAAACTCTAGCCTGGGCAACAGAGCAAGACCCTATTTCAATTTGAAAAAAATATATATATTTAAAAAAAAAAGTGAGGGGGAAATTAAGATTCCCAGATAAAAGCTGATGGAGTTAATTACTACTAGACTGGGCCTGCAAGAAGTGCTCAAGAAATGCCCTGCAAAGGATACTACATAGTAACTTGAAGCCATATGAATTTTTAAAGTCTCAATGAAGTAAAATAAATGGTCAATTGTAACAACTATTATTCTAACAATAGTCTGCAAACACTGTTTTCCGCATGACTTAAGGAACTAATACATTTTTTAAAAAAAATTTTTTTTTTTTTGAGACGGAGTCTCGCTCTGTTGCCAAGCTAAAGTGCAGTGGCGCAATCTTGGCTCACTGCCACCTCTGTCTCCTGGGTTCAAGTCATTCTCCTGCCTCAGCCTCCTGAGTAGCTGGCACTACAGGCGCGGAACCACACCCAGCTAATTTTTGTACTTTTAGTAGAGACAGGGTTTCACCATGTTGGCCAGAATGGTCTCAATCTCTTGACCTTGTGATCCGCCTGCCTCGGCCTCCCAAAGTTCTGGGATTACAGGCGTGACACACTATGCCCAGCCAAAATTATTTTTATTCTAAAAGCTAGTATTATTACAACTTTGGTTTACAATTCCATATTCTATTTTCTACATAACTCAAGAGACTAATTCATTTAGAAGAATTATTAGGCCGGACACAGTGGCTCATGCCTGTAATCTCAACACTTTGGGAAGCCAAGGTGGCAGGATGGCTTGTGAGCAGGAGTTCCAGACCAGCCTGGGCAAGATAGCAACACCCTGTATCTAAAAAAATTTTAAATGTTATTTTATTTTTACAATTAGCTGGGTGTAGTGGTACACGCCTGTGGTCCCAGCTACTTGGGAGCTGAGGCAGGAGGTCCGCTTGAGCCCAGAAGGTCAAGGCCGCAGTGAACTGTGTTCATACCACTGTACTCCAGCCTGGGTAACAAGGGAGACCTGTCTCAAAAAAAAAAAAAAAAAAAAAAATCCTGACAAAGGAAAACCTTGAACCTGATGGCTTCCACTGGTTAATTCTAACATTTAAAGAACTAATACCACTCCTCAAACTTTTCTAAAAACCTGAAGAGAATACTTTCTAAGTCATTACATGAAACCAGCATTACTCTGATACCAAAGCCAGGCAAAGACACTATAAGAAAACCACAGGCCAATATTCTTATGAACACTGATGCAAAATCCTTAATAAAATAATAGCAAACCAAATTCAATTGCATATTAAAAGGAATACACACCATGACTTAGTGGGATTTATTCCTGAAATTCAAAGATGGTTCAACATAAGAAAAACAGATCTAATACACACATTAACAGAGTGAAGAAAAATAACCATATGACTGCCTGAATTGATGCAGAAAAAGCACGACAAAATTCAACACCCTTTCACGATGCGAGGCTCAACAAATTAAGAACAGAAGTAAACCACCTCAACATAATAAAAGCCATCTATGAAAAACCTACAGCTAACATCATACTCAATGGTCAAAGATGGAAAGCTTTCCTCTAAGATCACAAACAAGGAAAGGAAGGCTATCCACTTTTGCCGTTTTTACTCAACATAGGTCAGAACAACCAGGCAAGAAAAATAAAAAGGCATCTAAATTGGGATGGAAGTAAAACTATCTCTGTTCACAGATTATATGATCTTACCTGTGGAAAACCCTAAAGATTCCACACAAAAGAAGTATCAGAATAAATTAATTCAACCAAGTACAGGATACAAAGTCAAAACATAAAAATCACTTGCATTTCTACATACTAACAATGAACAATCTGAAAACGAAATTACAAAAATAATTGCATTAACAATAGCTCAAAAAAAAAAACTTAGGAATTAACCCCAAGGTGAAACACATTGAAACACATATACAATGAAAACTATAAAACGCTGCTGAAATAAAGACATAAATGGAAACATATCTGATAAGGTTTGACTCTGTGTCCCCAGCCAAATCTCATCTCAAATTGTAATCCCCACATGCTGAGAGAGGGAGGTGACAGGATCATGGGGGTGGTTCCCCCATGTTGTTCTCATGATAGGAAGTTCTCATGAGACCTGACAGTTTTATAAGCGCCTGGCATTTCCCCTGCTTGCAGTTCTCTCTCCTACTGCCATGTGAAGAAGGTCCTTGCTTTCCCTTTGCCTTCTGCCTTGATTCTAAGTTTCCTGAGGCCTCCTCAGTCATGTGGAACTGTGGATAATTAAACTTCTTTCCTTTATGAATTACCCAGTCTCAGGTATTTCTTTATAGCAGTGTGAAAATGGATTAACATAACATCTCATGTCTATGAATTAGAAGACTTAATATTGTTAAAATGTCAATACCATCTGAAGCCATCTATACATTCAACACAATCCCTATCAAAATCCAGTTGGTGGTTTTTGCAGGAAAAAAAAAAAAAAATCCTAAATTTATATGGAATCCCAAGACATCCTAGATAGCCAAACAATTTTGAAAAAGAACAAAGATGGAGAATTTACACGTCTCAATTTCAAGACTTACAACAAAGCTACAGTAATCAAAACAGTGCGGACATCAGGCGCCAATAGTTCATGCCTGTAATCCCAGCACTCTGGGAGGCTGAGGCAGCAGGACTGCTTGAGGCCAGGAGTTCAAGACCAACCTGAGCTTGTCTCTATAAAAAACAAATAAAACTGATGGATATGGTGGCATGAGCCTGTAGTCCCAACTACTTATGAGAATGAAGTAGGAGAACTGCTTAAACCCAGGAGGTATAGGCTGCAGCAAGCCAACATCACGCCACTGTGCTCCAGCTTGGGTGACAGAGCAAGACCCTGTCTCAAAACCAAAACCAAACCAAAGCAAAAAAACCCAGTGTGGCATTGGCATAAAGATAGACATATAAACCAATAAAATAAAATGAACAGTCCAGAAATAAACCATCACTTACAAAGACGAATGTTTTTTTTTTTTTTGGACAGGGTCTTGCTTTGTCACCCAGGCTGGAATGTAGTGGTGTAATCTTGTCTCACTGAGGCCTCAACCTCCCTGGGCTCATGTGATCCTCCCACCAGAGCCTCCTGAGTAGCTGGGACCACAAGGATGCACCATCACACCTGACTAATTTGTTTAATTTTTGGTAGAGATGCAGTCTTGCTATCTTGCCCAGGCTGGACTTTAACTACTGAGCTCAAACGATCCTCCCACCTCGGCCTTCAAAAGGGCTGAGATTATAGGCATGATACACTGTGCCTGGCCCAGATGAGCTTTGACAAGGGTGCCAAGACCATTCAAAAGCAAGAGAACAGTCTCAACAAATGGTGCTGGGAAAACTGGACATTCACATGCAAAAGAATGAATGTGGACTCTTACTTAACACCATATAAAAAATTAACTCAAAATGGATCAAAGACCTAAGTTGAAGACCTGAAACTATAAATACCTTAAAAGGAAACGGAGTAAACACTTCATGACCTTAGATTTAGCAATGACTTACTGGGTATGACACCTAAGGCACAAGCAACAAAAGAAAAAATAGACAAACTGGACTTCATGAAAACATTTTATGCTTCAAAACACAGTATCTGGAGTAAAAAGGTAACCCACAAAATGAGAAAAAATATTTTCAAATACTATATCTGATACAGGATTAACATCCAGAATCTATACAGAATTCCTAAAACTCAACAACAAACGAATCAATTAAAAAATTTTGGCAAAGAGCTGGGCATGGTGGCTCATGCCTGTAATCCTAGCACTTTGGGAGGCCGAGGTGAGGGGATAGCTTGAGCCCAGGAATTCAAGATGCGCCTGTGCAACACAGCAAGACCCCGAATCTGAACCCTTTTTTTTGAGACGGAGTCTCGCTCTGTCGCCCAGGCTGGAGTGCAGTGGTGCGATCTCGGCTCACTGCAAGTTCCACCTCCTGGGTTCACGCCATTCTCCTGCCTTGGCCTCCTAAGTAGCTGGGACTACAGGCGCCCACCACCACACTCGGCTATTTTTTTTTTTTTTTTTGTATTTTTAGTAGAGACAGGGTTTCACTGTGTTAGCCAGGATGGTCTCGATTTCCTGACCTCATGATCCACCCGCCTCGGCCTCCCAAAGTGCTGGGATTACAGGCGTGAGCCACCGCACCCGGTTTTTTTTTTTTAATTAAAAAATAAATAAATAAAAATGAGCAAAAAACTTGAATAGACATTTCTCCAAAGATATTTTAAAAACGAACAAACAAAAAAAAACTACCCAGAAAATAGTAAGTATTGGCGAGGAAATGGAAAAACTGGAACCCTTCCTTGTGTATCGTTGGTGGGAATGAAAATGGTACAGGCACCGTGGAAAGCAGTAGAGAAGATACCCAGAAAGTTTAAAAAGATAATTACCAGATTCCCAAATCCACTTCTGGGTATATACCCAAGAACTGAACACAGACCTTGAAGAGATTATCTGTACACCCATATTCATAGCAGCAATATTCACAATAGCTAAAACATGGAAGCAATCCAAGTGTCCATCACTGGATGAATGGATGAAGAAAAATGCGGTATATACACACAATAGATTATTTAGCCTTAAGTAAATTCTGACATATGCTACAACATAGGTGAACCTTGAGTATATTGTGCTAAGTGAAATAAACCAGTCACAAAATAACAAATACTATATGAGGTACTTAACAGCAGTCAAAATCATATCTAGTAGAATGGTGGTTGCCAGCGTAGAGGGAGAAGAGGAAATTGGGAGTTACTGTTTAATGAATATAGAGTTTCAGTTTTACAACATGAAGAGTAAACAGAGATGAATGGTGATGATGGCTGCACAATATTATGAATGCACTTAATACCAATGAACAATATACTTAGAAATGGTTGGGCGCAGTGGCTGATGCCTGTAATCCCAGCACTTTGGGAGGCCAAGGCAGGCAGATCACTTAAGGTCAGGAGTTCGAGACCAGCCTCGCCAACGTGGTGAATCCCCATCTCTACTAGAAATACAAAAATTAGCCATGTGTGGTGGTGTGTGCCTGTAATTACTCCCAGCTACTTGGGAGGATGAGGCAGGAGTATCACTTGAGCCTGGAAGGCAGAAGTTGCAGTGGGCTGAGACTAGGCCACTGCACTCCAGCCTGGGCAACAGAGTAAGACTCAGCTCAAAAAAAAAAAAAGTTATTATGGTAAATTTTCTGTAATGTCTATTTTAACTGCACTTTTCCTCCAATTTAAAAAAAAAAAAAAAAAAAAAAAATTGGGTGGGTGGGAAAAACCTGGGCTGTACCAGAGCTTGGTGGACAGAGAGGGATGAATCAGTTGAGCACAGAGGATTTTGGTGGCTATGAAAACACTCTGTATGGGCCGGGCGTGGTGGCTCACACCTGTAATCCCAGCACTTTGGGAGGCCGAGGCGGGCAGATCATGAGGTCAGGAGATCGAGACCATCCTGGCTAACACAGTGAAACCCTGTCTCCACTAAAAATACAAAAAACTTAGCTGGGCGTGGTGGCGGGTGCCTGTAGTCCCAGCTACTTGGGAGGCTGAGGCAGGAGAATCGCTTGAACTTGGGAGGCAGAGCTTGCAGTGATCTGAGATCGTGCCACTGCACTCCAGCCTGGGCGACAGAGAGACACTCTGTCTCAAAAAAAAAAAAAAAAGAAAAAAAGAAAAATGAAAATACTCTGTATGATACTGTAACGGTAGATGTGTTTATATTTGTCAAACCCCTTAGAATGTATATTACTAAGAATGAACCCTAATGTAAACTATGAACTTTGAATAATTGTGATGTGGTCAATGTTGGTTCAAATGATTTTAACAAATATACCTATGTGGTGGGGATGCTGACAATGGAGGAAGTTGGGGAGGGGTGGGAAATCTCTGTACTTTCTGCTTAATTTTGCTATGAAGCTAAAATTGCTCTAAAAAAGAACCACAAAAAAAACCATTGCCAACTGACAGGCAAAAATAGATCCAAACTCTGTTTTAATAAATTTTAGCAAAGTTCAAGGGTAACAAACACAAAAACAAACAAAGAACAACCTTTGGTACACAATCATACAATTACCTGCTTAAAACCATAAGGACAATGGATCAGTTTTATTTGTCTTAATTAACCAAAGATCTTAAACAGGCCTTAGAAGTGCTTAAATGCTGTTAAGTGTTTAAAAGACCTTAAAGTGCTCAAAATACTTGGAATGAAATGGTGCTTTAATAAAAGTTCACATACCTTTATTCCAGTGTTGGTAGCATCTTTTACAGCTTTTAATAATGTATCATATTTGGGATTAAAAGTGACAGTAAAAGCACAGTCAATAATCCTACCTGAAAGAGAAAATTCCTTTTAATTTTACTTATCAGCTAGTCAATTTATCTACTTTACAGCATTTAATCTATTAATCTTGCTAGTTTAACATATAAATAGAATGAAGGCTCAAATGAAGGCTGCACTCCAAATACCCACAGATCATTCATAATCAAAAAGACAAAACGTAGAAGTATATAAAGGATTCAGAATAGAAAGAATTACAGGGTTAGTATATATTACTCCAAGACAGCACCAGTTCAGTGCTCACCCTGGCAGTTATACAAACATATAAACAGAAACAAAACGAATACAAGGAAAGACTAGGGAAATGAGAAATAGCAACGCAGGGCAGAGAAAGTATACGGGGCTCTGAATATAGTATTACTTTTCCAAGGTAATGAAACCTTAGGTAAGTATTTACTCTAAGCTTGCTTTCTCACTTGTAAGTAAGGTAATGAGGTGCTTACCTAATCGGGTTTTGGAGAGAATTCAAAAAAGCAAACATGTATATAAAGGCTGATAAACTTAAATATTCTGAATAAATGTTATTATTTGAATAAAAGAGGTATGAAACAATGACCTGAAGGTAGGATAATGTCTTTCATGCCTTGATACAAAAGGTAATAAACCTTAACTACCCAACAGTTTTCATTTCATTCTACTTAGTAGTATGCTTTCAAGTAAATCTCACAACTGCCTCTCTCTCCTTGTAAGTGCACTAAATTTTTTCTTTTTAATCTGCCTCAACACACCTTTACTAATGAAGGGAGGAAGCAAAAACAAAATTTGGGAGTTCAGTATTTATCACTCCATTTAACAGAGACAAAAACTAGTTTTCCAGGAGCAGGCTGGGGTAGGAATTTTCTGCAAGAATTTACCACTTATATGTGTTCCAAAGTCTATTTTACAGATGTCATCATACTGTAATACTGTTGTGTCACCGGCATTGGGAGTATAATGGGCAGCACAATTATTGAGAGAACATCCAGTAGGAAATGCTAAGCCTGCATTTAATCCATTCTCTTTTATTAACTTGCGTGAACAGTCTTCCAACTTTTCACTAAAACAAAAAAGCAAAAGGAACTTGTTTACTTTTACATTCTTATTTTTATATATTAATACCATATAGTTCACCAAGTTCAGAAAGTTTACCAAAAACCTTAAATACTTTCTGAGAATGATCTGAGCACTTTCTGAATATAAATAACAGTTCTCTGATGCTATGAAAATAGCTTATCTTTAGAAGACAAGGAACTTGATTCTGTTAGAAACAGAGAAAACACAATCCACTTTTAACTAAATTTACTAGAAAATAAGAGTATAACTTAGACCAATTTAAATGCTGATCTTATTTGTTCATGTTGTATATTTTTTAAATTGTAGGAATCAGAGAATTACATGTTATACTAATCATTTATCAAAAGGAAAAACTAGAGAAATAATTACTTGGTTTTGTTACTGTATTATCATCATGTTCAGTGTTTGGGCAATTGCTCCAATACTTTTTTATTTCTTAGTATGAATTGTTAGATAGCAAAATAACATTTCCAGACAGAAAATAATCAGTAATGACTGTGCACAAAATAGGGTGGCTGAGGTGCCAATGTGTACTCCTCTTCATGGTTTTCTCATAGTGACACTAAAATAATCTAGAAGACATTTCTATAACCTTTACTTAAAGATTTAGCAAAGTGGTAATGAAAGCCAAACATTATAATTGGAGAGTTAGTACTTATAAACATGTTTTTATCATGTTCTTACAAAAAAATATTCCTTTTACCAGATTTCTATCATTGTCATCCCAGGCTTGATCCAGCTCATTACGTATTTTCTAACTTGTCGATGTGCTTCTGCGGCTTCTCGAAAATCATTCCAAATCTCTTCACTTGCCTGATCTAATGCTTTCTTTTCTTCACTTGTAGTTCTCCAAGCAGCTGTTCGCCTTTAGAGTGGGCATAGCATACTATTAGTCATAAAACAGTAGAACAAGCATAAAAGCTGAGGGAGATACAACTATATTAAGTAATAAGACAGTTCAAATAAAAATACATTACATATTCAGTTTATGTCAACAAAGTTTCTGAAATACAAAAAGCCAAACACTTGCAACCAACCCAAATGAAATTAAAACCATTTTAAGACTCTAAGGGAGGAAAAAAATCCTCCTGTGAGATTTCATTCAGTCAGAGGAACTAACACCCTGACAACAAAAAAGATAACAAAAGAATCAGAAAAGTCTGAAGAGTCCTAGAATCAGAGTAGGTAGGAAAGAGTCATCCTTCCACCTGAGGTCTTATATACTTTAGAGACTTCAAAGGAGCACAACAACAATTTGCATTTAATTTTGCCAACAGGGTAACTACTAACCGAAGAAACTGACTTGGAAATCTGCATATATGTCCTCAAAACACATATTACATGGGTGTGCTGGGTTTTTCTAATTGTATATATAAATATAAGAGGTATTCTTCCCTGAAAGACATGGCTCACATTTTAAAACTGCCAGTGCTAACGAACTTCTTTTTTAAGAGACAGGGTCTTACTCTGTCACCCAGGCAGATGCAGTGATGTGATCATAGCTCACTATATCCTCAAACTCCTAGGTTCTTCCTGCCTCAGCTTCCCAAGCAGCTGGGAGTATATAGGTGCATACCACCACACCCAGCTAATTTTAAAAGACTTTTTATTTAAAGAAATGGGGTTGCTATGTTGTCCAGGCTGATCTCGAACTCCTGCCCTGAAGTGATCCCCCTGCCTCAGCCTCCTGAGGGGCTCGGATTACAGGCGTGAAGTCACCCCATCTGACAGAATTTTTTATTTAATATCTGGGAATGAGATCCATGATTCCCTGTAAGTAGGAAAAACATTAACTGCTTTAAAACGATATATTTTTTAAAAATCTAAACAACTTTTACACTTTCTTAAATACTGAATACACAATTTGCAACTTAGTGATCACCAAGTATAAATTACACAAGTGTAAAAGTGATAACTTCAAGGTATTGCTATTTGCCTCCCCTGCTGTTTTGTAAATAAAATTTTATTGCAACATGTGCCCACTCATTTATGTACTGTCTACAGCTATTTTCATGCTACAATGGCAAAGCTAAGTAACACTCAAGGCCTAAAATATTTACTACATGCCCTTCGAAGAAAAAGTTCACTCAACTCTGCCCTCAACTACAGACCCTGGCCAAGGTGGGAGGATCACTTGAGGCTAGTAGTTCAAGACCAACCTGACTCTGTCTCTGACTCTGTCTCTACCAAAAAAAAATTAGCTGGGCATTGGGCTTACTTATCCCTGTAATCCCAGCTACTCAGGAGTCTGAGGCAGGAGGATCACTTGAGCCCAGAAGTTCAAGGACACAGTGAGCTATGATTGCACCACTATACCCCAGCCTGGGCAACAGACCAAGACCCTGTCTCTAAAAACATAAAATAAAAAATAAAAATAAGTAATAAAGAAAAAAGAAACAGAACTAAAGAAATTCTTTTGCTCAAAGTCTCGAGTTCAAATTGAAAGTTATTAACAATACAAGAAACCTAGCATCAGGGTCTGTAATTCCAGACTCCCCAAAAATTCCTTATAAGTGGACTAAAAATTTTTTTTAAATCTGCCTCACACCTTTACTAAGAATATGATTTTCCTACATTTGATCTTATTTTGTTCAGTCAATTAAACAAAGTATAGCAATTAAAGCCAGGCACAGTGACTTACTCCTGTGATACCAACAGTTTGGGAGGCCAAAGTGGGAGGATTGCTTGAAGACAACAGTTCAAGACAATCCAGGGTGACACAGTGAGACCCTGTCTCTACCAAAATATATACATACACACATACACATATATGTGTGTGTGTGTATATATACACACATACACACATAAACACACACACACACACACACACACACACACACACACACAAAATAGGCCAGGTGCCTAAAATCCCAGCCGTTTGGTAGGCTGAGGCAGGAGGACTGTTTGAGCCCAGAAGTTCAAGGCCAGCCTGGGCAACATAGCAAGACTCCATCTCTACAAAAAGAAAACACAATTTTAGCCAGGCAAGGTGGTACATGCCTGTAGTCCCAGTCACTTGGGAGACGGGTGGGAGGATCACTTGAGCCCCAGAAGTCAGGCTGAACTGAGCTATGATCTCACCACTGCACTCCAGCCTGGGTGACAGAATGAGACCCTATCTCAAAAAACAGTAATGGCCGGGCGTGGTCGTTCACAGCTGTATCCTAGCACTTTGGGAAGCCAAGTGGGGCAGACTGCATGAGATCAGGAGCTCGAGACCAGTCTGGGCAACATAGCAAAACCCTGTTTCTACTAAAAATACAAAAAGTTACCCAGGCATGACAGTGCACGCCTGTAGTCCCAGCCACTCGGGAGGCTCAGGCACAAGAACTGTTTGAGCCCGGGAGGCAGAGGTTGCAGTGAGCCAAGACTGCACCACTGCACTCCGGCCTGGGCAACAGAATGAGGCCCTGTCTCAAAAAAATAATAATAACAATTAAAATGTATGCATATATCACATAAAGTCCTTCCTTTAAAAACTGGTGCTTAAAGGGTAAGAAATAAAGCACATTTTAACTCTGATTACAAGAAGGAACTATAGTTGATTCCCAGTTGATAGAGAAAATTCTTACAGAATAATATCACCTAATAAATGCAGAAGGAATGAAAGAATTAAAAACCCACCATTTTGCCGTTACCAATGAAATAACCATAAAAGCAAGGATCATCAATGGATATTAAAAGAATTAAGTGAAAAGTTGTTAAGAAAAGGATATTCCTTTCTTCTCAAGTTTGCATAAACTAAATAGGAAGAAAAGGAAGGAAGATAGATACTCCAAATGATACCAAAGTAGCCCCACAGATTACTTGGAAACTGCAAAAAGCAAAAAGTACCTTTAAAGGGGGAAAAAAAAAAAAAAAAAAAAAAGAGTTGGCCGTCACATTAATCAAGAGGTAAAACACAATAAAACAGTAGGATAGCCTGACATTACATCTAATATAGCAGAATATGGTACAATGTGAAGGTCATAATCACTTATTTCATACCTTTGTTAAAAATGTTTAACCTAAATCCAATCTAAGCCCATTAACACCTAATTCCGGTTTACAGAAAACACAGAAATAGAGAAAAAAGTTCAACATCCCACAAGGAAACAATCGGAGAAATCCCACAACATGAGACGTTCTACAACTGCCTGGTTGCTTCAAAGAGATGGGGCACTGAAAAGAGAAAAAGGTGAGGCCTCTAACCATATGCAATGAGAACCTCAAGTGGATCCTGGTTTTAGAAAGTAAACAAACATTACTGTAACTATTAAAAATTTGTTTCAAAACTACTTGGGAGGATAAGATGGGAGGATAACTTGAGCCTAGAAATTGTAAACCAGCCTGGACAATACAGCAACACTCCATCTCAAAAAAATAAAAATAAAAAAAGGTTTCAAGCTATGTGTGAGAAGAGTTCACAACAGTCGTGTGGATACACTCAAAACAACTACCCACAAGTTAATAATTACAAGAGGAAAAAATTAGTACACTTGAGAAACTGGCTAATACTTTAAACAAACGGTAAAAATCAAACATCACCAATAAGGAACAAACTGACATTGTATGTCTCTTGATATAACACCCTGAAAAGGATACTGTATATACGTTACCTAGTATTACAGCCAAAAATGCAGTCTGATCTCAAATGGCCCAGAAAAAAAATACTATGCCGGGTGTGGTGGCACACGCCTGTAATCCCAACACTTTGGAAGGCCAATGCAGGAGAACTGCTTGGGCCCAGAAGTTCCAGGCTACAGTGGGCTATAATCACACCACTGTATTCCAGTCTGGCTGACAGAGTGAGACCTTGTCTCAAAATAAAACAAAAAAAGAAAAAAAAACTATATATATACAGACTCACCAATTTAACATTTTTCACATTTGCCTTATATCTGTCTTCCAAGGAGAAAATGGAATGTTATTTGTATATGACAATATGCATACTTGTTATATTTCACTGAGATAGAGAAGAAAAAAACAATGTGGCAAAACAAAGGAAATCTAGGTGAAAGGTATGTGGGAATTCTTTGTACTATGCTTACAGCTTTTCTGGAAGTATAAAATTATTTCAAAATGAGAAGTTTTTTGGGTTTTTTTTGAGAGAGAGTTTTGCTCTTGTTGCCCAGGCTGGAGTACAATGGTGTGATCTCAGCACACCGCAACCTCCTCCTCCTCCCAGGTTCAACAGATTCTCCTGCCTCAGCCTTCCAAGTAGCTGGGATTACAGGCATGCACCACCACGCCCAATTAATTTTGTACAAAATAAGAAGTTTTTAAAAATACACTTAACCTAGAGTACTTTCAAAGGTGAGTTATTTGTGATAATTCATTCACTTTCCAATAAAAGTTTATTAATAAAACAATGAAGGAAAGATACAAACTATATCAAATCTGTAAGAATACTGAATCTGATCCATTTACAAATAGTCAAAACTGGTTATATGAATGTAAAAAGTATTGAGTTTTATTAAAAAGCAAACACACCATACTATCTTATACTTATTCTGTATTTCTCCAGGATAACATACAATACTGCAATATTTATGACAATTACTTTGAAAAGTATTGTAACATGTAATTAATATCTCCCTTATTATTTCAAAAACAGAAGTTATTCTTATTTAATTTCAACAGAAGCTGAGAGTAAGGAAAAGGAAGTTTTTGAGGTTTACAAAAATCTCATTTTTTTCACGTATTAAATACCACTTCAAATGTTGCACAATATTCACATTGTTAAAAGTATTAACAATCTGTTAACAAGTATAAGAAATCAATTGCTTTCCTCCACTCTAGAGAAACAGAAATGGGATTAAAATATTTAACTCATGTCACTAACAAAAACCATAAAACACTTAAGAATAAATTTAACTAAAAAGGGCTAGAACCTACCTGAAATAAAAATCGCATTAAGTGAAAAAAAGTATCAAAAACATTCCATGACATTGGATAAGACAAGGTGATAAAACTATCAATTTTCAGAAACTAATACATAAATATAAATGCAATTCTGATGAGAATTCTAACAAGGACATTTGTGTGTATGTGTGTGTGTGTGTGTGTGTGTTTAAGACTACACGACTGAGAGTAGCTAAGTATTAAAAAGAATTGTTTGGGATATCAAATTAAAATGGTGTTAGCGTAAGAAACAGATCAGTGGAGCAGAGTAAATAATCCAGAAACTGATTCCATTACATACATGGGAATACAGCATGTGACAAAGGTGGTCATTCAATTCAGTAGGATGGATTATTTAATAAACAATAAACTGACTCTGCACTGGAAAGAAATATAAAATTAGTGCTCCCAACCTTACACAAAAAATTCTAGATTAAAGATGTAATAAAATACAAAATAGGTGTTCAAGAAAATCTAAGAGACTACTGGGAACTCGGAAGTATTAAACATGGACATATAATGCATTTAAATATTTAAAACTTCTGGAAGAGCAAAAGATATAAACAAAGCCTATGATCAAAAGATGCACGAAATCACTAGTAGTATAAGAATTGGAAATCATTAATACATTCTTTGATTAATCAATCTCACTCCTAAAAAATTATTTCAGAATATAACTACCAGTACATGAGAGAGAGAGAGAGAAAAATACACTACATATCCAGCTACCTATTTACCTAAGGAGGTTTACTGCAGAATGGTTTATAGTGGCAAAATTATTGCAGACAAAAGCAATGGCCATCAGCTAGAGAATGGTGGAATAAAGTGCGGTACACTCACACCATGGAATATTATGAAGTCATTCAAGATAATAATATAACTATTCTAACTGACTTGGAGGAACTTCCAAGGGTTAGCCCTGAATGAGAAAAGATGGAGGAAAGTGTGCCTATGATTCCATTTTTGTAAAACAAACAATGATCAAACATTCCCTTACATAAACAGACAGATGTATACATATATGAGCATAGAAAAAAACATGGAAGGCTACCTGCTAGGTGGTTAACATGGGTCTGGAAGGAAGGAAAAGAAGAGGGAACAAGCAAAAAAAAAAAAAAAAAAAAATTAAGAGATTATATTTAAAAATAAATGTGATCATATCATGCGTACTATAAGAATTTATTCATGTAAAATTATCTGTATCTGTGGCATTTTAAAAATAGGTGCTTTTAAGATAGGGACAACAGATGATTTCAAATTCAAAGAAAAGAAGCCCATGCCATATAATTCCAGAATTTCACAGACTTATTCCCTAAGAACATTCATAACTGGAAATGAGGGAGCAGGTGGTAATGTAACAACAGTATGTTCTTTCTTCTTTTCTTTTTTATGCTTAAAAAAAAAAAAGGTGTCTTTATAGGCCAAGAAAACAAGAGCTACAGTAGAAGCTTTCTTAACCAACGACTGCAACCACTGGATTAAACAATACTCTTAATTCCCTCTGTAAAACATACTGATCAATGTCCACGATATTATAAATACTGTGGGTGACAGGTTATTACTCTAAATAACAGGAACTAGCTTGCTTTATGTTTACTATGCATCTACTCTTCCAAGTGCTATGCATATATATCATTCCTCACAATGACCCCGCAGAGTACCCATTTTACGGATGAGGAAATAAAAGCACAGATGTGATAATTACTTGCCCAAGTCACAAAGCTAATAAACATTAGAACTGGGACTCAAATGCAGATAGTTTGGTCTCAGCTTCCATGCTCTCAGTATGTCTGCATAATGCCACTTCTGCTAACCATGTGAAATGTATCCTTACAGAACACCTTAAAGAATCAGGTGAATCTGTTCCCAAGACTGTTTAAGTCATCTGTACTTGTTATGGTAATGATGTGATTTAATAATGTTATATTGACTGGGTGCAGTGGCTCACCCCTGTAATCCCAGCACTTAGGGGAGGCCAAGGCAGGCGGATCACCTGAGGTTGGGAGTTCAAGACCAGTCTGACCAACATGGAGGAACCCCGTCTCTACTAAAAATATAACATTAGCCAGGCGGGTGGTGCATGCCTGTAATCCCAGCTACTGGGAGGCTGGAGCAGGAGAATCGCTTGAATCCAAGAGGCAGACGTTGCAGTGAGCCAAGATCCCAGCACTGCACTCCAGCCTGGGCAACAACAGTGAAACTCTGTCTCAAAAAAATAATAATAATAATATTAAAAAAACTGTTTCCATGAAAACTAACTACCCTGATAAATCTCAATAAGGATAAGTCATCAAAAAATACTTCTGTCAAATTAAGTGTAGGTAAGAACTATCAAAAGGTTTCAGGGAAAAAAAGTAAAGATATAGTAGACATCAACCCTTTTGTCACTCAGAAACCCCAAATGGAATTGTAGATAACACGTTATGAATACATATGAGGGGGGAGGAAAGCACTAATCCATATCCAAATTTCAAGAGAGGTGAAAAACAAATTTAAGTTAACCTTTATCTACAAGAATTTTTATTTTGTGATCCTCAGTTGAATATACTTTTTAAATGACCAATAACCTGCTATTGGTCCCAATCATTTTGGATAAGAGGGCTTCTACTGTATCTTCTTTACGACAAATTTATAAGCATTTATTAAAGTAGTGGAGCAAAGTTCTGAGAAATGTCAAATCTGCTTTATTGCTAAGCTATAACTGTCAAAAATTAAACTGGAAGTGATTTGATGATCCTTACCCATCTTGTGTGGGTGGGTATTCGCATTCTTGTCCTTTGGGAAATACACCATTAGGATACAGGTCACATATTGGAACTGAGGGAGGGTCTGTTTGAACTTTTGCTGTGAGATACAAATAAAGCATTAACTTCTGTAGTTAAAAATAAAATTAAGCACTTATTAGAGTTTTCTCAGTTCCTAATGGTTGTTATATGTTCTGATTTTAAGGAACCTCCTCCTTGCTGTCACAGTTAAAAGCAGAAGATACTTCACGCTGGCCACCTCCTCACTGATTTATTGCTGCTTGGGAAAAAGAAATTTTTAACTCCTCAGAACTCCACTATGTATTTAAACAGTACATGCCTTGGCAAAAAGCACACTTACTAATGTTTTCATCTTCATTCACTATACTAGAGATGGAATAGCATAGAGAGGTTGGCTTTCACAAGTACAAACCAAAGTAATAAGAAGTCCTATAGCAATAAAATGAAAATATAAACCTAATATATATTAATAAGAAAAACTATTATTTCAAGAGTATATTAGGTATAAAAGTTAAGAGCATACATAATCAATTCTGGTTTTCTGAAATGTTGATTTTTGTCAAACTATTTTATCACTCCAACATTATCTCATCTACAAATCTGATAAAGATGCCTTCTATATTGTGCATAAATTACATGGTAAGGGACTTAAAAAGATCATTAGAGAAAAAATATACAATTTGTTATCAGAATATCAAAGTTAAAGTCTAGTCTTTACCACTTATTAGCTGTGACTTGAACAAATGGCTAAATAGTACGAATCCTCAGTTTCCTCATCTACAAAATGAACGATCAGATGAAATCCTGGATAACCTTTGAAAATTATAATGTATTACATCCAAGTCATTATATAAAACTATGAATTATCTGTAATAATCTGTACTATAGTTATCATTAACTATCATTTATAATTTTCCCACTGTATAGATGAGGAAAATGAGGGCACTGAACTGTCCATGATTATACTATTTGGCTTGTTCCAGAAATGATTCAAGAAGTCTACCAGGATATAAAAAATTAACAAATAAGAGACATTCAAAGTAAATTAGTAAAAACCAAAACAAGAACATAAAAGAGTACCTGAAATGAGGCCAATACAAAAACCACAAATTTGGCTCAAAGCCCTTTAGTAGCCAACATTAAAAAATATATATATATTATTTGCACAAGTCACAGTTTCTGAGATGAAACAGACTGATACTCAGAAAAAAAACACAGTTATTCTTGATACTAAGCAGAAAAAAAAAAGGAGTACATCATAAAGAAATATAATGAACAGTACATTCAGCAACATCCTCAGAGGAAGCACAACAAAGGTTAATGGCATCATACTTAAACATCTGTCAGAAGAATTCTATCAAGGGCAAATATAAAACAGTCTTCTAATAACACTCTTCCCTACTAGTCTGCCTTCAGAAGGGTGCAATTTTAGAGTATTTAGAGAAATAGGTATCTCTCTTTTTTTTTTTTTTTAAGAAATAGGTATCTCTTAATTCATTCTCAGGTAATACTATTTCTCATAGCCAAACTTTTAATAATTTTTTTTAATGGAAAGAATCGGACATACAGCCCCTGGAAGATTCCTGGAATGCAAGTATCCTGTGCTCATCAAATATAGACTCATGGGCACTCACAGGCTACGAGAATAGTTGACATCCTCTTCTTAGAGTAGAAGGATCTAGTAACGATGGATGCCTGAACGCAAAGGCTATCCCACCACCACCTGGAGACCAGGGGAATCACCATTAAGCCCCCAAAATTCTGACTCATAAAATTTTAGCCAGAAAAATTTTAAAGGAAGGCATAACCAGACATTCAGTGGTCCACAACAGCCCAAATGGCATCCAAGATTAAAACTTACATGTTGTCATTCTCAACCCAACCTTTCTTCCTCAACACTATGAAATCTCCCTTTAGTCTCCCTAATGTATTTTCAGGCCCCTGATGATGTTTGGTTGTGGCACTTATAGAAACTCAAAACAAGTAGGATATTTTATACAAATCTCATAGTACAATATAAAAGTTATTGTTAATAATAAAGTCTCACCATACGCACACATTTTAAATAACGGGACTCCTCATTAAATACTCATCAAGAATCTCATAATTTAAAAACTGGAAGGTAAATTACAAACGATGTTTACCCTACCACCACAGTGGCACCACTTCTGCCACTCTTGACAGAATTTTTCTTTAAATTATGCAAGTTTTAAATCACAAAACTTTTAGAAACTCATCCCTAACTTGCAGTAAAATGCAACCAATTCATATTGACATCCCTTAGCTGAGTTAATAGCTAAAGAAAATACAGGATTGTCAAACCAGTTATTTTCTAAATAATTACTAGTTTCACTAAATTCTGCTTCTATTAAGCCTAAGTTTACTTCCCTAACATATATTAGGACCTTAAGAAACTTCAAACCTACTCTTCAAACCTGTCAGTGAATAACCACTTCTTTTTTTTTTTTTTCGAGACAGAGTCTCACTGTGTTGCCCAGGCTGCAGTGCAGTGGCATGATCTCAGCTTACTGCAACCTCCGCCTCTTGGGTTCCAGCGATTCTCCTGCCTCAGCCTCCCGAGTAGCTGGGATTACAGGTGTGAGCCACCGCGCCCGGCCGAATAACCACTTCTAATATATCAATTAACATTAACTTAAGACACTAACGTCCTCTCTTCTTCTTCTTCTTTTTCTTCTTCTTTCCAGTTGCTCCATCTCCATCGCCATCTCCATCTAAGAAAAGACATTTCAAGTACGTGTTCATTTAAACCTCATAAGCAGAGGGACAAAGAAAGTACAAGAAGACAAGTATTTGTTCTATTCAATAAATGAATAAACATTAGTTTATTTTCTCTTGTTTACATTTATTCTTTCACTGAAATAAGACATAGGAAGCAGCTCCCAGGTGTGGTGGCACATGCCTATAGTCCTAGCTACTAGGGAAGCTGAGGTGGATCACTTGAGTCCAGGAGTTGGAATCCAGCTTGGGCAACATAGTGAGACTCCATCTCTAAAAAATTTAGAAACAGGAAGCAACAGTTTAGCAAAGTGGGAGGTAACGTTATCTAGGACTTACGCGGGTTGAACTATATGAAAATGCCAATACTTGACTATTTTTGACTTAAAAAATTGCCATTTCTTTTCTTTTCTTTCTTTTTTTTTTTTTTTGAGACGGGGTCTAGCTCTGTTGCCCAGGCTGGAGTGCAATGGCACAATCTCAGCTCACTGTAACCTCCACCTCCCAGGTTTGAGTGATTCTCGTGTCTCAGCCTCCCAAGTACCTGGGATTACAGGTACATGCCACCATGCCTGGCTAATTTTTTGTATTTTTTTAGTAGAGATGGAGTTTTGCCATGTTGACCAGGCTGGTCTTGAACTCCTGACCTCAACTGATTCGCCAGCCTTGGCCTCCCAAGTCCTGGGATTATAGGCATGAGTCACCATACCCAGCCTCAAAATCACCATTTCTTATGTTCAATCTTATGAAATTATCAGAAACCTAGCAAGCAGAAGAGAACAGCAGAAATACAAATATTAGGCTAGGTACAGGGGTTCACAACTGTAATCCTAGCACTTTGGGAGGCCGAGGTAGGTGGATCACTTGAGCCCAGGAGTTTGAGACCAGTCTGGACAACATGGTGAAACCCTGTCTCTACTGAAGTACAAAAAAATTATCCAGGTGTGGTGGTATGCACCCATAGTCCCAGCTACTTGAAAAGCTGAGATGTGGGAGGATCACCTGAGCCAGGGAAGTCAAGGCTGCAGTGAGCTGAGATCCAGCCACCGCACGCCAGTCTGGGTGACGGGAGGGAAATCCTGTATCGTAACAACAACAAACCCAAAACACAAATATTGCTGACTTACTCATTACGGATTTTTAGATCCAAAAACCTAACAAAAAGCACAAAAAAAAAAATAAACAAAAATTATAATATAATTCACATATCACTATAATGTTAACAGTAACCTTCTTCATTCCATTAAGTGTTTGTTGGGTTCTTAAGTGCCAGGCAATAGGGACAGAAAAATAAGAAGTTACTTTTTTTTTTTTTTGAGATGGAGTCTCGCTCTGCCGCCCAGGCTGGAGTGCAGTGGCGCGATCTCAGCTCACTGCAAGCTCTGCCTCCCGGGTTCACCCCATTCTCCTGCCTCAGCCTCCCAAGTAGCTGGGACTACAGGCACCCGCCACTACGCCCGGCTAATTTTTTTGTACTTTTAGTAGAGATGGGGTTTCACTCTGTTAGCCAGGATGGTCTCGATCTCCTGACATCGTGATCCGCCCACCTCGGCCTCTCAAAGTGCTGGGATTACAGGCGTGAGCCACCGCGCCCGGCCAAGATAGTTTCTGTTCTAGAGAAACAATAGTTTTTTCCAGACTAAAATCGGTTACGTATCTCGAAGTATTTGTTTTAGGTTGTGACTAGTGTATGTAGCACAACCTAAAACAAATACTTCAAGATACATAACCAATATTAAACATACACGAAAAAAATATTTCCATCTGTGTGACTTTGGGCAAGTTATTAGTCTCTCTCTACCCTGGTTTCTTCATCTTTAACATGGAACAAAAAGGTCCTTCTTGGATACTTTCATCCTTTTGAGGCTAATTACCTTATTTAATGTCCAATGTCTGTATTCAGTACAGAAAAACAGCCACCATTTATAGACCTTTGTGCCAGGATGGTAGAAGAGCCAGGATCTGAATATTAATCTGTATATGTTTATAGTTCCAACCATTATACCATGTTGCAATTTGTGCTTTTACATGTCTTTTCTTCATAGTATCCCAGCATATTCTTCATAGGCAGAGATGGTTGGTTTTTTTTGTTTTTCTGTGACAGGGTCTCCCTCTATTGCCCAAGCTGGAGTGCAGTGGCAGGATCACAGCCCACTGCAGCCTCAATCTCCCAGACTCAGGAAATCCTCCCACCTCAGCCTCCTGAATAGCTGAGACTACAGGCATGCACCACTATACCTGGCTCATATTTTTTAATCTTTTGCAGAGACAAGGTCTCACTAAGTTGCCCAGACTGGTCTCGAATCGCATTTCAGCCTCCCAAAGTGCTGAGATTACAGGCATGAGCCACCAGGCCCAGCCAGCAGAGGCTGTGTATGTTTATTTGTATTACTACTATGCCCAAATCAATTCATATCTGTTGAATGACAACTGGAAATCCATATTACAAAAAAAAAAAAAAAAAGAGTCTCAAGCTTTTAAGCTTTGCCTTGCACTATCTAGAAACATTAATTCTAAATGAACCATAGACCTAAACGTAACAGCTAAAAATATATAAAACTTCTTGGAGAGAACACAGAACATCTTTGTAACCTTAGAGATAGCAATGACTTAACTTTTTAGACAGGACACGAAAAGCACTACCCATAAATTTAAAAAACAGAAAATTAAAACTGTCCTATAAGCAATACCATTAACCAGGTGAACAGCCAACTCATAGAAATATCTGTAAAACATATTATCTGATAAAGAACCTGCATCCAGAGTATACAATGAACTATTACAATTCAATAGGATGACAAATAACCCAATAAAACATGGACAAAAGACGTGAACAAACACTTTACCAAAGATAAAGGAAAAAGCAAATAAAAACATGAAAAGATGCTCAGTATCATTAGGGAAGTGCAAATTAAAACCACAATGACAAAGCACTACATACCCGTTATCAAAGACTAAAATGTTAAAACAGACACATACCAAGTCCTTACAAGGATACAAACAACCTGAAACTCTCAACCATTGCTGAGAAGAATGCAAAACAGTACAGCCACTTTGGAAATCAGACAGCTTCTTATGAGTTTAAACACATATTTACCATGATAGGCAACCCAGTCCTATTTACCCAAGAGAAATGAAAACATATCTACACATAGACTCATATGCAAATGTTCATAGTAACTTCATTCACAATAGACCAAAACTGTAAACACCCCATATATTGTTCAATGTAAAAGGGTAAACATATTAGGACTACTACTCAGCAATAAAAAGGAATGTGCTATTGATATATGCACAACTCAATGACTGTCAAAAGTACTATGCTAAGTAAAACAAGACAAACACAAAAAACTACATACCAAATAATTCTATTTACAGGATACTCCAGGAAAGGCCAAAACTAGGATCAGAAAACGTATCAGTGATTGCCAAGGGTTAGGTATAGTGCAAGAGAACCGACTACAAGAGACACAACTTTTTCTGAAGATGGAAATGTTAAATGGAAATGGTCTGTATTTTAGGTTGTGGTAGTAGTTACACAACTGCGTACTTTGTCAAAACTCACCAAACTATACACTTAAAAAGGGTGACAAAATGCTGTAATCACAGCACTTTGGGAGGCTGAGGCGGGTGGATCACTTGAGGCCAGGAGTTCGAGACCTGCCTGGCCAACATGGTGAAACCCTGTCTCTACTAAATATACAAAAATTAGCTGGGACTGGTGGCGAGCACCTGTAATCCCAGCTACTTGGGAGGCTGAGGCAGGAGAATCGCTGGAACCCAGAAGGCAGAGGTTGCAGTGAGCTGAGATCGTGCCACTGCACTGCAGCCTGGACAACAGAGTGAGACTCTATCTCAAAAAAAAAAAAAAAAAAAAAAAGAAGTGACTATTATTTTAGGGAAATTATATGTTAATGAGCCGGACTCAAAATGTATTGAATGAATTACCTCCAGCGCATTGTCAGATGCCCACAGGGTCAACTTTTTATACCAATACCCCAGTTTCCAATTCAGCACATCTAAAATTAAACTTACTACCCTCGGCCTGCAAATCTCTTCCCCAATGTCTAACTGGCTCTTTCCCAACTTCACTATTTCAGTCAACAGCACCAACATTCTGCCATCCAAGTTCAAACTCCCAGAGTCCACTAATGCCTTACTCCTGCTCCCAGAATGCAAGTCTCCAAGTCTTTTGAATTCTGCTTCCACACTACGGGTCAATGGATCCATCCTCTCCATGCCTATTTATGACTACCAGTTTACATCTTCATTACCACATGCCTGGACTATTTCTAAGAGGCCTCCAAAATGATCTCTTCCTTGCCTTTCCTACACACCCCTGTATATTGATAAAGCCTAAATTATTATTTCATAACATTGCTTTTTTGTTAAGAGACAGGGTCTCACTATGTTACCCAGGTTGGAGTGCAGTGGCCAGTCACAGGTGCTTTCGTAGCACATTGAAGCCCCCAGACTCAAAGATCCTCCCATCCCAGCCTCCCAAGTAGCTGGGATTATAGGCACCAGCCACTGTGCTTGGCTCATAACATTTCTTAAAAATCCTCCAAGGTGGCCGGGCACGGTGGCTCTCGCCTGTAATCCCAGCACTTTGGGAGGCCGAGGTGGGCGGATCACGAGGTCAGGAGATCGAGATCATCCTGGCTAACACAGTGAAACCCCGTCTCTACTAAAAATACAAAAAATTAGCCAGGCGTGGTGGCAGGCGCCTGTAGTCCCAGCTACTCGGGAGGCTGAGGCAGGAGAATGGGGTGAACCTGGGAGGCAGAGCTTGCAGTGAGCCGAGATCACGCCACTGCACTCCAGCCTGGGCAACAGAGCAAGACTCCATCTCAAAAAAAAAAAAATACAAAAAACCTCCAAGGCTCCCTCAGTCAATCACCTCATATGGCAAGCTTGTATTACCACAATGCTTCAAATGCTTTCTTAACATTACCCCAACCCAAAACAATTTCTTTTGTTTGGTTTTACTCAAGTTTTATTCCTTCCAATGAGCCTTCCTTCAGCATTCAGCCCACAATTATACCACCAAATTTCAATAAATTTTATTATAGGTACCCAAATACCCTCTCACCTCTAGGTTTTGTCTGTCAACCATATCTTTAGTTTTCTTTTTTTCTTATTTTTTGAGACATAGTTTCACTCTTGTTGCCCAGGTTGAAGTGCAATGGCACAATCTCCACTGGCAGCAACCTCCACCTCTCAGGTTCAAGCGATTCTCCCGCCTCAGCCTCCCAACTAGCTGGGATTACAGGCACCCACCACCACACCTGGCTAATTTTTTGTATTTTTAGTACAGACAGGGTTTCACCATGTTGGTAAGGCTGGTCTTGAATTCCTGACCTCAGGTGATCCATCCACCTCGGCCTCCCAAAGTGCTGGGATTACAGGCGAGAGCTAATGTACTCGGTCTCGTTTTCCATTAGGAGAAAGACTTTGAAACACTACCTTTCAATTCCCTCAGAGACCTAACAACAGGTAAGCAGTATTGACTGACTCTGATTACTGAAATAACTACAAATACTCCTAAAATCCTCTTTAACACATTTAAGATTTCCAACTTGACGGGCAACTTTGTAGAGATGTAACAGAACAAGATACACTTCAAGATTAGCACTGTGATTTTTTTGGGGGGGGGGTGGTGGCTAGAAATGGGGTATCACTATGTTGCCCAGGCTTGTCTGGATTACAAGCATAAACCATCACACCCAGCTAGTATTTTTTAACTAGCCTGATAGGCCCAGGAAGCATTATGACATTGTATACATAGTGGGTCTATAGCAACCTACTATATTGCCTTGAATTTACAAAACATTTTCTTGTGAAGAGCTCAAAATAAGTTCATAATCTAAAGCATACGCCAATGTAGAATGGAGGTTTAAGGAAGAGGAAAAGCTAATAATTCCCTTGAATCTTGGCATTTTTCTCCACCAAATGTTCACTATAAGCTTCTCGAAGGCAGAAAACATATCACTTTAAAGGAAAACAACTACTCTACATTACCCTAACACAATAATTAAAGTACAGCCCCAACTAATGGTTAAAGACCTAACCCTAGGCTGGTGGTGCTTGAAGTGGAGCAGATGTTCTCAGCAGTAGGCAATCACAAATAAAAAGAATGGGAAAGCTCATTTTTCCTCTGCCAAAAGAGGGTGGAAAAAAGTAAGTTTTCTTACCTGTCTCTTCCTCCACTGTTTTACTGATAACATCAATTAGCAGTTGCTGTCTTAAAAAAAATTTTATTGTACCCAAACACCCACAAGGAGTTAGGGTCAAGGAATTTACAATAAAACTTAGTGCACTCCTATATGATCCTTTGAGAATGAAAAGAGGTAATTTTGGTATAGATAGTAAAAGGAACAGGCTGGACACAGTGGCTCAGGCCTATAATCCCAGCACTTTGGGAGGCCGAGGTGGGCAGATCACTTGAGGTCAGGAGTTCGAGACCAACCTGGCCAACATGGTAAAACCCCATTTCTGCTAAAGATACAAAAAAATTAGCTGGGCATGGTGGCAGGCACCTGTAATCCCAGCTACTTGGGAGGCTGAGGCAGGTTGAGCCTGGGAGGTTGCAGTGATCCGAGATCACACCACTACACTCCAGCCTGTGTGACAGAGTGAGACTAGGTCTCAAAAAGGGGGGGAAAAAAAAGAGACAGAGAGAGAGTAAAAGGAACAAACGTGCAGTCAGGCACTAGGTTTGAAATTCTGGCTCTATTCTACACATAGTAGCTGTGTCACTTTGGGTAAATCATGTAACTACCCCTTCCCTATCTGTAAAATGAGATGGCTGGGTAAAGCCATGAGGGGCTGGGTAAAGTCAAAATAAATAGGAAAAGATAGTCCATTACTAAAAAACAAAATGAATATATAAGCACAAGTAGGTTACTTTGCTTGGTTTTGTGAGGTTAAAATGTGAATGTATGTGAAAATAACCTAGGAAAGTACTTAGTACATAGTAATTCTTCAGTAAGTATTAGTTAAATAATCCCTCAATCTTACTAATACTCACTACTTTGCCTTCTACCAAGTATATTTTTAAAACTTGAGATCTGTCCTATCTGAACAGCTAATTAACACACCGAACTTTTTCAAGACTTACTAATAAACACCTTTTCCTTTTTAATCTGTGACATTAATTGAGGCTCTAACAAGTGAAACAGAGAAAAGACTATCTGGGTAAATTTTGATGAAGGAATATCACATTTTCTAGCTTGTCTTTCTTTCCTTTTCTTTTCTTTCTTTTTTTTTTTTGAGACAGTCTCGCTCTGTTGGCCAGGCTGGAGTGTAATGATGCAATCTCAGCTCACTGCACCTCCATCTCCCAGGCTCAAGCAATTTTCCTCCCTCAGCTTCCCAAGTAGCTGGGATTACAGGTGTGTGTCACCACGCCTGGCTAAATTTTTTTTTGTATTTTTAGAAGAGACGGGGTTTTCACCATGTTGGCCAGGATGGTCTTGAACTACTGACCTCAGATAATCCGTCCGCCTCGACCTCCCAAAGTGCTGGGATTACAGTTGTGAACCACCACGTCCAGCTACATTTTCTAGCTTTTCTAACCACAAAGATCAAATTAACCATTTACCGTCGTCATCTTCATCTCTTTCTTTATCTTCCAATGCTTGTCTTTCCAACTGTCTTGCTACTTCATCCACTGAGGCTCCTGATTCTTTATCAGGTTCCTGTTCCCCTGCTGATCAAAACAAAACAGCAGAAATCGAATCTAATACAGACACTTTCCCACTAGAATATGCTCTAATGATCTTGGAAAACTTACAAATCCTTTTCTCAGGAAACAAAAACAGAAACATTATTGTGAACATAACATAATTCGTTTAATGACAAAAATCTTCCATACGTACACAGTACTATCCATTCATTAATTTACTCAACAAAATATCCATTACACACACTAGCAGCTAAAAGATAAACAAAAGTGTGAACTGGTCTCTATCCTCAAGTAGTTTAACTTGTAATAGTGGTCAGCTATTAGACTCAACAAATACTTAAATACCAGATAGGTAATAGCAGCCTGGTTTCATGAAGAAGTATATCACGATGGGCTGGGTAAAGTCAAAATAAATAGGCAAAGATAGTCCATTACTAAAAAAGTAAAATGCTCAAATATCTAAGCACAAGACCAGGCCCCTGCTCTGGAAGTGATTATAACCTACCTATAGGAGCAATATGTTACATGTATTAACAGTAATAGTATCAGGTAGCACGAAATGAAGTGACATTCTGGCTATTGGAGAGAATTCATATTAACAAATACAATTGTTAAAAATACATTAGGATCAGTCAGCTGAACACCTTACGAGACGAACAGCAGTATCTGAATTTCACTCGAAATCCAGGAACAGCCACCAGAGTAATAAATTTTGCTCTGGAAGAGTTCCAGCAACGCTACAACTCTCCTTCCATTTCCATCTAATCAAAATTTCAGAAAGATGAAGATTAGCTCTCTTTGACCTCTCTCAATTTCATCTTAATCGCCTCCGACTTCTCCATTTTTCTGTTTCTCTGGGGATTTTAATTAGAAACAAGTAAAAATAATTTTTCTTAAGGTGAAGGAACTTGTGCAGCAAAAACAGACTTCCGAAAACATTTAAGTTCCTAGCTCATAATATCCAACTGTAAACTCTCAGCAGTTCTCCTTGCCTTACCAGTGGATCTAGAGGTTAAGACCTGAGAAGTTCCATTCTGAGCCACAGAATATCCTATCTGCACTGCCTGCAAGTGGCATCTAAATTCAGGTCTAAAGGCCCTGAAGCTTGGCGATGCTATGGGATTAGGCAGGTGAAAATTCGTATCACCACCACAAATTCTGCAATTAATGACAAGAGCGCGCGGGCATACACAGATGTACACACACCCCAAAAGTGCAGGCTGCAACAACAACCCCAGCGTGAACCGGGATAGTGGGGGGAGGTGTGCTCTCCATTTTATTTGCCCAACCCACCCCCACCCCCAAAGAAAATATGTCCTAGCTTGCTCCAGCAAACCAGCAAAGACGCGGCAATACGGGTCAGAATTGGATCTTTGAGGCGGCGGCCAAATCGCGCAAAAGATGGTAGGGCTGTGCTCTGTGCACAATCTCAAGACCGTGCCACGATGCGCGTGGGAGCTGAGTTCTAGTAATACAGGGGCTCAGGCCCAGCGACCCCGGAGGTACCACACGCCAACCTCAGGCACTCTTTTCTCCCCCACCAGCCCTCTAGTCCCACAGGAGATGACGCCTCTTCTCAGACTGGGAATCTACAGCCCGGCTTTGCCACCCTGTCAGGCCTAAGAATCAGTCTAGTCTGGGACTCCGGAGCCCCCGTCCCGGCCCCCTCAACGGGCCTGAGCCAAACCGTTCAGCCCTTCCCGGAGGGGACTGGGAAAACATAAAACTCTCTTTACCTGCAGAAGCCCCTTTGCTCTTCTTCTTCTTTCGTCTTTTTTTCTTGGCTGCTTCCTCAGCCGTAGAGGCAGCTCCTTCTTCTCTGTCGTCTGGATCCAGGTCGCCATTCAGGTGGCTCCCGGAGGCCGCTGCCTCCTCCACACCCGCCATGTTGCTCGAGAGAGCGCGAGGGAATGAGACAGAGCGGCTAGGGCCCGCTCCTTCTCCACCCGCCTACACCAACCACGCCGGAAGCGGCTCTCGATGGTAAGGTCGCAGGGAATGCTGGGACGGCGGACGACTCAGCTGAGGGTGTCGTGCCTAGCTTCGGGCCGGGCGTGCCGGAGTCTCGGCTTGGAGCCCCTCCTGGCTGGACTGGACTGGGGCCAGACCCGACTGCTTCGTCCGGTGCCTCGGGCATTCCCGGTGCAAATCTGCTTGCGCAGGGTGAAGTTTAAAGGGGAGCTTGAGCTCTAGAGTCAGCTGGAGATGCCTGTGGAGGGGGGCAACCCGCAGGAGCAAGCGGCGTCTCTGCTGGAACGGAAATATTTTATATTTGCGTTTTTATAAATCACACAGGCAGTGGGGAAATGGGCTAAGAAATGTGTTCACTTGTACACTTTCCTATTGTCTTGACTCCACATATCTCTTAAATCTAAGATTTAATCAAATCTGCGTTGACATTCACAATCACAGCTCTCCGCGAGGCTCTGTAGGCACTGGAGAGAATTTTGGAAGCTGGAGTTCCGTGTTAGTTTCTTGTACTACTCAACCCCGGACGGTTCAAGATGGATGGGATCCCGTCACACTCCGCTCACTTTCCAATTCAGGACAAGAATGACAGGTTCTGACACACGGGGACACGGTATCTCTCATTAATGCAAAAGATCACACTCCATTTTCTCTGTTTCCGGTCACATTTCTTTTGGATTTAGGACGTTTCACCAGAAACTAATTGAATTTTGCCCATTTCTTTAATTCTTATGTTTTGAGCCTCATGTTCAAACCGCAGTTTGAGATTTAGTTTGTGGTGTAAGTGGACTGTGATTGGCTGCCTGCACCAACTCCTCAATTTCTCCTGAATATGGGTTTGTCCACCTAGAGAGTTTAGGTGTTTTCATTAGTTTTAAACTAGGCACCAAGCTTCATGGGCATCAAAAATGTCTTTAAGAGCCTTCTTGCCAATGGGTTTACAGTAAACCTCACACAGGCTCTGACCGCAGCTGCATAAATTTACATTCTCTGTCTTAAAGATTCAGGCAGCACCTATCCAATAATGCTAATAAAAACTGCTTCTCTTGTGCATATCTTTATCTATCTCTCTAAATCTATCCCTATTTAGATTTTAAATTGTTTTCCCTAGTTGATTGCTAGCAATGTAAAAGTTGGTAAACCGGCTCGGCGCTGTGGCTCACGCCTGTAATCCCAGTACTTTGGGAGGTCGAGGCGGTCAGGAGTTCGAGACCAGTCTGGCCAATATGGTGAAACCCTGTCTCTACTAAAAATACAAAAATTAGCCAGGCGTGGTAGCAGGCGCCTGTAGTCCCAGCTACTAGGGAAGCTGAGGCAGGAGAATCGCCTGAACCTGGAGAGAGGTTGCAGTGAGCCAAGATTGTGCCACTGCACTCCAGCCTGGGCAGCAAAGCAAGACTCCGTCTCAAAAAAAATAATAAAATAAAATAAAAATAAAAAATAAAAAGTTGGTAAACCAAACATAATACCACAAAAATAAAAACAGAAGTAGCTGCCATGTGTCCAAAATCCTTTAAAATGCCCAGCAAGATACAGCCATACCTACTTTTCCAGTGTCTCCACTCTCTTACTATTATAGCTCCAGCTCTCAAAGCTCTTTCTGACCTTGGAGCATTTCAAACTCACTGTTACTTTTGTCTGGGCTGCTCTTTGCTTGGCTGACATATTCACTCATTCTCTCATCCATCCATTCGTTGAATGCCTATTATAAATCTAGATCTGGCAATATTTAGAGAGCAAAAACAGAGATGATCCTTGTCATCATAGAGCCAGTTAACAAAAACAGACATCAAGCAATGATGCTAATAAAAGCAAATTTACAACTGCTGCTATGAGAGCATATTACAAAGGGACTTGTCTAGGTAGGATGGCCCGGTAGGGTTTCCTGAGAAAGTAGCAATTAGGCTGAGATCTGAAGGATAAATAGGCAAAGGGGAGAAGAAAGGTTTAGAGAAAAAAATTTTTTTTTTTTTTGAGACAAGAGTCTCACTCTGTCAGCCAGGCTGGAGTGCAGTGGCCTGATCTCAGCTCACTGCAACCTCCGCCTCCCAGGTTCAAGATTCTCCTACCTCAGCCTCCCGAATAGCTGGGATTGCAGGTGCCCACCACTACACCCAGCTAATTTTTGTAGAGACAGGGTTTCACCATGTTGGCCAGGCTGGTCTCAAACGCCTGATTTCAGGTGCCTCAACCTCCCAAAGTGTTGGGATTACAGGCATGAGCCATTGCACCTGGCAGAGTATTCTTGGCAAAGGGAAGGTAAAGAAAAAATAATTGTATTTAAAGAGGAGACATGGATTACAATATTAGAATGGTCATTTGGCTATAATTTTGTGACTCTGGACAGCTCACGTCTCTTTGAACCTTGGTTTTCTCGTCTGTAAAACACTAGGGAGTATAACACATTTAAAGAACTAAAAAACATTTAGTATGGCTAGAATGCAAAAAGGTGGAGAAGGGAGTGAGTGTGATGAGATGAGAATAGAAAGGTAAGAGCCTTGGAGGAAGGTAAAGGGTAGAAGAGCTGACAGAGCCTTTTAGATCATACTAAGGGCTCTATACTTTGTCCTAAGAACAATATAAATCTCTTAAGTATTTTATTTTACTTTTTTATTTATTTTTGAGACAGGGTCTCATTCTGTTGCTCAGGCTGGAATGCAGTGGCATGATGTCAGCTCACTGCAACCTCTACCTCCTGGGTTCAAGCAGTTATCCCACCTCAGTCTCCCAAGTAGCTGGGACTACAGGCACATGCCACCACACCCAGTTAATTTTTGTATTTTTTGGTAGAGACAGTGTTTCACCATGTTGGTCAGGCTGGTCTCAAACTCCTGACCTCAGGTGATCCACCTACCTCTCTTAAGTATTTTATTTTTATTTTTTATTTTTTTCTGAGATGGAGTCTTGCTCTGTCACCCAGGCTGGAGTGCAGTGGTGCGCTCTCTACTCACCGCAACTTCCACCTCCCAAATTCAAGCAATTCTCCCGCCTCAGCCTCCTGAGTAGTTGGGTCTACAGGCACGCGCCACCAGGCCCAGCTAATTTTTGTATCTTTAGTAGAGACGGGGTTTCACTATGTTGGCCAGGCTGGTCTCGAACTCTTGACCTCAGGTGATCCACCCTCCTCAGCCTCCCAAAGTGCTGGGATTACAGGGATGAGCCACTGTGTCCAGGTCCCTTAAGTATTTTAATGGTGAGGAGACAGGTAACCTGATCTGATGAGATTTGCAATTAACATGATTAGATTTTGAAAAGATCACAATGGGCCTGGCACGGCGGCTCATGCCTGTAATCCCAGCACTTTGGGAGGCCGAGGTGGGTGGATCACGAGGTTAGGAGATCAAGACGATCCTGGCTAACACAGTGAAATCCCGTCTCTACTAAAAATAAAAAAATTAGCCGGACGTGGTTGCGGGCGCCTGTAGTCCCAGCTACTCAGGAGGCTGAGGCAGGAGAATGGCGTGAACCCGGGAGGCAGAGCTTGCAGTGAGCCGAGATCACGCCACTGCGCTCCAGCCTGGGTGATAGCGAGACTCCGTCTCAAAAAAAAAAAAAAAAAAAAAAAAAAAAAAAAAAAAAATCACCATGACTGCGGTGTACAGAGTAGAGTTGAGGGTGGCCGGAATGAAAGCAGGGAGATCAGTTTAGTGGCTTGAAAGGGAATGATGATGGGTATGACCAAAAAAATGAATAGATTTAAGAGATATGTGGGAGATAAAATGGGTAAGACTTGGTGATGAATTGTATAAGGGATTTGAGAGAGAAGATATCAAGGAAGCCCCTTAGGTGTGTGCTGGTGAAACTGGATTGACTGGTAATGTAATGTCAATGACAGCGATAGAAAAACATTTCAGATTTGAAAGGGAAGATTATGAGTTAGATGTGAGACATGCTGAGTCTGAGGTGTCTTGGGGCATTAAACTGGAGCTGTGAAGAAGGTGGATAACTATAAGGAACTGGAGATCAAAAGAATAGTGGAGGCTGGGCGCCATGGCTCATGCCTGTAATCCCAGCACTTTCAGAGGCCAAGGCAGGCGGATCACGAGGTTAGGAGATCGAGACCATCCTGTCTAACATGGTGAAACCCTGTCTCTACTAAAAATACAAAAAAATTAGCTGGGCGTGGTGGCGGGCACCTGTAATCCCAGCTACTCGGAAGACTGAGACAGGAAAATTGCTCGAACCTGGGAGGCGGAGGTTGCAGTGAGCCAAGATCCTGCCACTGCACTCCAGCCTGGGTGACAGAGCAAGACTCTGTCTCAAAAAAAAAAAAAAAAAAAAATGCTGCTAGTCCAAATTGAGTTATGCCATAATTTAGAATACACACTGAATTACAAAAACTGAATACAAAAATACTAAAGTCTTTCAATGTTATATTTATTACTTGTTGAAATGATAATTTTTATATAGGGTTAAATAAAAACATCATTAAGATTGATACCTGTTTCTTTTTACTTTTTAAAATGTGGCTACTAGAAATTTTAAAATTACATGAGTGACTATTGGACAATGTAAATTGTCAACCTAAAAAAAAAAGACACTAGAGGCTAGGCATGGTTTCTGACACTTGTAATCCCAGCACTCCAGGAAGATTACTTGAAGCCAGGAGTCAGAGACCAGCCTGGGTTACCAAGCAAGACCCCCTCTCTACAAGGAATTAAAAAATCATCTGGGCATGGTGGCATGTGCCTGTAGTCCCAGCTACTCGGAGGCTAAGGTGGGAGGATTGCTTGACCCCGGGGAAGTCAAGGCTGCCATGAATTATGATCACACTGTTACAGAAGGGCCAGGCTCCCAGCTAAACCCCACCCTGCAGCCTGGAACCATGGCCCTAAGTGAAAACAGCTGACCCCATTTTTCTGCCCAAATGTTGCTTTTTTGGCCTGCCCCTCCCCTATCCTGTGCCCATAAAAGATCAGCTGACAAGGCAACACAAGCGGCTGAGTGGCAAGCAAAGAAACAACTAAGTGTCAGAGAGTAGATGCAGCTAACTTTGGACGTACAGCTTCAGAGAGGGGCCTGGCCAGAGATGGGTGGGCTTCAGGGAAAGATTACCTTCCCATCCCTTTGCAGCCTCCCTTTCCGCTGAGAGCCACCCACCACTCAATAAAGTCTTCTGCATTCATTACCTTTCAACTGGTTCATGTGACCGGATTCTTCCTGGACGCCAGACAAGAACCAGGAAGCCTCTGAAAGCATAGGGGCTCTCTGAGAGCATAGGGGCTGCCACCCTGACCCTCCACTGAGCTGGTTGGCACTTGGCCATCCCTGGACGGCAGAGCAGAAAGAGCATTGGTTGTAATATGCTTGGATGCTGCTGCGGGGCCCACATAGAGCCTCCTCCCACCAGAAAAGAGCAACTGGCTGGTTCCAGCGCTCGTTCACTCCGGTTCCCACACTCGCTCCCTCGCACACTCCCTCGCATGAGGAGTGGCCAGCAGTGGGCTTAGTGAAACCAGTCACTCCACTTCCCGCCCACCAAGGGGGTCAAGGGAACTATCCTGTCTCATCACCACTGCACTCCAGCCTCAATGACAGAGTGAGACCTTGTCTCAAAAAAAAAAAAAAGAGAAAAGAAAAAACGACCGGGTGTGGTGGCTCACGCCTGTAATCCTAGCCTGTAATCCTTCCACTTTGGGAGGCCAAGGCAGGTGGATCATTTGAGGTCAGGAGTTCGAGACTAGCCTGGCCAACATGGTGAAACCCTGTCTCTATTAAAAATACAAAAATTGGCCGGGTGCGGTGGGGTCACGCCTGTAATCCCAGCACTTTGGGAGGTCAAGCGGGGTGGATCACGAGGTCAGGAGATCGAGACCATCCTGGCTAACACGGTGAAACCCCGTCTCTACTAAAAATGCAAAAAATTAGCTGGGCGTGGTGGCGGGCGCCTGTAGTCCCAGCTACTTGGGAGGCTGAGGCAGGAGAATGGCATGAACCAGGGAGGCGGAGCTTGCAGTGAGCCGAGACCGTGCCACTGCACTCCAGCCTGGGCGACTGAGCAAAACTCCGTCTCAAAAAAAAAAAAAAAAACACAAAAATTAGTCGGGCATGGTGGCATGTGCTTGTAGCCCCAGCTACTGGGTAGGCTGAGGCAGGAGAATTGCTTGAACCCACAAGGCAGAGATTGCAGAGGGCCGAGATCGCACCACTGCACTCCAGACTGGGTGACAGAGTGGGACTGTCTCTCAAAAAAAAAAAAGCAAGAGAAAATTATCTCTAAACCTGTTGGGTTTATTTGAGAATAGAAATAAGGATTATAATCCAGAATGCAGGAAATGGCAAGCCTCCAGTGCACTCAGTGAGGGAAGGGGATCTTTTATTAACAAAAAAGAAATTTATATAAACTGCTTAGAAACAGATCATTGTTTCCAGAGGCTCAAAGCCAGAGTTGTCAGTTCATTGGTGGAGATGCCTTACTGCGTAAGTGCTCTGAGAACATTTTACCTGAATTACAGCAGTCCTAAAAAAATGTCTAGTGATAGGCCGGGCACGGTGGCTCACGCCTGTAATCCCAGCACTTTGAGAGGCCAAGGTGGGTGGATCACAAGGTCAGGAGATTAAGACCATCCTGGCTAACATGGTGAAACCCCGTCTCTAATAAAAATAAAAAAATTAGCCGGAGGTGGTGGCGGGTGCCTGTAGTCCCAGCTACTTGGGAGGCTGAGGTGGGAGAATGGCATGAACCTGGGAGGCAGAGCTTGCAGTGAGCCGAGATCACTCCACTGCACTCCAGCCTGGGAGACAGAATGAGACCCCATCTCAAAAAAAAAATAAAAATAAAAAAATAAAAGTCTAGTGATAAACCTTATCAAATCAGGAGATGCTTGAAAGATGCAAAAGAGCTTTTTGAATGTCCTTGGAAACAATTCTTAAGACATGTAAGCATAGGCCTCCTCTCCTTTCAACCTTCCTGGCTCTATTTTGTCTGTGTCTGACAAAAGCGATTTCATTTTGGCATCTGCAACCTTCACAAAGTCGAGAATAAGAAGTATGGAAGTTGTCAAAATCAAAACGGAGTCACTAGTGTTAAAAAAAAAACTCAGACAAAAAGAGCTGAGGAAGGCTATAGAAAGAGGGTTCTCACACGTGTATGTCTAATAACAAAAACTATCACAAAAGACTTTGCAAACACCACAACCTTGCATAAAAGGCCCTCCCAACTGTACACAAAAGATACTTCTACAAGGACATCTACCCAGCAACTGCCTGTATGACTTTGGACTGGCATCACTTTTGTTATTGATCTTTGTAGCCAAGGATAATTATCTCAAAACAATTATCCTTCTCATTTTTCCTTTAAATATCTTTATCTTTCTTTAAACCTCCCTGGATATGCACATAATTTACCACATATCTTTTTCTCTTACAGAGACTCTCTCTGTTATTTAGATTGACAGAAAAAAAGTGAACCTGAGACTAAGACTTGGGGAACATTTAATGAATGAGTTGGGGCAGATGAACCTTCAAAGACGACTGACGAGGTAACCAGAGAGGAAGGAAGAGATCAGAAGGCATTTATTATTAGAGAAGCCAAGGGAAGACCTTCTCAAGAAGGAGAGCATGATTAACTGTGTTAAGTGCAGCTAAGAGGTCACGTAGAGGACTGATGTACATAGTAATTTGGATGCCATTGGTGACCTTAGCAAGAGCTATTTAGATAGAGAGATGGAAACCAGACTAAAGAGTGTTGAGGAGGGTGGGCACGGTGGCTCACGCCTGTAATCCTAGCACTTTGGGAGGCCAAGGCAGGTGGATCACAAGGTCAGGAGTTCAAGACCAGCCTGGCCAACATGGTGAAACCCCGCCTCTACTAAAAATACAAAAATTAGCCAGGCGTGGTGGTGGGCACCAGTAATCTCAGCTTCGGGAGGCTGAGGCACAGAATTGCTTGAACCCAGGAGGCGGAGGTTGCAGTGAGTGGGGATCGTGCCATAGCACTCTAGCCTGGGCAACACAGGCAGACTCTGTCACACTCACAAAAAAAAAAAAAAAAGTGTTGAGGAATGAGTTGGGGAGTGGGGAAATAGAGAACCTCCCCATCCTTTAAGTTTCAGCTTAAGTGTCCCCTTTTCAGGGAATCCTTCCATGATTTTCTAAATCAGGTCCTCCTCTCACAACCTTTCATTGAATTCTTAACTTTTTTTCACGGTACTTATCACAATGTGTAATGAATTTATTTATGTGGTTATTTGTTTTATGGCTGTCTCCCCAGGAGCCCTGCATATTACATTTCCCTTTCCTTTCCTTTTCTTTCTTTCTTTCTTTTTTTTTTTTTTTTTTTTTTTGAGACAGCGGGTCTCACTCTGCCATCCAGGCTGCAGCGTAGCGGTACAATCACAGCTCACTGCAGCCTCAACCTCCTAGGCTCAAGTGATTTCCACCTCAGCCTCCTGAGTACTAGGACTGTAGGTACATGACACCACACCTGGCTAATTTTTTTTTTTTTCCTGTATTTGAGATGATGTTTCAACACTTTGCCCAGGCTGGTATTGAACCCCTGAACTCAAGCAATCTCCCCACCTTGGCCTCCAAGTACTGAGATTACAGGCATAAGCCACTGCACCCGGCTCCTGCATATTTTCTTCACTATCACCAGCACCTGCCTAAAATCTAAGGCATAGTAGGAGCTCAGTAAATACTCACTATATAAATAGCACTTAAGCACCATTATCTCATTTAATCTATTTTTGAGTTGAGGAAATTACAGAGAGAGTTTAGGCAACTTGCCCCAGGTCATATAGCAAGTGAATAGTGGAGTCAGAATCCAAAACCAGGTTATCAGATACCAAAAGTTTAATGATTTTGAATTATACTGTCCCGGCTGAAATTTCAAATCAATTCAGTAAACATTTATTGAGGTTGCAGTGAGCCAACATCACACCACTGCACTCCAGCCTGGGCGACAGAGACTCTATCTCAAAAAAACAAACAAACAAACAAAAAAACAAAACTTTTTTGCCTGTAGTCCCAGCTACTCAGGAGGCTGAAGCAGGAGAATTGCAGACTGGAAGTAATTTTGCTTGGTGAAAAACACAAAACTGAGTAAGATAGAAGTCCGTACCCTCAAGAAAGTTTAGAATTCAATGAGACAGATGTGTAAATAAATAAAATAAGGTGTGTAAATAAATAGACAGATGTGTAAATGAATAAAATAACACTTTCCTCATTTATTAATTCTTTTCTATTCTAAAATAGTCTATCACAAAGATGAGGGATTTTTCTTTTTTCTTTTTTTTTTTTGAGACAGCGTCTCACACTGTCACCCAGGCTGGAGTGCAGTGGTGCAATCTCACTCAACTGCAACCTCTGCCTCCCAGGTTCAAGCAATTCTCATGCCTCAGCCTCCCAAGTAGCTGGGATTACAGATGTGAGCCATCATGCCCAGACAGCTGAGGAATTTCTCAAGGGTTCTAAAAGATCTTCAGACTCAGGGCAAGGATGTGGCTGGTCAACCTCAGGACAAATCTCAAAACTTTGGGGGGCGCTGAGGCAGGAGGATCACTTGAGTTCAGGAGTTCCAAACCAGCCTGGGCAACATAGCGAGACCTCATCTCTACTAAAAAAACAAAGAAGAAGAAGAAGAAGGAAAAGAGAAGGAGAAGAGGAGGAGGAGGAGGAGGAAGAGGAAGAGGAAGAAAGAAGAAGAAAGAAGAAGAAAGAAGAAGAAGAAGAAGAAGAAGAAGAAGAAGAAGAAGAAGAAGAAGAAGAAGAAGAAGAAGAAGAAGAAGAAGAAGAAGAAGGAGAAATTAACTAGGCATAGTAGTGAGTGCCTGTAGTCCCAGCTACTCAGGTGGCTGAACCAGGAGAATGACTTGGGCCTAGGAGATAGAGGCTCCAGTGAGCTATGATCGTGCCATTACACTCCAGCCTAGGCAGTCTGTCTCAAAAATAAAAGAAAGAAAATAAAAAGCCAAATATATTTAAAGAACTGTCTTCTGCGATTATGGTACTTTTTATTTTTTGAAGTTAAACAGTCATTTTACATTATTATTACAAAACGATAGTGAGAATAGACACCGTTTTTCAGTGCCTTGACAACATTTTTTAAAAGACAACACTGTGTTAGTTCTCAAAACCACTTTTTAAGCTTTCTTAATAGTGACATCCCTAAGTCTAATGGTCTCTATTCTAAATAAATAATTGGAGATGGGAGAGCCTAGTGTTATGAAAGAACTGCCAAATTATCGCTGATAACAATATTGATGGGAACTTATGCAAAAGCTGTGGTTAGGGGTCTAAGAGGAGAGGTTGCATCACCGAAACTGTTTTCTTTTTTTTTTTTCTTTTTCTTTGAGACAGAGTCTTGCTCTGTCACCCAGGCTGGAGTGCAGTGGCACAATCTCAGCTCACTGCAACCTCCACCTCCTGGGTTCAAGCAATTCTCCTGCCTCGGCCTCCTGAGTAGCTGGGACTACAGGCAAGAAACCTTTTTTTTTTTTTTTTTTTTTGAGATGGAGTCTCACTCTGTTGCCCAGGCCGGAGTGCAGTGCAGTGCTGCGATCTTGGCTCACTACAACCTCCGCCTCCTGGGTTCAAGTGATTCTCCTGCCTCAGCCTCCCGAGTAGCTGGGATTACAGGCACCCACCACCACCCCTGGCTAATTTTTGTATTTTTACTAGAGATGGGGTTTCACCATGTTGGCCAGGCTGGTCTGGAATTCCTGACTTCAAGTGATCCACTTGCCTCTGCCTCCCAAAGTGCTAGGATTACAGGCATGAGTCACTGCACCCGGCCTCCATAGAAACATTTCTAAAGTAGTATTAAGAGAACTTAACAGTTCATTGAGCAGACAGAGACAGGAGTTGAGGATGAGACCCAGGTTTCTGGCTTGGGTTCCTGGGTGGAGAGGGGTACCACTCCCTGAGATAGAGATTGAAGGGGGAGGGGTAGGTTTTGGAAGAAGAGGAATGGAAGATAAGCTTTGGGCATTCTAAATTTGAGATGCCTGCAGGGCACCCAGGCAAAGATATCGGGTAGTCAGTTAGAAATATGTATCTAGAGATACAGACCTGGGAGTAATTAGGCCCTCCATGTGGCAGAGGCTATGAACAAGGTCATTCAGGAAGACAGGAAAGGGACCAAAAAACAAAACACAACCCACAAGGACACTCACGTTTTGGGGGATTTTGTTCGTTTGTGGGGAGAGTGGGAATTTCTGTTAAGGACATGACAAAGGAATGGTAAGACAAGAAGGAGAAAATGCTTTAGAGAATAATCACATGAAGGTTAGGAGATAAAATGCTTCATGAAATACTTTGATCAGCTATGTCAACTGTTGTAGAAGATCAAGTAGTACAAAGTCTCACAACAGACTGTTGACTTCAGATGGAGCAATTTTGTTAGGGGGGATCAAAACAGACTACATAGGAGAGATTGTGATGCACTTTCCCGGACACCAACTCAAAGGACAAAGTGTGAAAGCTGTCAGAATCATAATGGAGTCACTTGTGTTAAAAACCCTGACAAGGCCGGGGATAGTGGTGCACATCTGTAATGCCAGCACTTTGGGAGGCCAAGGCGGGCATATCGTTTGATTCCAGGATTCAAGACCAGCCTAGGCAGCATGGTAAAACCCTATCTATACAAAACAGAAAAATTAGCCAGCATGGTGGCACATGCCTGTAGTCCCAGCTACTTGGGAGGCTGAGGAGGATGGCTTGAGCCTAGGAAGTGAAAGCTCAATGAGCTATGATTGTGCCACTGCACTCCAGCCTTGGTGACAAAGTAAGACTTTGTCTCAAAAAAAAAAAAAAAAAGCCAAACAACAAAACCCTGACGAACAGAGCCTCAGAAAATCATGAAGGCAGGATTCTCATGCACAAATGTCTGATAACAAGAATTACAGTAAGAGACTGCAAAAATGACAACCTTGCCCAAAGGCCATAGCAATCTTGCAAAACAAAACATTTCTGTGAGGACACCTGTCCAGCAACTGCTTGTCCAAACTCTGACTGGCTTCATGCTCATTATTGATCCTTTTAGTCAGTGATACTCCTCATTTTTCCTTTAAAAAACTTCTCTTCCTAGGCTTGGCACAGTGGCTCATGCCTGTAATCCCAGGACTTTGAGAGGCCAAGGCGGGTGGATCACCTGAGGTTAGGAGTTTGAGACCAGCCAGGCCAACGTGGTGAAACCCCATCTCTACTAAAAATACAAAAAATAGCTGAGTGTGGTGGTGGGCACCTGTAATCCCAGATTCTCAGGAGGCTGAGGCAGGAGATTTGCTGGAACGTGGGAGGTGAAGGTTGCAGTGAGCTGAGATCGCGCCATTGCATTCTAGCCTGGGCGACAGAGCAAGACTCCATCTCAAATAATAATAAATACAAAGCTTGTCTCCCTTTACTTCCTTGAAATACACTTTCTTTCTCAATCATAGTTGTATCCAATAACATCCTAAATTACTTATTTTTTTCTTTTCCATTCAAAGTGGCAGAAGTGGAACTAAATTACTTATTAATCTTATAATTTATCTCCTTTTGTAGTTGGAATAAAGTTAGATACCTAATAGTAGAAATTTACCTTCCCCGTAATCTTTACATGGTGTCCGTGTATTGAGGTTTAGGCTTTGGGGAAAACATATATGGTTCAAAGCAATATTTTTATGCCCAAGATGTCAGGAGTATCATTACCCACATGAAAGTTTTCTTTCTTTTTCTTTTTTTTTTTCTTTTTTTTGAGACAAGCTCTTGTTCTGTTACCCAGGCTGAAGTACAGTGGCACAATCTTGGCTCACTGCAGCCTCCACCTCTTGGTTTCAAGCAATCCTCATGCCTCAGCCTCCCAAGTAGCTAGGATTACAGGCACATGCCACCACACCCAGTTAATTTTAGTATTTTTTAGTAGAGACAGGGTTTCACCATGTTGGCCAGGCTAGTCTCTAACTGCTGACCTCAAGCGATCCTCCTGCCTTAGCCTCCCAAAGTGCTGGGATTACAGGCGTGAGTCACCACACCCAGCCCTCTGCAAATTTTCAAGTGCTTATTGGTCAGGTCCATGTAGGATTTAATATCAAGTGTTCACGAAAGAAAGCTTAGAGCTAGATAAAATACTTTGCCTAGACTCATGGAGTCTTTCCCTGAGCATATTTCTGGAGTTCCTTCTCTCTCTCTCTCTCTTTTTTTTTTTTTTTTTTTTTTGAGACAGAATCTTACTCTATCACTTACTCTGTCACTGTAGTGCAATGGCACAATCTTGGCTTACTGCAGCCTAAGCCTCCTGGGCTAAAGCAATCCTCCCACCTCGGCCTCCTGAGTAACTGGGATTATAGGCTCATGCCACTGCAATCAGCTAATTTTTTTTTCTTTTTTTGAGACAGAGTATCATTCTGTCACCCAGACTGGAGTACAGTAGTGATACTGCAACCTCCATGGCTCACTGCAACCTCCACCTCCCAGGTTCAAGCAATTCTCTGCCTCAGCCTCCTGAGTAGCTGGGATTAGAGGTGCACGCTACCACACCTGGCTAATTTTCCTATTTTTAGTAGAGATGGGATTTTTACCATGTTGGTCAGGCTGGTCTCAAACTCCTGACCTCAAGCACGGTGCCTGCCTTGACCTGAGAAAGTGCTGGGGTTACAGGTCTGAGTCACTGCACCTGGCCTGGAGTTTCTTTTCTGTGCAGTTTCTTTCTCTCTGATATGTCTCCTCAGCTCAGAGACACCACCATGCAGGAAAGTGTTTCCACACAAAGTGCTGAAGTGATTGTGAATCTTGCATCATTTCCCTGTCATCTGGTATCACAGTTCTGTGCTTCCTATTGACCGATGTCTAAAAGGACTTGTTTCTTTTTCCAAGTTTGACAGCTGCGTGTAATGGGAAGTCTTGTCCAGTATCAGTCCTTTTCCTACATCAAGGCTGAAAGTGGAAGTACTTCCACATTGCAGGCTTTCTGTCAACATCCTATGAGCTTTGCTTGCCAGTTTTTATTTGTATTTATTTATTTATTGAGATGAAGTCTCACTCTGTCACCCAGGCTGGAGTGCAGTGGCATGATCTCGGCTCACTTCAACCTCTGCCTCCCGGGTTCAAGTGTTTCTCCCACCTCAGCCTCCCGAGTAGCTGGGACTACAAGTGCTCACCACCATGCCTGGCTAATTTTTGTATTTTTAGTAGAGACAGGGTTTCATCATCTTGGCCAGGCTGGTCTCGAACTCCTGACCTCAAGTGATCTGCCCCCCTTCAGCTTCCCAAAGTGCTGGGATTACAAGCATGAGTCACTGTGCCCAGCCCAGTTTTTTATTTTTAAATGATGCAATAGAAACCTGACTGGGAACTCAGTATTTGTAGGCAGAGCTTTGTCAATTAGGAGGTTTGCTTTAGTGTGAATGGATGAAAAGTAGACCATATACTTTGGAAAACAGACATTGTTGGATACTTACCCAGAATTCATTTTTAGTTTTTCCCTTGCTAACATAATCCTTCTTTGGGTTCAGGTGTTCACACTTTTCTGCCTGGCTAGGTGAACCTGTTCTTAACTCAAGGGTAAATCCTGATTTGGCTAAACTAATACACGAGAATTCCAATTCCTCTTGCCAGTGGTTTGTTTAGGCATCGGCTTGTGTTGCAATTTTGGTCAATGAAACATTGAGGGCCAGGTATGGTGATTTACACCTGTAATCCCAGCACTTTGGGAGGCTGAGGTGGGAGGATCTCTTGAGCTCAGGCATTCGAGACCAGCCTGGGCAATATAGCGAGACACAGGCTCTGCAAAAAATTCTTTAAAAATTAGCTGGGTAGTGGCACAAACCTGTAATCCCAGCTACTCAGGAGGCTGAGATGGGACGATCACTTGAACTCGGGAGGTAGAGGTTTCAGTGAGCCAAGATTGCGCCACTGCACTCCAGCCTGGGTGACAAAGCGAGACACCCTGTCCCAAAAAACAAAAACAAAAACATGGAGTAAAACCATTGGGAACTTCTGGAAAAAGTTTTTCAAATTAAAATAAAAAAAAAAGACAAAAGAAAATATAGTTTCTTTTCTTCTGTAGATGTTTTCAAGTCTACGAATATCTTCCCTGGGGTATGAAGAGCACAGGACAGAGAGGTGGAATGATGCTGGGCCCTTGATGGTGTCATTCAGCCATTGAATTAGAAAATCCTCGTCACTCTACATTCAAACATGTAAGATATCACATCTCCATATTTTTAGAATTAGAGATTTCTGATACCTATAAATAAAGTCATCCTAAGTGATACAAACTCCAGAATACACAGGACTTGGTGCTTAAATGTGAACTTCCTTTCTAATTTCCATAATGCTTCCAGATCATGTGTTCAATTTCTTAGAAGATAACTCTATTTTTTTAGTTTTTTGTTGTTGTTGTTGTATTTTTTCCTAGAAGATGGAGAAACACCAAAACTACAGACATTATGCTTGTAAGAGTAGACTTGTTGACTTAATTCTTGATACACACTTTAAGTTAATTCTTCCCTTTTAAGCCCCAGGTCCCACTCTCTTGCTTGCTTAGTGTTTCCAAGTCCTAAATTTCTCAGAGGTTTTGCAGGGCTAACTGGGTCCCTTTTCAAAGCATCTTATTCTACTGACTTCTTGGCTGTGCTTTCTCCACACTATTTCATGACTTTTCTCTCCTTCATCAAATTTCAGTCAGAACTTTTATAACTCTTGTCCCCAGAAGCCCTGCTCCTATCTTATGTATTGTGGATTGATTTTTTTTAAAAAAATTCCTTTAGTATCATTTTAATAAGGTCCTGGCGAGAGGTGAGGCCAGCTGGACTTCCTGGGTCAAGTGGGGACTTGGGGAACTTTCCTGTATTACAAGAGGTTTGTAAAATGCACCAATCAGGAACTTTCCTGTGTTACAAGAGGTTTGTAAAACGCACCAATCAGGAACTTTCCTGTCTTACAAGAGGTTTGTAAAATGCACCAATCAGCAGGAGTCTAAAAGAGGCCAATTATGAGGAGGATTGAAAAAAGGGCACTCTGATAGGACAGAAACAGAACATGGGCGGGGACAAATAAAGGAATAAAAGCCAGCCACACCAGCCAGCAGCAGCAATCTGCTCAGTTCCCCATTCATGCTGTGGAAGCTTTGTCCTTTCACTCTTCACAATAAATCTTGCTACCACTCACTCTTTGGGTCCGTGCCATCTTTAAGAGCTGTAACACTCATGGCAAAAGTCTGCAGCTTCATTCTTGAAGTCAGCAAGACCATGAACCCACTGGTAGGAACCAACTCCAGACACATCTTGTGGACCCGTCCGAGATATTGCCAGGCAGTGCGTACCATCAGACCCCTTTCACTTGCTATTCTGTCCTATTTTTCCTTAGAATTCAGGGACTAAACACCGGGCATCTGTCAGCCAGTTAAAAGCAACTAGCTTGGCTGCTGGACTTAAGACATGGGTGTCAGACTTTCTGGGAAAGGGCTCTCTAACAACCCCTGACTCTTTGGAGTCAGGAGTACTGGTTTGCCTGCAACCAGCTTCTGCTTTTCCTGCACTTCTGGGCTGAGCCGGGGGTTGACAGAGAGGAAGGCCATTCAGCTCTGGGGTCTGGACAAAAAGTTGGTTGATCCTGCAGCCATGAGCGGAACTCTCCAAGTTATGTCACCCAAGCGAGACTCACCCATCTATCGCTCATCTATCCTATCTATCCTGACCCTTGCCTCCTTGGTCCTGACGCCTGTCAGACAAACTTCCTCCTGCCTCTCTTTTCCGAGGCTAGTCCTGACTCTAAAAAACACTCCCTGTCCCTGGTGTTCTTCTAGTTTCTCCTATAAGGATGATTTCTAATATAAATGTCAGAATTCTGCTCCCTTTTTTAGGCACCTGGGCTCACCAATCAGAAAGACATAATTTTTGCCCGAAGGAGGGGTACTATCTGGAATTTTAGGATCCCTTATCATTCTAGCAGGCCTAACAAAGGTTATTCCCGAAGCTAGGATATAGGGAGCCTCAGAAATGATAGACTCCAAAATTGTGGGGATGTCCTTCCTATTCATATGATGAGAACTGAGGACAAAAGGTGTCACTCTTCCAACCCTGGAGATCCCTTCCCTCCCTCAGGGTATGGCCCTCCACTTCATTTTGAGGCATATCATCTTTATAGCACAAGGGTAAGGTCAATACCAACAGGAGAAAATGCTTAGGACTTGAACAGGTTTTTGAGAATGCATCAGTAAGGGCCACTAAATCCCACCTTTCTCAGTCCTCTTTGTCATCTAAGAGGAAAGGCAAGGGTGCAGGTTTTCGAGAATGTGTCAGTAAGGGCCACTAAATCCGACCTTCCTCAGTCCTCTTTGTGGTCTAGGAGGAAACCTAGTGTTTCCACTGTTGCTTCAGTGAGCACAACCATTCTGAACAGCAGGGTCCAGGGACCGTTGTGGGTTCTTGGGCGGGGGGGACAAAAAGCAGATCAAAACCAGGGGTGGTTTTTTCTTTCAGATGGGAAACATTCAGGCATCAACAAGCTCACCCTTGAAATGCATCCTAAGCCATTGGGACCAATTTGACCTGCAAACCCTGAAAAAGAAGGGCTTCTTTTTTTCTGCACTACGGTCTGGCCCCAATATTCTCTCTCTGATGGGAAAAAGTGGCCACCTGAGGGAAGTATAAATTACAATGCTTTCCCGCAGCTTGACCTTTTCTGTAAGAGGGAAGGCAAATGGAATGAAATAATTTATGTCCAAGCTTTCTTTTCACTGAAGGATAATCCACAGCTATGCAAAGCTTGTGATTTATATTCCACAGGAGGGCCTCTCAGCTTACCTCCATATCCTAGCCTCCCTACAGCTCCCCTTCCTATTAATGATAAGCCTCCTCTAATTTCCCCCACCCAGAAGGAAACAAGCAAAGAAATTTCCAAGGGACCACAAAACCCCTCGGGCTATTGGTTATGTTCCCTTCAAGCTGTAGCGGGAGGGGAATTTGGCCCAACCTGGGTACACGTCTTCTTCTCCCTCTCTGATTTAAAGCAGATCAAGGTAGACCTGGGGAAGTTTTCAGATGATCCTGATAGGTGTATAGATGTCCTACAGGGTCTAGGGTAAACCTTTGACCTCACTTGGAGAGATGTCATGCTATTGTTAGATCAAACCCTGGCCTTTAATGAAAAGAATGTGACTTTAGCTGCAGCCTGAGAGTTTGGAGATACCTGGTATCTTAGTCAAGTAAATGATAGAATGACAGCTGAAGAAAGGGACAAATTCCCTACCGGTCAGCAAGCCATCCCCAGTATGGATCCCCAATGGGACCTAGACTCAGATCATGGGGACTCGAGTCGTAAACATCTGTTTACCTGTGTTCTAGAAGGACTAAGAAGAATTAGGAAAAAGCCCATGAATTATTCAATGATGTCCACCATAACTCAGGGAAAGGAAGAAAATCCTTCTGCCTTCTTCGAGTGACTACAGGAGGCCTTAAGAAAATATACTCCCCTGTCACCCAACTCCCTTGAGGGTCAATTGATCCTAAAAGATAAGTTTATTACCCAATCAGCCACAGATATCAGGAGAAAGCTCCAAAAGCTAGCCCTGGGCCCTGAACAAAATTTGGAGGCATTATTAAACCTGGCAACCTCAGTGTTCTATAATAGGAACGAAGAGGAACAGGCTGAAAAGGAAAAGCGAGATCAAAGAAAGGCTGCAGCCTTAGTCATGGCCCTCAGACAAACAAACCTTAGTGGTTCAGAGAGGCCAGAAAACGGAGCAGGCCAATCACCTGGTAGGGCTTGTTATCAGTGTGGTTTGCAAGGACACTTTAAAAAAGATTGTCCAATGAGAAACAAGCTGCCCCCTCGCCCATGTCCACTATGCCAAGGCAATCACTAGAAGGCATACTGCCCCAGAGGACAAAGGTTCTCTGGGCCAGAAGTCCCCAACCAGATGCTCCAACAACAGGACTCAGGGTGCCTGGGGCAAGCGCCAGCTCATGCCATCACCCTCACTGAGCCCTGACTAAGTTTAACCACCGAGGGCCAGGAAATTGACTTCCTCCTGGACACTAGCGTGACCTTCTCAGTGTTAATCTTCTGCCCCACACGGTGACCCCAAGGTCTGTTACTATCCGAGGAATCTTGGGACAGCCTGTAACCAGGTATTTCTCCCACCTCTTTAGTTGTAATTGGGAGACTTTGCTCTTTTCACATGCCTTTCTTGTTATGCCTTAAAGTCCCACACCCTTATTAGGGAGGGACATATTGGCCAAAGCTGGAGCTATTATCTATATGAATATGGGGAGCAAGTTACCTGTTTGCTGTCCCCTACTTGAGGACGGAATCAACCTGAAGTCTGGGCATTGGAAGGACAATTCGGAAGGGCAAAAAAAAGTCCGCCCAGTCCAAATCAGGCTAACAGACCCTACCACTTTTCCTTATCAAAGGCAATATCCCTTAAGGCCTGAAGCTCATACAGGATTACAGGACATTGTTAGACATTTAAAAATTCAAGACTTAGTAAGAAAATGCAGCAGTCCCTGCAACACCTCAATTCTAGGAGTACAAAAACTGAATGGTCAGTGGAGACTAGAGCAAGATCTTAGACTCATCAATGAGGCAGTAATTCCTCTATATCCAGCTGTACCCAAGCCCTATACCCTGCTCTTTCAAATACCAGAGGAAGCAGAATGGTTCACTGTTCTGGACCTCAAGGATGCCACCTTCTGCATTTCCCTGCATTCTAACTCCCAGTTTCTCTTTGCCTTTGAGGATCCCACAGACCACACTTCCCAACTTACGTGGACAGTCTTACCTCAAGGATTTAGGGATAGCCCTCATCTGTTTGGTCAGGCACTGGCCCAAGATCTAGGCCACTTCTCCAGTCCAGGCACTCTGGTCCTTCAGTATGTGGATGATTTACTTTTGGCTACCAGTTTGGAATCCTCATGCCAGCAGGCTATTCTAGATCTCTTGAACTTTCTAGCTAAGCAAGAGTACAAGGCATCTAAATTGAAGACCCAGATATGCCTACAATAAGTCAAATATCTAGGGCTAAACTTAGCCAGAGGAACCAGGGCCCTCAGCAAAGAACGAATACAGCCTATACTGGCTTGTCCTTGCCCTAAGACAATAAAAGAGTTGCGGGGGTTCCTTGGGATCACCAGCTTTTGCCAACTATGGGCTGGATACAGTGAGATGGCCAGGCTGCTCTATACTCTAATTAAGGAGACTCAGAGGGCAAATACTCATCTAGTAGAATGGGAACCAGAGGCAGAAACAGCCTTCAAAACCTTAAAGCAGGCCCTAGTACAAGCTCCAGCTTTAAGCCTTCCCACAGGACAAAACTTCTCTTTATACGTTACAGAGAGAGCGGGAATGGCTCTCGGAGTCCTTACTCAGACTCGTGGGACACCACAACCAGTGGCCTACCTAAGTAAGGAAACTGATGTAGTAGCAAAAGGCTGGCTTCACTTTTTACAGGTAGTTGTGGCGGTGGCCAGCTTAGTATCAGAGGCTATCAAAATAATACAAGGAAAGGATCTCACCGTCTGGACTACTCATAATGTAAATGGCATACTAGGTGCCAAAGGAAATTTATGGCTGTCAGACAACTGCCTGCTTAGATACCAGGTGCTACTCCTTGAGGAACCAGTGCTTCAAATACGCACGTGTGTGGCCCTCAACCCTGCTACTTTTCTCCCAGAGGATGGGGAACCAATCGAGCATGACTGCCAGCAAATCGTAGCCCAGACTTATGCCACCCAAGAGGATCTCTTAGAAGTCCCTTTAGCTAATCCTGACCTTAACCTATATACCTATGGAAGTTCATTTGTGGAGAATGGGATACAAAGGGCAGGTTATGCCATAGTTAGTGATGTAACAGTACTGGAAAGTAAGCCTCTTCCCCCAGGGACCAGCACCCAGTTAGCAGAACTAGTGGCACTTACCCAAGCCTTAGAACTGGGAAAGGAAAAAAGAATAAATGTGTATACAGATATCAAGTATGCTTATCTAATCCTACATGCCCATGCTGTAATATGGAAAGAAAGGGAGTTCCTAATCTATGGGGGAACCCCCATTAAATACCACAAGCGAATCATGGAGTTATTGCACACAGTGCAAAAACCCAAGGAGGTCGCAGGCTTACACTGCCGAAGCCATCAAAAAGGTGAAGGAGAAAAGGCAGAAGGAAACCGTCGGGCAGACGCTGACGCCAAAATTGCCGCCAGGCAGAACCTCCCATTAGAAATACCTATGGAAGGACCCTTGGTATGGAACAACCCCCTCTAAGAGATTTAGCCCTAGTATTCCCCAACCAAAACAGAATGGGGACTTTCACAGAGGCATAGTTTTCTCCCCTTGCAGTGGTTAACGACAGAAGAGGGAAAGGTACTCATACCTGAAGCCAGCCAGTGGAAAATACTTAAGACCCTCCACCAAACTTTTCATATGGGTATTGCGAACACTCATCAAATGGCCAAATCCCTGTTTACAGGGCCAGATCTCCTCCAGACCATCCGACAAGTAGTCAAAGCCTGTGAGGCGTGCCAAAGGAATAATCCCTTGGTCCACTGTAAGGCCCCTCTGGGGTAACAAAGACTAGGGCACTATCCTCGAGAGGACTGGCAGTTAGACTTCACCCATATGCCTAAGTCAAGGGGATTTCAATACTTGTTGGTCTGTGTTGATACCTTTACAAATTGGATAGAAGCCTTCCCTTGCAAGAAGGAGAAGGCTCAGGAAGTGGTTACAGTCCTAATTCATGAAATAATTCCTAGATTTGGGCTTCCCTAAAGCTTACAAAGCAACAATGGTTCGGCTTTTAAAGCCGCGGTAACTCAGGGAATTTCCAGGGCGCTAGGGATACAATATCACCTTTACTGCACCTGGAGGCCACAATCCTCGGGGGAAGGTCGAGAAGGCAAATGAAACACTCAAGAGGCACTTAAGGAAACTAACACAAGAAACTCATCTCCCATAGCCTACTCTGTTGTCCATGGCCTTGTAGAGAATCTGAAATTCTCCTCACAAAATACGGCTCAGTCCATAGGAAATGCTGTATGGATAACCTTTTCTCACAAATGACCTCCTACTTGATCAGGAAATAGCCAACTTGGTCAAGGATATAACTTCCTTGGCAAAATAGCAACAAAACTCTAAAAACCTACCCAAAGGATGTCGCAGAGACAAGGGAACAGAATTGTTCCAACCGGGAGATCTAGTGTTGGTCAAGTCCCTCCCCTCTACCTCCCCATCTATGAATTCCCTGCGGGAAGGACCATACTTAGTAATCTTCTGTACTCCCACTGCAGTTAAGGTGGCAGGAGTGGAATCTTGGATTCACCACACCTAAGTTAAACTTTGGACACCCCCTGAAGAACCTGCGGGACCGTCAGCTCAGGAGTTCCAAGATCAGCCAGACCAGCCTCAATACACCTGCGAACCATTAGAGGACTTGCATCTCCTATTTTGGAAGTAAACATCCCAGACTAAAAAGGCCCCTACAGCTTGATCCTGAGGAAAAACCCCTTCATACTTAAAAAGATAAGTGGGCTGGGAACGGTGGCTTACGTCTGTAATCCCAGCACTTTGGGAGGCCGAGACAGGCGGATCACGAGGTCAGGAGATTGAGACCATCCTGACTAACACGGTGAAACCCCTTCTCTACTAAAAAAAAAATACAAAAATTAGCCGGGCACAGTGGCGGGCGCCTGTAGTCCTAGCTACACGGGAGGCTGAGGCAGGAGAATGGCGTGAACCTGGGAGGAGGAGCTTGCAGTGAGTGGAGATCGCGCCACTGCACTCCAGCCTGGGCAACAGAGTGAGACTCCGTCTCAAAAAAAAAAAAAAAAAAAAGATAAGTGAAAACCTATATAATATTTAACACTTCTCCTTTCCCCTTTAATGGAATCCTTTTACTGTTTTATCACATTATTAAGCAGTATACTAACCATACTCTTTGCAGTAGGACCATATACTGTAGCTTCTGCCAGGACAAAAATCCTAATCACATCAACCTTTTTCTATCATCCTTTCCTCTAACAGCAATTTACTCCTACCTTTAACTCAGATTGAATAAAATGACCTCATCTTCCAGGGGACCCTCTTTACCTTCCTACTTACTCTTTGCCTATCTATCCCTCCTGCTTCCTTGGATACCCCACATAGTCGCCCCTCCCCTTCCACTAGCTCCTAATTACCTCTACAAGAGTCTCAGCTTAACCCACTCTCTGTTAAACCAGTCCAATCCTTCCCTGGCAAACGACTGTTGGCTTTGTATCTCCCTATCAGCCACTGCTTACGTTGCCACTCCCATTCCCGCAAAAAAAAAAAAAAAAGTTTTTTTACTAACTTAACCTACCACCCCCGTTATGAAAGAAGAGAACCTTTACAACTTCTAAATATGTAATCATTAGCCGATTTCCTCATCTCTGATAGGACCAAAATTACTCTAATAGGACGCACAATCTAGCTTTTACATTCTTACGTTTCCAACCTCACCTATTACACGAGCAATGAAAAGCCCATACACGGCCCTGTAACCACGAATACTGTCTTAACTTTCCAAGCCCCTTTATGCATCCAACGCAACCTGTTATCAGGCCTGCACTATCCCATCAGTGTAATTACACCCTACAACTTCAAGCCCCAGCTGATCATAGTAACTTCCGAGTCACCCAAACACCTCCATTCAGATGGCTTGTTCGCTTCTCAGGGCTTCCAAAAATCATCACCTCCTCCCTGCTTAACAAACCGTCCAGGTTTTGTAATGGCAAACATACTCCCTGCGTGACCATTTACTCCTGGACCCCCTGCAGCAGCGCCCCCACCACTAGTGAATGCCTTCTCATCCCCTCTTTCAATCACTCTCTCAAATGGTTCCTAGTAGACACAAAATGGTTTCTTTCTCCAATGGGAAAATAGAACACAGGGAGCCACTCAGTTTGCTCCTAACACCTCTTTCCAGCCACTCACCAGAGCTACCTTGGCAAGTACTCTAAGAGTATGAGAAAATGAAAACAACAAACTCACACACCTTTTTAACATACACAGCCAGTTCTGTCTACCCAGTCAAGGCATATTCTTCTTACGTGGAACTTCAACCTATATCTGCCTCCCCACCAACTGGACAGGCACCTGCACCTTAGTCTTCCTAAGTCCCAACATTGACACTGCCACACGAAATCAGATCCTATCAGTGCCCCTCAAACCTCAAGTCCGTCAGCACAGGGTCATACAACTAATACCCCTACTTATAGGATTAGGAACGGCCACTGCTACAGGAACTGGAATAGCCAGTTTATCTACTTCACTATCCTACTACCACACACTCTCAAAGGATTTCTCAGACAGTTGGCAAGAAATAACAAAATCTATCCTTACTCTACAATCCCAAATAGACTCTTTGGCAGCAGTGACTCTCCAAAACCACCGAGGCTTAGACCTCCTCACTGCTGAGAAAGGAGGACTCTGCACCTTCTTAGGGGAAGAGTGTTGTTTTTACACTAACCAGTCAGGGTTAGTATGAGACACCGCCTGGCATTTATAGGAAAAGGCTTCTGAAATCAGACAAGGCCTTTCAAACTCTTATGCCAACCTCTGGAGTTGGGCAGCATGGCTCCTCCCCTTTTTAGGTCCCGTGCCAGCCATCTTGCTATTACTCACCTTCGGGCCCTGTATTTTTAACCTCCTTGTCAAATTTGTTTCTTCCAGGATTGAGGCCATAAAGCTACAGATGGTCTGACAAATGGAATCCCAAATGACCTCAACTCACAACTTCTACCAAGGACCCCTGTACCGACCCACTGGCTTTTTGACTGGCCTAGAGAGTTTCCCTCTGGAGGACACTACAACTGCAGAGCCCCTTCTTCGCCCGTATCCAGCAGGAAGTAGCTAGAGTGGTCATTGTCCATTTCCCAACAGCAGTTGGGGTGTCCTGTTTAGAGGGGGCATTGAGAGGTGAGGCCAGCTGGACTTCCTGGGTCGAGTGGGGACTTGGGGAACTTTCCTGTCTTACAAGAGGTTTGTAAAATTCACCAATCAGTGCTCTGTAAAATGCACCAATCAGCAGGATTCTAAAAGTAGCCAATCATGGGGAGGATTGAAAAAAGGCACTCTGACAGGACAGAAACGGAACATGGGAGGGGACAAATAAGGGAAGAAAAGCTGGCCACCCCAGCCAGCAGCAGCAACTCACTCAGGTCCCCTTCCACACTGTGGAAGCTTTGTTCTTTTGCTCTTCACAGTAAATCTTGCTACCACTCACTCTTTGGTTCTGTGCCATCTTTAAGAGCTGTAACACTCACTGCGAAGGTCCGCAGCTTCATTCTTGAAGTCAGTGAGACCACGAACCCACTGGCAGGAACCAACTCCAGACACACTGGGAGCAACAATAAAGTTACGTGTGCTCAGTTCAAGTTTCTCATGCACTCTTTTTGTAGAAACTGGGGTCTCACTATATTGTCCAGGCTGGTCTTGAACTCCTCACTTCAAGCAATCCTCCCACCTTGGCCTCCCAAAGTGTTGGAATTGCAGGCATGAGCCGTGGCATCGGCCTTCAAGTTTCTCTTTTTTTTTCTTTCTTTTTTTTTTTTTTTCTGAGATGGAGTCATATTGGGATTCAATCAGGCTGGTGGGAAAAATATTAGTTATGATAGCCACAAAACCTTTTTGGAAGGCCTGAGGGTTTTCATATGACTTCGGTAATAGACCAAGCTGAAAGCAGCCTGGTCCCATTACCTTTAGTTAAATAAATTAGAGTAGTAAACAGCGGGATGTGGGGAAGTTATCTAGTTAACTTGTTTACTCATGTGGTCTTAAGCCTTAAGCCTTTGATGTATGCTTTTTACTGGGGATGTCCACAATGTCAATTACCCTCTAACTGTGTGGAGTCAAGCTTTTGTTAACTAATCTTAATGAATTAATGCAAGCCTGCCGAGCTGATAGAGGCCGGGCCCCACTGACAAACCTCTCTTGGTGTGCAGGCGGTCAGAGTTATCTGTGTGTCAGTGCACGTGCTATTCATCTGTCGTTTGGGCCAGGGTAATGCCCTCTTGTGAGGAGCAATATCTCAATTGGTGCCCCGTGTGAGGAAAGTCAGGGGTCTGCAGAAACAGAACCCCCCCCCCCCCACAGTTGGAGCCCCTCGTAAGGCAACCTGTGAAGGAAGTGTGAAGAACGTGACGGACCCCTGAAGGTGAAGAAGGACTGTGCGGTCAAGTCAGTGAGTAATCAGTAAGTTGTTGGTGCCCACTCTAGGTTACCAAGTTCTGGGGGAAGTTGGTTCAAGTTGAGTTTTCATTATGGGACAACAGTTATCAGCTCAACAGAAACAGTATATAGAAGTGTTAAAACACTGTTGCTTAAGGCTAGTGGAGCATCAGTTTCACAGGCTCAATTAAGGGACATAATAATATAAACTGCTGTAATCCCAAACCCATGGTTCCCAGAGGGAGCGACAGATGTAGAACTCTGGAACAAGTAGGGAGAAGTCTTAAACAACATCAGGCACAAAGGCAACAGGTCCCAGTAAAATCTCTAACGTTATGGGCTTTCATTAGAGCAGCCCTGGCTCAGTTACACACAGAAGTGCCTAAAAAGGGGAAGGAGGAGGAAACGTCACCTGCCTTATCACCTCCTCTTCCCTGGGCCCTAGTATCACTGGGCGGAAATAACAAAGAGGAAACAGAGATTTTACCTGAGCCTCCTCCTCCAATAGATAAGAAAAAAGATCAGGGATAGGCTACAACTATCATTCCCTATCTTAAGCAGGCCTAATTAAAAGGAGAGCTTTTAGCCTGCCCGGTAATGTAACATTAATGAGGCAATCAGGTACATAAAGAAATAAGAAAAAGCATTAGAGGCTGGAGCCACACGGCCAAGCGGGCAGTAGAGGAATGGAAAGGCTCAGCAGTAAGGAAGCTCGCCAACACGGAACTGGGGGATGCTCCTGGGAGCTGCGCCTGCCAGGCGGCAGTAGCAGCGGGGAACCAGGCCCAGTGCGCCTAAGTTAGCCTGCTGGGGTGGGGCAGGAGGCCCCAGCGCAAGAGTCCGCCCAGCGGGGACGGCTGAGCCTTAGGCAAGAAGTGGCACAAGCTCAAAGCGGCCGCTGCCTCAGGGCCTGCCCGCTCAGCTCTCTAGCTCCATAGGCAGCCCAGGGCAAAATATTGTCTGTTCCTTGTATACAAAGGACTTCCCAGATTATAATTCTCTGCTAAGATTTAAGTAAAATGTGGCCAGGTGCGGTGGCTCACGCCTGTAATCCTAGCACTTTGGGAGGCCGAGGTGGGTGGATCAAGAGGTCAGCAGATGGAGAGACCATCCTGGCTAACATGGTGAAACTACAGGGGCCCGCCACCACACCCGGCTAATTTTTTTGTATTTTTAGTAGAGACGGGGTTTTACCATGTTAGCCAGGATGGTCTCGATCTCCTGACCTCGTGATCCGCCCGTCTCGGCCTCCCAAAGTGCTCGGATTGCAGGCTTGAGCCACCGCGCCTGGCCCACATCCTATTTTTATTACACACATTCGAGCCCACAACTCTGCCTGGCCCACTGGCTTATGGCAATGATCAAGCATACCTTCAGGTTATGACATTCCTGCTAGACCAAGCCACCCAATCGCATCAATTTTCCCACCAAAATTGGAGAAACTTATCTAAACAATTTCAACTTGCCCAGAGGCTGGCTAAACAAATTATCCTACAATGCCCAGATTGCCAGCTCACAGTCATGTCCCCTCCTTCAACAGGTGTTAACCCTAGAGGATCAGAACCTAATCAGTTGTGGCAAACAGATGTTACACACATCTCTGAATTTAGGAAACTAAGATATGTGCATGTATCCATTGATACTGAGAGGTGAAGCCAGCTGGTCTTCCTGGGTCAAGTGGGGACTTGGAGAACTTTTCTTACAAGAGGATTGTAAAATGCACCAATCAGCACTCTGTAGCTAGGATCGTAAAACGCACCAATCAGCACTCTGTAGCTAGCAAGAGGATTGTAAAATGCACCAATCAGTGCTCTGTAAAATGCACCAATAAGCGCTCTTTAAAACGTACCAATCAGCGCTCTGTAAAACGCACCAATCAGCAGGAGTCTAAAAGTAGCTACTGGCGGGGAGGATTGATAAAAGGGCACTCAGATAGGACAGAAACTGAACATGGGAGGGGACAAATAAGGGAATAAAAGCTAGCCACCCCAGCCAGCAGTGGTAACCTGCTGGGGTCCCCTTCCATGCTGTGGAAGCTTTGTTCTTTTGCTCTTCACAATAAACCTTGCTGCTGCTCACTCTTTGGGTCCGTGCCACCTTTAAAAGCTGTAACACTCACCATGAAGGTCCACAGCTTCATTCTTGAAGTCAGCAAGACCATGAACCCACCGGAAGGAACCAACTCCAGACACAATACCAACACTCATTTAATTAGTGCACATGCTTTCCCTGGAGAGTCTACTCAATATGTCACTAAACATCTTCTTTTAACTTTTGCATTTATGGGGCACCCCACAAAAATTAAGACTGATAATGGTCCAGCTTATACCAGCTCACAATTTCAATAATTTTGTCACATGTGGAATATCCAACATGCCACAGGCATTGCATATAACCCCCAAGGACAGGCAATAGTAGAACGAGCACACTTCACCCTTAAAAATATGCTCAAAAAACGGAAAAAAGGGAATATAGGTAAGTACCCTGCAACACTACTGGCATGAGCCTTAGTCAACCTTAATTTTTAAAGTTTAGATGACAAATTTCAATCAGCTGTAGAAAAGAACTTTGCTAAAACCTCTCAAGGCATAAAACCTGCAGTTTTGTGGAAAGACGTAAACAGTAATAAATGGTGTGGTTCAAGTGAATTGTTAACATGAGGAGGAAAGTATGCTTGTGTCCACACCTAGAGAGAGAAATAAAAGGAAAGAATGAGCAAGAAAAAGACTAGAAAAGACAGAGATCAGAGAAAGATACACAAAGAAGGACTAAGGAGAGAAATAAAGTGAGAAGAAGGGAAAGAACTTTGGGAGGCCGAGACGGGCGGATCACGAGGTCAGGAGATCAAGACCATCCTGGCAAACACGGTGAAACCCCGTCTCTACTAAAAAAATACAAAAACTAGCCGGGCGAGGTGGCGGGCGCCTGTAGTCCCAGCTACTCCGGAGGCTGAGGCAGGAGAATGGCATAAACCCGGGAGGTGGAGCTTGCAGTGAGCTGAGATCCGGCCACTGCACTCCAGCCTGGGCGACAGAGCGAGACTCCGTCTCAAAAAAAAAAAAAAAAAAAGAAGGGAAAGAAAATATTAAGAAAGTTATAGATATAAGAATGCACCTTTAGTAAGGAAGGTTATAAAACATAGTCAGAAAGGTAAGGCATGTTGAAGATTGTCTGTGAAAGTCGTGAAAAATGTTATAAAAAGGAATTTATGCAGGAAATGTATGATTTTTGTTTTGAAGGTCTAAAGTTTTAAAATGTTAATTGTAAAAATATTCTGTGGGTAAACATATTGACTAAAGTTAAAAAAGTATCATCCAGTTTTTCTGTAAACTAGACATTAAAATAAAGCACAAGTTTTTCTTAAAGCACTAACCTGCTCTTTAAAAATGTAAAAAGTCTGTTAGCACAGGCACCACCCCTAGGAGGCTAAACCAGATAATTTATTCATTTTTAATTCTCTGCCTACTACCTATAGCTGCTACACTCTATTAAGCTCATCTCTTAAATCTGCCTTTTTTCAGCCCTGTTATCTAAGCAGTTACTCCCTTTCCAGCTTCTAGCAACGTAACTGCCTGGCTGGAAGGATTTAACATACCTCCAGTGGGGTTCCTTAATAATGGCACACATCAAACTAAGATGCCAAGTAACACTACAGGTCACTCTTTGACTAGAAAAGAATGTTGCTGATTGTACTCACGATTGTTTTGTGTTGTTTGCTAATCCTAGGATGCAAAGCCAGAATAAGAGCAGTGACCCCCTTGCCTGACAAACCTGTGGCTGCACATATCTGCGCTCTCCGATCAAAAAACTTGATGCAGAAAACAAAAAAGAGGGAGATGTTGGGATTCGATCAGGCTGATGGGAAAAATATTAGTTATGATAGCCACAAAACCCTTTTGGAAGGACTGAGGGTTTTCATATGACTTCAGTAATAGATCAGGCTGAAGGCGGCCTGGTCTCATTACCTTTAGTTAAATAAATTAGAGTAGTCAACAACGGGATGTGGGGAAGTTATCTAGTTAACTTGTTTACTCATGTGGTCTTAAGCCTTAAGCCTTTGATGTATGCTTTTGACTCAGGAAGTCCACAATGTCAATTACCCTCTAACGGTGTTGACTCAAGTTTTTGTTAACTAATCTTAATGAATAAATGCAAGGCTCCCGAGCTGATAGAGGCCAGCCGCAGTGACAAACCTCTCTTGGTGTGCAGACGGTCGGACACTCAGCAGGACTGGCAACACAAAATATCTGTGTGTCAGTGTCCTTTTTGTTCATCCATCGTTTGGGTCAGCACCTGCGGGCAGACCCCCGCAGCTAATGCCCTCTTGTGAGGAGCAATACCTCAGAGTCTCACTCTGTCACCCAGGCTGGCGTGCAGTGGTGGGATCTTAGTTCACTACAACCTCTGCCTCCCGGTTCAAGGGATTCTCCTGCCTCAGGCTCCTGAGTAGCTGGGATTACAGGCGTCTGCCACCAGGCCTGGCTAATTTTTGTATTTTTAGTAGAGACAGGGTTTCACTATGTTGGTCAGGCTGGTCTCAGACTCCTTACCTCAAGTGATCCATCCACCTTGGCCTTCCAAAGTGCTGGGATTACAGAGGTGAGCTACTGCACCCCGTCAAGTTTCTCTTGATCCAGAAATTCCAAGCTTATGCTTTTGGTGACTGAGGAGCACTAAGACAAAAGGCATGAATGGAATCAACTGGTCTTGAGGTTCTGCATGGAACCCTGGTATAAAGCTGTTTGGGGATCAGAACCAATAGATCTCTAATATTCTTTGGTCTGAAAACTGGCAGCAGCTGGTGAGACAAAGGTAGGTAATTTTTAAGGTGCTCAGATGTTTTCGAGGAGCTGATCTTTGACAGTTCATATCTCTAGGTGGGTATGGGTGGAAGCTGGAACTGGCTGAGATTCTTCGGTACTCCTTTAAAACAATTATGATAATTTGCATGTAAGAGTCACCATTTTAAAGTTTACAATTCTGTGGTTTCAGTATATTACAGGTCATACAACCATCACTACTACCTAATTACACAACATTTTCATCAACCCAAAAAGAAACCTTTTACTGATTAGCAGTGACTCTCCCTTTCTCCCTCCCTCAATCCCTGGAAACCACTTATTTGCTTTCTGTCTCAGTGGATTTGCCTATTCTGTATATTTCATATAAATGGAGTCATGCAATTTGTGGCTTTATGTCTGCTTCCTTTCACTTAACATAATGTTTTCAAAGTTCATCTACATTGCAGCATATATCAATACTTCTTTCTGTTTTGAGGCTGAATATATTCTGTTGTGGCCAGGCATGGTGGCTCACGCCTATAATCCCAGCACCTTGGGAGGCCAAGGTAGGCAGATTTGTTTGAGCTCAGGAGTTCAAGACCAGCATGGGCAACATGGTGAGACCCTGTCTCTACAAAAAAACACAAAAATTACCTGGGCATGGTGGTGCACGCCTATAGTTGTAGCTACTCAGAGGGCTGAGTTGGAAGGATCACTTGAGGCTGGGAAGTTGAGGCTGCAGTGAGCCGAGATCGTGCCACCACACTACAGCCTGGGGGACAGAGTGAGACCATATCTCAAAAAGAAGTAAAAAATATGTATTCAATTATATGGATATGCCACATTTTGTTTATCCACTCATCGGTTGATGAACATTCAGGTTGTTTCTACTTTTTGACTATTTTGAATGATATTCCTATGAACATTCCTGTGCAACTTTTGTTGTGGACATCTTTTCATTTCTCTTGGGTGTCTATATAAGAGTACCATTGCTAGGTATCTTCATCTATTTGGGCTGCTGTTAACAAAATGCCTTAGACTGGGTAATATATAAAGAAGAGAAATTCATTTTCTCATAGTGCTGGAAACTGGGAAGTCCAAGGTCAAGTCACTAGCAGATTCAATGTTTGATGAGGGCTGAGAACAGTGGCTCACGCCTGTAATCCCAGCACTTTGGGAGGCTGAGGCGGGAGTTTGAAACCAGCCTGGCTAACATGGTGAAACCCTATCTCTACTAAAAATACAAAAATTAGCCAGGAGTGGTGGTGCATGACTGTAATCTCAGCTACTTGGGAGGCTGAGGCAAGGTAATCGCTTGAACCTGGGAAGCAGAGGTTGCAGTGAGCTGAGATTGCGCCACTGCACTCCAGCCTGGGTGACAAGAGTGAGACTCCATCACACATGTACACACAAAAATAAGTTTGATGAGGGCTGACTCTTCTTCAAACATGACACCTCATGCTGTGTCCTCACATGGCAGAAAAGGCAAGGGGGATCCCCCAAGTCTCTTTTATAAGGCACTGATCCCCCTCATGATGGCTCTGCCATAATGATTTAATCACCTTCTTAAGGCTCCAGTTGTACTACGACATTGGCAATTAAGTTTCAACATATGAATTTTGAAGGAATACATTCAGACCATAGCACAGTTGATAAACCGCCAGACCGTTTTCAAAAGCAACTGCATGATATTACATTCCCACCAGCAGTGTATGAGGCTTCTAATTTCTCCATATCCTCATCAACGCTGTTTATTGTCTGTCTTTTTCATTATAATTATCCTACTTGGTATGAAGTGGTATCTCATTGTGGTTTTGATTTGCATTTATCTAGTGATTCATGCCATTAAGCATCTCTTCATGTCAGTGCCCATGTGTGTATATTCTTTTTTTTTGAGACAGAGTTTTGCTCTTTCACCCAGGCTGGAGTGAAGTGATGTGATCTTGGTTCACTGCAACCTCCGCCCTCCAGATTCAAGCAATTCTCCTGCCTCAGCCTCATGAGGAGACGGGATTACAGGCACCCACCACCATGCCTGGCTGATGTTTGTACTTTTAGTAGAGACGGGTTTTCGCCTTATTGGCCGGGCTGGTCTTGAACTCCTGACCTCAGGTGATCGGATCCACCGCCTTGGCCTTTCAAAGTGCTGGGATTACAGGCGTGAGCCACCGTGCCTGGCCCATTTGTATATATTCTTGGTAGAAGTGTCTAACCAAATCATTTGCCCATTTTTACATTTTACATTGGTTTGTCTTTTTTTTTGAGACAAGATCTCATTCTGTTGCCCAGGCTGGAGTCCAGTGGTGCAATCACTGTTCATTGCAGCCTCTACCTCCCAAGGCTCAAGAGATCCTCCCACTTCAGCCTCCTGAGTAGCTGGAAGCATGCGCCACCACGCCTGGCTAATTTTTAATTTTTTTGTAGAGACAGGTGGTGGGGGGATGGGGGAGCTCTCATTATGTTTCCTAGGCTGGTCGTGAACTCTTGGGCTCATCTCCCAAAGTGCTGGGATTAGAGACATGCACCATGGGGTCAACTCTTTTTTAAAAGCTCAAATGTTAAAAATGAGCACTAGTAGCAAAGGCTCCCTCCCCAGAATGGTGCACTCTGTCTTCCATGGCTCTCTGATTCTGGCAGGTTTCACTTCCTTCCCTGCCCACCTTAAAGTTGACCTCACTGGCAAGGAGCTCGACTTCCATCCGCATTATCTCAGTACCCGTAAGTTTGCATTTATATTCTGTTGATTTTTTTTTTTTTTTCATATCTTCTGAAGCAGTCTCTGGCCACAATTGACTGCCTGGACTATCTTTCTCCTGCCATACCAATGACTATTTTCCTTTTGTGCTCTGGTTACAAAGTGGCATAAGTTTTCCATGGTCTGCCCTAACACTATTTTTCCTATAAGCCCTATTAATTTCAGTGCATACCATTTTGCAGGATGTGACGTTTTTCATGAATGCATACAGCATATTATTGCATAAATGCTTAAATTTACATTTTAATCAGGGATTTTGGAGATATGGGATTCATGCAAAGTGGAATCTTCAGTTACAATGGCAAGACAATGAGATAGGGAACTTTATTTGTTTATTTGAGACAGTCTGGTTCTGTCGCCCAGAGTGTAGTGCAGTGGTGCCATCTTGGCTCACTGCAGCCTCCGCCTCCCAGGCTCAAGCCATCCTCCCATCTCAGCATCCCGAGTAGCTGAGACTATAGACATGTGCCACCATGCCTGTCTAATTTTTGTATTTTTTTTTTGTAGAGATGGGGTTTTACCATGTTGCTCAGGCTGGTTTTGAACTCCTGAACTCAAGTGATTTGCCCCTGCTTGGCCTTCCAAAATGTTGGGATTACAGGTGTGAGCCACAGCACCTGGCTGAGAAATTTATTTTATTTATTTTTCCCTCTCTAGAGGTAGAAAAATTTAGATAAACAGAAGCTTTAGGTGTCCCTTAAATTTCATTTTAAAGCTCTTCCCAGGCCAGGCATGGTGGCTCATGCCTGTAATCACAGCATCTTGGGAGGCCAAGGCAGGAGGATAGCTTCAGGCCAAGATTTTGAGACCAGCCTGGGGAACAAATAGAGATTCTGTCTGTACAATGAGCACATATGCTAAAGTTGGAATGATTCAGAGATTAGCATGGGCCCTGCACAAGGATGACACACAAATTCATGAAGCATTCCATTAAAAAATAAATAAATAAAAGAAAAAAATAAAGATGTTCTCCTACTCCTCTTTAAGGAAGGGCTAGTTTAGTCTGAGCCTTAAAATTTTCTTTTTTTTTCTTTTTTTAAACTTTTTTGGTATATTCACAGGAAATGATTATTATTAATAATCAAATAATTATTTTTCATTTGTTTTGTTTTTTGTTTTTGTTTTTTTTGAGACAGATTCTTGCTCTGTTGCCTAGGCTAGAGTGTAGTGGTGCGATCTCGGCTCACCACAACCTCCACCTTCCAGGTTCAAGCGATTTTCATACCTCAGTTTCCCAAATAGCTTACAGACACACACCACCATACCTGGTTAATTTTTTGTATTTTTAGTAGAGATGGGGTTTCACCATGTTGTCCAGGCTGGTCTCGAACTCCTGAGCTCAGGCAATCTGCCCACCTCAGCCTCCCAAAGTGCTAGGATTACAGGCATGAGCGACCGTACCTGGCCAATAATCACAATAGTTAATAAGCCTCAGTTCACCATGTGTCCCAGTCCTCATATTGTTGCTGCTGCCGCATCCTCCACTGTGTGTCACTGCAAATCCCTGAGGCCATTTAGCTCTGGTTTAGCCAGCCCCAGAGTTCCTCTTCAAATCACAGTCATGTGCTTTTCACAACCTGCTTAGTAAAATGTGTCCCTTTTTATTGTCTTTTTCATTATAACTATGCTAGTGGCTATGAAGTGCTTAGTAAAATGTGTCCCTTTGGTTAGGACTTTGCAAACTTGAGTGTTCTCAGAATCCCACGGAGGGCTTGCCCACACATAGATTCCGGGTGCCACCTGCAGAGATTCTAACATTAGGTCTGGGTAAGGCCTGAGGATTTGCATCTCTAACAAGGTCCCAGGTGATGCTGATGCTGCTGTTCCAGGGACCACATTTTGAATGTCACTGCTTTAATGATCCCGCCATCATCAGTGCCACCCATCCTCACAGATACCAGTTCCTCTTTTAACAAACCTTTTTTTTTGTTCGTTTGTTTTTTGCTTTGTTTTAGCCATTGTGCAGTGTTCCCAACCAGGGGCGATTTTGACCCCCAGGGAACCATCAGCAATGTCAGGAGACATTTTTTGTTGTCACAGCGGGGTGAGAGATTATGTTATGGCATCTGGTTTCTACAATGCACAAGGCAGCTCTTTGCCACAGAGAATTATCTGGTCCAAATGGCAATAGTGCTGAGGTTGAGAAAGTCTCTATTAATATGCCATTATTGCTTTGTTTGCCAATAGCTTTCAGTTCTGATTGTTTCTATGGCAAGTCAATAGCATATGAAATAAAGATGGAGATAAAGGAACAGTGGTGTCCCTCTCCCCCCAATGTTTTTATACTTTAATGAAAATAAAACATTTGGCTGGACATGGTGGCTCATGCCTGTAATCCCAGTGCTTGGGAGGCTGAGGTGGGAGGATTGTTTGAGGCCAGGAATTTGAGATCAGCCTGGGCAACATAGTGAGACCTCATTTTTTTTTTTTTTTTTTTTTTTTTTTTTGAGACAAGGTCTCACTCTGTCACCCAGGCTGGAGTGCAGTGGCACAATCACAGTTCACTGAAGCCTTGACAACCTCCCAGGCTTAACTGATCCTCTGTCTCAGCCTCATGAGTAGCTGGGAATACAGGTGTGCACCACCACGCCTGGCTAATTTGTATTTTTTGGGGAGACACAGGTCTCACTGTGTTGCCCAGGCTGGTCTTGAACTCCTCGTATCAAGCAATCAGCCTGCCTCAGCCTCCCAAAGTGCTGAGATTATAGGCATGAGCCTTGGCACCTGGCTGAGACCTCATCTCTGTTAAAAAAAAAAAAAAAAGAAGAAAAGAGTTAAACTTTCAAACCATCAAGTACTTTGAAATATCATCTATGAACATGCTCATTTGTCTTCAGATTTTCAATTGCTCTGTCTCAGGTCTCATGGCAGAATGAAGGAATTTACCAAAGCCAAGTCAAGCCCTTGGACACTGGGCCCATCTATTTCTTTGATCAGGTACAGGTAATAATACTGCTCCTTCTCATCAAATTATAATTTACTTTTAAAAATCAATTCGCTTTTGACGAGTGTTTTCCCCTATATTTTACTCAGAACATTTTGTTTTATTTTAGTTGAAACCTGAACAGAAAGATGGGAAAAGATAACCTGTGAAGAAAGTTATCCCACCCAAAATGCACCTCTATAGCCGGGTATAGGTAAAACATTTTGAATTACTCTTTAATTGTTGGTGTTACTTTACATCTTCAGAGGCTCGTAAGATGCTCAAGACCAATAGTTTCCCGTTCCCTCATCCCCGGAAAAACTATACCAAAGAGTTGCCATTTCAGATTTGACCATGATGTCATTCAGAGAGCTTTATTTAAGTCAGGCCAGTGGTTAATTTAAACATAATTGTTCATATTAACCAGTCATCCTGATTTGCCAGCTATTTTGCAACAAACCCAGCTCTTCTCGTGCCTTAGGGAGTTTGCACTAATGTTCCTTCTGCTTTCTGCACAATTTTCTCCCTATTCCATTTAGCTCTTTTCTTAAATACTACCGTTGCAGTACGACTCTATTTTAGATTTGTTTTCTTTTTTTTTTTCTGAGACAGTCTTTTTCTGTTGCCCCTGCTGGAGTGCAGTGGTGCAATCTTGGCTCACTGTAGCCTCCACCTCCTAGGTTTAAGGAATTCTCCTGCCTCAGTCTCCCGAGTAGCTGGGACTACAGGTGCACACCACCATGCCCAGCTTATTTTTTGTATTTTTAGTAGAGATGGGGTTTCACCATGTTGGCCAGGCTGGTCTCGAACTCCTGACCTCAAGTGATCTGCCCACCTCAGCCTCCCAAAGTGCTGGAATTATAGGCGTGAGCCACTGCACCCGGCCTCTATTTTAGATTTCTGTCCTGCTCCATTGTGGCACTCCCATCTCTCTTCCTAACTTAATTTTGCAATTGCACTTATCACTTTCTAGTATTCTAAGTGATATACCTATTTATTTGTTCACCCTCTCTCCTCTTATGAGAGTATAAGTTTCACAAGGGCAGTATATATACATTTTTAATGTACTTGACCACTTCTCTATCCCCAGTCCCCAAAAACAGTGCTTGGCATATAGAATGCGCTTAATAAAGATTCTTTATTAACCACCATAGAATCGTGTCAAGCCCACAAAAATGAATGAAATAAAGAGTTCCACATTTTTTAACCCTCTAGTTACTATTAGGTTGGCGCAAAAGTGACTGCGGTTTCAGACCATGAATTTTAAATCATTATAACTAGACTCGCACACATCTTTGTTAATCAAAATAGGAACCATTACAATTTAACACATTTTTGCCAACAAGAAATAGGTTTGTTAAAACCTGTAGCGTACAAATCCTTGCTTTGGGATTTGACGAACTCTTGGAAAGCATTTTCTGCATCCTGCTGGTTGTGAAAGCATTTTCCCTGCAAAACGTTATCGAGATGCTTGAAGAAGTCGGTCGGCTAGAGGTCAGGCGAATATGGCAGATGAGGCACAACAATCTAACCCAATTCATTCAACTTTTGAAGCATTGGTTGTGCAACATGTGGTTGGGTGCTGTCGTGAAGAAGAATTGGGCCCTTTCAGTTGGCCAATACCAGCTGCAGGCGCTGCAGTTTTCTGTGCGTCTCATGGATTTGCTGAGAATACCTCTTAGATGTAACAATTTCGCCAGGATTCAGAAAGCTGTAGTGGATCAGACCAGCAGCAGACCACCAAACAGTGACCATGATCTGTTCTCGGTGCAAATTTGGCTTTGGGAAGTGCTTTGGAGCTTCTTCGTGGTCTAACCACTGAGAAGGTCATCACCGGTTGCTGTATACAATCCACTTTTCATCACACATCACAATCCGACCTAGAAAAGGTTTGTTGTGTAGAATAAGAGAAGGCAATGCTTCAAAAAGATGATTTTTAAATATTCACTCAGCTCATGAGACACCTATTCATCAAGCTTTTCACCTTTCCAATCTGCTTCAAATGCTGAACAACCATAGAATCGTAGACACTGAGTTCTTTGGCAATTTCTCATGTACTTGCAAGAGGGCCAGCTTCAATGATTGTTCTCGGTCGTTGTCAACTTCCAACGGCTGGCCCTTACACTCCTCATCTTCAAGGCTCTTTTCTCCTTTGCAAAACTTCTTGAACCCTCATGGCACTATATATTCATTAGCATTCCTGGGCTAAATGCATTGTTGCTATTTCGAGTTGTCTCTGCTGCTTTGTGACCCATTTTGAACTTGAATATGAAAATCGCTCAAATTTGCTTTTTGTGTAACTTCATTTCCATAGTCTAAAATAAACATAAAATAAATGGCGAGTAATAAGTCATTAGCAAAAAAAAAAAAAAGCAAGAAATACACATTAAAATGATGTATAACATAACCACATTTATTTAATAATGTATTCCAATTTCAAACGGCAAATTCCAACAATGCCAAAACTGCAATTACTTTTGCACTCACTCACACAATTTCTTTACTTGTGAAGGGAAAATTAAAATACTCAAACCTGTCTTAGACCATATGTCACAAAAGTATATAAGATTAAATGGGGCCGGGCGTGGTGGCTCATGCCTGTAATCTTAGCACTTTAGGAGGTTGAGGGGGGTAGATCACAAGGTCAGGAGATTGAGACCATCCTGACTAACACGGTGAAACCCCGTCTCTACTAAAAATACAAAAAATTAGCCGGGCCTGGTGGCAGGCGCCTGTAGTCCTAGCTACTCAGGAGGCTAAGACAGGAGAATGGCGTGAACCCAGGAAGCGGAGCTTGCAGTGAGCAGAGATTGCACCACTGCACTCCAGCCTGGGTGACAGAGTGAGACTCCGTCATTAAAAAAAAAAAAAAAAAAAAAAAAAAAGATTAAATGTTGTCAGTTGTATCCGTCAATTATCCAACAAGGGCGATTTTGCCCCACAAGGGACATTTGGCAATGCCTGCAGACATTTTTGGTAGTCACAACTGCCGGTTGCTATTGCCATCATAGGTAGAGACCAGGGATGCTGCTCCACATCCTACAGTGCATAGGACAGCATCCCACACTAGAGAATTGTGTGGTCCAAAATGTCAATAGTGCCAGGGTTGACGAATCTGCTTTACACTAATCTGTATTTGGGTTTTTTGGAACCTGCTATACCTTTCCTCAAAATCACTGCAACAATGGGCATGGTGGCTTGCACCTGAATTCCCAGTGCTTTGGGAAGCTGAGGCAGGAGCATTGCTTGAGATCAGCCTGAGTAACATAGCAAGACCCCATCAGTATTTTTAAAAAATTAAAAATGAATACCACTGCAATTTGCTTCTGTTTTTGTGTTTTTGTTTTTATTTTTATTTTTTGAGATAGAGTCTCCCTCTTTCGCCCAAGCTGGACTGAAGTGGCACCATCTCAGCTCACTGCAACCTCTGCCCCTGGGTTCAAGCGATTCTCCTGCCTCAACCTCCTGAGTAGCTGGGATTACAGACGCCTGCCATCACGCCGGGATAATTTTTATATTTTTAGTAAAGATGGGTTTTCGCCGTGTTGTGATCCACCCACCTTGGCCTCCCAAAGTGCTGGGATTACAGGCAGAGCCACCGCACCTGGTCTGCTTCTGTTTTTAAAAGTCCACTATCCCATTTCTTACTTTCTTTTTCTTGCTTTTTTTTTTTTTTTTTTTGAGACAGAGCCACACTGTCATCCAGGCTGGAGTGCAATGGCACGATCTCAGCTCACTGCAACCTCCACTTCCTGGGTTCCAGCGATTCTCCTGCCTCAGCCTCCCCAGTAGCTGGGATTACAGGCACTTGTCACCACACCCAGCGAATTTGTGTATTTTTAGTAGAGACAGGGTATTGCCACGTTGACCAGGTGGTCTCAAACTCCTGACCTCAAGTGATCTGCCTGACTCAGCCTCCCAAAGTGCTGGGATTACAGGCGTGAGCCGCCATGCCCAGCCCCCAATTTCTTTTTAAACAACAATTCAGCATAACTCGATCATTTTGCGTTTACCTTGCTTGGCTTATCATTGCCCTCAATCTATGGGGTCAGCTTATATGAGCAGTAAGCAGGTCTGTGTATCCTAGAGCTCCAGGGGCGTGCTGGATGCCATGTTTCTCATTGGATGCCCTCCTTAGGTCTTGAGCATTGCTTCTGCCCGCTCTGCTTGGAGACACCCCATTTCTTGCACTGATTGTCCTGCCGTTGCCATTGCACTGAGAATAAAATCCACACTTCTTACCTTGACCTGCAAGCCCTTCTGAGATTTCCTCCCCTTGCCTGCCTTCTGACTTCCTTGCAGGCAGTTTTCCCTTCCACTCCCTGCTCCCCAACTGTTCTGGCCTCTCTGTTTTTATTTTTGTTTGTTTGTTTGTTTGTTTTATTGTTTTATTTTTATTTATTTTACCAACCAAGCTCATTGCTGCCTCAGATTCTTCTTCCTTATTCCTTCCTCCTCCTCCTCCTCCTTCTTTTAGTAATAGAGACAGGGTCTCACTATGTTGCCCAAGTTGGTCTCAAACTCCTGGGCTCAAGTGATCCTCCTGCCTCGGCCTCCCAAAGTGCTGGGATTATAGGTGTGAGCCACTGTGCCCGGCCTGCTTCACGTGCTTTACGTTTACTGTGCACTCTGCTTTGGATGTTTTCCATTATTTTATGGTTGGCTCCTCCTCATCATCATCATTTGGGCCTCAGCTCAAACGTGGCCTCCTCAGAGAGGGTGTCCCTGACTCCCAGTCCAAAGAAGCCAGACATTCATAGCCCCATCACTCTATTACAGTGACTTGTTTTATTTTCATCATTGCAGTTATCACTATCTGTAATTTTTTATTTTCCTTCTTTTTCTTCTCCCTCTCTCTCCCTCCATGCTTTTCTTCCTGTTTTTCCCTAACTGGTCCATGTAGGCAGAGATCTGCCCTCTTCACTCTGTCTCTCCAGAAGCTAGAACTGTGCCTGATGAATATTGGTGGAATGAATGAATCATTCCTCTATATGTGCTAAGCCTAGAGAAGTGAGACTACTTTAAGGCTGGGCCAGTCTTCATTCGTCTTCGAGTCCTTCATTGGTGATTTTCTCTTGTTAAAAGATTGTTAAGTCTGGTTTTGAACTGGACAGTCCATTATTTGAGCACTCTATCTGAAAAATTAGCTGGTATATAAATATTATTTTTAAAAGTGCACATTAAATTTCTTAACCTTAAAACCCTCTGAAGGAGGTATACTTATTAGCCCCATTTTACATATGATAAAAGGAAGGCAATTGGCCGGACACACAGTGGCTCATGCCTGTAATTCTAGCACTTTGGGTAGCCAAAGAGGAGGGGTTGCTTGAGCCAAGGAGTTTAAGAGCAGCCTGGGCAACATAGTGAGATCTTGTCTCTACCAAAAATAAAAATTAAAAATTAAAAAAATTAGCCAAGCACAATGGTGCCAGCCTGTGATCCCAACTATTTGGGAGGATCACTTGAGCCCAGGAGGTCAAGGCTGCAGTGATCTGAGATCACACCACTGCACTCCAGCCTGGGTGACAGTGAGACCTTGTCTCAAAAAACAAACAACAACAAAAAGAAAACAAGATGGAGGCAATTAATAAATAGTATCTGTTACTATTATTATTGTAAAAAGCACAGCCTTTATCACTGTATCTGAGTAATAGTTATGCATGCACATTTTCAGGGTGTTACAAAGAATATACCATAAAATGGAGATAACACAACAAATACCACATGGCATTAGCATTAGCGTTTGGTGAAATGATGTTCATGAGGGCAACTTTCAAACCTATAAAGAGATATACAGGCCAGGTGCAGTGGCTCATGCCTGTAATCCCAGCACTTTGGGAGGCCGAGGTGGGTGGAACACTTGTGGCCAGGAGTCCGAGACCAGGCTGGCCAACACAGCGAAACCTCGTCTCTACTAAAAATACAAAAATTAGCCTGTAATCCTAGCTACTGGGGTGGCTGAGGCATGAGAATCACTCGAACCCAGGAGGCAGAGTTTGCAGTGAGCCATGGTCATGCCACTGCACACCAGCCTGAACAACAGAGCTAGGCCCAGTCTCAGAAAAAAAAAAAAAGAGACAGCAAGAATTTTTCATCTTTATAAATTTTTCATCTCTATGAAAAATTTTAAAACTTAGCCAGGTGTGGTGGCATGCACCTGTAGTCCCAACTAGTCTGGAGGCTGAGATGGAAGGATCACTTGAGCCCCGGAGTTTGAGGTTACAGTGACCTATGATTGCACCACTGCACTCCAGCCTGGGCAGCAGAGTGAGACCGTTTCTCTAAAAAAAAAAAAAAAAAAAAAAAAAAAAAAAGTACAAATAAATAAATACATATTTCTTAAATGGGCTTTCTGGCTTTTAAATGTCAACATGAATATATAACCAATGCCCAATTGTCAAAGATTTAAGATTCACATTTAGAATTCCTTTTTTGTTTTAGAGATGGGGTCTTGCTATGTTCCCCAGGCTAAACTCAAACTCTGGGGCTCAAGCAGTCCTCCTGCTTCAGCCTCCTGAATAGCTGGGACTGCAGGCAATGCCACTGCACCCAGCTGTCATTTAGACTTCTTATGCTAACTCAAATACTTTTTGTTCTTTACAAATTTTCTCTTTTATTTCACATTAAACACTTAGTTGGAAAACCAGTGTTATTTTTCAAAGTATTGCTAATGGAACCATCATTTAGAAGAAAAAGACAAGTAGCTTTTTAGTGATGATTTTATTTTTATAAAAATAAAATTTTATAAAAATTTTATTCAGGTGAAACTCCATCAGATGTCGATATGTCTCACCACATTGGCTTGTGAAAGAAAACACTTTGAAATAGTGACGACTGGGGCAGCTGCCTTAGAATTCTTTGAACAACTGGTTTGGAGAACATTTCAGAGGAGAGGTCATTTAAAGTTCTCTTGTTCATGCCTTGGGCGGTGCAGTGAAATCTTTTTTTTTTTTTTTTGAGGTGCAGTCTCGCTCTTTCGCCCAGACTGGAGTGCAGTGGCACGATCTCGGCTCACTGCAAGCTCCGCCTCCCAGGTTCACGCCATTCTCCTGCCTCAGTCTCTCGAGTAGCTGGGACTACAGGCGCCCACCACCTCACCCAGCTAATTTTTTGTATTTTTAGTAGAGATGGGGTTTCACCATGTTAGCCAGGATGGTCTCGATCTCCTGACCTCGTGATCCGCACGCCTCGGCCTCCCAAAGTGCTGAGATTACAGGCGTGAGGCACTGCACCCGGCTGTGAAATCAGTTTTGGTTCCTTGTACAATAGACATTTGTTGAATGAATGAATGATAACAGTCATCAGATTACAGATTTTAAGCTCCAGAAAACAAAAGGACTGGCCGGGCTTGGTGGCACATGCCTATAATCTCAGCCCTTTGGGAGGCCGAGGCAGACAGATCTCTTAAAGTCAGGAGTTTGAGACCAGCCTGGCCAATATGGTGAAACCCCATCTCTACAAAAATTATACAAAAATTAGCTGGGCGAGCTGCCGCATGGCTGTAGTCCCAGCTACTCGGGAGGCTGAGGCAGGAGAATCGCTTGAGCTTGGGAAGCGGAGATTGCAGTGAGCTAAGATTGTGCCACGGCACTCCAGCCTGGGTGACAGAGTTAAACGCCATCTCAAAAAATAAATAAAAGAGAGGACCATGTTGTCCTCTCCTTGTAATTCATGTAGTGCAGTGCCCCCACCATGCTATCTTGATGACTGCTATAGTTTAGATGTTTGTCCCCTCCAAACTTCATGTTAAAATTTGATCTCCAGTGTCAGAGATGGGACCTAATGGGAGGTGTTTGCGTCGTCGGGGCAGATTCTTCATGAATAGACTAATGCCCTCCTTTGAGGGTGAGTGTGTTCCCACTCTATTAGTTCCTATGAGCGCTGGCTGTTAAAAACAGCCTAACACCTCCCCACTCTCTCTCTTGCTTCCTTTCTCAGCATGTGATCTCTGCATACACAGGCTTCCCTTTGCCTTCTACCAGGAGAGGAAACAGCCTTAGGTTCTCACCAGATGAAGGTGCCCAATTGTAAACTTCCCAGCCATCAGAATCATGAGTAAATAAACCTTTACTCTATAAATTACCCAGCCTCAGGTATTCCTTTATAGCAACACAAAATGAACTAAGATAATTACCTTTCTAGATTGTATTTATTCATTTATTTGAGACAGAGTCACTCTGTCACCCAAGCTGGAGTACAGTGGCGCTATCTCAGCTCACTGCAACCTCCACCTCCTGTGTTCAAGCAATTCTCCTGCCTCAGCCTCCTAAGTAGCTGGGATTACAGGTGCCTGCCATCACTCCTGGCTAATTTTTGTGTTTTTTGTAAAGACAGGGTTTTGCCACGTTGGCCAGGCTGGTCTCGAACTCCTGACCTCAAGCGATCTGCCCACCTCGACCTCCCAAAGTGCTGGGATTACAGGTGTGAGCTAATGTGCCGGCACTTTCCTAGATTTTATTGTGTCTAGAGGCTCGGAGATAGCGTTGATGCCGTTCAGTAAAATATATGCTTGGGATGTAAATGTTCTCTATCCAACTCATGGCTCTTGTCTTGAAGGAGAATTGTATCAGAGCAAGGCTTGATCTCACTAAATTCAGCTACCTGGTCCTAAATCATTCATTCTTTCTAGTACTTTTTTTTTTTTCTGCCAACACTTGAAAATGTGAGACTAGTCTAGTACTTGTTGAGCAAATGTGTGCTAGAGAAACAGCAGTGAACAAGATAAAGCCTGCTTCATGGAGACTTCATTGGAATAAAGGGAAACAAATAAACAAGTAAATATAGGGCAACAAGTAGTGATATGTGCAGTGAAATAAAGCAGGATTAAGGAAATGGGACTGATGCTTTTTTATATATGGTGTTCAAATGGCCTTATTCCTACAGTAATATTTGAACGAAACTTGGTGGCTGTGAGGGCGTATAGGATGTGTGGGAAGGATGTGTCCTTGGTATGTTTGAGGACAGCAAGGGGGCCAGTGTGACTGAAGCATAATGTGTTGAGAGAGGATAGTGGAATATATAATAAAAATCAGAGGACGGGGAGAGGGTCAGATTACGAAAGACCTCGGAGACCACTGTTATACAAGTTTTTGTTGTTGTTGTTTTGGTTTTTTTTTTTTTTGAGATGGAGTCTCACTCTGTCACCCAGGCTGGAGTGCAGTGGCACAATCTCGGCTCACTGCAACTTCCATCTCCCGGGTTCAAGTGATTCTCCTGCCTCAGCCTCCTGAGTAGCTGGGATTACAGGCGCATGCCACCATGCCCGGCTAATTTTTGTATTTTTAGTAGAGATAGGATTTCACCATGATGACCAGGCTGGTCTCAAACTCCTGACCTTAAGTGATCCACCCACCTCAGCCTCCCAAAATACTGGGATTACAAACTGGGATTAGAGTCTGAGCAGAGAGGGGCATGACTTAATCTGAGTAAAGACCTGGCTCCTGTGTTGAATTTCCATTTTAAAGAGTGGAGAAATGGTCAGAATAAAGACTAGGTATGAGGCTATCTACAATAATGATCCTTGAAGGGTGATGATAGGTCAGCCAATAGTGAAAGAAGGTAACGAGATTGCATTTCAGATATAGTTTACTGATTTGACTAGGGGATGGACATAGGGTGCGAGAGAAAGAGAGGAGTCAAAGAAAACTCCAGAGCTTTTGGCCTGAGCAATTGGAAGAATGGAGATTCCATTTATTGAAATAAATAAGAACTAAAGGAAAACTCATTTGGGGAGGAAAACCAAGAATTCAGTTTTGAACACGTTGGATTATTTAAATATGAGATACCTGTAAGATGCATTATATAGGAAGTAGGATATTTAAGTCTGGAGTGCAAACAAGATGTCAAAGCTGGAAATATACATTTGTGAGTTGTCAGATGGTTTTTAAAACCAGTGAATTGGCCGGGTGCAGTGATTCATGCCCATAATTCCAGCACTTTGGGAGGCTGAGGCAGGTGGATGGCTTGAGGCCAGGAGTCCAAGACCAGTCTGACCAACATGGTGAAATGCTCTCTCTGCTAAAAATACAAAAATTACCCAGGTGTGGTGGTGCACATCTGTAATCCCAGCTACTCGGGAGGCTGAGGCAGGAGAATCGCTTGAACCTGGGAGGTGACGGTTGCAGTGCCGCTGCACTCAAGCCTGGTTGACAGAGTGAGATGCCATCTCAACAACAACAACAACAAAAAAAAGCCAGCGAATTGGAGAAGATCATCCAGGGAGTATAGGTAGAGAGAAGAAAAGAAAAGAGGTGTGACAGGGAGAAGTTGACCCATGGGTGAAAGCAGTGAAGAGCTGGAGAAGGAGTAACCAGTGAGGGAAGAAAACTAAAGTGGTGCCCAGGAAACCAAGGGAGGAAAGCATTTCGGTTGTGTCAAATGCTGTATGGGGATAGTATTATGAGTTGGGGGCTGAATAGTGACCTTTGGACGATGCATTATAAAGGACTCTAGTGACCTTAAAAGAGGTTTATCTGTGAAGTGGTAGAAAAGAATAGAGTGGGGTGAAGAGAGAATGAGAGCAACTTTCAGAGTTTTCTCGTATACCACTTCACACCTGTTAGGATGGTTATTATTTTAAAACAAAACAAAACAACAAGTATTGGTGAGGATGTGGAGAAGTTGGAACCCTTGAGCATTGCTGGTGGAAATTTAAAATGATGCAGTTGTTGTGGGAAATGATAGGGTAGACCCTCAAAAAAATTCAACATAGAGGCCAGGCGCAGTGGCTCACACCTGTAATCCCAGCACTTTGGGAGGCTGAGCGGGCATCACTTGAGATCAGGAGTTTGAGACCAGCCTGATCAACATGGCAAAACTCTGTCTCTATTAAAAATCAAAAATACAAAAATTAGCCAGGTATGGTGGCGGACATCCATAATCCCAGCTACTTGGGAGGCTGAGGCAAGAGAATTGCTTGAACCCGGGAGGCAGAGGTTCCAGTGAGCCAAGATTGCGCCACTGCACTCCAGCCTGGGCGACAGAGTGAGACTCCTCTCAAAAAGAAAAGAAAAAAAACTAAACATAGAATTACCACATGATCTAACAATTTCACTTCTAGGTATAAACTCAAAAGAAGTGAAAGCAAAGACTCAAAACAGATGTTGTACACCCATGATCACAGCAGCTTTATTCATGATAGCCAAAAGGCGGAAGCAACCCAGGGTCCATTGACAGTTGAATAGATAAACAAAATGTGGTGTATCCATACAATGGATGATTACTCACTTTTAAAAAGAAAGGAAATTTTATAACATGCTACAACATGGGTGAACCTTGAAGACATTATGCTAAGCAAAATAAGCCAGTCACAAATGGACAAATATCATATGATTCCTCTTATATGAAGTCCATAGAGTAGTTAAATTCATAGAAACAGGAAGTAGAATGGCGATTGTCAGAGGCTGGAGGAAACAGGGAATGGACAGTTAGTATTTAATGGGTGCAGAGTTTTCATTTCGCAAGATGAAAATGGTCTGGGGGTGGATGCCGGTTATGATTGTTCAACAATATGGATGGACTTAATGATGTAGAACTGTATATTTAAAAATGGTTAACATGGTAAACTTACTGTTGTGTATATTTGACCACAATTTTTTTTTTTTAAAGAGGGAGCAAACAGCCTGGCCAACATGGTGAAGCCCCATCTCTACCAGAAGTACAAAAATTAGCTGGGTGTGGTGGCAGGCGCCTGTAATTCCAGCTACTCGGGAGGCCGAGGCCTAACAGTCACTTGAACTCAGGAGGCAGAGGTTGCAGTGAGCCGAGATCGTACCACTGCACTCCAGCCTGGGCAATAAGAGTGAGACTCTGTCAAAAAAAAAAAAAAAGGTTATGGAGTAAGGAACTGAAGAAATTTATAGAAGGAGATTGCTGGTAATGCATCTAAGGGAGGGTCAGCTGGACTCTCACCTTCCTTTAGCCTCTGCATTCCAGATTCAGACCCTGTGCATCTAAGGGCCCAGAGATGGCTCTTATCAAAGACAAAGGTAATCAGGACCTGGGATATGGACTCGAACCAACCAAAATATTTGTGGGACTGAGAAAAGCCTGTGGGTGCCAAGTAATGAATTAATTTCTAATTGTTTTGAAAAAATCTCTAAGGAGGCACAGTACTTACATACCACTGGGTCAGCAGTGCGTTCTGTCTCCCGGGGTAGGCCAGATCTTCATCGCAATCACTTTGGTAGCAGAGTTAAACATTCAGAATTCAGAGGGCCATATCAAAAGTCAACCGCTTTGGCACGAGGAGTGCCAAAACAATCCCTTGACTGGAACTCTCAGGATAGCAGTGGTCATAGAGTCTGTTCCCTTTTGTAGAAATTTCACATTGGTATAAATACTAGTGCAAAGTACTAGTATAGATATAGCATAGCTCTTTATCTCTCTAGATGTGTTAATACCACTGCCCTGTCACAGCCTTAACATAACGACAGGAGGAACCAACTTAAATGGTATTTCTACTGTACAGGAATGCAGCCCATTCTTTTCTTTTCTTTCTTTCTTTTTTTTTTTTTTTTGAGACAGAGTCTCACTGTGTCACCCAGGCTGGAGTGCAGTGGCATGATCTCCACTCACCGCAACCTCCGCCTCCCAGGTTCAAGCGATTCTCCTGTCTCAGCCTCTCAAGTAGCTGGGACTACAGGCGCACGCAACCATACCCAGCTAATTTTTGTATTTTTAGTAGAGACAGGGTTTCACAATGTTGGCCACGGTGATCTCAATCTCTTGACCTCGTGATCCACCCGTCTCGGCCTCCCAAAGTGCTTGATTAGAGGTGCAGCCCATACTTTTTAAAAATAAAACTTCTTTAAAAATTTTTTTGAGACAAGGTATTGCTCACCTTGTCTCAAAGGTCACCCAGGCTGGAATACAGTGGCACAATCATAGCTCACTGTAACCTAGAACTCCTGGGCTCAAGCAGTCCTTCCACCCCAGCCTCCCCAGTAGCTGAGACTATAGACACACACCACCACACCCAGCTAATAAAAAATAAATTTTTTTTAAATGGAGTTTTGCTATGTTGCCCAGGCTGGTCTTGAACTCCCGGGCTCAAGCAATCCTCCCATTTCAGCCTCCCAAAGTGCTAGAATTATAAGTATGAGCCACCATGCCCAGACCCATTTTTTAAGAGAAACCTGGAATGTAAATGTTTGCAGCATACTCCCAGTCCTCAAATGCTGACAATAAATCCAATTAAAAAAAATACTGTGTACACTTCACTAGACAGGCCAAACAAAATATATCTCAGGTGCCAGGTGCAGTAGCTCATGCCTGTAACCACAGTACTTTGGGAGGCCGAGGCAGGAGGATTGCTTGAGCCCAGGAGCTCAAGACCAGCCTGTGCAATGCAGTGAGTTTTTTCTATAAAAAAGCAAAAATTAGCTGGGCATGGTGGCCTGTGCATTTAGTCCCAGCTACTCAAGAGGCTGAGGTGAGAGGATCGCTTGAGCCCAGCAGTTTGAGGCTATAATGAGTCATGATCTCACTACTGCACTCCAGCCTGGGTGACAGAGCCAGATCCTGTTTCAAATATATCCAATTATATATACAAAAAATCTCAGGGATGGGTCCTGCCCTGGGACTACTGGTTACTGAACTCTGGCCTAGAGCTACCCAGTTTATAGGATAGACAAAAACCTGTCCACTGTCACAAGTCCCTAGTGTTTAGGCTGGTATTTTTCTAAATTCATTTGACAACCTGAGTCCTTTTTCATATTTAACTACACTCTAGAAAAATGCTAAGAAAACGGAAGAGGCCCAGATCAGTGCCCCTCACTAAGACACTAATTTTTTTAAAATTAGTTTTGCTGAAAGTGAGAAGTCTTTATCCTAGAAATAAATATAACATTTCCTCTTCAATAAAAAGAGATAAAAAGATTTACCATACGGGATTGTTGAAATACCTAGTCCAATGACAATCAGTTGTTATTAAACATTTTAGATCAATCACAGTTATTTAAGTAATACATAACTGAGTTTTGCACTCACATATATAGAATGCTATGTAATGGAGATAATGTGGTACTATCTAATAGGGTTACTGTGAGGGTTAGATAAGGTGGTATATGTGAAAATTCTTTGTAAGTATAAAGTGATAAATACATTTATTGTGTTACTATAGTAGTGAACAAGGATTGCCTGTCTTTTAAAAACCAGTATATAGCCAGGTTTGGTGGCTCATACCTATAATCCCAGCCCTTTAGGAGGCGAGGCAGGAGGATCGCTTGAGGCCAGGAGTTCAAGACAGCATGAGCAACGTAGTGAGGTCCTGTCTCTATAAAAAAACAGTGTTTTTTTAATCAGCCAGGGGTGGTGGCACATGCCTGTAGTTCCAGCTTCTTGGGAGGCTGAGGTAGGAGGATTGCTTGAGTCTGAGAGGTCAAGGCTGCAGTGAGCTATGATCACACCACTGCACTCCAGCCTGGGTGAAAGAGCAAGACCTTGTTTCAAAAAAAAAAAAAGAAAACCCAAACAGTATATAAAATTATATATACATACATACAGATGTACAACATCTATGTGAATGTCTGTGTGTGTGTATGAATATATGGAGTAGGTCAAATAATATGTTTTTTTTTTTTTTTTTTTGAGACGGAGTCTCACTCTGTCACCCAGCCTGGAGTGCAGTGGCCAGATCTCAGCTCACTGCAAGCTCCGCCTCCCGGGTTTACGCCATTCTCCTGCCTCAGCCTCCCGAGTAGCTGGGACTACAGGCGCCCGCCACCGTCGCCCGGCTAGTTTTTTTGTATTTTTTTAGTAGAGATGGGGTTTCACCGGGTTAGCCAGGATGGTCTTGATCTCCTGACCTCGTGATCCGCCCGTCTCGGCCTCCCAAAGTGCTGGGATTACAGGCTTGAGCCACCGCGCCCGGCCCATAATATGTATATTTTAATTCATCAAAATGATTTTCCTTCATTTTATTCTTTTATCATTTAAAATTAATAGTGGATTTTGATAGCAATAAACAGATGATATTTTATAACCTCACTTCTGCTCGATTTTTCTTTCCATTCTTCATTATGACTTTTTTTTCTCTTCTTGTCTTTCTTTTTTTTTTGAGGCAGGGTGTTACTCTGTCACCCAGGCTGGAGTGCAGTGGCACGATCATGGCTCCCTGCAGCCTCAACCTCCCAGGCTCAATTGATCCTCCCACCTCTACCTCCCGAGTAGCTGGGACTACAGGTATGTGCCAGCACACCCGGCTAATTTTTTGTATTTTTAAAGTAGAGAGACGGGGTTTTGCCATGTTGGCCAGGCCGCTCCCAAACTCCTGGCCTCAAATTATCTGCCCACCTTGGCCTCCCAAAGTGTTGGGATAACAGGTTTGAGCCACCGCACCTAGTCCAGCCCCCTGCTTTTTAGCTTTCTGTTGTTTCTGTTTACATATTATTGTACTGTCTGTGTCTTGAAAAGTTGTTGTAGTTATTATTTTTGACGAGTTAATCTTTTAGTCTTTCTACTTAAGATATGAGTAGTTTATATACCATGTTTATAGTGTTATAAGATTCTGTGTTTTTCTGTGTACTTACTATTACGAGTGAGTTTGTATCTTCCGATGATTTCTTATTGCTCATTAACATTCTTTTCTTTCAAAAGATGAAAGAAACTCCCTTTAGCAAAGGATTGAAGAACCCCCTTTGGCATTTCTTGTAGGACAGGTCTGGTGTTGATGAAATCCTTCAGCTTTTGTTTGTCTGGGAACGTCTTTATTTCTCTTTTCTGTTTGAAGGGTATTTTCGCCAGACATACTATTCTAGGGTAAAATTTTTTTCCTTCAGCAATTCAAATGTCATGCCGCTCTCTCCTGGCCTGTCAGGCTTCCACCGAAAAGTCTGCTGTCAAACATATTAGAGCTCCATTGTATGCTACTTGTTTCTTTTCTCTTGTGACTTTCAGGATCTTTTATTTATCCTTAACCCAAAGGTCAAGGATAAATTCCTTTGATTGTTAAATTCCTTGAGGTAGTCTTCTTTCAGTTAAATCTACTTGGTGTTTTATAACCTTCTTATACTTGAATATTGGTATCTTTCTTGAGGGTTTGGAAGTTCTCTGTTATTACCTCTTTCAATAAATTTTCTTTCTTTCTTTCCTTCTTTCTTTCCTTCCTTCCTTCCTTCCTTCCTTCCTTCCTTCCTTCTTTCTTTCTTTCTCTTTCTTTCTTTCTTTTTTTTTTTTTTAAGAGAGAGTCTCACTCTGTCACCCAGGCTGGGGGTGCAGTGGTACAATCTCAGCTCACTGCAACCTCCGCCTCCCAGGTTCAAGCAATTCTCCTGTCTCAGCCTTCTGAGTAGCTGGGACTACAGGCGCACACCACCACGCCTGACAAATTTTTGCATTTTTAAAAAAAATTTTTGCATTTTTAATAGAGACGAGGTTTCACCATGTGGGTCAGGCTGGTCTCGAACTCCTGATCTCGTGATCCACCCGTCTTGGCCTCCCAAAGTGCTGGGATTAGAAGCATGAGGCACTGCACCCCACCCCTCTTTGAATAAGTTTTCTGCTTCTATTTCTCTTTCTGCCTCCTCTTTAAAGACAATAACTTTAGATTTGCCATTTTGAGGCTTTTTTCTAGATCTTGTAGGTGTGCTTTGTTCTTTTTCAATCCTTTTTATTTCTTATGACTGTATATTTTCAAACAGCCTGTCCTCAAGCTCACTAATTCTTTCTTCTGCTTGATCAGTTGTGCTATTAAGAGGCTGATGTACTCTTCAGTATGTCCATTACGTGTTTTTTTTGAGACAAGGTCTCTCTATGTTGCCCAGGCTAGTCTTGAACTCCTGGGCTAAAACGATTCTCCCACTTCAGCTTCCCAAAGTGCTGAATTACAGGCATGAGCCACCATACCCAGTAAATCAATTGCATTTTTCCACTCCAGAATTTCTGTTTGATTATTTTTAATTCTTTCAATCTATTTGTTAAATTGATCTGATAAGATTCTAAATTCCTTCACTGTGTTATCTTGAATTTCATTGAATTTTGTTAAAACCGCTATTTTTAAAAATTTAAATTTTATTTCATTGATTTTTAAAAATTTTTTTGAAACAGAGTCTCACACTATCACCTAGGCTGGAGTGCAGTAGTATAATGACAACTTACTGCAGCCTTGAACTCTGGGCTCAAGCAATGTACCCCACTGAATACCTGGGACTACACAGATGAGCCACCACACCTGGATAATTTTTTTTTTTGAGATGGAGTCTTATTCTCTCACCCAGGCTTGAGTGCAATAGAGCAATCTCGGCTCACCACAACCTCCACCTCCCAGTTCAAGTGATTCTCCTGCCTCAGCCTCCCAAGTAGCTGGGATTACAGGCACCCACTGCCACACCTGGTTTTTTTTTTTTTTTTTTTTTTTTTTTTTTTTTTTTTTTTTTGTATTTTTAGTAGAGACAGGGTTTTACCATATTGGTTAGGCTGGTCTGGAACTCCTGAACTCAGGTAATCCACCTGCCTTGACCTCCCAAAGTGCTGGGATTACAGGCATGAGCCACCGCACCTGGCCAATTTTTTATTTTTCATGGAGACAGGGTCTCACTATATTGCCCAGGCTGATCTGGAATTCCTGGACTCAAGTGACCCTCCCACCTTGGCCTCTCAAAGTTCTGGGATTACAAGCATGAGCCACCACACCAGGCAAACACAGCTATTTTGAATTCTCTGTCTGAAAGGTCACATATCTCTGTCTCTCTAGGATTGGTCCCTGGTGCCTTCTTTAGTTTATGTAGTGAGGTCAAGTTTTCCTGGATGGCCTTGATGCTTGTGCATGTTTGTTGTCTGGGCATTAAAGAGTTGGGTATTTATTTCAGTCTTCTCAGTCTGGGCTTATTTGTACCCGTCCTCCTTCTTGGGAAGGCTTTCCAGGTATTCAAAGGGACTTGGGTGGTGTGATCTAAGTTTTTGGTCACTGCAGCTATATCTGCATTAGGGGGCACTCCATGCCCAATAACACTGTGACTCTCGCAGACTTGTAGAGGTACCACCTTGGTGGTCTTGGATAAGATCTGGAAGAATTCTCTGGGTTACCAGGCAGAGACTCTTGTTCTCTTGCCTTACTTTCTCCCAAACAAATGGAGTCTCTCTCTCTCTGTGCTGAGCTTCCTAGAGCTGGGGGAGGGGTAACACAATCATCCCTGTGGACACCACCACTGAGACTGTGCTGGGTCAGACCTGAAGCCAGCACAGCACTGGGTCTTGACTAAGGCCTACTGTGACCACTACCCGGCTACCACCTATGTTCGCTCAAGGCCCTAGAGCTCTATAATCAGCAGGTAGCAAAGCCAGCTAAGCATGTGTCCTTCCTTTCAGGGCAGTAAGTTTCCCTGGGCCCCAGGTGGCTCCAGAAATGCCATCTAGTAGACAGAGCCTGGAGCTGAAAACCTTAGAAATCTACCTGGTACTCAAGTCTACTGCAGCTCGGCTGGCACCAAAACCATAAGACAAAGTTGTACCCACTCTACCCTCCTCTTTCCACAGGCAGAAGAGTCTCTCTCTGTAGCCACCACTGTCACAGGCTGCGGGGAGTAGTGCCAGGCTACCACCAGTATTCGCTTAAGACACAGAGGCTCTGCAGTCAGCTTATGGTGAATGCTGCCAGGCCTGGGACTCACCCTTCAGGGCAGTGGGCTTCCCTCTGGCCCACAGCAGGTTCAGAAATGCTGTCTAAGAGCCAAGGCCTAGAACCAGGGGCCCCAAGAGCCCAGTTGGTGCTCTACCCCACTGTGGCCAAGCTGGTACCTAAGCTGCAAGACAAAGTTCCATTTCCTCTTCCCTCTGCTTTTCTTAAGTAGAAAGAGTCTGTTCCCATAGCCACCACAGCTGAGAATGTGCTGAGTCACACCTGAAGACAGCATGTCTCAGAATCTCACCCAAAGCCCATGGTGTGTACCATCTGGCTACTACGATTGATTATCCAGGACCCAAGGGCTCTTTAGTTAGCAGGTGATGAATCCTGCAAGTACTGGGTCCTTCCCTTCAAGGCAGCAGGTTCCCTTCTGGCCCAAGATGTGTCTAGAAATGTCACCCAGTATCTAGGGCCTGGAATGGGGCCCTTGTGACCCTGTCTGGTGCCCTCTCCTACTGTGGCTGAGATGGTATCCAAGTTGCATGGCAAAGTCCTCTTTATACTCTTCTCTTTCCTCCCAGGTGTAAGGAAGGAGCCTCTCCTGGAGCTGTAAGCTGTGCTGCCTGGGTTTGGGGTAGGGGTAGTACAAGCACTCCCCTGGCTACCCTGGCTGTTGTCTCACTAGATCGAGTGCCTCCCAATTCCACAGGCTCTGAGCCCAGCACAGCACAAGGATTTGCCTAGGAGTTGCAGTCCTTGTGGCCTAGACTGCATTTCAAATTTATTTAGTACTCCAGAGCACTTTAGCCTGTAGCAGCAAAGCTTGCCAGAATTCAAATTCCACCTGCTGAGATGGACAATTCCTCTCTGGCTAGGGATGATCTAAATGCTCCCTCCATGGTCATTGGCTGAGTTGTGCCCAATGTTGTATTCAGCTATGACAGGGCAGCACTAAGTTCCAATGTAAAGTGCCACAGTCATTGCATTCTCCCTCCCCCAGGCACACAGCTTCTCTGCGCCACATGGCCACTGACAGAGGACGGGGTAGGGGCAGGGTTGGTGATTCGACTCTTTCTGATGCTCTTCAGTGTCTCTTTCAGTGATATGAAGTTAAAACCAGGTACTGTGATTGCTCACTTGATTTTTGATTCTTATGAAGGTGCTTTTTTTTTTTTTTTTTCCTGACACGGTCTCACTCTGTCGCCAGGCTGGAGTGCAGTGGTGAGATCTTGGCTCACTACAACCTCCGCCTCCCAGGTTCAAGTGATTCTCCTGCCTTAGCCTCCCGCGTAGCTGGGACTACAGACGCATGCCACCATGCCTAGGTAATTTTTGTATTTTTAGTAGAGATGGGGTTTCACCATGTTGGCCAGGATGGTCTTGATCTCCTGATCTCATGATCCACCCACCTCTGCCTCCCAAAGTGCTGGAATTACAGGCATGAGCCACAGGCATGAGCCATGGTTCCCAGCCTGAAGGTGCTTTTATATTTAGACAGTTGTTAAATGTGGTGTTACTGTAGGGAAGACAATCAGTGGAGATTTCTATTTCGCCATCTTCCTTCGCCTCCTAGCCAAGTTAGCTTTTTGGTAGACATTTGCTTAGTATTTTTACTACCAGGTATGCATATATATCACTTGAGATCATTACACATATACAATTGTGTCTACTTTTTTTTTTTTTTTTTGAGACAGAGTCTCGCTCTGTTGCCCAGGCTGGAGTGCAGTGGCGCGATCTCGGCTCACTGCAAGCTCTGCCTCCTAAGTGCACGCCATTCTCCTGCCTCAGCCTCCTGAGTAGCTGGGACTACAGGTGCCCGCCACCTTGCCCAGCTAATTTTTTATATTTCTAGTAGAGATGGGGTTTCACCATATTAGCCAGGATGGTCTTGATCTCCTGACCTCGTGATCTGCCTGCTTCGGCCTCCCAAAGAGCTGGGATTACAGGCGTGAGCCACTGTGCCTGGCCTTTTTATTTATTTTTTTTTTTGAGATGGAGTCTCACTCTGTTGCCCAAGCTAAAGTGCAGTGGCACAATTTTGGCTCACTGCAACCTCCGCTTCCTGGATTCAAGCAATTCTCCTGCCTCAGCCTCCAGAGCAGCTAGGATTAAGGATTACAGGCACATGCCACCACGCCCAGCTAATTTTTGTATTTTTAGTAGAGACAGGGTTTCACTATGTTGATCAAGCTGGTCTCCAACTCCTGACCTCATGTGATCCACCCACCTCAGCCTCCCAAAGTGCTGGGATTACAGGCATGAGCCACCGCGCCCAGTTGTAATTGTGTATACTTTTTATATAATATTATAACATAATATTATATATTATATAAACATATTCTCAAATTATTAAAAGCAATTTTTAAAATAATTTTTAATGATTGCCTGTTGTATGAGTATGGTATTATTCACTTAGCTATATCCCTATGCACTGCTAGGTTCTTTTAATTTTTTTCTTGTATCAAAATATGTTACAGTAAGCAATTTTGTGCATAGATGTTATAAATATTTTTATTATATTTTAAGATGAATTCCTAGAAGTTGTATTACTAGGTTAAAGAGTATAAAAGCTCACATTTTGTTTTACAGTAATAAAAAGAAAACAAAGTTAAAAGAACTAAAGAAAGCAAGACTAACTACAGTAGCTGCATCTATGAAAGAAGATGAATTCCACTCACCAAGCATCTCACAACCTCCTCGTGTGTCCAAGTTTCCTTCAAAACTTAGGTTCTCCAAAAGATGACTGCAAAATAACCTATTTGAAGAATACAAACTCATTGCTCCCGAAACACTGTGTGAACCTGGGGAGACATTGCAGCAATGCTGAGCTTGACATTACTTTCCCTGAGGGAATTGTAAATCTCATAAATTACAGTTGGAAAGATCTTACTGAAGATGCTTATGTGTGTGCATCTGAAAATTCAATGTGGATGCAAGACCATGCTCTGCAAGGAGGTTGCAATTCCATGACCGCAGTTAAGTTGCTAGAACACAAAATCAGCAGGGGTTCAAGAGAAGAATGTCATCAGCAAAATCATCTAGTTAAAAGCAAAAGAAGACCACCATGTTGCATCAACTAAATCGATGGAAAAAATAGGTAAGTAGAATTTACAAGTTAGATTTATAAATAAGGCTTCAGGATGAATGAATAAAAGCAGCAAGTAAGTGAGATATTGATAAAACATTATATTTGTGCTATTTGATTTGTGTTGATCACTTTAATAAGTCATTAGTGAATGTTAGAAGAAAGATACCAGAATTCATAGTGCTTTCAGCTAGATAAAGCATCAATTAGGCTTTTACTAGATTCCATGTGATAGGAAGTTTCTGCCTCAGGATATCCTTGAGATTCTCCTACAGTAGTATGGTCCAACAGAAATACAATGCTGGCTACGTACACTTTTTTGGGGGGTGGGGGGCAGGGTCTTGCTCTGTTACCTAGGCTGGAGTGAAGTGACCTGATCATAGGTCACTGCAGCCTCAACCCCCTGGGCTCAAGTGATTCTCCCACCTCAGCCTCCTGAGTAGCTGGGACCACAAGTGCATGTTACCACACCTGGTGAATTTTTGTATTTTTAGTAGAGACAGGATTTTACCATGTTGCCCAGGCTGGTCTCAAACTCCTGGACTCAAGCAATCCTCTCACTTCAGCCTCCCAAAGTTCTGGGATTGCAGGCATGCACCACCATGCTTGGTCTCTATATAATTTTTTAAATTAAGCTTTTTAATTTTAAAATAATTATAGATCCATATGAAGTTGTAAGAAGTAATACAGAGAGAAAACTGAACATTTTACCCATTTTCTCTATATGGCAACATCACATCTCACAAAATTGTTGTAAAACATCACAACCAAGATATTGACACTGATACAGTCAAGATTCGAAACACTTCCAACCACCACAGGGATCCCTCATGGTATCCTTCTACAGCCTGACCCACTTCCTTCCTGCCCCTACCTTCTCTTTAATCCTAGCAACCACCAATGTGTTCCCCATTTCTATATTTCTATCATTTCAAGAATTTTATATAAATGGAATCATATGTAACTTTCAATGATTGCCTTTTTCAGTCAGTTTCATTCTCTGTAGATTCATCCAGACTGTTGTGTATATCAGTAGTTTCTTCCTTTTTGTTGTTGAGTAGTGTTCCATGGTATGGAGGTACCACAGTTTAACTACTCACCTTTTGAAAGACATCTGGGTTTTTGTTGTTGTTGTTTTGTTTTGTTTTGTTTTGTTTCAGTGTTTGGCTACTATGAAAGTTGCTAAAACATTGAGGTATAGGTTTTTCTTTTCTCCTCCTCTTCTTCCTCCTCCTTCTTCTTCTCCTTTTTCTTCCTCTTTTTTGTTTTTTATTTTTTGTAGAGATGGGGTCTTGCTATGTTGCCCAGGCTGGTCTCAAACTCCTGGGCTTGAGTGATCCTCTTGCCTTGGCCTCCTAAAGTGCTGAGATTATAAGCATAAGGCACTGCACCTGGTCAGTCTTGAAGGTTTTCATTTGTATTTTTTTCCTAAAAGTTTTACAGTTGTAGAAGAGGCCTAGGATGAAGTTAATTTCAATTGAAGTAGATTGAAAGCAGGGGCTCAGATATTTGTACACCAATGTTTATAGTAGCATTATTCACAATAGGCAAAAGTTGGAAACAACCCAAATGTCCATCAGTGAATGAATGGATGAACAAAGTGTGGTGTATACATACAATGGAATACTATTCAGCCCCAAAAAGAATTGATGTTTTCATACATGCTACAACATAGATGAACCCTGAAGACATTATTCTAAGTGAAATAAGCCCGACACAAAAGGACAAATACTACACTGAGAACTCCACTTATATAATTCTGCTTATAGAATGGTGGTTCACAGGGGCTGAGGAAGGGGGAGTAAGAAGTTATTGTTAAATGGGCACAGAGGTTCAATTGGGGAACTACTGATATACACAACAGTCTGGATGAACCTGCAGAGAATGAAACTGACTGAAAAAGGCAATCATCAAAAGTTACATGTTATGTGACTCCCTTTATATAAAATTTTTGAAATGATAGAAACACAGAAGTGGAGAACACATTGAAAAAGTTCTGGCGATGGTGGTGGAGTTTGTACGATGTGCGTGAACTTAATACTACAGAACTATACTATACTACAGTGAGAACTACAGTTCTTAATACTACAGTTCTCACTACAGTTCTTAATACTACAGAACTATACACTTAAAAATAATTGAAATAGTAAATTTTGTTATGATATTTAACCACAATAAAAAATACTGTCTGGGTGTGGTGGCTTACAGCTGTAATCCCAGCACTTTGGGAGGCCAAAGGGGGGAAATTGCTTGAGCCCAGGAGTTCTAGACCCACCTGGGCAAGAGAGCAAGACCCTATCTCAATTAAAAACAATTTTTTTTTGAAAGAAACATTTTCCTGCGCCCCTGGAAATATCACAGACCCTACACACTATGGCTAATGGAGAAGTCAGCTCTGTTGTCTTCTTCCTTGCCTCTGATGTCTGTTCTGCTCTCTCAAAATGTTCCATCCTTTAAAATATGTGTGATCTTTGCTGATCTTAGCCTCTAGGTGTTTGTTATTGTTTTGCTGTTGTTGTTATTGTTTTGAGACAGTGTTTTGCTCTATCGCCCAGGCTGGAGTACAGTGGCGTGATCTCGGCTCATTGCAACCTCTGTCTCCTGGGTTCAAGTGATTCTCCTGCCTCAGCTTCCTAAGTAGCTGGGATTACAGGCTCCCACCACCACACCTGGCTAATTTTTGTATTTTTTTAGTAGCCACGGGGTTTCACCGTGTTGGCCAGGCTGGTCTTGAACTCCTGACCTCAAGTGATCCACTGCCTCAGCCTCCCAAAGTGCTGGGATTACAGGAGGGAGCCACTGCTCCCAGCTGCCTCTAGGTTTTTTGACAGTTAAAATGAAGTTTACTATTTTTTTCTCCACAAATTGATGCTATTCTCAGATGCTAGAAACATTTGCAAATACCAAACCCAGGAATATAAATAAAGGCTTAGCGATCTGAAATCTTTACCGATTGTAACTTCAGAAAACTTGATAGTTTCCAGGAAAAATGAGTGAGTGAAGCAGCTCTGTACAATTAAAGAAGGATGAAGAACCTCATCTGAGATTAGCACTATGCAATGAAGAGCCCTGGGAGACCCAGCTTTTCTCCCAAGAATGAAACTTTATATCCAGGACTTGAAGATGAAAAGAACTGACATTTTCAATAATAAAATCCTATTCACTTATAGTATTCCACAGATCACAGGGAGCTTTCTAGCTATTGTCTAGTTTAGTCATCCTGATATCACTGTGGGATGATAATAGAATATCTTTTTTTTTTTTTTTTTTTTTTTTTGAGACAGAGTCTTGCTCTGTTGTCCAAGCTAAGCGCAGTGGTGCAACTTCGGCTTACTGCAACCTTTGCCTCCCAAGTTCAACCAATTCTTGTGCCTTAGCCTCCCAAGTAGCTGGGATTACAGGTGTGAGCCACTATGCCTGGCTACTTTGTAAATATTTTTGTAGAAACAGAGTCTTGCCGTGTTGCCTAGGCTGGATTTCTATTTTATTGAGAAGAAAAACTGAGATTCCAAGGGACTGAGTGACTTTATATGATTGCTGATAGAGCCATGACCCCAACCCTGGTCTCCTGACTCCCGGGATAATGTTCTTTCTGTAACTTTATCCCTAATTCCCATTCGACTTGCATATAATGAAAATGATATTAGCAATAATAAATGGTAGTTGCAGTTTTCCCTACAACCACCCCTCTGAGATAAGGAAGTAACCTCATCAGTGGTTAAGCCTTTGCTTTTAGAATTCCTGGACTCAACTCCTGGCCCTGGCACTTGCTAGTGATACAATTTTGAACAGGTTACTTAGCCTTTCTTTGTCCCAGTATCATTGTTTGTAACATGCTGCTATGAATGGTGCTTCCTCCAGGGTTGTTCTGAATATTAAATAAGTCAACACTAAGGCATTTGGAAAAGTATCTGAACATAGTGGATATTACATGTGTTTATTGTTACTATTATCTCCACTGTCTCATATGACCCTCATTGTTACCCTTGCTTATACTGGTATTAATATTGGTTTCTGATGGCTCATGAGGCCCAATACATTTGCTTTAACAAGATAATTCCAGCAGTAAGTTTTTTACATTATAAGAACAAGCTGGGAGCAGCGGCTAAAGGTGCAGACATGGCCAAGTCCAAGAACCACACCACACACAACCAGTCCCGAAAATGGCACAGAAATGGTATCAAGAAACCCCGATCACAAAGATACGAATCTCTTAAGGGGGTGGACCCCAAGTTCCTGAGGAACATGCGCTTTGCCAAGAAGCACAACAAGAAGGGCCTAAAGAAGATGCAGGCCAACAATGCCAAGGCCATGAGTGCACGTGCCGAGGCTGTCAAGGCCCTCGTAAAGCCCAAGGAGGTTAAGCCCAAGATCCCAAAGGGTGTCAGCCGCAAGCTTGATCGACTTGCCTACATTGCCCACCCCAAGCTTGGGAAGCGTGCTCGTGCTCGCATTGCCAAGGGGCTCCGGCTGTGCCGGCCAAAGGCCAAGGCCAAGGATCAAACCAAGGCTCAGGCTGCAGCTCCAGTTTCAATTCCAGCTCAGGCTCCCAAAGGTGCCCAGGCCACTACAAAGGCTACAGAGTAGATATCTCTGTGTGCCAACGTGAGGACAGAAGGACTGGTGCGACCCCCCATCCCCACCTCCGGGCTGCCATCTGCATGGCGCTGTGGTCCTCCTGTGCTGTTTGTACAAATAAACCTGAGGCAGGATAAAAAAAAAAAAAAAAAAAGAACAAGCTGACCAGGCGTGGTGGCTCACGTCTGTAATCCCAACACTCTGGGAGGTCGAGGCAGGCGGATCGCTTGAGTTCAGGAGTTTGAAACAAGCCTGGGCAACATGGTGAAACTACATCTCTACAAAAAATACAAAAATGAGCTGAGCATGGTGGTGTGCACCTGTAGTCCCAGCTACTCAGGAGGTTGAGGCAAGAGGATCACTTGAGTCCGGGAGATTGAGGCTACAGTGAACTATAATTGTGCCACTGCACTCCAGCCTCGATGACAGAGAGAGAGAGACTCTGTCTCAAAAAATAAAAACATAAAACAATTTTACTATCACAGAAAGTTTTAGGAGACAACATATTGGTAAAACAGTTAGGTCCACCATCAAATAACTGGTAGATAAATTAAGCTTAAAAATTAAGACACATTTACTGGAATGTCTATAATTGGAAAGATAGGCAACAATAAGTGTTAGACAAGATATGGAGACATTGGGGCCCTCATACATTGCTGACAGGAATGTAAAATAGTGCAGCTGTTTTGGAGAACAGTTTGTCAGTTCCGCAGAAAATTAAACAGAGAGCACACGACCTAGCCATTCTGCTTCTAGGTTCACATCCAAGAAAATTAAAAACATGTCCCGAAGAAATCTTTTGTTTTTTTTTTTGAGATGGAGTTTCACTCTTGCTGCCCAGGCTGGAGTACAATGGCCCGATCTCAGCTCACTGCAACCTCCACCTCTCGGGTTCAAGCAATTCTCCTGCCTCAGCCTCCTGAGTAGCTGGGATTACAGGCATGCGCTACAACGCCCGGCTAATTTTGTATTTTTAGTAGAGACAAGGTTTCTCCATGTTGGTCAGGCTGGTCTCGAACTCCTGGCCTCAGGTGATCCACCCACTTCAGCCTCCCTAAGTGCTAGGATTACAAGCATGAGCCACTGCACCCGGCCACATGGACTCTTATAAACAAATGTTTATAACAGCATCATTCCTGGTAACCAAAATGTGGAAATAACCAAAATGCCTGTCAACTGAAAAATGGGTAAACAAAATGTGGTATACTCATACAACAGAATATTATTCAGTCATAAAAGGGAATGAATGAGGCCAGGCACAGTGGCTCATGCCTATAATTTCAGCACTTTGGGAGCCCAAGATGGGAAGATTGCTTGAGACTAGAAATTCAGGACTAACCTGGGAAACATAGTAGGACCCTGTCTCTACAAAAAAAAAAAAAAAAAGAAAGAAAGAAAGGAAAAAATCCAGATGTGGTGGTACTGCTTGTAGTCTCAGATACTCAGGAGGCTGAGATGGGAGCATCAATTAAGCCCAGGAGTTTGAGGCTACAATGAGCCATGATCATGCAGCTGCATGCCAGCGTTAGCCACAGAGGGAGACCCTTTGGTGATTCTTGCAGAGTTTGAATGGAACATGGGCTTTCAGACTCCAAACCCCAGGCTAAATATATTCCATTCTTTTGCTTCCCTTTATCCAGTATGTGTGATTACAACAGCTGGCGATGGTTTAGGTTTCTGTAAAAGAAGAGTGAGGGAGAGAAAGAGGAAAACAGCCTTCCTGGAGGAATAGTCTTACCCCGCCTGTTGAGTTTTCTGTGGCCAGCTCTGCCCCTGCAACAATACTGTGACTGTGAGTTGGGAGAGGAGTTTATTTTTATCCTCATGATCTCTCAGGACCTGGCTTCTTGGCATTCTATCAGTGACTAAAAACAGACAGGCTCAGCAGTGCATAAGAAGTCCCAGGAACAGGAAATTTAGATATTTTTGTTTATTTGTTTGTTTTATTGATTGGTTGGTGCTTTCTTAAATTTCAATTTAGTGTTTTCCTTTTATAGATCCATGCTCTCTTTCTTCTCTCTGTCTCTCCTTTTTTCTGTCTGTTTTTTTGAGACAGTCTCGCTCTGTTGCCCAGGTTGGAATGCAGTGGGAGCATCTCTGCTCACTGCAACCTCCACCTCCCGGGTTCAAGCATTTCTCCTGCTTCAGCCTCCCAAGTAGCTGGGATTACAGCACACACCATCATGCCCTGCTAATTTTTGTCTTTTTGTAAAGATGGGGTTTCACCATGTTGGCCAGGCTGGTTTCAAACTCCTGACCTAAAGTAATCTGCCTGCCTCGGCCTCCCAAAGTGCTGGGATTACAGGCGTGAGCTGCTGTGCCTGGTCGACTACTCAGTTTCTTCATGGCAATGATGAACTTGATAGTTATGAGCACCAGGGGGCTAAAGAAGCACTGAATATTGTCTCGGTATATTTTTAATTTTTATAACAGCCAATATGGAGGGTATGGTGGGTAGAACCACATTCTTGGAGCTAGAAAGACTCTAAAAGGTTTTGAATCTCAGTTCTACCACCAACCAGTTCTGTGAATGTGCGGAAATTTAAATCTTGATTTCCTCATCTGTAAAGTGAGGATGACTAAAGGTAGAATGTTGTTGGGAGAATTCAATGATATCATGCATATAGTTTTCTTGTATTATTTCTTTTGATGCAATCTATTTGTTATGGGAATCTGGACTTACAGACCTCCTAATTCATTTCTAAACTTTAAGAGGCTCTCATGAGCTTTGCTTTCTTTTCAAATGTGTCTCTTTTTTTCTTTTATAGAGCTCATAAGATATTTTTTTCTCGATAGTATGAATTCATTCCACTTCATAGATTTAATAAAGTTTCTTGTTTTAGATTTATATTTTAGCACAAAACTTAATAATGACACAGAGGGGCATTGTGTCCTGGAAGCCTTTGTGTGGGTGGGTGTGTGCTTTTACTGTTACTCAATTGCTAAAAGAAGGAATGAAAATAAAACATGAATCCTTTATGAGTACCCTCATGCAAAAGGGCAGTTCTTAGAACAAAAGCATAAACAAAATAAATCAACAAATTATGCAGCCAAGTTTTTAGTTTAGAAGGCAGATTCATTTCCAGAGCAAATAATACACATTTTTCTTTTTCTTTTTTTTGAGATGGAGTCTCACTCTGTCACCACGGTGGAGTGCAGTGGTACGATCTCAGCTCACCGCAACCTCCACCTCCCCGGTTCAAGTGATTCTCCTGCCTCAGCCTCCCGAGTAGATGGGACTACAGGTGCATGCCACCACAACCAGCTAATTTTTGTATTTTTAGTACAGACGGGGTTTCACCATGTTGGCCAGGATGGTCTCGATCTCCTGACCCCGTAATCTGCCCGCTTTGGCCTTCCAAAGTGCTAGGATTACAGGCATGAGCCACCAGACCTGGCCAATACGCATATTTCATGGGGTTATTGTTGATATTTATGGAAAACTTTGCTGATGCCCTGATAAGAATATTAAAATACTGGCAATTGGAGTTTCTGTCGATGATGCTCTTTTTCTCTCTTTGTTCATGTTCCTCCTTTTTTCCTAGCTCTTGTCAACCACAACCACAGTTCCCAGATCTCCCAGGAGAGCAGTTTACCTGTTGTCACCCACTTTTCACTGTCATCCAAGACCTATTTAGAAAATGGTAAGATCCCTTTACCCACCCAAATCAGGCCCCACTCTGATGAGTAACCAGAGAGTCATGCCCCTTCCCTGAATTTGGAATCTTCCCTCAGCCATCCTCTTGTAACCTCAATCAGAGCCAGACATTCAAGCTCATGAATTCCAAGTCATACTTTTCAAAGGCATCGCCCACTGACCCAGCCCTCCCTGATTTCTCCGCTGTATACCCTGGGAGTATTTTCTTCAAGGTCTTGAGAAGCCAGGACCATGGCTTTGATGACAATGACATTCAGGCGCTTGGAAGAGTGGCTTATGGCCCTTCTATCACAAAAACAACCCACCATGTTTCAGGAACCGAGGTTTCTGTATTAAAAGGAAAAAATGTGTTCTTATTTTTTTAAATGTTATAAAGACTTCCTAGGGAAGATTATGGTTGCACAAATCTATAAAGAATATTGTCTATCCCTGAATGAGGTAATAAAGGAAATAATATATGGGCTAGTAGAAAAAGAGAACCTTGCCCTCCCTTGGAGCACAGGCATAAGAGAGCTAACTGCTGCATGGCTCAGGGAATGAGTGGGAGGTAGGGCTGACTGCTGTGGGTCTCATGGACTTGCTTTTCAGGACCTTTTCATCATAGATCTAACACCTTAAGAACTGTTGAAAGGTTCTTGCTTTTAGAGAATGTGCTTAGGTGTCAAGTGTTCCTTCCATACCTCCCCATCCCCAGCATATACTTCTGGACTTGAAGTAATGAGGGATCAGAATTTAGGACTGGAACTGTCTCACTGGGGCGGAGCAGATATTGAGGAAATAGACCCAGGTGCATATGCTAAGAAGAAGCCCGGTAGACACAGCAAAATAGCAAGTAGAAGTGAAGTAAACCAGAAGGTATCCAGAGGACCCAGCATGCAAATACCTGGGAACTTAAATAGGTGGTCCAGGGACCGGAAGTCTCTTAGCAGCCAATCAAGTGGCAAGCAGGTGGTTGGCCCAGCAGGTAGTCTGTGAGCAATAACGCAGGCCGTGGTCATTGAAGGGCAGGACTCAATCCCAGGCTGGGAGGCTGGGAAAAATTAGGACATTATCCAGTCTTAAGGAAACCAGGATGGAGCTTGTTCAGCCTTCCAGTCTAAGGCTAGGATGGTTCTCATGATCCAGTGGGAGTGAGCCTGAATGTGATCAGGATTGTTAGCCAGAGTTCTTTTGGTGGTAAGTAACAAGAACTCAACTCACATTAGCTGAAGCAACAAGATAATTATTTGCTCATGTCCTGTGGGGTGGATTACAAGATTCAAAGAAGAACTGCAAGTACAGGGCCCAGAGCAGGACATGGGGACTCAAGACTGCATAGTCTCTTCTCTGTCCATCTCCACATGGCTGCACTCTGCAGACACGCTCTCTCCACATGTCGAGATGGTCACCACCATCCCCAGATTTGTGTGTCCCTTTCTTAGGGGGAAAGCGATTATTTTCTCCCAAAGTCATGTGTCAATCCCAGCTAATGACTGATTATGATTAGCTTTATTTGAATTAAGTACCCACTCTAGGCTGGGTGCAGTGGCTCATGCCTGTAATCTCAGCACTTTGGGAGGCCCAGGTGGGTGGATCACTTGAGGCCAGGAGTTTGAGACCAGCCTGGGCAATATGGTGAAACCCTGTCTGTACAAAAAATACAAAAATTAGCCAGGCTTGGTGGCCTGTGCCTGCAGTCCCAGCTACTTGGGTGGCTGAGGTGGGAGGATCACCTGAGCTTGGTGTGGTCGAGGCTGCAGTGAGCTGTGATCACGCCACTACACACCAGCCTGGGTGACAAACCACGGTCCTGTCTCAAAACAACAACAACAAAATAGGGCCAATCATGGTTTGCCTGGAAGATGGGTGATGGGTAATATTAATCAAACCTGGGCCATTGGCTCATGGGTGGAAGACAGTGTAATTATCAGCTCAACATGAGCCACACGGAATATGGTGTGATAATACCCCAAAGGAAGAGAAATCAAGTAGTTCCATAGTTTCAGAAGTGGAGATAAAGCCTGTTCTTTTTTTTTTTTTTTTTGGAGAGAAAGCCTTACTTTGTTGCCCAGGCTGGAGTACAGTGGCGCAAACACAGCTCACTGCAGCCTCAACCTCTTGCACTCAAGCAATTCTTCTGCCTCAGCCCCTCAAGTAGCTGGAACTACAGGTGCACAACACCACACCTGTCTATTTGTTCTGGTTTTTGTAAAGACAGGGTTTCACCATCTTGCCCAGGCTGCTCTCAAACTCCTGAGCCTAAGGGATCCATCCACCTTGGCCTCCCAAAGTGCTGAGATTACAGGTGTGAGCCACCACACCCAGCCAAAGCCTGTTCTTAATCTAGGGCTAAGGTGGGAAATAGAGGTAAGAAAAAAATAGAGAGGAGCCACAATGCCCTGATTTAAAGCTTTCCTGGAGTTGTGGCTAAAATGAAGAGCTTACAGCAAAGGCAGAAGACCTGGACATAGAACACCATTTACCTTTTCTAATTACAACTAATGTTTTCCCTGCACAGAGGGCAAAAATTCCAGAAGGAGATACCCCAAAATGTTAGCAGTGTTTGTGTGATAGGATTCCATATTCTTTTTCTCTCTTTCATTTCATTGTCTTCCAAATTTTCTCCTATATGTAACTTACTGGTTTATTGAATGGACTAGACTAGATGGGATGAAATAAAGAAATAGCAGGTTTTCCTCTTCTCCTAAATTCCTGAGAGCTGTCTGTGGATCTTTCCATATGTTCACTATAAGGTAGGATTTTTACAAGAGAAGAATGTGGAAGCTAAGAGGGCCTTATAGATCATCTTGATTAGCTCTCTTATTTTACAGATAAGAAAACTGAAACCCAGAGATTTTTTTTTTTTTTTTTTTTTTAAGACGGGGTCTCCCTCTGTCACCCAGACTGGAGTGCAGTAGTATGATCTTGGCTCACTACAGCCTCCACCTCCCGGGTGTGATCCTCCCACCTCAGCCTCCTGAGTAGCTGGGACTACAGATGTGTGCCACCACGCCTGGTTAATTTTTGTATTTTTGTAGAGACAGAGTTTCACCATGTTGGCCAGGCTGGTCTCGAACTCCTGACCTCAAGTGATCTGCCTGCTTCGGCCTCCCAAAGTGCTGAGATTACAGGCATGAGCCACTGTGCCCGGCCTCAGAGATGCTGAGTACTCAGGCTGGTTAATGGGAGAGTCAAAAACAGAACCCAAGACTATTGACTGATGAGAAAGTGTTTTCTCTGGTAGATGGGACTCTGTCTGAAACTGGGAGATGCTGAAGACTCTTATCTGTAGGTCCACACAGTACGTAGGGATTCTTGAAAGGCCTCAAATACTTGAGACACTGTCATAAAGTTTTTTTTGTTTTTTTTTAAGAGATGGGATCTCACTATATTGCCCAGGCTGGTCTCAAACTCCTAGGCTCAAGCAATCTGTCTGCTTTCACCTCTTGAAGTGATGGGATTACAGGCATGAGCCACCAGGCTCAGCCCACCATCATAGAGATTTAATTACTTCAGGTTAAAGCTTTGATCCCATTTCAGTGCAAGTCCCCTTGAGGAGAGGTTACTCTTAGGCTAATGATTTGTATACTTTGATGCAAATGGATTTTGGTTCCTTTTGCACGGAGGCTTTGGTAGACTGATGGCTGGGCAGGATTTACACAGTGAGTACTGAACTGGTATAAATTTTGAAATATCCCTTTTATGTTTATTTATTTATTATTTATATTCTTTTTGTGTTCAATATGTGTCTCTTCTTTTTTAAGGTTGGATCTTTCAACATCCTTACTCAAAATGGGAAATTCTGAAGTGGAAGACAGTCCCCAGTATAGCTGTGAAGAGACTACAAGTAGCCATAATTCAAATGTAGGAAGCCCTCCATAGTCTTTATAATCATAGACTTTTATAAAGCATATGGTTTGGGGCCTATCATGGGGAGGGGGAGGGGGAGGGGGAGGGGGAGGGGAGGGGGAGGGGAGGGGAGGGAGGGGGAGGGGAGGGGGAGGGGAGGGGAGGGAGAGGGGGAGGGGAGGGAAGGGGGAGGGGAGGGGAGGGGGAGGGGGAGGGGGAGGGGGAGGGGAGGGGAGGGGAGGGGGAGGGGGAGGGGGAGGGGAGGGGGAGGGGAGGGGGAGGGGGAGGGGAGGGGGAGGGGAGGGGGAGGGGAGGGGGAGGGGAGGGGAGGGGGAGGGGGTGGGGGGAGGCATTGCATTGGGAGTTATATCTGATGTAAATGACGAGTTGATGGGTGCTGTCGAGTTGATGGGTGCTGATGAGTTGATGGGTGCAGCACAGCAACATGGCACAAGTATACATATGTAACAAACCTGCACGTTATGCATATGTACCCTAGAACTTAAAGTATAATAAAAAAAAAGAAAAGAAAAAAAGAAAAAATAAAAATAAAATAAAGCATATGGTTTGATGGGCAAGAAGAAATGCAGACCATGTGGCCCCCCAGACAAGTCACCTTATCATGATACCTGCCTATTGTATCTGTAATATGAAAACATATATACACAGCTGCACACACAAACTCCTCTCTTCCTGGTAACTTTTGGCAAATTCACTATATGGCACATGAACTTATCAGTCCATCAGCCTTGTCAGGTGACTGGTACAGGATTATATGTGAAAATAGTGGGGAGTAAAAACAAACAAACAAAAAAAGAAAGTAGTGGAGAGGAGGGAAGGAAGAAAAGAGGAAGCCAGGGAAAGAAAAGTCAGTTGCAGGCAAAGCACTGTTCTAAGAAAACATAAATCCAGTCCCTATATTCAAGGAACTTATCACCCAGAATGGGAAACTAAGCATTTCAGCAAGCTAACAATCAACAGAGGACAAATCAAACAATCAGGAGGTGTTAGTAACAATAGAAACCACTAACAAAATATCTAGTCTGTGCTAGACAGCAGACCTGATGCTATAATTGGTCATCTATACTCCTCACAAAAACTCCATCAGAGAGGTTTGATGATTCCCACTTTACTGATGGCACCAATGTACCATAAAATGTGGCCGTTCGTTCACAGTGATACAGCTAGAAAAAGGCAGAGCCAGTGGTAAAACCCAGCTTTGTGTGACTCCTAAGTCCATTTATTTATTTTTCTTTTTTATTTCTATTATTATTTTTAGAAACAGAGTCCCCTCCATCCCCCAGGCTGGAGTGCGGTGGCACAGCATGGCTTACTATAACCTAAAACGACTGGGCTCTAGTGATCCTCCTGCCTCAGCCTCCTGGGTAGCTGGGACTACAGGTGTGTGCCATTACACCCAGTTAATTTTAAAAATTTATTATAGAGATAGGGTCTTGCTATGTTGCCCAGGCTGGTCTCAAACACCTGGGCTCAAGCAATCTTCCTACCTTGGCCTCCCAGAGTGTTGGGATTACAGGTGTGAGCCACTTTGCCCGGCCCATTTTTCACCATGAATTGTTTCTACTCCAGTTCTTCACCTAGTGTCTGGTGTGAAAAAAAACACTTATTGCTTTTGAGGGTGTATTTTAAACATATTAACATGCTTAGTATTTAAATTTTTCAAAAATTTAGAAAAGTGTCAGAAAGAAATTAAAATCACACGATATTTTCATCAAGAGAATACCATTTCACCATTTTGGCATATTTTCTTCCAAACTTTTCTCCAGTATACATATACACCCACCCCACACATACATATAGTGAATATATACTATGTATTTGTGTGTGTGTGTATATATATATAAAATACCCTTTTAATATGAACTAGTTTTTGAATACCGTTTTTTGTCCTGATTTTTTTTTCTTTCACTTGATCATTAGCATTTTCCTGTGATATTAAGTTCTTCAGAAAAAAGATTTTGAATGGCTGCTTTGAATTCCACTGCATGGATGGTCTATGATTTTTTTGAACCATTCTTCTATGATTGAACATTTATGTTTGTACAACTGTCCTACATTTTTTTGTGTCTTTGGGTCCTTCCTAAAGCTAGATTCCTCAAAGTGAAATTTTGTTAAAAGATATGAACATTTTTAAGACTCTAGAGATGTACCGCAAAGTTGCTTTTCAAAAAAAAAAAAAAAAATGCCAGCTAACCTTTCATAGCAAAGTATGAGAGATCCCATTGCAGCATTCTTTTTTTTTTTTTTTTTTTTTTTTTAAGAAATAGGGTCTTGCCATGTTGCCCACACTGCTCTCGAACTCCTGGCCTTAAGCCATCCTCCTGCTTCAGCCTCCCGAAGTACTGAGATGACAGGCATGAGCCACCGCGTGTAGCTCCATCACAGCATTCTTAGCACTGAACAGAATTAACATGCTTGCTCAACGTTGCAAAATTGATAGGCAAAAAATACTCTTTTAAGTGTCTATTTCTTTAATAATTAGAGATATTTAACTTTGTATTTCTTGATCTTTTAAGACATTTCGGGTTGGGCACAGTGGCTCATGCCTGTAATCCTAGCTCTTTAGGAGTAGGTAGCATATTTTAATGGAAAGAAAACCAAACTTGCAGGGGTTGTACAGGAAGTGTGTGTGTTTTCTGCTTAATTTTGCTATGGACCTAAAACCGTTCTGAATAATGAAGCTTTTTTTTTTTTTTTTTGAAAGAATATAAAACCCCAGTTGAGGTCAGAACACTCAGGTTCCTTAGTCAATGGGTGTGGGATCTTGTGTAAGTTACTTGGACTCCCTGAACCTCAATGTCTTCAGTCAGTTAGGGAAAATAACATGTCTCTGTTTAGTACTGCAGGTTATAAAGCTGAAATCAACACCATATACATAAACATGTTTTGTAGACACTAAAGCACTAAGCAAGTAAAAGTCATTTTAAAAATAATAACTTAGTACCATGAGGTTTTTTTGTTTGTTTGTTTGTTTGTTTGTTTGTTTTTTGAGACGGAGTCTCTCTCTGTCGCCCAGGCTGGAGTGCAGTGGCCGGATCTCAGCTCACTGCAAGCTCCACCTCCCGGGTTTACGCCATTCTCCTGCCTCAGCCTCCCGAGTAGTTGGGACTACAGGCACCCGCCACCTCGCCCGGCTAGTTTTTTGTATTTTTTAGTAGAGACGGAGTTTCACTGGGTTAGCCAGGATGGTCTCGATCTCCTGACCTCATGATCCGCCAGTCTCGGCCTCCCAAAGTGCTGGGATTACAGGCTTGAGCCACTGCGCCCGGCCGTTTGTTTGTTTTTGAGATGGAGTCTCGCTCTGTCACCCAAGCTAGAGTGCAGTGGCATGAACTTGGCTCATTGCAACCTCCCCCTCCCAGGTTCAAGCAATTCTCCTGCCTCAGCCTCCTGAGTAACTGGGATTACAGGCATGCACCACCATGTCCAGCTAATTTTTGTATTTTTAGTAGAGACAGGGTTTCACCATGTTGGCCAGGCTGGTCTTGAACTCCTGACCTCAAGTGATCCACCCACCCTCATCCTCCCAAAGTTCTAGGATTACAGGCGTGAGGCACTGTGCCCGGCCCAGAGGTGCTTTCTTGAAACAGGTGGGTTTAGAACCAAGAAGAGATGACTTGACAAAGATGATGGAGGAGGAGAGTTTAGCTGGCACACAGCAGCAGGGATGAGTACGAGGCCATTATACATGACCCTTAATAACAAACTCTCACAGCAGTGGTTTTTGAACGAGAATTGCTAAAGTTGCTAGAATTCATTCCCAAGGGATCTGTCATACATAGACTCCAAGCTTTAAAAACAGCACATATAATTTTATGTGTATTATGAAACATTTCTGTAAGAAAAGCAGCAAAATCTTAACATCTCCAGGTTACTGTTATTAGAAATAACATGGAGATTAAATTAATGCTTGCTGGGTGAATTGCAATTTTAGGCAAATCAGAACTTTCAGCCTAGTTACCGTACCAAATTTCTATGTTTGCTCAACATGGAACATTACAGAACTTTACTATTAAGTTGGGCCCAGGGAAATTAAGGGCAGGAAAAAAGACAGAAGCTTCTCTAACTCCAGGGGCAGGTCTACCCTGGGATAGACTCTGTGGATTTATCACATGAAGTCTGGTCTGACAAACATAGTGAAACTATCCCAGACCGGTTCCCAGGGTACTTCTGAAAGCAGAGCTCATTCCTCAGGTAGGGTCTATGTGGATCTTTTGTCTGGTCCTGAATCAGATCTCTGGTCCATAGTTGATGACACTCAAGTGTTCTGATTTTAGTCATAGTCACTGTTCCAGCATGGTGGTGCAAAGCAGGGGAATTCTTCTAACCCTGATCCTACTATTCTTTAGCTGTGCGACCAGGGATATGAGTCAATATAGCATAAAGGTTTAGAACGCAGGCTCTGGAGTCCACATGACTCTCCTTTGCCAATCATGGGATTTGAGACATTTAGCTTCTCAAAGCTTTACTTCCCTCACGTAAAATGGGAATCCTAATAGAATCTACCTCATAGGGATATTGAAAGCATTAAATGAAATCATAAACTAAATACCTTAACACAATCTCTAGAGTATAGCAAATATTTGATAAACAGTTAACTATTATGTTGTGATTATTGTTCTCTTTTCTGTATGTGGCTTCCTTATCTATAAAATTGGTTTAGATATTATCCAAGCATCCTTCAGCTCTTACATTCAATGAGTGCCCCTACCATATTGAATTTCGCTTCCTCTTAGATTAGAGCCGACCTGAGATAAAGATTGGCTGTGAGATGTAGTTTGAGATTTGAGATATAGTTCCCTTTTGAAATGTAGTTCCCTTTTATTCCAACCTCTGTCTTAGAGGGCTAGAACAATTGGGTAACTTGTGAGTTAGAGAATGACTGTTCCATAAGACCTGACAGTGGCTTTCCCTGGGAATGACCAGCTACCTGAAACTTCCAAGAAACCATTTTGTGCAAGTATTAGGGTACCTTTGACAAACGAATAAACTTGGTGATCATTGTCACCTGTTGGAGAATCCAGTGGTCAACTTCTGGCCTTCAGGCAAGAGGAAGGGAGGACAACTGCCACTGTTTGAGAAAAGGCAGAGAAAAGGCCGTCTTTGTTGGCACGCCAGGCTGATTGGCCTTGACACAATGACTAAAAGATGCTTTGTCTAGGGCATGTGAAAGGGATTAGAAAAGGAATCACTGCTTTTAAAAAGGTAATGGGGAACTTTCCCAAATTACAGATGCCTACTCAACATATTTGATTAATATGGCATTTATAGAATGTGAGAGATTTTGCCTGGGATTTTTTTTTTTTTTTTTTTTTTTTTTTGCACAAGGGCTTTTGTATCTGAATTTTTGGCCTTGTTAGTAAGGAGGGGAAGTGTGCTTTTTTCTCCCAATGATTATCAGTATTCATGCTTTAGAGTACTTAGCTATCTTTTAAGAATAATCCAGGCCGGGCAAGGTGGCTCAAGCCTGTAATCCCAGCACTTTGGGAGGCCGAGACGGGCGGATCACAAGGTCAGGAGATCGAGACCATCCTGGCTAATACGGTGAAACCCCGTCTCTACTAAAGAATACAAAAAACTAGCCGGGCAACGAGGCGGGCGCCTGTAGTCCCAGCTACTTGGGAGGCGGAGGCAGGAGAATGGCGTAAACCTGGGAGGCGGAGCTTGCAGTGAGCTGAGATCCGGCTACCGCACTCCAGCCCGGGCGACAGAGCCAGAATACATCTCAAAAAAAAAAAAAAAAAAAAAAAAAAAAAAAAGAATAATCCAAAAAGTCCATTTGTAGAAAGTCAGAAAAATAGAATCCCATGTAGGCATTGAATGAAAGGGCTGAGGTGTGGGCTTGGAAAGTGGTCCTAAGGCTTGGGCTTATAAATACGTGTTGTTAGGCTGACATTCGGCCAGCCTTTGGTGCTTTTCAATGGAGTGGCGTGCGTGTGTTCTGGGGTGGGGAAGAGTGGCAATCTATAAGTGATTTGCTTTTGTCACATTGTTCAAAAATTCTGCCCACTCACCTCATTTTTGACAGTGGGATACATTTTCAAGAGAATATGGGAAAGAAAGGAAGGAGAGTCAGGAGGAGGGAAGCAAGAAAAGAGACAAAAGGGAAGGGAGAGAGGGCAGTTGTTTTAACCAACCATTTCTCTTTTCCAGCTACTCAGTGAGTGGCAGATCTGGCCCTTAGCCACCCTCCTAGCTCTAGTTTCTTCCCCAACAATGGTGTGGCCATTATACCTTTCCCTCCGTTCTTAATCAGCTATATTATTTCCAAGTACTTATTCTTAATCCTTTGAAAAGTTTCCTTTCAGCATAGCTCTTCCCACTCCCCAAGCCCCACACCCATCCAGTAAATGTGCCACACGTATACACACAAACACAAAACACAGAGACCAATTCTCCTAAAGACTCCAAAGCCTCCTTGACATATGCCAGCTCAATTTTAGGAAATTTTAAGTGTACCTTAAAAATGAAAACTACTGGCTGGGTGCAGTGGCTCACGCCTGTAATCCCAGCACTTTGGGAGGCCGAGGGGGGTGGATCACGAGGTCAGGAGATCCAGACCATCCTGGCTAACGCGGTGAAACCCCGTCTCTACTAAAAATACAAAAAAAGTTAGCCGGGCGTGTTGGCAGGCGCCTGTAGTCCCAGCTGCTCGGGAGGCTGAGGCAGGAGAATGACATGAACCCGGGAGGCAGAGCTTGCAGTGAGCCGAGATCGCACCACTGGACTCCAGCCTGGACGACAGAGCAAGCCTCTGTCTCAAAAAAAAAAAAAAAAAAAAAAAAGAAAAATTACTGGGGATTCCCAGTGGAATCTGCTCTGAATCTGAAGGAACTCTCCAAGGGTGGCTTCAGAGATTTGTCTTCACGCTGTTGCTGAGATCTAGTTGTTTGTTTTGAGCTTTACTCTATGTCCACATTGGAAATGCACAAACTGCTGTCTTCTTTGAGAAGAAGGCTTCCATGTCTCCTAACTTCTCCTAACTAGAGTCCTGGCACTTCCTGCTGTTCTCAAGGGTTGGTCTTCAATCTGCCCAGCTGCATCCCCACACTGTCTCTTTTTTTTTTTTGGAAACGGAGTCTGTCTCTGTCACCCAGGCTGGAGAGCAGTGGTGCAATCTCAGCTTACTGCCATCTCCCCGGGTTCAAGCGATTCTCCTACCTCAGCCTCTCAAGTAGCTGGGATTACAGGCATGCACCACCATGCCCGGCTAATTTTTGTATTTTTAGTAGAGACAGGGTTTCACCATGTTGGCCAGGCTGCTCTCGAACTCCTGGCCTTGAGTCGTCTGCCTGCCTTAGCCTCCCAAAATGCTGGGATTATAGGCATGAGCCACTGCACCCAGCCCCCACATCCGTTTCAATGAGTGAGAAGCCCATCAGCCTGCCTTTAGCTGCTGGGGCCAAGAAGTAGAAGCAGGCCAGCCAGTCCATGCAGATATTAAACAGGCGATGCTGGTGTCCAAGAGAGCTAAGCATGTCTCTCCAGTATATGACCTCTGCTTTCTCAGCTTGATTCTTGGAGGCTTCTCCTTTTAATTTTTATTATTACTATTATTTTTAGGGACTTGATCTTGCCGTGCTACTCAGGCTGGTTTCAAACTCCTCGCCTAAAGCAATCCTCCTGCCTCAGCCTCCCAGTGTGTTGGGATTACAGGAGTGACTCACTGCACCTGGCCGAGGCTTCTAATGGGATGTTGCCAACAGCTACTGCTTGACATGCTTGGGTACATGAGTGCCTGTGGTTGTGTCTGTAAGTATGTGCATACACGCATATGCACATGTGTGCACGTGTGTTGAGATTGAAAAGCTGGGCTGGGCAAGAACTAGGAAGGCCTGCTTCATTAGCTTTATCCTCAGATACAGAGCCCGGGGAGGTCTAGTAATGAGTTTGGAATTGGGGTATGCATGACATTGAATCCTGGCTTTACCATGTAGCCAGCCGTATAACTCAGGCACTTCTTTTGTTATGAGTCTTGCCTGTGGAAGACACCTAATGAATATTTGTGAATGATACATGGGTATTCTAAGAGGCTACCTTCATATCAGGGTCTCAGCGTAAAACCTAGAAACAACAGGTATTTTTTTTCCTTTACCATGTTATTATTAACAAACGTGTGTATTCCTCACCAAATTGTAACCATAACAACTAGGATTTGTAGAATGCATACTGAAGGTGGGGGTCTCTGCTCAGAGGTTTGTATTCATTAATCAGAGAATTCTTACATTTCCAATAGGTATTAGCATCCCCATTTTACGGACGAAGAAACCAAGACTCAGAGGAGTTTAGTAGTCTGTCTCATTCCTGCGGTGTGGGAGTTACACGTAGTTCTTTTTCTTTTTTTTTTTTTTTTTAGACAGAGTCTCGCTCTGTTGCCCAGGCTGGAGTGCAGTGGTGTGATATTGGCTCACTGCAGCCTCTGCCTCCCAAGGTTCAAGCAATTCTTGTGCCTTAGTCTCCCGAGTATCTGGGATTACAGGCACATGCCGCCACGCCCAGATAATTTTTTTTGTATTTTTAGTAGAGACAGGGTTTCGCCATGTTGGCGAGGCTGGTCTCAAACTTCTGACTTCAAGTGATCCACCTGCCTCAGCCTTCCAAAATGCTAGGATTACAGGCATGAGCCACCGCGCCCAGCCTCACACTTAGTTCTCATCCAGAGCCTGTGCTGCTCCGTGCTGCTCCTGTGAGCACAGGGACGATACACTATTCCTTATATTTCCTACAGCCTCTGGTGCAGTGCTACACACACAGGAGGTGCTCAATAACTGTTTAAAACTTGGAAGCACTCAATACACACTTGGCTAGGAACTCACGGTGAATCTATTTTGAAATCCAGCTCTTCCGACTTAAAGAAAGCTTATTACATCCACGTAAAGGTGAGGCTCCAGGGGCCTCAAACAGAGCCCCTGGGCCTCCTGCAGACCTTGATAAGACCAAGCAACAAGCCATGTCTTGAATTCTCTTCTTTTGAACAGAAAAACAGAAGAAGCTAAGCAAAAAAAAAAAAAAAAAAAAAAAAAAAAAAAGAGGGCATCAACAAACAACTTATCTGGCGCCACTATGAGGACCCGGAAGGCGTGGAGGAGAGCAGGGATAAGCAGTGCTCACGGTTTCTGGCTGGAGCTGCTGGAGAAGAAGCCTCAGATGCCAATTGTCAGAAAAGCTGACCCCAACATGAAAAAATTCCATTAGGCTCTGGTGGACGGCTCCTCTCTGACTTAACATCCTTGTGAAAATCCCAGGTGGGAAGGAAGATGAAGGGGGCAGGTCGTGATGGAAGGGGCCGACAGCTGGGGGTTTCCATTTCAGCAGAAAATACCCAGGAAGGATTGGGAAAGGAGGGCTCAGACCTTGAGTCTGTTAATCCCTTTTTCCCAATGGTCCACATCCCCACAACCTGGGGGCAAGAGAAATCAACCCAAAAAAGAAGTTGGGGGAAGTTCCTCACTTTACAACCTTCCTTTTTTTTTTTTCCCACAGAATCCTGCTCTGTTGCCTAGGCTGGAATGCAATGGCACAATCTTAGCTCACTGCAGCCTCGGCCTCCCAGGCTCGAGCCATCCTCCCGTCTCACCCTCCTGAGTAGCTGGGATTACAGGCACATGCCACCGTGCCCGGATAATTTTTGTATATTTTGTAGAGACAGGGTTTTACCATGTTGCCCAGGCTGGTCTCAAACTCCTGGCCTCAATTGATCCTCCTGCCTCTGCCTCCCAAAGTGCTGGGATTAAAGGCGTGAGCCACCGCACTCAGCCCAACCTTCCTTCTTTTTAAGAGAAGCTCTGTTTATAGTGTATATATTTTTTCGCACGTTTTTGTTTGTTTTTTAATTCTAATTTTTTAAACTTAATGTTTTAATATTACATTAAAATAGAGACAGTATCTCACTATATTGCCCAGGCTGGTCTGAAACTGCTGGCTTCAAGTGATCCTTCTGCCTCGGCCTCCCAAAATGTTGGGATTACAGGTGTGAGCCACTGTACCCAACTGTGTAGCTGATATTTGTGTGAAGTGCCTGAGGGCTCAGGTGGTTCTGAGAAAACAAGTTGTCCTTGGTTTATTTTCCTGGTTAGAGAGAATGCCATGGGGATTTAGCATCTAGAGAATCTAGCTAAGAAAGAAGAGAACTTTTATAATCAGCTCCTACAAATCCAAAATTAAAAAGTCCTCAAGAGTCCATCACAGACAGTTTTGGAGAGGTCGGTACAGGTAGGTTTTGTGAAATTGTTCGCGTATCTGTAACCATCCTCAGCCCCTCTTTACCCCTACCTATCCACAGATGTTGTCAGGACACCTGATCCTCCTGCTCTGTGCTGGAATGAGCTCATTAAGAAATACTAGGTCACAATGCACAGCTTTGGTTTCCAGCACTCTAGCCATTAACAGGACCAGTCTAACAAGACTCCCTTGTTATTATTCACAGATTGGCTTCAAAGAATTTAGGATTAAAATGAGGGTGCAGAAATATGCATGGATGTGAAGAACATGCTGCTGAAAGTCCTGAAGCCTGTGTGCTAGTCTGGCGCTACCATTATCACACTCAGAGACTATGGGAGTGAGAGGTACCCTCTCTGGCCCTCCCATTGCCTTATCTGTAAATTCCTGATTTTTATTTTTCCCAAGATGGAGTCTTGCTCTGTCACCCAGGCTGGAGTGCAGTGGTGAGATCTTGGCTCACTGCAACCTCCACCTCCCGGGTTCAAGCAATTCTCCTGCCTCAGCCTCCCAAGTAGCTGGGATTACAGGCTCCCACCACCACACCCGGCTAATTTTTGAATTTTTAGTAGAGACAGGGTTTCACCACGTTGGCCAGGCTGATCTCAAACTCCTGACCTCATGATCTGCCCACCTCAACCTCCCAAAGTGCTGGGATTACAGGAGTGAGCCACTGCACCTAGCTTGATTTTTTTTTTTTTTTTTTTTTTTTTTTTTTGAGACGGAGTCTCACTGTGTCACCCAGGCTGGAATGCAATGGGTACGATCTCGGCTCACTGCAACCTGCACTTCCCAAGTTCAAGCCTTTCTCCTGCCTCAGCCTCCCAAGTAACTGGGATTACAGGCATGTGCCACCATGCCCAGCTAATTTTGTATTTTTAGGAGAGACGGGGTTTCAATATGTTGGCCAGGCTGGTCTCGAACTCTTAACCTCAAGTGATCTGCCCGCCTTGGTCTCCCAAAGTTCTGTCATTACAGGCATGAGCCACCATGCCTGGCCTGTACACTGCTGATTAAAAAATAAAATAGGCTGGGTGCGGTGGCTTACGCTTGTAATCCCAACACTTTGGGAGGCCAAGGCAGGTGGATCACCTGAGGTCAGGAGTTCGAGACCAGCCCAGACAACATGGTAAAACCCTGTCTCTACTAAACATACCAAAAAATTAGCTGGGCATGATGGCACACACCCGTAATTCCAGCTACTTGGGAGGCTGAGGCAGGAGAATTGCTTGAACTGGGGAGGTGGAGATTGCAGTGAGCCGAGATCACACCACTCCACTCCAGCCTGGGTGACAGAGTGAGATTCCATCTCAAAATAAATAAATAAATAAATAAATAAATAAATAAATAAATAAGGACGTGTATGACAGCTAACATCTTTCTATATAAGAATTATTGTTAATGAATATCAATTCCTTAACCTGGATTGTATCTATCCTTCTGGGCACCTAGCTGTCTGTCAAAGCTATTCTGACTTCCCTTCAGGTGGTGTGTACAACAACATATTCAGTGACTTGCCAAATCCAGTTATCCTTGGAACCTTTACACCTTTTGGATGTGGCAGCATTTCTTTTCCTAACAGGTACATGAGATTCCAGACAAACTAGAACTTTGGGGTAAGGTAAGGGGGTGGGTATGGGTGGGGGGTGGCAAGGGGTTGGGGGTGGGGCAGAAGAAAAGCTAACTCCTGACATAAGGGAAGTAATCTTTCTAATTCCCATTCTAGTTGGGAAAGCAGGTAAGGAAAAGGAAATGTACACACGTGCCCAAGGCTGTTCTTTGTACAGATTTGCAAATTAGTTTAGGTTGGAAGACCATGGGCCTCAATCCAGTTGCACCACCTGCTTGGGGATCTGTGGCTCTCTAGAGCAGAGGGACCTGCACAAAGACAGGGCCCTAGGAAAGCACAGGCTGGGAGCTGAACAGAGAGGCTGTCATTTCAGTGAGCCAGGTATCAACCGGGCCTCCCTCTCCCTGAAGAACTAGATAACACTGGCAAGATCCCCCATTCCCTGCCCCAAGGATAGTCTCACATCCTCCTTGAGATTTTTGGACTGGGCGTGGTGCTCATGCCTGTAATCCCAGCACTTCAAGAGGCTGAGGCTGGAAGTCTGCTTGAGCCCAAGAGCTCAAGACCAGCCTGGGCAAAATAGTGAGATACCCATCTCTACAAAAAAATTAAAAATTTTAGCTGGGCATGTAGCGCATACCTATAGTCCTAGCTACTAAGGAGACTAAGTTGGGAGGATTCTTTGAGCCCAGGAGTTAGGGGTTGCAGTGAGCTGTGAACTGCACCATTGTACTCCACTCTGAGTAACACAGCGAGGCCCTGTCTCAAGTAAAAATAAATAGATAGATATAAATGATAGAGATGGATAGACAGATAATAGATACATACATACATACATATATACAAGATTTCTGCAAAGTTCTTAGGAATTATGATCTCGTGGTCTCCTCTGGCTTTGACATCCCACCTCCTTGGAATCTGTTTCTCTCCTCTGTGCCTCGTATCTGTAGGTTTATTTTGGCTCCCTTTTGATTTGAGCCAATTGGGGAATTTGCTCCTTCTCTTAATTTTCACACATAAAAAAACGTTCACCCAAGGCCTGTGAGGGTAGCAGAATATCTTTATGTGTGGGTCATGGGGAATTTACAGTAGAGTAATACAAGTAACTTCCTTGGAGTGTAAAATGTACTGAAGTGTTCATTTTGTCCTAAAATGTTGCCCAATATTTCATGTTTTCCTCGCCTGGATCTTCTTTTTTCTCTTCTTTTCTGTTTGAAGAGCCCCTTTTTCCCCTCTCATGCCACCCCTCCTCTCCAAGCTTTTCCATTTTCTGAAAAGATATATTCAACTCATTATAGCTGTACACCCAAATCAGCTAACTTTTACTTGGTGAACAATTTGGATGAGCCATCCTGGGGTAGGGGGTGGCAGTGAGAAATCAAGGAAGAGGGGTGCAGTTACTTTACCATCTCACCCTGCCCTCAGCCATGACATTACTATATGTTTTCTTCATTTGCTTACGTATTTCTTCTTTCTTCCCTTCCTGTAGTAAATATTTATTGAGCATCTATTACATTCCAGACACAGAGTAGAGAGTAGTGTAAGATGCAGTTCCTGTTTGTCAAGAGCTGTCTTATCAGGAGCCTAAAGGCAATATTTAAAAAGAAAAAAAGGTCAGGCATGGTGGCTCACACCTGTAATTCTAGCACTTTGGGAAGTCAAGGCAGGTGGATCACTTGAGGTCAAGAGTTCAAGACCAGCCTGGCCAACATGGAGAAATCTTGTCTCTACTAAAAATACAAAAATTAGCTGGGTGTGATGGCGCACCTGTAGTCCCAGTTACTGGGGAGGCTGAGGCAGGAGAATCGCTTGAACCCTGGAGGCAGAGGTTGCAGTGAGCTGAGATGGCACCACTGTACTCCAGCCTGGGTGTCAGACCGAGACTCTATCTCAAAATAAATAAATAAATAAATAAATAAATAAATAAATAAATAAAAAGAAAACATACAGAAAATTGAAACAAAAAGCTATCTGTAGAAGATATTTATATACATTGGTTCAACAAATAATTGCAAAGTACCTAATAACATGGGTACTGTGTAAGCACTGGGAAGATAGCAGGGAACAAGATAAAGTCTCTGCTCCTGCATAGCTTACATTTTAGTGAAGGGAGGCTAAGTAGATAAATATATTCCCTATCAGGTGGAGAAAAGTACTGTAAAGAAAAAAAAGCAGGTAAGAAGGACTAAAGGATAGTGGGAATGGGGAGATGCTATTTTGGGAGTGGCCAAGGAAGGCCTGTTTGATATGGGGACATTTGAGCAGAATCTGTGGAGGTGAGGGGCAGACATGCTGTTGTAGCCAAAGTGTTCCAGGCAGAAGGAAATGTCAGAGCAAAGCCTTCTGGTAAGAGCATGCTTGACATGTCCAAACAAAACAATGACTTCTAGAATGCTGGCTCCTGGAAAATATCACCCAAATATCAACCTGTTGACACGACAAAAGTGAGTTTATTCATACCAAGGGAAGGGAGAGCACTACCTTGCCGCAGTCTTGGTAGCTTCCTGTGAGTGGGGAGGACAACCTAAGTATCTACCAGCTAAGGAATGGGTGAGTAAGCTACAAGGTACTGTTGTCATGGATACAAATCTCCATCCACACATCCAGGTGAGCAGGAAAAATACCTTTTTTTTTTTTTTAATTGAGACAGGGTCTCGCTCTGTTGCCCAGACTGGAGTGCAGGCCACTACACCTGGCTAATTTTTGTATTTTTTGTAGAAATGGGGTTTCAGGGTTTCTGCTATGTTACCCAGGCTGGTCTTGAACTCCTGAGCTCAAATGATCCTTTCACCTCCCAAAGTGATGGTATTACAGGTGTGAGCCATCACGGCTGGCCAAAAGCAACTCGGAAAAAAAATTCTGCCACTCAACTTAATTTCTAGGTAAGGCCCTACCAGTAGGTAGCAGAAACTTGCAGCCCTGGAATCCTTTCTCTACGAGTTCATCTCAGCTCCAGGGGGCTGATGAAATGGCAAGGCATTGGCAGTTGGGGGACTGACATCTGATAGTCAGGCACCTTCACAACAATGGTCTCCAGTGATTGGTCCTTGAAGCTCACGGTTGTGTCCCCTGGACCCCAGCTTCCCTAGCTCTCTCTCAGCTGCTTCCACGTCCTTGGCACAAGAGAAACACTTGTTTGCTCCTGTCCTGGGTGGAACGTGGGGAAACAGAGACTGTGTCGCACACAACCAATTGTTCTCCTTCTCTTGAGTTATGTTGGGCCTGAGGTCAACTTCCAGGCTTTCTGATCTGGGGCCTCTATCGAGTTCCCCCGTCCTACAACTTGGCCTAAGGAGGACAGCACAGGGCTGTTTCTCAGGGAGCCTCTCACACCTAGATCTCATCCTCCCACACTGCTTCCCATCCCCTACTCCTTTGGGGTGGAAAAACCTACTCCTGACATTACATATTCTTCCATATCCCCTTTGCCATGTGTCTAGATCTCAACTTCTCAAACTCTCAAAAGCCAAGAATTTGACACTTCTGTTCTCATAACCCGTTCCAGAAGCCTTAGGTGATGTCCAACATCTTAGTTGAGTAGGAGAAGGTCATGGGTAAAAAGGAAAGACTGTGAAGAGAAAACATTGCAAAGTTCTCCCACTACATTACATAGCATGCTCAAGTGTTAATACTTGGAATATACATACATATGTATATAAACATATATACATATATAATTAAATTAATTATTTTATGTTTATGTTACAATAAAGAACATGTAACAGTCTACACACCGTGTTTATAGTCAGTTAACAAGGAGTACGTAGGCATCATTGCATTTATAATCAGAAAAACCTACATATTATTTTTAAAATTCATATTTTTTATATATATATATATACACACACACACATTGTACCTATCCTGTAGTATGATTGTGCGATCTAAACAAGACAAATTACCTGGAAGTTTTTAGTGTGTTTTAAGATAGAGATAGATAACTTTTGGAGATGATAGATATGTTCATAGCATAGATTGTGGTGATGGTTTCATGGGTATGTACTTACCTCCGAATTAACCAAGTTGTTGACATTATATACTAGAGTTTTTTGTATGTTGTTCATACCTCAATAAAGTAGTTTTAGAAAGATAGAGAGATAATAGGTAGATGATAGACAATAGATAGACGATTGGGAGATAGATAGGTAAGTAGATGATAGATAGATAGATAGATACATACATACATACATACATACATACATACATACATACACACACACACAGATACCTAAGTAGGTAGGTAGGTGAATGATAGATACATACATACATTCATAGGTAGACAGATAGATATGGAGATAGGTAGGTAGGTGAAGACCTGAAAACTCCATGCAGCAGTGATTCTGAATGGCAGAAAGAGAAGGCAGAGGGTAGCTGGGTGCAGTAGCTCACATCTGTAATCCCAACACTTTGGAAGACCAAGGCAGGAGGATTGCTTGAGGCCAGGAATTCAAAACCAGCCTGGCCAATATAATGAGCTCCTCATTTCAAAAGAGAGAGAGAGCAAGAGAGAGAGAGGGAGAAGGCACAGCGTGTGTGGAATGGGGAGGTTTGAGAATCCCCGAGTGTAATGGGAAACACCAAGGCTGAGAATGTGCCCGTGACAGTGCACAGGCAGGAACGAGATGAAGGGATACCGCCATAGGAGCATGAAAGTTGGTGTTTCAAGGTACTACAGCTCTATAGTGCTTTAGAAAATGTGCCATAGCATAAGTGTTTCTTTGTGAAACCAGAGATGGCTGGGGACTGTCCAAGAGCAGGGACTGACCAGGGAGACCTCTCATTCTCTGTCATACCAGGGCATTTTCTGTCATACCAGGGCATTTTCTGTCATACCAGGGCATTTTGTGCATCCTTGGGGATTGCTCATGAGGCTGTTTCTGGAGGCAAAGTCTGGGAAGCAGTGGGCAGCTCCCCACAGCAGGAGCATGTCAGTGACCCAGGAGGACAGGACAAGTATGTTCGTTTTCTATGATTGCTGTAACAGATTGCCACAAACTTAGTGACTTCACACAGATTTGTCCTTTTATGGTTCTGGATGTTAGAGGTCCAAACTGAGTCTCCCTGGGCAAAATCAAGGCATCAGCCAGGCCATATTCCTTGGGAAGCTCTAAGGGAGACTCACTCCCTTGCCTTTTCCGAGGGAGTGATTCTAGACATGGCCTACATTGCTGGACTCCTGGCCCCTTCCTCTGCCTTCAAAACAGCAGCATAGAATCTTCAAATTCTTCTCTCTGCTTCTGTTATTTCATTTCCTTTTTCCCTTTCCTTTCCTTTCCTTTCCTTTCCTTTCCTTTCCTTTCCTTTCCTTTCCTTTCCTTTTTCCTCCTTTCCTTCCTTTCTTTCTTTCTTTCTTTTCCTTTCTTTCCTTTTCTTTTTTCTTTTTTTTCTTTCTTTCTTTCTTTTTTCTTTCTTCTTTCCTTCTTTTTCTTTCTTTTTTTTTTTTCTTTTTCCTTTTTTTTTTTTTTTTTCTTTCTCTTTTTCTTCTTTCTTTTTTTTTTTTTTTTTTTTTCTTTTTCTTTCTTTTCTTTCTTTTTTTCTTTCTTCTTTCTTTCCTTTCTTTCTTTCCTTTTTTTTCTTTTTTTTCTTTTTTCTTTTTTTTTTTTTTCCTTCTTTCTTCCTTCCTTCCTTCCTTCCTTCCTTCCTTCCTTCCTTCCTTCCTTCCTTCCTTCCTTCCTTCCTTCCTTTCTTTTTATAAGGTCTTGTTTTGTTGCTCAGGCTGGAGTGCGGTGGCACAATTACAGTTCACTTGCAGCCTTGACCTCCTGGGTTCAAGCGATCCTTCTGCCTCAGCCTCCTGAGTAGCTAGGATTACAGGCATGCACCAACACACCTGGTAATTTTTAAATTTTTTGTAGAGATGGGGTCTCCCTATGTCACCCAGGCTCGTCTTAAACTCCTGAGCTCAAGCAATCCTCTTGCCTCAGCCTCCCAAAGTGTTGGGATTACAGGTGTGAGCCACTGTACCCAACCAATAATACTTTGTAGTGTTGTTGTAGTTTGTTTGTTTGTTTTTGACAGGGTGTCATTCTGCACCCACGCTGGAGTGCAGTGACCTGATCATAGCTTACTGCAGCCTCAGACTCCTGGGCTCAAGTGATTCTCCTGCCTCAGCCTCCCAAGTAGCTGGGATGACAGGTGTGTGCCACCACACCCAGTTAATTTTTTTTTTTTTTGTAGTGAGAGGGTCTCACTATGTTGCCAGGCTGGTCTCAAACTCCTGGGCTCAAGAAATCCTCCACCTCAGCCTCCCAAAGTGCTAGGATTGCAGGCGTGAGTCACAACACCTGACCACATCTCCTTTTCTGACTCTCCTATCTCCTTTTCAGAAGGACCCTTGTGATTACATTGGGCCCATTCGGGTAGTCCAGGATAATTTCCCCATCTCAAAATCTTTAGCTTGAGAGGCATTCGCAAAGTCCCTTTTGCCACGTAAAGACATGTTCACGGATTCTGGAGATTAGGGAATGGACATATTTGAGGGACCATTATTCCACCTACCACATCAAGTGAAGGCTATCAGATGTTTGTGTTGCAAAGCCTGCCCTTTTGGCCATTACTTTTGGCTTTTAAAAGTAGTACCAGTCTGTCTGCACCACAGTAGCTCACACCTGTAATCCCAGCACTTTGGGAAGTCAAGGTGGGAGGATCACTTGAGCTCAGGATTTCAAGACCAGCCTAGGCAACATAGTGAGACCCCTGATTTCACAAAATATTTTTTAAAAAGAGCCCAACATTGTGGCCACACTCATGGTCCCAGCTACTTGGTAGGGGGAGAGATGGGAGGGTTGCTTGAGCCTGGGACATCGAGGCTGCAGTGAGCCATGATTGTGCCACTACACTCCAGGCTGGGCGACAGAGCAAGACCCTGTCTCAAAAAAAAGGAAAAAAAATAACCAATCAATGTGTGCTCACACAGGCTCATCCAACGCTTGACCGTGATCCTTTAACCAGTCCCAGCCTTGACTAACCCATGCCTAATCCACAGTTCCTCCTGACATACACAATATCCCACAGCCTCCCCGACTCTAATCCCTCCCCATGTCATACTGCAGAGGCTCAAGAAGAGGAGGACAAGAGATGGCATTTAACGTTAGTGAGCGTCGGGATAAAGTCAGAGGTGGGCGGAAGGAGTCAGATGTGAATGTCAGTGTCCACAGACAACCACATGCAGGCGGCAGAGGCTGCCAGGCTCTTCAGGGCTACCTGCAGCGGGTGTTAATTTACTGTATTTGTTTTGCAGGGCTGACATGACAAATTACCATAAACTGGCCGGCTTAAAACAGCAGAAATATATTCTCTTACAGTTCAGGAGGCTAGAAGTGAGAAACCAAGGTGTTGACAGGGTTAGTTTCTTCTGGAGGCTCTAAGAGAGAGAGACTCTTCCATGCCTCTCTCCTAGCTTCTGCTGGTCGCCAGCAATGCTTGGTGTTTCTTGGTTTGTAGATGCTTCGCGTCCATTTGCTTCTCTCTTCATTCACATTGCCACTTCCTCTGTGTGATCTCTGCTCTGGTCATAAGCACTTCAGTCATTGGATTTAGGACCCACCCTAAATCCAGGATGATTTCATCTCAAGATCCTTAACTAATTACATCTGCAAGGGCCCTATTTTTTTTTTTTTTTACCTTTATTTTTAGAGATGGGGTCTCGCCATGTTGCCCAGGCTGGTCTCAAACTCCTAGGCTCAGGCAGTCCACTGACCTCGGACTTCCAGCGTGCTGGGACTACAGGCATGAGCCACTGCACCTGGCCCCTACTTTCAAATAAGATCACATTCTGAGGTTTACGGTGGACATGCATGGGGAGGACCAGTATTCAACTCGCTGTAATTACTATTTCTCTGTGTTTACTTTTCCTTAGGATATTACTTACCCCATACCTCTGCCTAATCCTCTTCCATGCGCTCACTTTCAATGTAGTAGATGATTCATATTTAAAGCTCCTTAGATGAAAAATGTAAAACAAAAACACCTCAAGCATATAAATGCAGCAAATGAAAAAAAGCTTGAAATGGGGGTTTAGAAAAACATACTCTGGCTTTAGGAAGAGAATGACATTATAACTTATTCACAAGGCAGCCTCTCAGTGAACTAAAGCACCATGAGGATAAATTCACCCTCCAGATTTGCTGAATTTGAATTTATTGATTGAGTCCCAATCAGATATTTCCCAACCCCTATATTTTGACTTAAGTCTTCAAGATGAAGGGAGTTGAGAATCAGGTCAACCAGAGACCAAGAACCTTTTTTTTAAAAGCAGTTCATAAATATCCTTTTGTGTGCTTCTACCACGTTCAGCATTTCATATGTGCTGACCATGCTCCCGGTGAAGCCCCTTCTCACCGTTTCCCTTCCCTGGCTGTTTTTGTGAGCCAAGTCACCTGTCAAAATGTGTCAGCAGCCTGCCAGAAAAGAGTACAGCTCAGCAAAAAGCTAAAAGAAATAAAAGACTAACGCTTGATTCTGAAGATCCAAATATATGTGGAGAGACAGATTAACAGGGTAGCAAAGTACCTGGATGTGCTACATGTAAACACCTGCCTGTGGTGTCGAAGAGTCTTTCCCAGCTTAGATGTTGAGATGAAAGGAAGATGACAGAATCTGGAAGCATTTCAAAAGTTGAGAAAGCATTTACTTTCAAAAAGTCTTCTCATCTCCCATCACTAGTCGTTCAACAGTTTCGAAAGACAGATGAGCAAGCATGATGCAATTTTATGGCATTTTAATTGAACATCTTATTCTGTGACACTACAGACAAAATGGAAAAGTAATCATTGCTTTCATGAAGAAAAAACGAATTTCACTTGATGTTCCAGGGATTGTTAAAGTTAGGTTCTTTTGACACTGTTTGTGGTGAGCCTGATTCATATTTCACCCTTGTTAATTGCTGATATATATCACTTTAATTTAGAGAGCACTTTCGCAGGTTATCTGATTTTCCCAGGAACGCTATGACTAGGTATAATTCCCAGAGGAGGAAACTGAGGCTCAGAGAAGATGGATACCTTTTCCAAAGCTCAGAGAAGAGCACTGAAGTCAGTTTTCAGACCCTAATTCCAATGCTTTTTTACCTTTCCAACCCTGAACATGTTGAGAGAAAGAGAAGCCTGGAGCTGAATACACACCAGATGAGCAATACTAAGAGATTCCTTGGCCAGGTGCAGTGGCTCACGCCTGTAATCCTAGCACTTTGGGAGGCTGAGGCAGGAGGATCACTTGAGGCTGGGTGTTTGAGAGCAACATAGTGAGTTTTTTAAAAAGTTTTTTAAAAACTAGCTAGGCATGATGGCATGTACCTGTGTTCCCAGCTACTTGGGAGGCTGTGGTGGGAGGATCACTTGAGCCCAGGAGTTCAGGGCTGTGTTGAGTTGTGTTCATGCAGTTTAGGCTGGGCACTTTAGGTTGCACTTTAGGCTGGGCAACAGAGCAAGACTGTCTCAAAAAAAAAAAAAAAAAGAGCCCTCTGGTAGTAACAATAGATAGAAAACTTACTTGTGTATCTGGCTATTGGCTAGAGCAACAGGGTAGCTAAGCCATGTGTCTCCAGTGTCTAGCAGGCTAGCTCAGGCTTTTTCACGTGGTGGCTGGGTTCCAAAAGCAGCAAGAGAAGATGAAGCCCAATGCATGAGCATTTTTCAAGCCCTCTCTAGCATCATGTTTGCTAATGCCCCATCAGTTAAAGCAGGTCACATGGCCAAACCTGGATTCGGGAGGTGGAGAAATAGACTCCTGCTTTTTTTCAGAAAGCAGTAAAATATTGCAGTCATTTTTGGCAATCAACCAGAAGGGAAACAATTGAATCTAAATTATTCTCTCTCTACTTCACTGCCTTTTTCCACCTCCAATACTGTTAGAGGTTGGATAAATCATGCATAGGGGAATTTGAGAAGTGTAAATACATATAAGATGGATGGATGATCAGGCCAATATTCGTGTGTTTATCAAGAATATTGATGAAAACTTGTAAGGATTGGTTGTCTTCTCTTTCCTGGATATTCTTATATTCTCACTTGGAATTCTGTTTCATCCTCTGATCCCTTTCTACATCCCATGCTGGTGCAACCTGGATTGATCTCCTCCTTTTATCTCAGGTCTCAGATCTGTCACCTACAGCTACTCACAAAGTTCAGATACTATGAAGTCTGTATTTATATTGCTTTAGTGATTGCTTTAGTGATATTGTTTCCAGGTCACAGGGAGGTGAGAGACAAATGGTTGCATTCTTTGGAATGTCTGATAAGCCTTTCCAAAGGAGGTAATCAGAATATGCATCTATCTCAGTGAGCAGAGGGATGACTTAATAGAATGGGAGGCAGGTTTTGCCCTTAGAAGTTTCCAGCTTCACTTTATCCCTTAATTTAGTAATTTGGGGGCCCCGAGATTTTCCTTTCACAGGGTCCATCTAATTGAGATGTCAATATGTAATGACACTTGGGACTGTGTGGAGATTGTAAAGAATTGGTTGAGAAGATCTAAGCCTATAAACTACAGTGATAAACTCCATATTATAGGTACTGATATGAAGTGAACTGCCAGGGATATTCAGAAGCACCTGAGATCAGCCTCTTCTTGTGGCACCATCCTTATAATTGGGTCTAAATCTTTGCTTAAGTGTCATTTATTAATGTTGAGTCCTTATTAATTGATTCCTGTGTGATCCTCAACTTTCCTCTGACATGTTGCAAATGCTGGCTCTGACTAAGGACTGCTACAGCTTTCTGCCTCTCTAATCAGAGAATTTACTGTTTACAACTTCTCAGTGAGAAAGCCCACTCTGACACAGGGGTGAAGGTATAATGATTTTTGTATACATATATTTTAATAAAAGTAATTCATGCATGTGGTAAAAAAATTAAACTATGGAGTATTACATGGAAATTAAAATTTTCTCTTCCTGTCAACCTCTTATCCATTCTGCAAATATATCCATGACAAAGAGTATTTTTGGCCAGGTGCTATGGCTCATGCCTGTAATCCCAGCACTTTGGGAGGCCAAGGTGGGTGGATCACTTGAGGTCACGAGATGGGGACCAGCCTGGCCAACATGGCGAAACCCCATCTCTACAAAAAATACAAAAATTAGCCAGGCATGGTGGCCTATGCCTGTAATCCCAGCTACTTGGGAGGCTGAGGCAGGAGAATCATTTGATCCCTTGAACCCGGGAGGCGGAGGTTGCAGTGAGCCGAGATCACGCCATTGTACTCCAGCCTGGGTGACAGAGCAGGACTTCGTCTCAAAAAATAAATAAATAAAAATCTATATGGTCTTCAAAATACAGTGGAGTTTATGGAGTTTATATCCACATACCCACATCTATATACACATATGTTGCTTACTTTTCTCTTTCTTTCTTTTAAATTCCTGATGGAAAAAAGTACTTCTTGTCCTGAAGTCTGAGCTAAAAACAGAGTCCCCATTTGTGAGGCCCTGTGATGATTTCATTACAGTACCATTAACACATCCTCAAAAGGAGCACTCAACCACTCACTAAAATGTGATACAGCCATACAGGGAAATATAATTCATTCATAAGACAGAATTAAGTATTGATACATGTTACAACATAGATTCATCTTGAATGCATTATGCTAAGTGAAAGCTTAGTCACAAAAGACCACATATTGTATGATTCCATTTGCATGAAATATCTAGATTAGGCAAATCTATACAGAAAATAAGTAAATCAGTGGCTGCCAAGAGGCCAAGGAGAGGGAGCAATGTGGAGTCACTGCTGGTGGACACATGGTTTCTTTTTGGGGTGATAAAATATGTTCTAAAATTGATTATCCTGATTGTTGAAGAACTCTGTAAATATTCTAGAAACCAATGAACTGTATACTTTAAATGGTGACTAGTATGATGTGAGAACTATATTTCAATAAAGCTGTTATATAAAAAAGGGAAGTATTTTTAAAAACTACTGTTGTTCACGCCTGCAATCCCAGCACTTTAGGAGGCCGAGGCAGGCAGTTCACCTGAGGTCAGGAGTTAAGAGACCACCCTGGCCAACATGGTGAAACCCCATCTCTACTAAAAACACAAAATTAGCTGGCCATGGTAGCGCACGCCTGTAATCCTAGCTATCCAGTAGGCTGAGGCAAGAGAATCACTTGAACCTGGGAAGTGGAGGTTGCAATGAACCAAGATCACGCCATTGCACTCCCGCCTGGGCAATAAGAGCAAAACTCTGTTTCAATAAATAAATAAATAAATAATTTAAAAAATAAAAAAGAGAGACACAGCTCAATAAATTAATATATAATTTGCTGTCCTATATTGCATGGTTAAAGTAGGTGTCATTATTTCCCTTTCACCTAATAAGAAAATTGGATCTACACTGGTATTTCTTGTTTGTGCCAGTTTTATGAAATTTAAAAGAATTGTCATTCCAGGAATACTAAATTAAAAATAAAAGCTATACATGAAAAAATTAATAGGTAGTGGTTGATGCAAGAGTTGAGCAACATGATTCCTGAGATCTCCTTATGACTAATTGACAGTCTTAGAGAATTAGAAGTCAACAACGTTAAAATGGAAATAAAAGTACATCCCAAATCTTCACTTTCTAGGCAGAAGCTAGAATGTTCAGTGCCCTGATCAGACTTTAATATATCCCAACAGTTAAATTTACACTGGGATATTGTTCCCTTTATTTGATACATAAAATCAAATGCCCAAGGTGAGAATTATATCTGTGAAATAAACAGGAAATGACAAAATGTTCCCCACTCGCCCCTCTGGGGTGGTTGCCTTCCTCATCCTCCCCCGTCTTCTTTGATAATAGCATCTAGGCAGATAAATGCAATACCATCTGCTGATGGTATTTTGGGAACTTTGCACAAGCCCAAAACACTAAGCCTCACTGCTAAGTCCTGCCCCTGTGTAATGTTATCCTGGGCCTCACAGCCCATTTCTTGGCAGAGAGTAATGTCTACTTTCAGCAGAACTGAAGACTCTGAAAGAGACAAGGCAAAACAAAAAGAAAGCTGCCTTTAAACGGATTTCAGTATTTCACTATTAATGACCTTTTAAAAGAATCCTCCTTTTGGGCATCTGTCCTCCCACCAAAGGGGGTCTTAGTGAGAAGGCTCAGCAGCCCACGCAGGTAGGAAGAGGAATAAAAGTGGGGTGTGGAGTGGAACCCCTGTTGCCAGGTTCAGTGGATAGGGGAACACCGTGTGGACAGGGAGACAGCTGCTTTAGCCAAAGTTCCTACTGAAATGCACGGTGGATAGGTAGGGTCTTTCCTGGGGCTTCTGGCAGGAATGAGAACAGCTGAAGGCTAGACTGCCCGGGGTGAGTGAAAGGGTAGGCTGTTCAAGAAAGGAATGTGCTCTAGGTGGCCAAGACTTGGCACTGCTATTTCTGCCTTTTTTCCCCCCCCGCCACTGGCTAGGTCACTTTACTCCTCCAGCCCAGCTTGCAGCCTCCTTGGTTAAGCCCAAAGCGCTCCTTTTATACTGTGAACTATTCTCATCCTTCTGGTGGAGGGTGAGCCTATCAAACTTTATATTAGGCTGCAAGTAGTTTATTAACTAACCTCTGTCAGCCTCTGTTTTCTAGTCTGTGAAATGGGATTCATAATGCCTATAGATGGGATTGTGAGGACTTAATCATGAAAGCCAACATTTTTATAGAACTTACAAGGTGCCTGGCTCTGTTTGAAGTGTTTTACACATATTAATTCATTTAGCTCTCACAACAGCCCTATGAGGTAGGTGCTATTGTTATCACCACTTTTAAGGCAAGGAAACTGAGCCTCAGAAACATTGAGAAATATGTCCAAGTTGGGCCGAGCATAGTGGCTCACGCCTCTAATCCTAGCACTTTGGGAGACTGAGGTGGGAGGATCACTTGACCCCAGAAGTTTGAGACCATCCTGGGAAACATAGTGAGAGCATCTCTATAAAAAATAAACAAAATTAGCCAGGCATGGTGGCATGCCCCTGTAGTCCCAAATACTCAGGAGGCTGAGGCAGGAGGATCACCTTAGCTTGGGAAGTCAAGGCTGCAGTGAGCCGTGATCATGCCACTGCACTCAACAGATCAAGTAAAAAGAAAGAAGGAAGGAAGGAAGGAAGGAAGGAAGGAAGGAGGAGGGAGGGAGGGAGGGAGGGAGGGAAGGAAGGAAGGAAGGAAGGAAGGAAGGAAGGAAGGAAGGAAGGAAGGAAGGAAGGAAGGAAGGAAGGAAGAGAAATCCAAACCTACATAAATAGCATGTGGCAGACTGCCATGGTTACTACTTGAGACCATCACTATGACAGTTACTACTGTTACTACTTGAGACCATCATTATGAGACTGAACGAAGGGGGACGAACATAGATATGAAAACTTAAGACAAAAGAAGGTGTTTTAAAGGAAGGGGCTAGCGAAAGAAGAAAAGGGCTCCCTGCTTCTAGTGAGCAAAGGCAGCAGCCACCCTGAGCCTCTACAGCCCTTCATATTTATTGGGTAGCAAGAGCAGGCTGGAGGAGGTAACAACTGGTCAGCTGCTTAATTGATCACAGGTTCACCTTATTGGTAACAGGCTTCAGATGCGCCTAATCACAAGAAACTGTGCTTGGGGCTTGACTGCACTCAGCATTCCTTCTGGGCAGCAGATGCAGTTTGTCAGTTTGCCAACATCCTGCTTTCATGAGAACAGTTTGCTGTTTACTCATACAGCCTCCAGTGGTATACTCAGTTGATCGCGACCCTCACTCTTTCAGCCTTCAACAAAAGCACACAGACGAGCCAGATTCAATGTCATACCAATCTGGCTCTATAGGGTTTGGAACCATTAAGCAACACTACCTACTAAAAGCATGTAGTTAAGGCACTCAGAGCTTAATAGGCTTATAATAAATGTTGTCTATCAAAATAATTACTACCTGAAGACAGAAAACGTCCTGAGTGTAGAGAGAGAACTGCAATCAGGGCATCCCTGGAGTGCCTAAACAGTGTCTTGCGTCTAATAATTATTCAAAATATATTGGCTTAACTCAATCCATTTTGTCAACGCGATTCAACAGACTTTCCTTAAGCTTCTTCTCTGTGCCAGGTGCTCTGCCCAAAAGAGAGAAGACTGGAAGATGATTTTGACAAGGACTCAGTGTGATGCTACTGATCCTGAAACTGATGAAATGCTTGGCTGCATTCACAGACCAAGAGAGTATAGGGGAGATAACATCAACACTTCCCTCTTATTCACCACCCAAATCCCATCCATCCAAATCCTAGATGGTTCTTGAATCCTTACATGTGTCTCCATCTTTCTCACCTGTGCTGTCATCCAAGCTGCCATCTTCCCTGGACAACTCAGTTAGTCATGACCTCTTAACTGGTCTCCCAGCATTTACTGTGGTCCCTCCCCAATCCATTTGATCACGTAGGCTCCTTGCTTAGTTATTAAAACTCTTCTATTATTTTTTGCTCTTTTTTTCTTTTTATCAATATTATTATTATTGAAATAGAGACGAGGTCTTGTTTTGTTGCTCAGGCTGGTCTTGAACTCCTGACTTCAAGCAATCTTCCCACCTAGGCCTCCTGAAGTGTTGGGATTACAGGTATGAGCCATTGCACCCAGCCTGGTTTTTTGCCCTTAAGATAAAACTTATGCTTATGGCCAAGGATTCCTGCATATCTGACCACTACCTGCCAATCATTCCCATCTAATTTACGCCGCTCTTGACCCTAGTCATACTGTCTTCCTTTCAGTCCTTTGAATGCACTATGCCCACCTCCTCTCCCAAGTCCTTTTACACATATGGGTGCATTCATTTGGAACACACCTGTGGGTTAAATGTCCACCCCTGATTCAATCAACCACAGCCAAGATAGCAGGCCCACATGGTATGATAATTGTGGCTGGCAGGATATATTCCTATGACCCTATAGATGCAAGGGGAGGGAAAGGGCATGTCTTAGAGAAAGGACATCTTAATCAGCTGAGTAGGTATGTATCAAGCTTCCTTCCAGAAAGATATTCAGGCAGAGAGAGTGACTATCCTCCAGGAATGTGACAGGAGAGATTCCTGTGCTCTTAAAAGCTGTATCTTGGTGACTTCCACCACCTCAGCCAAATCAATGAGTGCATGAATTTTCCTTGTTCTAAATGGGTCACATTTCTGTCTTTTTTGTAGACAAAAAGTAGCAAAGCTGTTTGACCAGGATGGAGGCCTGTTGATCAGCAGAAAAGGAAACATCATAAGGGAATGGACCTGGCTTTCAAAGGGAAAACTTGATAATCCAGTGGAAATTTGGGTATTATTTTACAATTTATCATTCTTCTTATGGTTATTTTTTATGTTGCAACAATAATTTACTTTGAGTATCTAAAATATACTATTATGGGGCTCGGCATGGTGGGTCATGCCTGTAATCCCAGCACTTTGGGAGGTTGAGGCAGGCGGATCACCTGAGGTCAGGAGTTCAAGACCACCCTGGCCAACATGGTGAAACTCCGTCTCTACTAAAAGTACAAAAATTAGCTGGGCATGGTGGTGCATGCCTGTAATCTCAGCTACTTGGGAGGCTGGGGCAGGAGAATTGCTTGAACCCAGGAGATGGAGGTTGCAGTGAGCCGAGATTACACCACTGTACTCCAATCTGGATGACAGAGTAAGACTCCATCTCAAAAAAACAATAAAAAATAAAATAAAATAAAATATACTATTATGGGAAAACAAGGTTGAGAAGACTGAATTATTCAGTTTGCTGGCTATAAATTTTTTTATTTACAAATTTATTACATGTATATTTATTACATGTACAAATTTGTTACACGTATATAATATGTAGTGGTCAAGTCAGGGTATTTAGGATGTCCGTCACCCGAGTAAAAAACAGTTCTGGGGTTTTCTGTTTCTTTTTTTATAGAGACAAGATTTCAGTAGGTTGCCCAGGCTGGTCTCAAACTCCTGGGCTCAAGCAATCCTCCAGCCTCAGTCTCCCAAAGTGCTGTGATTACAGGCATAAGCCACCACGCCCAGCCCAAGTACAAAACATTTTTGTTAAGTGTAGTCACCCTACTGTGCCGTCAAACATTTTATGTATTCCTTCTGTCTTACTGTCTGTTTTTACCCTTTAACCCCCTTCTCTTCGTCCTCCCCTTACCCCTGCCTCACCCCTCCCAGTCTCTATTCTCTATTTTCCACTCTTTACCTCCATGTGATCCCATTTTTTAGCTCCCACATATAAGTGAGGACATGCGATACTTGTCTTTTTGTGCCTGGCTTATTTCACTTCTGATAATAACCAGTTCCTGGATGTGATACATTTTTACTTCAGTTCTTCATTTCACTTGGCAAACTATACTTGGCCCTTTTTTAATGGATTTATCTGTACTAAACAGCAGTTGTTTTAAACAGCAATTTTTAAAAAATGTTATTAGAAAAGCATTTCATGCCTAATATAAAACATTTCTAAAATAGGAGAGTATAGTGTTCAAAGTGAAAGTCTCCTCCGCCTTAATTTCACTCCGCAGAAATCAACCACGTTCACAGCGTGGTGTATATAGGATCAAAGGTTCCAAATTGAGATAATATGAGAGTGAGCCTGCCAAGTAGAAATGGCAGTGAACTGGAAATGCCCACCTGAGGGGCACAGCCTCTACTCAGGGCCAGCAGATTGTTGCCACATGGGAATATGGGCCTGGAGTTACTACATTTTACATTTTTTTCCAGCTAGAAATTCAGATTTTTATGTGAAATATCCTGATATTTAACTGTTGACAATTAATTCAAACTTAGACAGGATTAATCCAAACACTTTTGAGCTGCCAGTCTGAAACCTTTGCACCAGATTTTCTCACTTCATATATAGTTACTTCAAGTGTGTGTGTGTGTGTGCGCGTACTGCGCACGCACACGTGCATGTGTATACATACAAAATGGGCTGCACTAGTCCGGGATACAGATGTGCAGGTGCCTCACTGCACAACCAACCTTCAGGGCACCATTTATAGAGAGCTGTGCTATCCAATATGGCAGCCACTAGGCATCCATGGTTATTAAAGCATTGAAATATGCTGTAAGGATAAAATACACACCAGATGTTGAAGACTTAGTACAAAGAGAATAGAAGCTATCATATTAATAATTTTTATATGTAGTACATGTCAAAATGCTAATACTTGGAGATATTTGGTTACAAAAAGTTATTCATTTCACCTGCTTTTTATTCTAACCTGTCTACTAGAAAATTTAAAATTAGGCCAGATATGGTGGCTCACACCTGTAATCTCAGCACTTTGGAAAGCCAGGGTGGGAGAATCACTTAAGCCCAGTAGTTTGAGATCAGCCTGGGAAACATAGCAAGACCCCATCTCTACAAAAAACTTTAAAATAAGCTTGGTATGGTGGTGTGCACCTGTAGTCCCAGCTACTTGGGAGGTTGAAATGGGAGGATCACTTAGGCCAGAAATTCAAGGCTGTAGTGAGCAATGGTTGTGCCACTGCACTCCAGCCTGGGCGATGGAGTGAGACCTTGTCTCTTAAAAAAAAAGAAAGAAAGAAAGAAAGAAAGAAAATTAAAAATTACTCACTTGGCTTACATTTGTGGCTTGCATTATATTTTTACCAGACCACACCATTATAGGCTATTGGATAGGGAATAACTTCTAGGTCTCTGTTCTATACAACTGACAAAATTATCTGTGGTAGCCACATGCTCTGCATAGATTATTTAGATGGTAACTTTTATTTTTTTATTTTTATTTATTTATTTATTTATTTTTTTTGAGACAGAGTCTCGCTCTGTCGCCCAGGCTGGAGTGCAGTGGCCTGATCTCAGCTCACTGCAAGCTCCGCCTCCCGGGTTTACGCTATTCTCCTGCCTCAGCCTCCCGAGTAGCTGGGACTAACAGGCGCCCGCCACCTCGCCCGGCTAGTTTTTTGTATATTTTTTAGTAGAGACGGGGTTTCACCGTGTTAGCCAGGATGGTCTCGATCTCCTGACCTCGTGATCCGCCCATCTCAGCCTCCCAAAGTGCTGGGATTACAGGCTTGAGCCACCGCGCCCGGCCAGATGGTAACTTTTTAAAAAGTACTGTTTAACTCTGGAGGCTTAGGAAAGTAGAGTAGGTAAAAAGGCTGTACCAGGATTCTATATGCAAATTTCCTGACGCTTTAAAGTCAGAATTTCCTCACCTATTATCTAAAAAACAATCAGGATCACCAATGAAGTAGGTTATTTAGCTCAGATTACCTCAGCTAGTAGCCTTCTGGAAGCAAGGGAATGTAAACTATAACCGAACCAAGAGTCTTTGCCTGCTTAGAGCAGCTGACTTTATTAAGATGCTTTATTTACCAGAGGCCTTTTAAATATGCTCTACAAATCTGCCGATGTTCAAAGTTGTTCATTTATTGTTACTTTCCCATTCTAGTCCTTTGTAAAATCTCTCCAACTTTAATGGGTTTCACAGGAAGATTAAGGCTTGTAAAACATCTAAGCACTTGGCAGCCATTGACTTTTCTCAACACCAAGGGAGTCAGATGTTGTCAATCGTATTTTACAGGTGAGACTGACTTTGTCTCAGGGGCTAGAATTAGGGCTCAGAAGTACCTGTAGGTCGACCTAGCATTTTTTCAATCTAAAATGGACCTGATCTTCTTTACAAGATGTGACTATACTACTTGCAAAATAGTTTCTCCTCCCTTGTCTTTTTCCCTCCGCAAGTCATAACAACACACGAAACTGCAGCACAAAACCCAAAAGTCAAAAATGTAATAGAATTAAATCAAGAGACTGTAGCTGTCTGCGAATGTCAGTCCCAAATTTCCGTCCACACGTCCTGCAAATATGTGATTTCCATCTGAATTATGAGAATGAGGATTCCATGAAGGAAATGCCCCTCCTTTCTGTTACCGCCAGGTAAATAGGTTCATCACTGTGAAGATTCCTGGACGTTCTGCCACCACCTTGGTCTACAGTAGTATTTCCAAAGCCTGAAGCTATCTTTGGCACCTGTAAAACGCAAGCCTTTCCCTCCATGCTTACCCAAGGTGGTAGGTCCAGAGGTGTCTTGATCATCTTCATGCCACCACTTCGGCCGGACAGAGGGGGAGCAGTGTTGACTGATGTCATATTCTTAAGTTTTAGTATCACCTGGTAATTTCTACAATAAGGATACTGGAATCTTGCCTAATTAGAAATCCTACCAGGGCTGTTTACAAACCTTACTTGTGAAATAACTAAAAGTTTAGAAAGAGGAGAGCTTAGAAGGTAAAGGTAGAATTGGGAAAAAAAATGAATACCTAGTTTATTCCAAGGCTGTGATTCGTAAGCTTTTAGAGAAAGGTTAGGAATCTTCTGGCCAGGCATGGTGGCTCATGCCTATAATCCCAGCACTTTCAAAGGCTGAGGTGGGTGGATTGCCTGAGTTCAGGAGTTTTGGACCAGACTGGGCAACATGGCAAAACCCCATTGCTACAAAAATTGGCCAGGTGCAGTGGCTCATGCCTGTAATCCCAGAATTTTGGGAGGCCAAGGCTGGTGGATCACCTGCGGTCAGGAGTTGGAGACCAGCCTGACCAACATGGTGAAACCCAGTCTCTACTAAAAATACAACAACAACAACAACAAAAATTAGCCCGGCGTGGTGGTGCATGCCTGTAGTCCCAGCTACTCAGCAGACCAAGGCAGGAGAATCTCTTGAATCCAGGAGGTGGAGGTTGCAGCGAGCCGAGATCGTGCTACTGTACTCCAGCCTGGGCAACAGAGCAAGACTCTGTCTCAAAAAGGAGAAAAAATAAATTACAAAAATACAAAAATTAGCCAGGCATGGTGGTGTGCCTATAGTCCCAGCTATTTGGGAGGCTGAGGTGGGAGGATCACCTGAGTCGGGGGAGGTCAAGGCTGCAGTGAATTGTGATAAGGACCACTGCACTCCAGCCTGGGCGACAGAGTGAGGCCCTGTCTCAAAAACAAAACAAAACAGAAAACCCCAAGAACTTAATCAACATTAGCTGGTCATAATTTTTAAAAAGAGAGAATTAATTTCTTCTGTGCTACTTGGTTGAATTGTTTACATTTATATAATCTATTCTCTTAAGAATAGAAACAGCACAGGGCTTACATGTTGTTTTATAAGTCAGATGAAATTAAATCAATTTAAAGTTACTCTTTTAAGACATTAGCAACATTCCAAAAAAACATGGAGATGTTAGAGCATTGTTAAAATTGTGGCCCAAAGTAACTTCTCTAAATAATCATTTCGTACTCACTAAACCTCTGTTGAGAAAGTCTAGGCTAAAACCTTTGTTTGTCAAGAGGTGAAACACTAAACGTGAGTATCTCTACTTTCATGTAGATAAGTAGTGAGCTAGCTTGATTGATTGATCAGACTTTTGAAACTTTTTTTTTTTTTTTTTTTTTTTGAGACAGAGTCTCTATCTGTTACCCAAGCCGGAGTGTAGTAGAGTGATCTCGCCTCACTACAACCTTCACCTCCTGGGTTCAGGTGGTTCTCCTGTCTCAGCCTTCTGAGTAGCTGGGATTACAAGCATGAGCCACCATGCCCAGCTGATTTTTTTTGTATTTTTAGTAGAGACGGAGTTTCACCATGTTAGCCAGGCTGGTCTTGAACTCCTGACCTTGGGTGATCTGCCGGCCTCAGCCTCCTGAAGTCCTGGGATTACAGGCATGAGCCACCATGCCTGGCCAAACTTTGAAACTTTTACAAATGTTGAGTGCATTTATGTCAATGTGACACAAAATACAGAAATAATATGAACACATATGAGATTTGTATTTTTAGGGACAGACATCAAAACTGTGTTACTCTTTAGAATTGCTATGGTTATTTTGAATATGCTGAAGTTACCTACTTTTTGCCATGATTAGCTTCTTTATGTCAAGCTGTCTTGCCTCTGGGTTTTTATGATCCATGTCATCTGAAAAGACCTTACACTCTCTCTCAGTCATTCCCCGATATCAATTCCATCTCCGGAGAAGCCAGGGAGTTGTTCAAGGCCTACAAAATGAAGTGCAAGCAACTGGGATTCACAACACAGAACTAAAACGTAAGTGTGAAATCTTTTGATATTGCAGGCAAAGGAGGGTTGTAGTTTTCATGTTACTCGAGAGGTGGTTTTCTCTTCCAGTGTAAGCTGGATTTGTTTCAGAGAGCCAAAGAGCCAAGCTACTGAACACAGGTAGGCCTATTTGTACACTCACAGAAAGGAGCATTGGCTGACTTCTGTTTGGTTTTCACTTTGTTGTTGTTGTTGTTGGTATTTCATTTTTCCCCACTAACCATCGTAACAATTTTTCGGTATATAGTTCAATAGTATTACGTACATTCACATTGTCATGCAACCATCACTACTATCAATCTCTAGAACTTTTTCCTCTTTTAAAACTGAAACTCTGTGCCCATTCATTCCACACTAACTCTCGATTTCCCCCTTCCTCCAGCCTCTAGCCATCATGATTCTGCTTTATTTATTTATTTGAAATGGAGTCTCACTCTGTTGCCCAGGCTGGAGTACCATAGCACGATCTCGGCTCACTGCAGCCTCCACTTCCTGGGCTCAAGTGAGCCTCCCACCCACTTCAGCCTCCCACGTAGCTGGGACTACAGGCACACACCACCACGCCTGGCTAATTTTTTTTTTTTTTTGAGACGGGATCTCACTATGTTGCCCAGGCTGGTCTCAAGCTCCTGGATTCAAGCAGTTCACACACCTCAGCCTCCCAAAGTGTTGGGATTACAGGCATGAGGCACCATGCCTGGCCTTCATTTAATTTTTCACTGGGCTTTTTTGAGTTGAATTCCTATAACTTATTTGATCTTTACTATACTTTCCCAACCCCCTTCTTGACTTCATGATCGGCTTAATTTACAAACATATTGGGTGGGGTGAGGGGACTGTGAAAGGTTATGAACTTGGAAAGCAGCTTGCCTTTCGCATTGGGCTGCAAAGAAAGCAGGCTGAAAGAAATGTTTGGGCCAGGCCCAGTGGCTCACGCCTCTAATCCCAGTACTTTGGGAGGCCAAGGCAGGAGGATCTCTTGAAGTCAGGAGTTCGAGACCAGCCTGGCCAACATGGTGAAACCCCATCTATACTAAAAATACAAAAATTAGCTGGGCGTGGTGGCGCATGCCTGTCATCCCAGCTGCTTGGGAGGCTGAGGCAAGAGAATCACTTGAACCAGGCAGGCAGAGGTTGCAGTGAACCGAGATCACACTATTGCACTGCAGCCTAGGCAACGAAGCAAGACTCTGTCTCAAAAAAAAAAAAAAGAAAGAAAGAAATGTTTGGCATGAAAAATCGTTTCCTAAGTGTCAGACATCTATCTGCAAATTATGCGTACGGCTCCAAAAGTAGAAGACTCAGTGGTATACTTGCTACAGTTTTTGGTGTTTTGGTATGCCGGAGTCGGCTCATCAGCTATTCATGTGAAAGCTCACACTACTGAGAGAAAATTAAACAAACAAAAAATCTACCTTGAAAATGTCATGCCTTAACATTCTCCTTTGGAAATACTGTGCAAAGATAATATAAAACATCTAAAAATAACTCATGTTTTAAAAAGATTTGAAAAAATAATACATTTTCACAGTCTGAGAAGTTGATTCTTGCTATGCAAACTTGAACATTTATTTTTGAGAGGTGGGACGTCTGGAAAAATTGCAGATTGTAGGAGTTGTTTATGGAAATTACAAAAAGAGACTCTGATGATTATTTCATGCCATTTGTGAATGTGAGAGATAAATATGTCAATATTTATTATGAAAATAGCGTAAGGAAGATTTCCATGCATATAGAGAGGGTGTCTGCATTCTCAGTCTTTGGAAAATGGTAAATTTCATGGCAGAAATGAGCATAAATTATGGCACTCAGACCTTTAGAACTGCAGTCCTTTGATAATTACAATGTTGTTTTCTGATTTGGTTTCTCTGCTAATATTACCTATAACGTTTTCACGTTTGTGAGTTCCTTACACATTTCACAAATATCTTCTTTTCTCATTTCAAAAGTAATGTATTCAACACAAAAAATTAATTATACATTTTCCCAGTCTATGTAAATACATATAAGAATATTTTTTATTTGACTCAATATGGAATCATATAGTACATGCTACCTTGACATCTACTTTTTTCTCCACACTTAACAACATTCTATGAACATCAAAGGGCCTTTATGATACTACTTTCCTTAGAAACTAAAGGCCATATATATGAAAAGGAAGCAAATTCCTCACACTGAGAAACCGTGACTATAAGCATATTTCATCAATTTATAAACATTAAAGAGTATAATTTCTAACATTGGTTTATATTAAATATCTTTTAAAAAATGATCACCAGTTTAATAGTGCCAAGTTCTCTTGACAACTTAAGAGCTGAAAACTGGCCAGGAGCGGTGGCTCATGCCTGTGATTCCAACACTTTTAAAGGCAAAGGTGGGAGGATCGCTTGATTCCGGGAGTTCAAGACCAGCCTGGGCAACATAGTGAGACTCCATCGCTACCAAAAATTAAACAATTAGTTGGGCATGGTGGCATGTGCTTGTAGTCCCAGCTACTTGGGGAGCTGAGGTGGGAGGAGATTGCTTGAGGACAGGAGGTTGAGGCTGCAGTGAGCCGTGTTTGCACCACTGCCCTCTAGCCTGGGTGACACAACGAGACCCTGTCTGAAAAACATAGGCATAAATCTTTACAATCCTGGATTCAGCAATGGTTTCCTAGACATAGTACCAATAGCACAAGTGATGGAAGATAAAGTATATCAATTAGACTTCAATTTTAAAACATTTGTGTTGCAAACAATATAATCAAGAAAGTGAAAAGAAAATCCAAAGAATGGGAGAAATTATTTGTAAATCATATATCTAATGAGGGACTTGTATCAAGAATATATAAAGAACTCTTACAACTCAACAGTGAAAAGATAACCCAATTTCTTCAAGTGGGAAAAAGATCTGAATAGATATTTCCCCAAAGACATATAAGGGGCCAATAAGCCTATGAAAAGATACTCAACATCATTAGCCATCAGGGAAACGTGTACCAAAACCACAATGAAACATCACTTCACACCCACTAGAATGACTAAATTATTTTAAGTTACTATACTTAAAAAGACACGCAACTAGTTTTATTTATTTTTATTTTCATTTTTTATTTTTTTGAGACAGAATCTTGCTCTGTCATCCAGGCTGGAGTGCAGTGGTATGATCTCGGCTCGCTATAACCTCCGCCTCCTAGGTTCAAGTGATTCTCCTGCATCAGCCTCCTGAGTAGCTGGGATTACAGGTACCCACCACCACACCTGGCTAATTTTTGTATATTTAGTAGAGATGGGATTTTGCTACATTGGCCAGGCTGGTCTCAAACTTCTAACCTTGTGATCTGCCTGCCTTAGCTTCCCAAAGTGCTGGGATTATAGGCATGAGTCACCACGCTCGGCCCAGACAAGTAGTTTTTGTGAGGGTTTGGAGAAATTGGAGCCCTTATTCCTCATTAGTGGGAATATAAGTTTAGCCACTTTGGAAAACATTAAAAAAGTTAAACATGGAGTTACCATATGAACACCAATTCTACTCCTATATACCCAAAACAAATGAAAACATACATCCACACAAAACTTTGCATATGAATATTCATAGCAGAATTATTCATAATAGCCAAAAAGGGGAAACAACAAAAATGTCCATCAACTTAGAAAAGGATGAACAAAATGTGGTATATCCATGCAATAGAAAATTGTCCAGCTATAAATGAAGTACTGATCCATGCTACAACATGGACAAACCTTGAAAACATACTAAGTGAAAGAAGCCAGTGAAAAAAAGGTGATAGGTTGAATGATTCCATTTATATGAAATGAAATGTCCAGGATGGGCAAATCTCAGGTTTGGGCCATAATCCCAAAAGGCACGATGTGAATGCTATGACCTGCAATGATCGAAATCCCTGAAGTCTAAAATCCCAAAACCCACAATCCCAAAATATCAAAATCTCAAAATTAGAATTCTTGAAAAAATAGGCTGGGCGTGGTGGCTCACACCTGTAATCCTAGGATGTTGGCAGGCCGACGGGGGCAGATCACTTGAGGTCAGGAGTTCAAAACCAGCCTGGCCAACATGGTGGAACACTGTCTTTACTAAAAATACAAAAATTAGCCTGGCGTGGTAGTGGACACCTGTAACCCCAGCTACTCGGGAGGCCGAGGCATGAGAATTGCTTGAACCTGGGAGGCAGAGGTTGCAGTGAGATGAGACTGGGCCACTGCACTCCAGCCTGGGCAATAGAGCAAGACTCCACGTCAAAAAAAAAAAAAAAAAAGAATTCCAGAAAAAATAATTTTTAGAAAATACAAGGACATTTATTTACATTTTTAAAGGAGATTCCTTTGAGAAACATAGAAACACAACAGAATACACAATAAAGCACAATAATAATATACATATTTTTAAGCATAAACATCTAGGTATACTAACTACAGCAAGAGTACAGTTATAAGTGGACAAAACATATTGTTAAGGAAATAGATCAAAAAGCAAAATGAATAAATACATATCACTACGGTTGGTAATTGCCTGCACCCAGCTTTATAACCTCAGTCATCTGAAATACTGTGACCGGCAAACTAAGTTTCTTGATGAGACTGATCAAAAACCATGATGGGTCAACACCACATATGCAGCCACCCAAAGAGCCAGGATCTCAAGAAGTTTTCTCTTTCACAAATGCATGTGCACAGAAAGGACCTCTCTTCATCTACTGAGGAAGATTCAACATTTTGCATACACACGTGATGCTTACACAGAGTCAATGTGATAATGTACTTTCATGAAGTCAAATTTGTAAAACACAAAATACATAACATGAATTAGAACTCTAAAAGTCTTTACACAATTTATATCTCCAGTATTGAAATGATGCAAAGATGAAATCCATAGCATAGCAAATTGTAAAAAATAATGTTGACAATTTAAAATTGTGGGCAAGGGCCACTCGGTGGCTCACGCCTGTAATCCCAGCACTTTGGAGGCCGGGGCAGGCGGATAACCTGAGGCCAGGAGTTCGAGACCAGCCTGGCCAACATGGAGAAATCCTGTCTCTACTAAAAACACAAAAATTAGCCGGACATGGTGGCGGGTGCCTATAATCCCAGCTACTTGGGAGGCTGAAGCAGGAGAATCACTTGAATCTGGAAAGCGGAGGTTGCAGTGAACCACGTTTGGACCACAGCACTCCAGCCTGGGAGACAGAGTGAGACTCTATCTCAAAATAAATAAATAAATAAATAAAATGAAACAGTGGAGAAAATACTAAAAAAAGAAAAAACTAAACTAAAAAACTAAAAAGAAAATTCGGCATATGAAAAAGTTTATCGATTATGGGCCATTGCACAAAGGTTATCCATAGAGCTGGCCAACTTTCGCAATCATTAACTATATCTGAAGCCTCGCATTTCCATGAATAGCTGCTTTCTTGTTCCCCTTTTAGGGCATGAATACATTCACAGAGAATACATTCACCTTGATTTTCTGCGTGGCACTGCTCTTTTTGAAATTATTCTGAGTTAATATACACCAACATGAACATTCTTGTATAATGTTCACATCTTTTGTGCTATACTTCTGTGTAATTTTGGGTATCCAGAAATCCACTCCACAAGCACTTTTATGCAGACCACAAATTTCACAGAAACCATGTTGTTGATCAAACTCCAACATGGTTGTGCATTATTTTATCCTACTGTGCACATGATTATTTTTGAACCAGCCAATAACTTTGCTGACTTCTTCAAGCAAATTTGGCTTTAATTCATTAAAAATTCCTAGAATTTCATCAGCTGGAAGCTGCCAGTGCAGACAAAGGACACATTTTTATTTTCATTTTTTAATTTTTTTTGAGACAGGGTCTCACTCTGTCACACAGGCTGGAGTGCAGTGGTGCAATCACAGTTCACTGCAGCCTCAACTTCCCAGTCTCAAGTGATCCTCCCACCTCAGTCTCCCGAGTGGTTAGGACTATAGGCACATGCCACCACACCTGGCTAATTTCTTTTATTTTTCGTAGAGTTGAGGTCTTGCCATATTGCCCAGGACTTGAACTCCTGGGCTCAAGCAATCCTCCCACCTTGGCCTCCCAAAGTGTTGGGATTACAGGCGTGAGTCTCTGTGCCCAGTCAATGATGCATTTTTAAATGATGTTTTCATCACTGCATTATAATGCGGCCAATCCACTCACCTGAATTTTCCACCAAATGCAAATAAAGACAATGCATAACATGATGCAACTAACATGACGCAACTGTCCTAAATACAACCCAAAACGCATTAATTCCTTCCCCAGAATTCAGCTTTCTAAGATTTCAAAATTCAGGATTTTGATCTTTTGGGATTATGATTTTTGAATTTTAGATGTTAGACATTTTAGACTCTAGGGATTTTAATGTTTCAGGCTTGCAACATTCAGGATTATGGCATTTGGAATTGTGGGATTATGACTGATACTAGCAAATCTGTACAGGCACAGAGTAAATTAGTGTTTGCCAGGGCTTAGGGGTTGGGAAAGAATGGGGTGACTGGTAATTGGAACAAGATTTTTTTGGAGGGGTGACAAATATGTTTTGAAATTAGATCATGGCAATGGTTGCACAACTTCATGAATATACTAAAAGCAATTGACTTCTACACTTTGAAATGAAATAAATAAATTGTTTAGAATGTGAATGATATCTCAATAAAGTTGTTTTTTTAAAAAAATCTGGCCTGGACACCTTTGCTTCTATTTCTATTACAAAAGAGATAATCTGAGAAGCCCTTTTATTGCAAAACACCTGGATACTGAGTACATTATAACTAATAAAATTTTCAGTGTATTATTGAATTCACAAGAAAGTAAGGAAACAACTAGCCTTATTGTTTAATAATTTTAATAATTCATACACAAGAAATAAAATAATGGTAAAAACAGAATTAAAAACCACTAAAACCAAAATTGTAAATAATTTTTTTTTTTGAGACAGAGTTTCCCTCTGTCACCCAGGCTGGAGTGCATTGGTGCAATCTCGGCTCACTGCAACCTCCACCTCCTGGACTCAAGTGATTCTCAAGAGATGGGGTTTTGCTATGTTAGTCAGGCTGGTCTCGAACTCCCGGCCTCAAGTGATCCACCCACCTTGGCCTCCCAAAGTACTGGGATTACAGACATAAGCCACCACACCCAACCTATATTTTCTGTCTTTCTTTTTTTAATTTAATTTAATTTTTATTTGAATATGTTTTGGGGAAACAGGTGGTGTTTGGTTACATGAATAAGTTCTTTAGTGGTGTTTCTGAGATCTTGGTGCACCCATCACCTGAGCAGTGCACACTGTACTCATTGCGTAGTCTTTTATCCCTCCGCGCCCCCCAACCCTTTCCCCCTGAGTCCCCAAAGTCCATTGTGTCATTCTTATGCCTTTGTGTCCTCACAGCTTCCCTTACGCCCAGCTCTTATGGGGAGAGAGGGAACACGAATTGGGAGGAGTGCACCGAGGCCTTAAAGTTACTGGCATTGATAATGTTCTCTTTATTTTGCTAGGCAGTGGGTACATGGGTATGTCTTTTATTAATAATATTCTTTCTCCTATATTCTCTAAATTTCATTTTAAAAGTACACATCACCAAGCACAGTGGCTTACATCTGTGATCCCAGTGCTTTGGGAGGCAGAGGTGGGAGGATTGCTTGAGCCCAGGAGTTCAAGGCTAGCCTGGGCAACACAGGAAGACCCCATCTGTACAAAAAAAAAAAAAGCCAGGCCTGGTGGCACATGCCTGTAATCCCAGCTACCCAGGAGGCTGAGGCAGGAGGATTGCTTGAGCCCAAGAGGAGGCTGCAGTGAGTTGTCTTCCTGCCACTGCTCTCCAGACTGAGCAACAGAGTGAGAACCTGTCTCAAAAAAATAAAAATAAAATAAAAGGAAACATATATCCTGGAAAGCATGACATTCCTATGTACAAGATCCAAAGTAAAAATTTACAGTGAATTTAATAAAAAAAACCAGTAAAATATGTGTACTCAGGCTTTAGCCCATTTAAATCATATACCAATATATATTATTGGTATATATATTAAATCTATACCAATATAAAGGTCATCAGTACTTTGGCCCAAAGTAGCAACTACACTTCATTTCCAAAGAAACTTCAGGGAACTTGAAAAACAAAAACAAAAACAAAAATATCTTGAAAATAGTAGCAAGAAAATGGAAAGGCAAGCCACAGAAAGGCAGAAAATATTCATAATATACATGTCTGACAAAGAACTTGTATCCAATGAATTTTTACAACTCTATAATAAATTAAACAACCCACTAAAAATACTGAAAAGATTTAAACATATTTCACAAAAGAAGATATCACCAACAAGCAAACAAAAAAAGGTTCAACGTGTTTAGCATGAGACAAATGCAAATTACAATCACAATGAGATGTCACCTAATACCTCAATTAAAATGGCTATAAGTAAAAGACTAGCAAGATCAAGTGTTGACAAAGATGTAAAACGATTGGAACTTTCATACACTGCTGGTGGGAACAGAACATGTTATGGCAATATGAATAACATTCTGGCACTTTATAAAGTTAAACTTCTACGTACAATGTGACCCAGCAGTTCCACTCCTAGTTATTTATTTACTCAAACCTGGACACCTGTTTTCACAGACTTCTACGTGAATATTGATAGCAGCTTTATTTGTAATACCCCAAACTGGAAACAATCCAAATGTCAATCAGCTGGTAAATGGGTACACAAAATACATGCATACAATGGAATATCATGCACAAATAAAAATGAATGAATCACTACACAAAAACAGATCAATTTCAAAAGCATGCTGAACAAAAGAAGCCAGACATAAATAAGAACACATGGTATGATTCCAGTTATCTGAAACTCTAGAAAGGACCCTGGGTCCAAAGCTGAGGTTCTGGCAAAGGGGAAGGAGGAAAGTTTGGAGGCTGTTGGAAGGGCTCTCGAACGTGATTATGGTGGTGCTTAGAAGGGATCAATATTTCACCGAATGATACCCTGTATTATTTTTTCTTTTGTTATATTTAGAGATGGAGTCTCCTTCTGTGGCACAGGCAGGAATGCAGTGGGACCATCATAGTTCACTGCAGACTCAAACTCCTGGACTCAAGTGACCTTCCTGCCTCAGCCTCCCAAAGTGCTGTGATTATAGGCATGAGCCACTGCGCCTGGCCTGAATGGCACACTTTAAAAGGCGTGGTCATTTATATGGAAATTATACCTCCAAAAAGTTGATAAACTGAAAAACACTTCAGGAAAGAGTATAGATTCAGTGAAGGGTCAAGCAGAAGAGATCCGTAGACTAGACACACTTTGAGCATCAGATGTGAAAAATGAAGCTGGGTTCAGTGACTCACCGCCTATAATCTCAGAAATTTGGGAGACCAAGGCAGGCAGATCACTTGAGCTCAAGAGTTCGAGACCAGCCTGGTAACATAATAAGGCCACAACCAGAAGAAAAAAAATAGGTGGGTGTGGTGGCAAGTACCTCTACTTCCAGTTACTTGGGAGGCTGAGGTGGGCAGACTGCTTGAGCCGGCGCAGTGGAAGTTGCGGTGAGCCAAGACTGTGCCACCACACTCCAGCCTAGGGGACAGAGTGAGACCCTGCCTCCAAAAAACAAAAGTGAAAAATGAAATTGTGCTGTATTTGTGAAGAGACATGGACTAGAGAGTACTAAGGGATGTTGCCAAATCATAATGAGTTCTTATTTGTTGAAGTGGTTCAGACAAAATAAAGTGCAGTTGTTTTCTGTTATTTTATCCATTCTTCTTTTTATAACTGCTACCTCATTATCTTTCTGGCTCAGTCCGTTAATTATATAAACTCAAATAAACAATTCCTGGCCAGGCGCAGTGGCTCATGCCTGTAATCCCAGCATTTTGGGAGGCCGACGCAGACGGATCACAAAGTCAGGAGATTGAGACCAGCCTGGCCAACATGGCGAAATCCCGTCTCTACTAAGAATACAAAAATTAGCCGGGCGTGGTGGCAGGTGCCTATAATCCCAGCTACTTGGGAGGCTGAGACGGGAGACTCGCTTGAACCCGGGAGGCAGAGGTTGCAGTGAGCTGTGATCGTGCCATTGCACTCCAGCTTGGGCAACAGGAGCAAGACTTTGTCTCAAAACAAAAAAAAGAAAAAAGAAACAATTCCTACAGGGCCCAGTCACATGTGGAGGGAGATAGTCATGTTTCAGGAATTTGGGGATTTCATATATTATTTTTTTGGACCTAATACTTGCATTTACTAATCATTTGGGGGGGAAAACTTTTTCTTGGTCCTTTTGCCTTTATATTTTTCAAAGATTTATTTCTCACAGATAGTGGTCACGTCTGCAAAACATCATATCTTGTCAACTCCATTTATTGTCTCTCTTTGATAGCAAATTGTGTTATTCAGGGAGAATTTTCTGTCAACTTCACTCTATTAAATTGACAGAAAAATAAAAGAAAACCTATCAAGGAATCACTTTGGTTGTAATTAACCAATTCAGTAAGCATGTAACAGGGAGAGCCTTTCAAAAGTGCAGTGCCATTGTGCAGGTTTTTGATGTTCAAGATATTTTTGTGCATAGAAAAATGCAATCACTTTGGTTTTAAAAGCAAAATTCATTTTATTAGCAACCCTTTAAAAACCCTCTCTTCACTAAGTTTTAAGGCCATTAAAAATCTATTTGTTTTATCTGTAAACTCTAAGATAACAATTGTCTTTACCTTTTCCTTAATAAATGTTTGCTTAACTCAAACTGAGCCAATTAAACTTTCTATAAAAATTAGATTCATATACAGTTTAATGAATAACAACCCTTCAAATATATATATATATATATATAGAGAGAGAGAGAGAGGAGAGAGTGAGTGTGTGTATGTGTGTGTGTGTGTGTGGACAGGGTCTCACTGTGTTGCCCAGGCTGGTCTCCAACCAATTCTTTTTTTTTTTGGAGATGTAGTCTCATTTGTCACCCAGGGCTGGAGTGCAGTGGTGCAATCTCAGCTCACTGCAACTTCTGCCTCAGTGGTTCAAGTGATTCTCTTGCCTCAGCCTTTCAAGTAGCTGGGAATACAGACACCTGCCACCAGTCCTGACTAATTTTTGTATTTTTAGTAGAGTCAGGGTTTCACCATGTTGTCCAGTTGGTCTTGAACTCCTGACCTCAGGTGATCAGCCCGCCTCTGCCTCCCAAAGTGCTGGGATTACAGGCATAAGCCACCTTGCCCAACCTGATTTCCACCTCTTGGGCTCAAGCAATTCTCTCGCTTTGGCCTCTGAAAGTGCTGGGGTTACAGGTGTGAGCCACTGCACTTGGCCCCCTTCATATATTTTAAAGTACATTTATAATTTGAATATATTTTGTTCCCCTTTAAGTACTTCCCCTTTAAGTATTTATAACCCTAACAAGCAAAACATTCTCAAGTTCTTAACTTTTATAAAGCAATTAAACTAAATTTGGAGGAATCTCAAGTTTCTTAAATATTCCAATTATATTTTTGAAGTTAGTCAAACTACCTCAAATTTTTAAACTTAATAATCACAAATCTAAAATCAGTTTACTCAAATTTAAGTTGAAAGCCCAAAGGAAATCTCTCATATTCTCTAACTGACTGAAATATCTTTAATATTTCAAACATAATAAATACACAAGATTATCTCATAACTCAAAATTTATTCATATACATTAAAGCTTTCATATCATAGGATTAATTTATCTCTCTACTTAAATTTTAAACTTTTCTGAAGTTTATTTACTCACCAGATTTTAGAGGCTGAGACTCAGGAACTAATATACACACTTTTTAGTGATTTTTATCAATCCCACTAATGGGTTCTCTGAGTCTCTTTTGAATTCATTATGACAAGGAAGTTCAAGTCCCTGCCTTTCAGATGTGGTTGATTTTTCCGGGATTCAAGATAAAACCTCAACTTTTATTGCCTGATTTCTGTAGACCAAATTCCTCAAAACTCTCCCTATTATCCACTTCCATAATTTCTTCATGGGTCATTGAATCCCGTGTTCTCTTCATATTCTTCCTGATTTCTGCACACTTTCCTCTGGGTCTGCTGTGACACACCAAAATTATGCAAATTACACCTGGATAATGAGTTAAGTATATAATCATGCCTAATTTTATATGTAAGTATGTAAATGTCCGAGCCGAGGTCATGCCATTGTACTCCAGCCTGGGCAACAAGAGTGAGACTCTGTCTCCAAAAAAAAAAAAAAAAAACCCACAAAAAAACTAAATTATCAACAAATTTTCTAGTCACATAAGCTCATCCAAATGTAAATAACTATATACCTAATATGTTTTGAAAAGATCACACATACTACTCACTATAACAATATACTTTAAAGTCTAATGTCTTCATGATGTACTTCTTAGAAACTTCTGCTAAATAGAAAGTCAATATCAGAAACATTAAATTTCCTACTTATGCTCTGGTAACATCCTGCTTCCATCTAACACAGCCCCTGTGCTGTATGGTAATTGTTAACCCAACCAGTTCTTCACTGACTGTGAGCTCCTTGGTGGAGGGAAATGGCTTTTTCTTCCTCCCTTTTTATTGTAGTCAGATAACACAAAATTTACCGTCTTAACCATTTTTAAGTTTATAATTCAGTGGCATTTAGTACATTCATAAGGGAATGTAGATGTTTTGTTTTGTTTTGGGATGTAGTCTTGCTCTGTTGCCCAGGCTGGAGTGCAGTAGCATGATCCCAGCTCACTGCAACCTCCACCTCCCAGGCTCAAGCAATTCTCCTACCTCAGCCTCCCAAGTAGCTGGGATTACAGGAGTGTGCCACCACATCCAGCTGGTTTTTGTATTTTTAGTAGAGATGGGGTTTCAGCATGTTGGCCAGGCTGGTCTCAAACTCCTAACCTCAGGGCCACCCAGCTGGCTGGGGTGATTAAGCCACTGGGATAATTGCTTCCACCCACAAGCAGCCTAGTAAATTTATCCCAGTGTGCCACACAAATACATCATATTTTCTTTTCTTTTTCTTTCTTTATTTTCTTCATTATTATCATGTGATCTGCCAGCCTTGGCCTCCCAAGGTAATGTGGATTTTATCTATGTCTTTAGTCCTAGCTTTTGTCACAGTACCTGGCCCATAAATGACATAAACACTTGTTGAATAACCTACCTAATGAATGAACAAGTGACAGAATTGATGTTTGCTAATCATGTATATAGTAAATAGTCTCTCTCTATATATATGTATATGTGTGTGTGTGTGTGTGTGTGTGTGTGTAGAACACACATCTTCCTGTTTTGAAGCCTTCAAGTTAAACAGACCCAGTGGATACAGATACATTTGATCCAGCAGTGGACATAAGCCCCATGTGTGACATTGCCACAGCTATTAAGCCAAGAAGCCTGCAGAGAAAAGTCCGGCACATCCTCTTTCACTGGCTATAATCACTACAGATTTGCATTGGGTCAGTTATGTAATCCATTGTGTTGCTTCATAATAGCCAGTTCCCATCAGACTTCCAGAGAACCAGAATTTAAACACCTCTTCCCTCCTTCCTGAGGTGGTGAGTTTGTAAACTATAAAGCCCTATGCAGAAGGATTCTTGTCATAGACGCAGGTCATAGACTGTAGCAGGAAAATATAAGCAAACTTGATTTTATTTCCTTTCTGTTTTCGAAGAAGAGAATATATGTGGCCACTTCTGTGTTTTCTTAAGGAGAGGTGCTTTCATACTCATTTTTTGGATTGGAAAATGCTCTCACCCCTCAACCATCACCCCTTAGTGTTCCCACCAAAGCCTCATTCCTTGACAATGTCTTTGGTTCACCTGCTGTGTCGAGAAGGGGCCTGTGTTCCCACAGTGGAGTGTGCTATTGCAATGTCAGCTTATAGTTGGTGTTAACTACAGAGCCTATCACAGTTTCAGTTTCTGACTGATGGTATAACACAGTTTATGCTCGTTATTCATGGAAATAAGGTTCTGTAAAGTCTTGGCAAACACTAACTAAGCAAATACTGAACCATTGCTCCTAGGGGTAGCTCCCAGGGTCACAATATTTTCATCAATTGATCAATACATAACCTCATTTTACGTGTTTCTCTTTAAAGACATCTTATTTACTAGATATTGTTGATACATTAACATTGAATTTATGGCCAACAGCACTTTCACTCATCCTGAAAGAAGTTTACTTAACATGTGTATTTTTTCTGTAAGGCGCATCACAGAGTTCTTGAGCTTAGAACACTGGACGACACATCAGTATTACACTTGCGGGTCATTTGAAACAGCATCACCAACAACAGCACAGAAATGCAAGAAACATGCCACTAAATAGACCACCAAGAGACACGTTTACAGTATCCCTGAAACAAGAAGAGCGTAGGCTGGGAACATTCACAGGAGGCAATTCAAATTTTCACTGCTCTGCACCTATCTGTGAATGACCACAAGAGTGCCACCAATACTGATATTGGGGTTTACAAATAAATTTTAGCAAGTAGTCAAAGTCATGAATACACAATCTGTGAATAATGCACATGACTATATGCTAAATCCAAAGGCAAGCTTCTCCATTTGGGGAGGTAGTTTGCTATATACTGTGGTACAGAGTAGAGCTTCCCGAAGGGTGTGCCTCAAATGTTTTACACAGGAACTGAAAAGTGGATATTACCAGCCTTCAGGGCCACCCAGCTGGCTGGGGTGATTAAGCCACTGGGATAGTCGCTTCCACCCACAAGCAGCCTAGTAAATTTATCCCAGTGTGCCACACAAATACATCATATTTTCTTTTCTTTTTCTTTCTTTATTTTCTTCATTATTATTATTTTTTTCTTTAAAGACATGATCTGGCTCTGATGCCCAGGCTGGAGTGTATTGACTCATTGTTGGCTCACTACAACATCCGCCTCCTGGGCTTAAGTGATCCTCCCACTTCAGCCTCCCAGTAGCTGGTACTGCAGGTGTACACCACCATGCCCAGCTAATTTTTTTTTTTTGTATAGACAGTGGTTTCACCATGTTGCCTAGGCTGGTCTCAAATTCCTGGGCTCAAGCAATCCACTCACAATAGCCTCCCATAGTGCTGGGATTACAAGTGTGAGCCACTGCACCTGGCCTTCTTTTTTAATACTACATTTTCTATGATAAGAATCTATATATATATGGGTTTTGCAATTTACAGTTTTCCATGTGATGTTAATTAAAAAAAAAAAAGGGAAGCACTGGTCTCTATACAGCATGGTAAGTAAAAACTCAGTCTGGAATCACATAGGCCTGTCAAAATCCTGATTCTGCCTCTGTCTAGCCAAGTGACTTGAACTTACCTGTGATATCATGAAAATAAGATTATTCAACTCATAGGGCGCTTCCTTCAATGGGATAATGTATTTAAAGTGCCTGGCTCATTTACCGGTATAAGATAAGCACAATCAAATTCCTATGGTTTAGATTTGTCGATAGCCTGGAAACTTTGTTTATTACATAGATGCCATGTGTCCTCTGAGTAGACCAAGAGGTGCATTTAAAATTGAAGAACGAACAGAAAGGAACTTCTGTAAATGGGTGAAGGACCGTCCAGACTATAGCAGCCAACTTACCAAACAGCTCAGCCTACAGATGCCTTGGTCTACTAAGGCTGCTGGGTGGAATATATTTTGTTTACATTTCAGGAATGGAACCACAGCACATTTGCAAAATACCAGGTTTTCACAAATAGTACCCAGGAAAGAGAATGCCTCATCAGCAAAAGTTTCTCTGAAACAAGGTGCAAAGGAGAAAGGCGAGGATAAGGAGTACCTTCAATGCCGAAATACCTTCCTAGAACAAAAGGGTGTCTTGAAGCCTTGAAGCCTTTGCTTCTTTGTCACAGCCGGAAGGCGCCAGCTGGCAATCAGAACTTCCAGTAACCAGCTTCCTTTGCCTTAATAATTCATAGCCCAACTCATGTTTGGGTTAAGGAGTAGCCACTTTCATGCAATCAACTGAAAATCTTTCCTAAAACTGGGACAAATGTACGTGCCCAGATTCAAGCCTTTGAGCTCTCTTCAGTCTGTGTCCTAAGAGGCTTCCTGGTTAGCAGTGGAGTCACATCAATCTGGGATCAAGACTCAGTTTGTTTTCGTTTCTTTAGTGAACACTTGTTCAAAACCTGGCCCAATGGTGAAAAGTCCTTAATCTATGCTTAGTGATAGTATATGAGCGCCACAAGTTCCTGCTTCTCTTACCTTCTCATACCAACTCTCCTGGGGCAAACGTGCCCTTATTATCTTCATCAGCATAAAATGCCCAGTTCTTTCTGCATTTGTATCCAGGACTAGCCACCAAACAGAGCTGCTTCCTACCTCAGGCAGAGAAGGCCGTGTGTCATTCTCCCCAGGTTTAGGTAGCATGTGGGAGGGAAGGGGTCTCTGCAGGAGCAGCTTGGTCTCTCTACTGCATGGCAGCCTTTGGAAGTTGTAAGCGAAGCCTGGCCCCCTACCACCATACATATTGTAAATTAGCTGGGCAGACATCTTCCAAGACCCCCCGGAGCTGAGTCTCGCTGGAGCTCCCAACCCTAATATTGCTTCAGTAACATTTGGTGCAGACCAAGCACTGAAAAAAAAAGTTGTAAATACAATGAGGTCAATGTTTCTTGTGTTCGAAGTGTTGCCATGATACTTTACTAATGCCACTAAAGCAAGCAGTGCTGTCAGCCCCTGACCGTGGAATGAATTCATGCAACCAGTGGCTGTTATCTGCTACTGACAGGTGTGTGGGCTAGGCCCAGGGGGCAACATAAAGACTTGGCCCTGGTCTTCCCAGGGCTTCAAGGCTGCAGGAACATGTATGATAGTGTATACCATTAATAAATGAAGAGGAAGGAACTGCTAGCAGAGCTGTATAGACAGAATGCTAAAGAAGTTTTGGGGAAGGAGAGTATTTTTGGAAAGAAAGGATTTATTATTTATTTATTTTCATTTATGTATTTATTTAGAGACAGGGTCTTGCTCGGTCACCCAGGCTGGTGCTGTGGTGCAATCTTGGCTCATTGCAACCTCCACCTCCTGGGTTTGAGCAATTCTCCTGCCTCAGCCTCTCGAGTAGGTGGGACCATAGGCACCTGCCACCACATTGGCTAATTTTTGTATTTTTAATAGAGGTGGGGTTTCGCCATGTTGGCCAGTCTGGTCTCGAACTCCTGGCCTCAAGCCATCCGCCCACCTCGGCCTCCCAAAGTGCAGGGATTATAGGCATGAGCCACCGCACCTGACCAGAAAGAAAGGATTTTTTTATGGAACATTTTTGACCAGAGTCTTGAGTGATGGAGAGAATTGGGATAGGCAGGTAGGGAGCGATGGTTATTCTAGGTGGAGAGATGAGTGATGAGAAGGATAGTAATGACCCTAATAATGTCAGGGATGGTTAACATTTGCTGACCAGTTACTATACACTGGACACTGTGCTAAACACTCTACTTGCAGGATTTCATTTAATGTTCACAACACATCTGAGGGATTAATTATAGTTAATTATAATTATAACCCTCACTGTCCTCCCCAGTCCCCATTTTAGAGCTAAAGAAACTGAGACTCAGAGAGGTTAGGTAACTTGCCCAAAGACACAGCTAGTGAGCAGCAACGCAGGGGTTGGAGCAAAGTCACGTAGGAGGGACAATGCAGGCAAATCGTAGCAATACTGAGCAGTTTTGTTTTGCTGGGGCTTAGGGTGTGGAAGACACGGATGATAGGCAGGGGTGGGGCCATATCATGGCCCCTTGACCTCAGGCCAGAACTGTGTGCAAATAACAAAATTAACCAAATCCTTTAAAATCTGCAACGATGAAGTGAGCAGGCACTGTGCAAGGCAGCTCCAAAATGTTTATTAGAATTTACAAAGTCTTTTGCAAATTCAAAGACTTTCGAATTTACAAAGTCAAAACCCAATCATTTCACATGTCACTGTATGATTTTTATGGCTCAGTTATGCAAGTAGCAGTGACATTTGAAGAGATTAATACCGATTCAATAAGGGCTTTATTTCTGCAAAAACATAACTGTGACTTTTAAATCCACAATTGGACTCTAAATCTTGAATTAAAAAACATAAAGACTTCACCTAACCCGTGAATTAAAAATAAGCACCATGTGCAAGAACATCTATCTTCCCTGTGATCATTCATCCATATGGTTTCCATGCTGAAGCTCCATTTCCAACCAAATCCCGTGTTTGACTTGCGATGGATAGGCTGATACCTGGTGGAGGAATAACGCATAATGTCCTGATATGACACAAGCAGAATGTATTCGCTACGTGAACCTCTGCAATCATGTGCCTCTCTAAGCTTTCCTTCCTTCTTTCCTTCCTTTCTTCTTTCCTTCCTTCCTTCCGTCCGTCCGTCCTTCCTTCCTTCCTTCCTTCCCTCTCTCCCTTCTTTCTTCTTTCTTTCTTTCTCTCTTCCTTTCTTTCTTTCTTCTTCTCTTTCTTTCTCTTTCTTTCTTTTCTTCTCTTTCTTTCTTTCTTTCTTTCTTTCTTTCTTTCTTTCTTTCTTTCTTTCTTTCTTTCTTTCTTTCTTTCTTTCTTTCTTTCTTTCTCTTTTTCTTTCTTCTTTCTTCTCTTTCTCTTTCTTTTTCTTTCCTCTCTCTCTGTTTCTCTCTTGAGACAGAGTCTTGTTCTGTCGCCCAGGCTGGAGTGCAGTGGCACAATCTCAACTCACTGCAACCTCCGCCTCCTAGGTTCAAGCAATTCTCCTGCCTCAGCCTCCCGAGTAGCTGGGATCACAGGCGCACGCCACCACGCCTGGCTAATTTTTTTTGTATTTTTAATAGAGATGGGGGTTTCACCATGTTGGCCAGGCTGGTCTTGAACTCCTGACCTCGTGATCCACCCGCCTCAGCCTCCCAAAGTGCTGAGATTACAGGCATGAGACAACCGTGCCCGGCTTTTTATTTTATTTTATTTTTGAGACGGAGTCTCGCTCTGTCACCCAGGCTGGAGTGCAGTGGCTTGAGCTCAGCTCACCAGAACCTTCGCTTCCCGGGTTCAAGTGATTCTTCTGCCTCAACCTCCTGAGTAGCTGGGATTACAGGCGTGAGCCACCATACCCAGCTGATTTTTGTATTTTTAGTAGAGACAGGTTTCACCATGCTGGCTAGGTTGGTCTCAAACTCCTGACCTCAGGTGATCCACCCGCCTCGGCCTCCCAAAGCGCTGGGATTACAGGCGTGAGCCACCTGCCCAGTTTCTGTTTCTTTCTTTTGTTTTTTTACTTCCTCTATAATTGCAGAATAAGTTTCTGTTTCTTTATGTGTAAAAAGGACAATAATAATACCTACTTCACAAGATTGTGTAAGGATGAAATGATAAAAACTTGTCAAGTTTTTGGCACTGTGTCTATCAATCTGTAAGTCCTCAATGCAAGATGGTTAATGTTATATTCTGCCTGAAAGTGAGAGACATATGCTGTTTTATTATATGTCTAAGAAACTTAGCGAGATTCCCTATATCTATGGGTGTATGGAGAGGCTTGTTAATTTCCCTAACTTTAAAAAAATGTTTACTTCTATTTTAACTAGCCCAAAGACCCAATTCGTGGAGGGCTGAGCCAATTTCTTTTTAGGATGTGGTCTGTGGATCCTCCTCACGGTAACTTTGTCTTTCCATTCGCTTCCGATAAATTCAGCACCTTCCACCACGATGCACATTTAAAGTTGAAGTTGCCGATACAACCCTCAAAATACAAGTTTATTGAATAAACCCGAGAAGAGCAATAAACAGACCAAAAATACCTTTATCCAAACTGTAACATTTATTTTTTGCCAACTTCAGTAACTGTTTTCACATGAGAAGTCAATGCACAGGAAAATGCTGGTTTTATTGTAGTATTTAGATGTCTTGAAATGCTGAGGGCAATGAACAGACACACAAACACATTAAGGTTTAGCTACAGACCAATTAACAAACCTATGAGGTCCCTATGTAGCCACGCTTTCTAGTTCCAATTGCTCCTTTTAGACACAAGCAAGTTGCCACATTTTTGGTAATGATTCACAGTCACCATTTATGGTATTGAAATACAGTGGCAAGGGTAAACATCCCTTCATTTCCAGAACCATCCATCCCAGTATGCAACATGCTTCTAAGAATAAGGACAGAATTACTTTTAAAGCCTATTTGCTGCTGATAAAAAAGAAAAGGGGTGTCTATGCAACACTGTGCAGGTGTTTTTTGATAAGACTAGAGCAGACTACAAATTAAAAGTGACATTCAGTCAAAGAACTTGCTTTGAGCACTGTCTACATAAGTGCTATTTGACAAAAGGAATACAGTCACTCATAGTGTGAGGCAATGCAGAAGCAGGGTATCAGAGAGTTTTACCTACTATCACGGTCTATACAAATAACAATTTACCAGTGAACTAGTATTCATATATCCCTTTCCCTAACTTTTTATGCTTTGTTTCTAATTTTTTCAGAAAGTGCACATTTTTAAATTATAATATTTGTGGTGACATTAGTAAATATTTGTTTTTCTTTTAGAGATGGGGTCTCACTCTGTCACCCAGGCTGGAGTACAGTGGCACAATTATAGCTCACTGCATCCTCAAACTCCTGGGCTCAAGAAATCCTCCCACCTCAGCCTCCCAAAGTAGCTGGGACTACAGGTATGCACCACCAGGCCTGGCTATTTTTTTTTTTTTTTTTTTTTTTTTTTTTTTTTTTTTTTTTTTTTGTAGAGACAGTGTCTTGCTATGTTATCCAGGCTGGTCTTGAATTCTTGGTCTCAAGTGATCCTCCCACTTCAGCCTCCCATAGTGCTGTGATTATAGGCATAAACCACCATGCCTAGCCAACATTCTAAAAATAGTTTCCACATACAGCACTGAGTGAATAGTTTTAATTAAATACCTGGAGTCGTTTCCATCTTCATCCTTCCTTATAGAATCCTGGGTTTATTTAGTCTCTGCCCATTCCCTCAATCACCCAGGTGTATCGGGGGCAGTTGACCCCAGCCAAAGCTCCAGGGATGAGCCCTGGGATTTAAGGCAATTGAGAATTTTAATGTATCTGGCAACAGTCATTGGTCAGTGGGGATGGGGGTGAGCATGTGACACAAGGCACCCAGCCACTGGCGAAGGTGTTGTTGATTCTCTTGCTACTTTTTATGGCCCACCCGTATTTTATACCGAACCACACACTCTGAAAGTTCTTTCCTTTTCTTTTTTTGTCATTGTGCTCTTCAGGATATAAGATAGCTAATGGCTAACTCTGGAAATAGCATTAATACAGTGGGCTGAGGGGGAAGTGGAGGACTCATTTTATCAGATGTTAAGGCTTTTATGAAGTGACAGTAACTAAGATACTATAGTATTGGCACCAGGCTAGTTAAATAGATCAATGGAAAAGAAACAGAAAGACCTGACTGACCCAGGAACATAGGGAAACTTGATATACAACAGAGATCGAATTACAAACCAGGAGGAATGGATTATTCAATCAATGGTGCTGGGACAACTGATTATCTCTCTTACATTCCTACTTTCCGTAATAAACTCCAGGTAAACAGCTAATCATGAAAAGCCAAATAATAAAACATTTAGAAGAAAACATCAGGATAATTTTTTTATCACCTTGAAGTAGAAAATAATTTGTTGTTGTTGTTGTTTGAGACAGAGTCTTGCTCTGTCACCCAGGCTGGAGTGCAGTGGTGTGATCTGATCACTGTAACCTCCACCTCCCAGATTCAAGCAGTTCCCCTGCCTCAGCCTCCCAAGTAGCTGGGATTACAAATTACAGGTACACGCCACCATACCTGGCTAATTTTTGTATTTTTAGTAGAGAAGGGGTTTCACTATGTTGGCCAGGCTGGTCTTGAACTCCTGACCTCAGATGATCCACCCACCTCGGCCTCCCAAAGTGCTGGGATTACAGGTGCGAGCCACCTCGCCCAGCTGAAAATAAATTATTAAACCAAATGCACACCAAAAAATCACAAACATAAGGGACAGGATTAATTAGTTTATATTAAAATAAAAATCATCCATATAAAAAAGGACACCATAAGCAGAAGGAAAAGACAAGCCACAGATGGAGACAAATGTTAGCAAAACATATGATTGGCAAATAGACCCTTTGCTGAACAATACAGCAACATCTAGTAAAGCTGAAGGTATGAATAATCCAGAGAAATTCTATACCGTAGAAAATGTGCAAAAATTTCATTGCAGCAGTTCGCTGCAGTAAAAAATTGGAAATTATGTAAATGTCCATCAACAAGAGAATGTATCAATTGTTTGCTGTGGACAACTGCCATTGGCTTTTATCATGTAGCATCTACACCTCCCTCCTAAGTTTGGGGACTCCCCTACCTGCTGAGGCAGAGTCCCCTCCCACAATAAAAGCCAAAAATACCATATTCTTTTTTTTTTTTTTTTTTTTTTTTTTTTTGCAGCAGAGCCTCGCTCTGTTGCCCAGGTTGGAGTGCAGTGGCGCAATCTTGGTTCTCTGCAACCTCTACCCCCCAGGTTCAAGCAATTCTCCTGCCTCAGCCTCCCAAGTAGCTGGGACAACAGGCATGCACCACCATGCCCGGCTAATTTCTTTGTATTTTTAATAGAGATGGGGTTTCACTATGTTGACCGGGCTGATCTAGAATTCCCGACCTCAAGTGATCCAGCCACCTCGGCCTCCCAAAGTGCTGGAATTACACGCATGAGCCACAACACCCAGTCCCATCTTCTTGATTTCCCAGTTTCTCCTGCAACTAGGGCCCAGGCACATGACCCAGGCTCCGTGGATCAGATGCGCCTGCCCCAGACTTTCATGCAGCTCCAGGGCCTGCCCGGACTTCCTGGGAGGAAGAGCAGTGGCTCCTCTTGGCTTCTAGTGGCTGTAATGGCTGTGGTTCAGGCAGCTGTGTTCTGGGTCAGGAGGACCAACAGTGCAAGCCGTAGGGTCTGTCCAGCAACCCTTGTTGTAGTGTTGCTATTGGACACATTCTATAGCACGATTAGGGACCTTTTCCCTAGCAGTGGAGCCTCCAAACCCGAGTCTTCCACTCTTGCAAAGGTCTTCCAAGTTATTTAATACATTCCTTTTGGTTTGTTTGTTTGCTTAAATTAACCAGTTTGTTTCTGTTGCTTGCAAATAAAAACCCTCATCCTAATAGATTATAGGTTATTACATACTTACATGACATACATGAGAATGACATACACCAAAATTAGGATAAAACGTTGAGTGAAATCAGGCAGGAGTCCTCAGGGACTTTCAGTTGTGTCTCAAATTGTAACAATGGAAAAAACATAAACATATATAGCAAATGGAGTAAAATATCAATTTGTATTCATATTTGATATTAATACAATAAAGCTGGGTGGTGTGCATGGCGGTGTTATATTATCTTCATATTTTTATGAATATATTAACTACTCCATTATATGCACACACCAACACACACATGTAAACTTTTACTATCATTCAAAATGTACTATTCCGAACATTTCAAAGAAACAATATTCTACTGATATTACGTGTTTGTCTTTCCATGAAAGAAGATCCATTTCTAAGTCAGCCTGCATCTAAATTCACTAATAAACATTATGCTGAAAAAGGAAGAAACACATTGAAAATAGGTCTGGTGGGGCATTAAGGCAAATGCTGAAATAATGTATCATATTTGCATGCATGGGTTTTCTTATGCCAAGTAGGTACTGTAAATTACCATCATTTCATAGAAATGCGTTTCTACTGAGGAAAGGCATCAAGACATTTCAAAAAGCATAGCTTCAACAAACATAGCTGGTCATTCATCACACTAAGTTGCTTAGTGCATTTGTTTGCTTCAGCTGCTTTAACAAACTACCAGAGCCCAAGGGACTTATATGACAGAAATTAATTTTCTCACAGTTGTGGAAGCTGGAAGTCCATGATCAAGGTCCGTAGCGTCAGTGTCTGATGAAGGCTCTCTTCCCAGCTTATGGATGGCCACCTTACTGCTGTGTCCTCACGTGGCAGGCAGCAAAAGCCAGCTCTCTGGTGTCCTCTTCTTATAAGGACACTAATCTTATCAGATCAGGATCCTACCCTTATAACATCATTTAACCTTAGTTACCTCCATAAAGGCCCTATCTCCAAATACATTGAGGTTTGGAGCATCAACATACAAATTTTGGGGGGACCCATTGAGTCCACAGCACTCAGGTTAAGGGTAAAAAACTGAAAACACCCAGCACTTTGGAAGGCCAAGACAGGCGGATCACTTGAGGTCAGGAGTTCAAGACCAGCCTGGCTAAATGAAACCCCATCTCTTCTAAAAATACTAAAATTAGTCTGGCATGGTGGCACACTCCTGTTATCTCAGCTACTAGGGAGGCTGAGGCAGGATAATTGCTTGAACCCGGGAGGCGAGGGTTGCAGTGAGCCGAGATCGCTCCACTGCATTCCAGCCTGGGTGAAAAGAGCAAGACTCTGTCTCAAAAAAAAAAAAAAAAAAAGGCTGGGCCCGGTGGCTCACGCCTATAATCCCAGCACTTTGGGAGGTGGGCGGATCACAAGGTCAGGTAGTTCGAGACCAGCCTGACCAACATGGTGAAACCCTGTCTCTACTAAAAACACAAAAAGTTAGCCAGGCATGGTGGCGGGCACCTATAGACCCAGCTACTCAGGAGGCTGAAGCAGGAGAATCATTTAAACCCGGGAGGTGGAGGTTGCAGTGAGCCAAGACAGCACCACTGTACTTCAACTTGGGTGACAGACAGAGACTCTGTCTCATAAAAAAGAAAAAAAAAATGACACTGAAATCAGCAGTGAATATTTTAATGATAATAAAATGTACTCCTGGCCAGGCACAGTGGCTCATGCCTGTAATCCCAGCACTTTGGAAGGCCAAGATGGGAGGACTGCTTGAGGTGAAATTTGAGCCCAGCCTGGGCAACATAGCAAGACACCATCTCTGTATTAAAAAATAAAAATAAATGACATGTACTATTCTAGCTACCCAGGAATGCCAGTTTAAAATAACCTAATTAGGCCGGGCGCGGTGGCTCAAGCCTGTAATCCCAGCACTTTGGGAGGCCGAGACGGGCGGATCACGAGGTCAGGAGATCGAGACCATCCTGGCTAACACGGTGAAACCCCGTCTCTACTAAAAATACAAAAACCTAGCCGGGTGAGGTGGCAGCGCCTGTAGTCCCAGCTACTCGGGAGGCTGAGGCAGGAGAATGGCGTGAACCTGGGAGGCGGAGCTTGCAGTGAGCTGAGATCTGGCCACTGCACTCCAGCCTGGGTGACAGAGCGAGACTCCGTCTCAAAAAAAAAAAAAAAAAAAAAAACCTAATTAAAATATTACATTTTTAAACAAATTTCAACATCTCATAAAATTCTTTAAGCTAATTAAAATTCATGAAAACTTGGTTTTATATGCTTCATAACGCCCCTGGAAGTTTTGTGGAAACACAAACTTACCTCTACATGATAGATGTTAATACTGAAGCACAAAGAAGTGAGAAAATTTACAATTACATTAAGAGTAAGTGACAGGATGGGCACAGTGGCTCGCACCTGTAATCCCAGCACTTTAGGAGGCCGAGACAGGCAGATTACTTGAGATCAGGAGTTCAAGACCAGCCTAGCCAACATGCTGAAGGCTCATCTCTACAAAAACACAAAAATTAACTGGGCATCATGGTGGATGCCTGTAATCCCAGCTACTTGGGAGGCTGAGGTGGGAGAATCTCTTCAACCCAGGTGGTGGAGGTTGCAGTGAGCCGAGATCATGCACTCCAGCCTGGGCAACAGAGCAAAAATTCTGTCTAAAAAAAAAAAAAAGTAAGTGACAGATTATGAATCCAAATTTAGCTTTCTGATTTCCATTCTAGCTGTTGGGCTACAGGGCTTATTTAATAGAGACAATAAACCAACTCATAAATACCTTACAGGTATTTCAGGAGCCAGCAAGATAGCAGTATTACAATAGAAAAAATATATACATGTGTTCAAATCACAGCTGTCATTTACTACTCGCGTGTTTTTGGTATAATTACTGAATTTTCAGAGCCTCAGTTTTCTCATCTGTAAGGGAATAAAAAGTAACTTACAGACCAGCCTCGTATGCATTCTTCTCAGGTATGTTACTGTGCAATTAACATTCTAGTATTATTCTTATTGGTCAATTATTTGCAATCATTTGGATTCGCTGGTCCTCTGAACACATATTTTATGTTTGTTTCCCAGTCATCGGTGCCTGTATAGCTGAAAAGGCTTACGTCTAACTCTTTTAGTGTATTGACAAATATTTTAGCAGTGTTGGCAAATAAAATTCTGTCCAGAATTAAAATAAATGTCAGTGTTTTACTAATCACTTGTATATCAAGGATGTCCTTTCTGTCCTTTCATTTCTTTAATGTGATTTCTAACCATTATATTTCTAGGGTTCCTCTTCCCATTGAAAGCAAGGATACCTGGTTTGCTTCCCAGTTGGTTTGTCCCATGGTCCTAAGGAGAACACTGTGCAGGGACACAGGGCACATGTGCTGACATAGCTCTCACAGTATTCTGAAAGTGACAGACCTGGAGTATGATCACCTTAGAAGCAGCCAAATGTCCTCTACGGACCAGGTCATCACAGACTATGTCTTCTCCTCCAAGCAAAGGACAAGACTCTCAGAGAAGTGGCCAAAGTATATAGGGAGCTATATACTTTTTTTTTTTTAACTGAGGTATGACATTCATATAATAAGATCCCAAATCTTAAGGGTATATACTATAATGAATTTTTATGTATATACACACCTGTGTAATCACCACCCAGATCATATATAGAATTTTTCCAGGCTTGAAAAATCTCTCTCCTACTCCTTCTCATTGCATAACCTACCCATCTGCCCACCCCCAGGAACCCACTATTCTGCCTTCTATCAGCATGAATTATTTTCGTCTGTTCTAGATCTTCATGGACTCACACAGTGTGCACTTGTTGATACACAGTTAATTTTAATGCTTCTTCTACCAGAGAATGAGAATAGTAAATACCAGCCATGAGCCAATGAGCCAATATTCCCCCATTCTGTGCCCATAACAGACATTACTAATCCATTGTTCTTTTTTTTTTTTTTTTTTTTTTGTGAAACAGAGTCTTGCTTTTTTGCCCAGGCTGGAGTGCAGTGGCGTCATCTCAGCTCACTGCAGCCTCTACCTTCTGGGTTCAAGTGATTCTCATGTCTCAGCCTCCCGAGTAGCTGGCAAGCACCAACCACGTCTGGCTAATTTTTTTTTTTTTTTTTTTTTTTTTAGTAGAGTTAGAGTTTCACTGTGCTAGCCAGGCTGGTCTCAGACTTCTGGCCTCAAGTCATCCACGCCCACCTTGGCCTCCCAAAGTGCTGGGATTACAGGCGTGAGCCACCATGCCCAGTCCATCATTCTTTTCAACTGAGCCTAGACTGGCCCTAAGCTCTTTTTTGCTGATTGCACTCCGAATAGCCAACACAGACTGATTTCAGAAGCCACTTAGGAAACTAAGTTTGGAATCTATCACCGTGACTTTCATTTCCTGGCTGTCCCTTCTTTCTAATCCCACTGCTTCTGCCTACTTCAGGCCTTCATCACTCCTGACCTGATTTTCTCCAATGCTCTAACTGGTTCTTGCTTCTAGTCTTGAGACCTCTAATATTTCCTACCCATTTCAAGGTGTCTTTTGTTTTTGTTTTTGACATGGAGTCTTGCTCTGTCACCCAGGCTGGAGTGCAGTGGCGTGATCTTGGCTCACTGCCAACTCCGCCTCCTGGGTTCATGCCATTCTCCTGCCTCAGCCTCCCGAGTAGCTGGGACTACAGGTGCCCGCCACCATGCCTGGCTAATTTTTTGTATTTTTAGTAGAGATGGGGTTTCACCGTGTTAGCCAGGATGGTCTCGATCTCCTGACCTCGTGATCCTCCCTCCTCGGTCTCCTAAAGTGCTGGGATTACAGGTGTGAGCAGTACCCGACCCTTTTTTTTTCCTTTTTTTTTTTTTTTTTTTTTGCGATGGAGTCTCATGCTGTCACTCAGACTGGAGTGCAGTGGTGCAATCTCAGCTCGCTGCAACCTCTGCCTCCCAGATTGAAGCGATTCTCCTGCCTCAGCCTCCCTAGTAGCTGGGATTACAGGCACACACCATCACGCCCGGTTAATCTTTTGTATTTTTAGTAGAGACAGGATTTCACTATGTTGGCCAAGTTGGTCTCCAATGCCTGACCTCGTGATCCACCCGCCTCAGCCTCCCAAAGTGCCCAACCCAGTGTTCTTTTTAATATCCGAACATATCTGCATCATTCTTCTGCTTATGTCTCTAAGGACTTCCCTTTAGGCCAAGTCCAAGTTCCTTAGTGTGACATGAGGGCCCACTCCCACTGGGGTTCTCTTAGCCCTGCCTGTAGATGCCAAATATTTCTTTCAGATCTTTAAAGGTGTCAGAGTCTCGGTTAATCTTTCCTCTATCGGACAAGAGAAGGCCTCAGAGAAAGCCTTCTTCTGCCTGCCTCAATGCAGATTCTCTGCAGATGCAAATCTCCCCCACAAAAGACAGCTCTGCAGGGTGACTTCTACTCGTTGGCTCTCTGAACAGCCATCTCAAAATATGCCGAAGAAGTATATTTTGGGGTGAAATATTTTTATTTCCTTCAGTCCTCACTTTGAAACTTGATTCAAGTTTCACATCTTAAAAGCCAAGTTGATAGCTTTGCAGAGATTTGGGTGATAGGCTGCAGAGATAAAGATAGGCAAAGGAGTGGAAAAAAACAAATTTGGATAAGCAAAAATGGGCAAATTTAAATATATCGTTCCTATCTTCTTGAATCAGTCTCTTAGTCCTAAGAATAAATCAGCTCAGTTAAACATCTGTGTCCCATTCCAGGAGGTGGCATTGCAGATGGGCTAGGCCTTTAGAGATGACGCAGGCAAACAAACAGACAGATCTTTAATAAGAGGCACAAAATGTAAATTTTGACCAAGGACATATTATTTTGTACAACAGGGCTGACAGCAACCTTGCAAGGAGGTCACATGTCATTCTGTAACTCTGAAAGCTAAAGAAGGAGAATCTCGACAGCATTGGCTGAGTCCCCTAAATTTCCAGAAAGTTGATTATTTTTTAGGTCAGAAAGAGGAAGGGAATGATTCCATGACCAGAGAACCTAAAGAGAATACAAATAAGAAGGAAGAAGGTTATAAAACACAGACAACTTAGCCAAGAACTCTAGTGTCCTCTGAAAGAGTTGTGTGGCTGGATCAGGGCCTTAGCAATCTCTTAATTCTCTTTCATTCCACCTAACCAGGGAACCACAAGGCCTGCATGGTAGTGAAATGATTGAGCTGTACCTGGGAGGTGAACAGCAGTAGATACTCTGGTGGAAGCATCAGGGTGTAGACAGAGCTCTTACAAGGGTGGCCTGAGCCACAGAGAGTGTGTGGTGGGTTCTGGAAGTACAGGAAGGAAAGCCTTACCTTCCCAGCCTACTTTGAGGTTGGCTTCCTCTGCCCCTAGGCTGGAAGCTTCTTGATGGTAAGACTGTGTCATGTTCACCATGGTAGCCCCAGTCCCTATCCCTGGGCCCAGCTCATGGCAAACATTGAAAACATATTTGCTGAATGAATCAATGAACCAATGAATGAGTGAATGGTCTCTCAGTCTGATGGCCATGGTCACTGCTAATTCTTGGTCTCACTGGAGGTGTTTTTAGGATTATGGGCTTGTAAGCTGCTGAGTTAGGTTTCACCTACGGATACAAAGAAGCTGGTTCACCTGCAGATACAGAGAAACTGGGTGGATGGGAGGGCAGAATCACAGGTAAAAGGGGTCAGACTTCTCATTAGGACAACAAGGTACATCAAATCCCACAGGCTACGATATCTTTGGGTATAGAAAGGGTCTTATTTATGTACTCCCTTCTTTTTTTCTTTCTTTCTTTCTGTCTTTTCTTTTTTTTTTTTTTTTTTTTTTGAGATGGAGTCTTGCTCTGTCATCCAGGCTGGAGTGCAGTGGCGCGATCTCCACTCACTGCAACCTCCGCCTCCTGGTTAAGCAATTCTCCTACCTCAGCCTCCCGAGTAGATGGGATTATAGGTGCCCACCATCACGTCCAGATAATTTTTGTATTTCTAGTAGAGACAGGGTTTCACCATGTTGGCCAGGCTGGTCTTGAACTCCTGGCCTCAAGTGCTTGGCCTGCCTCGGCCTCCAAAAGTGCTGGGATTAAGTCATGAGCCACCACGCCCCGCATGATTAAAGGACCTTAAACAGACAAGTGACATGAAGAGATTTTTTTGTATTTTAGAAAGATAATTTTGGAAGAATGATATGGAAAGGGTCCAAGTGACAGAGAGGCCTGCTAACCATTTAACCAGGAGAGAAATGATCAGGCAGTAACAGTGGGTGGGAATGAAAAGGACGCTGGGTACGAGTGACAGCTAGAAGTGAGACTCTATAAGATCTGATATGTCAGTGAGGGAAGAATTTAAGGTATCTCCTTCTCACTGGGGCTCTTAGAACAGTAGCACTATTTTTTGAGATAGAGAATTCAGGAGGAGGAGGAGAAGAAATGTCTTGTTATCTATTACTGCACAACAAGCCACCCCAGGCTGGGTGTGGTGGCTCATGCCTGTAATCCCAGCACTTTGGGAGGCCGAGGTGGGAGGACTGCTTGAACCCAGGAGTTCAAGGTTAGCTTGGACAACATAGTGAGACCCTGTCTCTATTTTTAAAAAAAATTGGAAACTAAAAACAACCACCTATATTTACTTATGACCCTGCAGGGATGGCCTGACTCTTTCATGTAGCACTGGCTGGGACAGTTTGAGTACAGCTGAAAAATAGCCTCCTTCACAGGGCTGGCAGGCAGTGCCACTGCCACTGGGAGCTGAGTTATGACTGTGAGCCAGTGGGCCTCATTCTCCTTATGAAGGCCTCTCCACATAGCTGCTTGGATTTTCCCACAGCATGGAGTCTGAAGAAGGAAAACTCCAAGAGGTGAGGATGGAAACCATACATCTCTTAATGCCTGGCCTCAAAAGTTACACAGTCTGCTATTTTTCAAAGCCTGTCACAGGCCAGCCCAGATTCAAGGGGAACAGAAATAGCCCTCCATCTCTTGATGGGTAGAGTAGCAAAGAATACACAGCCATCTTCAATCTGCCGTAAGAATATTTGAAGAAAAAGATGACAATTTCAGGTGGGACATGTTGAGTTTGAAGTACCTGAGTGACATCAGTGTGGAGATGTCAAGAAGTAGGCAAGTCAGTGCACAGGTCTGGTTCTCAGAGGAGAGCACTAGCTTTGATAGACATTTGGTCACTTGATATAAATAGTGAGAATTATGTGTTGTCCAAAGACTGTATGAAGAGAGTGAATGGCAGGAGACAAGATGCAAGCTTTCAGTCCAATAGATATTAGGTCAAGTAGAGAAAAAGTTGTGCATGAGATGAAGACTAGGAAGCAAGACCTAGAGAAACAGAAAGAAGACAGAAGAGAGAGTGGCCACAGAAGCCCAGCAGAGAGTTGGAGGAGACACTGTTCAACAATTTCAAATGCCCTAAAGAGGTCAAGGAGGCCAGGTGCAGTGGCTCACACCTTAATCTCAGCACTTTGGGAGGCAAAGTCAGGTGGATCACTTGAGCCCAGGAGTTCCAGACCAGCCTGGGCAACATGGTGAAATCCCGTCTCTACAAAAAATACAAAATTTAGCCATGTGTGGTGATGCGTGCCTATGGCACCAGCTACTAGGGAGGCTGAGATGGGAGACTCACCCGAGTCCCAGTAGGTCAAGGCTACAATGAGCCATCATTGCACCACTGCACTCCAGCCTGGGCGACAGAGCAAGACTCTATCTAAATAAACAAATAGGTCAAGTAATATTAGAAACAAGAAAATGTCCACTGGTCTTGGCAATACAGAGGTCTTTGGTGAGCTTGTGAAGGTATTTCTAATGGAGGAATGAGGATAGAGTTTAAAATTTTTGGATTACTGAATGAAGCAAAAGATTTGTTGCCTGGAATTTAATATCTTTATAACTCTTTTTTCTTTTAGACTGGATCAGATTCCTTTTGGTTGCTCAAATATAACATTGTATCTGCTTCTAAATTCACAGGCAGCAATTGTCCTCTTCTGGTTCAAAGGCACAATCTCATCCCAGGAATTTTTTTGGTATGTGCTTGGAGATATAATGACTCTTTTAACTGGGCTGTTGTCTATGATGTTTGCATGACTTGGGGATTATTCATAGGGTCAACAGAAGGCTACCAAAATAGCTCAGCTTAAATCACAACCTTGGGATAATGCTTGACTTCAGGTCTTCTTATAACTGCAGACTTTGTAACTGTTACGTTATCCTTACTGTTACTCTAATGAATTTAAAAATTGAATACTCTGTTAAAACTGAGGTGGCCAAATCATTCGCCTCATGAGTTCATATGAAAATTAAGGCCGGGCGCGGTGGCTCAAGCCTGTAATCCTAGCACTTTGGGAGGCCGAGACGGGCGGATCACGAGGTCAGGAGATCAAGACCATCCTGGCTAACATGGTGAAACCCCGTCTCTACTAAAAAATACAAAAAACTAGCCGGGCGAGGTGGCGGCCGCCTGTAGTCCCAGCTACTCAGGAGGCTGAGGCAGGAGAATGGCGTGAACCCAGGAGACGGAACTTGCAGTGAGCTGAGATCCGGCCACTGCACTCCAGCCCAGTAAGTGCTAAAATTTAATTCTCACCTTTATGAAGCTTATAACCTGGTTGAGGAGATATGGATACATAAAAAATCCACAGTGTAAGACCTAGTAGCCGGGCGCGGTGGCTCAAGCCTGTAATCCCAGCACTTTGGGAGGCCGAGACGGGCGGATCACGAGGTCAGGAGATCGAGACCATCCAGGCTAACATGGTGAAACCCCGTCTCTACTAAAAATACAAAAAACTAGCCGGGCGACCTGGCGGGCACCTGTAGTCCCAGCTACTCGGGAGGCTGAGGCAGGAGAATGGCGTAAACCCGGGAGGCGGAGCTTGCAGTGAGCTGAGATCCGGCCACTGCACTCCAGCCTGGGCGACAGAGAGAGACTCCGTCTCAAAAAAAAAAAAAAAAAAAAAAAAAAAAAGACCTAGTAAAATAACTACTGTAAACGAGACAGCCTAATGTGGTAGAGAAAAAGCATGAACTTTGAAAACAAGCACACTTGAGTTCAAACCTTGGTTCTACTATTTGCTTGCGGTGTGACCTTTGGTAAATTACTAAGCTTCTCTGAGCTTGTATCCTCCCTTTCAAAAGGGGGAAATAATAACCAACTCATAAAATTATTGTAAAAATTCAGTGAAATAATGTGCACAAAGTGCTTGTTTCAATTCCTGGCACATCATATGCGATAAATGCTAATTCCCTTCCACTGGTTTTTCAGTTCAACAAATGTTTATTGACTGTCTACTCTGTGCCAAACACAAGTACTGAATACTGAAGATACACTCACTCAGTCAGTCAATGAAACAAGCCACAGTTCCTTCTGCCAAGGAGCTCCTAGTCCGGTGGGGTGAGCCACAGCCTGAGGCTTCCTGAGAAGTGTCATATGGGCATAGCCACTTGTGTTTCCTCAAACATGGTGCTTGTTTGAAGAAGGAATGTTCCTGACTGAGCACAGTGGCTCATGCAGTAATCCCAGCACTTTGGGAGGCCAAGGTGGGAGGATTGTTTGAACCCAGGAGTTCAAGACCAGCCTGGGCAACATAGTAAGACCTTGTCTCTACAAAATTAAAAAAATTAGCTGGGCTTGGTAGTGTATGCCTGTAGCCCAAGCTACTCAGGAGGCTGAGGCAAGAGGATCACTTGAGCCTGGGAGGTCAAGACTGCAGGGAGCTGTGATTACACCACTGCACTCCAGCCTCAAAATTTATGCGGTATGCTATTGCTCATAATATGGGTTAAAGCCAGCTGTATACTAGCCCCTAAAAGTAGGTAGGATTTTGACCGAGAGATGAGAAGAAGGAAGAGAAAGAGGTTCCAGGCAGAGGACATGTTGTAAGTAAAGGTAAGGTTTGGAACACAAGGAACCAGGTGACCTGATTTTTAGTCTAAGAACTTCCCCTTTAACCAGCTGTATTTATTTGGGTTCGTGTCATCTGGAAAAAAAGAAGACTGGGTTAGATTAGTGGCTCTCAATCACGGCTGATGCTTTGGATACACGAAAAAAAAATGACTTCTGGGCTTTACCCTCGAACAATTAAATCAGAATGTCTGTGGGTGAGACCCAGCATTGGTATTCTCTTTATTACAATATAGTTTATGTACAATGTTATGCGTTCATTTCAAGTGAGTATTTTAAGCGCCAATGAGTTTGACAAATGTATGTACCCATGTAATCACTTCCACGGTCAAGACAGAAAACACTGCCATCACCCCAAAAAGTTTCCTTTGGCCCATTAGTTGCCAGTCCTTCCAACGTCATCCCCAGGCCACCACTGATCAGTGTTCTGTCACTATAGATTAGGTTTGTCCCTTCTAGAATTTCATCTAAAAGGATTCATATGCCTGTAATCGCAGCACTTTGGGAGGCTGAGGCAGGCGGATCATGAGGTCGGGAGTTCAAGACCAGCCTGGCCAACATAGTGAAACCCTGTCTCTATGAAAAATACAAAAAATTAGCCGGGCATGGTGGCAGGTGCCTGTGATCCCAGCTACTCAGGAGGCTGAGGCAGGAGAATCACTTGAACCCGGGAGGCGGAGGTTGCAGTGAGCGGAGATCACGGCACTGCACTCCAGCCCGGGTGACAGTGCAAGACTCCATCTCAAAAACAAGAAAAAAAAAAAGGATTCATACAATAAGTATTATTTTGTCTGGCTACAATGAGGTATCAGTGTTTGTTTTAAAAGTTTCTCTGGGTGATTTTAATGAGAAGCAATGACTGGATGATCTCTCAGGACCCTTCCAGCTAAAAAGATGCCATTATTTCATCTGCTAGCCTAGAGGCACTTTATGAAAGTTGCATTTTGGGAATAATATATATGATAGGTATCACTGTAATAATTATGACAATGGTAGTACTAATGTTTATTGATCTTTAACTATGTGCCCAGGCACTGCGCTAAGTTATTCATGTGTATTTTCTTATCTAAATCCCCACAGCAATCCAGGGGGTAGGTACTAATTTTACCCCTGATAATAGAGGTGCAAACTGAGACACAGGTTAAGTTATCTAAGGCCAAGGAGCTCGCATGTGGTGGGATCAGAATTCAAATCCAGATTTTCTCACTATGAACAGAGACTGCTTTTAATCAAAATTCTGCAAGAGTTTCTACAAGGTGAAATCTCAGCCCCCACTTCCTCGGACATGCTCATAAGAAGTGTAAAGTGGCCGGCCGCGGTGGCTCAAGCCTGTAATCCCAGCACTTTGGGAGGCCGAGAGGGGCGGATCACGAGGTCAGGAGATCGAGACCATCCTGGCTAACATGGTGAAACCCCGTCTCTACTAAAAAATACAAAAAAAAACTAGCCGGGCGAGGTGGCGGGCGCCTGTAGTTCCAGCTACTCGGGAGGCTGAGGCAGGAGGATGGCGTAAACCCGGGAGGCGGAGCTTGCAGTGAGCTGAGATCCGGCCACTGCACTCCAGCCTGGGCTACAGAGCGAGACTCCATCTCAAAAAAAAAAAAGAAGTGTAAAGTGATCCCAGATGAATGCATTCAACTTGTTGATGAGTTCCAGCTGGGGAGAAGAAATAATTCAAATGTACATTTAGCAAGAAGGCGCAGAACCTCTTACCGCAATATGCAAAGGAAACCAGCTTGTTTCAAGTGTCAAGTGACAATTTAGACAAGAGAAAGGGACTCAGTACAAATGAGATGGGACAGAGGCTGCATCCCGTGTGTGTCTTCTGAGATATATTCAAAATAGGAAAGAAAAACTAACTCATCCACTGATTTCACCATAGTAATGCAGATTATTTCCTGAAATTTCAATACACAGATGCACGTGTGTGCAAACACACACACACACATCTATTTTCAGTTTTCAAAATATTAATCACTGTCACTATGAACAATGAACAACTAGTCTTATTTTGTGGTGGAGGAGTCTCCTCCTTCCCAGGAGGTTCCCACAGTACCTGACAGGTGACCAAATATCACTCTGCTCCTGCAAGCCTATCTGATTCTGGGAGTCTTGGCGGACGTGCTTGGTTGGTTTACAGGCTGTGCTTCCTATAAATTCACTGGTGGCTTTAAAAAAAAAAAAAAAAAACCATCAGCACGATGAAAATGTATGTCCTCCTTAAGTTGCACTCACCCATGACATCCAAATCAAAGGCTTGTCAGCTAAAGTTGTCCCAGTTCCTTGCAAGAGAATATTAACAATTAATCCTGATCACCTGAAACAAACAGGTTCCTATTCAAATACGGGCTGTCAGTATCTGGCTGTCAAGCCAAGAGCAAGGCTAAGGCCTCAGCCTGCCTAGCTGTCTGCCCGCTGGGTGACAGTGTTGATCCATCTGAAATAAATGTGCTTTGTCTCTGGGCCAGAAAACACCAGGTCCCTAAAAGGAAAGACTGCATCCAGATGGTATTCTGAGGGCCTTGGGAAACGCTTTGCCTTCCTTCCCGGAGAGAAGCAGAATGGTTCTGTGTTTTCTTTTTCTTTCAAAGGAAGATATGAGGTGAAGAATTGTTCTGATGTTACCATATTGGGCTAGGTTTCTCCGGGCAAAGTGCTACAGAGAATGATGTGATTATCCGTCATAAATTAACTTGCATTTTTCCTGCTAATTTAATGAGGGCAAAGAGCTTGCAATGAGCGTTGTGAAAACTCAGCTGAAAATTCATTTCAGCTGTTTATTCAGATGCACGTGGCTGGAAGGATTCTTTAACCAAGGTGTTCCTTTTTATACACATGTGCATCCAGGGCTCTGGGAAGGGATAAGATTGTCTCTGTGGAATGTTATTTCCAAATTGCCAGCTCACATATTTACGTTAGTCTGTCTGTTCTGACATGATCCTTGACTTCAAGAGGAAAGAGACTTACTGTTCAGATACAAATACTGTTCAGATACAAATACAGGAACAGGCCAGGTGCAGTGGCTCACACCTGTAATCCTAGTACTTTGGGAGGCTGAGGCGGGAGGATCACTTGAGGCCAGGAGTTTGGGACAAGCCTAGTCAACATGGTGAAACCCCATCTCTAATAAAAATACAAAAATTAGCCAGGCATGGTGGTGTGTGCCTACAATCCCAGCTACTTGGGAGCCTGAGGCAGGAGAATCACTTGAACCCAGGAGGTGGAGGTTGCAGTGAGCCAAGATCGTACTACTGCACTCCAGCCTGGGTGACACAGCGAGACTCTATTTCACAGAAAAAAGAAAAAAAAAAACCACACAGGAATAAATATTGTAGTTATAATCCCAGGTGACCAGTGGAAATGGTGGAAGTGTGTAGTGACACTGCAGTAGAGGAGAGAGAATGAGGGAACCAACCATGTCTCTCCTTTAAAGGGACAAGACAGAAAATGAGTTGAGTGCTTCAGGAGGCTTTAAAAGGCTCGGTTTGGGCCATTTTTTGTTCTCCTCCACTGTACCTCTCCAAAAATAGAGTGAAGAGAATAGTGACTCAAAACATTGTGACTCTTCATCACAACGTTTTATGAGCAATGAAGCCATGTTAATTTTTTTTTAAGAGAGACAGAATCTCACTCTGTCACCTAGACTGGAGTGCAGTGATACAATCATAGCTCACTGCAGCCTCGACTCCTGGGCTCAAGGGATCCTCCCACCTCAGCCTCCTAAGTAGCTAGGACTGCAGGCAGACACCATCACATGTGGTTACTTTTATTTTTTGTAGGTTCAGAGTCTCACTATGTTGCCCAGACTGGCGTCAAACTCCTGGCCTTAAGTGATCGATCCTCCTGCCTCATCTTCCCAAAATGGGGGGATTACAGGCATGAGCCACTGCACCAAGCCAAAGTCATGTTTATGTGAGACTTTGTCCCAAATTCTTATAATCAGGTTGAAAGACTAAAATAGAATTATCCACTTAAGAAATTATATCACAAAACTTTTAGTACTTAGTATATGTGCTGCTGAAGTGAGCACAACAAAACTTATAGTACTTAAATAGTTGCTTGACTGGGCATAGTAGCTCAGGCCTGTAATCTCAGCACTTTTGGAGGCCTAGACAGGAGGATTGCTTAAGGCCAGGAGTTCGAGACCAGCTTGGGCAACATAGTGAGACCCCCCCATCCAAAAAAATTATTTTTAAGTTTCTTTTTTCTCCTTTGCTTTATTTAATATTATTTGGTCCAACTTATTTGAGCCAAGTTAGCGCATTTATATTTTATTACATGTGACATAATAAAGGTTTGGGGTTTTTTAATAACAAAGGTTTTTGATATTTCAATTACACTACAACTGCAGTCGTATTTTCTAAAGGAGCTCTCCTTGAGTTCTGAGAACCTCAAATGAGGGTGAGGAATACAAACAGGTGGGCTGGGGATTGGGTTTTTGCTCCCTGAGACTCACACAGACCTTGAGCACCACGGAGCCAAGGACCATCAAAGCCAGAGGGTGAAGCTGTTGAGCTGTGAGTCACTTCCCTGTCTCTCCTCTTTGGACACTTCAAAGCCTTTTCTAACTTTAGCTACAGAACACCCAGACAGCATGGGCCCACTTAGGGCAAACTGCAACCACACACTTTTTTTTTTTTTTTTAGAGGGAGTTTTACTCTTGTTGCCCAGGCTGGAGTGCAGTGGCATGATCTCAGCTCACTGCAACCTCCACCTCCCGGGTTCAAGTGATTCTCCTGCCTCAGCCTCCTGAGTAGCTGGAATTACAGATGTGCACTACCACACCTGGCTATGTTTTGTATTTTTAGTAGAGATGGGGTTTCACCATGTTGGCCAGGCTGGTCTCGAACTCTTGACCTCAAGTGATCCACCTGCCTCGGCCTCCCAAAGTGCTGGAATTACAGGTGTGAGCCACTGTGCCCAGCTCCACACGCATTTTTATATCCTATTTGGTGTATATTAAGGATATTTTATCAGAGTTTTGGTAGCCTCTACCTATCAGGGGCCAACCGCATGATCAGCAGAGAGGGTAAAAGGATTTATGAGGAGGCCTTGGGCAGCTGAGATTGAGAACTTTCTGGGACTCACCAGAGCAGAGCAGTTTCTCCTGGGAAGCAAACCCAACCTGGACATCTTCATGTGGGCCTGCCTTCATCACCAGTGACTCACAATGAAAGCAACACTAAAAAGAGAATGGGATAGAAGTATGTGTGCCCACAGCAGCTCTGGGAACACCCGTATCTGTCTGTCTCTGCAGAGATGTGCACGGATCCACTCATCTTTCTGTTTCTTTTCCTTTTTTTTTGAGACAGTCTTGCTCTGTCACCCAGGCTAGAGTGCAGTGGCACAATCTTGGCTCACTGCAACCTCCACCTCCTGAGTTCAAGCAATTCTCCTGCCTTGGCCTCCCGAGAAGCTGGAATTAACTGGTGCCCTCCACCAGGCCCGGCTTATTTTTGTATTTTTAGCAGAGACAGGGTTTCACCATGTTGGCCAGGCTGGTCATGAACTCCTGACCTCAAGTGATCCACCTGCCTCGGCCTCCCAGAGTGGTGGGATTACAGGCCTGAGCCACTGCATCCAGGCGACATCTTCCAATTTATTTTACCTTCTTAGTGTTCCAATCCTGAAGGTCTTTGGAGGCTTATGTGACTGCTTTGTGAGAAGTCAGCACCACGGATTATTTGCACAGAGGGTCTTCTGGTATACCTTGATTTTTGAAAATGCAGAAAAGCATAACAAAAGAAATCAAAAGCATTCACACTTCTGCTACCCAGAACTAAGCACTGCTAATGGTTAGTTGTACGCGCACACCTCATTTTACTGTGCTTTGTAGATACTGCATTTCACAAATATTGTGTTTTTTACAAACTGAAGATTTTTGACAACCCTGTGACCTGCAAGTCTATCAGCACCATTTTTCCAACACTATGAGCTCACCTCATGTCTCTGGGGCACATTTTAATAATTGTAGCAACACTTCAAACTTTTTTTTTTAAAGACAGGATCTCCCTCCCGTCACCCAGGCTGGAATGCAGTGGCGTGATCTTAACTCACTGCAGCCTCCATTTCCCGAGCTCCTGCCTCAGCCTCTCAAGTGGCTGGGTGTACACGTGCACACCATGACACCCGACTAGTTTTTTGTATTTTTAGTAGCTATGGGGTCTCCCCATGTTGCCCAAGCTGGCCTTGAAATCTCAGGCGCAAGCCATCTGCCCACTTTGGCCTCCTAAAGTGTTAGGATTAAAGCGGTGAGCCACAGAGCCTGGCCTCAAACTTTTCATTATTATTATATTTCTTATAGTGATCTGTGATCAATGATCTTTAATGTTACTATTGTAACTGTTTTCAGGTACCACAAACCAAGGTCATATAAAATGGCTTAATTTTGATGAATATTGCTTGTATTTTGACTGCTCCGCTGACTGGCTGTTTTCTCAGTCTCTTTCCCTCTCCTCTAGTCTCCCTATTCCCTGAGACACAACAATATTGAAATTAGTCCATTTAATAACCTACAGTGGCCTTTAAGTGTTCAAGTGAAAGGCAGATTGGCCATCTCTCACTTTAAATCAAAAGCCTAGCAATGATTAAGCTTAGTGAGAAGGGCATGTTGAAAGCTGACATAGGCAGAGAACAAGGCTGCCTTGCACCAATCAGCTTAGCCAAGTTGTGAATGCAAAGGAAAAGTTCTAGAAGGAAATGAAAATGCTACTCCAGTGAATACACAAATGATAAGAAAGCAAAACAGCCTTATTACTGATAGGGAGAAAGTTTTTGTCATCTGGATAGAAGATCAAATCAGTCACAACATTCCTTAAGACAAAGCCTAATCCAGAGCAAGGCCCTAACTCTCTTCAATTGTGTGAAGGCTGAGAGAGATGAGGAAGGTGCAGGAGAAAAAGCTAAAACTAGCAGATGTTGGTTCCTGAGGTTTAAAGAAAGAAGTGGTCTCTGTAGTATAAAGGTGCAAGGTAAAGCAGCAAGTTCTAAATATAGAAGCTGCAGTAAGTTCTCTAGATCTAACTAAGATCATTGGTAAAGGTGGCTACACTAAACAGATTTTTAATGTAGATGAAACAGCTATATATAAACCTGTGTGTGTGTGTGTGTATATATATTTTTTTTTTAAGTGAAAGCAAGTTTATTAAGAAAGTAAAAGAATAAAGAATGGCTACTCCACAGACAAAGCAGACCCAGGGGCTGCTGGTTGCCCATTTTTGTGATTATTTCTTGATTATATGCTAAACGAAGGTTAGATTATTCATGCCTCCCCCTTTTAGACCATATAGGGCAACTTCCTGAGGTTGCCATGGCACTTGTAAACTGTCATGGCACTGGTGGAAGTGTAGCAGTGAGGATGACCGGAAGTCACTCTCGTCACCATGTTGGTTTTGGCTGACTTCTTTACTGCAACCCGTTTTATCAGCAAGGTCTTTATGACCTGTATCTTGCACCTACCTTTTAACTCATCCTGTGACTTAGAATGCCTAACCATCTGGGAATGCCACCCAGTAGGTCTCAGCCTTATTTTACTTAGTCTTTCTACAGGATGGAGTCGCTCCGGTTCAAATGCCTCGGACATTTCCCCCCGTCTCTTTTATAAGAGAACCCTTAATCCTAAGCGTTGCAGAGGGCTGAAGATCCATCTTCTATAATTTCTTCAGGCTGAACAGGGGCAATGATATTCCTGCCTAACTACTGGGTCTCTTGCATTCGGGGTAGAGAAGAGCTCAGTCAAAAAGCGTTAGTATGTTGAGGTGCATTCGTAACTTTGAGTTCTGACCAAACGTGATATCTGGAAGATTAATAAGTGTTCAATTTAGGAAAATGTTGAGTAAGCTTATTTCGCATTCCTACACAAAGAGTACAGTAGCAATATATTCCACAAGAGTAAAGCAAAATAAGTACAATTATCCCAAGTAAACTAAATAAGGAGGCTATCTATGAACTGGGCAACTGCTGGAACCAAACTGATATGGAGTCAGTAGTTGATTCCAATATGTGCCCAGAATTAGAATATTGATCTAGATTTTTTATATTACCCATCCCTCTTGTTTCTTCTGAGCTGCAGTCGGAGATCACTGATTGGTTCACAGGAATAAGCAAAGTTAGCCTAAATTGCAGGGGAAAAAACCCTCAAAAACAACCAATGAGACTAGAATCTAATAACAGGTGTACCATAGCGCTTGAAACATAAATTTTTTCTCTCTCCAGTCTTCCATTTTTACTAAAGACAAATCATGGGAAGACTGATTGGCTTTATTATGCTTGGCTTGATTATTTGTATAAAGCACAGCAAGAATAATTTTTTTTTCCATATAGGGTTTTAAAGTTGGCTTTGATGGAACTCTGTTCCGTAAGGAATCTCAGATAAGACCTTTTTAAAGCTGAGCCCAGCCATGGGTTTGTATCCTCAAATACCTAGGAGTCGAGTAAATTCCTCTCCTCTTTAGGTCCCAAGATAACTTGTGGCTTCTGGGCCTGTTGGAAAGTGACATCTTTACTTACCATAGGTTAGGAATCCTGCACAGAAACAGCCTTGTATTGGAAGAAGATGCCAGCTAGGACTTTTGTAGCTGTAGAGAAGTCAATGCTTGGCTTCTAAGCTTCAAAATACAGGCTGACTCTATTGCTAAGGGCTAGTGCAGCTGGTGACTTTAAGTGGAAGCCAGTGCTCATTTACCATTCCAAAAATTCTGGAGCCCTTAAGAATTATGCTAAATCTACTTTGCCTGCACTCTATATAGAACAACAAAGCCTGGATGACAGCACATCTGTTTCTACCATAGTTTACTAAATATTTCAAACCCACAGTTGAGACCTACTGCTCAGAAAATAAAAGATTCCTTTTGAAATATTGGCTGGACATGCTGGCTCACACCTGTAATCCCAGCACTTTGGGAGGCTGAGGCAGGTGGATCACTTGAGGTCAGGAGTTTGAGACCAGCCTGGCCAACTTGGTGAAACCCCGTCTCTAATAAAAATATAAAAATTAGCCGGGCATAGTGGTACACACCTGTAGTCTCAGCTACTTGGGAGGCTGAGGCATGAGAATCGCTTGAACCCAGGAAGTGGAGGTTGCAGTGAGATGAGATCATGCCACTGCACAGCCTGGGCAACAGAGTGAGACTATCTCAAAAAAATAAAATTACTACTCATTGGCAATGCACCTAGTCACCTAAGATCTCTGATGAAATGACAAGAATATTAATGTTTTCATGCCTGCTTACAGAACATGCACTCTGCAGCCGACGAATCAAGGAGCAATTTTTAACTTTCAAGTCTTTTTTTTTTTTTTTTTTTTTTTAAGAAAGGGCCTCACTCTGTGACCTAGACTGGAGTGCAGTGGTGCGTTCATGGCTCACTGTCACCTCAAAGTCCTGTGCTCAAGTGATCTTCCTGCCTCAGCTTCCAGAGTAGCTAAGACTACACGCATGGACCATGATGCCCAGCTAACTAAAAAAAAATTTTTTTGTGGAGATGGGGTCTCGCTATGTTGGTCAGGCTGGTCTTGAGCTCCTGGCCTCAAGTGATTCTCCCACCTTAGCCTCCCAAAGCACTGGGATTACAGGTATGAGCCACCACACCTGGCCTCAAATCTTATTATTTAAAAAATATGTGTTGTAAAGCTATAAGTGCCATAGATAGTGATTCTTCTGATGGATCTGGGCAAATACATTGGAAACCTCTGGAAATAATTTACTATTCTAGATGCTATCATTTGTGACTCATGGTAGGAGGCCAAATTATCAACATTAACAAGAGTTTGGAAGTTGATTCCAACGCTCAGGGTGACTTTCAGGGGTTCGATACTTTAGTGGAGAAAGTAGCTACAGCTGTGTTGGAAATAGCAAGAGAACTCGATTTAGAAGTGGAGCCTAGCCGGGCGTGGTGGCTCATGCCTGTAATCCCAGCACTTTGGGAGGCTGGGGGGGTGGGTAGATCACCTGAAGTGGTGAGTTCGAGACCAGCCTGACCAACATGAAGAAACCCTGTCTACTAAAAATACAAAATTAGCTGGGCATGGTGGTGCATGCCTGTAATCCCAGCTACTCGAGAGGCTGAGGCAGGAGGATCACTTGAACCCAGGAGGTGGAGGTTATGGTCAGCTGAGATCACACCATTGTACTAGCCTGGGCAACAGGAGCAAAACTCTGTCTCAAAAAAAAAAAAAAGAAGAAGAAGAAGAAGTGGAGCCTGAGGATGTGCATTGCTGCGATCTCATAAGACTTGAATGGATGAGAAGTCACTTCTTATAAATCAGCAAAGAAAGTGGCTTCTTGAGATGGAATCTACTTCTGGTGAAGATGCTGTGAACATTGCTGAAATGACAACAAAGGATTGGCATTTTATATAACCTTAGCTGATAAAGCAGCAGCAGGCTTGGAGAGGATTGACTCCATTTTTTTTTTTTTTGAGACAGAGTCTTACTCTGTCACCCAGGCTGGAGTGCGGTGGCACGATCTTGATCTTGATTCACCGGAACCTCCACCTCCTGGGCTCAAGCAATTCTCATGCCTCAGCCTTCTGAGTAGCTGGGACTACAGTCGTGTGCCACCATGCCTGGCTAATTTTTGTAGTTTTGGTAGAGATGGGCTTCTACTAAACCTTTTTTTTTTTTTTTTTTAAAGTTTCACTGTGTTGTCCAGGCTGGTCTTGAGCTCCTGATCTCAGGTGGTCTGCTCGCCTCAGCCTCCCAAAGCACTGGGATTTACAGGCATGAGCCACTGCGCCCAGACAATTGACTCCAATTTTGAAAGAAGTTCTACTACAGGGAAAATGCTATCAAACAGCATTGCAGGCCACAGAAAAATCTTTCATGAAAGGAAGAGTCAATCAATGCAGCAAACTTCATCGTTGTCTTATTTTTAAAAATTGCCACAATCACAGCCTTCAGCAACCACCACCCTGATTAGTCAGCAGCCATCAACATCAAGGCAAGACCCTCCACCAGCAAAGAGATTATGACTCACTGAAGGCTCAGATGATCCTTAGCAGTTTTTAGCAATAAAATATTTTTTAATTAAGGTATGTACCTTTTTTAGACAATGCTGTTGCACACTTTATAGCCTACAGTATAGTATTAGCATAATTTTTATATTCACTGGAAAACCAAGAAAAATCTGTGACTAACTTTATTGTGATATTTGCTTTATTGCAGTGGTCTAGAACCAAACCTGCAGTATCTGTGAGGTGTGCTTGTATGTCCTCCCAATATTTATACACACACATATACACACATATACATGCCAAATTAGGATGTTGGAGTACATAGAACAACATATTATAAGCATATTATAGGGAAATCCCTATATTACTAAGTATTGTTACTCTATTCTTTCATAGTAGCATCCTTTGTGTGGACTGCATAATATTCCATTATATGAATATACCATAATTTATTATTTAATACATCATGTGTTGTTCGATATTAAATTACTTATTTATTTATTTATTTTAAAGATAGAGTCTCACTCTGTCACCCAGGCTGGAGTGCAGTGGCATGATCATGGTTCACTGCAGCCTTGACCTCCTGGGCTTAAGTAATCCTCACACCTCAACCTCTCAAGTAGCTGGGATGGCAGGCACATGCCACTGTGCTCCACTAATGTTTTCATTTTTTGTAGAGATGGGGTCTTTTTTTTTTTTTTTTTTTTGAGATGGAGTCTTGCTCTGTCACCCAGGCTGGAGTGCAGTGGCATGAGCTCAGCTCACTGCAAGCTCCGCCTCCTGGGTTCCTGCCATTCTCCTGCCTGCCTCAGCCTCCCGAGTAGCTGGGACTACAGGTGTGTGCCACCATGCCCAGCTAATTTTTTGTATTTTTAGTAGAGACGGGGTTTCATCATGTTAGCCAGGATGTTCTCAATCTCCTGACCTTGTGATCCGACCACCTTGGCCTCCCACAGTGCTGGGATTACAGGCGTGAGCCACTGTGCTCGGCCTAGAGATGGGGTCTGTTGCCCAAGCTGGTAAATTATTTTAAAGAAGAATGTTTAAAAAATTAGAGTTGTCCAAATGTTGGAATGAATAGCCTTATAAAGCAGTGAGCTCTTTTTTCCAGAGGCTAGAATATAATTTTTAGGAGATATTCAGAAGAAATTCCTACCCTGAGGGGGTGCCTTCCTTCTATTCTCTGGGCCCCTTTTCTCTTGGCAGTTACTTTTCTTCCCAGGGTTCACCGTCTTCCCCTATGCTTCAGTCTCCCTTTGACCTTATGATCCTGAACATCTCCTTTCCCCTCCTTAGTACCAGATGCACAAAACACTGATTTTGCTTCTCTGTCCCCACCACAGAGTTTTGGAGCCTAGGAAGAAAGTCTCTTTCCTGGCCAATATGACCATATACACAGTCTTTAGGTCCAATAGCCTTTTTTGTTTAATAGTTAAGGAGCTCAGCATCATGTCATAAAAACACCATAGGCCTTTGGTGTCTTTAAAAATGGGATACTACTGGCCGGGCGCGGTGGATCAAGCCTGTAATCCCAGCCCTTTGGGAGGCCAAGACGGGCGGATCACCAGGTCAGGAGATCGAGACCATCCTGGTTAACACAGTGAAACCCCGTCTCTACTTAAAAGAAAAATACAAAAAACTAGCCTGGCGAGGTGACGGGTGCCTGTAGTCCCAGCTACTTGGGAGGCTGAGGCAGGAGAATGGCGTAAACCCGGGAGGCAGAGCTTGCAGTGAGCTGAGATCTGGCCACTGCACTCCAGCCTGGGCAACAGAGCGAGACTCTGTCTCAAAAAAAAAAAAAAAAAGGGATACTACTGGCTGGGCGTGGTGGCTCACGCCTGTGATCCCAGCACTTTGGGAGGCCAAGGCAGGCAGATCACCTGAGGTCAGGAGTTCAAGACCAGCCTGACCAAAATGGTGAACCCTCATCTCTACTAAAAACACAAAAAATTAGCTAGGCATGGTAGTGCGCACCTGTAATCCCAGCTACGCAGGAGGCTGAGGCAGGATAATCTTTTGTACTCAGAGTGAGACTCTGTCTCAAGAAAAAAAAAAAAAACAATAAAAGGGCAGGGATACTACTTAGGATAGATGCAGAAAAGAGTTGGCTGAAGAAATATAAGTGCATGTGAGGTAAGAAAAAAATAAGCCCAGGAGTTTGAGGCTGCAGTGAGCTGCGATTGCATCCTGGCACTCCAGCCTGAGTGATAACAGCAAGACTCTGTCAAACAAACAAAAAAAGGTAAGAAAATAGTCTTTCGGGGGATGCCGCCTTATCCAGGTTAGTAGCATTGTTTTAATCTCGTGAGATCCCCAGTGTTGACTTTGATCACATTCGAATAGAAACTCTGCTCTTCATATTTTTGTTCGATCCTTTACAGTAACTACAGAATCAATATTTGTCTAGTTGCTTTGTGATGAAGAGTGAATCCCTAACTTTTTCAAAAGTGAGCACGGAGTTTTTATTTTCTATTTGAGAGGCTACTGTTTAATCTACAGAAGTAAAACTAAGTCTGTAATTTAAGTTCAGATGAAGAAATTTGTTGGATGTATTTCAGCAACTGTTATCATCAATCAAAAGGAGTAAGTCACATTGTCATCGGAATGACATGTTTATAGAGGACTGTAAACACAATTCTAAACGTTTCTGATAAAACACTGAATTACAAAGCTTCAGGCTGAAGCAGCTGGCAGACCCTAGCCACTGCTGCTTTCAAATGTGCCGTTTTGCCTTTTTCTCAGTCTCCGCCAAGCTGGCTGTAACTTAGCGCTTGTGCTTAGGAACAGTGTTCTTTATTTAGGGTCCAACTGCCTAGGTTTTAGAAAAAAAGACCTTTAGTTCCAAGTCTTGGGCTGGGCGCAGTGGCTCACGCCTGTAATCCCAACACTTTGGGAAGCTGAGGCAGGAGGATTACCTGAGGTCGGGAGTTCGAGACAAGCCTGGTCAGCACGGCAAAACCCCATCTCTATTAAAAATACAAAAAGTAGCCGGGCGTGGTTGCATGTGCCTATATTCCCAGCTACTCGGGAGGCTGAGACAGGAGAATTGCTTGAACCCAGGAGGTGGAGGTTGTAGCGAACAGAGATCACGCCACTGCACTCCAGCCTGGGCAACAAAGTGAAACTCTGTCTCAAAAAAAAAAAAAAAAAAAAAAAAAAAAAAAAGTCATTGCTGGACAATACATTTCTCTCCTTAGTAATAAAGAGCTCTTTCCTTCCTAATACCTCAGAGTTTTGTCCTTTAGAGTTGGATTTGACTTGAATTTAGTATAAATGGCTAATAATAATTTACATCAAAGAACCTGTTTTAATTTATAAAGCATTCGGTGTGTTTCATTTTGCATGTGTATCACATTTATAACAGTTTTGTGAGGTCAGCAAAGCAAGGGTCATTCCTCTCTTCCTGACTGGGGAGGCCGAGTCTAAGGAGTGAATTGGCTTACCCAGGATTATACAGGCAATCAGTTCTGACGTTGGGGTTGACAACTTTCAATCCAATCCTCTTGCTAAATGTTATGCACATCAAAAAATAAATAAATAAATAAATAAAATAAGGAATGGGTAGGCCTGGTGCAGGGGTTTACGCCTGTAATCCTAGTGCTTTGGGAGGCTGAAGTGGGAGAATCACTTGAGCCCAGGAGTTCGAGCCCAGCAACATAGCAAGATTCCGTCTTTACAAAAAATAATAGTAGTAACAAGGAGCAGGAATGTAAAATGGTACAGCCCCTATGGAAAACAGTATGGCATTTCCTCAATTATCACAGGATCCGGCAATTCCACATATGGTTACATACCCAAACAGGTAATTATTTCATGGCAGCATCATTCACACAGCCAAGAGGCGGGAACAACCCAAGTCTCCATCCACAGATGAAGGGATAAACAAATGTGGGGTGTGTGTGTGTGTGTGTGTGTGTGTGTGCAGACAATGGAATATTATTCAGTTTTTTTTTTTTGAGATGGAGTCTGGCTCTGTCACCCAGGCTGGAGTGCGGTGGCCGGATCTCGGCTCACTGCAAGCTCCGCCTCCCGGGTTCACGCCATTCTCCTGCCTCAGCCTCCCGAGTAGCTGGGACTACAGGCGCCCGCCACCTCTCCCGGCTAGTTTTTTGTATTTTTTAGTAGAGACGGGGTTTCACTGTGTGAGCCAGGATGGTCTCGATCTCCTGACCTTGTGATTCGCCCGTCTCGGCCTCCCAAAGTGCTGGGATTACAGGCTTGAGCCACCACGCCTGGCCATTATTCAGTTTTAAAAGGGAATGAACCTCTGACACATTCAACAACACAGATAAACCTTGAAGACAATGCTAAGTGAAATGAGACAGACACAAAAGGACAAATGTTGCATGATTCCACTTACATAAGGTACCTAGAGTCGTCGCATACATAGAGACATAAAACAGAATAGTGGTTTCCAGGGATAGGGGAGGGAGCACGGGGAGTTATTCAAAAGTAACTCTGGGAGTTGAGAATGATGAAAAAGTTCTGAAGGTGGATGGTGCTGATGGTTGTACAACAATGTGAATGTACTTAATGTCACTGAACTGTACAGTTGAAAATGGCTAAAATGGTCAATTTTATGATACATATATTCTATCACAATATAGGAGGAAGATTTCAAAAACAGTAGAAAAGAGAGGCAGTGCAGGAAAAGCAGCAAACCTTGATCCTAGCCCTGGTCAGCCTCTGACTTGTGGGGAGACCACAGATACTTCACCTTTCTGGTCCTCGGTCTCTTTATCTGTAAATCAAGGGGGCCTGGATTAAATGATCTCTAGGTATTCCTCTAATTCTAACAGTCAATCAGAAAAATGCCTTTTCCAAGGACAGAGCTGCAGCCATATCAGGGGATGGCTACTGAGCTCCAGTTGCTGGTTGAACACTTCGGAAAAGACACATTTCTTGGTCAGGCATGATGGCTCGTGCCTATAATCCCAGCACTTTGGGAGGCCGAGGTGGGCGGATCACTTGAGGTCAGAAGTTCAAGATCAGCCTGGCCAGCATGGCAAAATCCTGTCTCTACTGAAAATACAAATATTAGCCAGGTGTGGTGGTGGGCACCAGTAGTCTCAGCTACTCGGGAGGCTAAGGCAGGAGAGTCTCTTCAACTCAGGAGGTGGAGGTGGCCTTGAGACAAGATTGCACAACTGCACTCCAGCCTGGGCGACAGAGTGAGACTGCATCTCAAAAAACAAAAAAAAAAAAAAAAACAAAAAAAGGACACGTTTCTTAGGCAAGTGATGAAGAAAAACTGACGCAATTATTTCCAGAAATAATATTCCAGAAATAATTGCTAGAGTGCTAGAGTTGCCAGGCTTATTAAAATACAGGTCTGTAGGAAGAAATCCAGACAAAATATCTAGATGCTTTCTGGTTGGAAAAAAAACTTAGGCACCAGTTTGTTTATTTTTTCTCCCCTGACATTCCCTAGGCACCAGTTAGAGTCTAGAGAAGCTACAGAATAAAGTCGATGAAGTTAATTATTTCAAGCTTGGTGGGTAAAAATCAACCTCTTATGCAAATACAGTTTATAACTTTAAGTAAACCAACATCATCTTAACAAATGCAGTTTGGAATTACAAATATTTATGGTCTTGTGGATACAAGTCAACCGTCTTGTTGACTTGGAACCATTACAACAAATCTTTCTATATCATCAGAAAGTTCTTTGCCCTTCTTAGCAAACAATCTGAGAAAGACACCTTCATACTGACGAGCTACAGAGAAGTATACACGTTATGGTAGCTTATATGTAAACATTTGTCATCCTTTTTCTTAAATCTGTCTAAGAAATATTGGGTTGTTGAGTACGTCTTGATAAATACTCAGGTCTGCTGTAAAACTGCTGTGGCTTGCTTCAGTCATAATTTATAGTCAGTGTTAAATTAAAGAACACATGGCTTAGAATGTTGTGTCCTCCAAAAACCAGAAAAAGGAAGAATGAATTGCAAATAGGAAAACTAGTTCTTTTGATCTGGATTGTGAAGGGGTCAAGATATTCGAGAGACCATTCCTGGTTGAGGAATGCCCCTCCTGGATGTCACATGCCTCAGTGTTCTGTCTGCCATGAGTCCTCTTCAAACCATCCACAGTTTCCTGCAGATTCGATGACTAGTTCTTTATGCTGGTGACACCCAAATGTCCACCACCAGCTCAGACTTCCCCCTGTGCCTTGGACCCACATACCCAAAGGCATACTGGACTGTTCCACTTGGAGGTGTTCCAAGGACTTGAGTCAACATATCTGAATAAATACTATGTTGGGAGTGATTAATGGTCTAATAAAAATAAAGATAAGGAAAAAGAGAGATAGTGAGAAAGAGAGGCAGTAGAAAAGGGTGACCCCAAGGTGTTCCTTAGAAGGTTCTAGGCCTTGTTTTTATCCTGTAAAAATTTTTCTTTCTCTCTTTTTTTCTTTTTTTTCCATCCTTCCTTCCTTCCTCCCCCCCTCCTTCCCTTCCTTCCTTTCTCATGAACATATCCACAAGCCATTAAATTTCAAAATTATAAATTCTCGTAAGATCTTAAAGGGAAAAACCTTCCTTCCCTCCCTCCTGTCCGTCCTTCCTTCCTTCCTTCCTTCCTTCCTTCCTTCCTTCCTTCCTTCCTTCCTTTCTCATGAATATATCCACAAGTCATTAGAGTTCAAAATCATAAATCCTTATAAGATCTTAAAGGGAAAATGATTCCAGGAGTGTCTCTACATATATAGAGAGAAAGTTACTGGGATGTATTTTGTATTTGATGAGAGCCTGACTAAGGGATATATATACATATTTTGAGACTGCATCTTGCTCTGTTGCCTAGGCTGGAGTGCAGTGGCATGATCTTGGCTCACTGCAACATCTGTCTCCTGGGTTCAAATGATTCTCCTGCCTCAGCCTCCCAAGTAGCTGAGATTGCAGATGCACACCACCACACACAGCTACTTTTTGTCTTTTTACTAGAGATAGAGTTTTGCCATGTTGGCCAGGATGGTCTCGAACTCTTGACCTCAGGTGATCCACCCATCTAGACCTCCCAAAGTGCTGGGATTATAGGCGTGAGTCACTGTGCCCAGCCTAAGGGCTATATTTTTTAAAGCCCTCTTGATGAACCTTGAAAACATTATGCAAAGTGAAAACAGACGCAAAAGGCCACAAATTGTGTGATTTCGTGTATATGAAATGTTCAGAATGGGCAAATCTATAGGGACTGCCACTAGATTAGTGGTTTACAGATGCTGGAGTGAGGGGAAAATGGGAAGTGACTCCTAGTGGAAATAGGGTTTATTTTAGGGGGCTGAGAATGTTCTTGAAATAGATAGTAGTAACGGTTGTACAACCTTGTGAATATACTAAAAAACACTGAATTTTAGTTTTTAAAAGGTTGAAAAAAAGGACCTCTTCCCCAATGCTCCCTCAAAAAAAAAAAAAAAAAAAAATTACCAAGAAGGATGTAGTCAGAGATCAAGGTTAAGAGTGTCATAAAAATTATTTTTGCTGTAGAGGAAGTGAACTGATTTTCATAGAGCTATACAAATAGCACACAAACTAGAAATCTGTATGGTTCAGCCAGCAAATGTTCCCGAATAAATTATTCTATATCAAAGCTCAAAGGCTTCCTTCCTTTTTGAATTTCTAAATGTACCTTCTAATTATAAATACATTGAACAACAAGGAAGAGGTAGTGACAAAAAAAATTGACATTCTTCCTCCTAGTGTTATCCTCCACTCTATTTAATAGGCACGCAGGCCTGTGTTTTGTTTCTTAATCATCTGAGGATCTTTAATTGCAAGCAACAGAAACCAGTTCTGATTAACCTAAGTGGGGTGTTGGTTTAAAGGATTTAGGGCAATTTACAGAGTCAAAAACAGGCTTCCTCAGCTCCTTGGTAAAACCCTGGGAGAGGTGGGAGCCAGAGCAGCCTCAATAATCTCAGCAGCAGACACTCTGCACCTTCTTTCCAGAGTGCCCCTGCCAGATGGCATCGACTTTTCGTGTTGTCTATCTTGGAAGGTTTATGCTTCAGATGCAGCCCATAAGAGATAAAGTCTGATTGGCCTCACTAATAAAGTGAGACACAATGTGAGTCTGATTGACTCACATGTGCAGTCGCATGCAAAATCATGTGTTTAGCCATGAGCTCTAGTTTGGAAAAGTCTTCATAGGTGCACATCCTAATTCCGTAGTGCAACATGAATAGAAACGCAGAGCTGTTGAGAGATCAATGACTTTGAAAGTTTGCTTCCTATTAGGTTGGTGCAAAGTGATTGCATACTTTTAATGGTAAAAACTGCAATTACTTTTGCACCAACCTAATATAACACTGCTAGTTGGGAAGGTTGGGTGACACTTCCTTTAGGACTTTTCCAGGGGAAAGTATTGAGAGTGAAATTGATTGCTCTTTATTCTTCTAACTAAATTACCTTTTCACCACTTTGCCCTGCATGATAACAGAGAGAGTGGCTAGAAAAATCAAGGAAATGTGGCAGGCGCATTGACTCACATCTGTAATCCTAGCACTTTGGGAGGCTGAGGCGGGCGGATCAAGAGGTCAGGAGATCAAGACCATTCTGGCTGACATGGTGAAACCATGTTTCTACTAAAAAATCAGCTGGGCATGGTGGCACACGCCTGTAGTCGCAGCTACTCAGGAGGCTGAGGCAGGAGAATCGCTTGAACCCGCGGGTTCAGTGAACCGAGATTGCGCCACTGTACTCCAGCCTGGGTGACAGAGACTCCATCTCAAAGAAAACTCAAGGAAATGAAGCTTAGGACAGGGAGAATTAACACAGACAGAATATGTTTGAAAGTTAAACATCAGCTTCACTCTTAACACCTTACCCAGTGAAAGCCGTACAAGATGGGCCACAGAAACATACTTATAGCTATTTTTATGAGCCCCTAGTTCTCCTCTAAAAAACAAAATAAATACTGCATGGAGTTTAAGAAAAGAATTAATCTGGTCAGGTGTGGTGGCTCATGCCTGTAATCCCAGCACTTTGGGAGGCCGAGGTGGGTGGATCATGAGGTCAGGAGACTGAGACCATTCTGCCCAACATGGTAAAACCCCGTGTACACTAAAAATACAAAAATTAGCTGGGCGTCGTGGTGCATGCCTGTAATCCCAGCTACTGGGGAGGTTGAGGCAGGAGAATTGCTTGAACCCTGGAGGCAGAGGTTGCAGTGAGCCAAGATCATGCCACTGCACTCCAGCCTGGCAACAGAGCGAGACTCTGTTTCAAAAAACAAAACAAAACAAAATAATCGGAAGAAAACCAACTAATAATTAGACAATTACAAATAATTGAATTTTTCATTCTGTTTTCTTTCCAAGTCTGGTACCACCTTCAGTGTGGCTTTGAACTCTTTAAAGTTCACTCTAAGTATGTGAGTCTGGTACCATGGAGACCAGTACAAATATCTAGAAGCAGCTGGTTTGCACATGTCTGGTTTGAATCTGAGGAATCAGAATGCAGGTTCTCCTTGGCAAGGAGGCCTGTCTTACAAGCTGCATTGAGAGGTTTTTCTGTGACTGTATGGCAAGTCAAGAGGGACGTGGTTATCAAAACAAGTTTAAGAACTTAGGGATCAAAGTCAATGGTGAAAAACAGAGATTTCATCATGCTGAACTTTGGGGAACGGTCGCAATGTTAAAGCGGGGCTGGATGGTCACAGACAGAAGGGAAACGGAAGTCCTCTCTTAATGTGGATATACTTAGTAACTCCCCTCACCAAATCCCACCAGCCAAACTTGGAAGAAAAAGCTTTTCTTAGACTGAGAAGTATGAAAATCTGATTGAGATTGATATCATGATAGTTTTTTTTGTTTTTTTTTTTTTTTTTAGACGGAGTCTTGCTCTGTCACCCAGGCTGGAGTGCAGCAGCACGATATTGGCTCACTGCAACCGCCGCCTCCCAGGTTCAAGCGATTCTCCTGCTTTAGCCTCCCTAGTAGCTGGGATTACAGGCATTCACCACCACACCCAGCTAATTGTTATATTTTAGTACAGACTGGGTTTCACCCTGTTAGGTCAGGTTGGTCTTGAACTCCTGACCTCAGGCAATCTGCCCACCTCTGCCTCCCAAATTGCTGGGATTACAGGCATGAGCTTTGATACAGAATAATTTATTCAGGAACATTTGCTGACTGAGCCAAACAGATTTCTAGTTTGTTTTTAAGATCAGGAATTCCCAGTGCACAGCTGTTCCTTATCCTTTATGTGACAGCTGTAATGGTTCTGTGCTTTAAAAGTTAACCTAGTTTAGTAGCCATTTTTAATTTTTTGAAATTTTTGTATATTTAGGGGGCACAAGTGCATATTTCTTACATGCCTACATTGCATAGTGGTGTAGTCTGGGCTTCCAGAAACCCCCAATAATACTAAAATCTGAAGGTGCTCAAGTCTCTGATATAAAAAGGCAGAGTATTTGCATATGTCTATGCACATTCTCCCATATACTTTAAATAATCTCTAGATTACTTATAATACCTAATGCAATGTAAATGTCATGTAAATAGTTATACTGCATTTTAATTTGTATTATTACTTATTATTGATTGCTCTTTTTTTCCCCCAAAAATTTTCCATCTGCAGTTTGTTGAATCCATGAATGTGGAACTTGGATACTAAGGGCTGATAGTATTTTGAGGGAATGGGCGTCACACTCACATATGGAGCTCAGTCTTTACGACTCTGACTAGTGATGATGGTGGTAAACGTAGTGAGGGATGGTGTGTGTGTGTATGTGTGTGTGTGTGTGCATGTGTGTGTAGAAATGGGGGGTTAAATGGGTCTATTAGCTACGTTGAGCCCCTGGTCTATTTTTTAAAATAGGGTATCGCACAGGCAGGTAGGGTGGGGAGTTGTCTCCTCTTTGTTTTTATGTAAATGAGACTTTTAGGATCCTCAGGAGGGAGTGTTTTGGAGGTCTCTACTCTCTCTACTAAGACGTGCACCTTTTCCAGTCCCTACTTAACTGAAAGAGTTGCTCTCTGGAAGCTTCTTGGGAAGTTTCATTGAGTTTCATTGAGGTTGAGTGGTGAGTGCTTCAGAGCATTATAGAATCTGTTTGCTTTCACTTAGTCATTATTAGGTCAATATTTAGTCACCACAGGCTAATATATTTTGTTTGAGAGAACAAATCAGGGAGTGTTTGCTTGGTTTGAGTTGTTTGGAAAAGTCTTTTAATTCCACTCAATTCAATTCCTGGAACAATGGTGTAACTGGTGGGGTTTAAACATTTAACCTCTCACTATAGTCAACTAGATAAAGTAGGCCAGACTGGATCCCCCAACCAGATATAAAGAAAACCTTTTCAGTTTACACAGTGCTTTTGCAATAGGATTCTCACATTAACCTGATGAGTAATAAGGAATTTAAACACTGAGGATGGCGGCATGGGGGAGTGAATCCAAAGAAATGAGTTGAATAGTTTTAATATATAAGGGAACAACACACAGAGAAATAAATTGCCCACTTGATTAACTTCTTGTTTTTCTGAGATGGAGTCTGGCTCTGTCACCCAGGCCGGACTGCAGTGGTGAGATCTCGGCTCACTGCAACCTCTGCCTACCAGGTTCAAGAGATTCTTCTGCCTCAGCCTCCCGAGTAGCTGGGATTACAGGTACCTGCCACCACACCTGGCTGATTTTTGTATTTTTAGTAGAGACAGGGTTTTCCATGTTGGCCAGGCTGGTCTCAAACTCTTGGCCTCAAGTGATCCGCATGCCTCAGCCTCCCAAAGTGCTGGGATTACAGGTGTCAGCCACCATGCCCGGCCTTGATTAATTTCTTTTAGGAGTCCCGTGATTGAACTAAATGTGGACTGGGGAATCGTTACATTGCCTGAAGTGGTAATTAGGATTCCCATGCATGTGTGTGAGCATGTCTGTGAATGTATGTCTAGTACAAGGAAGGTCATTCCATAAATGCACGTTGAATTAAATATTCTATTTGCTACCATACATTATTAATAAACAAAATATAAAATCATAATAGCTCTTTTGGCTTTTCTAAACCATTCAGGTATTCTCTATAGAATTTCTTACTCTATTTTCAAAATCCATTAATTCCTAAGGTATCTTAGAATATGTAACAATTCAAAAACAAATACAGACTGGGTGCAGTGGCTCATGTCTGTAATCCTGGCATTTTGGGAGATTGCGGTAGGCAAATCACTTGAGCCCAGGAGTTTGAGACCAGCCTAGGCAATGTGGTGAAACCCCATCTCTACAAAAAAATATAAAAATTAGCTGGGCCCGGTGGCACGTGCCTGTGGTCCCAGTTACTTGGGAGGCTGAAGTGGGAGGATCACCTGAGCCTGGGAAGGTTGAGGCTGCAGTGAACTAAGACTGCACCACTGCACTCCAGCCTGAGTGACAGAGTGACACTTTGTTAAAAAAAAAAAAAAAAAAAAAAAAAAAGAAAAAGAAAGAGAAAAGAAATGTAAACCTTAAAAAAAAAAAAAAAAAAAAAAAAAAAAAGAATAAACAGGAGCCAGACAACAGGGTAAAAATCAGACTAAATAAACATGGCTTACATCCTCTGAAATGTGGCTTACAAGGGTGAAAGTGATCAGGACCGGACATAGTTACTTTACTGAAGACAGCTTTGCTTTGGTAGCTGTAGGAACCCAGCAAGAGCACCATGTTTTGTTTATTCACCAGTAGATGAAATCCTCAAACAGAACACTCATAACCCACTTAATGTGCGTTCTCATAACTGCAACCAAAGCAGAGGGAACAAAAAGCTCCATTGATACTTTCAATGATAATATATAAGCACTTGCTTCTTATGGCAATGCTGAGGTTGGGTAAGTTGGTGACCATCACAAGCTATGAGGAATGCAGTGGTCCAGAAATTGGACCTGAAGACAAAAGCACTACTAAAAATCAGGCAAGAACTTTCCATAGAATAAAACTGCAGTCAATATTGTTGCCAGCATTTGATGTGTATTAATCTCATTTTATTATTGCAAACCTATAAGCCAAGTATCTATAAAACGGGAATGTCCCACCTCACAGGTGCCTGTGGCTGGTGGGAGCTGGTGTGCTGGAAGATCAACAGTGTTCATTCCAACAGTGTTGGAATAACAGAAGAAGGCATGGAGTCAGAAAGGAACCATGTATTGACCTTAATAATTAATGACTTAGTGTTATGCTTACTCTTCATTTTAACCTGTCAATGCCCTTGTGAAATAGGAATAATTGTTCTCAAAAAGGGAGGGAACTGAAGCTATGGGAGACAACCACAGAGATCAAGTGGTAAAAGACCAGATACTTTAACCCAGTTAAATCTAGTGTTCTCTCCGCTATGTCTCAGCAAAGTCCCAACAGATTGTCTCATTTTGTAGCACCCTAAGAGCTGAAACAGCAGGAGATCTGGCTCTGGAGATCCGAAAGGGTCTAGCAACATTTCTTAATCCAGTATAATTTGGCATCTGACCTGAACACCACTGTCTGACTTTTAGGTGTCATGTCTAAGTTGCTTGTTTGCTTGTTTTTATAATCTTTGCAAGATTTGTGCTGTTGATCATGCGCTTCTTTAAACCCCTTCCTCTGGCTTCTGTGTTACATGTCCTAATTCTATACTGCTGACCATTGAGTTTTATACTGTAAGTTTAGCCTGGATAATAGCTAATATTTATGGAGTGCTTCTTATGTGGCAGGCACTGTCCCAATCCCTTTATCTGTATTAACATGTATTAATTTATTTCATCAACATAACAAGCCTAAGAATCAGATAGAATTATAGTCCTGTTTGAAAAAGATAAGGAAACTCAGCAACAAAAGAAAAATAAATTGGACTTCAGCAAAATTAAAAACATTTGTGCATCAAAGAATACTGTCAAGATAGTGGAAAGACAACCTACAGAATGGGAGAAAATATTCGCAAATATCTGATAAGAGATTAATATCCAAAATATGTAAAGAACTACAACTCAACAACAAGAAAAATAAACAACTGAATTCAAAAACAAGCAAAGGACCTGAACAGACATTTATTCAAAAAAGATATACAAATGGCCCCATCTTTCTTGATGTTATGGCAGCTTTTGGCATGTTAATCATGGCCTCTTTTATAATAAAATGTTATTCAGCTTCTAGGACACCACTTCTTCTGTCACCAACTGCTCTTTTTCAGTCTCCTTTGCAAGTTCCTTTTCGTCTCCTAACCTCTGAAATGCAGATTCCCCAAGGATGTCAGAGTTCTGACACAGTACTCCAACCTATGTTCATGACTTTGGTATTATTATTATTATTATTATTATTATTATTATTTTGAGACAGAGTCTTGCTCTGTCACTCTGGCTGGAGTGCAGTGGCGCAGTCTCAGCTCACTGCAACCTCATCCCCTGGGTTCAAACGGTTCTCCTGTCTCAGCCTCCTAAATAGCTGGGATTACAGGCATACATCACCACGCCTGGCTAATTTTTGTAATTTTTTAGCAGAGGTGGGGTTTCACCATGTTGACCAGGCTAATTTCGAACTCCTGACCTCAAATGATCCACCTACCTCAGCCTCCCAAAGTGCTGGGATTACAGGTATGAGCCACTGTGCCTGGCCGGTATTATTATTATTATTTAGAGCCAGGGTCTCGCTCTGTCACCCAGGCTGGAATACAGGGGCATGATCATAGCTCACTGCAGCCTTGAACACTTGGCTTCAAACAATCCTCCTGCTGCAGGCTATGTTCATGACTTTAAACACCATCCAACATGCTGACATTTACCAGTCTAGATCTTTCTCTCGAACTTGGACTCTTTTCTTTTTTCTTTTTTTTTTTTTTTTTGAGATGGAGTCTGGCTCTGTCACCCAGGCTGGAGTGCAGTGGCACGATCTCGGCTTACTGCAGCCTCCGCCTCCCGGGTTCATGCCATTTTCCTGCCTCAGCCTCCTGAGTAGCTGGGACTACAGGCGCCCACCACCACGGCCGGCTAAGTTTTTGTATTTTTAGTAGAGATGGGGTTTCACCGTGTTAGCCAGGATGATCTCGATCTCCTGACCTCGTGATCCGCCGGCCTCAGCCTCCCAAAGTGTTGTGATTACAGGCGTGAGCCACCCTGCCTGATTGAACTTGGACTCTTATATCAAACTGTGTATCAACATTTCCACCTGATGATTAATAGCTATTTCATACTGAACCTATCCAAAACCAGCTGCCTGTCCCATCTCAGAAAAGGATCTCTGTTCTTCTAGATGCTTAGACTGAACACCTTAGAATCATTTAGACTTCCCCTTTCTCAGACTAGATTCATTACATCAGCAAACCCTCTTGGCCTTACCTTCACCATATATCCAGAATTTGACCCTCCTCATGACCTTCACCACCAACCATCCTCCCTCACATAGATCACTGCAATAACCAATAGGTCTCCCTTCTCCCCATCCCTGTCAGACTTCCATGAAAAATAATGCTTTTTAAACTTACTAATGCTTTTCAAACCTAAGTCAAATCATGTCAACTCCATTGCTTACAACCCTTCAGTGGCTTCCCATCTCATTAAGAGTAAAACCATATTCCACTCATTACAAGGTGCTCCTTGACCTTGCTAGCCCCGTTCTCACTCGGCTTTAGTCACTTACCTGTCACTACTTTTGGGAAACTCTTCTCTCCGTGGTATTTGTGGAGATGGTTCCTTCACTCCCTTCATGTCTGACCACCTTGTATAAAAAAGTATTCTCCATTTCCCCATAACTCCTCATGTTCAGCTTTATTTTCCACACAGCATTTACCATCACCTGCCTCTCAATATATATTTACTAACTTTCCCCTCTAGTATTCAATGAGGGCAGAAACTTTGTTCCCTGCTCTGTCTTCAGCACCAAACAGTGCCTGGCATGCAGCACACAAACTCTGAGTGGCCATTATGGCTTTGATTAATTTTTGTTTATTTCACTTTTTTGAGATAGGGTCTCACGCTGTTGCTCAGACTGGAGTGCAGTGGCGTGCAATCAAGGCTCTCTGCAGCCTTGACCTCCTGGGCTCAGGTGATCTTCCCATCTCAGTTTCCCAGGTAACCGGGACTACAGACATGTGCCATCACACATGACTAATTTTTTTGGGTATTTTTTGTAGAGATGGGGAATTTTCCATGTTGTCCAGGCTGGTCTTGAACTTCTGGGGTCAAGTGATCTACCTGCCTTGGCCTCCCAAAGTGCTGGGATTACAGGTGTAAGCCGCCATGCCAGGCTGGCTTTGGTTAATTTTGAAAGGGGTGTGTGTGTATATGTGTATGCACGAATTACAGGGCTTTTCATGAGCGTAGATTTTGTGGTAGAAAGCCTTCAAAATATGACACCCACGGTGAGTATCATGGGTTCTTGGTTGTTAAAATGCTGAGAACCTCTGGGTTAGATTATTCCAGGTTTTGAAGTTCTACTAACATTAAAACTCAATAAAACATCATCAGACTAAGCTATTCGTGCAAGAACTGAACACCACACAGCCCTGCCCTGGTTTCTCTAGGCCCCCGGTTAGGTCTATGAGGTGATAGCTTGAATATATACAGAACTGGAAAACTTTCTTCTTATGTGTGAATATAAGCCCCAAATAAGAATGAAACATTATCAACATATTGAAAACAAAATTTTTTGAGAGTCTTGCTATGTCACCCAGGCTGGAGTGCAGTGGCACAATCACGTCTCACTGCAGCCTCAACCTCCTGGGCTCAAGCAATCCTTCCACCTCAGCCTCCCAAGTAACTGAGACTACAGGCATGTTGCCACCATGCCAGACTAATTTTTTATTTTTCATAGAGATGGGGTTTTACAATGTTGCCCTGGCTGGTCTCAAACTCCTGTGCTCAAGTGATTCTCCCATCTCAGCCTCCCTAAGTGCTGGGATTAAAGGTATGAGCCACTACACCTGGTCCTTATCAATTTTTTAAATTTCATCTTTCCCCCCCAATTATACAAGTGTTTCATGTTCATTTTAGGGGAAAAAGCTGGCTAAAAATCATCCTTATGTCACTGTTTAGAAATAATCATTAAGTTCTTCACATCTTATAAAATATTCACATATGTATTTTGTATTGTAATCTTGTCATTGGCTATCATGACCCATGTTATCATAGCTTAATCTTTTAAGTTAAAGCAAGATAAATTGCTTCATAGTTAATAGCCAGGCATGGGTGCTAAAGAACAGAGACAAACCATTTTAGATCAAGGAACCACACAACTCAATTACAGCGAATGGCTTCATAGATGGTTCCAGACATGAAATAAGAAATAGATTCTTTTGTTTCAGAAACGAAGATAAGTCAGAAACTTGCATACCCACAAAGAAAACCTTGCAATAGGACACCCCTTCATAACGAAAAGATTATGCTATCTAAGGAGAAAGGAATAACATGTAATCACAGGGAGCTATTGTCCCTTTTGAATGTGTACACTTTACTTTTCAAGTACTTGCATTGGACTGCTTGAAAATATAAGGGTATACTTTGCCCTCAACAGTATTAAGTTCTGTGCTGGAACTAGCTACATTTTTTTTTTTTTTTTTAACTAGGGTCTCCTTCCCCCGCCACCTTTTCTTACCGAGTCTCCCTCTGTCGCCCAGGCTGGAGTGCAGTGGCGCAATCTCGGCTCACCGCAACCTCCTCTTCCCAGGGTCAAGCGATTCTCCTGTCTCAGTCTCCCGAGTAGCTGGGATTACAGGCACGTGCCACCACATCCAGCTAATTTTTGTATTTTTAGTAGAGCCGGGGTTTCATCATGTTGGCCAGGCTGGTCTCGAACTCCTGACCTCAAGTGATCCACCTGCTTCGGCCTCGCAAGTCCCCTCTTATTCTTTCTGTCCAACCTCTGACAGTTGAATATTCTCAAGTTATTTACTGTGCCTAAAAATAAGCTCTGTCTTGCAACTCTCTTGCACAGAAGGACAAACTTGGCTTTACCTAGTAGAGTTGTATCGTTTTATTAAGAATAGAGGAACAGAGTTTTAAAAATGGAAGAGGCTTTCAGAGGTCTAGTCTCATTTATAAATCATAATGTTGTTTGTTGTTTTTACAGAAGAAACTGTGGCTCAATATGGTTAAGTGATTTGCCTGAGTTTTAGAGAAGTAGTTTTTAATCCAGAATTCAAGTCTAATGACTTGCAAATTTAAGGGCTTTTTGCCTGGCACAGTGGCTCACACGCGCCTAAGAGTTTGAGACCAGCCTGGGTAACATAGTGAGACCCTGTCTCTTTTTAGAAAAAGAACAAGAAAAAACCAAATTCAAGGTCTCTGTACTGTCTCCTAGAGGTTAGTTGTAAAATGAAATGTATATACATAGGCAGTTTATCATAACGATGAAGAGGAGATGTTGGTATCTCTTAGGATCTAATTAGGATACTGGTTCTGACACTTTGTATGTGTGACTGAGTGAGAAAACTACTGAGCCTGTTTTCTTACCTTTAAACAATCTTCTAGTAATATACTTCTAGGAACATGTATGATGACTATTTTATGTGTATACCATGAACATTTTCTCAGAAAGACACATTTGGAGATCTTCTTTCAAATAGGACTACTTTTTAATGACCAGATTCTGAAAATGTTCATTAACTTTTACAGATGCACATTCGGGCAAAATTGCCATTTGCCAACTTAATTTTCAATGGCTATAGCACATCTGCTGAAGACCTTCAAAAGCAAATTGTGAAGACAAGGAATGACTACCATATGGGATATTTCCTACCCAATGACTTCAGAATCCAGTAATTACACATATTCTACCTTATCTCATACTTTTAATTAGAAAATTCCAGACAAGGGTCAAGTTTCAAAAACTGCCTTTATGGATATTTATTCCTTGCCTTAAATCTTTTCTGGAAAGAAATGGCTTATTATTTAAAAGTCCAGTTCAAGGGAGGCCTTTCTCTTTCTCTTTAACTAGCTTTAGTATCCAGAGCCATTTTGGAGTTCCCATGAATGTTCCTAAGAGTGTAGGTAAGCCTGGAAAGGTTCAAACCAATAACATTAATTCAACCTGTCAAAGTATGCTTCATCAGGTGTTCATGACCTTCTTGGTGTCAGTGTCTTTTCTGTTAAGGAGGTTATATAAGTCAATAAATATAACATGCCCAGAACGTATTCAGTGGCTAACAATCATTGGGAATCGCAAAAATGGAACTTTAAAATTTACGCTGCTGTTTTCACTGTGATAAATTATCATATGAGGCACTTAAACGAACAAACAAAACTTGGAGTAATGAATCAATGGCTTTCTCAGACAACTGCCATCTTTTGGCATATTAACAAATTCTGAAAAATACTATAATGGAAGAAAAACAGAAATGAAGGAAAAGGGATTTTTACCTTTTGGTACTAATCCATACGGCAAAGAGAAGAAAAAGGCACACAAACAAAAAGATATAAGTACGTACGGATTTTATTAGAGACTTAAGCTTAGAAGGAACAACAATAATACACACATATATAAATCTATAGTTGGGTTATTGTAAAATCCTTTAAAATAATTGACAAAAAAATTCCATATGATTAAATACAGAAAATAAAGTACTGTGTTAAAAAAATTATAGATATTTGCACACTCATGTTTATAGCAGCATTTTCACAATAGCCAAGAGATGGAGGCAACCCAAATGTCCACCAACAGATGAATGGATTAAAAAAATGTGGTAAATGCATACAATGGAATATTATTCAGCCTTAAAGTGGAAGGAAATCCTATCACATTCTACAATATGGACGAACTTTGAGGACATTATGTTATGTGAAATATGTCAGCTACAAAAAGACAAATACTGTATGATTCAATTTATATGAGGTATTTAAAGTAGTGAAATTCATAGACAAAAGTAGAATGACGGTTGCCAGGGCTGTGGGGAAGGGGAAAATGGGGGTTGTTTAATGGGTATAGAGTCTCAGATTTGCAAGATGAAAAAATTCTGGAGATCTGTTTCACAACAATGTGACTGAACTTAATCTCACTGAACTATACACATAAAAATGGTTAAGATGGTAAAATTTACATGTGGTTTTAAAAATCATAATTTAAAAGATGCAAAAAAAGAGAGTACTTTGCCTGTCCCCCAAAAGGCTATAATCTCAAGTCTTCAGGTAGGGTAGGAAATGTACTACCCTAATATATAAAACACAATTGATCAAAAAGTAAAAATGAAAATACCTCTGAAGGAATATTCTCAAATGATATTTTTTTAAAATCACAGTTTAACACTCAAGTAAGTGTCTGGATTGAATACGGACTTCAAAAACTATGTAAACAAGCTGTAACTTTTTAACTCTTCACAAATTCCTATTTTCAGTGTTCATAATGAACAATGTTTAAAAAAGTGGAAAGGCTCCCAAAATACTGAGAACATATATTGTATATAAATCAAGGATGGGTTCACTCATTTCAAGCTATGTCAAGAAGTCTATGGGATGAAGCATATCTGTTGTGATGGATATAGTACAGAACTAACTCCACAGCTGAGCTCACAGTCCTATTTTAAAGAATAACCTACTGACCCAATTTGCTGGTGTTATAAGCTTGGAGGAACAGCACAATTTCAAGTTCCGTTCACATGTGGAGTTTCTGATTAGTCTGTGGTTACTTCAAACATGGTCTATACCTACCGCAGAAGCAAGCATTATTAAAAACATACATTTTCATTGTGCACTATAACTTTTGGATTTGGGGTCCTTTCATACTTTTTCAGAAATATTGTCTTCTAAATTAAACAGAAAAACATGTATGTGACTATAGCGATGCAACAGTTGTGATATGAGACCATGTGATGGATCAACTAGGTCAGAATATTTTTAAAATCCAGAGTGGCAAGGCATAAAAATAGAGAAACTTACTAAAAATCTTCTACAAAGTACTAATGTAAAATGTGAGGTATTAACCCATTTCTACTGTATCATTCTAGCTTGTTTTCATTAACCATAGCAGAACTTCTAAAAGTGAGCTCTAAAATGTGGCAAATTTGATAATAAATTAAGGAAAAAGTCATTAGTCTCCAGAAACAAGAATTTAAAATCATTTGGCAAAGACTAAATGCCCTTCAGAAATTATGAACAATTATTCAGTTACATGAGACTGATATAACGGTGTCAAGTAGAAAAACATTTAAGAAAACAGAAACCATTAAATTTGGGGGAGAGTTTAATTTGGAGGGAGAAGTTGATTTTCGGGGTTTTTAGCGCTAAGTTGCTTCTGCTAAAAATACAGAACTTATAATAAACAAGAACAACTCTCTCCACTGGCAATTAACAATAACTATATGGAATTTCTGTTGTGAGAAATTACTATAATGCCATAGGCTGGTAAGACTTTGTTACCCAATGTCATCCCTCTAATTTTAGAAGGATTAACCAACCAATTTTTGCTAAAATGTAGGCACACATACCAAAAAATGTGAATCTTGGTGAATATAGGATGTCTGGTAGGCCTCAGGTTATCTTCAGTCTTCACACTCTTGATGTTGCAGGAATGATGCGCGAGTTTAGGTTGGTTCTAGGATAGGCCCAGGGGCCTGGTTTGATCTGGGATCCCTGGGACCATACCTAGAACAAACCCAAACAAAACCAAACTCCTTGGGAGTGCTTTCAGCTCAGGTCGACTTCTGGGCTTTTCACTCATATGGACCTCCAAGACTGTACCAGAACCATACACCAACCTTTAAGGGATAGGAGTGATATTTCTGGAGCCTTCTGTACATTGTCAGCTGCTAGTACTGTGCCTGAGTAAGCATTATTTAAGTCATGGTATGAACAGAAGGTAACAGATTGGTGCAATAAAAGTGCAGAAAATACTCTGATTTAGAAATGAAGTTAATTTCCTTAAGAATTTACTTAAGGAAGGGGAAAAGGATATGCTTTGTTTAGGATATTATAAAAGAGTAAATTTATAAAAGACATGCTTTAGGTTTAGAAAAATTCTTCAATAATATTCATTTGTAGGTAGCTAACCTTTAGAAAATGATATAAAACAAAAAAACATAAAGCCTAAAACAGTAAAATTATCCCTTACTTTAAGAAAATCTTAAGATATAAACAGGAGAGGAAATATATATATCCATAACCATATCTCATAGAATATACCCATTTTAAAGGATAATGCAGTCAAAAGAACATGCAGCTTAAAATACTGTACTATTGCAACAATACGTTGCTAAATGAAGTTCAATACATAGAGATAAAACTAATTTCATTGCTGACAAGCTAAAATACGTTAAAATGTATAACATAGAAAAATACTATATGCACTTTAATTTATCACACATTTCATTTCATTTCTTTTTTTTTTTTTTTGAGACCGAGTTTCACTCTTGTTGCCCAGGCTGGAGTGCATTGGCATGATCTCGGCTCATTGTAACCTCCAACTCCCAGGTTCAAGCAATTCTCCTTAGCCTCCCGAGCTGCTGGGATTACAGGCATGAACCACCATGCCCAGCTAATTTTGTGTTTTCAGGAGAGATGGGGTTTCTCCATGTTGGTCAGGCGGGTCTCGAACTCCCGACCTCAGGTGATCTGCCCGCCTCGGCCTCCCAAACTGCTGGGATTACAGGCATGAGCCACCACGCCCAGGCTGTTTTCATTTATTTATTTTTGAGACAGGGTCTCTCGCTCTGTTGCCCAGGCTGGAGTGTAATGGGGCAATCATGGCTCACTGCAGCTGTGGCCTCCTGGACTCAAGTGATCCCCCTGCCTCAGCCTACTGAGCAGCAGGGACTACAGGCATGTGCCAGCACATCCAACTAATTTTTAAGTTTTTTGTAGAGACCAAGTCTTGCTGTTTCTTGCCTAAGCTGGTCTTGAACTCCTGGCTTCAAGAGATCCTCCTATCTCAGCCTCCCAAAGTGTTAGGATTGTAGGTGTGAGCCACTAAGCCCCAGCTTATCACACATTTTAGAATAGCTATAAAATCAATTCCTCCTTATTCATGCTAAACTTTTACATATATGAATCCTTGAATCAATTCATCCTCTTTTTGGTTTACAGCAATTACACTGAATAGAATCATTTTCCTCTCACAACTACACTCAGAAATTTTCTTCTTCTATCACTAACCTGGCTTTGGCATCATGACTCTCTCTTCTATAATGGCAGTCTCAACTGAAGAAACTGGTTTGGACCACCTATCTTTTCTTTTTTTTTTGAGATTAAGTCTCGCTCTGTCAGCCAGGCTGGAGTGCAATGGCGCAATCTTGGCTCACTGTAACCTCCATCTCCCGGGTTCAAGCGATTCTCCTGCCTCAGCCTCCTGAGTAGCTGGAATTACAGACAGGTACCACCACGCCCAGCTATCTGCATCTTTAGTAGAGACGGGGTTTCACCACGTTGGTCAGGCTGGTCTGGAACTTCTGACCTCGTGATTTGTCCTCCTTGGCCTACCAAAGTGCTGGGATTACAGGCGTGAGCCACCGTGCCCAGCCTGGACCACTTATCTTTTATGATTATTATACCACAGATCCCTTCCATTAGCATGGATAACTGAACGCTGACTGAGGCATGGTCATAAAATAAACAGATTGATTTGACAATTACTTTGTAATGAAAGCATGAGTCAATATATGCTTACTAACACACAATCAGCATGTTGCTAAAAACAACTTGTTTGATGCTAGGATATCCATTTCTACACAGATGTGACTTCTACTTGCAAATATTATAACATGCAAATTTTGTTTATTTTTCATTCAAGAGAGAAAAGTGATCCTGCTTAATTATTTAATATTAAATTACAATTTAATCATGCCAAGTACAGAATGACAGTGGGAATTTAGTCATTCAAATATCTGCCAATATCATTAGATCTAACACTGATAATTTTTGGTAAGCTTTTAACGTACACTTAACTATAGCTGAATAAAAATAAAGACCCTGTTTTTAAAATTAGCATAATCAAAAAATAAATTCTTTGTGGTATAATTGCCTATAGTCTATAAATTTTATTACTTCTCAGGTCTCTGTAACATTAATGGTGAATGTTTTCTTATTTTTCAGGGCTTAAATCTATTTTCATGTCTTGGAAATGAAGATATATTTCTCTCTTAAAAAAAAAAAAAAGCCAGCTGGGCACGGTGGCTCACGCCTGTAATCCCAGCACTTTGGGAGGCTGAGGCAGGTGGACCACGAGGTCAGCAGATCGAGACCATCCTGGCTAACATGGTGAAACCCCACCTCTACTAAAAATACAAAAAATTAGCCGGGCGTGGTGGCAGGCACCTTTAGTCCCAGCTACTTGGGAGGCTGAGGCAGGAGAATGGCGTGAACCCAGGAGGCAGAGGTTGCAGTGAGCCGAGATCACGCCACTGCACTCCATCCAGCCTGGGCGACAGAGCGAGACTCTGTCTCAGAAAAAAAAAAAGCCGATGACATTCTTAACAGCATGTAGTCTCCAATTCAAACAGAAAATACTATAGAAAATGCTAACTTGAGTGGACCAGTTTTAATCAGCGCCAAATAATTCTAGTATATAACTAATTTTAGAGAAAGTAAAGTATGTAAACAAAATGGTTCCTTTTGTATAATAACAACTTTTCTATTTTGAGAGCAGGTATCTAATTCGGTAACTTCACTTATTTTAATGATAGCAATGAAACAGGTAGTAAAGTAACAGATGTCACAAAATCCATGCATTTAAGCATAATCCACTTCCTCAAGTCTTCACTTTGAGTTTATTTATTCTTACTTTACAGATAAGTCTAATAAACTTAGTCATCTGGTCTCCAAAATGAAAGCAGATCAGAAGGCACATTATGAAGGTAGAGAAGGGCTACTACAGGCACACTTAAGCAAGCAGTAATAGAAATGGAAAAACGACTGTTAAAAAACAAAGACATGAAAACTAAAACGAGCACAGCAGAATGGAGCCATTTCGATTAGTCTATCAGATCATAATAAATAATGTTAATGATCATTTTGATACCAAAATAAAATACATTCATATACTATTTAAGAAGACAGTAATGCATATCAATTTTATGAAGATTTCCTTCAGAGATTATTCCAAAAAATTTTAGTGCTGAAAGAGGTTCAAGCTCTGCAGGAAACTGGGGTATCTAGAATGACGCATTCCCCAAATATTCAAGTTAGCCAGTTCTTATCAAATTAGCCATCTTTAGTCTCATACCCATAGTTCTAGAACATAAATCTTGATGAACAGAGTTGAAGTTACATTTATAGTGCCATAAGTTTTAAATCTGTGTACTGTACTAAGAACAATGAATGAGAACTATATATTTAACATTTTTCTGAAATACACACAATTATTTATTCAAAAATGTTAGTCAAATTTCACTTATAGTTGAATTCATTAATGGAAGTCCTAGAAACATCATTATATAAAAACTGAATTAGAACTTCAAATATATGGCAATCACATATTCAACCAAGTATTTGTTTTGGCAAGTTTTTAGTAAAGAACTAAGAGGCAAACAAAAGAATGCTAAGCAGTCAAACAGGTATCACAAAGTCCATGCACTTTACTGACAGAAAAGCCCCTTAGCTCTCTTTCAGTCTACTTACTCTTATTTTAGACACAATTCTAGCAAGCTTGGCAATCTGGTTTCTCAGTCCACAGCAGATTAGAAGCAGCAAATTAGGGGCCTATTGCAGGAGGCAGGCACACAAGACAGCGGCAAAAGTGACAGCTGATTATAAGGGAAGATAGAGAAACTGTGAAAAACAGACATAACTCAAAAAAGCACACCAATGTGAGGTCATGTTGTAAAGGGGTACCTGACATATATCTCAGTAGCCCCTGAGGATGAGTTTCTGTTTATCACCCCATGATAGAAACTGATATTCCTAAAGATGACAGAAAAAGTTAAATTATATTCTATATACTCTAGACAAAGTAGAGAAGTAGTGCATTTAGTTATTAAATTATTAAAATGGATTTTAGTTAGCTGAGAAGTTAACTTAGGCAAATTAATCACCTGTCTATGATGACAGATCAATGAATTGTTACTGCATTTTTTTCTATACTTTCTCTTCTAAAATATTTGTAGCTTTATTTTCTAATTAAATGTGAACTGCATAGCTATTTTCTTGTAAGTAGAATTGGAAAAATAAATCAATCTTTATGCCTTGGGTGGCTGTCATTCTTAGTATAATATCTACTTTAGTTCAAACAATGATTTAGCCGAGCTATAACACACTCTTACAGTATTTAACCTGTTTCTTTGGTTTGGGTATAGGAACAATATACTATGATTAAACCAAATCAGTTGAATTTTTACTCCCATATAATTTCTCACAATTTGTCAAAAAAGTTTCATATTTTACATTATTGATGGGAAGTGAAGAGTTAGTCACCAGAGTGAAATGATCTGTAAGGTCCCTTCTGATTCACACTCCACTGACTTCCAATTTTGTGGAATGTATCAGGACTTGATTTTTTTAATGCTTTAACACTAAAAGATTTATAACTTTTCTTATGTAAATCAGAATGTTACTATTATTTTAAGAAAACTGAGTTTTAAATGAGCTTTCCTACCTGGAGGTAGACAAAGGGTAAAAATTCTGTCTTCAAGAGTGACCTAAATAGACTCTCACATGCATTCTTCCATTAAGTACTAGGTTTGTCCTGGTAAAACAAACTACAGAAACATCTGTATTAAAAACTGTCAGGAAGATACTCCTAACAAGAGTCATACTGTTAAAAATCATATTGTAAAACTTAAAAAGCACAATTGTAAGTTTTCCCTGCAGTGTTTTATTTTTTTCCCCAGAGGGTTTCTTCTATATATAGGTAGCAGCTTTTTTTTTTTTTGAGACTGAGTCTCGCTCTGTCGTCCAGGCTGGAGTGCAGTGACATGATCTCGGCTCGGTTCATGCCATTCTCCTGCCTCAGCCTCCCGAGTAGCTGGGATTATAGGCGTCTGCCACCACGCCCGGCTAATTTTTTGTATTTTTAGTAGAGATGGGGTTTCACTATGTTGCCCTGGCTGGTTTTGAACTCCTGAGCTCAGGCAATCTGCCCACCTTGGCCTCCCAAAGTGCTGGGATTACAGGCGTGAGCCACCACGCCCGGCCAGGGTGGCAGCTTTGAAAGCTAGTCAAAAGCCTGCTAAGGGAAGTAAAATATTCTTAGAAAAGTAACAAACAAGAAAACCTACTTATCTTATATTGGTCTGTTTTTAAATACTTCCTAAGGTATTCATGGCAAGAAGAGCAAAGTCCTAGACAGAGGTTCCTAGATTTTATTGGACATAAACATTATCTATGGCTCATTCCAAAATGACCAACTAAGAATCACTGGGAGTATGGTCTAAAATTTGCATTTTAAAAATAAGACTTTATTTATTTTGATGTAGTTACCCCACTAATACAACTGAGAAACACTGACTTCAAATATTATGAGAGAAAATTACTCCAGGAATTTTTGCAGAGAAGATAATACTTTATCTAGAAAATATTTTAAATATTTTAAAAGATGAAAACTACACAAAAGAATATTCAAATAAAGCTGCAAGATCTTTATGTCACAATTTCAGTAAGTAGAGTTTTCACTGGATTATGTAACAAGTAGTGAATGAAACAGATCAGACTGAAAGACTGGAAATTCTTGATTAAAATTATTTAGTCTTTCAAAATTAAAAAGGTATCACCTTAGAGAGCACTGAATAAAACTGATACAATATTATGAAGATATTTCCCCCAAACTTTGTAGCTTTATTTTCTAATTAAGTGTGAATTGCATAGCTATTTCAAATGCATAGCTATTACAATTGTGTAATAAAAATAACATACAATAAAAGAATTAAAAATTATTAAACTCTAATTCTTCCCCGTGTAAGGTTACAGGTTAAGAGAGAGATTACCAAATTTTTCCATAATTACCTCTTCTAAATCCAAAGAAAAAGAAATCAGTAAACTAAATAAGCGAGTTAAATAAGAAAGTAAACCCTAAGTATTATTGAAGAATTTAACAGTTATAACACATAAAGATTTTTAAAATTGAAATTTAGCTATTTCTAAGTAGTAAAGCAAGGCCCAACCTAAGGTATTGCTCCTAAGAGGTTAATTATAGATAAGTTCCAGGATTTTGGCAAAAAGGCAAAATCACTTACAGTACAATAATCTCTACTATTTATATAAAGCAGAACCAAGTTTTTTCTCAGGTTAAAAAGTAAATTTCCTTAGATTCCTGAAAGAAAAAAAATCCCCTTCGGTATAAGTAAATTTACTCAATAAAAGTGATAAGTTACAGGAATTTGAATGTGTTTCTTTAAAGACAATCTAGATTCATCATGCAATTTCCTTTCTAGGACAGCAACATAAATTGAGTTATTCCTATATTTCCCCCAAATAATGTCTATAGAACTATGTACTGCATAGGAGCTACAGGTCTCAAAACTATATATGCTGCAAATAATTACTCTTTGAAAATGCAATCACAACACAAGACAGATGAGATTGGCCAATCTGAAAAGCAGTCTCTGTTAAGAGGTAGTTTGTAAATGAAATACTAAGGAGGCAAGGATGCTTTCCAGCAGGCTGACAGGATGTTTCCTGAATCTCATTAAGGTGGACAGGGCTAGAAAACAGCAGCATTGTGACCTGTTTGTGTTAATGGTACCCAATTATCCAAGGTAAAGTGATAATAAGGAACATTTTTCTGCTTGCTAAATTGGGGGTGGGGCCTTGGAGTACAAGAATCCCACTTGGACATCATCACTTTCAATTGCAGAAAGAAAGGTGAAAGTGTGAATCTAAAAAATCGTACAATGTTTTTCTTTTAAAGATCACTAGGACATCTTAAAATTAACTACTAAATATACACACGAACAAGGAAACATAAGAAATGTCATAACCCATGCACTGTTGAAACTACTTTTAGTTCCAAACCCCAGCACACATCAATTGTATCAATTAATTTTTTTATTCAGAACCTGGATCTTTAAGACTGGTATAAACAAAAATAAAATACAAACAACTTGTTATTAACATAATAGCTGCAGTTATTAACTGCAAGAATACAGTAAAAAGGAGTCATACTAAATGTTAATGTTCTTGCAACAGAATTTTCCCAATCACCTTATGGTAGCAAATTCTGGCAAGAAATGATAATTCATTTCTTATTAAAAATACTTAAAGAATTTCCAAGATTGATCAGTTGTGCCACAAATAAAACAGCAGTTTATTCAAAAGAGCCCTTACCTTTCTCTTATTTTCCTAAAAGATCTGCCATTTACAGGTAACTACTAATTTCAGATCAGTTATTCAAACCAGGGTTCTTCCTCTAAATCCACATCTTAGCTTTATATATAGTAAACTTACACTCATATTCCCTTTCCAGTCTTGAAGCTAAACACTTTTGTAAAAGGAACAATCTAAAATCACTTTATATGAATCTTGGTTCTTACTTTTCTTCTATCTCATTTTTATTTTCTTCTATTATTTGTTCTTCCTCCTCATCACCAAAAGTCTGTTCCTGCATGGTGGTAAAGGAGAGAGATCTAGCAGCCACTTCTGCAGCAAGGCCAGCAGTGAAGGTAAAATCCGGTGACAGCTGTAGCCGTGCCAGCCTCTGCTTAATGGAGGGCTGTAATGAGTCCCTGGGAGTTGGAGGGGCAGTGATCAGACCACTTCCATCTGCTTGCGGTTCATATTCACTCTCACACTGGTAACACATTCTTTCTTCTGCTCCTTGGGGGAAGACTTCATTTGAAGAATTATCTTTATTTTTACCTTTTAGAGAGTTTTCACATAAATACTCAGTCCTACTTATTTCATTGTCTGATGTGGTGGATTTACTACTTTCCTCTTCAGTATCATTTTTACTGACTTTTCCCATATCTGAATTCACTGATGGTTCTGAATTACTTATGGGTTCCACTGGGTCTACAGGAGACAAGGATTTCAACACGGCTTCAAATAAAAAAAAAAAAAGAAAAAAGAAAAAAAAATAACTAAGGACCTAGCAATGATTTAAACTTTTAATTCAAACTCTCAGTTTAAGTTTTTTCTTAAAAAGAACAATAAATAAATAAAAGCTAAATAAAACTTTCTAGTAAAATCAATGAAAATTTATAAATCCAGGAAACTTTATAAGAGAGAAAATGCCTAAGAAATGAAATGAGATGGGGATTTGATGAAGGTTTTAAGACACCTCACATATTATCTTATTGAAAATATTAAAGCAGTGGTTCTGAAAGTGTGTTCCCTGAACCAACATTATCATTTATCACCGAGGAATTTGTTAAAAATGCAAATTCTTGGGCCTGATCCCAGACCTCCTGAAATGCAAACTCCGGGAGTAGGGACCAGCTGTATTTTACAAGCCCTCATCTTGATTCTGATACACACTAAAGTTTGAGAACCATTGTATTAGGGAATGAGCAGCATGGTTTTCACTGATAAGACGTCAGATAAAAGGCTTAAAGTAATCTAGATAATAATAATATCTTCAACATGTATGCATGTATATTTACAAGTTAAAACAGCATGGAAAAAATGCAACACACAATTTAACTTACTTGCCAACCACCTCACAAGACCCTAATGAAAGTAAAGCCATAACTTCTACACATTTTGTAGTACCACGAAAAATACAAATGAAATAAAGTCTTCATTCAAGATCAACTATTGTACAAAATATAATACATAAATATAATATACATTCATACGGTAGAAGTTGTCCTTGCAAGGAAAATGCAGTTTTATTTAGCCCCTCTTGATGTTAGTAGGCAGTGGGTTGCTTGCTAGGCAGTCGCTCATCCCAGCATGAGGGGTTAGTACAATACAATATAGTATGAAGCATGACGGAAGGAAAAAAGTGCTTCTCGAAGAGCTGGCGTCTATTTAAAAAACGTTTTTGTAAAACGTGTCCACTTCCAGGAACCATCCCTAAGCTGCAGTAACTCCACTAGAGAAGCAGCAACAACAGAAAAAAAATGGCCACAGCAGGTTCCAGTGCAGACTTTCCCCCTCTAATTCCATGCGGACTTTACCCCTGTAGGCAGAGATGAAAACAGCTCTGGAAGATGTACTGAAATTTTTCATGGGAAAAGCATTCTATGGTATCAGCAGCTTTTTACTTATTTTCACAAACTAAAAAACAGCATTATGACCCTTTCCAATGTAAACTCTATCAAAAGCACATACCTGAAAAAGAGATACATTTCTCTCATTGATAAAATCTTTTCCCATAATGTCAATAGCATAACTTTAAAGCTATATGAAGAAAACACTAAACAATAAAAAAGGATACAAGTTTATATACAATGCTATTTTCAGTCTGTGGACATTCTTAGTTTATAAATCTGTTAGCTCTTAAAGGAAGAAACATACATTAGAAGTTGGTTGATATTCACAATTATTACTAATTAAATGGGGGGGATATAATCTGTGTAATGAGAGGATCAATTGACAAGTGTGTTAGAATTTAAGCCTCAAGGCAGGTAGGAGGCTTTATATTTTGTTTCTTGATCCTTGTGCTAGGGATACAGCAGCGACTCTGATGTATAACAAGTACTCAATAACTACTTGTTGAATGAGTAATTTGCTGAATGAATGTTGTGGGATAATAAGGTCCCTATTTAAGAAGACTGTAATTTTGTCACAGAGACACACAAAACAAAACAAAACAAAACTTTGAACATGTAGAAAACAATAGTGCCTAAAATTAATCTCTGATGTATGTAGGCCCAGTATATGAACGAACAGATTGCAGGAAATCAATTTGTTAATCATTTCCCTTCTCTGCTATATGCTTTGGGGCTCAAGACTTCCTTTATATTTCATCACAATGTCCCTTTAGTACAAGGGTCTGTAGTGTTAGGAGAGATGGTAGAGCTGGAGCACTCAGAGAAGAATTCATGGAGAAGGAGAGACTAGTAGAGAGGACAGCTTGGTGGAGAAGGCAGAATTTTTGGCAAAGGGGTAAGCATGAATTTTTTTTTTTTTTTGAGAGAGTCTCACTCTGTCGCCCAGGCTGGAGTGCAGTGGCGCGATCTTGGCTCACTGCAACCTCCATCTCCCAGGTTCAGGCGATTCTCCTGCCTCAGCCTCCAGAGTAGCTGGGATTACAGGTGTGTGCTATCACGCCTGGCTAATTTTTGTATTTTTGGTAGAGATGGGGTTTCTCCATGTTTGCCAGGCTGGTCTCGAACTCCTGACCTCAAGTGATCCACCTACCTTGGCCTCCCAAAGTGTTGGAATTAGAGGCGTGAGCCACCGCGCTTGGCCAGCATGAAATTTTTTCATGAATAAATATAACAAATATGTGAACTACAGTTTAATTTGATAAACATAAGAAGATACCTATAATAAAAACAGTAGAAAATATAATTGGATGGGTGAATTTTTATGATGAAGAGACTTGAAAACAGGAAGAAGAGTTCAGATTCAATACAATAAGGGAGAAACCACTATAGGTTTTAAGATAGAGAGCCATCATCAATGCAGTGTTGGAGAAAAATCTGGAAAGAGTTTGCAAGATAGCTTAGAAGAAAAAAGTACTGAAAATGGAAGTCAGCTAAGAGGCTATTTTAATGTACAAGGATAATTTAACGAGAACCTGGGCTATAAAGGGAGCCGATAGGAAGAAAGAGGAATGATAAAACCAAGAAACATAGATCTGGACAGGGGAGAACATAGGGCTCATGAGAGAAAAAAAAAGAGAACTGGAGGAACTTTCCAGAAGTATAGGTAATCTATACACTTCTAGTGAGGAGGGAAAAGGTAGGCAGTTGATTTTGAGGGTCCACACAGACACTCTAAAATAGAAGGGAAGTCGTACTCTACCTACTTAGAAATCCATAGGCATCAATTCAACTAAGAATTAGCTAGGTTGATATTGTCAAGTATTAAGCTTCCCCTGATTCCTTCCCCTGTCTCCTATGAAGTTTGACTTAAGAAAAGAATGGTGAGAAACAGAAAGGAATTTCAGTCTTTTGCATCACCAGCTATCCCACTCTGCTGAAATCAGAGTATGGGGAGTATGCCCACAGGCACCCCCCCTCCCCTCCCATCTACTAAAGTGCTCAAACCACTTAAATAATGCTAATGATGTGGCTCGCTGGTCTAGGTTTTAATTCTTTTTTAATTCTTTTTTTTTCTTTTCTTTTTTTTTTTGAAATGGAGTCTCCCTCTGTTGCCCAGGCTGGAGTGCAGTGGCATGATCTCGGCTCACTGAAACCTCTGCCTTCCGGGTTCAAGTGATTCTCCTGCCTCAGCCTCTTGAGTAGCTGGGACTACAGGCACATGCCATCATGCCTGGTTAATTTTTGTATTTTTAGTGGAGACGGGGTTTCGCCATGTTGGCCAGGCTGGTCTTGAACTCCTGACCTCAAATGATCCACCCACCTCAGCTTTCCAAAGTGCTAAATATTACAGGCATGTGCTGCCACGCCTGGGCCATTTTTTTCAATGTGAACACAGTTACTAGTTTTGTGCTTCACTGAGGTATTTTAAAATATTTTAACATATGGAGAACAGAGTTGAGAATCTCAAATTCACTAAATTTGAAAATAACATTTAAAATATCCCAAATTATTCAACTCACTGTCCATTCTAAAACAAATTTACTAAAAAATTAAATAACTGATATAAAAGTGTGACTTGGTATCTCCAGTATGGTTACATTCCTACTCTTTTATTAATCAGATTGATTTAGCATCTAGAAGAAAAAGTACTATGCATACTGGTGGACCCTTATAAAACCCCAAGAATTCTTCACCTAAAATAACATTCATGGTTCAAGAAAGAGAGAGTCCCCTACACTGAAATAACCTGTTACTTTAAAGTCAGTGCTTACCATGATCACTAAATAGAAGTTGCTTCCACTTCTGCCTTTCTGCCTCTGAAGCTTTAAATCCCAGCACAGATTTTAATTCTTGGAGCACTCTCTTGGATTCTTCATGCTCACGCTTCTGTCTCTCTTTGTCTTCTTGAGACAAGTAATAAAAATCATCCTTTCTGAAATCACTATCAATATCTATATCATCTACATAAGCTTCTAATTCCTGAAAATGAATAGAAGAAAAAGCACTTTACTTGAAGCAGACAATTCTCTAGTAAGCATTCATTTACTTGCACTTATCTCTGAGATTAAAAAAAACGACTTGCATTTGGCACAGGTCATTAAAGCACAGCTAAGAAAAGAAAAAAGTAAATATATACCTATGGATAAATTGAAATCTTCAAAAAAAAAACCTAACAGTTGATACTAGAAAGCACTGTGGATAAAAAGGTTTAACAACTTCAGTGGTTATTTTTCTACTCAGAGAACATACCATCCACTTAGTTAGTGTTACAGCCATTAGCTATATCAAAACCAATCAAAATTAGAAGGGCAAGCAGTTTGGGGAGGTGGTCAGGCATGTTTGTTTTCTTGTGGTTCTTTCGGATTTCCCAGGAAGTTTGAACACTCTTCCTAGAATTAGGGAACACCCCACCTTATGGTCCTCCCTATCTCTAAGACAGAGGGTAGGATGCTTGCTTATCCAAGCAGTATCCTTACAGTATAGGCTCAGGTAAATGACCTGGGATCCTCTAATCAGACGTACCAGCATCAGATCAGATTTACAAGTCTGTGATAAAAGAAGCAGTCACCAGCTGGGCGCGGTGGCTCATGCCTGTAATCCCAGCACTTTGGGAGGCCGAGGCGGGTGGATCACGAGGTCAGGAGTTCAAGGCCAGCCTGGCCAAGATGGTGACACCCTGTCTCTACTAAAAACTACACAAATTAGCAGAGCGCGGTGGCAGGCGCCTGTAATCCCAGCTACTCAGGAGGCTGAGGCAGGAGAGTCGCTTGAACCCGGGCAGCAGAGATTGCAGTGAGTCGAGATCATGCCACTGCACTCCAGCCTGGGCCAAAGAGTGAGACTCGGTCTCGAAAAAAAAAAAAAAAAAGAAGCAGGCACCAGGATGTTGCAGATATGTTTCTTGAGGTAGCATTTCTGGAGGTAATTTTTACTATTCAGCATTGATGGAGCAAGGGGCAATATCTCTACTCATTAACTTAGCAATGATATCGCCATTGCAACCGTTCTTTTGAGTGATTCGGCTGTTTACCCTAGCCTCATTCAAGCCTGCTTATCTGGCTCTCTGAAATATTCTGTAAGCTACCTAAAAGTTTAAATAAAGTGTCTGTTAAACTAACTAGGGTTGGTTTCCATTTGCAATTAAGAATACTGAATAGTAACTTGTTATTCAACATACACGAAAAAAAATACTGAGTAGATAATATGACCTAAGGAAAAGAGGTTTTCCTTAGAATGAACAAAAGTAATCTGTCAATATCCAATGCGATCATCAAAAAATTGTTTTTAAAAGTGAGGTATATCATTACATGCAGTCAAGTGCACAGGGTTTTTACATATGCACACATACCAGTAACTGCTACTCAGATCAAGATAAAACCATTCCCAGCATCCCAAAAGGTAGCTCTGCCAATGTACTAATTTTCAATGTGTTCAATCACTTTTGAAAGCCACTCAGATATGGACAATTAGATATAAATAACAACCAAAAAAATTCAGAGTTAAGCACTAAGAATTAACGATATGATATAAATTCAATAAATTATGCTGTAATTTTGAAGCTCATTAGAAACATAAATCAAACAAGGGAAAGAACAGTAGTTTTCACCCTTACCTGCTCCTCTGGGATTGGATCTTTGTCTGCAATGTGTAGAGTAGGCTGCTTCAAAGGTACTACTGTACAATGTGGGTTTTCACATGCTATTTCAGGCTTGCCTTTAAAAAATGGGAGTAGGTGGGAATAAAGATAAGAAACAGACCACACAGAAACGAGTGAACATCTAATTAAAAATATCCTTGGGGCCAGGTGTGGTTGCTCATGCCTGTAATCCCAGCACTTTGGAAGGCTGAGGCGGAAGGATAGCTTGAGCCCAGGAGTTCAAGACCAGCCTGGAAACAAAGTAAGACCCTGTAGCTACAAAAACTAAAAAAGAAATCAGTTGGGCATGGTGGTGCACACCTGTAGTCCCAGCTACTTGGGAGGCTGAGGTGGGAGGATCGCTTGAGCTGGGGAGATCAAGGCTACAGTGAGCAGTGATCATGCCACTGCACTCCAGCCTGGGCAACAGAGCTAGATCCTGTCTCACCACCAAAAAATCCTTGGTACTAATACTTTGTCAATTTCATAGTCCAACTTGTTCTAATAATTTTTTATTTATAAAAAAATAAAGATATTAAAATGAAAAACAAGCCAGGCGCGGTGGCTCAAGCCTGTAATCCCAGCACTTTGGGAGGCCGAGACGGGTGGATCACGAGGTCAGGAGATCGAGACCATCCTGGCTAACACCGTGAAACCCCGTCTCTACTAAAAAATACAAAAAGCTAGCCGGGCGAGGTGGCGGGCGCCTATAGTTCCAGCTACTCGGGAGGCTGAGGCAGGAGAATGGCGTAAACCCGGGAGGCAGAGCTTGCAGTGAGCTGAGATCCGGCCACTGCACTCCAGCCTGGGCAATAGAGCGAGACTCCGTCTCAAAAAAAAAAATAAAATAAAATAAAATAAAATGAAAAACAATAATTAGTAGATTTACAACTTAACTTTAAGTCTTTAAACTCTGGGAGAAGAGGACCTGCCCTTCTCTCTTCACCTCACCACAGTATCTGGTACACACCAGGTACTCTATAAATACTTGTTGAACAAAATATTATCATTCACAGCATAGGAATAGTCTTAAGACAGACCATCACTCTTCTTCACAAAATACAAACTTCAATCTTACCCTGAGGCTATTTTAACTCTCAGAAGTTGGAATTGGAAATGAGTTCACAAGTAAGTATCTTTACAAGAACACCCAAGTGAGTTTAACTTTGATTAATTCTTAAAATTTGTGTTTGGTATTTACTGACAGGGTTACTTAGTCTCATATCCGGCTGGCTACCATTCATCATTGCCTTTCTACTTATAAAAAAAGAAGTGGCCAGGCGCGGTGGCTCAAGCCTGTAATCCCAGCACTTTGGGAGGCCGAGATGGGCGGATCACGAGGTCAGGAGATCGAGACTATCCTGGCTAACATGGTGAAACCCCGTCTCTACTAAAAAATACAAAAAACTAGCCGGGCGAGGTGGCGGGCGCCTGTAGTCCCAGCTACTCGGGAGGCTGAGGCAGGAGAATGGCGTGAACCCGGGAGGTGGAGCTTGCAATGAGCTGAGATCCAGCCACTGCACTCCAGCCCGGGCGACAGAGCGAGACTCCGTCTCAAAAAAAAAAAAAAAAAAAAAAAGAAGTATAGTTTAAACTTCTTGATTTTTACTTTTCAAAAGTAACAATAGTTAAATGGTTTTAAAAAAGAAGTATTTTGGAAATGTTAACAAAAAAATAACTGGTTAGTTTGTAGGAAAGATGGCAGAATGATTAATAAATTAATAGGAAGCACTAATGAGAGACAGAATAGCATAGTGGCTAAGAGCTATAGAGTTAGTCACACCTGGGTTAAATCCCAGCTCTTGCTGCTTTCTAGTTTAAATTACAGTTAACTGGCCAGGCACAGTGGCTCACGCCTGTAATCCTAGTACTTTGTGAGGCCAAGGCGGGAGGATCATGAGGTCAGGAGTTCAAGACCAGCTTGACCAACATGGTGAAATCCCGTCTCTACTAAAAATAGAAAAATTAGCTGGGCATGGTGGTATGTACCTGCAATCCCAGCTAATTAGGAGGCTGAGGCAGGAGAATTGCTTGAACCCAGGAGGCAGAGGTTGCAGTGAGCTGAGACTGTGCCATTACACTCTAGCCTGGTCAACAGAGTGAGACTCTGTCTCAAAAAAAAAAAAAAAAAAAAAGAAAAAGAAAAAGAAAAGAAAAGGCCAGATGCAGTGGCTCACACCTGTAATCCCAGCACTTTAGGAGGCCAAGGTGGGTGGATCAGGAGGTCAGGAGTTCGAGACCAGCCTGGCTAATATGGTGAAACCCCGTCTTTAATAAAAATACAAAAAGTAGCTGGGTATGGTGGCGTGCGCCTGTAGTCCCAGGTATTCGGGAGGCTGAGGCAGAGAATTGCTTGAATCTGGGAGGCGGAGGTTGCAGTGAGGCGAGATCGCGCCACTGTACTCCAGCCTGGGCGATAGAGCGAGACTCTGTCCCCCCAAAATAAATAAATAAATAAATAAATAATTACAGCTATCTGTAGAACAGTGGTGAAAATAATAGTACTATCTTGTAAGATTAAAAAAGAATACATGAAAAGTGCTTAAAACAATGCCTGCTACAGATTACATGCTCAAAAACTGCTATTATTGCCTAATTAGCAGAACACAGATTTCATTATGTTGATGCTGACACCACAGATTGAGCTCTTTGAATGAAAAGAAAAAAAAAAATCCGTAAGACTATTAATAGCAATAAACAAGTACGTTAAACAGTGTGCTGGTAATCCAGCTCTCAAACAAAACAAAACACCCAATTTGCAGCACTTCCTGATTTCCAGTTCCCACGGTGTAAATGTACCCACTGGGACCAATTTTAAGCTACCAATGATGTTAAACTGACTCACAAATTTCTGAATATTTAACAACCTTTGGAGAGCTAGCTCCAGCATGCAATTCATTTAACAAAAATCTAGCAAGAGGACGGGTGTGGTGGCTCCTCAAGCCTGTAATCCCAGCACTTTGGGAGGCCGATATGGGCTGATTACTTGAGGTTAGGAGTTGGAGCCCAGCCTGGTCAACATGGCGAAAACCCATCTCTACCAAAAAACACAAAAACTAGCTGGGTATGGTGGTATATGGCTGTAATTCCGGCTATTCGAGAGGCTGAGGCAACACGATCATTTGAATCTGGGAGGTAGAGCTTGCAGTGAGCTGAAATTGCACCAATGCACTCCACACTCCAGCCTGCATGACACAGTGAGACTCTTTCTCAAAAAACAAACAAACACAAAAAGCCTAAAAAATTTTTAAAAACCCACCAGATTTTTAATTACATGCTTGCAGTAATAGCTTTTACAAACAGCACAGAAGGTTATAAAGTGAAAAAAGGTCCCTGATGACCTTATCCCTCAATTCTACTGTCTGAAAGCAGGGGCTTGCCAAATCTGTCCCACTGCCTGTTCTTGTAAATAAATTTTTCCTAGAATACAGCCACACTCATTTAAGTATAGTCTATGGGTGCTTTCACACTGCAACAGCAGAGTAGAGTAGTTGTAACAGACACACCATATGGCCTGCAAGGCAGAAAATCTTTAGAGAAAAAAATTGCAGACCCTTGTCCCAGAGCAATGCTTCTCAAATTTCCCAGACTTTAATGTGGATACAAATTATCAGATCTTATTAAAATACAGGCGGATTTACAGTCAGGGGTGCATTTGTAACAAGCTCTCATGTGATGCTTATATGCTAGTCTGGGGACCACTCTGAGTAACAAGGCCCTATAAGTAATACATGTGAAGAGTTTTAAAATGATGTGACACACATACATACACATGTGTATACACATATATTTTTGAGACAGGGTCTCACTGTATCACCAAAGGTGGAGCTCAGTTGTGCAATCATCGCTCACTGCAGGCTCGACCTCCTGGGCTCAATCAATCATTCCACCTCAGCCTCCCGAGTAACTTTTTTTTGTAGAGATGGGGTTTTGCCATGTTGCCCAGGTTGGTCTCAAACTACTGGGCTCGAGTGATCCTCCCTCCTTGGCCTCCCAAAGTGCTGAGATTATAGGCATGAGCCACTGCACCTAGCCTGTGATATTTTTAACAATGGGAAACTGTTATTAACTGGAGATTCTTTTCTATGGCGATCCTCGAGTAATGCCAAAGTTATAACCTACTCTCAATGATTTCCTGAACTTACCACAATATATGTGTAGATATATATGTATATATACGTATGTGTGGGTACATACATCTTTATATAAATTCTATATAAAATATGGAATGATTCATGAATTTGTACATCGTCCTTACACAAAGGACACGTTAATTTTCTCTGTATCATTCTAATTTTAATACATGTGCTGCCAAAGCCAAATACCCTAATCTTGGTTTCTAAATGTCATTCTCCATTAAAAGGTTTTACAAGCCATTCCTCCCTCCATCTCCAGTTCCTTGCAACTACTGATCTGTTTTCTGTTCCTTCACCAACTTAAGAGTGCCTCGTAAGTGGAATAACATTGTATGTAGTGGTTTGAAAGTGACGTCTTCCACTTGGCATAATGTATCAGAGATTCATTCATCAACGTGTTGTATGCATTGGTAGTTCACTATTTTTTGTTGCTGAGTAGTATTTCACTGTATGGATGGATGTAACAGCTTAGTCACATCCCAAAGCCTAGCTGCTTCTAGTTTTTAGTTTATGAACAAAATATTTATGTATAGGTTTTTGTGTGAACACTAAGTTTTTACATTTCTTGCTTAAATATGTAGGAATGATACTACTGGGTCATATGGTATATGCATTCATAGTGGTTAAAATTTTGATGAAGAAACCATATTTATAAAACCTCAGAGTATTTCTTCACAAAATAATCATCATGAAAGACTTTAAGGAAAAGGAGAATAAAGAGCATGACAACTGAACACCATACACAATCTAGGTCTAGACATATAACAAATATTGGGACAATCAGGGAAATCTGAATGAGTTCTGTGGATAAAATGGTTGGTGTTCATTTTCTGATTTTGATGGTATACTGTGGGTACATAGAAGAATGTTCCTGTTTTACAAAAATGCATACAGAAATATTTTAGAGGTAATGGGGTTTCAAGTCTACAACTTACTCTCAAATGGTTCAGACTAACACCACCATCAAAAGAATGACACACATATACAGACACATAGAAAGATAAGGCAATTGTGGCAGAATGTCAACAACTAGGGAATATTGATGAAGGAGACTTTCAACTATTGCAACTTTTCTGTTAAGTTTGAAATGATTTCAAAATAAGACCTTTTTAAAAAAAGATATGGCTAAAGCACCTGCTTCTTAAAATATTCAAATGAACATTTTTAAAATTTAAACCTGTGTAGTCATGGCCACTGTGAATTTTTTAGTGAGAAAAGTTTATGAACTATTTGTGTCTTAATCCATCTCATTATTATCTATGAACAAAAGTCACACATACAGAAAATAATTAGAAAATGGCTTAATTATCTACCCAATGAGGTGAAGAAAGTTTTCACAGTAATGGTTAACAATAATGGATAAGTGTTAAACTAAGATTCAACATCTCAGAGTATGCTAAAGGAGGGGTGAATGGGATGCATCTTTCTTTCTTTTTTTTTTTGAGAAGGAGTCTCGCTCTGTCGCCCAGGCTGGAGTGCAGTGGTGCGATCTTGGCTCACTGCAACTCCGCCTCCTGGGTGCACGCCATTCTCCTGCCTCAGCCTCCTGAGTAGCTGGGACTACAGGTGCCCACCACCATGCCCAGCTAATTTTTTGTATTTTTAGTAGACACAGGGTTTCACTGTGTTAGCCAGGATGGTCTTGATCTCCCGACCTCATGATCCACCTGCCTCGGCCTCCCAAAGTACTGGGATTACAGGCGTGAGCAATCACACTCCGCCCTTTTTTTTTTTTTTTTTTTTTAACAGACAGTGTCTCGCTCTGTTGCCCAGGCTGGAGTACAGCAGTGGCGTGATCATAGCTCGCTGCAGCCTCAAACTCTTGGGCTTAAGCAATCCTCCTGCCTCAGCCTCCTCAGTAGCTGGGCACTCAGCCACTCCTATCACCGTGCCTGGCCAGGATGCATCTTTTAACAACCAAAGGTCTTCTGAGTGTTTCTGTTTGTAGAAAATGTACACAGAAGCTCTAGATGCCATATCAGAAAGTTTAATATGCATAAGTATTTGCATATATCAGAGTTTCTTGGTAGATTTATCCTTTGGAGAAAAAATTATTCACAGTTTACATCTGAGATATTAAGAAAACCTTCGGGTAATAAATCAGTAATTAGCATGTTAATATTTCCTCTGGAGAAAGTGAATACTTTTACTATCTAAGGATTTGTTCAAGCTTGTTTAAGACATTAAATAAATTATTACAAATTTAGCTGTAAACACAAAAATAACAGGATGGTAAAGCATTAATTATCTTTAGCAGCAATGCAAATTCTATGCCTAAGTCTGAGCAGCCTCAAAATAAAGATCCAAGAGATAAATATGGTAGTGGTTTGCAGCACAGTTTTCAAAAATTGATGTGCCAAACATTGAAAAATGAAATCAGTGAGGTAAAAACAAGCATAAAATTGGAGTCACATAAAAGCAGCTTGGTGGAAAAATCTCAAGACTATTTTTTTTTTTTTAACCTAGTAGCACAAAGCATCTGATATATTATTAAATAACGACACAATATGTGGATCTTAGTACTAAATATGCAGTGCCACCAATTATATCATTTGTATATTATTTTTGAATGACTGAAGAAAGTATTTTATCTTAAAAGAAAAACTCAAGTTCCTAGCCCCAGACTATCAAACTCATTCTTTTATTATCCTAACTGAAAAAGAGTTTCTGGAAGTTCTAATAATAGAAAAATACTATCAAAATTTATTCTCTCATTTCAGTTTTTTTAAAAAAGAGATATGATTCACTGAACTTTCAAATCATATTCATTTTTAATTTACAAAATGAGAGTCAAGAATTGTATTCAGTGTCACTTTCTACATATAAATTCAACATTAAAAAAAGTAAATTAAGAAATTTTAAAGCTAGTTTCATCATGAAGACAAGAAGTCCACCTAATAAAATCCTACCAGAGTAGAATAAGCATGTCTGCTAAGCATATGGCAAAGACATCTCTCACAGGTACCTTTTTTATCCGTATTTCTTCGTAGCAGTTTGTCAACTTGAGAAATGGCCTCTTCCCAGCAATTGTTGCTTGCTTGAACGTGGGGCTGAATCAACTTTAATTTCTGTTCTAGGATGGGATAAGCCTCTGACACTAGTTCTTGTGTTTCTTTAGTACAAACAAGCTTTTCAAGTTCATCTTCAAGAATTATTACCCTGAGTCATAAGGAAAAACAGAAACAGATTTCTATAACATGAAATGAAAAATTTATAATTTATAAGGCTTATTTTAAAATAAGCTTAAATCCCAGCACTTTGGGAGGCCAAGGTGGGTGAATGGCTTGAGCTCAGGAGTTCAAAACCAGCTTGGGCAACATGGTGAAACCCCATTTTCACCAAAAATACAAAAAATTAGCTGGGTGTGGAAGCATGTGCCTAAGGATGAGGTGGGAGGACTGCTTGAGCCTGGGAGGTAGAGGTTGCAGTGAGCCTCGATAGCGCTACTGCACTTCAGCCTGGAGGATGGAGTGAAACCTCACCTCAATTAAAAAAAAAAAAAAAAAGGAAAAAGGCTTATAATAAGATGAAAAAAGTTCTGGAGTTGGACAGTGATATGGCTGCACAACAATGTGTATACACTTAATGCCACTGAACTGTACATTTTAAAATGATTAAATGATAAATTTTGTTATATATACTTTGCCATAATTTTTTAAAAAGCTTATAAAGAGTATTAAATATTTATTCAATAAATATTTCTTGCATACATACTAGGCATTTTATGGGCTGAAAAGAAAAAAATAAGCTCATCTGCTATTTATAAGAAATAACAAATGATATTACACATATATGTAAGTAAAATATAATATCCACCCCCCCCCCCACCCTCACTTCCCCTGCCAACAACAGCTCCCTGGCTCCCTCCCCACTCAGATGTGGCTCGAGCTGGTGACACACAAGACTGGAGACACCACAGACCCACGAGCCGGAGCAGCTTGGAGGCAGTGAATAATAACTCTTCAGGTCTGCAATAACAAATGGCCTCCAACAAAACCACATTGCAAAAAATGGGAAAGAAACAGAATGGAAAAGTTAAAAAGTTGAAGAGGCAGAGCCTGATGAATTTGTGGTGGAAAATGTACTAGATTGACATGTAGGGAATGGGAAAGTGGAATATTTCCTGAAGGGATTTACAGATGCTGACAATACTTGGGAACCTGAAGAAAATTTAGATTGTCCAGAGTTAATTGAAGCATTTCTTAATTCTCAAAAAGCTGGTGAAGAAAAAGATGGTACAAAAAGAAAATCTTTATCTGACAGTGAATCTGATGAAGCAAATCAAAGAAGAAAAGAGATGCTGTTGACAAACCAAGAGGATTTGCCAGAGGTCTTGATACTGAAAGAATAATTGGTGCCACAGACGGCAGTGAAGAATTGATGTTGCTCATGAAATGGAAGGATTCAGATGAGGCAGACTTGGTGCTGGCACAAAAGGCAAATATGAAGTGTCCTCAAATTGTAACTGCTTTTTATGAAGAAAGACTAACTTGGCATTCTTGTCCACAAGATAAAGCCCAATTATTGTTCACATTGTATGTGTGTGTGTATGTATGTGTGTGTGTGTATATAGACACATGTATACACACACACACACACACACACATATATATATAAAATTTGCAGGTTGGGCGCGGTGGCTCACATCTGTAATCCCAGCACTTTGGGAGGCCAAGGCTGGTGGATCACCTGAGGTCGGGAGTTCGAGACCAGCCTGGCCAACATGGTGAAATCCTGTCTCTACAAAAATACAAAAATTAGCTGAGTGTGGTGGCAGGTACCTGTAATCCCAGCTACTCAGGAGGCCGAGGCAGGAGAATCGCTTGAACCTGGAAGGCAGAGGTTGAAGTGAGCTGAGATCACGCCACTACACTCCAGCCTGGGCAACAGAGTGCCAGGCTCTGTCTCAAAAAAAAAAAAAAAGAAAAAAAAAAAGGGGGCAGAGGGGAGCGTCTTGGTTTTTTACTTACTAGTGTGACAAAATAACTACATTCTAATGAAAATCAAGTTTGATATGCTCATTTTGAAAGTAGTGTTGGAAGAGTTGTTGGGTTTTTCTTTTTTGCATCAATAGCACTGGTTACTTTGAATAAATAAACAAAAGCTTTCTGTAGTTGCTTCCTTTATCAGAAAAGAAAAAGACTACAATATCATAAATAATTAGAACTATCATTTTATTTCCATTTTACAGATAATAAGGAATTAGGCCCAGAGAGTTGGGGAAACTTGCCTAGAGTCAGAAAGCTGGTAAGATGTAAAACTGGGCTGAATACAGGCACAAAAGGATAATACCACAGAGAGACAGATAGTGTGATGAGAAATCAGAAGAAGGGAAAATTACAGCCAACTGTAAGGAAAGATGGGGAACAACTAAGGAAGAGGTATTTCTGAGGTAGCATTGAAGGGATGGATAAAATTTGGGCCCATATACAAAAGGTGAGGAACGTTGTTCTTTTTATTTTATTTTTTTTTGAGACAGGGTCTCACTCTATCACCCAGGCTAGTGCAGTAGTGTGATTTCGGCTCACTGCAACCTCAACCTCCAGGGGTCAGGTGATCCTCCCACCTCAGCCTCCCAAGTAGCTGGGACTACAGGTGTGTACCGCCACGACTGGCTAATTTTTGTATTTTTTTTGTAGAGATAAGGGTTCACCATGTTGCTCATCTCAGCTCCTGGGCTCCAGCAATCTGCTCTACTCGGCCTCCCAAAGTATCAGGATTATAGGCATGCCTGGCCAGAACCTTGTTCTATTAGGTTCGTGCAAAAGTAATTGAGGTTTTTGCCATTACTTTTTTTTTTTTTTTTTTTTTTTGAGACAGAGTCTCGCTCTGTCGCCCAGGCTGGAATGCAGTGGCACAATCTTGGCTCACTGCAAGCTCCGCTTCTCGGGTTCACACCATTCTCCTGCCTCAGCCTCCCAAGTAGCTGGGACTACAGGCACCCGCCACCACGCCCAGCTAATTTTTCTGTGTTTTTAGTAGAGACGGGGTTTCACCATGTTAGCCAGGACGGTATCGACCTCCTCACCTCGTGATTCGCCCACCTTAGCCTCCCAAAGTCCTGGGATTACAGGCATGAGCCACCTCGCCTGGCCTGTCATTACTTTTAATGGCAAAAACTGCAATTACTTTTGCACTAACCTATAGAAGGACCATGGGAAAAGGCATTTATACAGTTTGGCTGGACTGAAGGAAAGGAATGAGAAATAAAGATAGAAACAGAGTGTAGTCAAGTTATGACAAACACTTCTATAGTATGTTTTGTAAAGACTTTAGTCTGAGCTGCTATGACTCCGAAACAAGTCAAGATTTTCAGTGAAGCCGGGCGCGGTGGCTCAAGCCTTGTCATCCCAGCACTTTGGGAGGCCGAGACGGGTGGATCACGAGGTCAGGAGATCGAGACCATCCTGGCTAACACGGTGAAACCCCGTCTCTACTAAAAATACAAAAAACTAGCCGGGCGAGGTGGCGGGCGCCTGTAGTCCCAGCTACTCAGAGGCTGAGGCAGGAGAATGGCGTGAACCCGGGAGGCGGAGCTTGCAGTGAGCTGAGATCCGGCCACCGCACTCCAGCCTGGGCGACAGAGCAAGACTCCGTCTCAAAAAAAAAAAAAAAAAAAAAAAAAAAAAGATTTTCAGTGAAATGAGAAGGCAAATATAAGCCTCAGCAACATTAATTTGGCCATACACACCCTGGAGGTGGGGAGAACAGTTAGAGATTAACGCCCTAGTGTAGGGAAGGGACAATATGGTCCCTTCCCTACACTAGGGCACTGAGCACTGAGAGTGGGAACAGCAAAGGATACATGGGGGAGAGGTGTGAAACACAAAAAGAGCATTCTAAAATATGAAACACAAAACAATTATTTAGTTAACAATTTAAAAAGTTGTATGTAGCAGCACTACAGAGCAAATTGGATATGATGGTTTGTGACTGGTGTGCTTTCTAGTGAAAATACTTAGAAAGGAGAGACATTAGCATATATGGAATATTCCACTTTAAAACAGGACAAAAACTTCCTATGCATAATCCACAATTCCTACCCATGGTAAAAGCTCCTCTTTTTTGTGTTCATGTCTACCTTGTGTAGCACGCTTTCTTCCCTGAGCCATCTTCCCTCACTTTAATGCATTCTAATATGTGCCGTATATTTCTGATTCTATTGCCAAAACTTACTTCTTCAGAGACTCTGGCTTTGCCTACAACCTGTCCACTGAAATCTTATTTTCCTTTGATGACAACTCAACCTTTGCCACCCACTCAAGTGGAGATGGCCTTTTCGCCCAGTTCCCTGTAGGAGGCAGGGCTAAGAAACTGGTTAGCATTTACCTGCTTTCTTAGAACAGCAGATATAGACCACTGGAATACCCTGAGTTCATAGTGTCTTCATTTTTCTTATGTCATAATCTTTATATCAGCCTTATATCAAGCCCATCTCAGGCCTTGAACTGATGGGTAAAAATTTAGCTTCTCAAAATGTCTTTCTGACTTTAAGTTCCTATCCTTGTATCTCTTATCTTCCCTAATTCCAGTGAAACTAGCCTTCTGATTTTGCTGATATGTCAGTCCTTTTGACCCATTTTTATTTACATAATTAAATGCTGCCTTCCCCATTCCACTTCTTGCCTTGTATCCCAGGGTCAAGTACATCAACTACAATCTTGTCAGCTCTTTGAATTCCTAGGACCTTCTTGATTACCAACACAACATGAACCCAACCATTCATTTGATCCAGTCCTACATGATGAATATTTAACTGTTACAGAAAAATTTCACTGGAAATGACTGTATTCAATTAAATGCCTTGATTCAATTTTTAAACTTGAAAACTTCGTAGAAATATGTGAAAATAGTATTTTCAGCTGATGAAAGTATACCGAAGTGGGACATAAAAATTTAGAAATTAAGGTAGAGTACCAACAATTTCATGCAAGGCAGGAAATGAACAAATATAAACTCTAGACTCTACATTTTGCTTTTCAACTGGTACCACAAAGCTTGTCCTGTGATACAAAAAAATTTCGATCTGCTGTAATTTATTTAGAAAAATAGCAATATGTTACTCTTCCACTACACATAACAATGCCTCTTGTAACACACTGTTCCAATATTGATAGATATTTCTATTGGACTGCAGGTTCCAGTTGAAGAGCACTACCTTAAGAGAGTTAAAAGAAACTCATTCTTTATAACCATCTCCATTTCAGCTCTCAAAGAGAATGAACAACACCTGCTTTTACCTACCTTTCCAAGTTTTCTGCTGAACTAAGGAAAAGTAAAAACTGTAACTCCCTCAAGTTATAGTACTTACAAATTATTATTATTATTATTTTTGCTATATTTGTAGCTATAAATCACCCTTCATGCTCATGTCTCAATTTTGCTTCTTTTTTTCTAGCTAGGACACAAGCCAACAACCACAATGGTACACGAATGAAGCTTGCTAATCACCGAGACCTTTCTCGGTATAATTTCTAAACTTACTCATTCAGTAATGCTTTCAGATGGAGCTGCAAGCTACGCACTGCTGTGTGAACATTATTCAGTTCTCTTGACTTCTGTTGAGTTTTGGATAAACACTGTGGTACTGACTGGTGCTGAGTTTCAAAGTATCGATAGAACTCATAGCTGCGCTTAAGCTCTTCCAAACAGGCAGAATGAGCGTGAGGTAGACCTTGAGTCACATCAGATAAGATACGATGAGGCAGAAGTGCTGGAGTAAGTAAGGGCCCAGGAGGTGAATTGGCTGTAGAAAGTAATAGGGCTAACCGTCTGAAGAACTCTGAACTCTGTGCCACCCAGAGTTGGAACAAAACCTAAAGAAAAAAGAAAAAAGGACTAGATCAATAACAAATATTGGTCAGTGTTCAAAGCAAACTATAAATTTGTTTATCTTAACTTCTGGTTTAAATTTTGCACTTTATCCTAAATAATAAATATAATAAATATAACTGAGCTTAAACTACCTTAAGATGAGCCAAGAATATGATTTCAAATTATGTATGTGGGAACCTGTTATTCCGATACAGCAGGTAACATCAATATATAATTTACTACAGTTCTGTCCTAGATGGGAAGTGTTGATGGCATGAGATACTTTAGTAAAAGTGAATCTTCACTCATTATTTAAAAAAAATTTTCACACAGAAAAGAAGACAGTAGGACTAGTGGATATATATATATTTCTCCAAAGAAATGAGTCACATGGATCAAAAGCTTGGGTTTCAAAATAAGACTATTACCTTGCCCTATGAATTAGCTAAGAAATTAACATAAAAATCAGTCCAGGGCTAGGTGCAGTGGCTCACGTCAGTAATCTCAGCACTTTCGGAGGTGGAGGCGGGGAGATCACTTGAGGTCAGGAGTTTGAGACCAGCCTGGCCAACATGGTGAAACCTCGTCTCTACTAAAAATACAAAATTCAGCCAGACATGGTGGTGGTGGTGTGTTTGCAGTCTCAGCTATTTGGGAGGCTGAGGCAGGAAAATCATTTGAACTTGGGAGGCAGACATTACAGTGAGCTAAGATAGTGCCACTGCACTCCAGCCTGGGTGACACAGCAAGACTCCATCAAAAAAAAAAAAAAAATCAATTGAATACTCCAGGAATGTCTGACATGAGAAATTGCAAAACCTATTATTTTAATTAATTAATTAACTAATTTTTGCCATAGAGTCTTGCTCTGTTGCCCAGGCTAGAGTACAATGGCATGATCATAGCTTACAGAAATCTCAAACTCCTGGGCTCAAGTGATCCTCCTGCCTCAGCCTCCTGAGTAGCTAGAAACACAGGCATGTACCACCATACTCAGCTAATATTTAAGTTTTAGAGATGGGGTCTCAGTATGTTGCCAGGATAAATCCCATTCTTCTTCTTCTTCTAAAAGCAGTCTGAATATGTTCATAGGCCCATTTCTGAGATACATCCTGAATCCTGGCAGCAAAATATTTCTCCAGATACAGTCGTATTCAAGATGAGGACAATATCTCCGAAACAAATGTATGAGGAAACAATGTAGTATGAAACAAGAGGTAGCAGGCAATAAAAAGAGGATGAAACCACTTTTGGTAATTTAGATTCCAATTATTCACAACTATGAAAATAGATATTATTTAGATGGTTTTATTAAATGAATTTTAAAATTATGCCAATAATGAATTAAGGTAATTTCAAGTAAATCTATTTTACCATTAACTTGTTTTATTTTATTTTTTTAAAGTGAGAAAGGCCAAATTTCCTAGTTGCTACAGATGCGATATCTAGGGATTCTTGACTTACAAGTTCACTTGCAAGTCTTCTTATTCAACTATTAAATTTTATGATTACAATGATTTATATTATTTTATTTGTTCATTCAGAAATGATTTCTTGAGCACCCACAAGGTGCCAGGCACTGTTCTAGGTGCAGATAAACAGCAGAGAGCAAAAATGAAAAGAGTCTCTACTCCAATGGAGCTTATATTAGTAGAGGGGCACAGATAATAATCTACAAGTAAAAGATACTATTTCCCTTTTGCTATAATGATTGTCCAGGAAGAAAAAGATAGTGTTTCTTGGTTGATGGGAAAAATACAGCAAAGAAGGGGAATTTTGTGTGTGTGTGTGTGTGTGTACACATATGAAAGAGGGGGAGAGAGACAGAAAGCAGGAAGGAGAGAGAAGAAGGGGGTGGCCAGGGAGGTCTCTAAAAGTGTCACCTAAAGGAAGTGAGCCATGAGATCATCATCAAGGAAGAGAGTTCTAGGGATCAGGAAGTCAAGTGCAAAGTACTGTTGTGGGAGCACACAGGGCAAATCTATGGAACAAGAAGAAGCTCAGTATGGCTGGGGCCAGGTAAGCAATGAGGAGCCACTGAAGATTTCTGAGCAGAAGCGTGACATAATCTGATTTATGCATTAACAGGCCCATACTGGCTGCTGAGTTGAGAGATTACAAGAAAATGAGAGTAGAAGTAGAGAAACCAGTAAGGAAGTGACTGCAATACTCCAGGTTAGCATTAATGAGACCACAGTGGTTAGCAGTGGAAGGTGAGCAGCAGATGGACTCTGGATCCATTGTGAAAGTAGAACCAATACAATCTCTTGACTGATTGGTATTGAGAGAATAAGAGCTAACAAGGATGATTCCAGCATGTTGGGTCAAGATAACTGCAAGAATCAAGTTGGGACAGCTTACTGCGGCTTTTAAAAAGACTAAAGGCAGGGCACAGTGGCTCCCACCTGTAATCCCAGCACTTTGGGAGGCTAAGGTGGGAGGATTGCTTGAGGCCAGTAGTTGGGAGACCAGCCTGGGAAACATAGTGAGACCCCTGTCCCTACAAAATATTTTCTTAAAAATTAGCCAGGCATGGTGGCATGTAACTGTTGTCCCAGTTACTTGGGAGGCTAAGGTGGGAGGATCGCTTGAGCCCAGGAGTTCAGGGTTACAGTGAGCCACGATTGCACCACTGCGCACCAACTGCATGACTGAGCAAGACCTTGTCTCTAAAGACTAATTTATCATCCAATCACTGTCACATTATCCATTTAAACCAGAACTCAGAAATATGTATTTCTTTTTTCCTTGGATAAGGAGATAACCATAGCCAAGAGGTAAACAGAAAATTTGATTTAAAGCATTTCACAATGTGTGCATTTATTTTTCTAGAGCAGGAAACATATGACTTTATAAATTTAAAAAACTAGTTAAAAACTTAAAGGAAAAGAGAGGGATAAGGACTCTGTTCTAGGGACGGATTGAGTATCCCTAATCCAAAAATTTGAATGAAATCCCAAATGCTCCAAAATTTGAAACTTTTTGAACACCAACATGGCAGTTAAAGGAAATGCTCATTGGAACATTTCAAATTTCAAATTTTCGGATTAGGGATGCTCAACCTCAATGTGTAAGGCAAATATTCCAAAATCTGAAAAAACCCAAAATCCAAAACACTTCTAGTCTCAAGCATTTTGGATAAGAAATATTTAACCTGTATTTCATTTATGTCTCCTCAGGCTACAATTCGGAGGTTGCTTTTCTTTCCAAAGGTGCAATACTTGCTATCACTAAACTTTCCTGAGGGAAGATGTGTTAACAATAAAAAATAAATCCAAAATGTATTTTCTTTAGAGGGGGCAACGCACTTTTAAAAATTTAATTTACAAAATCTATTTTTAAATTTCTTATCTGAATAACAATACAGTGGCAACTACAGAAGGGGACAATACACAGTTTTTGAACATTACAGGGGTTTTCAACAGTTTGCAAAGTCTATAAAGTTCCTCAATATAAGGTTCCTTGCAGAGCCTGATAAATGTGGTAACTGTAACACAATTATTGAGTTTGGTTACAGGTTAGTTATAGGTAAAAATAAAAGAAATATAAAAATACTATTATACTTTGATTTGTAAAACACTGAGTGAGCAAAAAGAATCTAGCTATAATCATTGTTGGAAGGCAGGATGGGGATACAGCAACAGAGAACAAGTCTCACATTTCAGAGCAGGTCATATCAGATAGAATTTCAAAAATCAGCTAACATTTATTAATTGCTTACTCTACACCAGGCACTGAACTGACAAACATCTAATCCTTTGGAGGCAAGCATTGCAATTATCCCATTTTAATAAACACAGAAACAATGATTTGCTCGGGACCACACAGTAGTCAAATAATGGAGCTAGAGTGAAACCTGGAAAATCTGACTCCACAGGGTCCACAACTTCTCTTTGCTGCCTGTACTTAAGCTAGAGTACAATTCAGGATTTAATATGCTTTTAAAAACGGTACATCAACAGCATAAAGAAAAAATCTCCAAGGCATCTTGATGAGTTAACACAAAGTAATTTAAAAGGAAATGAAATACTATAATTCTTTCTCCAAGTCCTTCTTAAAGAATAACAGCTATTACCATTTGGGGGTACCCATTATATGACAAGCCCTGTTTGAGGTATTTAATATGTCTTCTCATTTAATCTAACACCTTATAAGGCAGGGATGGCAACTCCTTTTCACAGGTGACGTAAGTTTAAAGAATAACTTATTCAAAGGCAAATGGCTAGTCAGTCAGGGCTAAAATATAAACCCAGGTTTGCTCAATTTTCCACATTAAGAATCTCTTAAATTGTACTTTGAAAAAAATATTTATTTTCCTTAAAGAACAAAGCATGGTTAGGATATTAAATTTGAAAGGAGGTGCAATTACCTATAGTCCCACCATCCCGAAGAGTAGCTATATATATCTTGGTATTTTCTCCTTATTTTTTTTTTTTAAACAGGGTTGTGGCCATATTGCATATACACTTATGTATCCTGATTGTTTCACTGGTAACAGATGTTTCTCCAAGTTTTTACAGAATTTTCACGAGCAAGCTGTAGCTGCTACACAATGGTTCACCATGTGGCTCTGGCATGACTCACGCAGCCACACCTCTATTTTTGAACTTTCAGGCAGTGTTCCATTGTGCACTATTATAAACACAAAGCGAATAAGCAACTTGGTATATAAAGCTTGACTATGTTTAGAATAATTTCCTGCAGTTTGTAGAAGGGGAATTACAAATTCAAAGGATAAATCATTTAAAAGGCTCTTTACATGTCAAGTTGCATTCTGAAAAAACTTTAGAGAATTGAGGAAAGTACTGCAGCAGCCTAAGTAAGAAATGATGGTGGCTGGGACTAGGATGGTGGGGCTGCGGGGTTGGATACAGAAAAAAGTGGATGGGTTTAAAATACATTTTCAAGGTATAAGTAAGAATCTGCCAACAGACTGGATGTGAGTGGGCAAAAAGAGGGACAAGAAAGATGGTGTCCAGGTTTCCAGTTTAAGTTTTGAGGTGCCATTTATTGAGACGGGTTAAAATGGGAGTAAGAATAGGTCAAAGCAAATTTTAAGCAGGAGAGAAAGAAAACAAACAAGATAACTAGAACACTTACGTTGATTTAGAAAATGTAAAAGATACGAAGTCAATACAGTCTCAAAACAAAATGGATCTTGATAAATGCTAACAATACTTGCACTAATTTTCATGGTATCAAGCGAAATTTTAAAAACTAAAAACAAAGAAACATCTAAGGAGAGTTTACTAAACACTTAATAGGAACTTAAGACATTTGGATCAATGTCTTAAAAATACTACTGGAGGCTGGGTGAGGTGGCTCATGCCTGTTATCCCAACACTTTGGGAGGCTGATGTGGGCAAATCGTTTGAGCTCAGGAGTTTGAGAGCAGCCTGGGCAACATGGCGAAACCCTGTCTCTACAAAAAATACAAAAATTCGTTAGGTGTGGTGGCATGTACCTGTAGTCCCAGCTACTCGGGAGGCTGAGGTAAGAGGATCACTGAGCCTGGGGAGGTTGAGGCTGCAGTGAGCTGTGACTAAGTCACACTGTACTCCAGCCTGGGTGACAGAGTGAGACTCTGTCTCAAAACAAAAACAAAAACAAAAACAAAAAAATTTGTTTCCAATGATGGCTGCTATAGTAATGTCATGAACATACTTTTGGTATATCTTTGGTTACTTTCTGAGATAAATCTGTAAGGGCAAATTAAAATTGCTAGAATAAAGCAATTTTGCTTCATACACCTGTATGAAGATTGGTATTCAATGCTAAAGTGAACCAGTTTATACTTTCACCACTGGTCTGTGTGAGGTCTCCCTGAATCTTCAATGATAATGAAATTACCAACTTTCAATATCCTTGGCAAAATGGTCAGCTTATTATTTTTATTTGTGTTCTTTCATTACTAAAATGAAAAATTTGTATCATATTTATTGGCCATTTGTATTTCTTCTTTTCTTGTTTTTTCTTTTTAGGCTAGTCAAATGAAGCAGTGGGAGTGAGGAAGGAACAAAGAAATCTGTAACTGGTTGTGATCAATTCGTTGTAAAATACAACCTCACTGGGACTAGCCTGTGTTTCTTTTTTTGTGAACTGTCAGTTCAGCTAAATGTACCCTTTCATGTGGCTTTTGATGTATGAAAAAAAATCTTAAGAATTTTGGAGATAACACATTATCCATGTTTGTTGAAACAAATGGGTAGTTATAAAATCACTCAGATTGGTCTCCAATTAAAGTAAATTCACTTATCTCCAAACTCTAATTTAAGGCATTTCTTTAAGCATTTTAAGTATTTGGAGATCAAAATCTAAGGATCTCCTCTTCCAATCCATAATAAAGATTATGCTCTCGGCACTTAAAGACAGTGTTACAAACATCACCCGTGCATTTATGATGATGGCGTGCAGCAAACAATGAGGGGAACAGGCGCACCATTTACATTCAGAAAGCATAGACACAATCCAAATGCATCTATCTTTTCTTCAGCCCTTCCCTTCCACAAATGGATTACCTTCAATGCGGGTAGGCTGAAGCCATCTGTAAAGTTATGTGCTTCCTCTTCTGAAATCTGCTCTTCACTAAGTCCAAGGCCCAGCTCCTTAAAAGGCACCACACAGATGTAGTTGGTTACATTGTCACTCTCAGAGTTCAGGGGGTAGGTTAAATTAGGTTAAGGCAATCAACAAAGCCTTTTCATGAAAGCATAAAAGATACAGTGAAATTGTCCTACATCACATTTACTAATCTTTATTCTGAACTTTTGGATGAGGAGATTTACAGTAGTTTTTAAACAAAAATTAATTTTAAATATCTAATATATTAACATAATACCTCAGATATCTTGGATACTTGTGGATACAATTTTTAATGTCTAAAAAATTAAAAGTTCAACTCTTCAAAAGGGTTAAAGTGATGTTATTTATTCATTTTTTTGAGACGGAGTCTTGCTTTGTCACCCAGACTGGAGTGCAGTGGCACCAGCTTGGCTCACTACCACCTCAGCCTTTCAGGTTCAAGCAATTCTCCTGCCTCAGCCTCTAAAGTAGCTGATATTACAGGCATGCGCCACCACGCCCAGCTGATTTCTGCATTTTTTTCTAGAGATGGTGTTTTGCCACGTTGTCCAGGCTGGTCTCGAACTCCTGGCCTCAAGTGATCTCCCTGCCTCAGCCTCCCAAAGTGCTGGGATTACAGGTGTGAGTCACTGCACCCAGCCCCGTTATTTTTGACACCTACCATTTGAAGCTGTATTGGGCACTTTATTGTGTCTTGGTTCAGGGTTCTCACTATGCTACAGCAAATACCCTTTTCCTCTCAGTCTGTATACTGCAGGACATTATTAGTTGAACGTTATCTGAAATACACAGACTGATACAAGTGGCACCAGGCCTGTTCTATCTAGCTTGTTTGACATAGATTACTGGTAGGTTTCCTCTGCCCTCATCTTACAGACACATCAAAATCAATAATGATTTTCCCTTTAATTGTTTCTCTAAATAATTACATCCATATAATAATTGATTGTGAACCATTTTTGCATTTCTAGCATATTCCTATTTGGTTATATTATAATAATCTTTTGATACAATCCAATATTAAATTTATAAATATTCCATTTAAACATTTTGTATCTCCATTTATGAGACTGGCTTATACTCTTTGTAATAAAACTGGTTTTTATTCTTTGTAATACAACATGTTTTGGTATTGAGATTACGGTATTTTCATAAATAAAATGATATAGGGAAACTTTCTAACATTTCCTGTAGTCTGAAATTTTTTTTTAACTATAAAATCATCTGGATCTGGCAGTTAAAAAATTTTAAATTCACTTTGCTTTTGAATAGGTAATATATTCACAGGATTCAAAATTCATGAGGTATTAAGGGATACAGCAAAAACGACTTTCCACCTCTATGCCTTAGCCATGTAGTTCCACTATCCAAATGCAAAGGCAATTCCTTTTACCAGTACCTTCCAAGATTTTTTATGTATACATACATAAAAGCAAATTCAAATATAAATGTGTATCTGGAGATATGTAGGTATATACGCATGCATGTACACAAACACATACATACATATTTATCCCTGTATAAACACACAGTCCCTTTCATGCACAAATTGAAGGATACGATAAATACTGATCCATGCACTTTCTGATTTTTTTCGCTTAATATAACTTGGAGATCCACAGTAGAGCACTAAGAACTCTATCACTGTTTTTTAAAAATAGTTTCATATTTTCCATTGTCTACATATAAACCAGGTGTTTTCTTTTTAAAATTGAGTATTCTTTATCCCATGTCCAATCTCTTCAAGTTTTAAAATTCTTCCTAGGTCAATTTTGCAGATTTTTATTTTGATAAGAAATGAGGCTGGGTTCAGTGGCTCATGCCTATAATGCCAGCAGTGTGGGATCCCTTGAGCCCAGGTGTTCGAGACCAACCTGGGCAAAATGGTGAAACCCTGTCTCTAAAAAACACAAAAAAACCCTAGCCAGGTGTGGTAGCGTGTGCCTTGGTCCCAGCTACTCGGAAGGCTAAGGCAGGAGGATCGCATGAGAATGAGACTACAGTGAGCCGTGATCATGCCACCACACTCTAGTCTGGGTGACAGAGTAAGACACTGTCTCAAAAGAAATGAAAAGAACCATTTTCCCCTACATGGTTAAAGTTGTTGCTGTGGAGCTGCATATAATATCCCCTTCCAGTTATTTTAATGTCTTCTATATCCATGGTTACCACTGTGTTCTCATTATTAATCTTGTATATTTCTGCTCTTTACTTTGATCAGGCAAACAAGGGTTTACATATCTTACTGGTCTTCTCAAAATGACTGGTGGATTCTTTTTTAGTTAAATTTATTAAGGTTTCTTATATGGAGAATATGATCTGGCCCCTGGCTACCTCTGAGTTTCATTTCATACTCTAACCTCCAACTTACTGTGCTCAACTCATGATGGTCTTCTTTTTATACTCCAATCATGCTAAATTCATTCCTGCCACAAGATCTTTCTACTCACTGGTCTATCTAACTGGCATACTCTTCCTCCAGATCTTTCTCATTATACAAACCTCAGTTTAAATGCTAGCTCCTCAAAGAGGTCTTCTCTTACCATCTAATAAAAAGCAGCACCTCACCAATCATTCTGTACCCTATTCCCCCGTTTCTTTTTCTTCATAATAACTGTTTTATCTGAAGAATCCCATCTGTCCATTTATTTTATTTCAGTTTATTTGAGACAGGCTCTCACTCTGCTGCACAGGCTGGAGTTGCAGTGACACAAACACAGCTCACTGCAGCCTTGACCTTTTGGGCTCACGGAATCCTGCTGTCTCAGCCTCCCAAGTAGCTGGGACTGCAGGTGTTTTAAACGCAGCTAATTTAAAACAATTTTTTTTTTTTTTTTTTTTTTTTTTTGAGACAGGGTCTCACTATATTGCTCAGGCTGGTCTCAAACTCCTGGGCTCAAGCAATCCTCCTACCTCAGCCTCCGAAAGTGCTGGGGTTACTGGCATGAGCCACCACACCAAGTCCATCTTTTATTGATTATTTCATCTACTAGAAGGTAAGCTCCACGAGAATAAGGATCTTGTCTATCTTGTTCACTGCTAGGTCCCCAGTTTCTAGAAAAATGACTGGCACAAAGAACTCATATAATCTGTAGTCTTGGATAGGCTAACCCTATCACTCCCTAACCCACACTGAACTACAAGCTCCATAAGGCAGGGATCACGTCTATTATGTTTACCACTGTACGTCTAGTGATGAGCATATTGTGTGGCAGTCTGTGCTCAAAAAATACTGACTGAATGACCAACAGTTCACATGCCACACTGTCATATCTCTATTTCTTTCCATATGTTTTTGCTTCCTTCTACCTGATGCAGACTCTTATCCTCATGGCCAACTTCTATTCATTCTCTGAAGCTCAATGTAGATGTCACCTCCCTGAAAGCCTTCTCTGACCCCATAAACTGAGTATGTTGCCCTGCTATGTTGGAAGGCACCCATGGCACTTACATCAAATTATGAATACTGATTTCTCTATTGATTACATTCAAAAGTCTTTAGAAGTAGGTAGAACATATTTTTACTCAGTTTTCCTAGCACTTGGAAGAATGGTTGACCTATAGCAGGCCAGCATTTAGGCAATGGGGGAATAAAATGGACAAGTTATTGATAAAAATTAAAATGCTTTTTCTCCATTTCATTTATATATATATCTCTAGATATATCAGTTTTGACCTATAAGATATATATATCTAGATATTATCAGTTTCATCCATATAAGATATATATCTTATATGGATATATATCTAGAGATAAATATATCTATGAAATTTCCATATATAGAGAGAAAGAGAGAGAAAAATGGTTTCAAGTCATAAGTTCTACAGTCAAGACACAACTTCATCTGTTAGTAGTTATATGACACTGCACAAGTCACTTAACCTCTATTTTAGTTTTCTCATAAAATGGAGACAAGAAAATCTAGCTATAAAGGTTTGTATAAGGACATGATAGAACATAAAGCACCCTGTAAACTTTGAGTATTATATTTATCACTGCTACAATACCCAGCATCCTGAAGTGGCAAAGTTGTCTTTTTGCCTTCTATTTAGTCAGGATTTAACTTATCTATATGTCTTTACTAAAATAAAGCTCTTATATGCCTTTTTTTTTCTGGCTATTAGAACTAATTTCCTATTTTAACAAATTTAAGTGACAGACTTTATTGTCATACAGTCTTTGGGTGCTTTCTATATGACAGATGATGTCTGATCACTTTACATGCATTAACTCATTTGATCCTAACAGAAATCCAATAAGGAAGATGATGTTATTATTGCCATTTTAAACATGACTAAAGCAAGGTACAGAGAGGTTAAGAAACTTGTTTAAGGTCACTTAGGGAGTAACTGATACAGTCAGTGTTTGAACTTAGCCATTCTTCTCCTAGAATCTGCTTTTTTGAAAAGGGAAGGATTTCCAGTTGCCAGTTTATTAACATGCCATGATGCAAATCTGCCATGTTGAGAAATTTGTTTAAAATATCAGACCTAGCAAAGCCAGGCTCTTTTGACTTCATTCTTTGGATGAGTAAAGGAAGAGACTTCAAGTTTTTTCCTTGTTTAAAAAGCAGCCACACAAGAACAGAACTTTCTTCCTGTCTGTTATTGTCATTCCCCCAGGAATGCATTTCCAGTTTTAACATAGAAGTAATGATGGAAATTAGTTTCAAAATAGGCAATCTCAGTTTACAGTAAACATTCAGAAGATACAACTATAGTATCTATACTCAGGACTCCAGAAACATTGCTTAGTTTCATATGTAAACAGAAAAGGATATTTTTTCAGCATATATAGGGTAGCTAGCCTTGCTGCTTGGAAGTTGGCTCTTAGAGTTCGGTAGACAGCTTTCCGAAGACCGATGAGATGCTGACTTGGATGCTGTCCAGCTTTATTAAATGGGCAAGCAGCACTGACCCTGTCAAGCAAACTTGAAAAGTAAAATGTGATACAACTGTACAGGTGTCCTAAAGTTTTTGTTTCCTAAATCCACAATTCTATTAAATGTAGAAAACAAATTCCTCTATCATCATCTTTACTAGAAAATGATTATAAGTATGTCAACTCAGCTCTCATAAAATAGTCATTTCTGTGAATATATATATGTATATATATAGACAGCCACCAAAAAAAAAAAGACAAAAAATTAAAATCTCAAAGAGTAAAGGCTTCCTCTGATGTGCGGAAATAATGGATTTTGGCTCAGATATCACAGAAATGTAGAAATATTTATTAAGAATTCACATCTTTTTTACATACACACTATGCTTGCTAAAATACATTGGAGAAAAGCTACTTCATTATTCAGTTTTCAAAACCTATATCCATAGGAAGTATGAAGACCTTAATTATAAACACTTTCAAATTCTTAATATACATTTATATATGTTCATTACATATGTTCACTGATCATATTTTGGTCACTTGTACAGAAAAAATACTACATAGAAATACATTCTGTACATTCATAAAAGTAGGGTAAAATTACTTACCCACCTGCTGCCACTGGCACTTACCTACTCAAAATGAAGTAGGGAACGTGGAAAGATAACAGGACCAGTGGCCAACAGGGGAATGCAAGTAGAAAGGCAAAGTAAGGGTTACTACATAGTAGCATAGCTACTCTCAAAGCTGTTCAAGAGGAAGCACATTTCATGGCACTTCCCATAAGATTAATGGGAAGTACCTAATTTGTAACAATGACATACAATGTATTACATTTCATAACTTACAGTATGCATGAGTAAATACCTCGTTATCAGATAAATTTTTTCACCTAACCAGTAATCTTTCCCAACAGTAAAACAAAATATTGGCATTTGTGAATTCCTTATTCTATAACCACAAAGCTATAAAACAAGACACCTAATTCAAAACTTTAAAAATGTTAAACCATACTAAAATGTGTTCAGGTATTAAAAATCTATAAAACGCAAATTCTAAAAAATCTATAAGCAGAGGATGATGACAGGCTTATGTTAAGGGAATGAAGGCAAAAAAGGTTTCAATTATTTGTGAGAGAGGACAATCTGAGGCAGAAACAAAACAGCATTCATGATTTCAATATATGGCACTACTGCTTGTGCTCCATTATACTAAATCAGTTTTAAAAACTGTCTAATTTTGAAAATGTCTAAAAAATTATGATTCAAGATTTATGATTCCTCATTTTTCAACCCATTATCCAGACAAAGGAAGCACAATTTCTTCCAATACTTCTTCTCCCCGTCTGTCATCTGAATGGGTAGAAGTCATAATCTGGAGGTAAATCAAGTCTAACTGGCCCACTTTACCTCTTCATGCAAATGCCATGGGGGCAGATAAAGTTGGAAAATGACACAAGGCACAGAATCCTCTATACACGCCTAACCATTAGTTGAACACAAAACCACTTTGTTTAACCAGTCAGTCCTCTCAATAAAATACAAAGGAACTATTACGTATTTTAAGCATGATTTTTAAAAACTTTTAAAATTTGACACTCAAACAACTTAAAAACGTGCTATCCTTTAAGTCAATAAGAAGCAGACTTCAACTAATGGAAGGACAAAAATCAACAGATGCTAAGGACTTTTATACTTTTTTTTTTTTTTGAGACCAAGTCTGTTGCCCAGCCTAGACAGAATCTGTTGTCTCCAGTTCTGTTGCCCAAGCTGGAATGCAGTGGCGTAATCTTGGCTCACTACAGCCTCAACCTCCTGGGGTTGAAGTGATCCTCACGCCTCAGCCTCCCGAGTAGCTGGGACTACAGGTGTGTGCCACCACATCTGGCTTTTTTTTTTTTTTGAGACGGAGTCTCGCTCTGTCACCCAGCCTGGAGTGCAGTGGCCGGATCTCAGCTCACTGCAAGCTCCGCCTCCCGGGTTCACGCCATTCTCCTGCCTCAGCCTCCCGAGTAGCTGGGACTACAGGCGCCCGCCACCTCACCCGGCTAGTTTTTTGTATTTTTTAGTATAGACGGGGTTTCACCGTGTTCGCCAGGATGGTCTCGATCTCCTGACCTTGTAATCCGCCCATCTCGGCCTCCCAAAGTGCTGGGATTACAGGCTTGAGCCACCGCGCCCGGCCCCTGGCTAATTTTTTATTATTTGTAGAGATGGGGTCTCGCTAGATTGCCTAGGGTAGTCTTGAACTCCTGGGCTCAAGTGATCCTCATGCCTCGACCTCCCAAAGTGCTGGGATTACAGGTGTGAGACATCATGCCTGACTGACTTTTATACTTTGATTGAGAAGAAAGAGAAAATATAAAATCCGTCTTATGTCTTGGGATTGTGTGTAGAACACGAGAGTAAAGAACAAGATAACTACTGGGATTCTTCCATTTCTCTGTTCCATGATTTTCTACAAACAGTGTTTATGTCAAGATTGTGTAGTGTTCTAGAGCAGAACAGAGTGAAGGATACGATGGCTACCAGAGGGTCTTCACTCCCTCTTTTCATGATTTTCTAGATACAACTAATTAAGAGCCATGAATGTTCCTCACCATATGCTCACTTTCTCCCACCTATAGATTGCAAAAGTTATATAGGTTATATAAATTATTAAATATACTAGCACACAACTGTCATCTGTTAGTGTTTGGCAGGTGTCCAGTGTACTGCAAGCTGGGTTTAGAATCAGATGGAATGGATATGAATATTTACCATTTATAATTCTATGCCTTCAGTTGTATGCAAAAGTGACTAGCATAGTATATGGAATATACTTGGTGCTCAATAAATGTAACTTCCCCTCTAATAATAGACTAAGCAGCCAGTATATCCTATAGCTTAATATACTTACAGCTAGATTGGTGAATATTTAATTTCTTGTGAGAATGGAAAACATCATTATTTGCATGATATTCTGAGAGTATCAGTGCTGTAATATCTGCTAATATTTACCTAAACAGTTATTAGCACATGTCAAGAGTTTTCAAAATGCATTTATAGCAGATATGTCTATCATAAAGAAGGCATTTGAAAGGGAGTAATGGGAGCAAGCATTTACTGCACGTTAGGTTCAGTATTAGACACTCTCTATATATTATCTCATATAATCACATGGTAACATACAGAAATAATCAGGATCTCCAAAGTACTTCAGTTCCTCAAAGCAGATAAGCAGAATCATACTAGATATTAAATCTAGCACATAATGTATTTATTCCTTCACTTAGCAATTAATTGACTTTAGTAAGTACTAAAGAGAAAAGCACTTTTTTCCTATAAATGCAACATAGAAATGAAAATAGGTAATAAATATTCTCCTTTACGGCGTAGAAAATAATCATTTAAGAAACAAAATAAAAAATGAACTCACAGTGTAAATCCTCTGGAAATCACTTCGGTTTCTTGAATGAGACGTAAAGCTTTTCTCACAAGGTTAGTAAAAGCTCGGCTGTTTGTGGCCATATCTTCCAAATGAACACTGTATTTTTTTAGGGTCACTTGTAGTTTGGCTGTCCTCCATAATCTCAAAGCTCTTATGACCAGATACACAAATAGAATAACTCCCCATACCAGCCAGGAAGACACAATCCACCAAGTAGGAAGCATAATGAGCAAGCTAATGAAGGCAAATAGCATTGAGAGATCCCTGGGAACAAGAAAGGAAGAAAATGATATGCATCAGATTAGAGAAAGAAAGATGAGTTACTTTAATCAGTAAAAACAAAATTTAAATTTAGGTTTACTAAACAAATAAAATGCTAGTTTCTTTGTAACACATAACTTAAAAAATATGACATTTAAGAAGGTGATATGAAAGATTTTTAAAATACCTCGCAACTAGACAATAGTGCTTAGGTATTAACATCCAAGCTGATAAGTTTAGGTAAGAAAACAGGTATCTTCTCGAATCACATAAAGCTGATTTCACAAAAGAAACTCAAAGAAATTATCTGTAGGTGGTGACTGAATGCTGGGCAGAACCAACAAAAGGCCTCTACACTTCCCACATACACAGAGTCTGGAGCTAGAAATACCACCTGTTGCCTGCAGGATAAAATCAAACTTCATTAGCTCAGTCTACAAAATCCTTCAGAAGTTGGCCCAGGTCATGTCTTGAGTCAGATCAGCATCCTAGCCCCCAACTCCAAGCATTATAAACCAGAAAATCTCTTCCTTCTCTTTCCTTTTTGCCTGGTGTCATCTTATATTTAATACCACAATCCTATTCGTTCAAACCTTGCTCTGACACCAAGTCTTCTGTGAAGATTTTACCAAAAGTTTGAAACAGTTACTTCTAATTTGAGCCAACCCCTCTTCTGTGACCCCAAAGAAATTGCTACATTTCTCTTTATGACATTAATAAAAATGATAATATCACAATAGGCATCTTCTGAAACCACTTTTAAAAAAATATAAAAGATACGGAATCCTGGGCCGGGCGCGGTGGCTCAAGCCTGTAATCCCAGCACTTTGGGAGGCCGAGACGGGCGGATCACGAGGTCAGGAGATCGAGACCATCCTGGCTAATACGGTGAAACCCCGTCTCTACTAAAAAATACAAAAAACTAGCCGGGCGACGAGGCGGGCGCCTGTAGTCCCAGCTACTCGGGAGGCTGAGACAGGAGAATGGCGGGAACCCGGGAGGCGGAGCTTGCAGTGAGCTGAGAGCCGGCCACTGCACTCCAGCCTGGGCGGCAGAGCAAGACTCCGTCTCAAAAAAAAAAAAAAAAAAAAAAAAAAAAAAAAAAAAAAGATATGGAATCCTTAACCTAAAAAGCAAATTAGAGATTTTAAAATCCAATTTTATAGATTTAAAAGTAAAAATACTATTTCAGAGATACTATAAATCCCTTTTCCTAAAATCAAACTTTATTTGCATAGAAACACATACTATATCAAGAATATGTACACATTTTTCCAATTAGAAATGATACACACTTGATGAGTAATTGTTTGAATACAGTCCGCTAATTTTAAATAATCATCATCATTAATTTGGAATATACATACTTACCACAGACCATGATATGGACAAGGTTTGTACTTTTATACCGCTTTAATTGAAATAAAAATATGCACACATTTTTAAATTCATATCAATTACAAGTCTAACAGACTAAAATACATCTTTAAAGCAATGAATGCTTTGGTGAAAATGTGTATATGTAAGAAAGAGGGGGCCAGGCACAGTGGCTCACGCCTATAATCTCAGCACTTTGAAAGGTACAGGTGGGAGGACCACTTGAGCCCAGGAGTTTGAGACCAGCCTGGGCAACACAGTGGGACCCCTTCTCTACAAAAAAATTAAAAATTAGCTGGGTGTGGTGGCATGTATCCGTAGTCCCAGTTATACAGGAGGCTGAGGCGGAAGGATCACTTGAGCAGGCTGCAGCAAGCCGAGATCACGCCACTGCACTCCAGCCTGGGTGACAAAGCAGGACCTTGTCTCAAAATAAAAAAAAAAAAGAAAAGAAAAGAAAAGAAAGAGGGGAGTATAAGGGGGATGTGTCTGAGAATATCTGAAAAACATCAGCAATATTTGGAAAGAGTTAAATCATATTGCAAAGAAAATCACACGCAATTTCTTATTAAATATTTGCCCTGGCCAGGTGCAGGGCTCGCACCTGTAATCCCAGCACTTTGGGAGGCTGAGGCAGGCAGATCACTTGACTACAGGAGTTCAAGACCAGCCTGGGCAACATGGCAAAACCTGTCTCTGCAAAAACTACAAAAATGAGTCAGGTGTGGTGGCATGCTCCTATAGTACCAGGTACTTAGGAGGCTAGGGTGGGAGGATCACTTGAGTCTAGGAGGCCGAGGCTGCAGTGAGCCGACATCACACCACTGTGCTCCAGCCTAAGCAACAGAGTGAGACCATGTCTCAAAAAATAAGTAAATAAGTAAATATTTGCCCTAATTTCCTTTAGAATCCTTTACTTTTTAGATAATACTGGTAATACCATAAAGCAAAATCTCACCATATATTTTTATATATTAATAGTAAACTCTAAAATCATTTATAGGTCTCATAGTTGCCTGGTTATATTTGTGGGTAAAGGAAACTTAGTAAAGTAGTAAATTCTTAAAAACCTATAGTTCCTTCTATCAGCTCCTTAAATTCTCATATTTTTGAAGGATAAGATGCTTTACTTCTTCATGATCATATCTGAGTGACAGGAGAATGAAGCATTTGTCAGTGTGACAGGGAAGACATAAATACAGAACCTTAAGGCCAATGAATGTAACTGCCTATATAACTTGAACAGTTTCAGCAGTGATTTAGTGTACTTCTTGATTCATTCCTCCCTTCTATGCCAAATTTAATAAAGTACTTTAATAGGAAGAAGACATCAATAATTCTTTATATATAATCCCTTTTTGCTACACATTCTTTTTTTTTCTTTTAACAAGATTATTGCCTGGGACTTCTGCTCTAGACCCAAATAGTTCAAGAGGTTGAAAAGTTTTAGGATGGTCTGAATCATCAAATCATGTTTCCTGTTATCTTTTCTCAGCCAACACATCCAGAATCAACTGCCTACCTCCATGTCCCATCCTATTCTTGGTGTCTCTACAATATAGTTATGATAAAACCTATTAATTATAAAGAAACATAAAGAAGGACAGGCTTGCATGCACATATGTGCATAGGTGTATGGGTAAAAGAAATTCTTTTTTATTCCCCTTAGAGACAGCGTCTCGCTTTGTTGCTCAGGCTGGAGTGCAGTGGTGTGATCATGATTCACTGCACTCTGCAACTGCTGGGCTCAAGCAATTCTTCCACATCAGTCTCCCAAGGAGCTAGGTCTACAGACATATGCCACCATACACGAACACATTTTTTTTATGTTTTGTAGAGATGGGGTTTTGCTATGTTGCCTAAGCTGGTCTCAAACTCTTAGCCTTAAGCAATCCTACCACTTCAGCCTCCCAAAGTGTTGGATTACAGGCATAAGCCACTACACCCGGCAGAGTAACTTTTTGGCACTTGTTATTACCCATTTGCTAGGTTGCTGAGCACACAACTAATTTTAGTGAGTTGGAAGTATATAATAACCAAATCGGATTTTTTCCCTAGCTTCACTTTAAATGGTATTTATTTTAGAAAGGTACTTCTCCCCCCATATTGTTACTTTAATTGTACTGCTAAATGTATAGAATGTTTATGCCTTTACAATGGAGAGCATGAGGATGGGTTTCCTCTGCTAATACTCTATATGTAAGTAGTCAAAGAATAGGTGTTTTCTGGACAGTACCAAATATCAGGGGTTGCCAGGGAGCAAAGTGTTGGAAGGTGTCCATTTTCCTGTTGTTGAGATTGCCCTGCAGACAGGATACTGGGATCAAGTAGCTCAATCAGCTCCACATCCTCTTGTAACAGGACTTCCTGTTGCAGGATGGTATGTAATGAGTCGAGTCGGAATCCAATATCCTTGCCATTAAAATACCAGAAGAGAGGTATTAACACATATATAATATTGCATAAACGCTAAACTCCTAATGTACTAATAAAATTTAGTGGTGTTTATTTTCAGAAGATACTTCAAGAAGAAACAACAGTCCAATCTACCTTCAGTATGATAGATGAGTTTTATTTTCACTGTAAATGTGAAACAATAAAGATTGAGGTAGACATTACTGAGCCATCAGATGTAAAATATAAATTTTTAATAACAAGATGAAAAGTAATTACAGATTAACAAACCTGTCTAGTTAAGCCTAATTGATTAAATTGCTAGGGCACAACATGGAAAATATAATCCTATAACATTAAAGATGCTGTCCCTGAAGCTGTAACAATCCAGTCAATATTAAAGAATTTTATTAGCAGGATCAAGGCCTCCTAAAAATGGATATTCAGATATTTAAAAATACACTAGTAAGGAATGCAATGTAAAATCACACTAACATTTGCATAGCATTTTATAGTTTACAAAACGCCTTCACATATACCAGCTCATTTATTTCTCCCTCTTTTCTTTCTATTCATCTATCAAGGAATACCTTCCATAAGCCAGGCACCAGGCTTGACACCGAAGACACAAAATGAACAAGATATATTCTTAAAGAGTTCATAGTTTAATGTAGAGAACCGAAAAGTAAACAGTTGCAATATAACATGCAAAGGAGCGTGATGAAATACACCTAGAGTACTATGAAAATGGCATAGAGGGACCAAGCCTGTAATGAAGTCAGAGAAAGTAAAAGAGGTGAAGCCTGAGCTAAGTTTTAAAGGATGAACAAGAATTGACCAAAGGAGTTGGAGAAGTGGGACAGTACAGGATAAAAGCCTTTCTAATTTGGGGAACTGTGAGTCGTCAATACTAGATGATATTATTAATAGATTGTGCACAGAGTGCACATGGTAGAGAGGTGAGAAATGAGGTAGCACTCTCAGGGCTGACAGGTGAATTCTCACGGTAACCCTGTGATGTACCTTATCATCCTCCTCTCCATTATATAGGGGAGGACACCAAAGCCCAAAGAAATTAAGTAACTTTCCAGAATTTTGATTTCAAATCCTACGCATTTGGTAGCTGTGTTTCCCTGCACATGGTCTGCCTCAAAAGAAAATTTAAAGTTGTATTTTGTATTAAATTTAAACAAATAGAGGCCGAGTGCAGTGGCTCACACCTGTAGTCCCAGCACTTTGGGAGGCCAAGGCAGGCAGATCACCTGAGGTCAGGAATTCGAGACCAGCCTGGCCAATATGGTGAAAATCCATGTCTACTAACATACAAAAATTAGCTGGGCATGGTGGCACGTGCCTGTAATCCCAGCTACTCGGGAAGCTGACGCAGGACAATCTCCTGAACCCAGGAGGCGGAGGTTGCAGTAAGCTGAGATTGTGCCACTGCACTATAGCCTGGGTGACAGAGCAAGATTCTGTCTCAAAAATAAATAAGTAAATAAATAAATAATTAAAAAACCAAAACCAAACAAACAAATTTAGTACTAGAGTGATCCTACTATATGATAAAAATAAAGAGAATGATGGACAAGGCCATTAGCAATTAAAGTAAAACCCGCTAGCTCTAGAGTGTGAAGGCAACAGGTTTGCTCTTCTTAGTTAATTTAATCATTCCCACACCACACATTCCAGTCCTAGCTGATCATAATGAGGACTTCAGTAAGAATATGGTGAACCATATATCAAACTGAGCCCATGACCTCTTGATCAGGGTTATATGCCACTTTTAGAGAATAAGATTTTTAATATTAGGTGCATTTAGATATATTTTATTTATCTTCAGTCCAAAAAGAGAGCATCTTCTCAAAGGAATGTTGATCTTTCTTTTAGCCTGATGTGGCTTTTTTTTACCATCTACTGACACACTCTGTATGTACCTCTGCAGCGCTTTTACGTTTCATATTTGAACAATTGCCTCTTTTCTCTTCCTACAATTCCGATTCTAACATTAGGAACCACTTAATTTGACATCCCACCCCACTTTCACAAAGAGCAACACAATTCCCTTTATACTATTGTTCAGAGGGGAGAAAAAAGGAGCGCAGGAGATGGGGCATGGTAGCTTTTCGAGTAATCTCTGAAATTGATCTTACTATTTGGTTCCCCAATTAGACACAGCCATATTCAATGCAAGTATTAAAAATCAAACTTTTGCTACAAAAGCTTTAAACCATACCTTTTATGAGACTTCTATGTACATATATAAGGTAACTTTGAAGAAGCCTAACTAGTTGAAGGCCAAGGCTGACAGAGAGTGGAAAAGCCAGTAATATTCAACGGGAGTGCTCTCTCTTTACAGATACTCGGCGTAATCAGTTATCCACTTTCTTTAACACCGTTCCCTGGCATCAGACTTACATGTAAAACTGGGATAACACCTCCCCAAAACCAACATGCTTAGAGGAAGTATTAACAGCTTTAGGAATATCTGATTTAAGAATGTGACAAACCGACTGGGCACGGTGGCTCACCCCTATAATCCCAGCACTTTGGGACGGTTAAGGCGGGCAGATTACTTGAGGCCAGGAGTTCAAGACCAGCATATTAGCCAGGTTTGCGGATGTGCACCTGTAGTCTCAGCTACTTATAAGGTTGAGGCACAAGAATTGCTTGAGCCTGGGAGGCAGAGGTTGTAGTGAGCCAAGATGGTGCCACTGTACTGCAGCCTGAACAGTAGAATGAGACTCAGTCTCAAAAAAAAAAAAAAAAAAAAAGTGATCAACCAACAACCTACAATCATCTATGCATACAAATGAACTTGAAAGGCACCAAGACACTCCAAATAACTAAAACTGTTATCTTAGTGATTAGACTTGCCTCATATACAGGAAAAACTTGAACTATATTCTGATGACTATAGCTGTTTAAATTGAATCAGATTAATGAATTAAGTATCTTTCTTAAGGATAAAATGTAAAATTATATATTACTCTTTGATGATAAAAAATAAGAACTGCAGAAAACATGTTAACTGTGTTACAATGTAACAATCAGAGTACCAGAAAAATTGACACCTGCAAATTAAGAAACATGTCATGACAGTCCTATTCGGACTGGGAAGCCCAGATCCAGGTCTCAAACAAATGAAGAAACTGAAAAGGTGCTAATTCTGATAGATTTAAGTATTAGCAGGTATCATCTGCATGGCTGGAGGCTCTATGCTCCTGGGATGTGTACTATGTAAACTCTGGCACATTTTCAACAAGTCTGAGCGCCAAGACTTAGTGTCTAGCTTTATATTCTTGCTCCACAACTTAAGCATGTTAATAGGCTCTCTGTGCCAGTTTCCTCTTTGGCAAAATTGGGATAATAACAGTAGCTACTTCATAGGGTTGTTACGAGGATTAAATAAGTCAATATCTATAAAATACCAAGAGGAGTGTTTGGCTCATAGTAAGTACTGTATGTTAGCTATTACTGTTGTCACTATCTATGCAATAATTAAAACAATAAAGAAAAGCACATGTTGGATATATTACAATATAAAAACTTATAGAACACAACATAATTATTACCAGGTTGATGCAGAAAATAAGAGATACAATAGGCTGAAGTTTTGGGAAAACTTTGAGAAAAAGCTAGAAGTGCTTATTGAAAGATTCCAATGGATCAAGAAAAAAAAACAGAAAGAATTCCATCACAGTATAAAAGCACAAACACAGACATACAGAATAAGTATGGAATAAAGGAAAATGAAGACTGGGTTCACTGATACAAATACTGGTGGACAAAGCTGGAAAGGTAGGTTAGGGCCAAATTATGCAGACTCTTTAGTACGGATGTGACAAATTTGGACTTGATTTGATTGACGAAGATCTTTCTAGAATCTAAATAGGGAAGTGGCATGAGAAAGTACTCAGGAATTCCTTTCTGCCTGGATGAAATGAAAGGTTATGAGAAGGCACAGATAAAAAATTAAGAGATTTTGATTTCTTTTTCCTTAGGGATGGAGAAGAAAACTTATTCATGTGTCAGTATTCTTTAAAGATCTTAATCACTGTGGAATATCATGGGGCTTTTGATATAAGGATCAAATTAGATAACATGTGTGAAGGCACTTTATAGGCTAAAAAGCACTTAAAAAGTGCTATTACCACTACCATCAAGGATTTTTTTAATTCTTAAGAAAAATACTATAAAAATGAACAATAGTAAAATGTTCAGATATCACAGAGCAATTGCCAGTATTCTTATAAAAGAAATGAGGGCCTGCTTCAATATCTTCAAGAAAGATCAGCATTCCATTGAGATACTCTCTTTACTGAAGATAAATAAAATATATCTAAATGCACCTAATATTAAAAATCTTATTCTCTAAAAGTGGCATATAACCCTGATCAAGAGGACATGGGCTTAGTTTGATATATGGTTCACCACATTCTTACAGAAGTCCTCATTATATAGCTAACAACATTTTAAATATGTCACAATCAAGGGGAAAAAGTCAAGCAATCTCACGCCAAAAGCCAACCTGGCAATTTCTTACTCCATTACTAGTAAACTATTCCTTAGGTATGTATTCTTATAGTTCTCCATAACGTAGGCACAAAAGGGATGCATACAGAAGCTGGCACTTTATAGTGAAACATCACATGAAACATGTGGCCAGTGACATAGAATCAGGAATGAAAAGACCAGGCCTAGGCAGACTATGACTAAATCACAGAAAAATGTATATGGATCCATATACCTTACCACAGTCCTAGTATCACTGAAGAATGAGATGGCTCCACCTGGATAAAAATGACATTCTATGTAGACGATAAGACACTTCATTGACCTTCTCAACACACCTTCAACAAAGATGAAACCCTGAACAAAGAACTTGACAATTTGGATTGCTAAAAAAGTAATTTTAGTCAGTCAAAAAATAATAATACTTGAGCTAGAGAGGTCGTATGCTATAGCAGAAAGAGCACGGCTTTGGATCCAAGAGACCTGGATTCAAATTCTGGCTCTATCACTTTCTAGCTGAACATTTTTAGACAATTCACTCAGTAAGTTATTAAAACAAAACTGAATTGTCTGAACCTTGGCTTTCTCATTAGTGAAGTAGACTAAATCTTATAGTGTTGTTTAGATTACCAAATCAAAATGTGAAAGCACTTTGTAAACAATCTCTTTACAAATGTTAATGTACCAGAATGATAATTCTTAAGGTCACAGGCCAGCAGAGATCCTGAAACCTGCTTACTTCTAACTACATTACTCCTTTACTCCTTCTGGGAGCCATGAGAACCACATAACTTGAATTTTTAGGCTATACTCCTGGATTTTGTATTGTTAGGATGTCAGAAGGTTGAATTCTTTCCCCTCTGGAGTTCTGTTACAGCAGAGAGTAGAAAAAAACAAAGCCTCACAAAAATCACAAAGACCTTTCAGGTTGACTGTTTAGAGTATTTGGGAAATTCTGTGATTTAACAGATTAAATTGATCCCACTAATGACATATTCCTTTACCTATAGAGAGGAATACCTGTCAATGGAGGAAGAGGGCAATAATAAATTCACGATCTAACACAGTTTCAGTAACTATTAGAATATTCCATTCTGAGTGGCTAACAACCTCTTTAAAAGCTATAAATAATACAAGTAAGCCCAAATTAAAAGATCCTGAGTTACTGCAGAATCTCTAGTAAAAATCAATCACTGCCCAAATTGACAGCAAAACAAATTGATTCACCAATTCTTTCACTAATAACCTAGAACCCTGAAAAGTGACAAAAAGAAGTGACCACTTACCAACTTGTGAAGTAAGTCATCTTTCTTATTGCACTGAGAAAAAAAAATCCAACTTTTGATGGTTTCAGCCACTTTTAACAGGATACCTTGCTGAAGGACACGAATGACATGGTATAAGATTATTAAAGCATACCCAAACAGCAGAAAAACTTCCAGTTACTTACCTCCAATCAATGAGAATTTTTATCATAAAAGGGAGAAAAAAGTTGTCCAGGTTATATTCTTTGTCAATATGTCTCAGCCTCCTTATTAGTTCTTAAATTTTGTTGCATATCAGGATCACCTGGAGATTTTAGTTAGAAACATATTCTCGGGCCCCCAAACTAAAGATTGTGATTTGATACATTTGGATTGAGGCCTGAAAATCTGATTTTTACAGAACAGGTAGAAGTCATTCTGAAGCAGCCCATTTATCCTGGGAAGACTATGTACTATATCAACATGATGATAGTATTTATTTCAGAAAGAAAAATCTTTTTCTTTTTGAGAACTTGGTTACAAGTTCTCAAATATTAAGACCATTTCATTCCACAATACTAAGTCAAAAAGATACCTTGACCATTTTAGAAAAATTATCATATATTGATAAAAAAATTTTACTACTGAATCAACCAAAAATTCAATTTACCTTAATAGCCCATTCCTTGAGCATGCCAGTAAGTGCAGTTTATATTCATTGAGTGATTACTATATCTCAGGTACTGCAAAGGGTCATGGGAAAAAAGATAAATACATATAACTATTGTTTTCAGGAACTTAGTATAGAAGAAGAGACAATATAAAGAATTACAATCAATGTAAAGTCTGAAAAAGTAGTGGAAAAGAAGAGGTCAGAGAGGACCTAACACTGGAGCTCAGTCCTAATGGATGAGTAGGAATTCAACAAAGAAAGGAAGAATGGGCCGGGCGCAGTGGCTCATGCCTGTAATTCCAGCACTTTGGGAGGCCGAGGTGGGCAGATCACCTGAGGTTGGGGGTTCAAGACCAGCCTGACCAACATGGAGAAACCCCGTCTCTACAAAAAATACAAAATTAGCCAGGCATGGTGATGCATCCCTGTAATCTCAGCTACTCGGGAGGCTGAGGCAGGAGAATTATTTGAACCCAGGAGGCGGAGGTTGTGGTGAGCCGAGATCGCGCCATTGCGCTCCAACCTGGGCTACAAGAGTGAAACTGCGTCTCAAAAAAAAAGAGAGAATACTTCAGTCAAGGGAAGAAGATGAAGGAAAGAGCCATGAAAACACATGCCACGGGGATGGTGGCGCACGCCAGGACAGTTATGACCCAAGGGAAGAAGGGATTAGTAAGGAAGTTAAAAAGGTACACTGAGATAGGTTTTAAAGGATCTTGGTCTTATACACTATAATAGTATGAACATTATCCTGTAGGTCGTGAGGAGCTACCAAAGATTTTTATGCAAGGAAGCGAAACAATAAAGAAAAATAATTGGCAATAGTGCAGAGGCTAAATTGGCAGGGAATGATTGTAGACAAGAAGCATGATTAAGAGGATATTCAAGGCCGGGCGCGGTGGCTCAAGCCTGTAATCCTAGCACTTTGGGAGGCCGAGACGGGCGGATCACAAGGTCAGGAGATGGAGACCATCCTGGCTAACACGGTGAAACCCCGTCTCTACTAAAAAATACAAAAAAACTAGCCGGGCGAGGTGGCGGGCGCCTGCAGTCCCAGCTACTCGGGAGGCTGAGGCAGGAGAATGGCGTAAACCCGGGAGGCGGAGCTTGCAGTGAGCTGAGATCCGGCCACTGCACTCCAGCCTGGGCGACAGAGCGAGACTCCACCTCAAAAAAAAAAAAAAAAAAATTAATAACTCAGCTAAATAACAATAAAGGCCTTTAAATTAGGTAATGAGTACAAAAATGATCATGAATAAGAGTTAAAGAGACATAGAAGCTGACTTGATGTATCACTTGATGACCAAGGCTATGTCAGCATGATTGGAAATAGTATGGTAACTGAGAGGGTGGTGATTTGGGACTATTTAAAAGAACATTTTTTGTTTGTTTGTTTTGGGGGTATCTGAGAGGGTGGTGATTTTGGACTATTAAAAAGAATATTTTTTAGCTTGTTTGTTTTGGGGGTGTCTGAGGAAGTCCTATTTTAGACAAGTTGAATCTGAGCTTTGTGGGGCACATGCAGATGAAAATGTCTAACAAGCATCTGGAACTCAGCAAAGACTGGAGAACAGACATAAGTGGCAAGAAAGTAGATGAGATCCCCAGAGAAGACATCAAGCCAACAAGAAGCCTGCTGCTAAAACTCTATGGAATGAATTTAAGAATAATCATAGGAAAAGAAACCAGAAAAAGAGACAGAATGAATATTCATAGTAAGAATATCAGGGCAGACTACTTAACAACTACTAATAAGCATATGCAAAAATAAAGTTAAAAAAGAGGCTGAGGATGGTTTCATTAAGAACTCATAGAAAAACAGCTTTTCAGAGGAAATAATTGATACTTCATTCCTTGAAAAGAATTTTGGGAGCAATTCTAAACATACATTCCCTGACAATGAGCTGAACAATACAAGTTTTCTAAAATTTAGCTCTCCCCAAATTAGGAAAAAAATTGGTCGGGCACGGTGGCTCACTCCTGTAATCCCAGCAGTTTGGGAGGCCGAGGTAGGCAGATCACTTGAGGTTGGGAGTTCAAGACCAGCCTGGCCAACATGGTAAAACCCTGTCTCTACTAAAAATACAAAACTTGGCTGGGTGCGGTGGCCTGTGCCTGTAATCCCAGCTACTTGGGAAGCTGAGGCAGAATTACATGAACCTGGGAGATGGATGTTGCAGTGAGCCAAGATCGTATCACTGCACTCCAGCCTAGGCGACAGAGTGAGACTCCGTCTCAAAAACAAAACAAAACAAAACAAAACAAAACAACACACAAAAAAGGAAAAAACTTCATTTTAGAAAAACATAGATCCTACAGTTAAAAACTTGTCTTAGAAATGTGCAATATGGCTGGGTGTGGTGGCTCACACCTGTAAGGCCAAGGTAGGAGGATTGCTTGAAGTCAGGAGTTTGAGACCAACCTGGGCAACATAGTGAGTGGCAATTTTTAAATCTCTACAAAAAATAAAGAACAAAATTAGCTGGGCATGGTGGCACATGTCTGTGGTCCCAGGTACTTGGGAGGCAGAGGTGGGAGGATCACTTGAGCCCAGAAAGTGAAGGCTGCAGTGAATTGTAATCACACCACTGCACTCCAGCCTGGGTGATAGGGGAAGACCCTATCTCAAATAAATAAATAAATAAATACAAAATAAATAAAATGAAGACAAAGCAAGCTTTCCAGACATACGATAATTTTTTTGAGACAGGGTCTTGCTATGTTGCCCTGGCGGGTCTCCAACACCTGGGCTCAAGTGGTCCTTCTGCCTCGGCCTCCCAAAGTGCTGGGATTATAGACATGAGCCATTGTGCCCAGCCTGGTAATTCTTTTAAAACAACCTCTGGCTATGCTTTTTATTGTTCCTCAATTTCTGAGGGGATTCAATTTTAAACTCTCACTTGACTTATTTATAAACTAGCAACAACATTTCTAAATATAAAAATACTTGTCATAAATGACAATAATACCCATAAAACCCAAGTTTGTATCAAAACAAAACAAAAAAAATTAGAGGTAAATGACCATCTGCTGCTCTAAGACTATCCCCTGGCCATTCTTTGTTTTGTGTTGTCAAGTAACCTCAAATCCAAGCTTATTAAATAGCCTATTATATACCAACCCCTTCCCAGGAACATTTATACTTAAAAGGGGCACAGGGAAGAAATGATATCAATGGAGGACTAGGAAAACTGGTTCTGATCCATGCAAACTCTAATCCTAACTCTCACCTTCTGGGTGTTAGTCAAAAAATTCTCTAGTGTTTACTTGGCTGTTACAAATGGGCCAGCTTGGTTACCTCACATTTTAGGTGTCTTTGTAAGAAGATTGGGGAAAGGATCCTTATGCCAATCCATACTTTCCCTGTAAATGACTAATTGAAAGCTTTAAATGCTCTTCTCAATAGTGATAAAACACTGATTAAACTAGAATGCTCAAGGAATGAGGAAATTTGGTTATATTTTTTCTATTAAATTACAATTCCTTTGGTTAAAACTAAAATGTAGTAGATAGGTACACAGAGGTTAAGAACATAAACTCTGGGAGTAAACTACAGGTTCTAATCCCAACTCCACCTCTTATAAGCTAAGTAACCTATGATAATTTATAATCCTCCTATGCTTCAACTGTCTCACCTAAAAATAGAGTAAATATTTTTATTTTTTTATTTTTTGAGACGGAGTTTTGCTCTTATTGCCCAGGCTGGAGTGCAATGGCATGATCGCGGTTCACTGCCACCTCCGTCTCCCAGGTTCAAGCGATTCTCCTGCCTCAGCCTCCTGAGTAGCTGGGATTACAGGCGCCCGCCACCAAGCCCAGATAATTTTTCTATTTTTAGTAGAGACAGGATTTCACCATGTTGGCCAGGCTGGTCTCAAACTCCTGACCTCAGGTGATCCACTCGCCTTGGTCTCCCAAAGTGCTGGGATTACAGGCACGAGCCACTGCGCCTGGACCATAAATTTCTTATCTTAGTAAATATGGCTAGCAGGACATAAATGAATCTAGAAAACGCATTTTGTACAACATAATTGATGGAGATTTTTCTAGTATCTCAGCTTCACAATGCTGGACATCGACTATGAGATATTTACTGTATAAATGTATTTAATTCTATATATTAAAAAAGGTACCAGAAGTTATACTCACTCCATTATATACCCCTGAAACTATGTTTAAGAAATATCAATTTGCTTTCTTGTAATTCATACTTTAAAAAAAAAAAAGATTTAAAGAGAAAAAATCCAGTTAGTAGAGGATTCCTATTAGTTGTGCTCTCATTAAAGTTTTAGTATATTTTTTCCGGTTCTGTTTGGAGAGCATCAATATTTAAATAAGTAATGTATTTTAATTCTCCACCAAATTATTTCCTCACTGGATATAAATTACCTACAAAATATTCCAAAGCAGTAAGCATTCATGTTTATCTAAACAGAAAGTTTTGTACTATTGATGAAATAAACAGTCTTACCAGTGTGAGGGAGGATATGGAAGTGCTTAGGAAGTATCTAAATAGCCAGTAAGGTAAAGTGCAAAAGATTCAGCCAGAAAGAATGAGCATGCTTTCTTACTTTTGGTAGGACTCTTGTAGGAGGCTTTTGTTGTCCCTCTGTTGTGCATTTTTCTGTTTTTGGTGACAAAGAAGAACATATTTCAAAGTCGGTGTGTCCCAGATCCTGTAAGTATTGGTAAAGTGGAGAATTCTGAAAAATACATAAAATAAAGCATATTTCAAGATCATTACTATTTCAGAAGTTTCGGAGGCCAAACTTAATACCAGACATTCACTATTGTGACCAGTATGTCCAAATTCTTTAAGGTTTCTTCTATAAGAACTGAATTGGCCAGGTTTGGTGGCTCAAGCCTGTAATCCCAGCACTTTGGGAGGCCGAGACGGGTGGATCACGAGGTCAGGAGATCGAGACCATCCTGGCTAACACGGGGAAACCCCGTCTCTACTAAAAAATTACAAAAAAACTAGCTGGGCGAAGTGGCGGGCGCCTGTAGTCCCAGCTACTCCGGAGGCTGAGGCAGGAGAATGGCATAAACCCGGGAGGCGGAGCTTGCAGTGAGCTGAGATCCGGCCACTGCACTCCAGCCTGGGCAACAGAACGAGACTCCGTCTCAAAAAAAAAAAAAAAAAAAAAAAGAACTGAATTATCTGTTATAATACAATGCCATTTAACACAAACAAATCAACAAACAATTCAACAGAGGAACCCAAAAAAGGAAAAACTCTAAATAAAACACACAGATTTCTTTTTGAGTGAGTACCAGCAAGAAAAAATGAATTTAGAAATGTAAATAGATTGTTAAGCAATTTCATTGCCCCAATTGTTACAGTCTTAGACTACTTCAGAATAGCCAATATTAGTTACAGATAACTCAAACGACAATGTTATTACTCAAAGCCAAGAACACTTAAACAATGATTATATTGTATTATAATTTTTTATCATCATATTCCTTAATTCATTCAAGCACAAATATGTATTATCTACCATATGCTCAGCACTGTGAACAAACTTAAAACTCTTCAAGAATGTTACCTTAGATAAGCTATATCTCACATATGAGCATATGACAAATAGGACACAGTATGGCTAACAAAAGCATTAGAACACAGAGGTTAAGAATACTATCTGCTGGGCGCACTGGCTCACGCCTGTAATCCCAGCACTTTGGGAGGACAAGGTGGGTGGATCATCTGAGGTGAGGTGTTTCAGACCAGCCTGGCCAACATGGTGAAACCCTGACTCTACCAAAAATATAAAAATTAGCCAGGCATGTGCCTGTAATCCCAGCTACTCAGGAGGCTAAGGCAGGAGAATCGCTTGAACCCAGGAGGCAGAGGTTGCGGTGAGCCGAGATCACGCCACTGCACTCCAGCCTGGGTGACAACAGCAAAACTCCGTCTCAAAACAAACAAAAACCAATCTACAGATTCAAATCCCAACTCTGCCTCTTACTAGCTAAGTAACCGGGAAACGTATAATCCTTTTGTGCATCAACTGTCTCATCTAAAAATAGGAGTAACAGCACTTAGTTCATAGAGTTCTTATGAAAATTAAATTAATATAAGGCATATGGAACAGTCCTTGCCACATAGTAAGCACTCCATTTATATTTTTAACTATAAGCTATGTGGAAAGAGCACAGATTTTTGGAACAGACCAAAAAAAAAAAAAAAATCACCCCAACCGTATTGAACAGAAATATCAATGTCACTACTGGATGAAAATCTACTGGACAACTATTTCTGAACAGCAAGCTTTAATTTTAACTTTCAACCTTCTCTAAAGCATACAGTTGGTGACATGTTTAAAAATAAATCTTGGCCGGGCGCAGTGGCTCACACCTGTAATCCCAATACTTTGGGAGGCTGAGGCAGGCTGATTATCTGAGGTCAGGAGTTCAAGACCAGCCTGGCCAACATGGTGAAACCCTGTCTCTATTTAAAATACAAAAATTACCCAGTCTTGATGGCAGGTGCCTGTAATCTCAGCTACTTAGGAGGCTGAGGTGGGAGAATGGCTTGAACTTGGGAGGCAGAGGTTGAAGTAAGCCGAGATTACGCCATTACACTCCAGCCTGGGTGACAGAGCAAAACTCTGTCTCACAAAAATAAATAAATAAATAAATAAATAAATAAATAAATAAATAAATCTTGATTCCATTCAATGAAATATTCAAATCTCCAAAAAGACGGTAATTAGCTTTCAGAGATAAAACAACAGAAAAAAAAAAAAAAAAAAAAAAGAGCAACACAGTTAAACTACTACGTGGCAAATTCGGCAAATTCTTAACTAAGTATTTTATTTTCATCTTCTAGGTTACGGTTCACAACAATAAAAGGTATTATTATCACCATAATTATTATTTTTATTCCAATTCCACAAATGAGGAAACAGGTTCACTCAGTTAGAAAAAGCAGGATAATACTATATTACTTAAAATAAGAAACAGTCCTTTCCATGTCTATTAAGGAAGACACCAAAAAGTTACTTACAGTTCAGTACAAATACGACCGAGCAAATTAACATTGTCAGGAAAGTATTTGGATACTATGAAAACAGGAGAGATAGCTAAGATAGACCAAGACATTTAGGGAATATATTCTTGCATTCAGAAGACTGAGGTATAGTGGGAATCTGCTGGACTGGTAGCAATTTGTGGAATAACAATTTGAGAGAATAGGAATTGAGTCAAATGCCTTTCTTTTAAGCTACGTTTAATCTCTTTTTTTAAGAAAATATTAAAAAAAAAGTAATATAAGGAAAATATGTTTCTTATCCCTCTACCAGATTTAAAATTTCTGGCAGCACAAATGGTTAATCTTGATATCACCCATAATGTATATTCAAATACTGCCTTGAATTACTGAATCTGCATTTTCAAAGTGAACTGTGAACCCCACCCTGCTCTTGCCCCGGTGGGGGCAAGAGAACAAGAATGCCAGTTCATTTGTTTGGGCTGACCTTACATACTTTAAAAAAAAAAAACATTGTTTTTAAGGCAGTAGAACCCTTTCTTCAAATGAACTCCCATGGGGAAGAACAATAAATAAGATGGATCAAAGGGAAGTTACTCTAACTCTGGGTCAGCAGCCTTTTTCCGTAAAAGGCCAGATAGTAAATATTTCAACTCTGCAAGCCATATAGTCTCTGTCACAACTAATCAAGTCTGCTGCTGTAGTGAGAAAACAGACACAGCCAATACATAAACTAATGAGTATGGCTATGTCCCAATAAAACTTTATTTATAGACACTGAAATTTGAACTTCATATAATTTTCACATGTCACAAAATATTCTTTTGATATTTTCCCTAGCTGTTTAAAAACATTTTAAAAACCTGCCACACAAAAATGGGGGTACAGGTCACAGTGGCAAATCCGGCCCAAAAACCTTAATTTGCTGACTCCTGTTCTTTTTGTTTTCTTTTTTTCTTTTTCTCTTTCTTTCTCTTTTTCTTTCTCTCTCTCTCTTTTTTTTTTTTTTTTTAGATAGGGTCTTACTATGTTGTCCAGGCTGGCCTAGAATTCCTGGGCTCAAGCTGTCCTCTGGCTTTAGCCTCTTGAGCAGCTGGGACTACAGGTGCAAGCCATCGTGCCCTCCTCTTCTAATAAAAGACTCAGTCAAAACCAGGAGACATATTCTTGACTGCTAAGTGTTCTCGGCAAGAGACTTAGAGAGTTGAGATGAGTACAAACTTTTTATTGAGATTATAATGCCCTTTTTTACTGCACACATAGCTAATACTCTCATCACTGACCCCAATGTCCTTTCCTTTTTCACTTTATGTCACAGATCACAAAATAACAAAATATAGTATAGATTTTTTTTTAAAAAATGATAATCAGAAGAGAAACAATAATATTTTGTTCTTCAAGTATGTTCTGTATATAAGCTGAGGGCATATATACATACTCAGTTTAGATCACCATAATCTGGAACATTTACTATTTCACATTTCACAATAATAGCACATTAATCACTCACCTTGTATATCACAGATCATATCCAACAGTATCATGTGATACAGCAAATTCTACCAGTAGCTTATTCTGCTTTTTCTCCAAATAAAACTTCTCGTTAACTTTTTGACTGGTTTCACAGGCTTCTTGTTAAAGGTGTGGCACATCCATTTGTGCTATATAACTATGAGTGATTCCTCAGTAGTTTTGGTTTCTTCCCCATCTTTAGTAACAGATCAGTTTTATCTCAGAAAGCACTGTTTTACAGTGCTGGAGAAATCTGGCTTACCAAGGTGATCACCATACTTTGTTTTATGGCTGTATGTAACAAAGTATTTGACAAAGTTTCATAGAAGACAACCTTTGGAGACTGAGGTGAATGTACTGCAGGTTCAATAAAATGTAATTTCTAGTTATCTACTATTTTATTTCATATTTGCATTTTTCTATTTTTGGCTGTTAGTGCAAATCACATCACTTCCTAACACATGTAAACCCAGATACTGTATGAACACTATGAACACTCAAGTTCTATTCATTATGTTTACATTAATTCTTTAAAAATGTTTAGGAATAAAATTGCTATCAGTTTTTCTCTGAAACTGTCAAATAACTTGTGTATTATGTAACAGATCTCAGAAAACCATATCCTGACCAGTAGTTCTCAGATTTTTTGGTCTCAGCTCTCCTTATAATCTAAAAAACTATTGAGAGCCCCAAAGAGCTTTTGTTTACATGGACATCTAATTATATCATATTAGAACTCAAAACTAAAATTTAAAAAAAATTTATCATTTTACTTGAAAATAGCAATAAACCTGTTACAATATTAAACATATGTTTAATGAAAAAATTCTCCAAAATGAAAAAAATTTATTAAGAAGAACAGATTGTTTTACACTTTTTGCAAATCTCTTTATTGTTTGGCTTAATAGAAAATTGCTGGATACTTATATCTGCTTCTGCATTCAATGTGTTGCAATTTATTGTTTTGGGTGAAGTATACAGAAAAATCAAGGCTTATACAAATAATATAGTTGGAAAACCAGAAGTATTTTAATAGTCTTTTCTGATCATTGTAGTATCAAAGAAGAATAGCCATACCAAAACAACAAGTAATAGTTTCAAATAGCTAAATGTTAATATAGAATATGCAACCATCTGACGAGTTTTTTGTACTCTGTACATGCACGAGAATGGGAGTGAAAAAGGCAAATAATGTCTTAGTATTAAAACCTGATCATCCAACATAAGATAATTTATTTTGACTTTTTTTTCTTTTACAGCAAGGGGGGGCTCCCTATTGCAACTGTTCTGACCACTATATTTACAGGTTTTGGGATATTAGGCTTATACACTAATAAATACAAGGAAGTGTTTATTTTTCATAAAGTATTATATGGCAGCTTTAGAAAGGGGTGTTTTTGCGTGGAGGGTAAGGCAGAGTAGGTAGTTGTCTCTATTATGACTTTTCCTTGGTTTAAGCAAAACAAAACCACAAATGTTTTATTTAAGTTGTTTTTTTTGAAGAGAAATCATTAACACTGGACTCAAACTATAATTTCGAAGTATTGGAGAATGTTATTGATGCCAAAAGAAATACGAGAAACCTCAGACACAGCATGTGGGAGCTCCTCAGGAAATCTTTGTGGTTCACTATTCCTGTAAGTTTTAGCTGACAGAAAACACGTATCATAACACCAGAAAGAATTTTGCTAAATGAAAAACATCCAAGAAACTTTGGTTGTGTTAAGATTGTTCTGGTGGCTGAAACATTTTTGCAATAAAAATAAACAAAAATAGACAGGAAAACCCCACATTTTTGCTGAAGAAAGCTCTTCAAGAAAATATCTCATCCAAGTCCTACACTACTAGCACTTCTTGCCAGTCCTACTCCCTGCAGGCCCCACATAAAGATATCAGATCCAGGTGGGTGCAGTGGCTCACACCTGTAATCCCAGCACTTTGGGAGGCCAAGGCGGGTGGATCACTTGAGGTCAGGAGTTTGAGACCAGTCTCGCCAACATGATGAAATCCCGTCTCTACTAAAAATACAAAAATTAGCCAGGCATGGTGGCACATGTCTGTAATCCCAGCTACTCGGGAGACTGAAGCAGAAGAATCTCTTGAACCTGGGAGGTGGAGGTCACAGTGAGCTGAGATCCCGCCACTGTACTCCAGCCTCGGCAACAGAGTGAGACTCCATCTCCAAAAAAAAAAAAAAGAAAGAAAAGAAAAGATATCAGATCTCCCAGATGTACACAGTTTGACCATTCACTTATGGCAACGCTTGTTTTCTACATGATTCATGATGTATTCTGTACAAGTGCCAGTGTCATCACTACATCATTGCTGGTTAGCTTTTATTTGAGACAGGGTCTTTCTCTGTCACCCAGGCTGGAGTGCAGTGGCATGATCATAGCTTACTACAGCCTCAACCTCTGGAGGTCAAGCAATCCTCCCACCTCAGTCTCTGAGTGGCTGGGACTACAGGTGCAAGCCACCATTCTCAGATAATTTTTAAATTTATTGTAGAGATGGAGTCTTGCTATGTTTCTCTGGCTGGTCTCTAACTCCTGGCCTCAAGGAATCCTCCTGCCTCAGCCTCTTGAGTCACTGGGATTACAGACATGAGCAGTTGTACCTGGCTACAATGCTTTTATTATTAGCTTCACTCTTTTAAACTGCTTTAAACTCTTATAGATAGAACAAGTTGTAAGCTTTCAGGTCTTGGGTCAGAGAAGAATGGGCCAAAGATGGCAGAATTAGGCAACTGATTCAATAATAAATACTTCCTGAACATCTTCCATGTCAGGCAACATGTAGGCACAGGGGATAAAACAAAATAGGAAAAGTTTTTCCTAAAAGGTTTTATCTTGTGATACCTCTGATAAAACCATGGTTCATTAAGCTTTCAACATTACCAAGGAAATACTGAGTGCTCTGGTACTTTCTAGGAATGCTCTGTTTCCAGAAAAATCCTCTCCCTGTTTCAGCTTCCTTAAGCACAAAGTAAGAATGCTACGGGACTCCTATACTTGTTCAGGTAGTAAAATAAAACTCACGACACTCTGAGAAACAAGATAAAAAAGTGGTATTTTTATTTTTTATTTTTTGAGACAGAGTCTCCCCCTGTCACCCAGGCTGGAGTACAGTGGCATGATCTTGGCTGACTGCAACCTCCACCTCCCGGGTTCAAGTGATTCTCCTGCTTCAGCCTCCCAAGTAGCTGGGATTACAGGCATGCGCTACTACACCTAGATAATTTTTTGTATTTTTAGTAGATATGGGGCTTCATCATGTTGGCTAGGCTGGTCTTTGACTCCTGACCTCAAATGATCCACCCACCTCAGACTCCCAAATTGCTGGGATTACAGGCATGAGCCACCATGCCTGGCCAAAAGTGGTATTTTAAAATACAGAATTTTGTGCTAAACCAAATGCCATCTTATGCTACAATATAAGCTAAATACAGAGTATGGAAATCCTGCAGATCAAATTATTTAGTTCCTATGACTCAAGGACATATCTAAATAAATAATGAAATGCATTTGTCTTTAAACACACACACACACACACACACACATCAAAAACAAATTATCAAATTTCTTCAACAAATAAATGACTTTTAAAACGGTGAGAGGTGGGAGACTGAGGTGGGAGGGAGGATGGTGTAAGCCTGGGAGGCAGAGGTTGCAGTGAACAGAGATCGCACCATTGCACACCAGCCTGGATGACAGGGCCAGATCTTGTCTCAAAAGAAAAAAAAAAAAAAAAAAAAGAGGCAAGAGGGTGGGGTAAGACTAAAGGGACCTATCACCCAATGCAACGTATGGACCTTGTTTTCGATCCTACTTGGAACAACTGTAAGAAGGCATTTTCGAGAATTTAAGGAAGCCCAAACACAGACTACGTATTAGATTATTAGGAAATTATTATTAATTTTGTTAGATGAGATAATTATATTGGGGTTATCATTATTTATTTATTTAGAAACAGGGTCTCGTTCTGTCACCCATGCAGTGGTGTGCATGGCTCACTGCAGCCTCAAACTCCTGGGCTCAAGGGATCCTCCCACCTCAGCCTCCTGTGTAGCTGGTACTACAGGTATGTGCCACTATGTCCGGCTAATTGTTCTTTATTTTAGGGACAGGGTCTCACTATGTTGCCCAGGCTGGTCTCCAACCCCCGGGCTCATGTGATCCTCCCACCTCGGCCTCCCAAAGCACTGAGATTATAGGTGTAAGCCACTGTGCCTGGCCAGTGTTATCCTGGAAAAGGAAAAAAAAAAAAAAAAGAGTTCTTAGTCTGTTTTGTGTTGCTATAACAGAATACTTGACACTGCGTCTTTTATAAAGAAAGAAGCTTACTTAGCTCATAGTTCTGCAGGCTGGGAAGTTCAAGAGCATGCCACTGGCTTCTGGTAAGGGCTCTGCTGCCTAGATATAATATGGTAGAAGGTCAAAAGGGGAGTGGTTATGTGCAAAGGGGCCAAGCACTAAGAATGTCCTTACTTTATAACCTGCTCTTTCAGGAACTAATCAGTTCCCAAGAGAACTAATTCAGTTTTGAGAGAGCAAAAACTCACTCACTATTGTGAGAATGGCACCAAGCCATCCATGAAAGTGAAGCCTCGTGACCTAAATGCTTCCCATTATGTCCTACCTCTTAAAGGTTCTACCTCCCAACATCGTTGCATGGCAATTAAATTTCAACATGAGTTTTGGCAGGGACAAACCACACCTAAATCACAGCAAGTACTTGTCTGTTAGAGATACATACTGATACATTTACAGGTGAAATCAGGTAATGTCTGATATTTGCTATTTATTTATTTGTTTATTTATTTATTTATAACAGGACAAATGGGAGTCATATGGTATTTGCTTTAAAATACACCAAGAAAAAAGATGGGAGAGGGGGAGAGGAATAGATGAGACAGTTTGGTAAAATGTTAACAGCTGCTGAAGCTGAAGCTGAGTGATGGGTAAATGGAACTTTTTTCTTTTTTCTTCTTTTTTTGAGATGGTGTCTTACTCTGTCACCCAGGTTGGAGTGCAGTAGCGCTATCTCTGCTCATGGCAACCTCCAAGCGATCCTCCTATCTCTGTCTTCCAAGTAGCTGGGACCACGGGTATGCACCACCACCCCCAGTTCACTTTTTGTATTTTTGGTAGGGACGGGGTTTCACCAGGTTGCCCAGGCTGGTCTGGAACTCCTGAGCTCAAGTGCTGGAATTACAGGCATAAGCCACCAGGGCTGGCCATGGAGTTTTCGTTGTAGTATTCTCCCCCTTAAAATACAATTTTAAGGTCTATAATAAAAGTCTTTTAAAAATCAGATGCTAGGTTTTCCTAAAGTCTGGTATAAAAGGCTTAAGAAAATACTATGGAACAAAAATGTAAACTCGAAAATATTCAACTTATTATTATAATCTGGGGAAAAAAATCATTTTATTGATTTTTCATTTTTTTTATTTTTTGGTGAGATGGAGTTTCGTTCTTGTGGCCTAGGCTGGAGCATAGTGGCGCCATCTCGGCTCATTGCAACCTCCCCCTCCCAGGTTCAAGTGATTCTCCTGCCTTAGCCTCCCAAGTAGCTGGGATTACAGGACTCAGCCACCACGCCCAGCTGACTTTTGTATTTTTAGTAGACACAGGGTTTCACCAGGTTGGCCAGGCTGGTCTCGAACTCCTGACCTCAGGTGATCCACCTGCCTCAGCCTCCCAAAGTGTTGAGATTAGAGGCGTGAGCCATCACGCCCGGCCCATTTAGATTTTAGATTTTAAAACACCGCACACGTAGTCCCAGCTACTGAGGATGCCTGCTTGAGCTCAGGAGTTTGAGGCTGTAGGGCATATGATCATACCTGTGAATAGCCACCGCACTCCAGCCTAGGCAACATAGCAAAATCCTGTCTCTAAAAAAGAAAACAAAATAAAACAAAATAAAAACCAGAAAAAAACCCATTAGAGTCTTCCAAACTTCCATCTAATAGTCTCAGGTGATTTTATTTCTATTTTTTCTTTTTTAGAGACAGGGTCTCACTATGTTGCCCAGGCTGATCTTGAACTCCTGGCCTCAAGCGATCCTCTCACCTTGGCCTCCCAAAGTGCTGGGATTACAGGTGTGAGTCACCACGTCCAGCTCAAACTTTCATCTAGTAGTGGTACTTCCATAGCAGTGGTACTTTTAACCTCTATTGAAAGAGAAAATGACAAAAAGCAAAAATTAATATAGTTAAGATCTAAAATAAATTTGAGTTAATCGCATGTGTATCAACTAGTATAACTTGTACACATGCCATTTTATGTATTTATTTTAAAAATTCAGAAAATGATGAGCAAGTATTTGGACTTGTAAACTTCCTGCAACAATGTCTATGCTTTTTAATATTTTCGCCAAGGTCAACAAATATCAAAGGTATCCTCTAGCAATGTGATTTCAAGTTGCTAGTCTCAGTGAAGGCACAAATAAGTGTCTACTTACTTGTCAATCTGAATTATTCACATTGTCTTTCCACAAGCTAATATAAAGTTCACAGAATAAACTATTCTCAATTATGTGATTTTTTTGAGCCATGTTTTAAAATCACCATTAAACAAGACAGTTAAAAACAAAAAGTAGAAACAAAAAGACTACTATGTTCTGATAAAGCAGCGGTTCTCAAAGTAGATCATCACTGCACAACTCCCCCTCCCCACATCTGGCAATTTCTGGAGACATTTTTCATTGTTAAAACTGAGGGGTGTGCTAGGAAGGGTAGCTCAAACCTATAATCCCAGGACTTTGGGAGGCCAAGGCAGGAGGAATTGCTTGAGGCCAAGCATCTGAGACTATCCTAGGCAATATAAAGCAAGACCTTGTCTCTACTAAAAATAAAAAAATTAGCCAGAAATGGTGGTGTGCGCCTGTGGTCCCAGCTACTTGGGAGGCTGAAAGTGAAGGACTGCTTGAGCGTGGAGGTCAAGGCCGCAGTAAGCCATTTAAAACTCATCTCAAAACAAACTAACAAAACCTGTCGGCAAGGCGTGGTGGCTCACACCTGTAATCCCAGCACTCTGGGAGGCCAAGATGGGTGGGTCACTTGAGGTCACAAGTTTGAGACCAGCCTGGCCAACATGGTGAAACCTCGTCTCTACTAAAAAAAAAAAAATACAAAAATTAGCCAGGCATGGTGGTGCACATCTGTAGTCCCAACGACTTGGGAGGCCTGAGGCAGGAGAATCGTTTGAACCCGGGAGGCGGAGGCTGCAGCCAAGATAGTGCCACGGCACTCCAGCCTGGGCAACAGAGCGAGACTCCATCTTAAAAAAACAAACCCCCAAACCCCCAAAAAACTGTGGGGTGGATGTCAGCAGTGCTACTAGTATCTAGTGCATAGAGATCGGAATGCTGCTCAACATCCTATATTGCACAGGACAACCCTCCCAAAGAGTTATCTGGCCCAAAGTGTTAATAGTTCTAAAGCTGAGAACCTGTTTTCAAGTATTTCGAGTTCAATCAGAGATTGAAAAAAATCACAAAAAAATAAGTAGCCTAGCAGCTGCTTTCATTATTTGCTTTTTATTTTGGGATGATGACTGATATGAAAAGCAGTGACCAAAATGGAAAATTGGTTGTTTTTCATGACTTGCAATGCTCAACAGCCTGTTGCAAAAACTCAACAAGCTTTCTAAGAGTAAAATGAGCTACCTTCAAAATAACTGCATTAGAATTTGTGCACTGAAATTTTAATCAGCTACTAATATAAAACCAAAATATTATAGCACTTCGTTACACTTAAAGAAGTATTGTGATGATCAATATGAACCTTTAAATAGGCTGAGAAATATTATTATAGCATTAAAAATATCTGAAGAAAATAATTTTCTATATAACATCGTTTTACTCCAGTAGAGCCTTAAATTTTAAAAACTTTAAGAATAGCTGAGCTAAGCTGTTGAGAGATTATTTCTACATAAACTTCATGCTCATCTAACTGAAATTCAGTCTTCCAAAAAAAAAATTTCCTTCTTTAAAAAATTCTGTTGGGGTGTCAACATAAGAAAAGAAGTGCAAATCTGACCACTGGGCCACAGATATTAACTAGGAAAGTTAGATATCTCAATAAACCTAGCGTCTTCCACAAATGGCACTTTACTGAATGGTTTCTTTTGGATATTGACACACTATTAATATCAATACTACAGGTCCACAATCCAGCACCTCTACTGGGCTAAGAACAGTCAATGATTGTCTATCTTACAACTCAGTAGTCGTTGCAATGTTTCTGTTTTTCTTCTCTTTCTTTCCTTTCTTTCCCTTCTCTTGCTTGCTTGCTAAGAACAGTCAATCTTTGTCTGTCTTCCAGCTCAGTAGTCATTGTTGCAATGTTTCTTTCTGTTTTTCTTCTGTGTCACTTCTTTCTTCATCTCTCTCTTTCCTTCCTTTCTTTTTCTTTTCTTTCTTTTTTTTCTTTTTTTTTTTTTTTTTTTGAGACGGAGTCTGGCTCTGTCGCCCAGGCTGGAGTGCAGTGGCCGGATCTCAGCTCACTGCAAGCTCCGCCTCCCAGGTTCACGCCATTCTCCTGCCTCAGCCTCCCGAGTAGCTGGGACTACAGGCGCCTGCCACCTCGCCTGGCTAATTTTTTGTATTTTTTTAGTAGAGACGGGGTTTCACCATGTTAGCCAGGATGGTCTCGATCTCCTGACCTCGTGATCCGCCCGTCTCGGCCTCCCAAAGTGCTGGGATTACAGGCTTGAGCCACCGCGCCCGGCCTTCTTTTCTTTCTTTTCTGCTAAGAACAGCCCATGATTGTCTATCTTCCAAGTCAGTAGTCATTGTTGTAATGTTTCCTTCCTTCCTTCCTTCCTTCCTTCCTTCCTTCCTTCCTTCCTTCCTTCCTTCCTTCCTTCCTTCCTTCCTTCCTTCCTTCCTTCCTCCCTCCCTCCCTCCCTCCCTCCCTCCCTTCCTTCCTTTTTTCCCTCCTTTATTCCTTCCCTCCCTCCTTCCCTTCCCTCCTCCTCCTCCTCCTCCTCCTCCTCCTCCTCCTCCTCCTCCTCCTCCTCTCTCTCTCTTTCTCCCTCTGTTGCTCACGCTGGAGTGCAGTGGCACAATCTCGGCTCACTGCAGCCTCCACCTCCCAGGTTCAAGTGATTCTCCTACCTCGGCTTCCCAAGTAGCTGGGATTAAAGGCATGCGCCACCACACTTGGCTCATTTTTGTATTTTTAGTAGAGATGGTGTTTCATCATGTTGGCCAGGCTGGTCTCAAACTCCTGACCTCAAGTGATCTGCACTCCTTGGCCTCCTAAAGTGCTGGGATTACAGGCATGAGCTACCGCGCCGGGCCCTATGTCACTTATTCTGTGTGTCTGAACCCTCCAAGCTCTTCACACTAGCCCTGATGCACCCTTGAGACTCTCTCCTACCCTTTATCAGAAGAGCTGATCTCAGGGCCATATACCCTTTCAGAAAAGCAATTTGTAGTCTGCACTAACTACTGGCCAAATTCTGATTCTGGTCCCTCACACTATCTGTTCTTTCTTGCAGATGGCAATGACTGAGTGCTAACAGCATTCCAGTGTAAAGATCATCTAGATAGAAAAGGGATAATCATCATTTACTCCTTTATCACTAGCCAAATACTTATTGAGTGCCTACTCTGTGTCAGGCACTAGTTACTTGGGTAGTTCTCTCCCATTAACTTCTCTCTGGGGATATACAAGAAAAGTTAACTTATTTCATCTGTAAAAGGACACTAAGCTCAACTACTCAACCTGGGTTTGTTTGTTTTTTACTGCCTTGCTGCTTTTATACGAAAAATTTAAACAATACAAAAAGATATAAAATGAGAAATAACTTTGTTTTTCCTACCCTAGTCCCCTAGTCTCTCACCCAAAAGGTAATAAATATTTAGCTCATGAATCCTTCCCCCCAAATTTAGTATCCACTTACATATGTATGAATAGCCTTCAAACTTTCTATACAAATGGAAATATACTATATACTTTTCTCTGAACTTGGTTTCATTGAATGTATTTTAGAGACTTTTCCATATTAGGACATATATTGTACCTTATTCCTTTTCAGTGTCCTTATAGCATTTAAATTCCATGAATCTATCATGATTTATTTATCCAGTCTCTTATTGTTGGATAACTTGGACTACAAGAGGTATAGAAAAATGAAAACATTTAATAAATGTGTTTAAGTATTAAAATCAAAATAACTTCATTACTGATTGAAAATGGTTGGCAATGGAGGGATCAAGATTAAGATTGCTGATTTGAAGAATCAGGTGGTGCTATTTAATGAAATATGAAACAGTGGCACAGCAACAAATCTGAGGAGGAAGGTGATGTATTAGAAGTGCCTATGAGATAGTCAAATGTGAATGGTGTAGACCTAAAATGTCTGGAGGTCAGGAAAGTAGCCTACTGAATGTATAGATTCAAGTTTTTAGCATATAAATATGGTGGCAAACTCATATGACATACCAGTATAGAAACGTATGTAGTCTGTAAGATCAACTAGAGATAATGGTATGAGAAGATAGGAGGGCCCTAACAGAGTTACTATACATATTTTAGAAAACAGTAGAGCCAATTGACAAATGGGATCTAATTAAACTAAAGAGCTTTTGCACAGCAAAAGAAACTACCATCAGAGTGAACAGGCAACCTACAGAATGGGAGAAAATTTTTGCAACCTACTCATCTGACAAAGGGCTAATATCCAGAATCTACAAAGAACTCAAACAAATATACAAGAAAAAAACAAACAACCCCATCAAAAAGTGGGCAAAGGATATGAACAGACATTTCTCAAAAGAAGACATTCATACAGCCAACAGACACATGAAAAAATGCTCATCATCACTCGCCATCAGAGAAATGCAAATCAAAACCACAATGAGATATCATCTCACACCAGTTAGAACGGCAATCATTAAGAAGTCAGGAAACAACAGGTGTTGGAGAGGATGTGGAGAAATAGAAACACTTTTACACTGTTGGTGGGATTGTAAACTAGTTCAACCATTATGGAAAACAGTATGGCGATTCCTCAAGGATCTAGAACTAGATGTACCATATGACCCAGCCATCCCACTACTGGGTATATACCCAAAGGATTATAAATTATTCTACTACAAAGACACATGCACACGTATGTTTATTGCGGCACTATTCACAATAGCAAAGACTTGGAATCAACCCAAATGTCCATCTGTGACAGACTGGATTAAGAAAATGTGGCACATATACACCATGGAATACTATGCAGCCATAAAAAAGGATGAGTTTGCGTCCTTTGTAGGGACATGGATGCAGCTGGAAACCATCATTCTTAGCAAACTATCACAAGAAGAGAAAACCAAACACCGCATGTTCTCACTCATAGGTGGGAACTGAACAATGAGATCACTTGGACTCGGGAAGGGGAACATCACACACTGGGGCCTATCATGGGGAGGGGGGAGGAGGGAGGGATTGCATTGGGGAGTTATACATGATATAAATGATGAATTGATGGGTGCAGCACACCAACATGGCATAAGTATACATATGTAACAAACCTGCACATTATGCACATGTACCCTAGAACTTAAAGTATAATTAAAAAAAAAAAAAAAAAAAAAGAAAACAGTAGAGCCAAGCCTGAAAAACAATGTAGTAACACTAAAAATAGTTAACATTCGCTGAGGTGCTTATTTAGTAGGCATTGAGTTAAGCACGTTTTATAATTCCTCATTTAATTCTAACAACTCTATAAAGAGGTATTTTTATTATTACTCTCGTTTTACAGATGAGGAAACTGAGTCATAAAGAGGTATAACTTGCTTAAAGTCACCATCAGAACATAAACCCAGTTGGTCTGATTCCAAAGCCCATACTTTCAAACTATAATATAAAATTGTCTCTTTGAGAAAAATTGAGATGTAAAAGAAACCACCTCTCTCAAGTTCACCATATATATCATATGTTATATTCTATAAGGTTCAAAATGCTGAACCCTGCAAGGTATAATTTTTAATTCAATCATATTTTTGTCTCTCTTCAAGCTAACTTCATCTTAAATTGTCCCCTTCCATTGGTGGCTTTAAGTTTCATAGAAGCTACAGAATCTGGGAACATACCAATATAGACTTTTTTCTCATGAGAATATTTTGGAAAATGCTCATATAAAATTGGTGTTATTATGATCTACAGGCTCCATGATTTTTATTCATCCTTCAGAGAGTGCTCTATATTTATTAGCCTAAGGCTAATATAAAGTAGCAAATGGGAAGAAGTCAAGAAATTTTAAGGTATAAATTCAGAGAAGAGAAATAATCAAGAGGCAATGGATTACCAATTTAGAAATTTAGTTTCCAAGGGAAATAGAGCCATAGCAGGCACCAACATGAACAAGATAATGAAAACAAAACAAAACAAAATAATATTCCAGTGCTGTGTTTTCCCAAGGCTATGGGGCTATAAGTGGTGACTGTTTGATAATGGCCCTTGATCTTTTCCCACTGCCCATTTCTGAGTTTACAGCAAGTTTAACCTCTGGTTTGGTGATGTCAGTGGAGGCTGATAATTCTGCTTGATACTACCCAGATGCACAATCTTCTCACAGGAGGACGATCAGTGTAGTTCCTATCTGGTTGGTTGATTTATTTTCCACCCATCTCCCCACAAACAACAGCAGTACTAAACATTTATTGAGTACCCAGACAGGGCCAGGAATTAATCTAAGTTTTTTTGTTTTTTGTTTTTTTTTGTATATACAAGCCTGTCTCATCTTTGCAATAACCTTATGAGGCATGGCTCATTTTAGATATGAGGAAACTAAGGCACAGAGAAACCAAGGGAACTTGCTCAAAGTCACAAGGACAGATAGTAGTAAATAACAGAAGAGGGATTTTTCTGAGTCGGAAAACCCTGATAGATTCAGTGCTGTTATCTACCCCATCATATTGCAAATAATTTTGAGTAAAGAAGTTCATTAATTTGGTCTAATGTAGTACTGTGTATAGTTGTTTGTTTTATTTAACTAGAAACTAAACTTGTAATTTTAAATCTATTTAGCAGATTAAGTTAGAAAACTCAAAATAGGCTAGCATTATTCTCCTGATAATATCTACATTTATTCCCAATCCTTATTTTTGCTTCAGATGAGCTATAGCTCACATGTAAGAATTCGGTAAGAGCCGGGCACTATGGCTGATGCCTGTAATCCCAGCACTTTGGGGGATCAACGTGGACGGATCACGTGAAGTCAGGAGTTTGAGATCAGCCTGTCCAACGTAGTGAAAGTCCCTCTCTACTGAAAATACAAAAATTAGCTGGGCATGGTGGCGGGAGACTATAATGTGGGTTTACTGTAATACCAGCTATTCGAGAGGCTGAAACAGGAGAATCACCTGAACCCAGGAGGCGGAGGGTGCAGTGAGCCAAAATCATGACACTGCACTCCAGCCTGGGCAACAGAGACCCCCTCTCAAAAAAAAAAAAAAAGAAAAAAAAGAAAATTCAGTAAGAGCATTTGCCTCACGTTACACAAGGTTAGAAATTGGCTGCAAAGATTCTTGGGGGCTACAGAAACAATGGTACTCTAGTCTTAAAAATTACTTTCAAAACTAGCTTAATGGGTTTCAAAAACAACTCATTGAAAATGGAGGCCCGGTGCGGTGTCTCTCGTCTGCAGCACTTTGGGAGGCCGAGGCGGGCGAATCAGCTGGGGTTATGAGTTCGAGACCAGCCTGACCAACATGGAGAAACCCCGTCTCCACTAAAAAAAAAAAAAAAAACAGAAAATTAGCCAGGCGTGGTGGCGCATGCCTGTAATCCCTGCTACTCGGGAGGCTGAGGTAGGAGAATCGTTTGAACCCGGGAGGCGGAGGTTGCCGTGAGCCCAGATGGCGCCATTACACTCCAGCCTGGGCAACAGGAGCGAAACTCTGTCTCAAAAAAAAAAAAAAAAAAAAAAAAAAGGAGACAATGGATAGAAAATTCAGCCAACATGATGCAACAGCTTTTTAATTTACAATAAGCCCACATAAACCAGTAAGAAGAATATTTTTTTAAATTGTATAAATGGGTAAAGGAGGCCGGGCGCGGTGGCTCAAGCCTGTAATCCCAGCACTTTGGGAGGCCGAGACGGGCGGATCACGAGGTCAGGAGATCGAGACCATCCTGGCTAACACGGTGAAACCCCGTCTCTACTAAAAAATACAAAAAAACTAGCCGGGCGAGGTGGCGGGCGCCTGTAGTCCCAGCTACTCGGAAGGCTGAGGCAGGAGAATGGCGTAAACCCGGGAGGCGGAGCTTGCAGTGAGCTGAGATCCGGCCACTACACTCCAGCCTGGGCTACAGAGCGAGACTCGGTCTCAAAAAAAAAAAAAAAAAAAAAATGGGTAAAGGATATAAAGAAGCAGTTCAAAGAAAAAAATACAAATGGGTCAATATAACTGAAAACATATTAAACTTCACCTTTGAAGAAATGCAAATTGAAACAAAGATATAATTTTTACCTATTAGTTGGCAATAATTAAGAAGTCTGAGAATACTCAGTTTTGGCAACATGGGAATACAGACACATCATACACTATTAGTGGGAGTATAGGTATAAAAATGTAAATGCAAATATCCGTTGACCTAGCAATTTTACCACTAAGCTTCCAGTCTATGAATATAATTTAAAAAGCATGTCAAATATACATACAAGAATATTGACTATTACTAGCCATTTAAAAACCCTGTTTATGTTTTAATAAACCCACAAAATGGAATAACACATTTATGTATGTTACATATGTATACACACATATATATATACACACACATACACATATAGATGAATGTAGTTACGCTGAGAATAATCTGAAAGAAAATACACCAACATTGGCCAGGCACAGTGGCTCACGCCTGTAATCTCAGCACTTTGGGAGGCTCAGGTGGGGGGATCACCTGAGGCCAGGAGTTTGAGACCAGCCTGGCTAACATGGTGAAACCCTGTGTCTACTAAAAATACAAAAAAATTAGCCAGGCATGGTGGCACATGCCTGTAGTCCTAGCTACTCGGGAGGCTGAGGTGGGAGAATCACTTTAACCTGGGAGTCGGAGGTTGCAGTGAGCCAAGATTGCGCCTTTGCACGCCAGCCTTGGCGAGAGAGTGAGACTGTCTCAAAAAAATAAAAAATAAAAATAAAAAATAATTAAAAAAAGAAAATATACCAAAGTGATTACAGTGGTACTTCTGGGGAGAAAGGTGAACTTGCAGAGGAAAAGGGGGCTTAAGGGAGAGCTGATCCTTTCCCTGTATTATGTGAATTTTTTACAATGAGAACATATTCATGTGTTATGTGTGTGGAAAAAGGTAGTTAAGGTCTGCTAAGAAAAAAAGAAAAGAAAAGAAAAAAAGAAGGTACCCAATTACATGTGAGTTTAGTAAATGAATAGAATGAGCCAATACACTTTTTCATATAAAAACTAACGATGGGGTGGGTGTAGTGGCTCACCCCCATAATCCCAGCACTTTGGGAGGTCAAGCCATGTAGATCACTTGAGCCAAGGAATTTGAGACCAGTCTGAGCAATATGGCGAAAACCTGTCTCTACAAAAAATACAAAAATTAGCCGAACATGGTGGTACACACCTGTGCTCTTAGCAACTCAGGAGGCTGAGGCAGGAGGACCGCTTGAGCTTGGGAAGTAGAGGATGCAGTGAGCTCAGATTGTGCCACTGCACCCCAGCCTGGACGACAGAGTGAGACTCTGTGTCAAAAAACCCAAAAAATAAAACAAACGAACAAAAAAACCCAAACCAAACCAACCCCAAAACTAATGCTCTACTTCAACAATTACACATTCCTTTATTTAAAATGTCAGTACGATATCTAAACCACATTATCAGGTTTGGCAAAATGCTAACTATTGTCAGACGTCAGATGTTATTTGGGCCACGCAGTCCATATTAAATACAAAAAGCAACAAGAAAACACAGGCACACTAGCTACTAACAGAGAAGGGAGTATAAGGCACAAAGCATTGGCACAAAAGCCCGAAATTGTGTAATGTTTGAGAAGGAACTTTGTTAACACAGACTTCACACCTATATGAATCTGTGCTTATTCTGGTTCAAAGGATCAAAAACCTTTGATTTCCATTCCCAAGTTACAGAATTCACCAAGTTATATGTAACTTTTCTTCAAGTTTGTACCAATTTGTAATTTCTCTGGGAAAAAAGTATTCTCTACATACTACCATGTAAATTACATATTTTTAAAAGTTTCTACCATGCCAACAGAACCTCTAAAGATCTTTAATTCAAAATAAAATCTCTAGGGAAAAGGTATCTGCAACTAAAGGGATTTGATGGGAAAATATTTGCCTGAAAATTATTATGTGTTATTTCAAAGCATTTAAAAAAATATTTTATCTTTGAATATAGCTTAAAGCTATAGGTCTAAATGTGACTATCACATATAGAACAACAATATATCGTTTTTGGAAAATACCACTGAAAAGGATTAAACTCCTCTTGTTAATTGCTATGATTTCCATGCTTTTCCAGGCTAGCTGCAGAATATCACAAAATAAACTGATGAGTAAAACTGTAACAAATTATAAAAGGCAGTGATTTTTCTCAATTTTTAATGAGGAATCTACTTAAAAGGCTAAGTCTCTGTCAAAATTAACAAAACCCCATGATGGAAAATAAATTTCCCCATAATTGTATTGCCAACGTAGTAAATTTCTATAGACTTTTCACTTATCTTTAATTCAGTACACAATCACAAAGTATAATCTGAAATTAACTACTTTGGGCCTTTATCTCCCTTAAACCTTAAACCTTAGATAATATCAGGATATTAAAGATATAAAATAATAGGAAATGCTTTTCAGAGCATTCACATTTCAACACAATTTCTAACTTAGTATACCAAAAGCCCCAAATTCAAGCATTAATTAATTAATCAGCAAAGTAAAATCGAATCATAGAATTTAAAGAGATTAAGCTAAAGGGTCCATTAAAATTGGTCCAACTAATTAAACTACTCACAGACAGCATGGTTCTAATTTCTCCAGTTGACCTAAATGAAAAATTTACTGCCTTTTGTCCATATTCTTTTTTGATCCATACATTTCTTTCTTTGATGATTCCCACTTGTTTCTCCAGAAGAACTACAGTACAAAATGGCCACTGAATTGGAGGGCGTGCCTCTGTCATTACTAAGCATTTTCCTATCAGAAGCAGCCTTTTGAAAAAAAATCTGAACATTATTTCTTCAGTGCTGTTATTACTCAGCAACTACAGATGAAGGTAATAGGAATACCGGAGTTTTAAAAATGCCTTCAAAGGATGTTTTTAGTGTGAGTGTTTATTTAAAAGTTTTTAAATAAACCAAGAAAAAGTGAGACACATATATTAATAAGTTTGTCTGGCTGTAGGCTTCTAATATTTTCCACTGAAATCCTATCCAATGATTCTTATATGAGATGTAATAAATAGCAAACATTTTAAAAAACAGTAACCTTAAGATTTCTCAACACAACAGTACAAATGTACTTAAGTGCAATACTACCTAAGTCCAAAATCTAAATAAAAATCAAACATACCCATCAAAAGACTAAGAGATGCAATGGGAGAAAACTGACTCACACAGTTTTTATACTCTATTGACTAAAAAGCAAGGACAGCAGTGGATTGTCTTAACTAAGTGGAGAGAAGCCAGCAATGGTAGATTGATATCTCCCTGGTTCTGATGCTACTTTTAATATTATTTGAAATCTAGCTAATTAACTGGCACGTATCAGTCACTTAAATGAATGCAGAGCAGAAGCAAGGAGAGGAAGCAAAACTTCATTTTCAACTGCTTTAAGACAAAGGCCAGAAGATCAAACACAATTGGCAAAATGTTGGATGTGAGGAGAGCATGCAGTAAACTTTAATATAATGTTTGGATATTATGAGATAACATCCAACTTTACTTCCCTTGCTTCTTATACCAAAATAAAAAAAAATAAAAAATTAAAAAAAAGGAAAGATAACTGGACACAATGACTCGCACAGGATGAGGTGAGAGGAGAAGATAGCTGGAGCCTAGGAGTTCAAGGCTGCAGTGAGCTACTATTGCACCACTTGTACTCCAGCCTGGGTGACAGAGTGAGACTATCTCAAAAAAACAGAAAAAAGAAGAAAAAATCCATTTTGATAAAGGTCTTAATGAGATATAATATTAAAAGTTGTGGATTAATCAGCAAAAACCTCAACAATAAGAGATAGGAGGCCATATTCTGTCAACTACATAAATTACAATGCAGATTTTAAAATAAAGGATGTCCTCAAATATGTTATTTCAAGTAAAAAGTAATGGGCACACTGATTTGCTATAGTGGGAATAATAACAACAGGAAGTCTCAATGTATACTATAAACAATACTCAAAAAATCCAGAGGCAATGAAGTTAGTACATTTTTTTTTTTTTGAGACGGAGTCTCACTCTGTTGCCCAGGCTGGAGTGCAATGGCGTGATCTCGGTTCACTACAATCTCCATCTCCTGGGTTCAAGCAATTCTCCTACCTCAGCCTCCTGAGTAGCTGGGATTACAGGTGCCCGCCACCACACCCAGCTAATTTTTGCATTTTTAGTAGAGACACACTGGTCTCGAAATCCTGACCTCAGGCGATCTGCCTGCCTCACCCTCCCAAAGTGCTGGGTTTACAGGAATGAGCCACTGCACCTGGTTGGAGTTAGTACACTTTCTAACACCGTGCCCCTGTCGAGTACACTGAGCTTTGAACTTTTTTTCCTAAATCCTTAAGGCATGAATTGCTTCTAGGAACTCAGAGAACACCTGGTGCAGAACCAAGGAAAACTAAAATTGAGTCAGGATTTTTAATATAAAAAGAGACTGGAAATGAGTAGATTCTTTTCCTGTATTTTCTAATTAATGGAAGCCTCTAAGGGCCTACTCTCATTTATTCAATCCACTAGATAGTTTCCGATCCCCTAGAACGGATTTAAGAAAAATTTCATACCAAAGGATGATACGGTATAAAGGATGATCCTGGGAAACAAGTTCTAGAGAAATTAAATGATTTATTCAGAATCTCATTACTAATTTATTTAGTCTCTTGACTCCTCATCTAGTCCTCTTTCCACAATGCTTTTAACAGAATGAAAACTTTCAATATAGCTGCACATAAAATACCGAGGTAACTACAAAAAGTAATGTAGGCACTGTGTGTGTCATAGCTTGAGACAAAGGGACTTACATTTTAAAAAATACAATAAAAAATACATAAAAGAGAGAACAACTTCCTACTTTTCTTGGATGTTTAGACGTAAAAGAGAAAAAAATGTTTAAACTGGAGCCCCAAGGATCTGTGAAGAAGCCAAAACAGAAGAAATGACACAACATAAGCAGAAAAAAAGCAGACTTGTTCCCCGAGAACAATTTTTGTAATTCATATTAAACATGGAATTTCTTCTTGCATATCTTGCTTATAAACCGGAGTTGGTATTTTGTTTTTGTTTTTGTTTTCAGACAGGGTCTCATTTCATTGCCCAGGCTGGAATGCAGAGCTGCAATCACAGCTCACTGCAGCCTCAACCTCCTGGGCTCAAGCAATCTTCCCACCTCAGCCCCCAAAGCAGCTTGGACTGCAGGTACATGCTACCACACCGGCCAATTTTTACATTTTCTGTAGAGATAGGGTCTCACTATGTTGCCCAGGCTGGTCTTTAACTCCTGAGCTCATGTGATCTTCTAACCGCAGCCTCCTAAATTGTTGGGATTACAGGTGTGAACCACCATATCTGGCTAGACTTGGTCTCAATGGTCAATCTTTGATGTCAATAGAGTTGTGATTTAATAACACTATTAATAAATTTTATTCCTATTATAGATAGTGATAGCATGAATTTTGCTATGCTTCTAATCTCAGCTACTACTTGGAACTAGATTATTTTAAATAATACAACTTCAGGGCTTTATGTTTGACAAACTGAAACTCAGGATATATTTAAAAAATAAAATGATATAATAATACTTTAAATTTTATATGTATAATTATTCTAGACAGAAAGCTCCATTATCAGAATAGCAAATACTGTCCATATATATGTTCACAGACAAAAACAATATTCTTCCATTAGTCAAATCAAAAATGCAAGTAAGAAAGAATCCACAATTATTACTTAGGGAAAAAATGCTTTAATGTTTCTCAGAGATGTATGGTAACTTTTAAAAATACAAAGAAAGGGGAATCTCTCCGGGAAGACAGAAATTTTTTAAAACTTCCTTTTAAATGTGAAAGGTTTTGTGAGAGTCATTTCCTTTCATTCAACTGATTAAGTGCTATGGGGGAAAAGGATGAAAGCTGAACATATGGCCAACAAAGGGTTAACATTTAATAACTTACACAGAAGTATGAAAGAAGTTGGAGAAGAAAAAATCATGATAAAATGGGCAAAAATTATCTTTCTCAGCCAGGAACAAAAGAAAAGAGGAAGAATGAATTTAAACAAACACCAAAAACAGTAAAGAGTTCACCTACAGAGAATAAGGTACCAAGGCAAGAGATCTGAGTAAAAGATCCCTTTAATACAATATTGTCCCTAATAGAAGAAAGTTACAAAGGAATGGTTTAAATGAACTTCTAACGATGCAAAGAGGCAGAAAAATTAGTCTTTCAGATTTAAAAAGTCTTATTTCCAGGCACTCTTCCCTCTAGGAATAGCAGGATTTAAGACAGAATAAATGACCTGAAGTTTCTGCAATTAAAAGTTAAGGTCCGGTGCAGTCATTCATGTCTATAACCCCAGCACTTTGGGAGGCTAAGGCAGGAGAATTACTTGAACCTGGGCAACATGTCAAAACCTACTCTCTGCAAAAAATACAAAAATTGGCTGGGCATGGTGGCTCATGCCTGTAATCCCAGCACTTTGGGAGGCCAAGACGGATAGATCACCTGAAGTCAGGCGTTCGAGACAAGCCTGGCCAACATGGCGAAACCCCATCTCTACTAAAAATACAAAAACGAGCAGGGTGTGGTGGCATGTGCCTGTAATCCCAGCTACTGGGGAGGTTGAGGCAGGAGAATCACTTGAACCCGGGAGGTGGAGGTTGCAGTGACCCGAGATCATACCATTGCACTCCAGTCTGGGTGACAAGAGCAAAACAAAATTCCATCTCAAAAAAAAAAAAAAAAAATTAGTAGGACATGATGGCACATGCCTGTAGTCCCAGCTACTTGGGAGCTGAAATGAGATAATCACCTGAGCCTGGAAAGTGGAGGCTGCAGTGAACAGTGATTGTTCTATTGGAGGCCAGCCTGGTGACCGAGTGAGACCCTGTCTAAAAAACAGTTAAGAAAGCAACATCAGAACTTTAACACCTTTCTAAAGTTATTGGAGAATTCTTACTCTCAAAACACTGTAATTAATGATGACGATAATAGAGTAAAACAACAATCTGGGTATTTCATGCTTATTTTGCTAATACTCATGTTAGACATAGTATCCATCATTTTCTAAACTTTGTTCTGTTGCTGTTTAGCCTAAGTGGTCTGAGATGAGGTTATACTGTCCTTCTCAATTCAGCCTCTTAGAGCAGAATGATGATAGAAGATTCTGATTAAAACAAATGATCTTATAGAAGGAGGAGTCAGCCTCCAATATAATGGAATTAACCTTGAAAGTATACAGGGAATCTAGCTCTGATAAAATGAAGGTAATCAGATTCTAGGGCAAGAAATGGGAATTGGGCCTGTGCACTTCACTCTTTCTTTCCTCCCTTAGTCCTTCTCTTATATTATCTTTCAGTGCACATCTACTCCTCTCAGACTAAGAGGACTCAATGTTATCACTGGAAGGAGAAATACAATGACTCAAAATATAATACTGTAAAATTTACAAATAATCCAAGAAATAGAAATTAAAACAAGATACCTCAAAGAGTTTGTTTTAAGGGAAGGGATGCTGTTGGAATATTTTCCAAAACTCTGCATGATTTAAGTTTTTAACTTTAATGCAGCATGTAATTCTCTAGGTAAGTCTCAAGACATGAATCAGTCTGCTTTCTGACTCTGAAGATCATTAAAATAACAGTATTACAATAAATATACCAAAAAAAAAAATCACAGTTAAATTTTCTTAAGGGAAGCAAGGTTAGGCCCTAAGATAGACATGGCAAACTGGCTTGTTCAATCTCTATCCTACAATCCTTCTTCCAGTGTACCTCTTGTGTTACAGAGGCAGGAAAGCTACATCTGACATTTCCCAAATTATCTTGCAGCTAGGATTCTAGATATAAATTAGGGTTTCCCCAAGTAGGAGTGCTGTGTAAGAGATTGGGAAGGTGGAAGAGAAGCAGAAGTCCACTTTTGGCTCCTTCGGCTTTTGTTTCATCTGTTCTTTTTTTAAAAAAAAAAAAATAATAAAGGCAAAGTCTCAATCTGTCACCAAGGCAGAGTGCAGTGGCCTCATCAAAGCTCATCGCAGCCTTGAACTCCTGGATTTAAGCAATCCTCCTGTGTCAGCCTCCTGAGTAGCTAGGGCAACAGGTGCATGTCACCATGCCCAGCTAATTCTTTAAAATAATTTTTTATAGAAACAAGGTCTCGCTATGTTGCCCAGGCTGGTCTCAAACTGCTGGGCTCAAGTGATCCTCTGATCCTCCCACTCCTGGCCTTGTTATTTCATTTGTCCATTTGTTCTTTCATTCCTTCTCTTCCCTCCCTCCCTCCCTCCTTCTCTCTTTCTCTTTTTCTTTTTCTTTTTTTTCTATGAAACAAAGCTGTGAGGCAAAATGTTTCTATAGCAATATTCCAATATGGGTTCTCCAGCTTCTTGGTAACACAGCTGCAGATGTGGTAGAGACAGTGGAGACACTCCAAGTTCCAATACCAAGGTATCACTTTGTTAGGTTATTGCGAAGCAGATGTGGTGATGGCTTCTGATTCCTGGACTGTAACTATGATCATAATCACGTGCTCTTGCCTTCATGAGCATAGCAACTTTGATAGAGCTTGATCCTGTAGGCCTTCCAATGATAATCTAACCACCAATTCCCTATGCTAAATTCCTTTCTGCTTATGGCACACGGACAGCTTTCTGTTTACTGCATTAACAGGGGTCCCCAACCCCCAGGCCCACACAGCACTGGTACTGGTCCATGGCCTGTTAGGAATACAGCCTACGGCCGGCAGGCAGGTGGGCCAGTGGGTGAGCGAGGATTACTATCAGAGCTCTGCCTCCTGTCAGATCAGCAGCAGCATTAGATTCTCATAGGAGCAGGAAACCTATTGTGAACTGCGCATGTGACAGATCTAGGTTGTGTGTTCCTTATGAGAATCTAACTAATGTCTGATGATCTGAGGTGGAACAGTTTCATCCTGAAACCATCCTCCATCTGTGGAAAAATTGTCTTCCATGAACCCAGTCCCTGGTGCCAAAAACCAGTCACTGTGCATTAGGATGTACGGTTGACACAGTACTTAGTATCTAGAAGTAGGGCTGACTTAGCAGAACCTGAAATATGTTCCACTGGCTGAGTAATCAAGTGGTAGATGGCAAGAAAACATTGTGCCTAACAAGCTTTCAGCTCTTCAAAAGAAGGCCTTTCTCAGTCAGTGGCCTGAGATCTAAATTGAATGAAAGTGGTAACAGTGGTAGAGGGGGTTATAGTTCTCATAGGTGGTAAAGCACAAACGCAGGAAATAAGATGGCTGCTCAAAGCCTTTCTCAAGAAGAATCCCCTGATAAGAGTTATAGTTTAGCTGGATGTGGTGGCACATGCCTGTACTCCCAGCTAGTCAGGAGGCTGAGTTGGGAGGATCGCCTGAGCCAGGAGTTGGAGGCTGCAGTGAGTTATGATGGTAACACTGCATTCCAGCCTAGGGAACAGTGCAAGACCCTGCCTCAAAAAAAAAAAAAGAAAAAAAAAAAAGTTGTGGCTTTAGGTACAGGAATGCAATCACTAACAAATAGTAGCCATCGAAGGAAAGAATTCAGACAAGAAACACCCAAACCTCTCTGGCGCTCTTTCCTCCATCCTCTGATCTGCAGGTCCTTCCCACTGGCCGAACCTAAATGGAACCCAGAGGACAAGGGAATACAGTGATGCAGTCCATAATGATCAGGGTGGAATTATGCGTCTGAGGGATACATGGAGAAAAATAATCACCAACGATAACATCAATCCCTCAACTATACACTTGGATATTAAATAAGAAATAAAAATGGAACTTACACAACTGTGAGACAAACTACATTTCAAAACTTGCGTGATATAACTGAAGCAATACTCAGGGAAATTTATAGCCTTACAAGTTATTTTCGGCATTTAGATTTTTAACTCAAGAAGCTAAAGAAAACAGAACAAAAATAGCAAAATAAACACAAATAGATGAATGGAAATGGATAAAAGTAGAAATTTTAAAAAATTTAAAACCACAAACAAATTCAATAGAACTGATCAAACAAAATCAACAACTAGTTCTTTGAAAAGTCTACCTGGGGCCAGGCACGGTGGCTCACATCTGTAATCTCAGCACTTTGGGAGGCTGAAGTGGGTGGATCACCCGAGGTCAGGTGTTCAAGACCAGCCTGGCCAACATGGTGAAACCCCATCTCTACTATAAATACAAAAATTAGCTGGGCGTGGTGATGGATGCCTGTAATCCCAGCTACTTGGGAGGCTGAGGCAGGAGGATTGCTTGAACCCAGGAGGCGGAGGTTGCAGCGTGCCAAGACCCTGCCATTGCACTCCAGCCCAGGCAATAAGAGTGGAATTCTGTCTCAAAAAAAATGAAAAGTCTATCTGGTAAGTTGACACTCCAGCGCATCTATGCAAAACAAAAAGAAAAACATAACAACAATCAGATCTAATTCATGCTCTAAATGAAACTAAAAATTAAGAGACTACTAAGAATATATCAACAATTTTGAAAACCTAGATAAAAAGCAATTTGCTGGAAAAATTTAATAAAAGGTAATATTTACTGAGTGTTTACAATGTGTCAAGTACTCATCTAAGTAATTCACTTATATTAAATCATTTAGTACTCACAACTACCTTACGAGACAGATACTGTTATTTTTATTTAATATGGAGAAAACTGAAGCTTAGACAAGTAACCTGCTCAAAGTCACATTAACTAATAAATAGCTGACCTAGGATTTCTTAGGTTATCCAGCTCCAGAGCCCATATCTTTAACACTGCCTTTCAGAATAAAAAAGTTACCAAAATAGAAAATTGTACCTGAGCAATAACCATAAAAGAAATTGAACTGATAGACAACATTCAGTCTCTTTTCCCCAGGTAAGGCCAATTTAGCTATACCCTGAAGAAACAGAAAATTCTCATTTTGTAAAATCAGTCCCAGAGCACAGAATGAAATGGGAAGTTGCCTGACTCATTTAGAAAGCAAGTAATAAATGTTCATAGATTGGAAGATTCAATATTGTAAAGATGTTAAGTTTCCCCAAAGTAATTTATAGCTTCAAAGCAATTTCAATCAAAGTCTCAGTAGGTCTTTTTTTTCCCACAAAAACTGACAGGCTGATCTAAAATTTATATGGAAATATAATGGGCCAAGAATAGCCAAAGGCAATCTTGAAGAAAAAATACAGCTGAAGGGTCTTATGCTATCAGATATTAAAACCTATTTTTAAAATTATAGTAATTAAAATGATGTGGTATTAACACAAGAATAGACAAAATGATCAATGGCAAATAAGAAAGGGTCCAGAAGGAGATTCACACATAAACGATTCCCTGGTTTATGACACAGGCAACACTACAGTTCAGTGGGGGAAAAAATGATCTGCTCAGTAAATGGTGCCAGGTCAACTGGACATCCACATGGGAAAAAAAAAAATGTTGATCTTCACTTGTTACCATACAAAAATCAGTACCAGATGGATGACAGATCTAAATGGGAAAAGGTCAAATAAAGCTTTTAAAGAAAATATCTTTGTGACCTTAGAACAGGCAAATTTTTTTTAACAGCACTAATCATACAAGAATAAGGTTTAACTGGATTATAGTAGTTTCTGTTTATTGAAAGACACGATTAGAAGTGTACAGAAGCCACAAATAGCCCAAGGTAAGATATATGAGGTATATACAGTTGTCTCTTTATTCATGGGGAATTGGTCACAGGACTGGGGCAAATACCCAGTCCATGGATGCTCAAGTCCCTTACATAAAATGGCATAGTATATGCATATAACATACACACATTCTCCCACATATTTTAAATCATCTGTAGATTATTTGTAATACCTAATACAATGTGAACGCTATATAAATAGTTGTTATCCTGTAAAGTTTTTTATTTGTATTATTTTTTGAATATTTTTGAGTATTTATTTATTTAGAGATATGGTCTCATGCTGTCACCCAGGCTGGAAATGTAGCTCACTGCAGCCTCAAATTCCTGGGCTCAAGCAATCTTCTGCCTCAGGCTCTGGAGTAGCTGGCATTACAGGCATGCATCACCACACCTGGTTAATTTTTTTCTTTTTTTTTTCTTTTTTTTAATATGCAGGGTCTTGTTAATGTTGGCCAGGCTGGTCTCAAACTCCTGGCTTCAAGCAATACTACTGCCTTAGCCTCCCAAAGTGCTGGGATTATAGGCATGAGCCACCTTACTGGGCCTGAGTATTTCCTTTTTTTTTTGAGATGGAATCTCACTCTGTCACCCAGAGCAATGTCTGCCTCCTGGGTTCAAGTGATTCTCATGCCTCAGCCTCTAGAGTAGCTGGGACTACAGGTGCACGCCACTATCAGCTCGTTTTTGTATTTTTTAGTGGAGACGGGGTTTCGCCATGTTGGCCAGGCTGGTCTCGAACTCCTAGTCTCAAGTGATCCTCCTGGCTCAGTTTTCCAAAGTGCTAGGATTACAGGCGTGAGCCATGGTTGGTCCAATCTGTAGATGTGGAACTCTCAGATAAAGAGGGCCAACTGCGTCTCTAACAAAGGGCTTGTATCCAGTGTAGGTAAAGAATTCCTTCAAATCAGTAAGAAAAAGAGACAACTCAGTAGAAAAAAATGCAAGAAATTTGATGTGGCTTCACAAAATGGATATACAATTGGCTAATAAACACATTAAAAATCTTAATATCTTTATCAAGGAAATACAAACTAAAAACCTCAAGGAGATACCAAGACATAAACACTAGAATCATAAAAAGAAAAACACTAAAATTAGCAAGTGTTGATGAGAATGTGGGGCAAAGGGACCTCTCATACCTTCCTGGCTGGAGAATAAACTGGTACAGCCACTTTGGAATAAAATTTGGCAATATCTACGGAAATATCTATGTATTTGCTATGACCCAGCAATTCCATTCCTACATACATATCCACCAGAAATATGTTTAACCAAACACATAAGAAAAGGTTCACAGTAGCACTAGTTTAAACCTGGGAACTACTCAATGACCATCAACAGAAGAATGAATTTAAAAATGATCATATATTCACATGGAATGCTATGCAGAAATAAAAATTCTCATGTTAACAATATGGACGAATCTCACAAATAAAGCCAGAGAGGAAAATAAAAGTCAGAAATAAGAGAGTATATAAATAGAAATGCACAATGTCTAAACAATAAAAATAGACAAAATTAATCTATGTTATTACATTTAAAGAGTGGTCATTTTGGGGGTAGGGAATAGTGATGGAAAAGGACCAGGAGGAGCTTCTGGTGTGCTGGTGATGTTGTTTCTTTTTCATTTTTTATTTTTTGGGGGCAGATTCTGGCTCTGTCATCCAGGCTGGCATGCAGTGGTGCGATCATGGCTCACTGCAGCCTTAACCTACCCAGGCTCAAGTGATTCTCCCACCTCAGCCTCCCCAGTAGCTGGGACTACAGGCACGTTCCACCACGCCCAGACAATTTTTGTATTTTTTGTAGAGATCGGGTTTCGCCATGCTGTCAGGCTAGTCTCAAACTCCTGGGTCGAGGGATCCATCTGCCTCAGCCTCCCCAAGTGATTAGATGACAGGTGTGAGCCACCATGCCCGACCTGTCCTGTTTCTTGATCTGGGTGCTGGTTACATGGGTGTGCTCAACATGTGAAAATATAACCATCCGCACACATGTGATTTGTGCCCTGTCCTTCTATAAATTATACTGCAATAAAAATTGTGTATAACAAAAAGCAAACAGCAAACTGGAAATTTTTCTGCAAGTATGACAAAGGCTTAGTAATATATGAAGAACTCACGCAGGTCAATTTTTTAAAAGCTAGCAGCTAATAAGAAAATGAGCAACAAATATGAAGAGAAATGTTCAAAGAAATAAAAATAGGCTAATAAATATATAAATGCACAAAATGTAAATTAAAACAATGGAATGTTATTTTTGCCTACCAAATTAGCAAAGATGAAAAGAAACTGTTAAAGCTGTTGTTGAGGATTTGGTGAAACCAATACTCTCTTATTTTTAATGGAAACCTGAATTGGTATAACCTATCTGTGTAAGTCTTAAATGTTCATATTCTTTGACCCACTAGTTCTACTTCTAAAAATTATTCTGAAGAAAACCAGAGTTGTAGTTAAAGATGGGCTTATATCACTGTTGATTACAATGGTATTTTGAAAAAAAAAAAAAGGTTATATTATGATACATATGAGGGGATATTAATGTTTTCAAAGAATGATGAATGGGAAAAGATTCACGATAAAGTGAAAAATATATACAAAATTCTATGTGGTATACCTTTTGTTCTAAAAAATATCACACACACATTGTGTCTTAATATAGAGGCTAAAACATTACACACACATAAACACACATTTACATAGAAATAAAGTCTATAAGAACATATACCATATTGTTAATAGTGACCATCTTTGGGTGGTGGGATAATGGGTGATTTTAACTTGGGGGCTTATTTTCTATAATAAAATGTTCCTTGAGCATATATTACTATTATATTCACAAGTCAAAAATAATGGATTAATAAAATACATCCATCAGTTACCCTTACTCTAGAAATCTATTTCTCTCTCCTTCAGCTACCACATTCAATCTATAAACATTGAATCGATTTTAACTTACAAGTGTCTGTCCAAACCATTATTCCATTACGTCCCTCATTTCCAAAATTCAGGCCCTTGTCTTCCCTAATGAACGCCTCATATCTAGATTCTTCATTTCGGTAAAATGGCCACATTTTCCACTGCTTCTAAATTGCAGCCACATCAAGCCACTTTACATAGCCACCCTCCACACCCCGCCCCCTAAAAATGCACGCCAGGTACTTTCACACTTCCCAAGCTTGGCATACTCAGTTCTCTTTCCCTGTAATACATTTTCCCCTGTCGGTTTTTCTAATCCAATTCATAGTTAAAGATTCACCTCGGATATCGCGTACTGGGTGTAGCCTCTGGGAGGCCGCAAGAACAGAAACTAATCCTTCAATGACAGTTTGTACATATTTTAACATTTAACATTCTGTCCTAGTCTGTGCCTCGCTCTCTCGCTGTATGGCATGGGTAACTCCATTTTTAAATTTTCTTAAAATCTAGTTGGATGAATGAAAGTAAAGCGTACACATGCAATACACGTATGTACAGGGGTGCGAGTTTTGACCTGTGTCTGATGGAAAAAATCAAAACACTCGCCAGATTTTTTTCATTCAAGATGGCAGAGAACGTCTTAAAATAGTCCCACACAAAAGCACTCACATCTAGAGCCTCGAGTCAGAAGAACTGGCTACACCTAGCGCAACAGCAAAGGACAAAAGAATCGAATCTAGATGCTGAGACGCCCCGGCCCTAACCACCCACAGTAGGTCCCACATAAAGACTTTAAACCTTGTTAGAAAACCGGCACCTGCTGCCTTCATTCCGAGGGCCACGCCTTGACGGTGAACAGTGACCTGAAGCATTTCTAGATACTGACCCAAAAAAATCGCGGATGGAAAAGGAGGAGGCTAAGTTGTGACTATCTAAAACGCACGATTCGGCCCCGCCCCAGCCGGGCGCAGTCTCCGCGCGGCACATCCATTCCTAGGAAGGAACAGACACCGCTCCAGCCCAGGGCCTGGCAACCGGGCACCTTCTGGGAATTCTGGGCGGGCCCGAGATACAGGCCGGCCACGGACAGGGCGCCTCTGGCTACACCTGTCAGGCGACGACGGACACTAGGCCCTGAAATCGCTGGGGTTCGGTAGTCGAGGCCAGCTGGAGCGCGTCACCCGATCCCTAGCCCCGGGAACGCCTTGCCTCCTCGCTTTCCGCCTCGTCCTTCTCAAACAAAGGCAATCCACACCCACCGCCATTTTCCCCTTACCTCAAAAACCACCTCTTCGTCAAACTCCGGTGTCATCCTTCTCCGCCATGCCACCCGCCTCAGCACGATGGGAAATGAAGGCGGGAGAATGGGCGGCACGGAGCTCCAGCTCCTGCTCTTTTCGTGGGTCTAGAAAACTACAATTCCCAACATGCCTCGCCACCGACGCCCACTTTTCGAGCCCGCTTATTGGAGAAGAGCGTGAGCGTGTGAGCGAGAGAGGCGGGAGCGAGCCGAAACTCGAGCCTTCCGATTGGAGGAGACTAGGGCTTTTGTCTGCCTTTTACGGCCGCGACTAGCAGGGGGCGCCCGCAGCACTGCTGATTTTTGGAGCCCGAAAAGGGCACGCGCCAGCGGACACTAAGTGAGCACTGCTCGTGCCCGCGCCTGGCCGTCCGCCTGGAGCTCAACTGGGCGGCGCTCGTGCTCGCCCGCCCGCCCCCGGCGGCTCGCGCCCGGGAGCGCTGCAGGGTCGCTGGAGCTGGCCGCATCCTTTGTGTGGCGCTCAGGCTGCGCCGCGGGGCGGCGGGACGGAATGTGGGCGCTGTGGGGGCTTTTCTCTTCTGCCCAAACTGTGGAAACAATGGACTGAAAGGGGAACATGGATTGAGGGGCCGAGCGGGGAAGCGAGCTGCACCGGGAATCATGACTTCAGCAGCCGGTAAGTGAAGGCGCTCGCTCGCGCTGCTGCTGGAAAGTTTGTGGCGAGCGCTGCTAGGCTTGGGCTCGCGAGCAACTTTCTCCGCCGGGGTAGGCGAGTTGTGTGCCCCGTACCTTTGCCGAGCACCTCGGCAAGCTCGAAGCTAATGGGGTTCGCTCCCGGATTTCTTGTCTTTTCCTGCCCAGAGGTGCTGTTTGGAAACCCGGGATTTCTCGGGACCTCCCTTCCAAGGGGGATTCTGCTGGGGGCTCTGCACCAGGTGAAACGCGATGTGTGAAGGGCGTTCGCTCATCTCTCCAGCAGCGCGAGGACTTCGCCTTTGCATGTGAAAATAGTGTAGACTCCCAACTTAATAAATCAGTTATTGTAGGCAAAGGCAGTGTTCTCGGCGTGTTCAATTTGGCCACTAAGTGAGTCGCTTTCAACCTTGTATCTGCTGGTAAACCTTTTACCCATTTTAAAGAGGCGTAGACATTGTCATCTCCTGGTGATTTTACCTCTGTTACCTGAGAAGCAGAGGAGTTGAGATTGTTAGAGTTTTGTTTTTTTGTTGTTTGTTTGTTTGCTTGTCTGCACCGAATTACAGATACTTTGTTTGTTTGTTTCCACCTGATTAGGGTAAACAAAGCTTTATTTTCTGTCTGCCTCCCATAGTTCTTTCCCCTTGATCAAAATGACAAAGCCTCTATCTTTGTGTGGATTTTCAGCAATTCTAGACGTTGTGTTTCTGAACATTCTTAAGGAACAATTTCTATTTTACAAAATAATTACCAAAGTGATGTTACGATCACTTTATAAGTACATAGGTTAATTTTTAAACCAGAACTTATGTATTAAGTAGAGTGTTATGGATTCTTTCACGTTTTTGTCCACGTTGAAACAAACTTTCTTTTTAGAAATTTTATAGTGAAATAGTTCAAAGCTTCCTCTCAAAGTTACTTCCAGAATCAGCACTTAAGGATCAGATTAAATTTTCATTGCTTTTCTTGGCATTTGTTTAAAATTCTTGCAACTTGAAACTGTCAAACAGCACTCAAATGTTCTGATTTGTATTATTTCTAAAGCCTAGATATATTGTAGTATTGCATTGCCCCATGTACTCAGATTACAGCAAACGAAACAAGAAGTTAGCCAATAGGAAAAGAAAGCAAGTAGGTGTTAGGTGGGTCTTTCCTTTTTGATGTTATATGCACATATATGAGATATCTTTATAAACTCTCTTTTCTTTACCAGAGGGAGGCTTTATACTTACATAAGGTAAATTATTTTCATCCTAAATTTCTGTGCCTTACCTTCGTTCAAGAAAGTGATTTAGGCCGGGCGCGGTGGCTCAAGCCTGTAATCCCAGCACTTTGGGAGGCCGAGACGGGCGGATCACGAGGTCAGGAGATCGAGACCATCCTGGCTAACACGGTGAAACCCCGTCTCTACTAAAAAATACAAAAAACTAGCCGGGCGAGGTGGTGGGCGCCTGTAGTCCCAGCTACTCGGGAGGCTGAGGCAGGAGAATGGCGTAAACCCGGGAGACGGAGCTTGCAGTGAGCTGAGGGATCCGGCCACTGCACTCCAGCCCGGGCCATAGAGCGAGACTCCGTCTCAAAAAAAAAAAAAAAAAAAAAAAAAAAAAAAAGAAAGTGATTTAAATTAAAAGTAGTTGGAAATTTTTAAATCCTTCCAGCCAGTTTTAGTTCTTTCCTTTTTGGAGGTGTCAAATGTATTTAAAATAACCGTATCTTATATGTATCAGTTTTCAATTCCAGTCTTAACAGTTTATAAGGAACAGGCACAGAAGCATGTAATTTGACATTTATGTAAACCCAATTTCTAGGGCCCAGACTGGAAGTTCATGATTCTTGCATTTGAATTATCCTAAAATAATGCAAGCTATTTTTGTATTTTATCAAGTTTACAATTAAATAAATCCACAGAAATTTTTGTGGTGTTTAAAGTGGGACATTTCCTGTGTCAGGCAGAGTTGGTTGGTTTTTAGCATGGCTGGCTGAGAAGCATCAACTACTTTTTTGCTCACCCATCTGTTGGATTTATTATAATTATTTCTGGTGTCTAGATGGGGAATATGGAAGAGAACTGGGGTTTTATTTCTACCCATTCTTATATGTATACATAGTTCTTACAAGCTGATTATGGTGCTTTTGGGGAACAATGGTCAAATTCATTGAAACGTTTAGGAAGGTTATTTGAAGTTAAGGGAGGGGATTTTTGCTTTTGAATCTAATCTGTGGTATTTGGAAGGGTTGGTTTAAGAAAATAAAAGGAATGTTGTAGAACATCTAGGTTATATATATCCAGCAGAAAAGCTTGCTTTGTTTTTCTGCATCTATAAAAGAATCTGCCCTTGGTGGATATTTCAGAATTATTTTAAGCTGTATATGAAAAAGGAAAGGCTGAGCGCGGTGGCTCACGCCTGTAATCCCATCACTTTGGGAGGCCAAGGCAGGCAGGAGTTTGAGACCAGCCTGGCCAACATGGCAAATCCCTGTCTCTACTAAAAATGCAAAAATTAGCCAGATGTGGTGGGATGCGCCTGTAGTCCCAGCTACTCGGGAGGCTGAGATGAAAATTGCTTGAGCCTGGGAGGCAGAGGTTGTGGTGAGCAGAGATTGAGCCACTGCACTCTAGCCGGGGTGACAGAGCAAGACTCTGTCTCAAAAAAAAAAAAAAAGAAAGAAAGAAAAAAGGAGAGAGAATTATAGGTATATGTCGGTGTATATTTTGTGTCCTTTTGAACATGTACGGGTCACTATCTCATTGTCTGTGCTTTGCATTTTGACTGGTCCAGTAGCCAGAGAGTGTACACGTGAACCACAGCCATCTGTGTGTAACAGATGACGAATATGTTTGTAATAGTAAAATGGTACTAGTGCTTTACTTTCTTACCTTATATTTCCCTGGAGCCAAACAGCTGTGTAAATAAAAGATTTGCTGCTTTGCTCTAAGAAGCTTTGGGTCTGACTGTTGATACAGTATTAAGATCCAAAGGTGCTAGATTTGTTGCCAAACGTCATGCACTTATTTCAAGAGTTTGACTTTGGAGCATACCATAATATAATGGCTTATTATTTTTTGAGTTGTGTTTCTTCCAAAATAGAGCCATGAAAAAAAAAATAATGAAGCATTTTGGATATGGCTATACCAGTGACTTAGTTGGACACTTGTTGCTATTAATAATTAAGGAATTATTCCATAATCCTGTTGAAATTGATTCCTGCTAACTTTTCAAAATATTATTCTACATTAAAATGGATGTACATTTTTGAATGTGATTATTTTTAGAGAAGACATTTTCTGTTACGGAGACATATTAAAGAGTATGTATATGTGGCAGCTGTGATTATTCCCAGGCCCTGTTGTTAGCACTGGGATACATCAGTGGATGAGACAAAGTGCCTGCCCTTCTGGAGCTTGCGTCTTATGCTGAACACAGACAAAGGTGCACTGAAAAAACATCCACGCAGGAGAAGGAGGCCACAGTACGTAAGGTTCTCCTGAAATGAGTATTTCAGAAGTTATCATCTCAGATTCCTATGGGCTTTAGAGGCCTGTTGAACTCCCCCATTTATAAGGAAGGAAAGTGAGGCAGCCAGATCTGCACAAGGCCCACAGTTAGGTTAGCCAGCTCCCTGAGTTATGTCTTTGACTTCCTTCAATACACAGTTAACTAACAGTGGCAAGCCCAAGTTCACAGTTATTAATTGAATTCAGTGAGTAGGCGTTGAGGGCTTTATGTACATGATAGGGCTTTGCTATATTTATTGGGAATCAACTCCAGCTCATACGTACTTAACTGAATTTCTGTGACACTAGAACAGGAATTTATATCTCTTGGAAGCAGATTTGTGTACAAAACACATTTTTTAAAAAGAGTAAAATTGGTACCAGAGATTTTTATAAAATGATATTTAAATGACCCTGAAGTTTCTGACAAGGTTCTAAGATTTAGAAAGTAAAAGATTAATTTGATGAGATGCAGTTTTCTTCCAACTGTGGTAAAATAGCACATAAGATAAATTTACCATCTTACTCATTTTTAAATGTATAGTTCAGAAGTGTTAAGTACATTCACATTGTACAGCCAATCTCAAGAACTCTTTATTTTACGAAACTATTTTTTTGTTTTTCCATGGTGATGGGGTTTTACTGTGTTGCCCAGGCTGGTCTCCAATTCCTGAGCTCAAGCAATCCTCCCACCTTGGCCTCCCAAGGTGCTGGGATTACAGGCATGAGCCACTGTGCCAGGCTGTCAAAACTAATTTTTAAAAAATTCTTTTAAAAATCCAGAGGTAGGATGTTTTGATAATGGTTTCAGAAATGAAATCAACTTGACAATCTGTCAGTTTTTATTGAGTAAGATGGTCAGTTGGGAAGAGACCTAAGGCATTCATACTTTCTCTTAAGACTTGACTTAATAAATGGAGGGTTTAATTTAATAGACATTTGCAGCTAGATTTCTCACTAGGATTTGAAGGGTTTTTCAGTTATTTTCTGCCTAAAAAAAAACTCAGACAAAATTAACTATGCTTATTGAGCGGTTACCTGAAATTATGTAGTATAGGAATTTGTATTATTTTGAAAATAATTCTTTTTTTATTGATGATGACATTATACCTAGAAATTGAGTGAGCAGACATGTATCATCATATAATCTTTATTGCACACACAGAAGTAGAGATTTAGGGAATTCTTCCTTGGTTGGTAAAAGGAAGTAGAGCACCCTACTCCTCTTTTTTTAAAAAAACTCGGTTCCGTGTAATAGCTTACCAAGTGTTGTGACTAATTTCCTTTGTTCAAAAGGGAATCATCACCAAATGAAATATCAGAGCTCCTGTCTAGTCAAGTAATTAAACAATGTCCAGCAGTCCTTTGCAGCAGATATTTTGAAAAGTTTTTTCAGTAAATTAAAGTTTTATTAAGTGTTAGATCCTGTCAAAGGAACAAATATAAACGTAAAAGATAAAATAGTTTTTATCTCATGTCTCCTTGGGGAAATATGGTCAATAATATGACAGTGAAGGTGGAAGAACGTAAAGGAACTTACAGATATACAGGCTTTATTTATCTTTTCACTTTATAGGTCTTTTGTGTAAAGCTTTTATTAAGTTCCTATAGTATGGGAGCAGATCTGTACCGATGCAGCATTGTATAATAGGTGTTAGTTAAAAACCTTATATATAATGTTGAGGAAGAATTGCTACACTAGAAATTGTGGTTATCTTTTAAATGTACTAGAACAGTGGATGTTAATGAGGAATAAACAACATAATCACCTGTGGAACTTAAAAGATGTACAGATGTCCCTAGAAACTCTAACTGGTTCACTCTGGGGTAGGGCCTAGACATGTGACTTTTTAAAGAATAGAGCTCTGTGAAGGAATATAATGAAAATTCTCAGCCAATTACTCTTGCAGAAAGAAATACCAGGTTTATTATGAGCCTTAAATAATACCAAAGAATTAATTTTCAGTTTTTAAGTTTAGAAAATTTCTGATTTCTGTCTTCCTTTTTAAAGATTGTTTTGGGGTTCTATCTATTGAGGTAGACAGATCATTGATAAAAGGCATTTATGCAACTCAATTATATTATCCTTGAGATAGAAGACTACTACTGCTTATTCACGTGAGAAGTTTAAAGAGTTGCATCCTACATTTAACTGAGGCAAATTCAACTTTCAGCACTTGGCAAATGAATTGAAGAACTATGTGGGTCCCAAACTGAAGTCAATTATTTCGTTTATTGTCAATGAAAGATATGATGGGCTGGGCGCTGTGGCTCATGTCTATAATCCCAGCACTTTGGGAGGCCAAGTGGGTGGATCACGAGGTCAGGAGTTTGAGACCAGCCTGATCAACATGGTGAAACCCTGTCTCTACTAAAAATACAAAACTTAGCCGGATGTGGTGGTGCACACTTGTAATCCCAGCCACTCAGGAGGCTGAGGCAGGAGAATCACTTGAACACGGGAGGCAGAGGTTGCAGTGAGCTGAGATGGCGCCCCTGCTCTCCAGCCTGGGCAACAGAGTGCCAGACTCCGTCTCAAAAAAAAAAGAAGAGAAAAAAAAGAAAGATATGGTAACCAGTTCCAAAGTTGGAGAAACAAACCATATTGGATTTATTTTAAAATGTACAATAGAACCAAAGCTATGTATGGAATTGAAGGACAATTTAAGGAATTTTCAGGAGTAATATTGATACTATATAGCGTAACATACTCAGTAAAAGGCAAGGTCATATTGGTAAAAGTAAAAAATACTATCAAATTTAATCATGTATCATTTTGTGCTTTGGTTGTTTTGACATCAAATTATTATTTTTTCCTTTCTAGAGATGAAGAAGCCACCAGTGGCCCCCAAGCCCAAGTTTGTTGTGGCAAATAATAAGCCAACTCCACCTCCTCTTGCACCTAAACCCGACATTGTGATTTCTAGTGTTCCACAGTCAACAAAGAAAATGAAACCAGCAATAGCCCCAAAACCAAAAGTCCTAAAGAGCTCACCTGTTCGAGACATTGGGCAGTCGCCATCAAGGAAAATCATGTTGAACCTGGAAGGGCATAAACAGGAATTAGCTGAAAGCACTGACAACTTTAATTGTAAATATGAAGGCCGTCAGAGCAGTGATTATATTTCACCAATGTGTTCCTGCAGTTCTGAGTGTATCCATAAGATGGGCCATAGAGAGAATTTGTGTGTAAAGCAACTTGTTTTAGAGCCCCTGGAAATGAATGAAAATTTAGAAAACAGTAAAATTGATGAGACTTTGACTATACAAACTAGGAGTAAATGTGATTTGTATGGCGAAAAAGCCAACAACCAGGGTGGGGTTGTTTTAAAGGCAAGCATTTTAGAAGAGAAGCTCAAAGATGCCTTAATACACCAAATGCCACCTTTTATATCTGCACAGAAGCACAGGTCCACAGACAGCCCAGAAATGAATGGTGGCTGTAATTCAGATGGACAATTCAGAATTGAGTTTACAGATTTGTCACCTTCCCTATCCACCTTTGAAAAAGTTCCTGATCATCACAGTTGCCACTTACAGCTTCCTAGTGATGAATGTGAAAATTTTGAAACTTGCCAGGATGACAGTGAAAAAAGCAATAATTGCTTTCAGTCATCTGAGCTAGAGGCTCTGGAAAATGGGAAAAGGAGTACTTTTATATCTTCAGATGAAGTTAGTAAGAAATCAATAGTCAAAGACCTTGGTCCCTTAGAAATTCATTTACTACCATATACCCCAAAATTTCCAACTCCCAAGCCCAGAAAGACACGAACTGCTCGTCTGTTACGCCAGAAGTGTGTAGATACTCCTAGTGAAAGCACTGAAGAACCAGGGAATTCAGACAGTAGCTCTTCCTGTCTTACTGAAAATAGTTTGAAAATGAATAAAATCAGTGTTCTTCATCAGAATGTTTTGTGTAAGCAGGAACAGGTGGATAAAGTGAAGCTGGGAAATAAAAGTGAATTGAATGTGGAATCCAACAGTGACGCACAGGACTTAGTCAATTCACAGAAAGTCATGTGTCATGAAACATCTTCCTTTGAAAAGATGGCACCTTCTTTTGATACAGACTCTAATTTGGGTTCTGACAGCACAACTGTAGATGGTTCTAGTATGTCGCTTGCTGTGGACGAAGGGACCGGTTTTATAAGATGTAGTACTCTATCTATGAGCCTGCCTAAGCAGCTCAAATTAACTTGCAATGAACATTTGCAATCTGAGAGAAACCTGGGAATTTCTGCCCCTCAGATGCAAAAGGAATCTGTTATAAAAGAGGAAAATTCCCTACGAATTGTCCCCAAAAAACCTCAGAGACACAGCTTGCCAGCTACAGGAGTGCTTAAAAAGGCCGCCTCCGAGGAGCTTGTGGAAAAAAGTTCTTATCCTTCAGGTGAAGAAAAAAGTTCAGAGAAGGGCCTAGAAAGAAACCACCTTCAGCATTTGTGTGCCCAAAACGGTGGTGTGTCATCCTCCTTTGATATGCCTAAACGGGCTTCAGAAAAGCCAGTGTGGAAGTTACCTCATCCTATTTTACCCTTTTCAGGGAACCCAGAATCCTTAAAGTCTGTCACCTTATCGTCAAACAGTGAGCCTTCAACAGCCCTAACCAAGCCTAGAGCAAAATCGTTATCTGCTGTGGATGTGGAAAAGTGCACTAAGCCTTGCAAAGACTCTACAAAGAAAAACTCTTTTAAAAAGTTGCTCAACATGAAACTGTCCATCTGTTTCATGAAGAGTGACTTTCAAAAATTTTGGTCCAAGAGTAGCCAACTCGGAGATACCACCACAGGCCACCTCTCCAGTGGGGAACAGAAGGGGATTGAAAGTGATTGGCAAGGCTTGTTGGTAGGAGAGGAGAAGAGAAGTAAGCCCATCAAGGCATATTCCACAGAAAACTATAGCCTGGAATCTCAAAAGAAGAGGAAGAAGTCCCGGGGCCAGACCAGTGCAGCTAATGGTCTGAGAGCTGAGTCTTTGGATGACCAAATGCTCTCCCGGGAGTCATCATCTCAGGCACCTTACAAGTCTGTTACAAGCCTCTGTGCACCGGAGTATGAAAATATACGCCATTATGAGGAAATACCAGAGTATGAAAACTTGCCGTTTATTATGGCTATACAGAAAACTCGAGAGTTGGAATGGCAGAATTCCAGCAGCATGGAGGACACAGATGCAAATGTGTATGAGGTAGAAGAGCCGTATGAAGCTCCAGATGGCCAGCTGCAACTTGGACCTCGACATCAGCATTCCAGGTAACAGGTGCCAGGCAGACACTTTTGCATGCATCATTGCAATTAACCTTCAACAGCCTGGTGAGTTAGAAATGCAGGGGGAAAAAACACGTGGTTGAAGGAATAGTTTAGAAAATGTGTATTAAATTATTCTCAAGTGCACCCTCCTTTCAGCATACAGTTGGAATGGATATTTGCAAATACAAGCTTGAAGTAGTCAATTTATTTTAGTAGCCGATTCAAAGAATTTGAACCAGTGGCAATGTAGGTGCTACAAGGAAGGCGTGGAACAGAGAGGTCCTGGGCCTCCAGGCACCAGCTCAGAAGTCATAGCAGGAAATTGGCCAATTCAATGACATTTATTTGGTAGGTGTAAGAAATCTGAAGTTACTGAAATATGCAGGCGTTTACATGTGGTGCCCTTATCGGGTGAAACCTCCAAATTTTTAGAAGTTCACCACTTTTTGAAGATTGGTCGTTTTACCTGTTGATGCCTAATTGGTGACCTCCAGTGGATATAGGAAAAATGCAGGAAACATGTAACTACTCTTTATTTCTCACTTTTAAAATAATTTAATTTAATTATTATTATTATTTTTTGAGATGGGGTCTTACTCTGTCACCCAAGCTGGAGTGCAGTGGTATGATCATGGCTCACTGCAGCCTCGACCCCCCAGGCTCAAGCAGTCCTCCCATCTCAGCCTCCTTGAGTAGCTGGAACGATAGGTGCATGCTACCATGCCTGAATAATTTTTGTATTTTTTGTAGAGACAGCGTTTTGCCATCATGCCCAGGCTGGTCTTGAACTCCTGGGGTCAAGCAGTGTTCCTGCCTTTGCCTCCCAAAGTGTTGGGATTCTAGGCATGAGTCACTGCACTGGGCCTATTTCTCACTTTTGTATGTGTACTTCCTACCTGTGGAATACCTACTCCATCCCTCTTATTAAAATCGTGCCCATACTTGATGATCCAGCCCCTCAGTCTTTGGCTTCATGAAGCTTCTACAATTACCTAGTCAGAAGTGTTTACTTCCTATTGTGACCACCCAGTTACGTTGTGATATCCTTTCATCTCAGGCTGTCTTAATGTATAACTATTTATCGGCATGTCTGATGTTCTGTATTTGGTTTTAAGCTCCATGAAGAGTTCTAGTCATCTCTTTGTCTTGGATAAAGCCAAGGAAGAGGCCTAGTAGAATCAGTAGATGTTGATTGGGTCTAAGGAGAATGAATGAAAATAGGCCAAGGGAGCAACCACTGCAGCGGCTTCCTTCTCCCTTCTCTCTCCGTAGTCGCATAGGGAGCTTTTCCATTGTATTTCTAATATTTGTGTTTAACAAAAAAGCACATGGACCCTTTTGGAAATCTCTAGATTATTCTTAGTCCGCTAACTTCAGGTCTTTGAAATTCAAGTCTTAAAATGTGACTTTTGTAGAAAATACTTGACATATAGTGGGAGGTATTTGTCCGTTCTCACGCTGCTAATAAAAACATACCCAAGGCCGGGCGCGGTGGCTCAAGCCTGTAATCCCAGCACTTTGGGAGGCCGAGGCGGGCGGATCACAAGGTCAGGAGGTCGAGACCATCCTGGCTAACACAGTGAAACCCCGTCTCCACTTAAAAAAAAATACAAAAAATTAGCCGGGCGAGATGGCGGCGCCTGTAGTCCCAGCTACTCGGGAGGCTGAGGCAGGAGAATGGCGTGGACCCGGGAGGCGGAGCTTGCAGTGAGCTGAGATCCGGCCACTGCACTCCAGCCTGGGCGACAGAGCGAGACTCCGTCTCAAAAAAAAAAAAAAAAAAAAAAAAAAAAAAAAAAAAAAAAAAAAAAAAAAAAAAAAAACATACCCAAGACTGGGTAATTTATAAAGGAAAGAGGTTTAATTGATTCACAGTTCAGCGTGGCTGGGGAGGCCTCAGGAAACTTATGGTCATGGCGGAAAGGGAAGCAAACATGTGCTTCTTTACATGGGGACAGCAAGGAGAAGAGCAGAAAGAAAGATTGAAAAGCCCGTTATAGAACCATCAGATCTTGTGAGAACTCACTCACCATCTCGAGAATAGCAGCTTGGGGGAAACCGCCCCCATGATTCAGTTACCTCCCACTGAGTCCTTCCCATGACACGTAGGGATTATGGGGACTACAATTCAAGATGAAATTTGGGTGGGGACACAGCCAAAGCATATCATGGAGGCTCCAAAAAAAAAAAAAAAGGAAGCATTGTTAGGTGAATTGAATAAGTAAACTTGTCCAGCAAGTCAGCGTACCAAGTAAAGTAAATTATTTTAAGTTCCTTTAACTGTCAGATATTCTCATAGCATTTTTCTTTACTTGTAGTCAGTCTTTCCTGCCCTTCCTCCTTTTGCCTAAAAAAGGCTAGTTTCCTCGCTTGCCTAATTTTTCTCACAGCCAGCTGCATTCGGTTTTCATATTTCTGCTTCCTAAATATTAGTACCTAGGCTAAAAGCTCCTTCCTTGACATAAATACTTATTTTTCATTTTTTTTTTTCTCTTTGGAGAGAGGGTCCCACTCTGTCTCCCAGAGTAGAGTACAGTGGTACAGTCAAGGTTACTGCAGCCTGGAACTCCTGGGCTCAGGTGATACCCAACCCCCTTCAGCCTCCCAAGTAGCTGGGACCACAGGTGCATACCACCACACCCAGCCAATTTTTATTTTTTATTTTTTGTAGAGCTAGGATCTCCCTGTATTGCCCAGGCTGGTCTTGAACTCCTGTGCTGAAGTAATCCTCCCATTCCAGCCTCCCAAAGTGCTGGGATTACAGGAACGAGCCACCATTCCTGGTTCTTGGCATAAATATTTCAAATTGTCTGTTTTCAGGATTGCTTTTCTCTGTAGAACCATTTTATTGGTAGTATCTTTTTTTTTTTAACATGCTTTTCCATATTTGTTTTGTGTGTAATAAGTTTGATTGACTTCTTCACAATATACTATATCCTTGCCTAAGATAAATTTTTTTCTTTTTGAGTCACTTTATTTGTGAATGAGTACAATTTTTTCTTGAAATTGGAGGTTTGGCCATTGGGGTGTGTTTTCTGTTGGCCATCAGGTTTAAACCCTAAGAGCTTACCATTATCTCTGCCAATCCTGGAACTTGTTTTTTATCTGGTATGCTTCTTAGGTTGTTAGGGCTCTGCTGCTTGACTGGGTGGAAGCTGGTAAGAAGGGGTTAATGCACGCAGCCAGCCAGTAGCATAAGGAGAGTTCTTTCTGGAGGCCACAGGAAACCAAGGGCGGCTTTGGACAGGTTACAGGCCTTCAAGTAGGGCAGCCTGGTAAAGGCTGGGTGAACTCTGCTTTTGAATTTCGCTTTCCAAGGAGACTTTTGTTTAGGCCTGGAGCAGGGAGCCTGCAACAGGCTTGAGACTACTAAAATGTGCCAGAGGAATCAAAAGCCCTGAGTCATAGGGTCAGAATCACAGTATTGCCTGGGAGGTTGTTCCTCTTGTAAACAACATTGAATAGAGGAGAAAGGAAATTCAAGCCTTCCTGAGGAGGACACCTTGACACCCTGAGATCAAATAAATGAACAGTGAGGCATACATTTCAGGTGAGCTCAAAGGGTCCTGTTTGGTAATCTGGCTGTTGAAAATACAGACCTGTGCCTTAGAATAATTAATTCAAAATCCAGTACGTTGACTGGGGTTCTAAAATGATAAGAAAAAATGCAAATGAACTCTGCTTAAGATTTTTCTGCTGGGGTCATGATAAGGGTGTCTCAGTTTCTCAACCTTCAGGGAAGAAAGTCTGGGTCAGGGCTCTAATTCACTGAATCATGAATTTTATAGAGTCTACACATGTGACAAACCAAATTCTGGTTAGTAAACAGATTTTTGACAAGCTTGGTATAGCCCATAGGGTTGCTTTCTTTAGAATATGGATGTTTCATAAGTCCAGTGCTTACCATTTACTTTTTTTTTTTTTTTTTTTTTTTTTTGAGACAGGGTCATGCTCTGTTGCCCAGGCTGGAGTACAGTGGCACTATCACTGCTCACTGTAGCCTTGATCTCCTGGGGTTAAGTGATCTTCCCATCTCAGCCTCCCAGGTAGCTGGGACCACAGGCATGTGTCACCACGCCCATCTACTTTTTGTATTTTTTGTAGAGATGGGGTTTCACCTTGTTGCCCAGGCTGGTCTCGAACTCCTGGTCTCAAGAGATCCTCCTGCCTCAGCCTCCCAAAGTACTGAAATTATAGGCATGAGCCACCATGCCTAGCCAACATTTACAAATTTATAACAACATGTTTACAATTTATCAGGAAGGAATTGTAGGCAGTCCCCAATTCCTAATAGGACTGTGTTCTAAAAGTTTATGACAATTTGGAACTCAGAGTGTATTTCCCAAAGAAACAGTTTTGAAATGGTGGTAAAGTCCTCAGTTTAGTTCCCTGGTTGTGTTAACCATTACTGTCCTATCTTCCCCTCCACTCCTCTCCCTACCCCAGCCCAAGGGAGGTGAATTCTCTCTGACTGTGTGTGGGTGTGTGTGCGCGCGTGCATGCACGTGTGTCCCTGTGATGCAAGCTGGGGCTGAGGCGGTAGCCGGGGTGGGGTTAAGCACCTGGGATCTCAGAAGGCCTGAGGCCCCAGGGTTTGTGGGAAGGATGAGATGACTAAAGAAGAATGAGGAAACTGGGGGCTGGGTGAGCTGTGTGGAAGACCGATAAGGAGTGAGAAGGGGGAAGGGTGGGGTAGTGGCTGGGAATTAGTAGGGAGTGAGCTTCTTTACCTCCTTTTCTCCTTATTCCAATCCCTTCCTTCTTTCCCTCCCCATTCTCCTTTGCTAACTGCATCATTTGGCTAATTTGAGTTTCTGCTGCCTGGCAAAGTGAGTAGAAGAAACCGGAGGAGGAGACTGGATGGGGGCGTAAGGATTGGCACTGGGAAACCCCAGAGGAGAAAGGACGAACAGCCAAAGCTGAAGATGAAGGAGACTGGAAGGGAAGTTCCCAGGGCTGAAGAAACCATAGCTTTAGGTGTTCCACATAGGTCATCATTTAGTCACCGCTCTGGGTTCTCAGAGGCAGTTTTGTTGATAGTGCAACTGGGAGCCACTCTGGATTGTTCTGACATTTTGGGGTTATAGTTGAGACATCTTCCTTGAAATGTTTCAGATATACTAAATGTAAAACAGCCAGCAGGCAAAGGATCTTTCTATCTTATTGATACTCACGTGATGGGTACCCATTTACTACTATTTTTATTTAAGAAGTTTGATGTTCAGAGAGAAGTTCCTGAAATTTGAGCCTTTGAGCCTTTGTCTGTAACCCTTATTAAAGGGTTATAGACAAATCAGCAAAATAATCGTGTCCAAATGTTGGAATTTTCTCTTTGAAATTAAGGCAGATTTCTTGATTCTATAAAGAAAAATTTCCCTGGAAACATTCCAAGTTTTTCCTTTGTTGTTTCAGTTTGTTCTTATTATAAACATTTCAAAGAAAAAGTATCATAATTGGGTTTTCCTAGGCAACCTAGCAAACCCTCGATTTATTTATTTCACAGATACCGACCATATGTCAAGCATTGTACTTTCAACGGTGAAAAGTGATCCTACTCCCAAGGAGCTTCTGCCCAGTGAGGTGACAGAAGTTTATAATACACGGTTTTACTAATTAGTTGTCTTTTTCTTGGTTGTTTCTGAATAGGGTATTAAAGAAAACATCACCTACATGGCAACACTTGAACCGAGTCTTTTTTAAGTGGGCATGATTCAATCTGGTGTTTAGGAGGTTTTTTTTTTAATGTTGGTAAGAACAGTTTTAGCGGTGCTGTTGGAGAAGGAGCCAGATTGCAAACTGGGACTGAGAAGAGAGGAAGTGGAATCAGAAATGTGGATTGTTGTCCCTTGAAACCTTTCCCAGAAGTGCCCGTCATTTGACAGGTTTGGATTTATCTTTTGGTCTTCTTCAAGCACCGGATTTCAAAGTAGATTGAACTTCAAAATTATTTCTTTTAAATGAATCAATATACTCTCATCTCTGATGAAAGAAAATACTAGGTTTTTGTTTCTCCCCATTTTAAATTTGAGACTGGTCTTGAAGAGCTGCTGAATGACATTACAAGTCCTGTTACGGGATTTTCATTGTAAATCAGGAGACCTGGTCTAGAAGACCTCTCTCTGGTTACATTTACCACCTCGTGGTATTGTTGGATTTCAATGTAAGGCTTAGAGTATACTCTAACAGCCTATGAACATTTCCATGTTGTCCTAGCATAGATAAGATTATGCACAGTTAGAGGGTGGGGGTTGGTACTGATAATCAACAGCAGCCCTTTCCTGTAAGTTATTTTCAGAGACAGCTCAGGAAATATAAAAAATCTGTATGCCTCTTTAACTTTGTATTTCTTGTGTTAGAATCGTAGCCACACAGTTCTGGCAAATCTGTTTGTTTGCATACTTACCCTGCATTTGAAATTGCAGCAGAAGCATTGGGTTTTCTTTCTTGGCAATAAAGCTCTTCTTTTTTCCTTTTAATAAGGAATTAGGGGCCAGGCGTGGTGGCTTATGCCTGTAATGTCAGCACTTCGGGAGGCTGAGGCAAGGAGGGTTGCTCGAGCCCAGGAGTTCGAGACCAGCCTGGGCAACATGGTGAGACCCTATATGGAAATAAAAAAAAAAAGAAACAAAAAAAATTTTTTTAAAGGAATTAGGAATAAGTATTATGAAGAGTATTAATATTAGGAATTAAATTGCAGTGTTTTGTCCAGCTGTATTACTTTGGTCTCATTTCCTGCCAAAGCAGATAAATGATATTTTATCTATATGCTTTTTTTTTTGGAAAATGAAGTCTTACTCTGTCACCCAGGCTGGTGTGCAGTGGGGCTATCTTGGCTCATTGCAGCCTCTGCCTCCTGGGTTCAAGAGATTCTCCTGCCTCAGACTCCTGAGTAGCTGGGATTACAGACACTGCCACTATGCCCAGCTAATTATTTCGTACTTTTAATAGAGATGGGGTTTCACCATGTTGGCCAGGCTGGTCTTGAACTCCTGACCTCAAGTGATCAGCCCACCTTGGCCTCCCAAAGTGTTGGGATTACAGGTATGAATCACCACGACCAGCCCATGTGTATGCTTTTGTATGGTAGATTGTCACTCTACACTTTTAGAGGCATATTTTTAGTCAGAGATAGAAGAAAAAAATATAGACTACAAAAATGTATGGAAGAAGAAGAATGTGTGTGTGTGTGTGTGTGTGTGTGTGTTTCTGTCTTGCTTAGTAAAACATTTTTTTGAGATAGCTGAAATTTGCATACTTTGGGAGAATAAAAGGTTGCATTATTATTTTTAGAGCTAACTAGTTTTCCATTGCCGTGTTTTCATCAAGTTCTTGAATAATAAAAATCTAAAAATCTTAAATTTAGCCAAGGATATGATTATTTTTGTTTTTATAAAATTTGAGTTAGTTGGATCAGTGAGACAAACATTGCTTTGTAAAGTGAATTTCTGACCTAGGTCCTAGAGAAAAGTCCCCAGTGTAAATCTTTTGGGAAGGGCAGAAGTGGTGAGGGTGAAAAGGAGGGCCCACTATGTTCTCCTAAGCATTTGCACTTCTTGTAATGACCTGATATATATAGGTAATCAGACAATCATCCTGCAGTCAGTGAATGGATGAAACCTAGCAGTAGGGTGTTTGGAAATCAGAATGCATTTTTGCAGTAGTCATAACTGAGTGCGAGTGACTTTCCCAGCCCGCCCGCAAGAATATATTTAGCTTCTAATATATGAAAAATGTGATAGAAAGTAATAGGAAATGACACTGTGACAGTAATAAAACAGCAGTGTAGTTAAATAAATGACTTTTGTGATTCTTGCATGATGGTACCTTCAAGAAGGGAAAGATTAGTGTGTTGAGGAGGGAAATAGCAAGGGGGAAGGGAACAGGATGAAGAGGTGGAGATGAACTTTATCTCCCTCATCTTCCAGGTGGTTCAGGGGAATTCCAAATCTGGGCTTGTGTCTTTATGGAAGGGAATGAGTATGTTCATATTTCACAGATTCATTAAGTAATGCCTGTGCTTGTATATTACATTTGATAGCTTTTTATGTTCTTCTAGACATTTTTAAATAATTCATTATCTATTCCTGGAATCGCATAGATAAATTTGGTCTTCAGGGAAGCCCTTTGGATTAAAAAAAAAAAAAAAAAAGCAGACTAGACATGTTTATATCAGCCTGTTTATTTTAATACTTTCTTGAAACTATATTAGGTACAAAGAACAGTTCGTGTTATAGCACATTTGGGTGTGGGTAGCTACAAAGAAGTGCTGGCCTTTTTTTAATGCTGAGTGTCTTAAGTTCAGGAATGGAACTGCCACAGTTTCTTCTGGGTGGTATGGAAAAACTACTTTGGTGGTTTAGCCTGCTTCTGGTAATTGTGTTTGTGGATCTCTGGAGAAAAAAAAAACTGTATTTGTAAGTAGTTTTGACAGCAGGCAGAGATAATCTACCATTGGAGCAATAAAAATAGGAGTGGCCAAATAGACTATCAGTGGAGTAAACATGATGATTGTATTTCTGGGAAGAACAGCTATCTTCTTTCAGTTTTCTTTCCCAGGTTTCTCAGCCCTTCTTATTTGCATTTATTATAGGTCCTCTTTTGGTTCCTTATAAGCATGAATGGGCGTAAGGTTGCTATGTTACCCTTTTATATGCAAAGGAATTGAGTTATGGTGTTTAAGTGATTTCATGAAAAATGAACAGTGATGGAAATGCGATGGTTAGTGGTTCTGAGCCCTCATCTTCAAGGGTCTGTTTACCAGACTCTCCCATTTATCAAAGTATTTTGGTTTCTGATGCAGGAAAGGTGAAATAATAAACACTGAACAAAGAAAACCAGTTTCCCCCTAATGTTTCCATAAAAATAAAAAGGAAAACAAACACATTTAGGCTTTTTATGTTTGAAATGGTGTAACTGCTTGTTCTTTTAGCTCCTGTGGATTCAGTCGAAGACTTCATGTTTTACTTAGATCATTTATTTTTTGAAGTCAGTTTTTCTTGATAACATTTGTAACAGTTGACATACTTCGGCATATGTTAGTATCGTATGAAACATTAGAAGTTAAAGAGTAGATATGGTTTTTAATAAACTTAGAATAGCCTGTTTTGTCTTGTTTTATATCTGAAAAGCAGTTCTGATTTTTTGAGTTGTTTGCCAACTGTAATTTTAAGTCCAACAAAGTCAACAAAATGTATAAAGAAGGAATAATTTGTAGCTTATCCCTGCCTTCCCTAACTTTCTTTTGGTTTTTTGATGTATCCCACAGTCTCAAGTAGAGAGAGATTTCAATGTAGAAGTGTAGCTTTTTGTAATCCCAGAATTTTGAGAGGCTCAGGCGGGCAGATCTCTTGAGATCAGGAGTTAGAGACTAGCCTGGCCAACGTGGTGAAACCCCGTCTCTACTAAAAATACAAAAATTAGCCGGGTGTTGTGGCACGTGCCTGTAGTCCCAGCTACTCAGGAGGCTGAGGCAGGAGAATTGCTTGAACATGGGAAACAGAGGCTGCAGTGAGCTAAGATTGAGCCAGCCTGGGCAACAGAGCAAGACTCCATCTCAACAAAAAAAAAAGGCGGGGGGGAGCTTTTCCATTACTTAATTTTTCTTTCCATAGCTCCTCTAAAAACATGCAGATAAAGCACAGTCCATCTCTACTGCCCTTCTTACTGGGGAGAAAGGCAGGGATAGATAATTAAATCATTTACAAGTCCAGGTATGATTTGCTTGATAACGAAAGTTTCTGAAATCTTAGTCTTTTAGAAGTCTGGGGGTAAGAAAAAAGTAAATAAGGATTTTTTTTTTTTTTTTTTTTTTTTTTTTTAATAATCAAGTGGTTTGAAAAAACTTAGAAATTAAAATATGTCTGTTAATGATTTTAGGTTAAATGTAGTCTTAGAATCATTAAAGTTTAGAACTAAAGGAATGATTATAAATCATGCAGTCTACTGTCTTCACTCACTGATGCAACCAAAGCCCAGAAAGACTTGTTGACTTTGCCCACACCACAGCAATGGGAAATTCCAAAACCAAAGCTCCAGCCTGGAGCTTCTAATGCTAGGGTGGAAGCATTGTAGAGAAAGTGAGCAAAATTTAGAAGACGAAAGTGATCTTAGTTGTTGCACAAAGGTTCAGGTTTACTTGCATCATTGCCCTTTTTTCTCCTTTTATAACAGTATTGTTACTGCTATCAGGAAGGAGGCCCCACACACAGATGCATATGAACACAGAATTATATGGCTATTTTTAAAATGGTGATTTCAGCAAGGTGAATATTCAAACAAGGCAGAAACTTTCAGCAAACAAATAATCTGATGCTGCTAATACATGTTAACAAAACTTTCCTCCCCCAAACTGACTCCCCATCAATCCAGTTTTTTCTCCACCTCACCAAAAGTCTATAAACCAGAGAAGATGAAGGATTGGAAGTGCCGTTCACATAAATAGCATGAATTTTAGGCTTAATAGTAATCATGGATGGGCGCGGTGGCTCATGTCTGTAACCCCAGCACTTTGGGAGGCCGAGGTGGGTGGATCACGAGGTCAGGAGATCGAGACCATCCTGGCTAACATGGTGAAACCCCGTCTCTAGTAAAAATACAAAAAATTAGACGGGCGTGGTGGTGGGCGCCTATAGTCCCAGCTACTGGGGAGGCTGAGGCAGGAAAAGGGCATGAACCCGGGAGGCGGAGCTTGCAGTGAGCCAAGATTGCGCCACTGCACTCCAGCCTGGGCGACACAGCGAGACTCTGTCTCAAAAAAGAGAAAAAAAAAAAGTAATGGCTTGAATTTACTCAAGATTTCCGATATGCGAGCATTATGCTAGGAGCTCTTGCATGTATCATTTTGTGCCTTTTATCCTTTAAGATAGATATTATTGTTTTCTTTTACAGATGAGGAGACTAAGCCTTAATGAGGTTAAACAACTTGCTCAAGGGCACAGAGCTAATGTGTAGATAAACTGAAGTATGGAACTAAGTTTTCTGATCCTGAGGCATACTGACATTTAATCAGAACATGTTGATGTTGTGCTTTGCTGTGAGCCATGGTTTCACTATTATTTTATTTTTTATTAGTAATATTGGTAGAGGTCTGTGAATCTTCTACCCAAGGGACCACAATGGACAAAATATTTCTGTCCTTAATTTGTTCACTATTTAGAGGGAAAACACAGAGACACCTGCAGTGGTATAAATAGAAATTAATGGACATTTTTAGAGACCCCAGATTTTTCACGCAAGAAGAGCTTGTTGATTGGAAAGCTTTTATGGTTAGGTAATAGGTGTTGCAAAGGTTGAAAACTGAATTCATTACGTCATATTTGCATTTAGTCCGGTGGGTGGTGGTTGCTATTCAAAGCAAGTTAAATATGGTTCCTGTCATTTACTAGTTACATGTGGATGTTAATTGCATGGAAAGGATTATGCATCTCTCATATTTCCCCACTGATTTACATGAGAGTTGCTTTTTTAAACCTGTTATCCCTGTTCCTCATTTTGTTCTCTCTGTGAAGTACATTCTGACATCTAAAGCACTTTTATTTAATAATTGTTATTTATGGGTCCCCAAAGTAAATATTTTGTAAGGCTAAAATACTTTTTATAATAAGATAATGCCCTTATTAACTTAAGGAAAAAATAGATTTAAATGAATGGTAGGGGTATATTTCCCCCAAAAGATGCAGGTGATATGTTCCCTCTAATTAGTTGAAGATTTCTTAGAGGAGGAAGGCTTTCTGGAGCCTTTTGGGGTTCTTTTTGTTTGTTTGTTTTTATTTTTTAGAGACAGAGTCTTGCTCTGTTGCCCAGGCTGTAGTGCAGTGGCATGATGTCACTTCAACCTCTACCTTCCAGGTTCGAGCGATTCTTCTGCCTCAGCCTTCTGAGTAGCTGGGATTACAGGTGCGCACCGTCACAGCAGGCTAATTTTTATATTTTTAGTAGAGACAGAGTTTTACCATGTTGGCTAGCTTGGTCTCAAACTCCTGACATCAAGTGATCCACCCACTTCGGCCTCCCAAAGTGCTGGGATTATAGGCATGAGCCGCCGCGCCCGGCCTGAGCATTTTGAATTGTGAGAGGGTGTATGACCTGGATACTGGATGATGGAGCGTGTTCGGTCTGGCTATAAGTTGAGAGAAGTTCTTAGGGAAACCACTGCTAGCATTACTAGAACTACTGACACAGGTTATAGTCACTGACCCTGTCTTCCCAAAAGGCTTGCTGAATCTACTTCCAAGGTAAAACGGATTGAGATGCCTCTTTGTGACTTTTTAATTTGTCATCTGGCTGGGTATGGTAGCTTATGCCTGTAATCCCAGCACTTTGGGAGGCTGAGGCAGGAGGATCACTTGGATTGAGGCAGGAGTTTGAGACCAGCCTAGGCAATATAGTGAGACCCTACCCTGTCTCTACAAAAAATTTAAAAATTAGCCAGGCATGGTGGCATGTACCTGTAGTCCCAACTACTTGGGAGGCTGCGGTGGGAAGATCACCCGAGTCTGGGAGGGAGAGGTTGCAGTGAGCGTAGATTGTACCACTGCACTGCAGCCTGGATGACAGAGCAAGACCCTGTTTCAAAAAAAAAAAAAAGAAAAAAATTGGCATGTTTATTAATACTGTCTACGCTGAACTGAACTTGGTTTTTCTTAAGTGAATAAATGCCGCAATCATAGTATAGAAAGCATGTTTAAATTCATTCTGGCCAGGTGCAGTGGCTCACGCCTGTAATCCCAGCGCTTTGGGAGGCTAAGGTGGGCGGATCACGAGGTCAGGAGTTTGAGGCCAGCCTGGCCAACATAGTGAAACCCCGTCTCTACTAAAAATACAAAAAATTAGCTGGGCATCGTGGTGAGTGCCTGTAATCCCAGCACTTTGGGAGGCCATGGTGGGAGAATCACTTGAGTCCAGGAGTTCAAGACCAGCCTGGGCAACATAGCGAGGCCCTGTTTCTAAATAAATAAATAATAACTTCCTTCTATGCACAACGTGCTGTTACTGTACTAATTATGTAACAGGCTTCTGTAGAGCCAAACTGATTTTAAAAAACTGTACTTGGCTGTTAAAGGTAGATTAAAAAAATATATGAAATTACTCAAACTGGTTTTTTTGGGGTTTTTTTTTGAGACAGTCTCGCTGTGTCACACAGACTAGAGTGCAGCAGCATGATCTCAGGCTCACTGCAACCTCCACCTCCCGGGTTGAAGCGATTGTCCTGCTTCATCCTCCCAAGTAGCTGATTACATATGTGTACCACCACGCCTGCCTATTTATTGTGTATTTGGTAGAAACGGGGTTTGGCCATGTTGGCCAGGTTGGTCTCGAACTTCTGACCTCAGGTAGTCTGCCTGCCTCTGCCTCCCAAAGTGCTGGGATTACAGGCGTGAGCCACCATGCCCGGCCCTTTCTAACTGCATTTTATTTAAAATATCCTATAATTCTGACTTTTTAATGAATTTGTGATTTTTTCCCCTCAAATTCATTTAAATTAAAGTCTACCCACAAATAGCTACACAGTTGGCCTGGTTGCCAGGATGTTTCGTTATCAAAGGGAATATAAGTATAGGCTTTCAGTTTTTAGTCTACAGGTGTAGATACATGTCCATTTCACTGCTTTACATCACTCGTTTCCTGCCTTTCCCTGTGTTTTATGCTAAAACAAAACAGAGGATGGACAAGGGATAGTGGTATGATGCTGCTCTGAAGGCTTTTGTTATAGAGCCTGGTGAAGTCCTGTGGCCTCAATCTGCCAGTATTCTTTGGCTGAGATTCCTACCTAATGACAGTTGACTGCAGAGGTCTCTGATTCTCATGTAAACTTAGTGACATTTTACCTGCTAGAGGGGATGTTGTCAGGTGATTTTAGTCCCTTGTAGCTAATCAGGTGCCTCAGAGAGATTTGGATTGTTAGATTTTATGAATTTATATGGCATTTTAAATATAGAATTTATAGCAAAATATAGATTTTACTTTTATAGAAGTCAGTAAACTTCATGTCCCCTCAGGAAAACCAGCAAACAAATAAATTACCTCCGATTATGTCCTTATCTGAGGCTGCTCTTAATATTTGGAAGTAGAAGTGAAAAAACAGCATAGAAATTAAGGATAGTTCCTACCCACAAGGAATTTGCAATCTGGTTTATTACTGTTTTTAGTTGAAATGTTTATCGGTATTACTGTAGATTCACATGTAGCAAAGAAACAGTACAGAGAGAAACTAGTATTCTTCAGCTAGTTTCCCTTAATGGTAACATTTTGTAGAACTGTAGTAAAGAATCACAACTGGCATATTAACATTGACAGAATCCACACCGAGCTTTCGATTTCCCCAGTTTTACTTGTACTCACTTGTGTATTTATTTCTATATTATTTTATTAGATGTGTAGGTCTACATCTCCATCTTCACCGTTCCATCACCACCAGGACCCCTCTTGTCCTTTTATACCCACACCCACCCCCCTCCTACCTCTTCCCTTCAACCCCTGGCAACTATTTCAGATATTTTTGTTGTTTAAAAAATTTATATAAGGCCAGGCGTGGTGCACCAGGCCTGTAATCCCAGCACTTTGGGAGGCTGAGGTGGGCAGATCACCTGAGGTAGGGAGTTCAAGACCAGCCTGACCAACATGGAGAAACTCCATCTCTACTAAAAATATAAAATTAGCCAGGCGTGGTAGGACATGCCTGTAATCTCAGCTACTCAGGAGGTTGAGGCAGGAGAATCGCTTGAACCTGGGAGACGGAGGTTACAGTGAGCTGAGATCACGCCACTACACTCCAGCCTGGGCAACAAGAGCGAAACTCCATCTCAAAAAAAAAAAAAAAAAGTTATCTAAAATGGAATCACAGCCAGGCGCAGTGGCTCACGCCTGTAACCCCAGCACTTTAGGAGGCCAAGGAAGGAATATCGTTTGAGCCCAGGAGTTCAAAACCAACCTGGGCAACTTGGTGAGACTCCATCTCTACAAAAATTTAAAAACGTATGATGATACATGCCTGTAGTCCTAGCTACTTGGGAGTCTGAGGCAGGAAGATCACTTGAACCCAGGAGGTCAAGGCTTCAGTGAGCTGTAATCACACTACTGCATTCTAGCGTGGGTGACAGAGTGAGACCCTGTCTCCAAAAAAATAAAAATAAAATATAAAATAATAAGTAGAAAATAAAATGTAAAATAAAATAATAAAAATATAGAATCATATAGCATGTAGCCTTTTGGAATTGGCATTTTAAAAAAATTCAGCATGGGCTGGGCACGGTGGCTCATGCCTATAATCCCAACACTTTGGGAGGCTAAGACAGGCAGATCACCTGGGTTCCAGAGTTTGAGACCTGCCTGGCCAACATGGTGAAACCCTGTCTCTACTAAAAATACAAAAATTAGCTGGGTATGGTGGTGCATGCTTATAGTCCCAGCTACTTGGGAGGCTGAGGCAGGAGAATTGCTTGAACCCAGGAGGCCGAGGTTGCAGTGAGCCAAGAGCATACCACTGCACTCCAGCCTGGGCAACAGAGCGAGACACCATCTCAAAAAAAAAAAAAAAAAAGAAGAAGAAGAATTAACCAGGCATGGTGGTGGGTGCCTGTAATTCCAGCTACTCAGGAGGCTGAGGCAGGAGAATTACTTGAACCTGGGAGGCAGAGGTTGCAGTAAATTGAGATCATGCCATTGCACTCCAGCCTGGGTGACAAAAGTGAAACTCCACCTCAAAAAAAAGAAAAAGAAAAAGAAATTCCGCATGATTTTCTGTAGAACCATCCAACTTGTGTATGCCAAGAGCTTTTTCTTTTTTAAAGTTAAGTATTAATAGTATTTCAGTTAAAGGACATCTGGGCCATTTCCACCATTTGGTTTTTACAAATAAATCTGTCATGAACATTCATATTCAGGTTTTTGTGTGAATATATTTTCATTTCTCTGGAATAAATGCCCAAAAGTGCAATTGGGAGTTGTGTGGGAATTACACTTTAGTTTTATAAGAAGCTGCTAAACTGTTTTCCAGAGTAGCTGTACCATTTTGCTTTCCTACCAGCAAGTGATCCAGTGTCTGCACACCTCGCCAGCACTTGGTGGTTGTCACTGTGTTTTATTTTAGCAGTGCTGACGGTGTGCAGTAATATCACATTATGGCAGTCTGCCTTCCCAGTCTGATCATCTTATTGCCCATCAACACAAAACTGACCACATTCTACATTCCAAAACATGCTCTTCTCTCATGGCCTTGTTCCACTACCTAAAACACCCTTTTCCCGGACAGAGACTTTTTCATCTTTCTAGACCTAATTCACATGCTACCTTTTGTGGAAATCCTCCTCTTCCAATGTAGGAAAGGTAACAAAATACACTCCCCTCCCAATCTACCCCGTTGCTCTCCATCCACTCATCTCGTTCTTCCTAACACTTCCTCTTCTTGTCAGTATACTATCTACTTGTTTGCTTATGTGTCTCTACTACTAGAATACAGTCTGCATGGATGGGGTATCCTAAATTTTGTTACACTGCCTTGTCCTCAGTGCCCAGAACAGTGCCTGACACATAGTAGGAGCTTAGTAAATATTTATTGAAAGAATGAATGAGGAAGTGAATTTTTGTACATTGTACCTCCACTCCCTTCTCTAGCATATTGCCTGGCATATCCTGTTGATGGTATAATAAAAATAGCTAACATTTACTATATTGATTTTAACTACATATCAAACAGTACAGTGGACTCCTTTCCTTGGTCTTCTACTATTGCACAGCACCAACTCATCGTTTTATCATAACACTTTGTTAACCTCCCTCTGCTTCCCCCCTGAAAAAATACATGTACATTCTGCTCTTTGTATTTATCAGTTGCACACCCATGGATTCACTCAACTGCTTACTGAAAAAATTTTGGGGGAAATGGATGGTTGCATCTGTATTGAACATGTACAGACTTTTAGATTTTTACTTCTTGTCATTATTCCCTAAATAATATAACAACTATTTGCATAGCATTTATATTAGGTGGTTATAAGTAGTCTAACAGTGATTTGCAGTATACAGGAGGAGCCGGGCGTGGTGGCTCATGCCTGTAATCCTAGCACTTTGGGAGGTGGATCACTTGAGGTCAGGAGTTCAAGACCAACCTGGCCAATATGGTGAAACCGCATCTGTACTAAAAATACAAAAAAATTAGCCAGGTGTGGTGGTGGGCACCTGTAATCCCAGCTACTTGGGAGGCTGAGACAGGAGAATTGCTTAAACCTGGAGGTGGAGGTGGCAGTAAGCTGAGACCGTGCCATTGCACTCCAGCCTGGGCAGCAAGAACGAAACTCTGTCTCAAAATAATAATAATAATAAAGTATACAGGACGATATATGTAGTTTATATGCAAGTACCATACCATTTTATGTAAGGGACTTGAGCATCCATGGAGTTTGGTCTCTGTGGGGGGTCCTGAAACCAATCACCCACAGATAACCAGGGACAAGTATGTAAGAATAAATATTGTGAGAGATTACAACACCTTTGTATCCTTGGCCCCAGGAGATACCTGGCACAAATTAAGTAGTCACATCTGAGCAAACAGTGGTCAGGTTAAACATTGCTTTTGCTTGTGTGAAGTCAGAATCCAGCTGCATTTTGAGTAAACCAGTGTCCCACTGACCAGGCTTCCAGAATGTACAGGAAACATCTGTTAATTTTGGAAAGCAGTTACACTGATGTGGAGAATTACTGCTATTTGCTAAAACAAAGCTCCCTTGGAGAAGAGAAATTGAATTAAAAGACCTCACATGCATCTGTCTTTATTAGATACACAGTGAGCATCCTTCCATATTGTGGGATGGTTATGCAAGAAGCACTCCATTCCACCAGCCCTCTCACCAAACCTGCAGAAAGAAGGCATGGAGTCTAAATTCCCATGCCAATCAAAAGCAGTTTTGACAGTTTCTTGGTTAGTACAGGTCTTAACATATCCAAATGTGCTCTTCAGAAAATGCAAAGAAGATGTATCTCTTTAAAAAATCTAGTTTGATGGAACCGTAAATGAAAGAACTGTCCCTGTAATCTTATATGTAGTGAGACTGAAACTGAAAAAATCTAGGCAGTCTGTAGGTAGCTTTGGATTTAGCAAAAATTTACTAAAATGTTCTGGTGAAGGGTCTAGAGACTTTTTTTTTTTTTTTGAGACGGAATCTCGCTCTGTTGCTTAGGCTAGAGTGCAGTGGCGCAATCTTGGCTCACTGCAAGCTCCGCCTCTCAGGTTCACGCCATTCTCCTGCCTCAGCCTCTCGAGTAGCTGGGACTACAGGCACCTGCCAGCTCATTTTTTGTGTTTTCAGTAGAGATGGGGTTTCTCCGTGTTAGCCGGGATGTTTTCCATCTCCTGACCTAGTGATCCGCCCGCTTTGGCCTCCCAAAGTGCTGGGATTACAGGCGTGAGCCACTGCGCCCGTTCGAGTCTAGTGACATTTTTATGTATTTTTTAATTTTTAACTTTTTTTTTTAAATATAGAGACAAAATTTTACTGTGTTGCCCAGGCTGGTCTCAAACTCCTGGCCACAAGCTCCTGGTCTCAAGCAATCCTCCTGCTTTGGCCTCCCAAAGTGCTGGGGTTACAGGTGTGAGCCACCATGCCTTGCCCCAAATTTTTACAAATTTTTACAAATTTTACATAATTTTACATACAGAATGATTTGGCTATGGAAGACTTGTTTTCTTTTAGAGGATGAATAATCCATATAATTACTTCAGGATTTCAACATATTTTTTTTAGCCAAAGTATAGTATTTTAGACTCTGCTTTCTTGTCTCCATGTAACATATGGGTACGGCCTAAATAAAATAAAGTATTTTCGGAGCCCTGGTATGGACTAATTAGGTATCTATATGGAAAAGATTTAAGAGTATTACCTAAGAGCTATACAATATTTTAGAAAAATATTAATTTAAGAAAACATCTTGGCCAGGTGTAGTGGCTCACCCCTGTAATCCCAGCACTTTGGAAGACCTGAGGCAGGCAGATCACCTGAGGTCAGGAGTTCGAAGCCAGCCTAGCCAACATGACAAAATCCCGTCTCTACTAAAAATACAAAAATTAGCCAGGTGCAGTGGTGGGTGCCTGTAATCCCAGCTACTCAGGTGGCTGAAGCAGGAGAATCACTTGAACCCGGGAGGCGGAGGTTATGGTGAGCCGAGATCAAGCCATTGTACTCCAGCCTGAGCTATAGAACAAGACTCCATTTCAAAAACAAAAGAAAATATCTTTTTATTCCTACTATACAACAGATAAAAATCCCATGTCTTAGCTGTTAAGAAGGCAGGTAAAATGCTTAAAGGATTTGTAAAGACAAACCGAAAACTATTTAATATATTACATCTTTTCTCTCAATGTATTAAATACTCTTTCTAGTTAACAGGTACTTACTGCACATTCACTGTGTGTGGAGCACCATATTTGAATATAAAAGGAACTTTTACAATGAAAGTTAGTACTAACAAGAATATTAAAGATCTGAAAGGTGAAAGTTTTCTATGACTATTAAGGAAATCCATTTGGTCTTTTTAAAAGACTCAGAAATCTTTCTCTAGGGCAAAACTTAAATACTGTGAAAATAGCAAATATATTAGCTCTAGCTAGGTTAGGAGGTTTTTTTGGTGGTAAAATTAGTTTAAGTATGCATTTTATACCCAGTGGTTACTTGATTAACTGTTGGTGCTTCCCCTTTTCTTGAATGTGACCTTACTAGATTCTTTTTTTTTTCTTCTATGAGACAGGGTCTCGCTCTGTCAACCCAGGTTGGAATACAGTGGTAAGATCACAGCTCACTGCAGCCTCAACCTCCCAGGCTTAGGTGATCCTCCCACCTCATCTTTCCGAGTAGCTGGGACTACAGGCCCATGCCACCACACCCAGCTAATTTTCGTATTTGTTTGCCAAGATGGGGCTTTGCCATGTTGCCCAGGCTGGTCTCGAACTCTGGGCTCAAGCAGTCCTCCCTCATTGGCCTCCCAAAGTGCTGGGATTACAGACATGAGCCACTGCATCCGGCTAAAATTGACTCTTGATAGCAGTGATTCTAAGCACTTTTAATTCTTATTGAGCCCTCACACAGTGTTAAAAAGCAAAAGTATTTTTTGTGTGCTCTTTTGTACTCTACAAATTAATGTCTTCTCTGCCTGGTCTTTGAAATCTTGGCCCCAGTAAATATCTGTGCTGGCTATGCAGCTAATACCCTGTGGATGGGTTCTGTTAAGTAAAATCTGTGACTGTGAACACAGATGTGGGGGTGTATAGAAGCTTCCATTTTGCTATACATACTTTCCTAATGCCCAGGGTGAAAATATTCTTTGTTCACTGGGTTTACCTTACAAAGTACAGTATTATTTTCAGAGCGGGGAGTGGTCTAGGGAATTAGAGAATTCATTTGGAGACTATCTACAGGAAGTAGACCAAAAACTATTGCTGTAATCCACATGTCAACGTGGTCAGATGTTTTTTCTTTTTTTTCTTTGCATTTTTGTGGGAAGAGCCGATGGGGATAGTTTTCTCTAATTCATCCTCTCTGCTTGCTTTGCCTTTGACCTTTCCTTACCAAGTATTAAAAAAAAAAAAAAACGGTGTTTTTAAACTTGGAGAAGAGAGAATGGGGATTTTCAGTTCTTTACATATTTGTTTGGTTATAAAAGTTATATAAAATAGTTGTCTTAAAAAAGAGTTAAATGTACATGAAGTGAAAAGTAAAATGCTCCCTCCTTTTCTCTTTTTTTTTTTTTTTTTTGAGACGGAGTCTCGCTGTGTCGCCCAGGCTGGAGTGCAGTGGCGCGATCTCGGCTCACTGCAAGCTCTGCCTCCCGGGTTCACGCCATTCTCCCGCCTCAGCCTCCGAGTAGCTGGGACTACAGGCGCCCGCCACCACACCCCACTAATTTTTTGTGTTTTTAGTAGAGACGGGGTTTCACCATGTTAGCCAGGATGGTCTCAATCTCCTGACCTCGTGATCCACCCGCCTCAGCCTCCCAGAGTGCTGGGATTACAGGCGTGAGCCACCGCGCCCGGCCTTTTCTTCTCTTTATCCACCTCGGTTCCACTGTAGAGATAAGGTTATGGGGGTTTTGTTTGTTTTGATTTTTCACATGGAAAGTTTTAGAATAAATGGAAAGTTTAGGAGTAAACTCTGTCCCTATGAGGCTATTGTTATCTTTGAGGTACATGAGAAAGACAAAGGCTCACAGCTCCGTTTTCCCCAGGGCAGGAACCTTGTCTTCCTTCTCCTGTGTCTGTGGTAACATCACACACACACACACACACGCACGGATGGTGCTTTGCCCATCTGCTTATTTCTCTCCTTTACCCTGCTTTACTTATTGTTTTCTGGTTTCTTCATTTCTTCTACTTCCCTCTTCTCCCCATTTTTTTTTTTTTGTGCCTTCAGCTAGTAGCTCAGAGCAAGTGATCACTGTTTTGAAATTGCATTCTACTGGCTCTTTCTAGTTCAGTGCAATATGAAAATCTCCATTTAGAAAAGAAATAGGATTCTTTGCTTCATATTATAAAATTAAGTTTACATTACCAGAGAAATCAGCAACTTTATTGCATACGTGAGTTATTCTTATCAGTGCCATTCATAGGCCTTCTTGGCCTTTGTCGCATCAATATGATCATTATTAAGCAAAGAGGGACAAAGCCAGCTTTTCAAAACATACTTGAAAAGGTACTTTGAGATCTAGTGGAATACCTGTGAATTCATCGTTATATGTGACTAAAATTGTTTTAGAAATAAGAGAGAATATTGAGATATACATGAAGCTATAATTATTGTGAGCTTCAGGATATTACTATGCAAGTAGTAAGCTACCGAAAATAAGCAGTGAAATTAAACATGGGAAATGAGCTCTAGGAGTAACCTGCTACAAAACCGTGGCTCACATGACCTTAGTGTAGGAGTTCTTGACTCAGCCCTTGAAGCTGGTGATGAGCTGTTTCACATGATTGATAATGCAGAAGCTTCTCTCTGAAGTCACTTTTTTTTGGGGGACAGAGTCTCACTCAGTCGCCCAGGCTGGAGTGCAGTGGTGCAATCTTGGCTCACTGCAAACTCCACCTCCCAGGTTCAAGTGATTCTTCTGCCTCAGCCTCCCGAGTAGCTGGGATTACAGATGCATGCCACCATGCCTGGGTAATTTTTGTATTTTTAGTAGAGACGGGATTTCAACATATTGGCCATGCTGGTCTCGATCTCCTGACCTCATGGTCTGCCTGCCTCGCCTCCCAAAGTGTTGGGATTACAGGCATGAGCCACCACGCCCAGCCTGAAGTAACTTGTTTTTGTTTTTTGTTTTTCTTTTTCAGTTGGAGTCTCGCACTGTCTCCCAGGCTGGGGTGCAGTGGCACAATCTCGGCTCACTGCAAGCTCCGCCTCCTAGGTTCATGCCATTCTCCTGCCTCAGCCTCCCGAGTAGCTGGGACTACCGGCGCCTGCCACCACGCCTGGCTAATTTTTTGTATTTTTAGTAGAGACGGGGTTTCACCGTGTTAGCCAGGATGGTCTCAATCTCCTAACCTCATGATCTGCCAGTCTCGGCCTCCCAAAGTGCTGGGATTATAGGCGTGAGCCACTGCGCCCGGCCTGAAGTCACTTTTTATACAGTTCTAGACTTTTAAGTATATACAGCAATGATTTGTTTTTCTTAATATTACGTAGATAACACTCTAAATATATATATGTAGAGAGAAACAGTGAGTGAGCAAATGAGCTTTCTATGTACCAGGCATTGTTAGTGCATTGCTTGTATTAATTTGTTTAATCCCCACAAAATTCTGTCAGGTAGGCAATATTATGATCCTCATTTTATGGAGGAAAAACTGAGGCACAGAAAGGTTAGAAACTGACTTAATTTCACCTACTTAGTATGTGGCAGAGCTCAGATTTGAACACAGGCGGTTTTGCCCCAAAGGAAATATACTACTACTTTTGGGTAATCTGCTGTACCACCAAGAATCAGCATACTTTTTCCATGAAGGGCCAGATGATAAATATCTTAGACTTTGCAGGTCACAGGTCTCTGTTGCATCTCTTCAGGTCTGCCAATGTAGTGCAAAAGCAGTGACAGATAGTACAAAAACAAATGAGTGTGGCTGTTTTCCAAGAAAACGTCATTGTGGACATGAAAATCATTTTCATGTGTCACAAAATATTTTCTTTCTTTATTTTTATTTTTTTTCATGATTTAAGAATATAAGAACCAGGCTGGACGCAGTGGCTCATGCCTATAATCCCAGCACTTTGGGAGGCTGAGGCAGGAGGATCACTTAAGGTCAGGAGTTCAAGACCAGACTGGCTAAAAGATAGCAAAACCCCATCTCTACTGCTCAGAAGACTGAGGCAGGAGAACCGCTTGAACCCAGGAGGCGGAGGTTGCAGTAAGCCGAGATCGTGTCACTGCACTCCAGCCTGGGTGACGAGACAGCAAGACTCCATCTCAAAAAAAAAAAAAAAAAAAGAATATAAGAACCATTTTTAGCTCATAGACCTTATAAAAACAGGCAGCAGGTTAGATTTGCCTAATCATGCTATACTATCTATGTGTGAGATAGTAGGATGGAATCCATTCATTTGTTAATGCATTCATGCAAGAAAGGTATACTAAATTCTGGGATTTCTAGGGGGAACAAGAACAACTTTCATTTCCTCTTGCCATTCTGCTTACTGCATGAACGATGATGATGTCTTATTTCTCATGCCTGCTTTTTAAAAAGCTGTCTTTATTTTCTGTCCATTGCGTATAACAGATATATTCACATATCATTTAATCTTCATTGCAGGTGGTATATTATCTCAATTATTTTTTATTTTTATTATTATTATTGTTTTGAGATGGAGTCTTGCACTGTTGCCCAGGCTGTAGTGCAATGGTGCAATCTCAGCTAACTGCAACCTCCGCCTCTTGGATTCAAGCAATTCTCCTGCCTTGGTCTCCTGAGTAGCTGGGATTACAGGTGCACACCACCATGCCTGGGTAATTTTTGTATTTTTGGTAGAGATGGGCTTCACTGTGTTAGCCAGGCTGGTCTTGAACTCCTGACCTCATGATCCTCCCACCTCAGCCTCCCAAAGTGCTGAATTACAGGCATGAGCCATTGCGCCTGGCCTATTATCTTAATTTTATACTATAGGGAAATGTAAACTTAGCCCAATTAACTAGCCAGTTACACACAGCCGTGAGTGGTGGACCCTGCCTTCAAATGCAGGTCTCTTAGGCTGAAAGAACATTTTTTTTTTCTTCTCTGCTGCTTTTCCTTCCCTCTAAGAAATGTATGAAACTGTGATAAATGTTTGTGATCCTGTTAGAAGTGAATGTTTATTTCATTTGAATGCATGTTTATTTTCACTTTCCTTCCATTTTCCCTGACTCTAGCTTTCGAAGATGTAATCTGAGTTTGATAGAAAAGTAGTGATTTTTTTTTGGTTTCCCAAAGAAGCTAAAAATAAACACAGAACTAGTCAGCAGTGTAACTGGTGTAAGGACTCACTGATGCGTGGGATTAAGAGTGGAGGAAAGGGGCTGGGTGCTCACGCCTATAATCCCAGCACTTTGGGAGGCCGAGGCAGGCAGATCACTTGAGGTCAGGAGTTCAAGACCAGCCTGGCCAACATGGTGAAACTCTGTCTCTACTAAAAATACAAAAAGTAGCTGGGCATGGTGGCTGGTGCCTGTTATCCCAGCTACTTGGGAGGCTGAGGCAAGTGAATTGCTTGAACCTGGGAGGCGGAGGTTGCAGTAAGCCAAGATTGCACTGCTGCACTCCAGTCTGGATGACAGAGTGAGACTCCATCTCAAAAAAAAAAGACTGGGTGTGGTGGCTCATGCCTGTAATCCCAGCACTTCGGGAGGCCAAGGTGGGCAAATCACTTGAGGTCAGGAGTTTGAGACCAGCTTGGCCAACATGGTGAAATCCCATCTCCACTAAAAATATAAAAAATTAGTTGGGCATGGTGGTGGGTGCCTGTAATCCCAGCTACTCAGGAGGCTGAGGCACGAAAATCGCTTCAACCTGGGAGGCGGAGGTTGCTGTGAGCCAAGATTGCGCCACTGCACTACAGCCTGGGCGACAGAGCAAGACTCCGTCTCAAAAAAAAAAAAAAAAAAAAAAAAACGTGCAGGAAGAAATCCGTGTCCTTTCCTGACACCCTCTGCAGCTTCCCCAGGGTGCTGTCTCAGAAAGATGTGGGTTCCTTATGGTTTTGGGGGGTTATTGATGATTTATAACTGGTCTAGAGTAGACCTTGAAGACATATCATTTGTGTGGATAGAATCCGAAGAAGAAAAATGACAAATAGGCTTACTCGTGTATAGTTTTACATAAGGAAGTGGACAGATTTATTCATGAACAATGACTAACCTCCCCCTCTGTGGCTCGTCATGGGCTCCCAAGAAGTCTTCCATCCTTTTTCCCCATGTTAGTGGGAAATCCCAGATATGACTGTGGTTCCTACTAGAAATTGATACACTTAAATAGGTTTAGATAAAATAACATCTGGGAATGAAAGCAGATGTCCTTTGGTTTTAACTATTGGTTTCCTTGTAATTTCCCTACCCTTTCATTATAGTGGGGTCTGTATATAATGTAACATTTAGCATTCTGTAACATGGAATATGCCACATTTCTGGAACATGTAAATTAATGCCTGTAACTTGAAAATGCTTGAGTATGTATCATGGCAGAGTCTAAATGTATATGCAAAATACACTTAGGTAAAAACAAAGCTGATTTTATATACCTCTCAATGTAATTTCTCAGGATAATCTTATTAAAATCTGCCAGTGCACCTGCTTTGTACCTCAGGATCCCAGAGAATGGCACCTTTTTTGGAGGTTGTTTTGTTGTTGTTGTTGTTGTTGTTTGATACAGGTTCTTGCTCTGTCCCTCAGCCTGAGTGCAGTGGCACAATCACTGCTCTCTGCAGCTTCAACCTCGTGGGTTCAAGCCATCCTCCCACCTCATCCTCCCAGGTAGCTGGAACCACAGGTGTATACCCCCATACTTGGCTAGTTTTTTATGTTTTGTAGAGACGGGATCTCCACGTGTTGCCTAGGCTGATCTCAAACTCCTGGGTTCAAATGATCCTCCTGCCTCCGCCTCCTAAATTGCTGGGAGCCACCACACCCGGCCTTGGAGATTGTTTGAATTACTGCCTCTTCTCCCCGTTAGTGAGGGAGGGATTTCTGCTTCGGGTTGTAGGGATGGCTGAGTACCTGATGCTCGACACTGGACAGGTGAGATCAACAGCAGTTTCTCAGTCACATGTAGTCCCAGCCTAGAGGAGAACACAGCATGCCACACCTGGCCACCCAGGCCTGTACTCAGGGAGCAACTAGGGGCTGCAGGAGGCAGGCTTTATAGTACCAAGAGGTGGTCTTGGTACTACCCTCAGAGGATGTGATTGGCTTGTTTAAATAACTCTGCTGGCTGGCAGGGAACTAAAACCCACTTCTAAGGGCTAGGCAGACACTGTGCCTGGTCCTTGTGACTAACAGAGTGGCCGGGGGACTTTATCAGCAGAAGCACAGTGGAAGGGCAGTGTGTAGTGAGACCATTTGGAGCCCTCCTGATTTTCCCCAGACATCAAGGCAGAATGTAATATTGGCCTTAATTTTCAGCCTTGCACCGCAGTGGTTTTGTGCTGACTCACAATCAAGAGCATAGCCTGGGCCAGGCGGAGTAGTCATATTTTCCAAAAGGCTCACCACCTTTTCAATGGCTGTTAGGATTATGATGACAAGACCTTAGATGAAGCAAAGGGGTGTGTACAGCCTACACCAGGACAAAGTGATCACCCTATTAGAGAAGGTAGTCAAAGGGTGAGCTGTCTTCTGTCCTACCTTACTAACCAGTCTTGCCCGTCTCGAGTAGTTGGGATTACAGGTGTGAGTCATCGTGCCCAGCCAAGTTGTCTCTTTTTAGAAAGTGGTTCTTTCCTTTATCTTAAATTACTGTGGTTATCTCAATCCCTTCTCTCTGTCTGTTTAAGAAGGTCTTAGTAGGAAAATAAAGAGAAGCAGTCAATAGAATTTGCAGTTTGAACATTGCAACTAATTCAATATTATCTTCATCTGCCTCCTAAAATAGTAAATGAAACATAGTAGGCCCTTGAGAAATGTTTACTGAAATAAATGGCATCACCATTTTTATATATTCTAAGTATTACAAAAGTATTTGTTAAAATGTATGTATAGGCTGGGCAAGGTGGTTCACGCCTATAATCCCAGCTCCTTGGGAGGCCAAGTCAGGCGAATCACCTGAGGTCAGGAGTCCGACACCAGCCTGGCCAGCATAGTGAAACCCAGTCTCTACTAAAAATACAAAAATTAGCCGGGCTTGGTGGGGCACCTGTAGTCCCAGCTACTCCGGAGGCTGAGGCAGGAAAATCACTTGAAAACCGGGAGGCAGAGGTTGCAGTGAGCCAAGATCATGCCACTACACTCCAGCCTCCATCTCCAAAAAAAAAAAAGTATATATACATATGTATGTGTAAATATGTGCATGTAACTATGAAGTATTCTCTTGTAGCCATCCCAACCTCATTATTTATTTCTAATGGCCTTTATTTTTTCTGGCATCAAGTAGGTACAGACAGTATATTACATAATGAGGACATGAAGAGGAGAAATGATACTAAGTCAACTCTAACTTTGTCTTAAAACTTTTTTAGTTTTCAATAAGAAAAACATCATCTTTGGTACAATGACGGAATTGGATTGGGAACTTGCCATATATATATATATATATATATAATTTTTTTTGAGATGGAGTCTCGCTCTGTCGCCCAGGCTGGAGTACAGTGGCGTGATCTTGGCTCACTGCAAGCTCTGCCTCCTGGGTTCATGCCATTCTCCTGCCTCAGCCTCCCGAGTAGCTGGGACTACAGGCGCCTGCCACCACGCCCAGCTAATTTTTGTTTTAATTATTATTTTTAGTAGAGACAGGGTTTCCCTGTGTTAGCCAGGATGGTCTCGATCTCCTGACCTTGTGATCCGCCCGCCTCAGCCTCCCAAAGTGTAGGGATTACAGGCGTGAGCCACCGCACCCGGCCGGAACTTGCCATATTTTATTGGAGGCAACCTCAAGCTGTGTAGAATGCTTTTCTATTTGTATTAACAAGAAAGTTGTCCACATCTCATGACACGAATCCCAATTCTAAGAAAGCAAAATTGATGGTAATTAAATGTTGCAGATTTATTTTATGTAGTGCTTGTTTCAGGAGACGTTTTTGTAACAATTTATTCCTTTCTAGCTAGACCTGGATTCTTTCTAGCTGGGTTTGACCTGGATGCCTCCCAGCTAAGCTAGATGGCCAAGAGTGTCTGTTGAACTGTTTTCAGCATGGGGCTCTTCCTGTGTCGTTAAGATAGGACTAGGAACCCTGAAGCACATGATCATCTTTACTTGCAGGTCAGGAAGCTCTCCCACAACCAGACGGAGAACTATGGGAGACGGACTCTATTACTATGTTGCTGTTCACTGTGGCATAGTCAACAAGTTGTGTGGTTACTCTGTGGGCCCTGCAGGCTGTTGAACAATCCCTCTACTGACTTCTGTTTTTTCTTTTTTAAAGCCATCAACTGGCTTGCCAGATCTCCCCTTCCTACCTATTATTTAGAGACTTAGGCTTAAGATGCTCCCAAACAAACCCCTACCAGCAGGAAGGGAAAGCCATAATTTATATATCTTAGCAACTTAAGCAATAGTAAAAAGAGATTTTTTTTTTTGAAGTGGCAATCCTGAAAATGTTTACAAAGACCTCCAAGTCTGGGGGCTGGGGGGAGAAAGGGAAAGAACAGGAGAGAATATCTTTAATTTCATCATCCTGGGAAGAAAATAAACTATCCCTAAAGAGTTTATATACATATAAAAATGTGTGTATATATGTATAAATACATATATATGTGTGTATATATATGTGTATATATGTGTAAATACGTACAAGCTTTCAACCACCTTTTATAAAGCTTTTCAGACTCTGTGTGTTGGGTGGGTGGTCAACTTAGAAAAAGTAAAAATGCATGTGATAACAACTTTTTAAAATGTGCTGAAGGGCAAGTAATAAAATCTCTCAGCCAGGAGTGGTGGCTCACACCTAGCACTCAGGGAGGCTGAGGCAGGCAGATCACGTGAGCCCCAGGAGTTTGAGCCCATCCTGGGCATCATGGCAAAACCCTGTCTCTACAAAAGAAAAAGTATAAAAATTAGCCAGATGTGGTGGCACCCACCTGGTGTCCCAAGTGCTTGGGAGCCTAAGGCAGGAGGATCATTGAGTCTGGGAGACGGAAGTTACAGTGAGCTGTGATCATGCCACTGCACTCTAACCTGGGTGTACTCCAGCTGGGTAATAGAGCAAGGCCCTGTCTCAAAAAAAAAAAAAAAAAAAAAAAAAAACTCTGTCTTTTACTCTCAGAACTTTAGTCCCAGAGGCAACTGTACTTCAACTATGTTTATCAGTTTTTCTGAATGTGTTCGGGGACAGCCTGGTATATGCCAGCATGTTTGTGCACACACACACAAATATACATACTTTTTATATGTTTTTGTGTATATGTACTCTTCTTGTTACTTCTCTATACAAATAGGAGCACACTCTGTGCCTTGATTTCTTTTTAACCTAACTATTTCCTGGAGAATGATCTATGCACAGTAGATCTACCTTTTTTTGGGGGGGGGGGGCGGGCAGAGTTTCGCTCTTATTGTCCAGGCTGGAGTGCAATGGCAGGATCTCGGCTCACCACAACCTCGGCCTCCTGGGTTCAAGCGATTCTCCTGCCTCAGCCTCCTGAGTAGCTAGGATTATAGGCATGCGCCACCATGCCTGGCTAATTTTGTATTTTTAGTAGAGACGGGGTTTGTCCATGTTGGTCAGGCTGGTCTCAAATTCCCTACCTCAGGTGATCCACCTGCCTCAGCCTCCCAAAGTGCTGGGATGACAGGCGTGAGCCACCAATCCCGGCATTTTTTTTTTTTTTTGAGATGGGGTCTCGCTCTGTCGTCCAGGCTGGAGTGCAGTGGCACAATCTCAGTTCACAGCAACCTCAACTTCCTGGGTTCAAGTGATCCTCTCACCTCAGCCTCCCAAGTAGCTGGGACCATGGGTGTGGGCCACCATGCTTGACTAATTTTTTAGTTTTTAGTAGAGACGGGGTTTCACCATGTTGCCCAGGCTGATCTTGAACTTCTGCGCTTAAGCAATCTACACGCTTCAGCCTCCCAAAGTGCTGGGGTTTACAAGCATGAGCCACCTCACCCGGCCTACCTCATTTTTTAAATAGCTCTTTAGTTTTAAACCTAGGGATAAAGAAAAAATAAACAAATTAAATAACTGTTTAGTAATTCATTATATGGATGTAACTCTAATTTATTTAACCAGTCTTTTATTAATGGCTATTGAAGGAAGATCCCTTTAAAACTACTTCTTTATATTGAATCTTAATGAATGACTTTAAAGCCAATTATATATAAAAGTTGTAAGCATATGGGTAGGTACTCTTCTATTTTAAAGAATTTTGCATTCTATTTGTTTTTTTAAACCATTTTCAGAGTTGTCTTATGAGGACTGTGTTTTAAATAGCAGCCTCAAGGTACTGATTATGATTTTGGTCTTATTTATTTATTTATGTTTGAGACAAGGTCTTTGTCCCTCACCTGCTGGAGTGCAGGGACATAATCATGGCTCACTGCAGCCTTGACCTCTCGGGCTCAAGTGATCCTCCCACCTCAGCCTCCCAAGTAGCTAGGTAGCTAGGACCACAGGCACATACCACCATGCAATTTTTTTTTTTCCCCATAGAAATGGGGTCTCTCCCTGTGTTGCCCAGGCTGGTCTCGAACTCCTAGGCCCAAGCAATCCCCCCACCTCAGCCTCCCAAAGTACGGGGATTACAGACATCAGCCACTACCCCGGCCCTGATTATGTCTTTAGTCAGTAGCATACAATTCTAAGAATCCTAGTAATTACTGGGGGAAGGTGATAGGAATGGTATTTGCAAAGGTGGAGGTTGCTTCTGGAAAATGAAGCAGGCCTGTTTTAAAAATATATCCATCATTTGAAACCTGGCATTTTACCCTAACAGAGTCACCCAGAGACAGTTTTAAACAGTTTCTGGTTTATATTTCAGGGAAGCTGGATATTTTTGTGTGATTTCTTTTTTTTGAAGCCATAGAACCCTAGCTTGCTAGTTTGAAAGGCTCAGTTGTTAAAACCTCTAAAACTTAAGAATGAAAAAATAAAACACTGATCATGTACATTTTGTGTTGTAAGTTTCTTCGTTTATTCATTTTTTCTGTCTTTCTTCCTTTGTTTTAAGTAACAAACTCCTGTGGTACTATCCCTTTAAGTATTTTAGTGATTTTATTTATTTTTATTTTGTGAATATTAAAGAGTTTAACTCAAAAAGTTTATATGCTACATATATACATTATAGGATTTTAAAAACTGAAATAGAGATAATAAAATCATTAATTTTTAAGTTAAAATTTGTCCTAACCTTTAATCAAGCAACCTCTCGAAAGAAGATTAAAAATTAATATATTTGATATCTTTATGATGCAAGGACATAAACAAAATTGATATATGTCCTTTTCTTTCCGGAGAAAGGATTTCTGCTATTATACTTCAGTAAGAACATCAGCATCCATAGCCTTACGTATTACTGAAGCGTTGATGTTTCTTTTTTGTGAAAGCAGTTAGGAGTGCAGAAAGACCAGCTGGGCACAGTGGCTCACGCCTGTAATCCCGGCACTTTGGGAGGCCGAGGTGGGCGGATCACGAGGTCAGGAGTTCAAGACCAGCCTGACCAACATGGTGAAACCCCATCTCTACTAAAAATACAAAAATTAGCCAGGTGTGGTGGTGCGTGCCTGTAATCCCAGCTACTTGGGAGGCTGAGGCAGGAGAATCGCTTGAACCTAGGAGGCTGAGGTTGCACTGAGCCGAGACTACACCACTGCACTCCAGCCTGGTGACAGAGTGAGACTCCATCTCCAAAAAAAAAAAAAGGAGTGGAGAAAGACCTACTAGTTGATCTGGTTTACCTACTTTACCTACCAGCACTCAGGAGTCACACACTGGTTGAACTTGATATTTGTTCAGTCCTGTCACCTGACTCTGCACATACTTAAAATAATTGCACACAATCTTGTGTTTGAAAAACCTAAAAACATGATGTGAATACGTGATGATTGCTTTTTGGAGGATGCAAATGACCAACTATGTCTGTTTCACAAGTTGTGCCATGTTTCCAAACTCATTTTGGCGATAGATCTCAAGAACATCACCTGAGTAAGGGATGGAGAAAATTCTGGAAGTGCTGTGTAATTGAGAATACCTGAAAAGAGGAGGAAGAAGGATTTTTAAATAGTTTTTTGGGACACAGTGGCTCATGTTGTCATCCCAGCACTTTGGGAGGCCAAGGCAGGAAGTTCACTTGAGGCCAAGAGTTCAAGAGCAGGCTGGCACTATAGGGAGATCCTGTCTCTATCAATAAGTAAAGAATTAAATAAACAAATAATTAAATAGTTTTTTAAAATTGATTTGATTCATGGTTTTACTGTGACACTGGAATCTGCAGTCTTGTAAGGAAACTGAAGTAACAGAGGGAAACATTTCCTGGTAAAAATAGAAATAATTTTGTGGTGAAAATCGTGTACCAATTTTATAGTTAGTGTACTATAATAACTATTAAATAACTTAAAATTTATTTTGCTAATTTAAAGCCCATAATGGTAGTTTTTTCCCCCCTCATTCTGTGATAAATATGAAATGTGCCAAAGGAAACACATAGTCACCAAGTCATAACGAGACAGCATTTGAAAAAAAATTATCACAACATCCTAAGGACAAGCAGGGTTCTGTTCAGTTTAGGCTAGGAGTAGAAAGAAGAGGAAGAGAAAGATCACAGAAGTTGAGATTTACATATGGTGACTTGGAAATGAGAAGGAAACTTCTGAAGGTGAGGGAATTGGAAAGAACTTGTTTCTTCAAGCTTGGGAGGAATTACATGAAACACTCATGGCTCAGAATATTAAGGGGCTCAGAATAAAATCACAGGCAAGAGAAGAAAAAGATAACTGGAATTTGTCAACAACAGAGAAGCCATTCTTAAGTTAACTCTGCTTCTCCTTTCCTTCTCTCGGCCATCCTATCCCTTATCCCTTCTCTTTGCTGGAATTTTTAATTTAGTTGGGGCTCGGAAGGATTTTTTTTTTTTTTTTTTTTTTTTTTTTTTTGAGACGGAGTCTCGCTCTGCCACCCAGGCTGGAGTGCAGTGGCCGGATCTCAGCTCACTGCAAGCTCCGCCTCCCAGGTTTACGCCATTCTCCTGCCTCAGCCTCCGGAGTAGCTGGGACTACAGGCGCCCGCCACCTCGCCCGGCTAGTTTTTTAGTATTTTTTAGTAGAGACGGGGTTTCACCGTGTTAGCCAGGATGGTCTCGATCTCCTGACCTCGTGATCCACCCGTCTCGGCCTCCCAAAGTGCTGGGATTACAGGCTTGAGCCACTGCGCCCGGCCTTCGGAAGGATATTTTTGTCATGGACCCTGGCAATTGCTATGCTGGGTCATCATTGTACAGGGTTTCTGTTCCTAAAAACTCTTAGAGGAAATGGATTTAGTATTTTTAAAAAAGATAATTCCACTGGGCGTGGTGGCTTATGCCCATAAGCCCAGCACTTTGGGAGGCTGAGGCACGTGTATCACCTGAGGTCGGGAGTTCAAGACCTGTCTGGCCAACATGGTGAAACCCTGTCTCTACTAAAAATACAAAAATTAGCTGGGCATGGTGGCATACACCTGTAGTCCCAGCTGCTCAGGAGGCTGAGGCATGAGAATCGCTTGAACTAGGAAGGTGGAGGTCGCAGTGAGCTAAGATCACTCCAGCCTGGATGATAGAGTGAGACTCCATCTCAAAAAAAAAATAATAAAATAAATTAAAATTTAAAAAGATAATTCCTTCTAAAAGAGGAGGACTTCACTTTAGATGTGACTTCTTACCTGAAAGAAAAATTTGATATGCTTCCAGTGGAGGATGTGCTGTAAATATAGAGAAACTAGCATATAGAAAAAAATAACTTGTAAAAAGTGATGACATCGTGTAGTCTTCACTTCAAATATATAGATTTAGCATGTGGAATTGAAGGAACAGTTGCCCATCAGTAGGAATTCATGTCTGGCTTTACTTGTTTGTCTTAATTCCAGTACACTGGAAACAAACTGATTTTCTAGAAACTGTGGCTCCTTTCAGAAGCAAATCTGACTTAGGGTGTCAGGGGAAGTAGAGCCCACTCTTTGTTTTGGTTGCTTTTGCAGCTACTTTCCTTTTACTTCAGATATCAAATTATGAACTAACTAGGCAGGAAGATGTGGAGGAAGCCCTGTGTCCTGTTCCTGTACCCCACAAAGCAGACAGTGTTAGGATGTTATCATTTGGACAGTGGGAAGGAAATAAATTGAAGAAGAACTCCAAACTGTACAACTGACATCAGTAAGGAGTCCTTGTTTCATTATCAGAAATCTAAAATTGGCTGCATATGGTGGCTCACGCTGGTAATGCCTGCACTTTGGCGAGACTGAGGTGGGAGGATCACTTGAGCCTGGGAGTTTGAGATCAGCCTGGGCAACGTAGCAAGACCCTTCTCTATTTAAAAAAAAAAAAAAAGAAATCTAAAGTTATCTAGGTAGATTCAAAGGCTGCCAGCAATTGTGTGGGAAAATAGTGTAATTGTTTTAGAAATGAACATGTAAAATGTGGATCGTGGATTTTGCTGCTAAACCCATTATCTTTCCTTTAAAATCTCCCTTGTTGTAATATTTGTTTCAGTTCATGTCACCCTCATTCTGCTGGTGACTTGGACTTGACACCTTGACGTCTTTCATAAGTGTTTCCTCCTCACCCGTTTACCCTAAGTCCTGATGATTTTTCTTTCTTTTTTTTTTTTTTTTTTTTTTGAGACAGAGTCTCACTCTGTTACCCAGGCTGGAGTGCAGTGACTCAGTCTTGGCTCACTGCAACCTTCACCTTCCTGGTTCAAGCGGTTCTCCTGCCTCAGCCTCCTGAGTACTGCAACCACCGCCTCCCGAGTTCCAGTACTTCTCCTGCCTCATTCTCCCTAGTAGCTGGGATTACAGGCACATGCCACCACACCGGGCTAAATTTTGTGTTTTCAGTAGAGACAGGTTTCGCTCTGTTGGCCAGGCTTGTCTCGAACTCCTGGGCTCAAGCCATCCACCCACCTTGGCCTTCCAAAGTGCTGGGATTACGGGCATGAGCCACCACACCTGGCCCTGATTTTGCTTCCTCTTACGTCCATCCCTTTCTCTCAGTTTCTGATGTAGCCACCCTGGTTCAGGCTACCTGCACCATTGAAATTCAACACCTGTTGCTTTCTGATACCATTTTCATTTATTTGGTGAAAAATTCTTGAGGGTCCATTGTGTGTCGGGCTGTATGCTGAGGATTCCGCTGGAAAACACGATTTCAATTTCCTTGTCTTTGGAAATTTACATTTTAATGAGGGAAACAAGTCTACCACCAAGTGCAGTTTAGTGAGATAGTTCAAGGATTCAGAAGAGACACCAAAATCTCTGCTTGTTTCATGGCATTGTGTTTTGATTCATGTGGTTTTAATATTTAAAACTTTTTTTCTTGTTTTCAGATGTTCACTTTGTACTTTAATCCCTCTTCTATCCCTAATGGATGTGGCAACACCTAGTTACTATGTTCTTAATAATAGCCTTCCAAGTGATGTTTGACCAAGAACACCTTTCACCCCTCTCTTCAGACAAAATAAACCTAATTTCTTCACAGGTGCCGCAGCCCTATTACTATCTGAATCTATTACACTTAGGAGTCTAAAACAGTATCCAAATGGGCTGATTCAAAAAGCCTTTTAGAGCAGAGCTTCTCACACATAGACTGGGATTTTGTTACAGCATGGATCCTGATTCGGTGGGTTGTGGGCGGCCTGAGCGTGTGTATTTCTGAGGAGCTTCCGGGTGATGCTGCTACCACTTGGAAATTGAACATGTGTTGTTTTAACAGGGTTTTAGAAGATGTAAAGAGATAAGGAATTAAGATTAAAAACAAGTGGGGGTACATTTTCTTCTAGCTATATGGGTGGATCCTATAGTCTGTCCATCCTGTTAACTCTGATTTGCTCTCACTAATCTCAGTCAACAATCAACTATCCGGCGGGGTTGGCTCTTATCCCTGCACCCAGAGACAGTGAATCCTACCAGTGATCTAACCAGAAAGTTGCCGTCCTCTATCCACCCCTTATCCCTGGGGAGTTAGTCTCCTGCATGTCTTGGGGAGCTATGATAAGGTGTGCACCCACCCCCGGCCATTGAGTAATGGAAAACCCCGTCTTTAGCAGTGAGAGGTGTTCCTTTTGGCACTCTGCCTCCAGCCAACTGGTTTGTGTAACAGTTGGGCTCCAGGAATGCCTTCTGAGGCAAGTCTGTATCCTACCATGTATAATCAGGAATTGGCAGAAAATTTATCTTTAGCTTTTAAGATTCCCGTTAGAGAGTCTCATAACTTGTAACCTTGATGGTTGAGTGACCTGCCTGTGACCCACTGAAAGAGCCTGCCAGAGTGGAGTGCAACTGTCTCCTTATTCTGCTTGAGTGTTTTTCCTGCTGATTGTAGATCTTTTACTGGCTCCACCTGTGTACTCTTCTATTCTGTAGATATTCTTGTAGACTGAAGACAGAAAAGCAGTTGCTACAGGCAATTGGCTCCTGAATCTTTACAGCCAATACTAGAAGGAATTCTTTTCATCTCTTCTTAGGAAACTTTCCTGTGGAATTCCCCCCACAGATTGGATTGCAACAGTGGCTTTTAGATTCATGAGATCTATGTTAAAACAAACGGAGGAACCTTGATGATATCAGGCTGATGAGGAGGAATTGGTAAATGGCCTGGTTCTGTGGATTTTTCCAAGTTCAGCTTGTGTCAGAATCACCCGGAAAACATTAAACAAGCTTACTTGTTGTTTGCTAGGCCATGTGCCCCAGGTAGTTGTAATTGCTGGGCAAATTGCTGGGCCCTGTGCCCCTGGTAGTTCTAATGCAGTGGGTCTTAAGCATAATCTGAGAATTTGTAACATTTCCTCTTCCTCCCCATGTCTTGTAAACAGAACGGTGATGACCATAGAGCAGGGTACATGTTCACAATTGCACCTGCACTGTTGATTGTAGTCACCGTCATTACCTCCCAATCCTCATAGATTTGTTACTTGTTTTTTTTTTGTTGTTTTATACACTAAGCCCCAAGGAAACAGCAGTTCTTCTGGTATACGTGGCAGCCTTTTATGGTAAACCAGCCCGCTTTTTGTAAGGCTTCTTAGTTTATTCTAGGAGTAGAGACCTGATCTTCTTTGGGAGGGATATATAGAAGCATAGGATGGGAGCAGCTGGGAAACTTGCTTCCCACCCACCTTCTTATCATTAAAAATTCAAAAAATTAATTTGAGTTTTTGGCAGCTGAGATAGGGTGAAGGAAGGGAAAGTTGGCTGATCTGGGTTTTTTCATTCTTCCAAATCCCTTAGATATACCTTGTTTGCATTATGAAGATAAGATATTGATTTGGTTTTTGTTTTGCTAGCACTCCTTATTATTGAAGATGACTAATACCTGCTTTCTGTTGAACGCAGTTCAGGAGCATCCCAGGAGGAACAGAATCATCTTGGTCTTGGTGACCTTCCCTCTGATGAGGAGGAAGTCATCAACAGTTCTGATGAAGATGATGTCAGCTCTGAGTCAAGTAAAGGAGAGCCTGACCCTCTGGAAGATAAACAGGTATATTTTGGTACTTAATTGCTTCTTGACCTCCCCCTGTGCTTGGGAATGATATTTGTCTGCATGATGGGCATAGAAACCCTCATGAGTTTTCGTAAAACTTATAAAGCACTTTACAAATTTAAATTTAATTCCTGCTATAATGTGGCACCTAAAATATTCTCATGTTACCAAGTGTGTATCACTTAGAGGTTACTTAGTGATTTTTGAGAAATTATTATTATTATTTTGAGACAGAGTCTTGCTCTGTTGCCCAGGCTGGAGTACAATGGCACCATCTCAGCTCACTGCAACCTTTGCCTCCTGGGTTCAAGCCATCCTCCTACCTCAGCATCCCGAGTAGCTGGCATTACAGACATCTGCCACCATGCCTGGCTAATTTTTCTGTTTTTAGTAGAGACAGAGTTTCACTGTGTTGGTCAGGCTGGCCTCAAACTCCTGACCTCAAGTGATCCACCTGCCTCAGCCTACCAAAGTGCTGGGATTACAGGCATGAGCCATGGTGTCCAGCAAAGAAATTCTTTTTCCTAATGTCCAGTGGCTTTCTTTTTGATAACAGAACCCCGCCTTGGAATTGTTCCTGTACTGCTACCAATTTTTTGTAGATTTTTTTGAAATAAAGGAATTGTATGCATCTTTAGACTCAAATTATTTTGGGAAAGAATAAAGATGACTGTTAATAGTACATCATCATTTGCTTTGAAATAATGCAGTGTGTGTATGAGTTTGCGGGGAGCACCGCATACATGAAGATTGTCCATGTGTTCAGAGTTGTTTAAGATGCTTGAGGGCCGGGCACGATGGCTCACACCTATAATCCCAGCACTTTGGGAGGCCGAGGGGGGCGGATCATGAGATCAGAAGATCAAGACCATCCTGGCTAACACGGTGAAACCCCGTCTCTACTAAAAATACAAAAAATTAGCCAAGCATGGTGATGGGCACCTGTATTCCCAGCCACTCGGGAGGCTGAGGCAGGAGAATTGCATGAACCCAGGAGGCGGAGCTTACAGTGAGCTGAGATTGTGCCACTGCACTCCAGCCTGGGTGACAGAGCGAGACTCCGTCTCAAAAAAAAAAAAAAAAAAAAAAAAAAAAAAAGATGCATGATGCGAGGGTTCATTATAATGTCTGTCTAGTTTGGCAGATCTTTCATTTGAAACCACATTTTTAAAAAGATGTTATTAAAGGGAAAAAAGTTAGTACATCACCAATATCCCCAGGAATGTTACAGCAAGGTGGAATTTGAAAAGATCCATGCAGCATAGCAAGCCATGGAGAAAATTAGTGTGCCATAATTTCACCTAATTCCTGTGCCATAATTTTATCAATCTGTTATCCTTCCTGTTTAATACTTTTGCTCTGTTTAAATTTATTTTCAACCTTAAATGAATGGCCCATGTGCAGCAGTCTGAATTTAAGTCCCAGATCCATCAGCTATGATCTGGGCAACTTTGGGCCAATTCTTTAACCTTTTGGGACTAAAGGGTGCCATTTATAGATAAAAAAAGAATAGTACTCATAGAATTGTGAGGATTAAATAATTTGATACATGGAAAACATTAGAATACTGATGATATTGAGTATTATTAATAGCTCATAATAGCCATGATGAGCACATAATAGCTCAGTGATCATTTATTTATAGCTAGCAAGATTTCATTTCTATGCTCTGAAGTATTAAATCATGGTGTTGGGAGTAACCACTATAGATTACTTAGGCTAGTGAATTTGTAAAACCCCTAAGACAGATGAGTGACTCTCTTCTTAAAGACCCACAGCACTCAACCATGTGTAGATTTTACTTTGACTATCATGTAATTCCTTTTGTGTCTTGCTGGTGTCTGTCTTGCTTTAATCTGAAAGCTCATTTTCCATGTTGCAGCTTCATGGACATAGATTCTACAAATATTTGTAGAATTCACACTGTGTTCCAGGTACCACTGGCATTTACTAGAGATAAGCAGTACTCAGGTTCTAAGCTTTTATGTAGCCCACATTCTTTTCTTTTGAGACGGAGTTTCGCATTTGTTGCCCAGGCTGGAGTGCAATGGTGCTATCTCGACTCACTGCAACCTCTGCCTCCCGGGTTCAAGCAATTCTCCTGCCTCGGCCTCCCGAGGAGCTGGAATTACAGGCACCCATCACCATACTCAGCTAATTTTTATATTTTTAGTAGAGACGGGGTTTCACTATGTTGGCCAGGCTGGTCTCGAACTCCCGACCTCAGGTGATCCACCCACCTCGGCCTCCTAAAGTGCTGGGATTATAGATGTGAGCCACCGTGCCCAGCCTCAAATTGTCTTCTTGAGGGCCATAATTAAATCAATCCCGACTCTCTTTGAAAAGCAACTCCAAGTTTTTTATTTTCCTAGCAGACACTCTTTTCTATTGTTTTGGTCTAGTTGTTTGTTTTGCCTGAATCTTTTCCCATTTCTTTCCATATTTCTTGGAGCATTGACCAAAACTGGTTTCCACATTGTATCAGGGATCTCACTGATATATCGTATAAAGGAAGGATTAATCTTTAACCCAGCAGTGTTATGTCTCTTTCCAACACATCCTGTGATAACACCGCCTGGTTGACTCATTCATTTTGTGGTCAGTGGAGACTCCCAGGGTTCCTTCCTCTGCGTTTGTGCCTGCCTTTCCTTTCTCTTCCTGTATTTATATTATTATTTTATGTTATTAGTTGTGCTGTATTGCAGTAGCCCTGTTAAATCTTTATCCTTTTTTTTGTTGTTGTTAAAAAAAGGACTATTTCTTTAATCATGGACATTGTTTTTAGTGAAACAATAGATAAGACTTTTTTTAGTGAAACAGAATACAAATTTTTTTCATTATCTCAAGCATTTACCAAGCCTTTATGTGATTGTGTTACAGACATTCCCGTTATACTCATATTTTAAAATGTACAATAAATTATTGTACATGTTGACTGGTAACTCTATTGTGCTATCAAATACTAGATTTTGTTCATTCTATCTCTGTTTTTGTACCCATTAAATATTCCCAATACCCTCCACCCCAATCATGGACACTGAACATTTTTTACCTGATGCCACTAGTACTAATAATTTCCCTCCTTTAGACTTCTCAGCCACGCTAACGAATTTTCTCTCTCGGTCTCTTCATCTGGAACAACAATAGTAATAATAGAATAGTCTCTTTCTTTCTAGACACTTGTTAATCCATCTGGCCACAGCCTGGTGAATGCCTTTCTCTTAAGTAATTTGCTTTCATAGTGTTAAGAACACAGTCTTTGGAGTCAGATTGCCTGCATTCCCACCACTTACTAGCTCTGTGATCTTGAACAACTTACTTAATTTTACTTTGCCTTAGTTTCCCCGTCTGTAAAAAGAGGAGGAAAAAAAGGGGACACTTGACTTTATTTTCTAAGATTATTGTGAGTATTAAGTGATTATACGCTGTTTAGAACGGTGCTTAACACAAAGTGAATGCTTAGTAGATTTTTACCTATTATTGATTTTTTTTTTTTTTTTTTGAGACGGAGTCTTGTTCTCTCGCCCAGGCTTGAGTGCAGTGGTGTGATCTCGGCTCGCTGCAACCTCCACCTCCCGGGTTCACGCCATTCTCCTGCCTCAGCCTCCCGAGAAGCTGGGACTACAGGCGCCTGCCACCGTGCCCGGCTAATTTTTTTGTACTTTTTTTTAGTAGAGACGGGGTTTCACCATGTTCACCAGGATGGTCTTGATCTTCTGACCTCGTGATCCACCCGCCTTGGCCTCCCAAAATGCTGGGATTACAGGCGTGAGCCACCGCACCCGGCCTTTTTTTTTTTTTTTTTTTTAAGATGAAGTTTCTCTCTTGTCTCCCAGGCTGGAGTACAATGGTGTGATCTCGGCTCACTGCGACCTCTGCTTCCCAGGTTCAAGTGATTCTCTTGCCTGAGCCTCCTGAGTAACTGGTGTTACAGGCATGCGCCACCACACCCGGCTAATTTTGTATTTTTAGTAGAGACGGAGTTTCTCCATGTTGGTGAGGCTGGTCTCGAACTTCTGACCTCGGGTTATCTGCCCACGTTGGCCTCCCAAAGTGCTAGGATTACAGGCATGAGCCATCGCACCTGGCTGCTATTATTAATTTTTATGAAAATAAGCCAGCCAAATCTTAAACATCTCAAGTCAAGTTTTCTGTAATCTTACCAATAAACATATTGTTTCTGGCTTGCCTTTTCTTATCTATGAGTAAATATGAAACTTATTTACATGTAAGGTAGTATTTTGTTTTAATGGGAAAACTTGAAATTTGGCATCCTAAGACCTGGGTTTAGTCTTAGATTTGTCACTTACTAACTGTATGACCTTGGTTGAGTAGTTTTTTGAAGTCAGTTTATTTACACAAATATCACTTCACAATTGATTTCAGGTGACTTGAAAAAAAAAATGTGTGTAATACCAAAAGTCAAAAATTTTTTTTAAAGAAATCGGGGTGTCAGCATGTAAACAGTGCTGGAATCACTGGATATCCACCTGCAAAAGGATGACATTGGACCCCCTTCCTTTCAACATACACAAAAACTAACTCAAAATGGATTATAGACCTAAATGTAACAACTCAGGCCCAGTGCGGTGGTTTGACTGGGTGTGGTGGCTCACACCTGTAATCCCAGCACTTTGGGAGGTCGAGGCGGGCAGATCACTTGAGGTCAGGAGTTCGAGACCAGTCTGGCCAACATGGTGAAATCCCATCTCTACTACAAATACAAAAATTAGCCCAGTGTGGTGGTGCATGCCTGTAATCCCAGCTACTCGGGAGGCTGAGGCAGGAGAATTGCTTGAACCCAGGTTGCGGAGGTTGCAGTGAGCCGAGATCACACCATTGCACTCCAGCCTGGGTGACAGAGCTAGACTCCATCTCCAAAAAAAAAAAAAAAAAAGAAAGAAAGAAACTCAAACAGTAAAAAGATCAAAGATCAATCACCCAGGCTTAAGGATCTGAATAGACTAAAGAAGATATGCAGTGACCAATAAGCATGTAAAATGTAAAAAGGTGTTCAACATCATAAACCATTAAAGAAATGCAAAGCAAAGCTTCAGTGAGGTACCACTGCACACCTACTAGGGTGGCCATAATCAGGAAGGTGTACAGTAACGAGTGCTAGTCAGGATGTGAAGAAATGGGAGTCCTTGTAGGATCTAAAATGGTGCAGCCACTTTGGAAAACAGTCTGGTAACTCTGAAAAGTTTAAATATAGAGTTACCATATGACCTAGCAATGCTACTCTTAAGTGTCCATCCAAGAGATATGAAAACATATGTCCACACAACAACTTGTAGAGGAATGTTCATAGCAGCATTATTCATAATAATCAAAAAAGTGGAAAGGGCCAGGTGTGGTGGCTCATGCCTGTAAGCCCAGCACTTTGGGGAGGCCAAGGTGGGCAGATCACTTGAGGTCAGGAGTTCGGTAGCAGCTTGACCAACATGGTGAAACCCCATCTCTACTAAAAGTACAAAAATTAGCCAGGTGTGGTGGTGCACATCTGTAATTTCAGCTATTTGGGAGGCTGAGGCAGGAGAATCGCTTGAACCCAGGAGGCAGAGGTTGCAGCAAGCCAAGATCATGCCACTGTACTCCAGCCTGGCCCACAGAGTGAGACTCTGACTAAAAAAAAAAAAAAAAGTAGAAAGAACCCAAATACTAATCAAATGATAAGTGGATAAACTAAATGTGATATATTCCTGTAATGGAATAATATTCAGCCATAAAATAGGAATGAGGAATGACTGATAATGGGCATGGAGTTTCTTTCTTTCTTTTTTTTTTTTTGAGATGGGGTCTTGCTCTGTCATCCAGGCTGGAGTGCAGTAGTGCAATCATGTTCACTGCAGCCTCAACCTCGTTGACTCAAGTGATCTCTCGCCTCTGCCTCCTTAGTAGCTAGGATTACAGGTATTCACAACCATGCCCAGCTAATTGTTTTTTTTAAAGACATGGTCTTGCCATGGTTCCCAGGCTGGCATCCAACTCCTGGCTTCAAGCAATCCTCCTGCCTTGGCCTCCCAAAGCATTGGGATTATAGGCAGGGGCCATTGCACCTGTCCTGAATTGTATACTTTAAAAGGGTAAAAACATATTTTGTGGTGTATGAATTATTTCTCTACAAAGCTGTTATAAAATAAGCCTTGCTGAAGGAAAAACAGTAGTACTAACGGAAGATTTGTACAGAGTTATGTATATCATGTAGTCCTATTCATTAGCTGAGGATGGGCCACAAATTTGGCTTTCTAGCAACTCAGGAAAAGTCGGTGATATCAAGCTGGGTATGGTGACTCATGCCTATAATCCCAGCACTTTGGGAGGCCAAGGAAGGAGGATAGCTTGAGACCAAGCTGGGCAACATAGTGAGACCTTGTCTCTACAAAAAATAAATAAGATTAGCCAGGCGTGGCAGTGCAAGCCCCTGGGAAGTTGAGGCTACAGTGAGCTATATTCAGGCCACTGTACTCCAGTCTGCACTCCAGTCTGAGCAACAGACTGTTTTCTACCTATTGTAGAAAAAAAAAAAAAAAAAAAAAAACAGAAAAATTAAAAACAAGCCAGGTGTGGTGGCTCACACCTGTAATCCCAGGACTTTGGGAGGCCGAGGTGGACAGATCTGTTGAACCCAGGAGTTCAAGACCAACCTGGGCAATGTGGCAAAACCCTATGCCTACAAAAAAAACAGACACAAAAAATTAGGCAGGTGCTGTGGTTCGTGCCTGTAGTCCCAGCTACTCAGGAGGCTAAGGTGGAAGGATCGCTTGAACCTAGGAGATGGAGGTTGCAGTGAGTGGAGATCACGCCACAGCATTCCAGCCTGGTCAACAGGGAGGCCTCATCTCACTTAGGAAAAAACAAAATTGGCCTGGCTCTGTGGCTCATTCCTGTAATCTTAGCACTTTGGGAGACTAAGGCAGGTGGATCACCTGAGGTTGGGAGTTCGAGACCAGACTGACCACCATGGAGAAACCAACCCATCTCTACTAAAAATAAAAAAATTAACCAGGCATGGTGGCACATGCCTATAATCCCAGCTACTCGGGAGGCTGAGGTAGAAGAATCTCTTAAACCCAGGAGGTGGAGGTTGCAGTGAGCCGAGATCATGGCATTGCACTCCAGCCTGGGGTACAAGAGTGAAACTCAAAAAAAAAAAAAAAAAAGGAAAATTGATACGGATCTGACATAGGTACTGTTTTTCTTCATTTTGCATGAAGAAAAGGAGTTTTATACAAGTTAAGTAACTTGCCTTGGAACCCCATGTTGGGGTTTGTAACCCAATCTGTCTCTACTAACAACCTGGTACAGTCATGGAAGCTGAATGATGTCAGTGGAACATGTTGAGGTGAAATACCTAGCCATGCTGATTTGTCCTGTTCCCTTTTCTAAATTTTTATTTTTATAATTTTTGGTCTTTCCTTTCAGGGCTTAAATGCTTGTTTAAAAAGTAAGATGTATTCTACTTGTTTGTGGTTAGAATAATCATCCTCTTCATCTTTCTTATATATCGATTTCCTTGTTTTTTAAAAAAATCTTCTTTGTAAAGTAGCTCATATGATACATACTTTCATAAAGAAAGGGCGAAAACCTAAGGGAGCATTGTTTAGAGATTAATCATGATGTCACCTCATTTTTGAAATAACTTAATGATAAAGAGATGTTTCTCAGGCAAGTCTGGATGTTAACATTTTTTGTTTTTTATTAGAACTCTAGAGTAGGATAGAAGAGTCCTTTTAATAATTCCATTAAAAAGTAATAGATAGGCTGGGCAGGGTGGCTTCTGCCTGTAATCCCAGCACTATGGGAGGCCCAGTTGCTGGATCACTTGAGGTCAGAAGTTTGAGACCATCCTGGCCAACACAGTGAAACCCCGTCTCTACTAAAAAATACAAAAAACTAGCCGGGCGAGGTGGTGGGCGCCTATTGTCCCAGCTACTCGGGAGGCTGAGGCAGGAGAATGGCGTGAACCCTAAAGGCAGAGCTTGCAGTGAGCTGAGATCGGCCACTGCACTCCAGTTTGGGCGACAGAGCGAGACTCGGTCTCAAAAAAAAAAAAAAGAAAAAATACAAAAATTAGTCAGGCACAGTAGTGTGTACCTGTAGTCCCAGCTACTCGGGAGACTGAAGCAGGAGAATTGCTTGAACGCGGGAGGCGGAGGTTGCAGTGAGCCAAGTTTCCCACCACTGCACTCCAGTCTGGGCAATAGAGCAAGACTCTGTCTCAAAAAAAAAAAAAAAAAAAGGAATGGATAAATTTCACTGAACGTCACTTGTAGTGAACAAATGTGAAATGATAAGAACACAATTAAGAATTTACAAAGCTGGGCTAGCATCAAGAGATCGGAACATAAAACTAGATTTCAGATCAAAGATTCCGTTTTGGAATTTGTTTGACCTATTTTGTGACCTTGACAGTTATTTCATTTGTTTGTGGCTCATGTTTCAACTTCCACAGCAGTGTACTTTTGGGAGACGCTGTTATTTAACAGGAAACTGCTTTGAAATGCAATATAATTTAAGTGAGGATTTTCGTTAGCTGAAAAGTTGAGATGCCATGGGGTGTGTGTTTTTCCATCGCTGTTTGACTTGGGTCAGAATCAGTCATTGTTCTTACAAGTTGGAGATAATATAGAGCTTTTAATTTTTTTTTTTAATTTATATTTGACTTTCTGTCCACTTTGAAGATAGTAATCCATTGACTTATTTCTAATAATTTTTATACCTCTTTATTTAGCCCTGTAGCTTTCCTGGTTTAGAAGGTAAAATGGACAATGGAATATATAGACTCCTAGAACCTTAGAATTGGAAAAGACCTCAATCATTTAGTCCAACCTCCTACTCTTTTATGTGATTAAAGCTTTTAGTTCATTTGAGTTTGCATTTTCATGTTATGCAACACATCTTCAAAAGCAGTGTGCTCTGTCTTAGATTCTGAGAAGGTGGCAGCCATCCTTGTACACATTTGCTTATTCATAAATATGAATTGCACAGTGGACCAAGCAGCGTGCTATGTGCAGAAGGCTACAGGGTGAATTAGATCAGAGACTAGAGGGAATTCAGACATTTCGGCAAGTAAAAACAGTCTACTGGGTTAAGTCCTATAAACATTACATGAGCAAGAAAGTTATCTTGTCCTTTGAAAGTGGGAGGGAAAGAATATCAAGGCAGCCATCCTAAAAAAAAAGTTGGAGCGTTGTCTTAAAGAACGTGTGGAATATGAAAGGCAGAAATCTTCAGGGAGAAGAAGTGATCGGGAAACAAGTCAAGGCAAAAGGAAAGGTATATGCTCAAAGGGACAGACACAGCAGGGCAGAGCACGGCTGGAGTTGCAGCATGGTGGGGTAGATAGTACACAGTGTGGAGGAGGAGGCGGGAGGTTGGTGAAGGCAAGTGGACACATCGTGAAATGCCTAATATACTTGGCAAAGGAAACTTGGATCTTTGTTATCCATCTGTGATAGGGAGCTGCTGACATTTAGCCTGAGAACTAACCTGGTTATATTTGCATTTTAGGAATATTCTAGTGGCAGTGTACAGAAGGGGTTGCAGTGGAGTAAACACAGAGCCAAGGAAACCTCTTAGGTTGCTGTAATAGTGAGGGCAAGACGTAAGGAGGCAACATCGAAGGAGAGGAAAGGATCGTTTAAGATTTAAATCTTCAGGACACATTGACAGGACTTGACTCAGTTGTAATAATAAAAGGTGACTGGGGACAAAAAAGAAGAGTCCAGGTTTCTGGCATTAATGAGTTGGTATCTGCAGTAGCTAGTATGGGAGTAGCTGATGGATTGTGTTTAAACAGTGATTTGGAGTCATCAAATGCTTTATTCTTTGTGAAGCCTTTCCTGCTTGACACACCTCTGCCTGATTATGGTCTTTCTCTCCTTCAAGGTGGCAGCACTTTTCATAGTTGTGCTTATATATAGTTATTTATATATTCGGTTTGTTTCCCTTGTTCACTTCTTGAAGGATGGGGCTATTTATTTATTTATTCATTTTTCGACAGAGTCTCGCTCTGTCACCCTGGACTCACTGCAACCTCTGCCTCTCAGGTTTAAGCGATTCTCATGCCTCAGTCTCCCAGGTAGCTGGGACTATAGGTGTGCGCCACCACACTCAACTGATTTTCATATTTTCAGTAGAGACAGGGTTTCACCATGTTGGCCAGGTTGGTCTCCAACTCCTGGCCTCAAGTGATCCGCCCATCTCAGCCTCCCAAAGTGCTGGGATTACAGGTGTGAGCCACCGCACCCGGCCAACTAGGGCTATTGTTACTTATCATAGTTCTCTGTAGCCTTGAACTCCTGGGCTCATGTGATCCTCCTACCTCAGCCTCTTGAGTGATTAGGAACTACAGGCATGTGCCACCATGCCTGGCTATTTTTGTGTGTGTGTGTGTGTTTTTCAGCTCTCACTATGTTGTCCATGCTGGCCTTGAATTCCTGTCCTCAAGTGATCCTCCTGCCTCCCAAAATGTTGAGATTACAAATGTGAACCACCGTGCCCTGTGTAATTCCCTCTTCTGACATCTACTTTTAATGCTCCATTTTAAACCTACACAATCAGAATTTCTAAGACAGTACCTGGGAATCTGAAATTTAAGATCTGTGATTCTAATGATCACTAATGTTTTCAAATTTATGTGTAGAGCAGTAAATGGGCTGGCGGTAGAACTGTTTTATCTTACTAACTTTGCTATCAAATGATGGAAAGTCAGTTACGAACTTCAGATTTTAAAATGAAAGCGTAAAGATGGTACTGACTTCTTTCTCTTGAAAATGATCTCAGAATAACAGGGAGAAGAAATACACATTCTGTGCTCAATGACATCAGGAGACAATAGAAAACCCTGTCGACCTAATGGGAAAAAAAATGAGACATGTTAATATAAGTACAGAGTTTATGTGGGCCAAATTTGAGGACTACAAGCCTAGAGCATAGATTCAAGACTCCTGTTAGGAGCAGTTACAAGTGGGGTTTTTGTTTTGTTTTGTTTTTGAGACAGAGTCTCGCTGTGTTGCCCAGGCTGGAGTACAGTGGTGTGATCTCGGCTCACTGCAACCTCTGCCTCCTGGGTTCTAGTGATTCTCCTGCCTTAGCCTCCCTAGTAGCTGGTATTACAGATGCTCGCCACCACACCCGGCTAATTTTTGTATTTTTAGTGGAGACAGGGTTTTACCATGTTGGCTGGGCTGGTCTCAAATTCCTGGACTCAAGTGATCCACCCGCCTTGGCCTCCCAAAGTACTGGGACTACAGATGTGAGCCACTGCGCCCAGCCACAAGTGGGTTTTTTTTTGTTTTTGTTTTCATTTTTGTTTTTGAGATGGAGTTTCACTCTGTCACCCAGGCTGGAGTATGATGACACAATCTTGGCTCACTGCATCCTCTGTCTCCCAGGTTCAAGCAATTCTCCTGTCTCAGCCTCCTGAGTAGCTGGGATTATGGGTGTGTGCCACCACGCCCAGCTAATTTTTTTATTTTGGGTGGAGATAGGGTTTCACCATGTTCGCCAGGCTGGTCTTGAACTCCTAACCTCAAGTGATTCACCTGTCTTGACCAAAAGTGCTGAGATTACAGGCATGAGCCACCATGTCCAGCCACAAGTGGATTTTTTTTGTTTGTTTGTTTTGTTTTTGTTGAGACGGAGTTTCACTCTCATCACCCAGGCTGGAATGCAATGGCACGAGATCTTGACTCATGGCAACCTCCACCTCCTGGGTTCAAGCAGTTCTCCTGTCTCAGCCTTCCGCACAAGTGGAAGTGCACATACCTAAAAAATTAAAGGAAAAGAAGAGGCAATTCCTAAGCTGTTTATCAATAATTTTATATTAAAATACCATAAGCTATTTGATTGACTTTACATTGTTCTTTGTTTCACAAATTCTAGGAACATGGAGACTGGGTGGAGGCGGCTGGTCAGGGACAAAAATACCTTTAAACTGTTGCACCTGGGCATGGGGGTTGGTACATTACTGAAGTCTCATACTCATGTTTCTCTGGGCCTGATAAATTTTGCGTACCTCACATAGCTCAGATTGCTCTGAGCTGTTTTTCATTTCTCACACCATATGAGTAAGGGCTACCGTGCCCACCAACAATAGATAAAGGTTCCAGTTGGTCAACATCCTCACCGACACTAGGTATTTTTTAATTTTTTATTACAGCCATTGTGTGGGTGTGAAGTATGTCATTGAGGTTTTAATTTGCATTTCCCTCATAACTGTGTCCAACAACTTTCTGTGTACTTATTGGCCATTCTTATATCTTCTTCGGTGAAATGTTTCTTCACACAGTCACATCTTTTATCTCTTTAAAAAAATTTTTTTTTTTTTGTAAATAGTAGTGAGATCTTGCTTTGTTGCCCAGGCTGGTCTCAAACTCCTGTACTCAAGTGATCCTCCCACCTCAGCCTCCCAAATTGCCAGGGTTTCAGGCATGAGCCACCGCACACAGCCTTTTCGTTTGTCTGAATTTTGTTTTTTTTTTTTTAAGAGCCAGGTTCTCACTCTGTCGCCTAAACGAGTGCAATATTGCAATCATAGCTCACTGCAGCCTGGAATTCCTGGGCTCAAGTGATCCTCCCACCTCAGCCTCCCAAATAGCTGGGACTACAGGTGTGTGCCATCATGCCTGGCTAATTGTTTTCTATTTTTTTGTTTTGTGAAGACAGGGTCTTGCTATGTTACCGGGGCTGGAGTGCAGTGGCTCAATCATGGCTCAGTGATCCTCTTACCTCAGTCTCCTGAGTAGCTGGGACTACATGTGTGCACCACCATGCCCGGCTAATTTTTGTATTGTTTTTAGAGATGGGGTTTCACCTGTTGCCCAGGTCTCGAACTCCTGTGTTCAAGTGATCTGCCTGCCTTAGCCTCCCAAAATACTGAGATTACAGGCGTAAGCCACCACTCCCAGCCCTATCAGAGTTCTTAATGTATTCTAGCTACTAGTTCTTTCTCAGAATCATGATTTGCAAATATTTTCTCCAGTGTATGGCTTATCTTTTTATCTTCTTAATGATGTGTCTTTTGAAGCATAAACAATTTATGAAGTTCCATTTATCAATTTTTTTTTATCAGTTATGCTTTTGGTGTCATATCTAATAACTCTAATTCAAGATCATAAGGATTTTTAAAAATGTATTCTTCTGGAAGTTTACGGTTTTCACATTTTTAGTTAATTTTTGTGTGGCATAGCCTCCTCTACACAAGTCTGTGTAATGCAGGGCCTGGTAGATAGAGCAAGGTCCTAAGAAGGAGAGGAAAAAAAGGTACAGAGTAGAGACCTAACAAAAGGAGAGTGATAAAAAGAGGAGAGGAAACAAAGGGTAGATGCCAAAAATAAATTAACAGCTACTTAAAATTTCTGTGTAGAGATGGTACACATTTTAGCTGACTCCAGTAATCAAATGCGTCTACATCTATAGTGTGCCTGCATTTCTTTAAAGATACTGATGAGATCCCCTCTTGATCTTTAAGGGGTGTCACATTATTTGGAAATGAAGAGTCGGGGCTTCAGTTCCCTAAATGGTTTTGGTTTCTGTTTTTCTCATTTTTAATGCATTTATAATTTTAATTTTATGTTGTTGTTGTTATTATTATTATTATTATTTTTACTAACGACATGGTCTTGCTATGTTGCCCAGACTGGTCTCAAACTCCTGGGCTCAAGCAGTCCTTCCTCCCAACTTGGCCTCTCAAAGTGCTGGAATTACAGACATGAGCCACCATGCCAAGCTCATTTCTAATTTAAAATTTATACACTGTAGTTTGTAAACATTAAACTTTCTATCTACAGATTATATGGAGAACCCCATTGTGATAGAAAAGTTTGGACTTGCTAAAATATTTTTTCAAAATAACAGTTATCCTTGTGTGTGTATGTGTGTGTAGACACTTATGTATGATTATTTAGTGCTTGATACATGGTCTACCAGGTCAAAGTCAGACTGTGCTTAAGAGTGCAGTCTTCCTAAGGAATATAGAGCTATGTGTAGTTTAAAAGGTGAGTGATCACGCCTGTAATCCCAGCACTTTGGGAGGCTGAGGCGGGCGAATCATGAGATCAGGAGATCGAGACCATCCTGGCTAACATGGTGAAACCCCGTCTTTACTAAAAATACAAGAAAAAAATTAGCCGGGTGCGGTGGCACGTACCTGTAGTCCCAGATATTCAGGAGGCTGAGGCAGGAGAATCTCTCCAACCCGGGAGGCGGAGGTTGCAGTGAGCTGAGATCACACCACTGCACTCCAGCCTGGGCGACAGAGTGAGACTCCGTCTCACACACACACATACACAAAAGAATTTCATTTCAGCTCCTTAGAATAAAACTGCCTTGACTCTACGAACATATATCTAAAAGGGATTTTAAGGAAATTCGGAGAGCCTGTGACTGTAGTGTTGACTTATATTTGGTATAGATTGAAGAAGAGGCCTATTCAGACTATATTTAAGTTGTGAGTTAAAATACCTTTACTTAAGGTGAAGTTCTCATCTACATTCCTGTTGGATATTCACTAATTTCTTTTTTTTTAATTAGTTTGTTTGTTTGTTTTTGTTTTTGAGACGGAGTTTCACTGTTGTTGCCCAGGCTAGAGTGCAATGGCGTAATCTCGGCTCACCGCAACCTCTGCCTTCTGAGTTCAAGCGATTCTCCTGCCTCAGCCTCCTGAGCAGCTGGGATTACAGGCATGAGCCACCACGCCTGGCTAATTTTGTATTTTTAGTAGAGGCGGGGTTTCTCCATGTTGGTCAGGCTGGTCTTGAACTCCTGACCTCACGTGATCTGCCCTCCTCGGCCTCCCAAAGTGTTGGGATTACAGGTGTGAGCTACTGCGCCTGGCCAAATTCTTAAATTATTTGTACACACCCAAATAACTCTTCTTCTGGTATCTATCTGTAAGGGGCCATTCTCCCTGTAGCCTTTTTAGTTTGTGACTTCCATTTTGAACCACTGATGGTTGTGTCCTAGCAAGGTTCTGTAGCTACTCAGAGCAATTTATCAATCCAGCTAATGACAGTGAAGATTACTGATTGCTCTCAGCTACTTCTGTGACATGGTTTATCCCTCATCCAGTTCTCCACGTTTGCCATTTGAAATGTTATATAGTATGAACTGTGTACTAGTAGGAAAGTTACAAGTATCAGAGTTAAAATTCGTGTCTGAGGAGCTCATAACTGATCTTCATTATTCTTTTATGAGTTCATGCTCAGTGTGCTCTTATCCACAGGATGAAGATAATGGAATGAAAAGTAAAGTTCATCATATTGCCAAGGAGATCATGAGCTCAGAGAAAGTGTAGGTATCTAGTTTGCAATTCAGAAGACTGTTTTCCCCCCATTGGCACATTTAAAACATTTTTTCATTGCTGTTTTTTACAGGTTTGTGGATGTGTTAAAACTTTTGCATATCGTAAGTATCTGCTAATTTTTTTTTTGAAGTCTAAGAATATTCCCTTTTGTACTTTCCCTACCCCTAGAAGTTTTCAGCATTACTAACTTAATGATAGACATTTTCTAAAATGTATGTATTTCATGTATATGTAGATAAGATGATTTCTGAAAGAGTCTTAGTAGCTATATGTCCAAAGTCTTCAAACTTTATGTCTTCATAACAGTTTTTAAGGTGATAATATATTTTCTTAGGCATTTGCTGAAGATACTTGCTATTAGAGTTTTGCATTAGCAATACATGAAGAATATCATTATCATTATCCAAAAGTGTTTTTCTCCTATCTAAATAAGCTCCCAGAAACAGACTTGAAATAGATAATTTTCTTACTGTTTTTCCTTTTACCACCTCCATTTAGGAGAGATTAGAAATAGACATTTTTACAACTAAGTTTTAGTTGTATTTTCCGTTTTTTAAATTGTCAACTTTTTTTTTTTTTTTTTGGTTTGAGATAGCGTCTCATTCTGTTGCCCAGTACCATCTTAGCTCACTGCAGCCTTTCAACCTCCTGGGCTCAGGCAATTCTCCCACCTCAGGCTCCTGAGCAGCTGGGACTACAGGCACTCACCACCATGCCCAGCTAAGTTTTGTATTTTTTGTAGAGATGGGGTTTCAACATGTTACCCAGGCTGATCTCAAACTCACGGGCTCAAGTGATCAGCCCGCCTTGGCCTCCTAAAGTGCTGAGATTACTGGCCTGAGCCACTGCAGCTAGCCTATAATTATCAACTTGAACAGACTTGTTAGGAAAGAATTACGATGTGTGTCTGGGTGCATATTCATTTTTCTCATGCGCTCCTTTGTACTTGCAGGTTTTCACAAGTTTCATTATGCACTGGCAGTTAAAGTGCTTTTAGTGTTACTTTATTTCAATTATATTTAGGCAAGATATTAAGACTTAAGAAAGGGGTAAAACAAAAGGAAAAGGTAAATGAAACAATAAAAAAAGGAGTTGAAGTGACAGTTTACTTATGTGGTGGTATAATTATTAACATCATAAATTAGGCTTAATTGTGGAGAAATGAAAGGTTCATCAAATATACATCAATTTATGTCTTGGCAAACAGTATCATTATTTTCAGGTTTTCTTTGAATGGATACATATGAACATGAAAAGTGGGTTACACTTATGGATGATTCACATTCACTAAATGATTACCTGTGCTCTGTACTTGGTCCAACAGAAACCCAGGGGCCTTGCCTGGTGTGGTGGCTCACGACCGTAATCCCAGCACTTTGGGAGGCTGAAGCGGGTAGATCACCTGAGGTCAGGAGTTCGAAACCAGCCTGGCCAACATGGCGAAACCCCATCTCCACTAAAATACAAAAATTAGCCAGGTGTGGTGGCGTACCTGTAGTCCCAGCTACTTGGGAGGCTGAGGCAGGAGAATCACTTGAACCTTGGATCCAGAGGTTGCAGTGAGCCAAGATGGTACCATTGCACTCCAACATGGGTGACAGATCAAGACTCTGTCTCAAAACAAAACAAAACAAAAATAGGGGCCTGATTCCTATGTGAAAAATCTCTAGCTTTGGAAATTCTTAAAAAATTCTTAACCTTGCTAATTTGTTTTGAGAAAATATTTCCCTGTGAATAGTTTCTTATGTTGACTTTTGGCTATATTGGTAATATTGGTAAGTTCTCTCTTTCTCCTTTTTTTTTTTTTTTTTTTTTTTAATGAGTCAGAGTCTCACTCTGTCACCCAGGCTGGAGTGCAGTGGCACGATTTCCACTCACTGCAACCTCTAACTCCTGGACTCAAGCGATCCTCCCACCTCAGCCTCCTGAGTAGCTGGGACCACAGGCATCCACCACGCCAGGCTGATTTGTTTTATTTTTGGTAGAGATGGGTTTTAGCCACGTTGCCCAGGCTGGTCTTGAACTCCTGAGCAATCTGCCTACCTTAGCCTCCCAAAGTTCTGGAATTACAGGCATGAGCCACTATGCCCAGACAGTTCTCTTTTGTAATAGATTTTCTTTTTTTAATGATAGGACAAAGCTAGGCATGGGTAGCACACACCTCTAATCCCACCCACTCAGGAGGCTGAGCCAGAAGAATCCCTTGAGCCTAGGAGTTCAAAACTGCAGTGAGCTGATTGCACCACAGCATGCTAGCATGGATGACACAGCAAACCCTCTTTTTTTAAAAAAAAAAAAAAAAAAAAAAAAAAAAAAAAGGACATTATTTTGTCACCCTAACAAATTTGTTGAGTGTCAAGCTTATTGTCATTTCATATAAATTATAATATGTCTGATAAATAAGTGACTTTTCAGAATGAATTTCTTGTATATTTGCTGCTCTTCCTTGAACATCCCCACCACACTGTAGACATGTGATATAATTAAGTACAAGTAATAGGAAGGTTTTTTTTGGTTGTCTTATTTGCTCTCTGATGGGAGCTAGACTTAGTAAATAGCTCTGTAAAAATATTATGTAAATGTGTGAATAGTATACATTAAAAAAATATTTGGGCTGGGTGCGGTGGCTCACACTTGTAATCCCACACCTTGGGAGGCCAAGGTGGGTGGATCACTTGAGGTCGGGAGTTCGAGACCAGCCTGACCAACACGGAGAAACCCCGTCTCCACTAAAAATACAAAAATTAGTCGGGCATGGTGGCGCATGTCTGTAATCCCAGCTACTCAGGAGACGGAGGGAGGAGAATCACTTGAACCCAGGAGGCAGAGGTTGCGGTGAGTCAAGATTGCGCCGACTCGAGATTGCGCCATTGCACTTCAGCCTGGGCAACAAAAGCAAAACTCCATCAAAAAAAAAAGTGTGTGTATATATATAATATATATATAATATATGTTAATATATATGTATAATATGTTAAATATATATAATATGTTAAATATATAATATATATGTTAAGTATATATAAAATATATAATGTATGTTATATATATTTGGAAGGGTTTTTTTTTGACAAAGATGGACTGGCTATATAGTATTAGCAAGGAAGCATCTTTGCTTCACTAATTTCTTTAGGTGGAGATATACATCCCCTTGAAAATTTGAGAGGCTCAATAAAATCCATAGAGGCAGAGGCAAGGCTACCCTAGGCATCCAGATGTCTGTTACTAAGTAGAAAAGATTTTTTTTTTTAATGCATTGTAAAGGACTTTCTCAGTTCTCATGTTTTTTTCCGTGTTAAAATCACTTCATCCTGTTTTACTGAATACACCCTGTCTTTTGAGTCTTGTGAACCATTTTCAGCATTTCTTCTTTAGTTGTAAAGAATCTTCCTCTAGCTTCTATTGACATGGCTACCAAACCTTCACTCTGGAGGAGCTTCTTTCACGTGAGAACTGTCCTTCACTGAATGAAGCTCATTGTTCAGAGTACCTTTGTTTTGCTGCTGAAGTGTTTTCCCTACCTTGGTTTGGTATTTCCTTCTCTTTAGATGCCTCTGTTTCACAGTTCTCTTTCCAAGCCTTCAGGGACTTGTGGAGAGAGGGAGGGAAGGTGACTCGTGGATCTTAAATGATGTTCATCTGATCATTTAACTTAACCAAATCTCCTTTAGTTAAATAAATGGTGTTCTGTTGAGTGCTCTTTATGTTCCTTCCAGCATGCTATGTTACATCAATTATCTGTTTTAACCTTCATAACAACCCTATCAAGTAGATGTTATTCCTATTTTTTTCAATGAAGAAAGTAAGCTAATTGTCAAAAATAACCCACTATTTAATGGCAAAACCAGACTTTGAAGTCTGGTCTGTCTGACCCCTTGTACTCAGTTGTTCTTTAGTAACTGATTGAAAATTATTATTTGAAATCTCTACCATGCTGTATAGAATATAGTATATCTTTGGATATATTAGCTTGCTTTCAGAATTCTTTTAGTCGCCCTGGAAACGAGAGAAACTTGTTTTTCATCTTCTAAAGATGAAAATGAAGCTAGATCTTGGTCACTTAGAGATACTATGATGATTGCTTGTTAGTGTTATTAAAGGAGATTAGAAACTAGACATAAAAGATTGCTTTCAGTTATGTTTTCTACAGTTTTGCATTGATGATTATGCACCACTGATGATTACATACCGTATCACCGGGTCTACATATAGAGAGGGAAGAATAATTTCATTGGGAAAATATTTTCATTTTAAAAACAAAGTCAAATGGTTAATGTGGGGACTTTCCCACGTCTACTTTTACTTCATAGTTTCACACTCATTTCTGCATATTTATCATAGCACTTTGACCCCCACAGCTGCTTTGCTTTTGCTTAAAGTGAAGTGATTCCTGGTGTCCTTCATGAGGACAGGGAACCTTGTAGAGCTCCATGTCTGTCCATATGTTCCTTTGGTCTTTGTAATTCACTGGGTCATGGTAGTAGTGCAGTAATGCCCTGAGGTCAGGCAGCTGGGTCAGGACAGCTGGTAATTAAGTCACATACCTCTTGTTGGTGCTGGAGATATAAAGCCTGACCCCATGAACAAGGCCATCTGTTTTGTGCTTCATTGCCTCAGATGCTCGTACTTGATTTTATTTGCATTGATTTTTTGCTGAGGTCTTCCCTAAGTGATTCAAGCTGGCAAGGCTGATATGTTAATATCTCAAAAGAATTAAAGATCAACTTAAAGTTGATCTGATTCTTATTTGTAGGTTTTGGGGAATTAGTAAGAATAATATTATCATATGCTTCATAATTCAGAGGCCCATTTCTAGTTCTACAAATTCCACATTAAACAAGCATTTGCTTTTTATGACCAGAAACTACAGTGTAGGTGGTTCAATTTTGCATGCAGAATATTCGGTAGGTTTTGTTTTAAGGATGAAGTCTAGGTACTTGATGCCAGCAAACTCTACAGCTAACTAACATTTTCACACTCTTAACTCCTCCCCCCACTACTTTAATATTTTTTTTTACCTGGCTTTTCCAGTGTGAAAAATTAAACTCTGGATCTAACTTTTGAAGGGCTAATCCTGCTGTCTTGCATCCTCACTGATTTCGTCAAGGTTTTGGTGAATTTAGATTCTTCTGCCTCAAAATAGCTTTGCCTCTGGCTTTTAAGTGTCATCACACTTTCCCAAATTATCCTGGTTGTTAACATTTAGAAAAATAACCAGACATATGTTGTAATCATCCTTTTATTAAAAAAGGATGTCACCTCCTCCCAGTGGCACCAGTTTTGGCAGTGGTTGAGGTTCATGAAGAGCTGAGAAGTTAAAGATTCTGCTAGTGGTTCCTGTGTGAATTAGTTACATCTGGCAGTGGGGCCGTAGCACACAGCTGTCAGGAAATGGTGGCCCAAGAGGTGAGGGAATGAGACTAGGGCCAGGGCTGCTGCATGTGGTTATGGAGGCCATAACTGGGAGTGGAGCCCAATTATTCGATGACACTTGTCGAAGCAAAAGCACAGTATGGCAGGCTTTATTCAGGACTATCACAATAGGCTTAGGGGGCCTGGAGCAGGGGCTGATGCCTGTAATCCCAGCACTTTGGGAGGCCGAGGTGGGCAGTTCACTTGAGGTCAGGAGTTCAAGACCAGTCTGGCCAGCATGATGAAACCCCGTCTCTACTGAAAATACAAAAATTAGCTGGGCATGGTGGCATATGTCTGTAATCCCAGCTACTCGGGAGGCTGAGGCAGGAGCATCGCTTGAACCCAAGAGATGGAGGTTGTAGTGAGCCGAGATCGTACCACACTCCAGCCTGGGCAACAGAGCAAGACGCCATCTCAAGAACAAAAAACAATAGTCATAGGGACCACTGCAATGGGATTTTGCAGTAGTGGAGAAAGATTAGGCTCAACTCCAAATATATTATGGGCAAGTGGGAATTTATAGCCAAGGAGGAGCAAAGTGGGAGTTAGTGGATGGAAAATTACTAAGAAGAAACTTCAGGAGCAAGGGAGATTCTGGCTTAACCAACTTAACGGGATTCTTGTAGAAGACGGACCAGCCAGGATGATCATACATCACCTGGGCAATGGTAGAGGATGAAGAACCCGAACAATATCAAGGGTGGGAGGTTCTTGCTAAAACTGGATTTTGTAAGAAAGTGCACAGATGGGCCTAAGAAAAGATTCAGGAACCTGACTAGTACAGAATCTTTGTCAAGTGCTTACTTAGAATATGTAATTCTCTGACTGGGCACGATGGCTCACGCCTGTAATCCCAGCAGTTTGGGAGGCTGAGACAGGCAGATCACTTGAGGCCAGGAGTTCAAAACCAGTCTGTTCAACATAGTGAAACCCCATCTCTACTACAAATACAAAAAGTTAGCCAAACGTGGTGGCACACAACTATAATCTCAGCTACTCAGGAGATGAGGCAAGAGAATGGTTGAACCTGGGAGTTGGAGGTGCAGTGAGCTGAGTTCTCGCCACTGCATTCTAGCCTGAACAACAGAACAAGACTCTGTCTCAAAAAAAAAAAAAAAAAAAAAGGCCGGGTGTGGTGGCTCATGCCTGTAATCCCAGCACTTTCGGAGGCCGAGGCAGATAGATCACCTGAGGTCAGGAGTTTGAGACCAGCCTGGCCAACATGGTGAAATCCTCATCTGTACCAAAAAGTACAAAAATTAGCCAGGCGTGGTGGCGAGCGCCTGTAATCCCAGCTACTTGGGAGGCTGAGGCAGGAGAATCACTTGATCCCGGGAGATGAAGGTTGCAGTGAGCTGAGGTTACACCACTGCACTCCAGCCTGGGCAACAAGAGCGAAACTCTTTATCAAAAAAAGAAAGTAAGCCAGGGCGCTGAGGCTTACGCCTATAATCCCAGCACTTCGGGAGGCCGAGGCAGGCAAATCACCTGAGGTCGGGAGTTCGAGACCAACCTGACCAACATGGAGAAACCCCATCTCTACTAAAAATACAAAATTAGCTGGGCGTGGTGGCCCATGCTTGTAATCCCAGCTATGCGGGCAGGAGAATCGTTTGAACCTGGAAGGCGAAGGTTGTAGTGAGCTAAGATCGTGCCATTGCACTCCAGCCTGGGCAACCAGAGCGAAACTCACTCTCTCAAAAAAAAAAACAAAAGGTAACTCTCTGGGTTTCATGGCTATATAGTCTCAAAATTCTTATAGTCTTTATTAAGTGTACTTCTACTATTTTAATTATTAAATTTCTATTTTATACTGACATACTACTTATAATTTAAAAGAAGACATCATGGGCCATCAGTCCATTGCGAGCTGCCTAAAAACATCCAGTAGTACTGGGAAAAGCAGAGTTTTGCCTGGTGTGTGACAGGGGCGTCCATTTAGAGGCAGCCATCTCACTGGTCAGTTCAGTTTGTATTTGGCTGGTCTCTGTTAAATGTGTCTTAAATAAACAAGTTCCCTTTTTGGCAATGGTGGCAGACATATGGAATGCAGGGTCTGGCAAAAGCTGTGTCAAACCAGGTCCTTAAGTTACTTAGCAGCTAACATCACTGTCACTGTCATGGCAGAGGAAATACCTTCCAACTGGGAAACAAAAGTTATCTTGCTGCCAGGAGACAAATATAGTCATCATTTATTCTACCAGAAGAAAGAGTGGTGCTTATTGCTTTGCTGAGCAAGGAACTCTTGCATCCAAATTATATCAGTCACTAAACTGGTCAAAACAAAAGCAAAAAAGATAACCATAGAGGATGTTTAACTATTCTGCTTTGAATACATTATTCATGATGCATAAATAAATGTATTCTATAGCCCTGCCTGATAGCAGACAGCCTAATGATTTTCAAAAGTGTTAAGTGGCTTTATTTTATCATAGTAGATGTGAGTGCTGATTGAAGCAAGCTGTTGGGAGGTGAAATTTGGCTGATATCCATTTGGTTTCTGGAGATGTTCTGAGTGATTTTCTGGATTAGAGCTTATAATACTATGAGAACTAAATACTCTTATTTTATATGATACTAATTAGGTATACAAGATAGTCCTTTAGTTACTGGTATGAGTAGTTGGCTCCTTTGGGCTAATGTGACTGTTGGATCAATAAACTTAGTCCCAGGTACTGAGTCCTAAGTGAAGGGATTTTTAGCATTGATTAAGCATAAGAGGATTGGACTTCTTCAAAATAGCCATCCTTTAGAAAAAGAATCCTTTCACATACTTTAAGTTATCTGTGAGGTTTTTGGCTGTCCAGAGTTAAAAAAAAAAAAAAAATCATGGTTAATATACGTATTTTAGGGGCAGGTGTTGAAAAGATCAGTGGAAGGAACAGTATCTTTTTTGGTTGATTTCATTTGCCGGTAAATTCCTGAAGGGAAAGCATTTGGAAATAAAGGTAAGGGAAGATAAGGCCTATTAGTCATTTACCCAAACTTTGCTTTCAGATTTTAATTAAAACTGCTGTTTCTAAAATGGAAAAAAATCTTTGTTTTTGAATTCTCAAGGACTGTGGAACAGATTTCACTCTGTTTTACTTATATCTTGAGGCCCACCCTTAGGGGACAATGAAATCTAGGCAAATACTTATCTCCTACCCTACCCTTTCCAAGTCCTCTGGAGTAATAGGGTGTGGTGGTATTGACATATATTAAAACATGGTACAGATAGTCTAGAGAACAGTAAATGAAAAATAATATGTGAAGAGAAAGATTCTTTTTTTTTTCCTTTTTTTTTTGAGACAGAGTCTCGCTCTGTCACCCAGGCTGGAGTGCAGTGGTGCGATCTCGGCTTACTGCAAGCTCTGCCTCCCGGGTTCACGCCATTCTCCTGCTTCAGCCTCCTGAGTAGCTGGGACCACAGGTGCACGCTGCCACGCCTGGCTAATTTTTTGTTTTTTTGGTAGAGACGGGGTTTCACTGTGTTAGCCAGGATGGTCTCGATCTCCTGACCTTGTGATCCGCCCGCCTCGGCCTCTCAAAGTGCTGGGATTACAGGCGTGAGCCACTGCGCCTGGCCAAGAAAGATTCTTATTTGTGAAAAGTGTAAACCCTGGTGAATTTATTGAGAGGTTGGCAAGTGGGAGGGGAGAATTTCAGGTCCAGAGTTAAAATGTTTCATTAATTCTAAGTGCCAAATGCATTGCAAAACAAGTTTTATGTGCAATATCTAATTAAAGTCTCATAACTATTATACTTACTTAGTAGATGAGGAAAATCAGGCTGGCCCGAGGAAACACAGTAAATAAGGAACAAGGGCTTGGATCCAGGATTCTGATTATCAAGCATGTGCCTGCCAGTCACGGTGGTTCATGCCCATAATCACAGCACTTTGAGAGGCCCTAGTGGGAAGATTGCTTGAGCTCAGGAATTCAAGCCAGTCTGAGCAACATGGTAAAACCTCGTCTCTACAAAAAATACAAAAATGAGCCTGGCATGGTGGCACACGCCTATAGTCCCAGATACTCGGGAAGTTACCATGAGCTGAGATTGGGCCACCGCGCTCCATCCTGGACGACAGAGGGAGACCCACAACACGTGCCTCTCTCCACATGCCTCACCTAGGACGCGCCAGCTGTGGGGAAATGATAACTGAAAGTGGACAGTGGGACTCTTAAATCCAGAATAAAATTAGCTAAGATCTCCTGGGCACTTTTAAAATAAATGGATTGTGTTTATATTGATGGTATTGGAATAATTCTAAAGACTATTTAGAATTTTGTTACAATTTCCAGACACCCGCTTAGTATAATTGCTAAGTTTAGAGATCAAACTAAAAGGTTTAAGATAAATATCATTTGGTATGTTTGAATATCAAAGAATCGTCTCAGCCACTATTTTTTATTTTTAATTTCCTATCTAGGTGAGTGGGGTAGGAGGAAGGGGGTACTTTCGATTTGTAATTCTGCATGGGAAATACAGCTGTGCAATCCGTATCATTTTAGGGAAGAGGGGGACTGGGGATGAAAGCTTGTTATCAAGTTATATGTGTATGTATTGTTTTTTCTGCTCTGGACTGTAATAGGATTTCCGGGATGCAGTAGCTCATGCTTCCAGGCAACTTGGGAAACCAGTGATTGAGGACCGGATTCTAAATCAGATCCTATACTACTTGCCTCAGCTGTATGAGCTCAACCGGGATCTCCTGAAGGAACTGGAGGAAAGAATGTTGCACTGGTAAAAATGGACTGTTTTCAGATTTTCCTAGTGTTTCCAATTTTAGATGAAGCCATAAGGGCCGTACATGTGACAGAGATGTATTGTTCATTACAGTGAGTTGCTTCAATATATTGTCTTTGCAGTTACCCATAGACTGATTTTTTGTTTTGTTTTGTTTTTGAGATAGATTCTCACTCTGTCACCCAGGCTGGAATGCAGTGACACGATCTCTGCTCACTGCAACCTCTGCCTCCTGGATTCCAGCGTTTCTGCTGCTTCAGCCTCCCAAGTAGCTGGGATTACAGACGCGTGCCACCACGCCTTTCTAATTTTTTGTATTTTTAGTAGAGATGAGGTTTCACCATGTTGGCCAGGCTGGTCTCGAACTCCTGACCTCAGGTGATCTGCCTGCCTCAGCCTCCTCTAGTGCTGGGATTACAGATGTGAACCACCGTACCTGACCAGATTGATTATTTTCAGTGGCCCAAAATTCACAACCTTGGCACACCAAGCTCAATACTATTATTTTGAACAAATCTTTGGTAATGCTGCCTCAGAAGCAACATGCAGCCAATTTATATTTCTGTAGGTGAACTTGGGCAATCAAGGTTTTTGAGATTCAGTGTGGATAGATGCTGTATTCACATTGGAATAGTTTCTAAATGTTTTATTTACCTTCTGGAGCTGCAGGTCGTGAAACTCCCTTTCCAGTTTTGAAAAAGAGGCCATTCACTGAAATAATAGGATGGTTGTTTTGGAAAGGCAATTTTTTTTCTTTTGAGATGAAGTTTCACTCTTGTTGCCCAGGCTGGAGTGCAATGGCGCGATCTCAGCTCACTGCAACCTCTGCCTCCCAGGTTGAAGTGATTCTTCTGTCTCAGCCTCCTGAGTAGCTAGGATTACAGGCGTATGCCACCATGCCCGGCTAATTTTTCTATTTTTAGTAGAGACAGGGTTTCATCATATTGGTCAGGCTGGTCTCTAACTCCTGACCTCAGGTGATCCGCCTTGGCCTCCCAAAGAAAGGCAAATTTATATATGTATGACATCCTTGTAGAAGCTGTAGATTTCAAAATAGGAAAAGAATACCAAAAAGTTAGTATTGGAGCTACTTCCACTAGGCTGAAGAAAATAAGTATGCAGAGGCTTTGGTGACTTCTGTGGAAATAATGTAGAAAGATTGGTCTAGGAGGATTGAATTTATTGTTGAAGACCATGGGGAGCACAACATGATTAGAACAAGACAATAGTGTCACCTACTTTCATGATCAAAATTTCTCTAAGCTTTCTTTATATGTAAGCCAGGAAAGTGCCTCTGCTTGTTTTAGAAATATCTTGCCTCTATATGTTAGATAAATATGGCACATAAGCAATTTATATTTAGCTGTAGCCTAAGTATAAAATAACAGACAATTAAAGACTGAGGAATGACTAAAATGTAGTCTTTAAAGGTCATGATAGGCTGAGCGTGGTGGCTCACGCCTGTAATCCTAGCACTTTGGGAGGCTGAGGCGGGTGGATCACTTGAGGTCCAGGAACTGGAGACCAGCCTGGCCAATATGGCAAAACCTCGTCTCTACTGAACTTACAAAAATTAGCCAGACATGGTGGCAGATGCCTGTAATCCCAACTACTTGGGAGGCCGAACTGGGAGGCGGAGGCTGCAGTGAGCCAAGATTGTGCCACTGCACTCCATTCTGGGCGACAGAGCGAGACTCCTTTAAAAAAAAAAAAAATGTCATGATAGAAATAAAATATAATTGGCCAGGCACTGTGGCTCATGCCTTTAATCCCAGCATTTTGGTAGGCCAAGGCAGGCAGATAAGCTGAGGTCAGGAGTTGGAGACTAGCATGGCCAACGTGGTGAAACCTTGTCTCTACTAAAAAATATCTTTTTTTTCTTGTTTTAAATTAAAAAAAAAAAAACGGGGCTTATTTGCTTCCAATCTTTTTTTTTTTTTTTTTTTTTTTGAGACAGAGTTTCACTCTTTTGCCCAGGCCAGAGTTCAGTGGTGTGACCACAGCTCACTGCAGCCTTGACTTCGTTGGGCTTAAGTGATTCTTCTACCTCAGCCACCCAAGTAGCTAGGACTGCAGGCATGTGCCACCATGCCTGGCTAATTTTTTAGATTTTTTGTAGAGACAGGTTGCTCTGTGTTTCTCTGGCTGATCTTGTGCTCCTGGGCTCAAGTGATCCCCTTGCCTCAGCCTCCCAAGGTGCTAGGATTACAGGCATGAGCCACTGCACCCAGCCTCATTTTCTATTTATTAAAATATTTTTCTCTTAGGGTTCAAGTCAATACATATTCTTTGGTGTTAGTTGACTTTCTGAAATAACGTTTTTCCATTGATTTTTAACAACAATTGATGAAATATTTTATTTTCACATTCAAGAAGGTTTGCATATCTACTATGTGCTAGTCTGTGCTCTAAGTATGCAGAGGATATCACAGTGCACAAAACAGACATCCTGCTTTCATGGAGCAGACATTTAGTAGGGGAAGGACCAGATAAATAGACAAGAAAACTATCAGAAGCAGTTTCTGAGTTGCAGAGACCTGAAACAGGATGCTGTGGTAGCGAGTGAAGCTTGGGTGGTCAAGGAAAGCCCTCTGTGAAGGTGGTGTATTCATTACAGTGACATCTGAAAGAAAAGGAGGAGCCAGCCAGGGTTCTATATTTCCAGGCATGTGGAACCATTAGTGGAAGTCTGCATAGTGGCAGTTAATTCCATGTCTCCAAAGAAGATAAGGCCAGTGTGGTGGGAAATAAATAGGGAAGAGGAAGAGAAGTGTGATGGGTCAGAAAGGGCAGGCCTTTGTGTGCCAGGTAAGGAGTTTTTCTTCTTTTTCTTTTTCTTTTTCTTTTTTTTTTTTTTTTTTTGAGACAGAGTCTCACTCTATCTCCCAGACTGGAGTGCAGTGGTGCAGTCTCGGCTCAGTGCAATCTCCACCTACCAGATTCAAGCGATTCTCCTGCCTCAGCCTCCCGAGTACTTAGGATTACAGGTGCCTGCCACTATGCCCAGCTAATTTTCATATTTTTAGTAGAGACACGGTTTCACCATGTTGGCCAGGCTGGTCTAAAACTCCTGATCGCAGTGATCTGCCCATCTCAGCCTCCCAAAGTGCTGGGATTACAGGCATGAGCCACCATGCCCAACCAAGGAGTTATTTATTTATTTATTTATTTTTGAGACGGAATCACTCTATTGCCCAGGCTGGAGTGCAGTGGCGCTATCTTGGCTCACTGCAACCTCCCCCTCCTGGGTTCAAATTATTCTCCTGCCTCAGCTCCCAAATACCTGGGATTACCGACATGTACCACCATCCCAGCTAATTTTGTATTTTTAGTAGATACTGGGTTTCTCCATGTTGGTCAGGCTGGTCTCGAACTCCTGACCTCAGGTGATCTGCCTGTCTTGGCTCCCAAAGTGCTGGGATTACAGGTGTGAGCCACTGCGCCCAGCCATGACAAACATTTTTTTAAGACTGTCTCCTTGTGCTGAAGAATGGTTTGGAGAGGGCAAGAATGGAAGCAGGGAAACCAGTGAGAGTCCAGGCAAGATGTGATGGTGGCAGTGGAAATGGTGACAAGTAGGCATTTTGAGGTATGTTTTCCAAGAAGAGTAAAAAAGATAAGTTGATGGCTTATATGTGGACTCTGCTTATCATTAGATATGTTAATCCCTCTCTTTATATTTTTTGTGTATCTCTTCTCTGTCCATAGGACTGAACAACAAAGAATTGCTGATATCTTTGTAAAAAAGGGACCATATCTAAAAATGTATTCCACATACATCAAAGAATTTGATAAGAATATAGCCTTGCTGGATGAACAGTGCAAGAAAAATCCGGGTTTTGCTGCTGTTGTTAGAGAATTTGAGGTATTTGCTACCATCTAATGTTGAACACTTCTCTTTTTGTTGTTGAAACTTTAATAATAAGTTGCAGTCATTGAAAACAAAGCTTGCAAACAAAAAAACATGTTAAAAAGTAATCCCTCAAAGATGGAATTGAACAATTTAAATGGTGGGAACTCAAGCAATGTACATGGCTTAATTTTGAAAATCTATTATTGCACATGGGAATATTTTGACATGGAAATAATTTTTTTTTTTTTTTTTTTTGAGACAGAGTCTTGTACAATGGCACGTACAATGGCTCACTGCAACCTCCATCTCCTGGGTTCAAGCGATTCTCCCGCCTCAGCTTCCTGAGTAGCTGGGATTGCAAGCACATGCCACCACACCTGGCTAATTTTTTGTATTTTTAGTAGAGATGGGGTTTCGCCACATTGGCCAGGCTGGTCTCGAATTCCTGACCTCAGGTGATCCACCCTCCTCAGCCTCCCAAAGTGTGTTGGGATTACAGGCATGAGCCACAGTGCCTAGCCAGAAAGAATATTTTGATGGGACTTTTTTAACTGTGGTAAAATAAATATAACACAAACTTACCATTTTAACAATTTTCAAATATATAGTTCAGTAATGTCAAGTACATTGACATTCTTGCGCAACCAGATCTCCAGAACTCTTTTCATCTTGCAAAACTGAAAACTCTATAGGCATTAAACATTAACTCTCCATTCTCTCTTCCCTCCCAGCCCTTGGCAACCACCATTCTACTTTCTGACTCAATGGACTTGATTAAAGAACATTTCTTAACTTTTAATTTAACTTATTCTTTTATCCTAACAACTAACTTACAGTGATGGATGGGAAATAGAATTTATGTTTCCCTTTAGATAAATAAATAACATGGCTTTGGTGCCAAAATTAAGAGAAAGTAATAACCTGTTTAGAGTATGTGTCAGCCAGAGCTTTGACTTTTGACTCAGAGCTGTGAGTGTGGAACCCTGATTTAATTAGAGATAAAATCACAAGTCCCCTCCACCAATTTGGAGTAAAATTTGAGTACTGTATTTTAATACTTATTTGTTTTGAAGCTTAAAAGATCGGTGAATTCCAGTCACACAAAACTAGAAATAAAAAGGGTTTTTGTTTGTTTTTGTTTTTGTTTTGGGATGGAGTCTACCTCTGTCACCCAGGCTGGAGTGTAGTGGCGTGATCTTGGCTCACTGCAACCTCTGCCTCCCAGGTTCAAGTGATTTTCCTGCCTCAGCCTCCCGAGTAACTGGGATTTCAGGCGTGTGCCACCATGCCCAGCTAAGTTTTGTATTTTTAGTAGAGACAGGTTTCACTGTGTTGGCCAGGCTGGTCTCAAACTCTTGATCTCATGATCCACCCACCTTGGCCTCCTAAAGTGCTGGGACAACAAAACCACCTCACCTGGCTGAAATGAAAAGTTTTTAAAATATTATGGTATTGCTGATTTCTTATTTGTGCAGTAGACAAATAAACTTTAAAGTCATCTAAAATTTTTTCTTCTTTTCCTCTCCTCTGTTGTCTTTGTGCTATCAAAAAACAAAGTGTGATTTAATTGTGGCAAGTGATGACTGACCCAGGTTTTGGTAAGAGTCCAGTGAGTTGTTGTGTTACCTTGTTAACAAAAGAAAACAGGGAACCATAAGGCCGGGAGAAGTAGCCATCTGGGTTAATGATGCTTGAATGAAAGATACCTTCTTAACATGCGTTATTATAATTTTGTAATCATTCTGTGTACCAGACAGTGGTGGTACATATTTAGAAAATGATAAAAGTCTGAGCAAATCTGACAAAACTTATCCACCAACTTGCGCTATATTAGAAGCATGACCTTTTTTTGTAGTTCTTAGGATGTAGGGACATTTTCACTTGGACTTTTTGATGCCACTTTACAGTAAGCTCTTAGGTTGGAGAATGAGGGTGAGGCTCAGGAATGGGCTGAGATAGATGTCTGTTGTACATACTAAGAAAGAGAGGTTTCAAGGGATAACCAAATGTCTTTGTATTCAAGCCAGAATGGGGTTCTACAATTGATGTTCCTATAAACGCTGTGATGTGGGGGCTGTCTTTTTATAAGGCCATTCATCTGCAAAAGACTTACATTCTTCAGACTTCTTAAAGAAGGGAAACTTAGCAAGGCTGCTTTTCAGGTTATCTTTACTTTCTACAGTTCTCCCCACCACAAGGCTCTGGTTATTATTTGAATCCAATTCCTGGCAGTTGTATTTCTGCTGCCGTATTTTGGGGGCCCATGTATTTCCTTGGTCCATTGGGATTTGTTTGTATTTATAAATACAAGTGGGAGCTGCTGGGTAGGGTGGGCTCTAACTAGCCTAGGACCCAGACTGTGGCTACCACGCTCTTTGTGAGGGTGGTTAACAAGTTTTTCCTAGGAGCAAGTGATTTCAGGGACTGCCTACAGGAAAGGGTTGAGTTTGGTGGTCCATCTGGCTGGGGTTCACTCTCAGTGTGTCTTAACAGCTGTACCTTAAAATAAAAGGGAGCCTCTCTCCTAATCTCCTTCCAGAGTTGCTTGATGTTTAAAGTTTGGTTTCCTGAGCACTTGAATCCGGGTCCCTTGCTTCTTAGAAAACACTGTGTTTATTTTGGATGCCTTCTCCTTTCAGATGAGCCCTCGCTGTGCGAATCTGGCCCTCAAGCACTATCTGCTGAAGCCGGTTCAGAGGATCCCCCAGTACAGGCTGTTGCTGACAGGTGGGCTTCTCCAGCATTTTGCCAACCACCCAGTTGCTTTATCCATTGTCCAACTCTTCTTGCCTTTATGAAACTCTGCCTTTCCTAAGAGTGCCTCTCTTTGTATATCACCCCAGTCACCATGTTGCCTAATATGTGGATTTGTAGATTGCTTATGTACCTCATGTATACAGTTGCCTGAACTGAACAGCTTTCAGTTCTTTGATCATCCATCCATATGTGCATTTTCACCCCAGGGCATTCATATATGTAGCTATTTTTTATTCAGAACATCTTTGACCATCCCAAGCCCATACCCCTGCATCATTTTACCTGTCTAATATTAATTCCAAGAAGCCACTTTTGCCAGGTGCAGTGACTCATGCCTGTAATCCCAGCACTTTGGGAGGCTGAGGCTGGCAGATCACGAAGTCTGTAGTTCGAGACCAGGCTGACCAACATGATGAAACCCTGTCTCTAATAAAAATTCAAAAATTATCTGGGTGTGGTGGCGCACGCCTGTAATCCCAGCTACTTAGGAGGCTGAGGCAGGAGAATCGCTTGAAACCAAGGAGAGGCAGAGGTTGCAGTGAGCTGAGATCGTGCCATTGCACTCCAGCCTGGGCGGGCAACAGAGCAAGATTCTGTCTCAAAAAAAAAAAAAAAAAAAAAAAAGGTACTTTCCCCAACTATTCAAGAATGGAGTTTAGAGGGTCACTCCCACATATTTATATAGCACTATCATAGCCCTAGTTACTTGCCTCAGAAGGTTGTTACAAGGTTTGATTAATGAGCTAAATGTGGACAGTGCTTAGAATAGTACTGTAGCTGGTGCAGTGGACGCGCCTGTAGTCCCAGCTACTGGAGAGGCTGAAGTGGGAGGATCTTTGAGCCCAGGAGTTTGAGACTATCCTGGGCAACATAGTGAGACCGCTGTCTAAAAAAAACAGGAATAATGTTATAATTATAACAAGTTCTAGGCTGGGCAGGGTGGCTTACGCCTGTAATCCCAGCACTTTGGGAGGCCGAGGCGGGCGGATCACAAGGTCAGGCATTCGAGACCAGCACCGCCAAGATGCTGAAACCCCGTCTCTACTAAAAATACAAAAATTAGCCGGTGGTAGAGGGCGCCTGTAGTCCCAGCTGCTCAGGAGGCTGAGGCAGAGACTCTCTTGAACCCGGGAGGCAGAGGTTGCAGTGAGCCGAGATCGCACCACTGCACTCCAGCCTGGGTGAAAGAATGAGGCTCCGTCTCAAAAAAAATAAATAAATAAAAAGTTCTACTAAGTATTAGCTTCTATTATTATTAGTAATAGTATTCTTATCCTGATAGTTATTTCCTTATCATGATAATAGTCTATCTTCTACTAGACTGTAAGCTTCAAGATTATAGAACTATGTCTGTTTAGTAAGGAAAAAAGAAGGAAAGAAAAAAGCAAAAACACTATGTTTGAGTGAAGGAACATGCTGTAATCAGGCCTTTGTATTCTCTGGCTCTTTAAATCCTTACCATAGTCTTGCAAATGCCAGTTTAATTTTCACAGATGAGATAACAGGTTTATTGAGATTAAGTGGTTTGGTATCACAAAAAGACAAGTGTAGTCTCAGTACCAAACATAGTTACCCAACACCTACTACTAGATTCTCTGGAATATTTGCTGAACTGTATTGGATGTACAGTGACTTAATATGCATATATAATATGCATTAAAATGGTATCAAAATGGACAAGAACATCAAAATGTGGCCACGACCGTAAAGTCAATGTGTTCTAATTTTCTATAAGTAAATTTGGAGGTACTTGGTTTCTGTTACTCTCCTTAATAAATGGTGTGTTTGGTTTTCTTCTTTACTTCACTCTCTTAAGCCAAGAGCTATATTGGAGGTAATAGGTGAATCCTGAAAAACCAGGATTTCCTCATTTCTCTTTAGGCAAAGGTTTCAGCACTTCAAAGTTTGCCTAGTGACAGACTGCTCACAAGGAAGACCTACCTTTTAGCCCCAGGACAGGCTGGAGTGCAGTGGCGCCATCTCGGCTCACTGCAGCCTCCATCTCCCAGGTTCAAGCGATTCTCCTGCCTCAGCCTCCAGAGTAGCTGGGATTATAGGCATGTGCCACCATGCCTGGCTAATTTTTGTATTTTCAGTAGAGATGGGGTTTCACCATGTTGGCCAGGCTGGTCTCGAACTCCTGACCTCAAGTGGTCTGCCCACCTCAGCCTCCCAAAGTGCAGAGATTACAGGCATGAGCCACCACAACTGGCCCTTAATTTAAATTTCTAACTATGAATCAGGCACTAGATTTCTCTCTGGAATGACATAAAGCCAACTGAATAATTTAAGGATATCCTGTCCCTCTGTACTTTCTTCTGCTTTTGGCAGAGATTTAGAATACACAGGACAAAGGGAAGTAGTGATACACATGTTGTGTTTTTGCTAGATAAATTCAGTGCTGTCATAAACCAGCTATTGAATGGTTGTAAGCTTTTCCCACAGCTGTCAAATGAAGTACTGTTTTCAGTGGCAAAAGACAGCTGTGGTTTCAAATGGGAGGGGAATGGAGCAAGAATCTGAAAATTTAATGCACAGATTAATTTTTACATTTTATTTATTTATTTATTTATTTATTTATTTATTTATTTGTGTTTTGAGATGGAGTCTTGCTCTGTTGCCAGGCTGGAGTGCAGTGGCCCAATCTCAGCTCACTGCAACCTCCGCTTCCTGGGTTCAAGAGATTCTCCTGCCTCAGCCTCCCAAGTAGCTGGGACTACAGGTGCGTGCCACCATGCCCAGCTAATTTTTTGTATTTTTAGTAGAGACAGGGTTTCAACATGTTGGCCAGGATGGTCTTGATCTCTCAACCTCGTAATCCACCTGCCTTGGCCTCCCAAAGTGCTGGGATTAACAAGCATGAGCCACAGCGCCCAGCCATATTATTTATTTTATTTCACACACTATGACTGTTCTAAGGAGTGAAAAGTCTACATGTGTCAAATTTAGGTTTCATGCTTAGTTTGTTTTTGATTGAGAAAGGGTGAAATGACAAAGGCAGGTTTTTTAAAAGTCTGTTTACTAAAATAGGTTTTTTTTTTTTTTTGAGAAGGAGTCTCGCTCCGTCGCCTAGGCTGGAGTACAGTGGCGGGATCTCAGCTCACTGCAAGCTCCGCCTCCCAGGTTTACGCCATTCTCCTGCCTCAGCCTCCTGAGTAGCTGGGACTACAGGCATCTGCCACCTCGCCCGGCTAGTTTCTTGTGTTTTTTTAGTAGAGACGGGTTTCACTGGGTTAACCAGGATGGTCTCAATCTCCTGACCTCGTGATCTGCCCGTCTCGGCCTCCCAAAGTGCTGGGATTACAGGCTTGAGCCACCGCACCCGGCCACTAAAATAGGTTTTAACTAGGTTCAGTGGCCAATGCTTGTAACCCAGCAGCTCTGGAGGCTGAACAGGGAGGATTGCTTGAGCCCAGGAGTTGGAGGCTGCAGTGAGCTGTGATCATGCTACTGTAGTTCAACCTAGGTGACAGTGAGAATTCCATCTCTTAAAAAAAAAAGGAAGAATTTTGTTCTATAATACCAACATCATGTGAGCTTGGAGTTATTTTTAGTTTGAGCTACCTCTTATTTAATCTTAGACTGGAAAATCTTTTCTATTATTTATTTATTTTTTAATTAATTAATCATTAATTTTTTTTGGAGATGAAATCTTGCTGTGTTATCCAGGCTGTAGTGCAGTGGTGCAATCTCAGCTCACTGCAGCCTCCGCCTCCCAGGTTCAAGTGATCCTCCTTCCTCAGCCTCCCAAGTAGCTGCGATTACAGGCACCTGCCACCACACCTGGCTAATTTTTGTATTTTTAGTAGAGACATGGTTTTGCCATGTTGGCCAGCCTGGTCTCAAACTTCTGACCACAGATGATCTGCCCATCTTGGCTTTTCCATTCATTAATTGATGCACAATACCTTATATATAGTGGGCCCTCAATACTGGTGGATTTGGGAGGGGGGAAAAGTGATGAATGGCCTGGTCAAGGCCACAAAGTCAGGACTAAAATTAAAGAAAGAACATAGACTTTGTATTCTTCATCCTATGCCTTTTTTTCCATTGATTAAAATTCTTTCCTTCCTCCAAGCCTGACCTGAAATCAGGTCAGAAGTCCATTCTCTTTGTAGCCATCTCTGATTGCTTCTGTTCTCCAACTTTGAGCTCAGGGAGCGTGTCTTATATCTATGATTTAGTGGCCTCCAAAATATCTGAGTCAGTTTGGGATATGTTGAAGCTGTTCAGGAAATAATTTAGATTGGTTTTAAGCTAGGTTTAAAACATCTTGCCAGGTGTGGTGTCTCACGCCTGGAATCCCAGCACTTTGGGAGGCTGAGGTGGGCCAATCACCTGAGGTCAGGAGTTCGAGACCAGCCTGACCAACATGGAGAAACCCTGTCTCTACTAAAAATGCAAAAATTAGCCAGGCATGGTGGCACATGCCTGTAATCCCAGCTACTCTGGATGCTGAGGCAAGAGAATTGCTTGAACCCAAGAGGCAGAGGTTGTGGTGAGCCAAGATCACACCATTGCACTCCAGCCTGGCCAACAAGAGCGAATCTCCATCTCAAAAAAAAAAAAAAAAAAAAAAATCTCATTAGCCAAAATGTTTTTAGTTCAAAGAACGACATTGAGACAACATTTTGGAGATCTAAGGTGTATTAGAGATGATATCTTCTCCTAAAAAGAAAGGCACAAGCATAAAAGTGAAATGTCCTCCTAAGCCTACACAGCTTAATTGAAGCACCTATATTCCTGTAATCCTAAGGACATTCCTGTAACCTTGCAGGTCAATACTAAAGATTGGCTTTTTTATTTTTGTATTTAAGTGATCTATCCTGTTAACTGATGCTTTTTAGTTTGCTTAAAATTTTCTGATTTTTCTAATACTGATTTTTGTAGTGGTCTGATTACTCTCTACTTTGCAGGATACGTCTACTATTGCTATGAAAGTACTGTTGTCTGGGCCCTGAGATTTTTTTTTTTATATAAATTTCATGTAGAAACAGGGTTTCCCCATGTTGTCCAGGCTGGTCTCCAACTCCTGGGGTCAAGTGATCATCCCACCTTAGCCTCCCAAAGTGCTGACATCACAGGCCTGAGCCACTGGGCCCAGCCTGAGATTTTTTTAAGTTGGATTTTAAGTCTTAAATTTGCATCTTTCAAACATGTTAATTACTTTGGATAATAAAGCTCGAATGATTTAATCCTCCAACAACCTTGTGAGGTAAGTACTTTTATTTCCGTTTTGGAGTTTGGATTGATTCCAAATCAGTATATACAAGAGCAGACAGGAGTGGTACTTCATTCATTTGAGGCAACTCCTGGCAACTTTAAGTTTCAGGCTGAGAAGGGGAAGGAGTCAGTACTCCTGATTCAATGTTAAGTAGGTTTGTGCCTCCCACTGAGATAATGCATAGATGATAAGATAAGATGGTTTCTTCTGGAATCCTTTTAGAAAAGATCAGTGGAAATTCCCAGATAGAGCAGTCTATCACTGCTGTTCAAATAACCATGTTATTGTCTTGCAGCTTTTTCTTTTCCTGTACTTACTTTGAATTTCTATAGGGTATTCTATTTAGGCAATCTCTTCCTGCATTGTAGTAAAAAACTTATACCTACATTCTTGTTAGTATTTTTTTAAGATCAATTCAAATCCAGATCTAAAAGAATGCATATAGTTGTATAACAAAATCAGTGATTTATATAATTTAAGCCTAAATATTTGTATATTTTGGCTGGGCACAGTGGCTCGTGCCTGTAATCCCGGCACTTTGGGACGCTGAGGTGGGCAGACTGCTTGAGCTCAGAAGTTGGAGACCAATCTGGCCAACATGGTGAAACGCTTTCTCTACTAAAAATACAAAAAGTAGCTGGGCGTGGTAGCATGCGCCTGTAATCCCAGCCACTCAGGAGGCTGAGGCAGGAGAATCACTTGAACCCGGGAGGTGGAGGTTGCAGTGAGCTGAGATTGCACCACTGTACTCCAGCCTGGGTGACAGAGCAAGATTCTGTCTCAAAAAAAAAAACTTGTAAATTTTACTTTTGTATTGGGTACTCAACGCCAGTTTATCAGGCTGGATCCTATTTGAAGCTGGGAAGAATGGGAAGAAAACAGACTGCTATCAGAGCAGCCTTAACTTACACCATTGCTTATCTTCTTCTTTCTCATCTCTTCAGGGTAGAGACCATCTTTATTATCCTATCCCAGTGTCAGGCATAGATCCTGGAACACATCAGGGACTCAGTCAACTGAAAGGTATAGTTAGGGAAAGGGAGAGTTGCTCTTTTTTATAAGGTCTAGAATCCCCATGCAGTAGCAGCAATGAGTGTTGGATGGATGGATGGATGGATGGATGGATGGATGGATGGATGAATAAATGTTTAAAAGCATTCTTTCAGTCATCCAGTCACAAAATTATGGAAAGGACTGAAATTCTTCCCTTTTCTCTTTCCTCCCTGTAGAATCTGCCAGCAAATTTTCCTCCACCTCTAGTTTCTGCTTCTTCTATTTCTTTGTTATGCTCCAGGACAGGCCCTTCTAAACTCATGCCATTTTATGGCATATTTTGCTGGTGGTCATGCTACCTCTTACCACACCTCCATGTAGCCTAGTACAGTTACTGCCTAATTTATCTTCCAAGGATACACTTTCATTCTGTTTATTAGAAAAGTTGAAAACCCGCTTATTCATGGTATAAAGACCACAATTTATAACCCAGAATTACTTGAACCTTCTTTTCCTTTGGTCTAGCTATAGTAGGTTTCTCGCTGTCTCCTGAAAGCTGTCCTTCAAAACCAGAATCTCTCCTCCATTAATCACTCCACCAACAAATATTTATATATGTTGGTCCTGCGCTAGACACCCATATACACTGGCAGACAACACAGTGGTAGCCCCTACCCTGATGGGGCTTACAGTCTTCCTCTTTGAGGTCATGCCCAGTCACTCAGGCCCCCACTGAGCCTTCTCCTTTGCAATTCCTAAAAATTGTATTGATCTTGCCCTTTGTCTTGTGACTGAATCTTTTAGTTGTTTAATTATACCATGGCTCTGTGCCTTATCTTCTCCACTAGATTGTAAACCCCTTGAAGGCAGAGGCAGGGCGGGGCATGGTGGCTCATGCCTGTAATCCCAGCACTGAGTTGGGAGGATCTCTTGAGCCCAGGAGTTTGAAACCTGCCTGGTCAACATAGTGAGACCCTGTCTCTACAAAAGAAAAATTTAAAAATTAGCTGGGTATGGTGGCACACGCCGGGCATCCCAGCTACTGAGGAAGCTGAGGCAGGATGATCACTTGAGCCCAAGAGTTCGAGGCTGCAGTGAGCTATGATCATGCCTGCTGTACTTCACCCTGGGTAACAGAGCAGGACACCCTATCTCAAAAAAATAAAGTCAGAGGCAGACTTTAGTGCAAGTAGCAGTCACAAAAGATACTCATTCAGTTTGAGAAAGTATATTCTGGTGATGTTATTTTTGTAAGGATCACTTTTTGTCTTTGAAGCAATCTTTTGTGCATATAAAAATATTTAAGGATTATGAAAAAATAAAGTCTCTTTGCATCTTCTACCATCCAGAGATGGATAGCACATATCCTTGTAGTCTTTTTCCCTCTACCTGTGCTATATGTTGTATATATTTTTTTTTTTTCAGTAAAAAGCCTTTCATTTGTGGAAGGTTATTACATTGGTGTTGAGTCAGTAAGGATGCTGATAGAGAAAATATAAGATTGAGGAATTTAAAAATTCCTCTAAAAAGTCTTTTCCACTTACGTATTTAGAAAAAAAACAGTTCTTTGAACTTTGATTAAATGTGGATCAGGTGGTTTCTTTGATCTTGTTCAAAATATTTATGTTATATAAAAGGTTACTTTAACAACATACTATATTACTTTTTCTTGTTGTCTTTGCCTTTAGTCTAGGATGATGTTAACTGCCTCTAGGTTTTAGAAATCTAGGATTTCTCATGTTGGTAGAAAATGAGATATTTAAAACATCTGTTATAGTGTTCTGAAGCTATAAATTTGAGCTGTGTACAGGCTAACAAGCACACATAAAAAAGATCATAATTAAATTAATAGATGACTTTTTTTTTTTGAGATGGAGTCTTACTCTGTCACCCAGGCTGTAGTGCAGTGGCATGATCTTAGCTCACTGCCACCTCCACCTCCTGGGTTCAAGCGATTCTTCTGCCTCAGCCTCCTGAGTAGCTGGGACTACAGGCATGTGCCCCCATGCCTGGCTAATTTTTGTATTTTTAGTAGAGATGGGGTTTCACCATATTGGCCAGGCTGGTCTCGAACTCCTGACCTCGTGATCCACCCGCCTCGGCCTCCCAAACTGCTGGGATTACAGGCGTGAGCCACCGTGCCTGGCCGCTAATAGATGACTCTTTTTTAAAAACCCTTACAGAAAACTTCTGTTTAGCAAGTATTTATTTTAAAATCTAGGGTTAATTGTATGTATCAAAGTTATTTTAACACTTTCTCTAAGGCAGAACTTGATTAAAAAAAATAATAATAAAGTAGGGCTGTCCTGGACTCCAGTCAAGGAATCTAGTTATCTGGTTTCTGATGAACCCAAAGGTCTCTGATATAAGGCAGTTCCATCCATGTAAATTAGGAAGATAATACTATTCAGAATTCAGAAATCATGTTGTAATTTGCTCTGCTCTTCTTCTGTGGCAATTCTTTTTTTTTTTTTTTTTTTTTTTTTTTTTGAGACCAAGTCTCACTCTGTCATCCCGGCCGGAGTGCAGTGGTGTGATCTCAGCTCACCGCGACTTCCAACTCCTGGGTTCAAGCAATTCTCCCACCAAAGCCTCTCAAGTAGCCGGGATTACAGGTGCCCACTACCATGTCTGCCTAATTGTTATTGTTGTGTTTTTTCTTTTATTTTTTTTGAGACAGAGTCTCACTCTGTCGCCCAGGCTGGAGTGCAGTGGTATGATCTTGGCTCACTGCAACCTCCACCTTCCAGGTTCAAGCAATTCTCCTGCCTCAGCCTCCCAAGTAGCTGGGATTACAGGCATGTGCCACCACTCCCAGCTGATTTTTTTGTGTTTTTAGTAGAGACAAGGTTTCACCATATTGGCCAGGCTGGTCTTGAACTCCTGACCTCAAGTGATCCACCTGCCTCAGCCTCCCAAAGTACTGGGATTACAGGCGTGAGCTACCATGCCTGGCCTTTGTTTTTTTTTTGTTTGTTTGTTTGTTTATTTTTGTTTTTGTTTTTCAAAAGGAACCATATTACTTTTTATAATTGCCTCTTATGCTTTCTTGCCAGGTGCCTTTGGAGCAGGTGCTTTCTGGGCTGGAGCTTTTTGACCCTTCTGAGTTTTTGGAGGGGGTGCTACCTTCTGTCCTGTGGCTTTCTGGGCAGGAACCTTATGGGCTGGAGCCTTCTTGCCTACAGCGGTCATCTTTTTATGCTGTAACTTTAGCAGCAGCTGCTTTTTTGGGAGAAGCTTTCAGGAGAGCTGCCTTTTGAAGCTTCTTTACTTGATGTTTTATTATTCTGTCTCTCATTTTCTTTGCCTTCATAACTTTAAAATGATCAGAATCTGTCATCTTGGCTTTCCTTTCTCTGGATTCAATCTTTTTGGCCTATCTTGTGGCTGCCCATTTTGTATTGATGTCTGCCTTCTGCCAGGCTTGTGGGACATACTTCTGGCGGGAACCGTGTGGAAACTTGAGGATGAAATCAGTGAGCTGCATGTACTTGAAAGGCATGGCCTGTCTCCTCACTTGAGTGCAAGGTCCGCCAACCAAAGCCCTGTTCTCATCAGTAACATCTATGATCACAATTAATTTTCCAGCATGAGGTCCAAAGGAGATGTAGGCTACCCGGCCAACCTCCACAAAGCGCCTGAACACCATCTTGGCGGCGTTTGGAGAGAAGGAATTCATTTTTAATTGTAGTTGTGAACAAGGTATTTTGAGAGATAGTATTGAATAAATTGTATCCAGGTATCCACAAAATATAAATATGTATTTATTTATTGAGACATGGTCTTGCTCTGTTGCCCAGGTTGGAGTGTGGTGGCAGGATCATGGCTTACTGCGGCTTCAACCTTCCAGACTCAAGAGATTCTCCCACTTCAGCCTGCCAAGTAGCTGTGGCTATAGGCATGCACCACCATACCCAGCTAATTTTTTCTATTTTTTTTTTGTAGAGATGGGATCTCATTATGTTGCCCAGGCTTATCTTGAATTCCTGGGTTCAGGGGATCCTTATACCTCAGCCTCCTAAAGTGCTGGAATTGTAGGCATGAGCCACTATGCCCAGCCGTCCATGAAATATTTTAATGCTATGGAAAGTGTTTAGGTAAGCACATTTCATCATCACTTCTTGGCCTTTTGGCTAAGATCAAGGGTAGCACATTTCATCCACCTGTTTTATTAGCTTAGAGCTTTTAAATGTAATCTTAGTTTCTCTGTAGAATAGTGATTCTTAAATTTTTTTGTGCCTAGATTCTTCTGGCAATCTGATATAGCCTATGAGCACTTCTCAGAATAGTTTTTTTTAAGTGCTGAAAAAACTACGTAAGATTAAAGGGAAAACCAATTGGGCTGAAGTACAGTTATTAAAAAAAATTTTTTTTTTTTTTTTGCTATACCGCAATCACAGTAATAAAATATTTTTTAATTGTGACATAGTAATTAATGCCTATACTTCTTTAGTACTGCATTAAATAAGATCTGGTGGCAGATGTAATAACTACCATGATTTTGAGGTAGGGGTGAGAAGAGTGCTGAGAGGGGTAAGATGTCTGCCACAACTGTAATATGCTATAAAAATAGCTGTGGTGATAAAGTCACAGATATCACAGATATTGTTATTGTTTGCACCTCCATTTATGATGGGAGAAAATCCTATTTTTCACCTAGAGGTTAGTGAAAATAGGATGGGTTGGTTTGTGTGCCTCTTTTTGCCATCCAGATTTGCAGATAACCCTGATTTCTACCCATGGACATTGCTACAAAGCCATTCTTTTTCCAATTCTAAGTGCAGATTTGACCCAGATTTCCTGCAAGTAGCCAAATGCCTCTGTTGCTGGGACTTGTCTTGGCAGAGCTATAGCAAGCAGAATGTGTTGCTAAAGTTGCTCTGGCAGTTTTTGTCAGAATCGGGGCTCTCATCAGGACCTGTTTCAGTTGGAGAAAACACTGAACTTTAGTCAAATTTGAACTGTGGTGCTTATATTTGTTTTATTCTTCACTTGGCTGTTGGGTAATAAAATGTGCTTATCTCCCTAAACCTAAGTTTGCTTGTTGATACTCAGGGTGGTACAAACCAAATATGGGTAAGAACTTCTTTTAAATGTAGCTTGACTGTGCCAAGGCCATTTCCGTACACTTAAGATTCCTGCTTAATAAACTGGCAGCTACTAGAAAATGTATCCACTAAGAAGAGCAGTTTCAGGCCAGACACAGTGGCTCACACCTGTAATCCCAGCTCTTTGAGAGGCTGAGGCAGAAGGATCCATTGAGCTCAGGAGTTCGAGACTAGCCTGGGCAACATAGGGAGACCTCGCTTCTTTAAAAAAAAAAAAAAAATTAGCCATGCATGGTGGCACACACCTGTAGTCTCAGGCACTCGGGAGGCTGAGACAGGAGGATACCTTGAGCCCAGGAGGTCGAGGTTGGTCAAGGCTGCAGTGAGCCATAGAACTCCAGCCTGGGCAACAGAAGGAAACCCTGTCTTTAAAAAAAAAAAAAAAATTGAAGAAAGAAAGGCAGCCTCAGACAAGTCAAGTCAAAATAGTGTATATTGACTTTTGCAGTTTGCCTCTCCTTAGGACATTCTGGATATGCCTAGCTGGACTATCCCATTAAAAAGGGACCTAGGGAGATACCATCTATCATGAGATCTGTGTCAAAATTTTACCTTAGGATGAGCCTGGAGTTGGGTTTGGTTTGTGAGTTCTGTGGGGATGCCGCCTCAGGACCAGGGTTGTGTCAAAGTCTAGGATAGACCAGGGCTTCCTTACATAATTCTTGGACAAGGATGTCTGCCTGTGCTTCAAATCCAGCCTGCACTTTCCTTGCCATGTTTTGTTCCCTGGTGAGGAGGGGGTGCATTGGCCCAGGAAAGGGACCTTTTCTAATTCACAGAAAGGCAACCTGAGAGCCCAGAAAGATCACATTTTCTTTCTTTTTTTTTTTTTTTTGACACAGAGTCTCACTCTGTCGCTCAGGCTGTACAACCTCCACTTCCCAGGTTCAAGCGATTCTCCTACCTTAGCCTCCCGAGTAGCTGGGACTGCAGGCGCATGCCACCAGGCCCAGCTAATTTTTGTATTTTTATTAGAGACAAGGTTTCACCATGTTGGCCAGGCTGGTCTCAAATTCCTGACCTCATGTGATCTGCCCACTTTGGCCTCCCCAAGTGCTGGGATTACAGGCATGAGCCACTGTGCCCCTCCCAAGATCACATTTTCTAACTTAGGCAAGCACCACCTCTATAAGAGGTGGCTCTAGGCCACATACATATTCAAGGACTAGAATTGAATGAGTATTTGAGAAGCAGAAGAATTAGAGCCAAAGGCCAGAGCAATTTTTTTTTTTTTTTTTTTTGAGACTGAGTCTCACTCTGTTGCCCAGGCTCGTGTGCAATGGTGCAATCTCAGCTCACTGCAACCTCTGCCTCCCGGGTTCAAGCAGTTCTCCCACCTGAGCCTCCCGAGTAGCTGGAATTACAGATGTGATCCACCATGCCCGGCTAATTTTTGTATTTTTAGTAGAGACAGGATTTCACCACATTGGCTAGGTTGGTCTCAAACTCCTGTTCTCAGGTGATCCACCTGCCTCAGCCTTCCAAAATGCTGGGATGACAGGTGTGAGCCACTGCGCCCAGCGTACCAGATCTTGTTCTAGGTGCAGGGGCTATAACAATAATTAAAATCAGGCTTTCTGTCTTCAGGAAGGCCACAGTTTTAGCATTTGTGTATAAAATGATACCTTACACTATAGTACCATTTACTTAGCTTCTAATATATTCATGACGTTACATATTCTCATTAAAGTTAACTTCGAATTTTGGAGTTTTATCATTACTTGTCAAAATGATGTTGTGCATAGAAATAAATAGGATATGTACATTGTTAAATAATAATTCTAGGAGGCAAATGCCAGTCGATACATATTCTAAGGCATCAACAATTAAAGTTACACAATACCACTGCAAGAATAGATCTACTGATTTTTTTATAAAATGAATTATTCTTTATGGAATAAGGAAGTAACTTGAAATTGACTGTGTTTATAGGAATCTAATGTATGACAAAGTAGAAAACCCAAGACAATATGAAAAGAAAAGATTGTTTTTTAAATAACCTATTAATAATTTGAAAAATAGCCAGCGTGGTACAACCTCATTTCTACTGAAAATACAAAAATTAGCTGGGCGTGGTGACACACGTCTGTCGTCCTAGCTACTGGGGAGGCTGAGGTAGAAGAATCCCTTGAACCCAGGAGGCAGAGGTTGCAGTGAGCCAAGATCATGCCACTGCATTCCCGCCTGGGCAACAGGAGAGACTCCATCTCAAAATAACAATAATTTGAAAAACAAATCAAGATCCCTACATTAATACATATACTACAAATAAAATCAGAACTAAATATGAAGAATTATAAAATTGGCTATTTATTGAAACTCTAAAATGAAGACAGGAGGAAAGATAGTTTTGTAGGCCCAGAAAAATAAAGCAATTATAAAGGAATATATATCTTTCTTTTTTTTTTTTTTTGAGGCAGAGTTTCACTCTTACTGCCCAGGCTGGAGTGCAGTTACGTGACCCTGGGTCACTGCAACCTTCGCCTCCTGGGTTTAAGCAATTCTGCAGCCTCAGCCTCCCTAGTAGCTGGGATTACAGGTGCCCACCACCACGCCCGGCTAATTTTTTGTATTTTCAGTAGAGATGGGGTTTCACCACGTTAGCCAGGCTGGTCTCGAACAACTGACCTCGAGTGATCTGCCCGCTTCAGCCTCCCAGAGTGCTGGGATTACAGGGGTGAGCCACAGCACCCAGCCTGTAAATGAAAATATTGACACTTTTCATTTTATTTTATTTATTTTATCTTTTGAGGCACCTTTGCACCATTATAGTAACATTAAAATATTATAAAAGTTTAAAATATAGTCAAAGTAAAAAGGCAAATAGCACATCAGAATATGTACCTCTAGGAAATTTTCATTTCAGTACAAATACTAAAAATAGACATCTAGACTAAAAATATGAACAAATATGACTTAGAAAAAAAGCACATAATAAATAGATCGTGGTGTATCATGTCCTTCGAGGGATAAATATCAAATAAAACAGGTTATCATTTTACTAGCAATAAAAAACTGCAACACACAAAACTGGCATTTACTAAAACTGATATTCTCATATATTTGTATTTAAAATTTTCACATCCCTTTAGAAAAGGTTTTTTGTGATATGTATCAAGCACTCAAAAATAATTTAAAAACTTTTTTTTGTTGTTGTTGTTGAGATGGAGTCTAGCTCTGTCACCCAAGGCTGGAGTGCAGTGGTGCGATCTTGGCTCACTGCAACCTGTGCCTCCAGGGTTCAAGCAATTTTCCTGCCTCATCCTCCCGAGTAGCTGGAATTATAGGCGCACACCACCATGTCCTACCAATTTTGTATTTTTAGTAGAGACAGGATTTCGCTATATTGGCCAGGCTGGTCTTGAACTCCTGACCTCAGGTGATCCACCTCCCTCACCCTCCCAAAGTGTTGGGATTACAGACATGAGCCACCATGGTGGCCCAACCTAAAATTTTTTTTAACTTTAGTTTTTTTCTATGTCACAAATCATGAAGCAAAAAACAATTATTCTCCTTGATCCCAAGGAAAGAATCTGAAATATGGAAGAACGCATGCTTTGTTTATTTATTCATTTTAATTTTTGTTTGTTTGTTTTGAGACGAACTCTCACTGTGTCGCCCTTGCTGGAGTGCAGTGACACGATCTCAACTCACTTCAACCTCCGCCTCCCGGGTTCAAGCAATTATCCTGCCTCAGCCTCCTGGCAGCTAGGACTACAGGCACATGCCACCATGCCTGGCTAATTTTTGTATTTTTAGTAGAGACGGGGGTTTCACCATGTTGGTCAGCGTGGTCTCGAACTCCAGACCTCATGATCCTCCCGCCTCGGCCTCCCAAAGTGCTGGGATTATAGGCTTGAGCCACTGCGCCTGGCCTATTTTTTTATTTTTATTTTTGTTTTTTTGAGACAGAGTCTTGCTCTGTCACCCAGGCTGGAGTGCAGTGGCACAATCTCAGCTCACTGCAACCTCTGCCTTCTGGGTTCAAGCGATCCTCCTGCCTCCACCTCCCTAGTAGCTGGGATTTCAGGCGTGCGCCACTACCCCCAGCTAATTTTTGTATTTATAGTAGAGATAGATTTTTGCCATGTTGGCTAGACTGGTCTCAAACTCCTGACATCAGGTGATCTGCCCACTTCGGCCTCCCAAAGTTCTGAGATTACAGGTGTGAGCCACCGCAGCTGACAGTACTAATCAGTGTTACTTATAATCCAAACCCCTTAACTTACAAAAGTAAAAGAGGACAGTATTTATAATTATGCCTGGACAGCAAGTATAAGGCAAGATTATATGGGGAAATTAGGATGTATTGCCATCCTACTTATATAAATAGGCAAAACAAATTAAATACACTAAAGAGCTAACAGAATACCTAAGCACTGTATGATATACCCCAGGATGGTTTTTAAGTCAAATCAAGCATTTATAAAAACAAGGAAATAGTTTAGTAATCGTTTTTCTCAAAGAGGTGTTCATAGTTTAAGTTTTCCTCGTTATTTAATTTTTCAAATTTTTCATTTTTTATTTTATTATTTGACAAAATATATTTCATGATATTTTAGAATGAAAACAGTTTTCATTCTTGTTCAACCTAGTTATTTTATGTATGAGGATATCAACACAAAAAAATGCTACGGGGCATGGCCAAAGTCCCATGCCTCGACTAGACATGGCTGGACCAGGCAGAGTAAGCATTTCTGTCTTTATTGTTATCATCATCATCATCATAACATCATCATCATCTAAAGACTTAGAGATGGGTCTCACTGTGTGCCTAGGCTGTATCCTCCCACCTCGGCCTCCCATAGTGCTGGGATTACAGGCATGAGCCATTGCATCTGGCCGTCTTCTAATTCCAGAGCAAGGGCTCTTGACCACTTCACCAAGCTGCCTTGAAGTGTCAGTATGTTTTGTAACTTGACACTTGATGCTTGTTTTTGGTATTTAAAATGATCAGTACTTTGTTTCACAAGTCAGGCTAATTTTAGGTTGTTTCTCGCGAAATCTGAAACTTCGTAAAACTTTACAAAGGCATATTGACTAGACTTACTTTTCTCTGGATCCCATAATTCTGTATGTGTTGCCGATCCCACTACATATTTATGGAGGAAAGAAGAAATCTGAAAAATACAAAGCAAGACATGTTCTCAAATTCAAAACACTTGACTTTGGAATGTTATCCCTCCTATACACTCATTTCCTCTGTGCTTTGCTGCCAAACATTTCTCAGTGCACAGTCCAGGAATCTGACTGAGTGTTGAATGCAAAAAGTCCCAGATTCCCACAGATGACTAGTTTTTAGTAATGGTTAACAGTACTTCCGACTAGTTTCTGCTCTAAGTTGGTTATATATTGGTTATATATTGATTAGGTAATCAATGAGTGGTGGTAAGGCTCCCTGGGAACCCTTATACAGAAAACTTAGATCTCCAACAAGATATAGTATATATTGGGTCCTCATCCTTTCTCTCTCTCTCTCTTTTTTTTTTTTTTTTTTTTTTGAGACAGTCTCGCTCTGTCATCCAGACTAGAGTGTAGTGGCATGATCTCGTTTCACTGCAAACTCCACCTCCTGGGTTCAAGCAATCCTCCTGCCTCAGTCTCCTGAGTAGCTGGGATTACAGGTGTCCGCTACCACACCTGGCTGATTTTTATATTTTTCGTAGAGATGGGGTTTCACCATATTGGCCAGGCTAGTCTCAAACTCCTGACTTCAAGTGATCTGCACACCTCAGCCTCCCAAAGTACTGGGATTACAGGCATGAGCCACTACGCTCGGCCTTGGGCATTTTTTGTTGTTGGTGGTGTTCCTGAGACAGAGTCTTGCTCTGTCGCCCAGGCTGGAGTGCAGTGGCGCGATCTCAGCTCACTGCAATCTCTGCCTCCCAGGTTCAAGCAAGTCTCCTGCCTGAGCCTCCCAAGTAGCTGGGATTACAGGCGTGCACCCCCTTGCCTGGCTAATTTTTGTATTCTTAGTAGAGACAGAGGTTTCATCATGTTGGCCGGGCTGGTCTCAAACTCTTGACCTCGTGATCTGCCCACCTCGGCCTCCCAAAGTGCTGGAATTACAGGCATGAGCCACCATGCCCGGTGACCTTGGGCATTTTATATGAGAACAAAATTAACTTGTACTGGCACCATGGCTCACACCTATAATCCCAGCACTTTGGGAGGCCAGGGTGAGAGAATCACTTGAGTTCAGGAGTTCAAGACCAACCTGGGCAACATAGACCTCTTCTCTACAAAAAAATAAAAAACTTAGCCCAACATGGTAGTACAGGTCTGTTGTCCTAGCTACTTGGGAGGCTGAGGTGTGGGACAACCACTTGAGCCCGGGAGATCGAAGCTACAATGAGCACTGATCACACCACTGCACACTCCAGCCTATGCAACAGAGCGAGACCTTCCTCCAAAAAAAAAAAAAAAGTAACTTGCATATCTCTGAAAGTTGCACATAGTATGTTGTGTTCCAGTTAATTTTTTGCTGCTCGTGTTGGGTGATGGTGATGGAGTTCATTAATTTTTATTAATCAGTGATGCCACCTGGTGGCCAGAGAGTACATTTTGTAGTGTACCTACACACTGAACCAACATTTGCTTTTTTTCCCTTTGATAAAAATAACCTCAGTGGCATTTGAGGCAGTTTTATTAGTGAAGTTTTGAATAATGCTCAATTTGTTTTGGCAGGAACAGAAAGGTCATAGAATACTACCAGTCTAACGTGGCAAACTGAAATGACTGCTCTCTTCGTTGTTATTAGGAAAGCTTCTGCCGCATACCAGGTCCTAAATGATAGGTAATAGATGGTTCCCTATGACCAATATAGGCGTGTCTGTCTGGTCTCCTTTCCTGGGTTTCACCTGGGTTATGACAGTCACTGGAGCCAGCTACTGGTTTCACTGTTCCTCCCATCTGACTCAGGGTGATCAGTCACATTCTTATGCTGCAGTTAAGGCCCCAGGTGATTCTTAAGTTGAAAGAGATCTTGGTCCTACTCTCTTTGCCAAGGTAAAAGTCCTCAAAAAGATATACAGCAAGAAGATGCCCTCAAAATACGGATGGATGGATGGATGATGGATGGATAGATGGATGGATGAATAAGTTGGAGAGTTGAATTTTGGAGACCATTAAGATATTTTTAAAAATTGGCAAGGAGGGTAAACCTAACTCCATTACTTCCTTGATTAATAGCATGATGTTGCAATGTATTAATGGTGGGTTTTCTGCTCAGTGTATTTAAACTGTGTTTGTAAAAGTTAATGTTTGAGTACAAGCAAAGAAAATGCAACTTAGAAGCTTATCAGACTCAGCGTAGTGATTCTGAGGTCAGGATTTCCTAATATGGACATCTTCTGGGTAACCCTTTTGGTTTAGAGAAGTGTCTCTGTTTTCATTGGTATACTTCTGTATTAAAGAACAGAAATTTAAGACAAAATAGGAACTCGCCATGAGTCTGATATTTAGGTAAATCTGTGTTCCTTTCCACACTCTTCAGCTAACTAACAGCTTAAGGAAAATCACTTGATTAATGAGGTAGCTTAGGGTTTGAGAACATCTAATAGGGAGGGTAAGTTTGTCTCCCCAACCCTGTCAACTTTCAGCCATAGAAATGTTAAATGTTTGCACTCAGAAAACACAGCTTATGTAATATATTGAATGCATTCTGAGTGGGGTCAGAGTGAGAATAAGTTTATTTTCATCTCCAGATAAGGCTAAGTGTAATGTATATCTTATGTATTTTGTTAATTTGGGTTTTTAAATTTTTTTGTGTGCCTGCTTCATTTTTCCTTTATATTTTGGGGCGGATGCTCTCTTCATTCAGATTAAGATCTAAATTGCTAGCGATGGTTTCTGGCAAGATAGAACCTATGCCATGGTGCAGGGAAGCTTAATATGTTTATACATAACATCTCACCTTGGCTTATTGCCAGTGCTGGATATTTATAATGTGCACATCTAGACTCACACAGGCTCTTAGATCACTGTCTCAAAGATTTACGAAGTTTCAGCAGTTGGGCGTGTGCTTGTGTCATCTGTTACATTTGAAGATCTGACACTGATACCCATGTTTTCCTTTGTTCCTTTGAGCATGATTTCATAAATCCATGAGGTGAAGTTGTATCTATTCCATAATAGTACTAACTAGCAGTTGGGTCTGATAAAGATATATTCAGTTTCTGAACACCCCTTTTCTCCTTTCATTTTCTCAGTTCCCACTGGCATTAGAATTGGTTTCAGCATTTATTGCCTTTTACCTCAACTAAAATACAATCCTAACTTAAAAGTAATATATTATTGGCCAGGTGCAGTGGCTCACCGCCTGTAATCCCAGCAGTTTGGTAGGCTAAGGCTGGGGGATTGTTTGAGGCCAGGAGTTAAAGACCAGCCTGGGCAACAAAGTGAGACCCTGTCTCTGAAAAAAAAAAAAAAAAAAAAGGCAGACATGGAGGCACACACCAGTAGTCATAGCTATTTGGGAGGCAGAGGCAGGAGGATTGCTTGAGTCTAGGAACTTGAGGCTGTAGTGAGCAATGATTGCACCGCTGTGCTCCAGCCTGGGTGACAGGGTGAGACTCTGTCTTGAATGAGTAAGTGAATTGTTTTTATTCAGTAAGCATTTGTTGTCCCTTTTGTGCAAAGCCCCTGGCTAAGTGCTGTGTGAGAGAGAAAGATGTTATCAGATGACTTGCTCACAAGGAGCTTTGAGTCTAATGAAAAAGAAAATAATAGAAGCATAAAGTGAGACTGCTGTGTCATGTGTTACTCAAAGGGAGAAAATGTTTCTTTCAAATGGAAATTTTGTAAGAGAAGTGGGATTTAAGAAGAGCCTTGAAGAATATGAGTAGAATTTGTATATGCGAGACAGAGAAAGGGATCGAGAAAAAGGGACAATTAGGGACAAAAGGTGTGAAGCCAGGGGACACATGGGGAGTGTTTAAGGGGTTGCACAGAATCAAATTTAATCAGGACAAAGGGCCCATTTTAGGCAGTAGCAAGAGAGAGAGAAAAATTGATAGGGACTATGTAGCAGGGGGCTTTAAATTCCAGGGAGGAATTTGTATTAATTTCACAGGTAATGGGAGACCATCCAGCATTTCTCAACAGAGAAGGAAGTATTGCCTTAAAATTCCATGATTGTCCTTGGTGTCAAAGATTTATTAAATATAGGTTCCTCTATTGCCTCAGTTTTTTTCTGTATTATAAGAACTACTATATACCACATTGCTTATTTACAGACTCTCTTCATCCAAACTAAGGTTTCTCAACTTCAGGCCCATTGATACTTGGGGTCAGATAATTTTTTTGTTGTTGTTGCAGGGCTGCATTATAAGATATTTAGCAGCATCTCTGCCGGGTGTGTGCGTGTGTGTGTGTGTGTGTGTGTGTGTGTGTGTGTGTTTGTGTGTAGTAGAGATGGGGTTTCCCCATGTTGGCCATGCTGTTGAACTCCTGACTTCAAGTGATCCACCCCCTTCGGCCTCCCAAAGGGCTAGGATTACAGGCATGAGCCACCGAGTCCAGTCTACATCTCTGACTTCTAACCACTAGCCACAGTAGCACCCCCTTTTCCCCAGTTATGACAACCACAACTGTCTCCAGACATTGCCAGATGTACCCTGGGGGTCAAATTTGTCCCCATTTGAAAACCACCTGTTTAAATACATATATTGAATTCCCTTGGTGTCCTGAGCATTGTTAGACGCTTAGATTAACAAATCCAGGAGTCTTTTAGGGATTGAATTAATGCCTTAGAATTTTATACTAGATGTATGTCTGATCTCAAGATTAAGGTACTTTCCTATGTATTGGAATAAAAGCTGAACTGGGCATTAGAAGACCTGAATTCTCATGCTGGCTCTGCCACCAAGAGGTTATGTGACTTGGGTGAGATCCTTTGCTCAGTAATCTGATTCCTCATCTCTAAAATAACCAGTGTTTCCTCCAAGGCTCTTTCTAGCTCTGATGCTATGTCTTGATTTCAAATTGATCTCAGGGCTTTATTTTTTCACAAGTTAGCCCAAGTTGGACTAGCATGTATATTAACCAGCAAGACTAACGGAAGTATTGAAAAAGAAAGATATGTGTTTGGGGCTCACTGGTTTATTGTACTCAAATACTTTTTTTTCTTCTTTTCTAGATTATTTGAAGAATCTCATAGAAGATGCCGGAGATTACAGAGACACTCAAGGTAAATAACTTTTGTGGTTGCAGAAGTTTTTATATTATGTTTATTTAGGTAGGGGTAGAAAGTAAAAATATATTGATGACAAAATCTGTTACAAACTCTATTCATACGACTTGAAGGCCGGGTGCGGTGGCTCACACCTGTAATCCCAGCACTTTGGGAGGCCGAGGCGGGTGGATCACCTGAGGTAAACAGTTTGAGACCAGCCTGGCCAACATGGTGAAACCCCTTCTCTACTAAAAAAAATACAAAAACTAGCCAGGCGTGGTGGTGCACGTCTGTAATTCCAGCTTCTTGGGAGTCTGAGGCAGGAGAATCGCTTGAACCTGGAAGGCAGAAGTTGCAGTGAGCTGAGATTGCACCACTGCACTCCAGCCTGGGCGAGACTCTTTCTCAAAAAAAAAGACTTGAGGCCTTCCTGAAAACTCCATTTTGAGCAGATTCACATAGAACCAGATAAGTAGTAAAGCAGTGCTGGGGATAGGTGAGATTATATGGACAGGGGAGACCCAAAGTCAGCCCTGCATGAGAACCAACCTCTTGCGACTGGTGGTGAGGGGAGCCAGCGTGGTGGCTGAGGTCAGGAAGCTTTGCCCTCCTGTGCTCAGTCACTCTGTGCTTGTGCCATATTCAGTTTCCATAGAGGTCCATTTCTTTGTCTTTCAAAAACAGGGATTAAACCAGAAGATCTGCAAGGTCCTCAAGCTTCAAAATCATGAGTCCATGAAGTGACTAAACTACAAAGCAGGGATGAGTCTATAAAAGCATATTATTCTGGGACTGTTTAACAATAGGATATTAGCCTTCCCTCACCCATAGTAGTACTTAAGGGAAACAGTCCATTACATCATGAGGGACTCATAACTAGTGGGATAATTGGAGTTCCTGTGTCTGTCTGCCTGTCAATGTCTCTCTCCCTCACAATCTCTCTCTCTCCCTCTCTTGCAGATAACAGACACATATACACAGATTAATTCTGTTTGGGTGTTTCTGTTTAACCCCAACAACCTCTTTCAAATGTCACAGGTCTATCCCTTGTTCTTTTTTTTTGTTTGAGACAGAGTCTCACTCTGTCACCCAGGCTGGAGTTCAGTGGCACGATCTCGGCTTACAGCAACCTCCACCTCCTGGGTTTAAGCAATTCTCCTGCCTCAGCCCCCCAAGTAGCTGGGATTACAGGCATGCACCACCATGCCCAGCTAATTTTTGTATTTTTAGTTTCACCTTATTGGCCAGGCTGGTCTCGAACTCCTGACCTCAAGTGATCTGCCCACCTCGGCCTCCCAAAGTGCTGGGATTACAGGCATGAGCCACCATGCCCAGCAACCCCTGGTTCTAACTGCAGAAACATATTAAACAAGTCTATTAATTTTATGAATTTCGATCACATTATTATTATTATTTTAATTTTTTGAGACAGAGTCTCACTTTGTCACCTAGGCTGGAGTGCAGTGGCACGAACACGGCTCACTGCAGCCTCAACTTCCTGGGCTCAAGTGATTCTCTTGCCTCAGCCTCCAAGTAGTCAGGATTACAGGTGCACACCATCACACCCTGCTAATTTTTGTTTTTTTTGTAGAGATAGGGTTTTACTGTCTTGCCCAGGCTGGTCTCGAGCTCCTGATTTCAAGTGATCAGCCCGCCTCGGCCTTCCAAAGGCTGAGATGACAGGCGTGAGCCATCACACCCAGCCTGATCACATTCGTGTATATCCTTTACATTTGCAGAATAAAAAGTGAACATTTTTAACCATTTTGATAGAGATTCTTATTTATTCTCTTAATCATTTCACTTCTCTAACATCTTCTATTTGTATACATTATGCTTTTAAAGGTGGGTTTTTTTAAAGGAAAAGTTTGTGGTTGGGGATCTGACAAGTTTCCTGTCTTCAGTGATCATATCTTTTGATGAAAAAGTTGGTAATACCCATCAAATAAAGAACAAAGCAAAGGACTTCAAAGTAAGGGTGCACCAAGCAGGACAGAATTATTTGGATGACAGAGAAAAGTATGAAGGTTGAAGAGGCAGGGAAGCTTTACAGGAAAAAGTAGGACTGGAGATGAGTGGGAGAATGGGGGGGAGGAAAAATGAGCATTCCTGATGGCAGCCCCTCTCCTGAGGATACAAATTGTATATAGAACTTATAGAATAGAAAGAAAACATCTGTCCTGGGTCCTGGGCTTCTGCCTTCAATGAAAATGAGTTATTGGGTCAATTTCACACATAAAACAAATTCAGGGTCAGAGATTAAGGAGCTCATTTAAAGAAAATTACATGCTACAGCAAAGACAGATGAGAAAACCACTGAACAGTGAGGCCCACTCTATGGCCAGAGGCACAGCAATCATATGGTGAGCAGTGGCTGGGCGTGGTGGCTCATGCCTGTAATCCCAGCATTTTGGGAGGCTGAAGCAGGTGGATCACTTGAGGTCAGGAGTTCAAGACCAGCCTCGGCAACATGGCAAAACCCTTTGCTACTAAAAATACAAAAATTAGTGGGGTGTGGTGGTGCATGCCTGTAATCCCAGCTACTCAGTAGCTGAGGCATGAGAATCGCTTGAACCTGGGAGATGGAGGTTGCAGTGAGCCAAGATCCCACAACTGCACTCCAGCCTGGGCGACAGAGCAAGACTCTGTCTCAAGAAAAAAAGAGTGGTGAGCAGTGTGGATGAGACTCCAAGGGTAAGGGAAGGTGAGGCAAGTATAACTTTGAAAGGTAGGGAGAAGAGTTAAAGGAATAGAGGCATCAGGGCTGACATGGGGAAAGTAGAATCACAGAATGGAGTGGGGAAGGTAGAGCTTGGGAGACCAGGTGACCAAGTAGCAGCAGCAGCCTTGTCATCCATTAAATCTTAAGGCATCTCTCCCCTGTCCACTGGGAATTCCAGCAGGCCAGAAAGCAGGAAATGTGTCTAAGGTAACCTCTTGAATACCTGCTGTGAAGAGGGTACCAGGCGCTGTAAATTGTGATATATGGCTGAGCACCGTGGCTCACACCTGTAATCCCAGCACTTTGGGAGGCCGAGGCTGGTGGATCACTGAGGTCAGGAGTTTGAGACCAGCCCTGCCCGGCAAAACCCCGTCTCTACTAAAAATACAAAAATTAGCTGAGCATACTGGTGTGCGCCTGTCATCCCAGCTACCCAGGAGACTGAGGCAGGAGAATTGCTTGAATCTGAGAGGTGGAGATTGCAGTGAGCCGAGATCATGCCACTGCACTTCAGCCTGGGAGACAGAGCAAGACTCTGTCTCAAAAAAAAAAAAAAAAAAAAAAAAAAAAAAAAAAAAAAATCTGATATATAGTCAGGGTCTCTCTATAAGGAAAACATGCTTTCTTTTAATAATAGTGATGATGATACATGTTGAAAGAATACAGAAACCTCCAGGAAGACTGTCCTTTGGTAGATTACAATAACCAGACCAAAACACCTCAACCCCTTTTCAGAAATTGATTTGTTGTTGTTTTTGATTTTTATTTTTTTGAGAAAGGGCCTCATTTTGTCACCTAGGCTGGGGTGCCGTGGTGTGATCTGGGCTCACTGCAACCTTGACCCCCTGGGCTCAAATGAGTCTTCCATCTCAGCGCCCCAACTTGCTGGGACTGCAGACATGGGCCACGACGCCTGGCTAATTTTTGGATTTTTTGTGGAAACAAGGTTTTACCTTATTGCTGAGACTGGTTTCGAACTCCTGAGCTCAAATGATCCGCCCACCTCAGCCTTCCAAAGTGTTAGGATTACAGGCGTGAGCCACCACCCCAGACAGTCTTTTATTTAATAGTCGTTTTGTTGATGACCACTGTCACTGCTACAGCAGCCTCGGGAGGAGATGCTTCCCTTTCTAACACTCTACCAGTTTTCCTCGGTGGGAATGCTACTGTCGTATTGTACTGAATAATCTTTGTGTGGGTTTCTAATGACTAGTGCGTGGAGTTTGGCATCCCTGCCTCCTACCCACTGAAGACCAGTGGATCTTCCTGGTCATTGTGACAACCAAAAATTGTCTTTACACATGTTTACATGTCCATAAGGGAGCACTGTGGCCCTGAGTTGAGAATAACTACAGCCCCAAACCTGACAAAATGCAAACTTTTTCCTTTAGACCTAGTTACAAAGATAACAAGGCTGGAGTATGGAAAAACACTTTGCTAAAAGGTAAAGGGTTAATAAAAAGAATAAAACACAGATAGGCCCATGAAGCTAATAACCCAGCTCACAAAATGACACTTGCAAATTCCTAAGATCTAGGATGCTTCCATGGGGCATTTCCCCCATTTCTAATTCATGCCTCTTGGAATCAGATTAAGAGACTGAGATCTGATCTTAGTCATTTCTCGTAATTTTCATTTCCTATATCAAGATCCTTTTCCCTCACAATCCTTTTCTCCAAGATAGTTTATACTTGGATGGTCCTTATCTTCCAGGTGAAATCCCATCCTTATCCTTGTAAACTTGAATAGGATAATCAAATCACAGCATAAAACAACCCTGACATTCATACTGTTAATAAACATGGTCTACAGTGTCTCTTTAGAGTCTTCTTTTAGCTCATTATTTCCCTATATATTGTTTTGACCAGGTTTTTGGTGGTAGTGGTGGTGTTTGGTTTGGTTTGGTTTTGCCTTCATTGAACCTTAGTTGACTGCCTACTCACAGTCAACTAAGCTCCTCCAGAGGTTGGTTGCTATAAACTAGCTATCTTGTCCCCTGGAATTGCTTAATGTTGCAAACTATTTGTTTCCATTGTAATTACTAAATGCACCTTTTGCTCCTGCCTCTTTCAGATGCCCTTGCTGTTGTTATAGAGGTAGCCAACCACGCCAATGACACCATGAAGCAAGGAGTAAGTGTCTTGTTATCAGTGGCTGGTGTGGTCTTGAACCTGAAAGCCCAGGCCTTCATATGCTTTCCATTGTCTTTCTGTAGGACAACTTTCAGAAACTTATGCAAATTCAGTACAGCTTAAATGGACACCATGAAATTGTGCAGCCTGGTCGGGTAAGCATTTTAGATTGCTTTTTGCAAACTTAATACGATGCATTTAGGTACCATCTGTATCTGTTTATCATTTCTGTTATAAAAATAGGTTGTTTTTGTTACTCTTCTCAGTCTTGATCACTTTATCCGTTCAAAACATTCATGATATAAGTCACTGTGACAATTGAATTAGGAATAAGCCCATTTGACCGGGCGCGGTGGCTCAAGCCTGTAATCCCAGCACTTTGGGAGGCCGAGACGGGCGGATCACGAGGTCAGGAGATGGAGACCATCCTGGCTAACACGTGAAACCCTGTCTCTACTAAAAAATACAAAAACTAGCAGGGCGAGGTGGCATGCGCCTGTAGTCCCAGCTACTCAGGAGGCTGAGGCAGGAGAATAGCATGAACCCGGGAGACGGAGCTTGCAGTGAGCTGAGATCCGGCCACTGCACTCCAGCCTGGGCGACAGAGCCAGACTCCGTCTCAAAAAAAAAAAAAAAAAAAAAAAAAAGGAATAAGCCCATTCATGAAGTAAGTCCAATTAAATTAGGGGAGCGGCAAGGGACCCCACAGAGTATCTGATTTAATGGGATCGTTTTATTGTGTAATGCCAGCAACCTCACACAGTTTTGAAGACAATTTCATTTAAAATCTTTAATGTAAGAGAAGATGATGAAGGGAGGGAGGAAATTGGTATTTTGATCCTCCTTATATAGCACAAAAGTGGCCTAGGAAATGAAAGGAAAGTTACAAAATGCAGTTGTCAGGATGTTGGTTATGCTTCAGGATCAAGTACATGCTCAGTCAATTACATATCCCTCCATGCAGTATCCCTGGGGCCAGTATTGGATTTATCCAACCCTGCTGCTTGTCCGATTCCTAAATGATTTAAAGGTTTAAAATTAACTATGACTGTAAAAAAATCTCAAGGGAACTGTGGCTCCCCAGTCTGTCATGAAAAAAATTCTCGGGAAAGAAAGTTGAAAAGGAGATTGTATTGTTGTGTTGTGATGGTAGGACTAAATGGGTGTGTTTGTATGAATCAGGTTTTTCTCAAAGAAGGAATTCTGATGAAGCTGTCTCGGAAAGTGATGCAACCTCGAATGTTTTTCCTGGTAAGAGGACTTGTGTAGCTCTGATTTGGCCGAGGTAGGGATAGTTGCTTAAGGAAAGGAGACGTTTATACATGGTAGATAAGCTTAGTACCTTCACATATCAGCCTTGGTGGCTTCTTTAACTGGCTATACTGCTTAATTGAATTTCAAGTATGGGAAATAAAGTCTGCTGTGATGCATAACCAGAAGATTATTTCCTTTTGGAATTTATTCCATTTCTAACTTGGAAAATTGTTCTAATCATTTATTTAGGCAGACTGTAATACCTTCATGGGATTTAGAATTCAAAAAACATTAAATCTGTTACAGAACTTGGAAATAAAGCACGTTTTCCAGAAATTGCCTTTTAAATTATATTCTAATAAAACATTGTAGGTAGTTCTAGTGTATATAGCAGAATATAAGTATTTTATTCAGAGAGCTATTAGCAAAGAGGTATTATTTATCCTTTAAGGTATTTATCCTTTAATCTTGTATCTTGTCAAAATCTTTGCAGTGGAAATGTGTTTCTTTACTTTGTCCCGTGAAATGTTTCTACTTTTCAGTTTAATGATGCCCTGCTGTATACAACACCAGTGCAGTCTGGAATGTATAAACTGAACAACATGCTCTCATTGGCTGGAATGAAGGTCTGTGCATCTGTTAGATGATTTGTTTTGTTTTGTTGTTTTGTTTTGTCTGAGACGGGGTCTCATTCTGTCACCCAGGCTGGAGTGCAGTGGTGCAATCTTGGCTCACTGCAACCTCCACCTCCTGGGTTCAAGTGATTCTTCTGCCTCAGTCTCCTAACTAACTGGGACTACAGGTGCCCACCACCACACCTGGCTAATTTTTGTATTTTCAGTAGAGACGGGTTTCACCATGTTGGCCAGGCTGGTCTTGAACTCCTGACCTCAAGTGATCAGCCCGCCTTGGCCTCCCAAAGTGCTGGGATTACATAGACGTGAGCCACCATGCCCACCCAGGTGATTTGTTTTTAAACCCAAATAAAGTCAGGTGTGGTGGCTCATGCCTATAATCCTAGCACTTTGGAAGTCTGAGGCCAGTGGATTACAAGGTCAGGAGTTCGAGATCAGCCTGACCAACGTGGTGAAACTCCATCTCTACTAAAAATACAGAAGAAAAAAAAAATTAGCCAGGCGTGGTGGCACATGCTTATAATCCCAGCTACTCAGGAGGCTGAGGCAGGAGAATCGCTTGAACCTGGGAGGCAGAGGTTTCAGTGAGCTGAGATCGTGCAACTGCACTCCAGCCAGAGCAACAGAGTGAGACTATCTCAAAAAAAAAAAAAAAAAAACAAATAAAGGCTGGGCACAGTGGCTCACACCTGTAGTCCCAGCATTTTGGGAGGCCAAGAGAGGATGATAGCTTGAGCTCAAGAGTTAAGAGACCAGCCTAGGCAACGTAGTGAAACCCCCATCTCTATTAAAAATAACAACAACAAATATGTAATACACTTAGAGAAAATTCCCTAAGATAAACATCTTTCTTACATCCTTTATTTTTCTCTCTCTATATGTTAGTGTTTATGCATTTGGTTTTTTTTGTTTTGTTTTGTTTCGTTTTTTTGTGACAGAGTCTCACTCTGTTGCCCAGGCTAGAGTGCAGTGGTGCGATCTCAGCTCACTGCAACCTCTGCCTCCTAGATTTAAGAGATTCTCCTGACTCAGCCTCTTGAGTAGCTGGGACTACAGGCTCAGCTAATATTTGTATTTTTCATAGAGATGGGGTTTCACTATGTCGACCAGGCTGGTCTCAAACTTCTGACCTCAAGTGATCCACCCACCTTCGCCTCCCAAAGTGCTGAGATTACAGGCGTGAGCCAGTGCACCCTGCCTGTTTATGCTTTTGATTATTCATTCATGTAGTCATTTGTTCACTCATGCATTAATTTATTCATAAGATATTTATTGAGAACTACTATAAACAAAACAGTAATGAGTTTGATGGAAAATACGAAGATAAGTTGAAGCATGATTCTTATTGTCTTTCCTCCCCCAGGGACTTAGCAACTAGTTGGGAAGATAGTACACTACACATAAATACCTATAAAGTAGACAGTAATGAGTATCACTGTAAAGGCACAATTACAGTTTTGGGAGTTCAGAAAATAAAGAACTTGCAGTGTTTGATGATCATGGTAGGGACTGGCCTGCAGCTTTTGAGAGCAGCTAGGAAAGAAGGAGAAAAGAGGAAGAGCCAGTGGACCTTAAAGTATAGGTCACATTTGGCCATGCTGAGATGTAGGGGAAAGGCATTCCAGGTGGAGGGCATATTGTGAGCAAAGTCCTGGAGGTGGGAAAGGTGGGCCAGCATGTGGGCTTTTTAATTCATCTGGAGCATAGAGTAGATGAAGGAGAATAGCAGTAGAGAAAGCTGGATAGGAAGGTTTGTCGTGGATGTCAGAGCTAGGGCCATTAGACTTCAGCTCATTGATACGGTTTTCAGTAGGATGAGTCAGCTCAAATTGTTGTGCTTTCTTCCAGGTCAGAAAACCTACCCAAGAGGCCTATCAGAATGAATTAAAGATTGAAAGTGTAGAACGTTCCTTCATTCTCTCAGCCAGGTAAGTTTTTTCTTCTCTTTTTTTTTTTTTCCTCATTCTCAGTCTGCTTGCTAGGGAATGTCAGGAAAATTTTGGTTTTTGGTTTTTTTTTGATACAACATCTCACTCTGTCACCCAGGCTGGAGTGCAGTGGCACAATCACGGCTCACTGCAGCCTCCACCTCCATGGCCCAAGCAGTTCTCCCACCTCAGCCTCTTGAGTAGCTAGGACCACAGGCATGCACTACCATACCCGGCTAACTTAAAAAACATTTTTTTGTGTGCCTGGTGCGGTGACTCACGCCTGTAGTACCAGCACTTTGGGATGCCGAGCTGGGCAGATCACTTGAGGTCAGGAGTTTGGGACCAGCCTAGCCAACATGATTAAACCCCATCTCTACTAAAAATACAAAAATTAGCCAAGTACGGTGACAGGCACCTGTAGTCCCAGCTACTCAGGAGGCTGAGGCAGGAGAATTGCTTGAACCCAGGAGGCAGAGGTTGCAGTGAGCCAAGATCCCACCACTGCACTCCAGCCTACGTGACAGAGAGAGATTCTGTCTCAAAAAAAAAAAAAATTTTTTTTTTGTAGAGATGTGGTCTCCGTATGTTCCCCAGGCTGATCTTGAACTCCTGAGCTCATGCAGTCTTCCCGCCTTGGCCTCCCAAAGTGCTGAGATTACAGGTGTGAGTCACTGTGCCTGGCCTATTTTAAGAATATATAAAAATAGATTTTTGTCAGTATAACAGGGTCAGATATTGCCAGCAGTTTTTGCATTTAGGCTAACACTGACTTCTTGTTTCTTCTTTTTCTTCTTTCCCAATACCGTGCAGTTTTACTCTTGATTTACCACGCAAGGAAGTGGCTGAGAGCTGAGGCAATAGTATGCTAGAAGCACAGAGATTAAAATGTTCTTCTGAACAGAATAACAGTGGTGAAAGTGCTTTGCTGATCATTTTTTTAAATGACTATTTCAGATTGTGTGTGTGTGTGTGGTTTTTTTTTTTTTTTTTTTTTTTTTGAGAGAGAGTCTTGCTCTGTCGCCCAGGCTGGAGTGCAGTGGCCGGATCTCAGCTCACTGCAAGCTCCGCCTCCCGGGATCACGCCATTCTCCTGCCTCAGCCTTCCGAGTAGCTGGGACTACAGGTGTCCGCCACCTCGCCCTGCTAGTTTTTTGTATTTTTTTAGTAGAGACTGGGGTTTCACCATGTTAGCCAGGATGGTCTCGATCTCCTGACCTCATGATCCGCCCGTCTCAGCCTCCCAAAGTGCTGGGATTACAGGCTTGAGCCACCGCACCCGGCCTCAGATTGTTTTTAAGAACAACTAGTGCTTTATAGGTTATTAGGAAATTTGTATGTGTCACTTAAAGGTTCTAACAAATCTATGAGGTAGGTGTAATCTCCTATTAAAAGTAAGGAAACTAAATTACAGATAAATGGAGTTGCTGTCTTACGGATACATAGTTGACACAGCCAGGATGCAAACTGAAGTCTTTTGCTTTAAATCCGTTGTTATGAACTGGGTGCAGTAGCTCACGCCTGTGGTCAAGCACTTTGGAAGACCAAGGCAGGTGGATTACCTGAAGTCAGGAGTTTGAGACCAGCCTGGCCAACATGGTGAAACCCCATCTCTGCTAAAAATACAAAAAAATTAGCCAGACATGGTGGCATGTTCCTGTAATCCCAGCTACTCGGGAGGCTGAGGCAGGAGAATCACTTGAACCCGGGTGGTGGAGGTTGCAGTGAACCGAGATCACTCCACTGCACTCCAGCCTGGGTGACTGAATGAGACTCCGTCTCCGAAAGAAGGGAGGGAGGGAGGGAAAAGAAATCCATTGTTATTTATGATACCACCTTGCCCCATACCGGAACCTGCAGTGACTTAATATATTACCATAATGTAATTCAAGTGCTAAGGAAACCTGAAACTCTATGACTCATAAAAATACATTATTGAGTTACTGACTGAGTGGCGGAAGTGGGTATTTAGGAAGGTTTGACTAGTGAAGGGAGAGATGCCAATAGTCATAGCATGCTCCACTGCACAATCTAAATAATGAGACACGCTCTTCTCAGATTTAACCTTTGATCTAATAAAAATAGAAGCAAATGCTTTTATAACACTTACTGTATGCCAGGCACTGTCATAAAGACCTTATGTGTAGTACTTCATTTCATCTTCACAGCAACCTGTTGAGGCAAGTTGTTATTATTATAACCATTCTATGCTGAGAAAAGCCACTAATCTATACTAGCAGAGCCAGGATTTGAACCCAGGTAGTCTGTTTCCAATTGTCCATACCACTAAAATCAGCTAGGATCTTAGGAGCAGATGGAGTAGTGGCCAGAATCATGTATTACTCTGTATCAGTCACAGTGCTCATGTTCTGTTTTCTATTTATTTTCTAAGTTCCATGATAACTTTGTAGGGTGAGTATTATCTTGATCTTCCAGATTAGAAAAATGGAGGCTCAGAGAGGTTCAATAACACATCTAAGGTTACATGAGTAGTAAGCAATGGAGCTGTGATTTGAACCTAGGTGTTTCTGACAACCTTTATAATTTTACTTATGTCTATGAATGTCAAGGACTCAAACCAAATGTCTGATTTCCCAAAATCAGAGGACGAGAAGAGTCATCCTGGGGTGTGTTACTCCTCTGAAATGCAATAACCACTGCTGCCTGACATACAGGATGACAGGAGAAGACAAATACCTGTGTGCAGTGTTTGTCAAATGCTGTGTAGCTACCAGTCAGAACAAGCAAAGCTCTTGGGGGTACCTGAAGCATCCACCAGATACCAATATTTAGAGAGTGCAGGTAAACTCTCGATCACTTGGCATTGTGACTTTTTTCTTTCTTTTGTTTTCCTTTTTTTTGAGACAGGGTCTCGCTCTGTTGCCTAGACTGGAGTACAGTGGCACGATCTCGGCTGACTGCAGCCTCTGCCTCCCAGGTTCAAGCGATTCTTGTGTCTCAGCCTCCCAAGTAGCTGGGATTATAGGCATGTGCCACCACACCCAGCTAAGTTTTGTATTTTTAGTAGAGACAGGGTTTCACCATGTTGCCCAGGCTGGTCTTGAACTCCGAACCTCAAGTGATCTGCCTGCTTCGGCCTCTCAAAGTGCTGGGATTACAGGTGTGAGTCACCATGTCTGGCCATCTTTTTAAATTTTAAAATAGAGATGAGGTTTCACCGTGTTAGCCAGGCTGGTCTTGAACTCCTGATCTCAGGTGATCCACCTGCCTCAGCCTCCCAAAGTGCTACAGGCAGGATTGCGTTCAGCCCTTTTTTCATTTTTGAGGGATAGAGGAGTTTGAACAAAAGTTCAAAGAACAAGGCCGGGCGAAGTGGCTCACGCCTGTAATCCCAGCACTTTGGGAGGCCGAGGCGGGTGGATCACGAAATCAGGAGATCGAGACCATCCTGGCCAACATGGTGAAACCCTGTCTCTACTAAAAATACAAAAATTAGTCGGGTGTGGTGGCACGTACCTGTAGTCCCAGCTACTCAGGAGGCTGAGGCAGGAGAATTGCTTGAACCTGGGAAGCGGAGGTTGCAGTGAACCAAGATCACACCACTGCACTCCAGCCTCAAAAAAGGAAAGAAAGAAAGAAAGTTCAAAGAACATTAAGACCCCCATGTATCAGGTTCCCAGTGAGTGCTTGAGCTTGGTTCTTAAAATCAAGAAAGTTATTTTCAAAATTCCAAGGAGGAAATGCCTATAGAAAAGTCAAGTTTTTTTTTTTTTTTTTTTTTTTTTGAGACAGAGTCTCGCTCTGTCACCCAGGCTGGAGTGCTGTGGCCAGATCTCAGCTCACTGCAAGCTCCGCCTCCCGGGTTTACGCCATTCTCCTGCCTCAGCCTCCCAGACAGCTGGGACTACAGGCGCTGCCACCTCGCCCAGCTAGTTTTTTGTAGTTTTTAGTAGAGACGGGGTTTCACCGTGTTAGCCAGGATGGTCTCGATCTCCTGACCTCGCGATCCGCCCGTCTCGGCCTCCCAAAGTACTAGGATTACAGGCTTGAGCCACCGCGCCCGGCCGAAAAGTCAAGTTTTAATTGCACTTCTGTTTCCCAAGTAAAAATGAGCCTTGGTGAAAAACAGTAATCTATTTTATTAAGATTAACTAATTCAGGAAATTATAGTAAATGTTTCTTTCTTTGGTTGTCAGGTAAATACCTGGATGTTCATGATTTCCAGATCAGTACCAGACAGGTGTAATGAACAGCTCTGATCAAGGTTTATATTTATGTAACTTTTTTTTTTTCCTTTTTGTGACAGAGTCTTGCTTTGTCGCCCAGGAGTGCAGTGACGCAATCTCGACTCACGGCAACCTCCACCTCCTGGGTTCGAGCAATTCTCCTGCCCTAGCATTCCAAGTCACTGGGACCACAGGTGTGCACCACCACACCTGGCTAAATTTTTTTTGGATTTTTAGTAGAGACGGAGTTTCACCATGTTGGCCAGGCTGGTCTTGGAACTCCTGACCTCAAGTGATCTGCTCACCTTGGCCTCCCAAAGTGCTGGGATTACAGCCATGAGCCACCATGCCCAGCAACATAACTGTTTCCCTTCTTCTTATCCATCAGGGTGGTAACCCTCTCTTCCGCTGTCAGCTGGAGAGAGAGAACTACCCCGCGAATCTCATCCAGGTTGCTGCTAGTGGTAGCTGGGTAGACAGCTTCAGTTTCTTATCAGGAGCAAAAATAAACACCACAAGCTCTCACACCCATTCCTTTTCTTCCATCTCGGAAGGATCCAGCATGCCCAACAAGATGGCAAGGTCCTTCCTGATCCTTACCATCAATGACGGTAAAAGGGCATTTTTCTGTTGGCTCATCACTGTCGTAAGCATTGATATCCTTGCAAGATGTTCCTCAGCACTGTCTGTTACAAGGGCAATCAACTTCACATTGCTCTTGGTGAATTCTGGTGCCAGCTTTGCAGCTCTGCCAAGCTCCATGGTGTAAACTGGTGTAGAGTCCTGAGGGTGGGAAAAAAGAATGCCACAGGAGTCTCCTAGAAAGTCGTGGGAACAGATACAGCCAACAGTGCTGTATCAGCCAACAGTGCCTCAAAGTTGGGAGTCTTGTTGCCAAGAAGCAGCCCTCTGTGGATGGCAGCAGTAGTAACATGAGTGGGTGAGACGGTGTAGCCACGGCAGCAAGCGGCCAGCTGGTCCAGGCAATGTTTGTCTTTTTGTTAGTAGTCTGGGGCTCAGTGATAAGCAGTGATAACTGAGAGCAATCATTGCTGAGTCTAACTTTAGTGATGAGAGGAAGTCATTGTTTGGAGACTGGCAGATGGAGGGCAATTAGGGAAGGAGACTGTCCACTATCAACCATTCGACAAATGTTTACTGGGCATCACCTACCCTGTCCAGGAGCTGGGGATGTGCAATCCCTGCCTTTAAGGATAAGCCTTTATTCTAAAGTGGGAGATACACAATAATCGGGTTTATATATATATGCACATATAAATAATTTGGAGTGTTCAGTGTTATAAAGAAGAATAAAGTAGGCTGAGCAGATAGAAAGTGATGAGGTCAAGAACTTTTATGGGGTGAGGGGGGATCAGAAAAGTTATCTCTGAGGAGCATCAGAGACCAGAAGCAAATCCTAGATGGAAGGAACAGCAAGAACAAAAGACATACCAGGGAGGTATGTAAGGGTGTAGTATGTTAAAGAAACAGCAAGACATCCAGTATAGGTAGAGCCTAGTACTCCGGGGAGAGCCTAGTACTCCCCTAGTACCAGGGGAGATTAAATGTGACTTACAGTTTGGGGGCAAGAGGTGGGGGCCACCCATAGTAAGATCATTGCATTTTTAAGAGTTTTCAGCTAAGTGATAATATCTATTTTATATTTGTAAAAGATCACACCGGCTTCTTTGTAGAAGACAGACCATCAGGAGACTAGAGTAGAAGTTGGGCAGCCAGGTAGTGAGTGGGCAGTAGATGATGGTGTGTCTTGGTTTACAATGATGAACAATGGTATGAATCAGAAAAAGCCCAATAATGGGCTGAATGTGGGCTCTGCAGGAGAAATAATTGAACTGGAAAGTTCTCGATAAAGGAAAAATAAATTTCCAAGGGAGGATCAAGCTGGCATGAGGGAAAGAGAGCTAAGGCATATTGAATGTCATTGGTATGCCATGCTCTCCTTCCATATTCCTCCAACCAGTTAGTCTGGTACTGCATCCCATATTAAAGGGGGTAAGGAGGCCTCATCCCTATTAAGTCTCTCCATCCCCTCCCACCAACACACTGCGTGCTCTATCAGCACAGATCTGCGTGTGACTCCATGCATGCCAGCCAACTCCACCGCTGTCTGCCTTCCACAGGTGTTACCTCCACCTGCAGTTCATCCCTTTGTTCAGTAAGGAGTATGGAGCCTCTACCTTGGGCCAGGCATTGTGCTGGGCATCAGGACATAGTAGATTAAAAATTAAAAGGGTCAAGTTGGGTGCAGTGGCTCATGCCTGTAATCCCAACACTTTGAGAGGCCAAGGCAGACGGACCACTTGAGGTCAGGAGTTTAAGACCAGCCTGGCCAACATGGTGAAACCCCATTTAATATTTTATACTAAAAATATAAAAATTAGCTGGGCATAGTGGTATACGCCTGTAATCCCAACTACTCAGGAGGCTGAGGCAGAAGACTTGCTTGAACTTGGGAGGTAGAAGTTACAGTGAGCCGAGATCGTACTACTGCACTCCAGTCTGGGCAACAGAGCGAGACTCTGTCTCAAAAAAAAAAAAAGAAAAGAAAAAGAAAACTTAAAAGGGCCCTTCCTTCACTGAGCTGACATTCCATGGAGGAGGACATGCACTTAGCTAATATTAACACAATTAAGTATTGGGTGATTAAATTATGCACAGAAAAAGTACCGGGGGCTAGGAGGCTGTAAAGCAAAGCACCTTAAACTACAATGGGGAAGAGAGGGCAGCCTCTTCCCTACAACCCTTGCTGTTTATATTGACTTAGGAAAGATAAGTAGGAGTCAGAGGGGCAAAGAGGAAAAAGGAAGAGCCTCCTGGTCATTAGGAGCACTGTGTACAAAGGTCCTTAGGTGAGAAGGGGCATGACATATTAAGAGAATTGGAAGGCCAGAGTGGCATGAGCTCAAGAATGAGAAGGAGAATGACCCAGGACAAGCCTGGAGGGACAGGTGACTTAGATGCTGCAGAACCATCTTGTGGGATTTGCTCTTTAGCCTAAGAGCCACAGAGAGCCACTGAAAGGCTTATACAAGGGAATGATGTGATCAGATTGGCATTTTTTAAAGAGTTTATGGCTGCTACATGGAATATGGTTTGGGAGGTGGCCTAAAGGAGGGGACTGATTGGACACAGGGTATAAGAGGAGTTCTTCAGAGGAGACTCTAGCATATACTATGAATTGGGAGGTGGTACCATGCACTGTGACAGGGAGCACTGGGAGAGGAGCAGCTTTAGGGGAGAGATTGGGAGTTGAGTTTCAAGTGTGCATGTAGAATGTAAGGTGTCTATGCAACATCCAAATGCAGCCATCAAGGGGCAGTTTCTCTAAGGATCTGGATTTCAGAGGGGAGTTGGGGCCAGAGGCATATATTTGGGCACCATCAGCTTAGAGATGACCACACCTGGCAGACTGAATGAGGGTACACAGAGAGACAGAGTGCCCTGCCAAACTCCTGTAACTCTTCAAGCCCTAACTTTGTCATCACCTTTGCAAAGCCATCCCTGCTACTTACATGAGGTAATTTACTACTTCTATGTTATTTATCTACATTTGTTACATCATATGTTAATTACATGTTTCACCTCAATTCAGTGTGCATCCTTACGAGTGAGGTATATTTTGTGTGCCCAGTTCTTGGCTTAGGTCCTGGCTTTGTAGGCTCCTAGTGAACATTACTCACAAATCAAAGTGATGTGGCCTTTGAACCTCAGAGGCATCCTGCAGTTAGTCCAAGTAGTAAATGGTGTGGCATGGTCGAACAACCCCAAATCCTTTCTATTGAAGAGTTTTTAACCTTTTTTTTTTTTTTTTTTTTTTTTTTTTTTTTGAGACAGAGTCTCACTTTGGTGCCCAGGCTGGAGTGCAGTAGCACGATCTCAGCTCATTGCAACCACCACCTCCCAGATTCAGGTGATTCTCCTGCCTCAGCCTCCTGAGTAGCTGTGACTACAGGTGCACACCACCATGCCTGGCTAATTTTTGTATTCTTAGTAGAGACGGGGTTTTGCCATGTTGGCCAGGCTGGTCTCAAACTCCTGACCTCAGGTGATCTGCTCTCCTTGGCCTCCCACAGTGCTGGGATTACAGGCATGAGCCACCATGCCTGGCCAGGTTTTTAACCCTTGGCAGTTCATCGCAGTCATTGGGAAAGTGGTACTTACTGGACACAAATCTGCTTTCTTGTACTATACACATTCTATAAAGAAAATAATACTTGACTTAACAGTTTTTCAGTTTGAAGAAGATGCTGATTCTTCTGCTAATCATGTTACAAAAGGAGACTAGAATATCTCCACTGGATGCTGCGGGCAAATGTGTGTGGTCTGTGAGAAATGTGTTATCAAGAGCTGGTAAACATTGTCTTGGCAGAACCCCACACAGGAGAGAGCCAGGAATGATTAAATGAAAGAACAGCATATGTGACATGATTTGCACAGTTGAATCACATTCCACATGCTCCCCGGGTTCCAGAAGAATCCAACAGCAATTCTAAAATTTACCATCTGCCTCTCTACTTTCTGTTACTCTTCTGGTGAGGAGTCGGGGAGGGAGGGAGAGATGGTAATTTTTTATGAATGTTTGCTTGGAACCCTTAGCGTGTATTCTCATCATGTAGTTCTGCAGAGAACATGAGCAGAGGCTAGCAGTGACCTGGTGGTGAGAGGTTCAGTCCTTAACTACACTTGGGTTTAATACCAGCTCATCACTTAGTAGTCTGTTGTCTATAAAGCAAATTATGAAACGTTACTAATTCTCAGTTTCCTTACCTGTAAATGGTGAAGGTGGGTGGTGATGTTGTAGTTGGGGGCAGGGGGTGTAAGATCCAATGTATATTCCATGGGGAAGCTCTGAGGGTGAGACATGGTGACATTTGCTAAGCATTTAGCAGAGCTGGCTGACGTAGTAACTGTTAAATGGCATCCAGTTTTGGAAGTAATGCTACAATAGTAGCGGTAAATAAGGCAGGGTTTTGTTTGGTTTAGAGAGAAAGGGGTTGTTTTTTGTTGTTCTTCGTATATAATGAAAATTTGAGAAATGTGTTTCAAAATTTTATTTGTAAACTGGATTTCTACCTTTTTTAATCCATGTGAATGAACATTCTAAATGGCACTCAAGCCATGGATTAGGGAGGTGCTTTCTGAGAATGATGATTGTAGGCAAGGTGAGTGGTTTCTATTCTTGACCTGCCCTGGGTTCTCTGAAATACAGCAACATATGTCTATATGTACCATTATTAATGGCAGAATTTTTTATTTTAGAAACACTGTTTAAGAGTTCAAATATACTTAAAATTAGGGCAAATAATACCAAAAACTGCATATTCAGTCACCAAAACTAAAAATAATGATCAAGATTTTGCCACTGATTTTCCTGTTTCGTAATTTTCTATTTTAAAACAAATTGCAGGTATCAGGTCATTTTACTTCTGCTTTTCTTTCTTTCTTTTTTTTTTTTTGTGACAGTGTCTTGCTCTGTCACCCAGGCTGGAGTGCAGTGGCACTATCTCAGCTCACTACAACCTCCACCTCCTTGGTTCAAGCAATTCTCCTGCCTCAGCCCCCCGAGTAGCTGGGATTACAGGCATGCACCACCACACCCGACTAAGTTTTGTATTTTTAGTAGAGACAGGGTTTCACCATGTTGGCCAGGCTGGTCTCGAACCCCTGAGCTCAAATGATCCACCCACCTTAGCCTCCCAAAGTGTTGGGATTACAGGCGTAAGCCACCGTGCCTGGCCGATTTTACTTCTGTATACCTCAAAATCCCTTTCTAAATTAAACTACAGACTTTTTTTTTTTTTTTTTTTTTAACGCAGTCACAGTCCCATTCTGATCAATTTTGTTTTATTATGATGGAGTTTTAATTATTTATTAAAGTCTTTCTCTCGTTCCCTCTCCCTTCCTCTTTTCTGCTCTTTCTCTACTGTGTATATATAGATTTATATATTTATTTTTATTTATAATACCTAACATGTGCCTCTCAGTTTTAAACATACAAAACAAAATGTAAACAGTGGTTTCGTAAGTATGCTGATACCAGTAATAATTTGGAGTTAGCATGGTTTTGGGAAAGAGGCATGGCTGGAAAAACAGAGAAAAAAAAATACCCTTGTCTGACCAAGCTTGCCCCTGTTTAGCCCATTCCCATCTGGCGCTGAATGAAAAGATATTTCCTGATGAGCTGGATGAGCTGGGTGGGGACAGAGAACTTGGTGGGTGAAATAGGTAGAGAAGCCCTAACAACAACTGCTGCCTTTCCCATGTGAACGGCTTTGTCAACATCTGCTTTCTAATACAAAAAAATATGTTCCCTTCACCCCAGTGCCCTTTCTAGAAAGTTTTAGTAATTAGTAATCTAAAGATATTTAGTATTCTATGCTATAAATTGGAATTTGAAACTTGACCTATTAGAATCTTTTAAAATTCTAGTATGATGTCTTAAGAAACTCCCTGGCTGTATAAATAATCATAATTATTAATTGTACAATTATCCTTTAAACCAAACCAAAAGTATTTCCAAATTGAGGAGAGTTCAAAAGCTATTTAATATAAAGCAGAACTTTTGGAAAGAAAAAATAAGCATCGTATTTGCTAAAATGCATCATGGGTTCTTTGTTGTCTGTTCTGATGATCTGTTCACTAAACCTCAGAGTTGCTGCTTTTTTGACTAGTGTTGTTGGAGGGTGGTGGGATCTGTTGCCATGGGAGAAAGAAAAGAAGAAAAAGGCAAAAAAACAAAAGCTGACATCTGGTTGATGAAACCTTTTGCCCCCAACAGTTCTGCCACAGAAAGGGATGAATGGCTAGAAGCGATTTCCAGGGCAATAGAAGAGTATGCCAAGAAAAGAATCACCTTCTGTCCTAGTAGGAGTCTTGATGAGGTATTGTCTTCTTCTTTTTTTTTCCCCCAGTGCATTTCAAAGTTTTTACCTTAAACATTTCACAGGGGTTTAGGAAAGCAACATGTGTTTCAGAGAATGATTGGACTGCACATCAGAGAGTTACTCTACAGATTAATGTCTAATTTCAGCACTGAAAGTTTATCCTTCTATTAATGTCTCACTGCAAGTCTGTGATAGCATCTAGCATATTCATGTATTTTCTCAGCTATAAAACTTCATTGTAGGAAATTTAGAAAATACGAAATAGTTTAAGGTTCAACTAATCAGCTGCCATCCCATTACCACAATCATCTTTTTAAGTTAATTTTGCATTAGAAGATTTTTAGATTGTAGCTAAACTTAGTATTCTGAGCACATGAAAAATATAATAACCCATATTTCTTTTCTTTTCTTTTCTTTTTTTTTTTTTGAGATGGAATTTCGCTCTTGTTGCCGAGGCTGGAGTGCAACCTCTGCCTCCTGGGTTCAAGTGTTCTCCTGCCTCACTCTCCCAAGCAGCTGGGATTACAGGCATGCACCACCACGCCAGGCTAATTTTATATTTTTAGTAGAGATGGGGTTTCACCATGTTGGCCAGGCTGGTCTCAAACTCCTAACCTCAGGTTTTCCACCTGCCTCAGCCTCCCAAAGTGCTGAGATTACAGGTGTGAGCCACTGTGCCTGGCCAATAGCCCATATTTATTTATTTCCTTCCTTCCTTCCTTCCTTCCTTCCTTCCTTCCTTCCTTCCTTCCTTCCTTCCTTCCTTCCTTCCTTCCTTCCTCCCTCCCTCCCTCCCTCCCTCCCTCCCTCCCTCCCTCCCTCCTCTCTCTCTCTCTCTCTCTTTCTTTTTCTTTCTTTCTTTTCGTTCTCTTTCTTTCTTCGGACTCTTGCTGTCACCAGGCTGGAGTACAGTGGCAGGATCTCGGCTTACTGTAACCTCTGCCTCCCAGATTCAAGCGATTTTCCTGCCTCAGCCTCCCGAGTAGCTGGGACTACAGGCACGTGCCACCATGCCCAGCTAATTTTTCTATTTTTAGTAGAGTCGGGGTTTCACCATGTTGGCCAGGATGGTCTTGATCTCTTGACCTTGTGATCTGACTGCCTTGGCCTCTCAAAGTGCTGGGATTACAGGCGTGAGCCACCTCTCTCAGCCAATAGCCCATATTTTATCCCCATGTTTTTTTTTTTTTTTGAGACAGAGTCCCACTCTGTTGCCCAGGCTGGAGTGTAGTGGCACAATCTCGGCTCATTGCAACCTCCACCTCCCAGGTTCAAGTAATTCTCCTGCCTCAGCCTCCTGAGTAGCTGGGATCACAGGCACCGGCCCCCACACCCAGCTAATTTTTGTATTTTTAGTAGAGACAGGGTTTCACCATGTTGGCCAGGCTGGTCGGGAACTCCATACCTCATGTGATGCGCCGGACTCAGCCTCCCAAAATGCTGGGATTACAGGCGTGAGCCGCCGCGCCTGGCCCTCATCCCCATCTTAGTGGTAGTGTGAGATGACACTGCTGAATAAAAAGGCAGGCAGTGTGCATGGAGATGATCAGAAGCTGTTCTTCTTCCGCAGGCAGACTCAGAAAATAAAGAGGAAGTTAGTCCTCTTGGGTCGAAGGCTCCCATCTGGATTCCAGATACCAGAGCCACAATGTGTATGATCTGCACAAGTGAATTTACTCTCACCTGGAGACGACACCACTGCCGGGCCTGTGGAAAGGTTGGCGAAGATAACACCCATCTCCATTGTGGTCTTCACTGTCTCCAGGCTGTACATAGTGAGGAAGCATATTTCCCCTCGTAAACCATTATAGTTCAAGAATAACAATAACAATTATTATGTTAATGGTAGAAAACATGAATGGTGTTTTCTCTAAATATTTAGGGGCAAGGGGAATCTTCTTAGTGAACTTCCACCCTCCAACTTCAGAATTACATTAGAACATCAATAATAAATAACTTTGATTCAAAAACGAAGTCTAACAAATCCACAATTAAATCGGCCCTCACATTTACAGCTATTATTTAAACTGCATCTCTCTAGTACTAAGTATCTATAGTATTCAGAAGGGGGAATGTTCAGTGTTGAAGTTATCCCTAGTGATGTTTCTAAGCCTTCATGATCTCATTAGTAAAATGGGTGTAGAAACAGTGACGTCAGAGAGTTACTCTAAAGATTAAATGAGGTTCTATTTAAAGAGCATTTAGTACGGAGCCCAAAAACTTGGTAGAGGAGCAGAGATGTGGTCGTTGCTGCAGCAGTGATGATTATGATGGTGACAATGATGGTGATCAGTATACCTCACAGGCTTTTTTGCATGCCAGGTACTGTTCTAAGCATTTTGCATGTATTAACTCCTTGACTTTATTATTTTATGTAGTCAGCCCTCTGTAAGTAATCATCTGTTGCCCCTTCATCTTTCAAGGGTGGTACCATGCATTAGTTCACTATATGCTTGAACTCCTTAGAGTTATTATTGAGACAAAGTGAGACTCAGTGACTCTGAAACTGTTTTGAAAAGTGGATGGCACTGTAAATTGTAACATACTTTATGGTTTGGAAACACAAGTTATTCTAATGAAATTAATGGAGTAATTCCAATGTGTTTTCAGATTGTATGCCAAGCTTGTTCATCCAATAAGTATGGCTTAGATTACCTGAAAAATCAACCAGCAAGAGTATGTGAACATTGTTTCCAAGAACTGCAGAAATTAGGTAATATATAAGTAAAGATTTAACCAAAAATTCCTTTATTCCTCAGATGTTTTCAAACAACCTTCTGACAGAAACACCTTTGGTACATTAGCAATATGATTGTTGATATTTATCTCCAAATTTATAGTAAGCTTTCTTAATCCTATTTTGTTGTAATTCTGGGAGAGGTTGGGCTGAAATTTGGTTTTAGTCTGTATAAAAGGTTTTGCTAAGAAAACTGTAGAAATGAATTACAGGGTAAAACATTTGAAACAGTAAAAGGGAACTTTAACTTTCAAATAATTTTGAAGTCTCTATAGTTTCACACGATAGCGTGCTCATTACAAATCATTTTACCTATATGTAAAGTAATTCTCTGTGGAAGCGTATTAGGTGGCACTTCATTAGCTTAATTCTAGTCAGTTGAACTGATTCAGTGAGATCTTACTGTACATCTGAATGTGCAGCTTTTTGACCAAACACGAAATGATACTTCCTGTTTCCCTGCTCCTTATTTGTAGGTGTCCTCCAGTAAAATGAATGCAGCTTAGCAAGACTGCTTAGGTCTATGTTTTGGGAAGAGATTTTTAGTTAAATTCCTGAAAACTGTAGGATCTAAATTGTATTTATTTATTACTTATTTATTTTGAGATGGGGTCTTCCACTGTTGCCCAGGCTGGAGTGCAGTGACGCAGTCTGCAACCTCCACCTCTCAGGTTCAAGCGATTCTCCTACCTCAGCCTCCTGAGTAGCTGGGATGACAGGCACGCGTGACCATGCTTGGCTAATTTTTGTATTTTAGTAGAGATGGGGGCGTCTTACCATGTTGACCAAGCTGGTCTCGAACTTGTGACGTCAAATGATCCACCTGCCTCAGCCTCCCCAAGTGCTGGGATTACAGGCATAAGCCACCACGCCTGGCCAGGATCTAAATTTTTAAAAGTCTGTTCTTCATTTCCCTGAAGGATAGCTTTTTATTAGCAAGGAGGAATTTCTAAGTGGATGACATGATATTTCAGAGTGTGCATATTTCTAGATTAATAATTTATTGTCTGTGTACATTTTCCAAGAAGATCCATCCATCTCTTCCTTTATGTTCCTCCCGTTAGTCTGGGTATATGGTATAAACTGCAGACATTCAAAATTCGTCTTTGAATTCTCCTTCCTCATCACCTATACACATTTGGTTAGTAACTCTTGTCAATTTTATCGTCAAAAATCTTTGTCTTGATTTCTGCATCCCAGCCCTAATAAGGCCTTTGTTATCTCTCATCTAGACAACTATAATAATTTCCTAACAAGTTTTCCTGCTGTTAGTCCTTTCTCCTTAGTACTGCCAGATATAATCAGTTTTTCCAAATTTAATCTGCTCATGTCACTCCCCAGCCTAAAACGTATAAACAACAGTCCAGTTTCCTTCAAACCAGCTCCCTTTTTAAATCTGGCCTCATTATTCTCCAAATAGATTATTTAATTTCATACCTTTCTGCCTTTGCTCACACTGACCTCTTGGTGTGCAGTGTTCCTCCTGCTTGTTTTAACCTGGCAAATTCCTACTTATTCCTTCATGGCCAACTTTTATTTTATTTTGTTTGTTTGTTTGTTTTGAGATGGTGTCTCGTTCTGTCACCCAGGCTGGAGTGCAGTGGCGCGGTCTCGGCTCACTGCAAGCTCTGCCTCCTGGGTTCCCTCCATTCTCCTGCCTCCGCCTCCTGAGTAGCTGGGACTACAGGTGCTCACCACCACGCCCAGCTAAATTTTTTGTATTTTTAGTAGAGACGGGGTTTCACCGTGTTAGCCAGATGGTCTCAATCTCCTGACCTCTTGATCCGCCCACCTTGGCCTCCCAAAGTGCTGGGATTACAGGCGTGAGCCACCATGCCTGGCCAGCCAACTTTTATCTTATTATCTTCTCAGGTTTCCCTGAACCTCTACAATCAGAATTCATTACTTCTTCATCCATGTCCAATAGCCCCCTTTTAACTACTTTGTTCATTGGAGTTGGTCTAGTATCTAAACACTTAACAGTACCAGGGTTCTTTGGGGTTTATGTCAGTAGGGAAGGTTTTTTGGATTTTTTTTTTAAGTTGGTAGTATAGTCACTTTTCATAATTCTAAAGGCATGCAAGAGTAATCCTTTCACATGGTTTAAAGTTCAAAAAGTATAAAACCATAGATAGTAGAAAGTCTGCCTTCCACTCAACTCCCAGCCATCCATTGTCCTTTTCCAGGAGCTATCAATGTTGTTTCTTAGTGTCCTTCCATGGATATTTTATGCAACAGTGTTATGGATTTGAATGAAATTGAATTGCAAAATGCTGAGCATTGCCTACATAAGCGTGCCTGGTTTGTTCTAGATCACCAGCACTCCCCTAGGATTGGATCTCCTGGAAATCACAAATCTCCTTCAAGTGCCTTATCATCAGTCTTACATAGCATTCCATCAGGGAGGAAACAGAAAAAAATCCCAGCTGCTCTCAAAGAAGTAAGTGTTTCCATTAAACTTGCAATGTGATAGAGGCTGAATTATTCATATGCATATAATACACTGTTTTTCTTTCATAAAGGAAGATGTCATTTCCCACAACTATTAAGTCATGAATTTTAATACTGATGATGGATGTGGCTGATGCCTCACAGTCTTGCTTGGTCTCCCGTCTGACCTAAGTCATTTAGAAAATGGCTGTTGAAAGGTTTAGAGAACATTTAATAGCAGTGATAGAAGGTAAAGATAAGTTGGACACGCATGAATTTTTAAAAATGACTTTGAGCAGGACCCTTGCCAGAGGGAAGAAATTCACAGGATATTTTGGGCATTTTGTTAGCCTTTACTGATCTACACGGTTTATTTGTAGGCGTTGGTTGGTTATGCACAGCTGATATCACTGATAGTAGGTTGTCTTTCCTTTAAACTTCCTTTAAAAGAAAATTTTAAATAGTGATAATAGCCTGTATGCTTAGACCTGCTAATGGTGTAATCCACGGACATCGTTGATACTCTATCCCAGTTCCTCAAATTTGAGTGTCAAAGAACAAACAGCATTACCATTTTGGCTACTCCATTATGATCAGTTTATTAAGGAGGTCCATCTGGCTGGTTTTGTGGCCAGCAGAATAGTTTTTAATTTGGTTCTCTTGCTTTTTTACTGAGGAGGTGTTCTAGCATACGTAGTGGCAGGAAAGAACTCTAAAAATTTGATCAAGATCATGTTTCTTATGTAAAGTTACGAGTATATTCCCAGTTGAAACACAATGTTTTAGAGGTTCATGGAAATTATAGCCGTATCCATACTTTGTTTCTTGTTACGTCTGAATAATAATTCATTGTTTGTGTATACCACAGTTTATCCAGCCATCTCTTGTGGAATATTGGGTTGTTTCCACCTTTTGGCTATTACGAATTATGCTGATAGAAATGTTCATGTGCAAATTTCTGTGTGGACATATGTTTTCATTTATCTTGGGTATATACCCAGAAGTAGAATTGCTTGCTCATATGGTTATTCTATGTTTAACTTTTTGAGGAACAGGGAAGTTGTGTTCTTATTCTAGTAATGTTTAAAATATTTTTAGAAACTCCTCTTTTTAGAATTACATTGAGAGCCTCAGTACTCTCAGTAATGGCAGACTACATCTTTTGAGCTGGATTTTTTTTTTTCTTAATTTCAATTGCTTTTGGGGTACCTATGGATTTTGGTTACACGGATGAGTTGTATAATGGTGAAGTCTAAGATTTTAGTGCACCCATCACCTGAGCCTTATACAGTGTACCCAATATGTACTTTTATAGTCCCTGACCCCCAACCCTGATTTACTTTGTAAATAATCAAATCATTGGAAGAAATGTTTTATGTATCAGTTAGGTGATTAAGTTGGTGAACACCAGTTTTATTTTTAAAAATCTAGGTCTAGTCATGGCTGTTCAGTATTATGGTTGATCTTCTTGTGTGGCTAATAAACTGATCCTAAATTGGTATAAAGGAGAAATGTAATATATTTTGAGCAACATTAATAACAACTTAGATAAGAACATGGTAGGATTCCAATGTAACTATATTTTAAGCAAAATCTCATTTGAATGTTAAACATTTTAGTTGGGTTTTTTCCTCTTTTTTTTCACTGAGATAGGAAACAATTCTAGTTTTTTAAATTACTTGGTAGTCTTTATAAAGATGTATTTATAGAAACCTGCTGTTGCTTAACAAATATTTCTAACTTAATGTTAGATCTTAAATTTTCCACTAAACAATATATAATTATTTTCATGAAATTTATAAGAAATTAATATAATTCATCAATTAATATGTGATTAAATATATACTTTTAAAATTCACAGGGCCCGCCTGTATTAGTTTTCCATTTCTGCCTAATAAATTACTACAAACCTAGCAGCTTAAAACAACATACATTTATTATCTCAGGAGTCCAGGCATGGCTTGGCTGGGCCTCTGCAGGGCTATAATCAAAGTTTTGGCAAGTACTGAATTCTCATCTGGAGGCTCATCTGGGGAAGGGTCTGTTTCTAAACTCATTCAGGTTGTTGACAGAATTCATTTCCTTGCACTTGCAAGACTGGGGGCCCTGGCGTCTTACTAGCTTTTGGCTGGAGGTCATCAGCTCCTTGCCATGGGGGCCTCTCAACATTGCTACTTAGTTGTTCAAAGCCCGCAAGGAAGAAAATTTCTAGAGTGTTTCCTAACGAGACAGGGCCATATATAATGTAGCATGATCATGGGAGTGACATCCTATCACCCTCACCAAATTCTTAGTTAGAAGCAAGTCATAGATCCTGTCCACACTCAAAAGGAGAAGAATGTACAACAATGTGACTCTCTACGGCAAGGGTCATGGAAAGCCACCTTAAGCATGTGCCTGCCATACCATTACTAAGGTAGATCCTAATCTTTTTTTTTATATCTCTACTCCTCCTACATTTTTAAAAACACAACTTTGAATGACCATTATTAGAATCAATAGGCCAGGCACAATGGCTCACATTTGTAATCCCAGCACTTTAGGAGGCCAAGGCAGGCAAATCAACACCAACCTGGCCAACGTGGTGAAAACCTCTCTCTACTAAAAACACAAAAATTAGCTGGACATGGTGGTACGTGCCTGTAATCCCAGCTACTCCGGAGGCTGGGGCATGAGAAGCACTTGGACCCAGGAGGTGGAGGTTGCAGTGAGCCGAGATTGTGCCACTGCACTCCAGCCTGGGTGACAGAGTAAGACTCTGTCTGTCAATAAATAAATAAATAAATAAATGCTTGCTGTCTTTTTGCGTAGAGATGAAAACATTTTCAACTTTTTATGAAGTAAAAATTAGCCTGTTTTCTTTCTGACTATAATTTGGGAAGCAAAGACTGATTCTTAAAATGAGCTTCCTTAATAGAATTTTCTGTTTATTATTCTGTTTGTATGGTTTTTTAGAAGTCCAAAATGTTTTTTAGGAACAGAATTAAAAGTTCAAATAATTTTCCCTGATGCCCCAAAATAACAAAACATACAGTCCCCAAATCCAGCTTTTAGAAAAGCATTTTAGTCTTCTGGAACTATTTTTCTTCACCTGCCAACCCAGAAAACACAGACGAACCCACAAAGAAACATACGCAAACGCGTGCAGGCACAGTTAAACCAAGTAAAATTCTATAACTGCCTCTAACATGGTTTTTTTTTTCTTTTTTATGCTCATGTTAATAGCAGAGTTCAATTTGTATAGTAGCACTTTGAAAATATATTTCATTCTGAAACATTCTATCATTACAGTTATTGTTTTCAGCACCTATTGGTTACAAATAATTTGCTGTTATAATTTGTCTGAAAACCATTAAACTTTGCATGGGATTTCTTATCTAGGTATCAGCAAACACAGAGGATTCTTCTATGAGTGGCTACTTGTACAGATCAAAGGGCAATAAAAAACCCTGGAAACACTTTTGGTTTGTCATAAAAAATAAAGTACTATATACATATGCTGCAAGTGAGGTAAGATCTGAAATCTAAAGATGAGTAATTTGGGGTTTTCTAATGCCAACTGGAAGTAATTACAGTATTTTAAAATCCGTTTGTTTTACATATGATTTTTTGCTTTGCTTTTGGATGGGGGAAGTCTTGTTGCTGTTAATTTTTAATGTGAACAGTGTTCTTGCTTTGTACCTGAAGAGCTCTTTCTCAAATGTGTTAGGAATTTTCTATATTATTAAAATGCAATTTTTTGTGTGTCGTGTAACTGCTAATTACTTTACTAAAGGCAGAGCTGCAGCCAGGCGCATTGGCTCACACCTGTAACCCCAGCACTTTGGGAAGCCGAGGGAGGTGGATCACCTGAGGTCAGGAGTTCGAGACTAGCCTGGCCAATATGGCGAAACCCTGTCTCTACTAAAAATACAAAATATTTGTGGAGTGCCTGTAATCCCAGCTACTTGGGAGGGTGATGCAGGAGAACTGCTTGAACGCAGGAGGCAGAGATTGCAGTGAGCCAATATCGCGCCATTGCACTCCAGCCTGGGCGACAGAGACTCTGTCTCAAAAAAAAAAAAAAAAAAAAAAAAGGCAGAGCTGTGTTTCTTTCTGCCAAGCTCTCTTGGGTGATATTCCCTTTACTGTCATCCTCAGATTGCATTGATCTGACAGCAGCATAGATAAGATAGATTTTTTTGGATGATAAACAATTTCTAGCAGTTTATTCTAATTCTGTCCTTTTCTCCTATCTGATCACCCTGTGTTCCACCATCCTATGAAAACACTGCTCTAGGGTCCACACTTTTCCTTAGTGGGATCCAGGTAAATAGCTTACTTTCTGCATCCATAAAATGAAAGTAATATAATCACGTGCCTTCCTTGGTTTAGTGAGGATATTGTAAAATTCAGTAGATGTGAACATGCCAAAAATTCTGTGCCACAGTGCCTGGCATACAGGGTACTTAGGGAGGGAGTGGCTCAATGCATATTGTTGAGTAAATGAAAAATGAATAAGTTGTTAGAATTATTACCTTATATGTGAATAACTGAAATTAAAATTAGAGCTATGTAGATCAAGAGTTTTCAAATCTGAATTTTGTCTCAATCTAAAAACCTTTCTCCATTTGTGTGTTTTTAAATTAGGACGTGGCCGCTTTGGAGAGTCAGCCTTTATTAGGATTCACTGTTATTCAAGTTAAAGATGAGAATTCAGAGTCTAAAGTATTTCAGTTACGGCACAAAAACATGTTATTTTATTTATTCAAAGCAGAGGATGCTCATTCAGCCCAGAAGTAAGTAATCTGGCCATATTTTTCTTTTATTCATGAGATTTCAGTTTTTTAATGGTTGCTTGTAAAATGACCTACTTTAAGGCATGGAGACAACTCAAAATTTAAATCAGAGATTCTAATTAGAAAGATTTAATATATTATTCAAACTCTTCAGAATTGTTTTAAAGACAAGGCAAGGGTATCTGGACTATTTTCAGGAGGCAGAGGGGAAAAGAAAATAGGTAGTCCTGTATAAAGTATTTTGTCTACACATGACTTCAGAGGAAGCAGCGTGATGCTGCTCTGCTGAAAGGAAGGAAAGCCAAGGCATTTGACCTCTCCTTCTTTGAGGGTAAGAATCTTCCCTTGAAACATTCCAGGACTTTGGCAATCCAGCGATTCAATTGTGCCATGGAACAGCAGGAGTTGAAACAGCTGCTCGCTAACTTCTTTGGGGAAAAGGTCAAACACATTAAGAGACTTCCATGCTGTTCCCGGTGACTGAGTAAAAGGAAATGGCTATCAGTTTGGATGGCAAAGGCTGAAACAGTCTCTTCAGAATTCCAGCAAGAATCTTTACTTAGATGTTATTAGTTTGCTTAACATAGAGATGCATATCTATCTCTGTGAAATTAGGTCTCTTTCGAACAAAATAGTTCAGTTTCTCTCTCTTTCATTTGACTCTTTACTTTGTGGCTTCACAAAATAATACATTTTTGTTTTCAGGAAGAGGTGTTCATGTGTTCTCCACAAGCTTAAAAGTGCATGAAAATAAAAAAGAATGCTTTGAGTAAGCAAGGCTTTTAGTTTCTTAAGGCAGTTAAGATTAATGTACCAGAATTGCACACATCCTGAGTACCAGCCAGGCACAATGTTACACACACTCTTTTCAGTCTATTTTAGGATATCCAACAGTACATAGCTCTTCTTCCAAACCTTTTGGCTACTGGAGAATATTTTAAAATTATGTCACTTAACTATCTTTTCTATAAAAATTATTTAGACAAAATAGTAATTGCCATAAGATTCTGTCAGATATTAGCTTTCTTATAATTTTAATCTGTATTCATCAAACTGAAAAAAATTACCGCTTTTCAATGTATATCATCTTTTGCTTATGTCATTGAGTTGACAAGATAGAAATGCCACCAAGACAAAATTACATGTAGCTGGGTAAAGGAAATCAGATTACGTGTAATTTAGATCGACCCAGGCTAAATTATAAGTTTCTCTTTATTAATATCATATGGATTGCTTTCTGAAATACATGACAGAATATTAAAATGTATTAATTTTAGTGGAAAATTTGGGGAGTTTTTTAAAGTCTTGCTATGGCAGTATAACATATGCTGTTTATGTTCAATATTAAATTTTTGAAAATTCCTTAAAATTTGAACTGAATCTGTTATAGGTTGCTTTTACTAATTAAACTGAGTGATTTCAAGTGTTCATAGTTCTCTGGATTCTCGTCTGTACTTTTTTTTTTTTTTTTTTTAAATAGAGACAGAGTCTCGCAGTGTTGCCCAACCTGGTCTCAAACTCTTGGGCTCAAGCAGTCCACCCATCTCAGCCTCTCAAAGTGCTGGGATTACAGTTGTTAGCCACCATGCCCAGCCTACATAAAATAATAACGTAAGAAATGAGATTTCCATAAGAAAGAAAAAAAAGTTCAGAAGCAATTACATTAGTAGTGAGGAAAAAGACTACTCCCAAGTATCTTCTGATATATATCTTCTGATGTATCTTCTGTATAGTGTCAGGTTAGACTTTGAGACTAAAGAATTTTGGAAACACGTCTGTGAAACTTTGAGAAGCTTTTTTTTTTTTTTTTTTTTTTTTTAATCTTTATTTTTATTTTATTTTTGAGACAGAGTCTTGCTCTGTTCCCCAGGCTGGAGTTCAGTGGCGCAATCTCAGCTCACTGCAACTTCTGCCTCCCGGGTTCAAGCAATTCTCCTGCCTCAGCCTCCCAAGTAGCTGGGATAATAAGCGCGCACCACCACGCCCAGCTAATTTTTGTATTTTAGTAGAGACAGGGTTTCACCATATTGGCCAGGCTGGTCTCGAACTCCTGACCTCAGGTGATCTGCCCGCCTCAGCCTCCCAAAGTACTGGGATTACAGGCATGAGCCACGGTGCCTGGCCTAGAAGCTCTTATTTAGCATGCAAACTTTTGATCAACACTAGATGCCAGATTCCTTTTAATTGTAAATATTGAAACAGATCTGGACTGGGGGATATACAAGGAAACTGGTTGCTAGAGTTAAGGTAGGAGGAGACAGGGAGCTAGTGTTCCTAAAAGCACTGAGTCCGAATTTGATAAAAAAGAAGCCGTAATAAAGCCTTCACTGACATATCAACTTCCAAAATAAATTGGTAGCATCAAGACTTCATAGAACTTTTACACATGAAATGGTCCCTTCCTCATGCCTATCAGAAATGAGAAGCACACTTTCCAGGCTAAATTTTGGACCAAATTACCAAATAAACAGTAATTCCATGTATGCAGAAGGCCACTTTGCTACAAGAAAAGATGTTACTGGTGAGGCACAGTGGCTTACACCTGTAATCCCAGCACTCTGGGAGGCCGAGGCGGGTGAGTCACCTGAGGTCGGGAGTTCAAGACTAGCCTGACCAACATGGAAAAACCCCATCTCTACTAAAAATACAAAATTAGCCGGGCATGGTGGCACACGCCTGTAATTCCAGCTACTCGGGAGGCTGAGGCAGAAGAATCGCTTGAATCCAGGAAGCGGAGGTTGCAGTGAGCCTAGATATAGATAGCGCTATTGCACTCCAGCCTGAGCAACGAGAGCCAAACTGTCCCCCCCCCCCAAAAAAAGATCTTACCTACGTTGTTATGGTAATGAGGTCCACAGGCCCAGCTGTCATCTATATGGTGTTCACATGACAGATGATTAGATTTTACAAATCTAACAGATTTCTCTTCTCAATAGGTGGATAGAAGCATTTCAGGAAGGCACAATATTGTAGCAGTATTGGTTTCATCTCTTCTGTGATTCCAAAGAGGTGGAATTTCATCAGAATGGAGTAAATGCAATTCGAAAATTGTATAAAAATGAACACTGCCAAGATAAAGCCAACCAAACCCTTCATCAAAGAAATTGTTTTGTTAGGTATAAGCAATTTTTAAAAGGTGTTTGTTTTTTCATTTATGTTATTTATTAAAATTTTGATGTTTACTTAATGGTCAGAATTATTTCTGAGACACACTGAATTCTAAAGTAAAAACTTTCTTAATACTGTATACTGTATTAACTATTTGTGACATAGTCCACACTGTTTTCTTACCTTACTTTGTAACATTCTTACTGGTGAAAAGTCTTTGTAAGGAAAAAACACATAGCAAGGAGCAAATTTCCACAAAGTGCTTGGTTTGGGAATTGTGATTATTATAAAACTGCTGATGAAAAAATGCATGTCTTTGAATCAATACACTTGGGTGAATTTTTGTATCTTTTAGTGGAAAAACACGGCCAGCTTCTACCTCAGTAACTGTGAACTGAAATTTCAGTAAATTATCGAAAGTATTTCTATTGTTAGGTGCCTCTTTGGCAAGAGTTAATATTACATCATCAAAGAATTATAGCAAAGGGATAGAATCTGAATTGTTTAAAACTGTGAGTAGGAGTGAAGATTTTTTATTTGCAGAATACCACAAATAACCAACTCTTGGGGCTTTTAAGTCTAATCTTTTAAAAAATCTACCACTTCAAAACAAACATAAATGTATCATTTTTTAAAACAGCAAAATATAGCAAGCATTATGTTATACAATATTCCCTGCTATTATAAGAGTTCTGAGCCCAAGTCGATGATATTTGTCTCTAAAAGTAATGTTACATTTCCAAAAATATTTTGCATTACAAATGGAACTGGAATTACTATATCAGAAAAAGCACAATTATAAGCCAGTAATAACTGAAATTATATAGTATTCATTTTCAAGAAGGTCCTTTTCTTCCACTTTGATATCCTCCCTCCTAATTAAAAAAAAAAAAAAATCCTTTCTCCCATTAAGCAGCTATCAGCACACCTCCTTAGGAAAGATTTAGATTCATAATTCTGGTGCACTTACTGTTTAACATATGCACTACCTTGTACATAAAATTGTTGATTAGCAGAACAAAATGAAATAACACAGTGATAAAAGCCATCCCTGATGTTGACAATATACAATTTATTAATGAAGTTTAAACTAGAAATTATCTTAACGGTCATGAGCGGTGGCTCACACGTGTAACCTCAGCATTTTGGGAGGCCAAGGCTGCTGGATCACCAGAGGTCGGGAGATCGAGACCAGCCTGGCCAATATGGTGAAACCCCATCTCTACTAAAAATACAAAAATTAGCCGGTCGTGGTGGTGCATGGCTGTAGTCCCAGCTATTCAGCAGGCTGAGGCAGGAGAGTCACTTGAACCCAGGATGCGGAGGTTGCAGTGAGCCGAGATGGTGCCACTGCACTCCAGCCTGGACGACAGAGCAAGACTCCATCTCAAAAAAAAAAAAAAAAATTAAACAGCAAGGTTATCCATAGAATATTTATTTAAAGGGTGTAAGAATTTTCCTTTCTACTTCTAAATAAAGGATTTCCTAATTCAGTGTGATCCTTAACAGCAACCATGAGGATTACTGAGTGCCTTTCTGGGGCCTTCTGAATGCTATTTGGTGCAGCACCAGAGTCCCTACTAGATCTAGAGTTGGCTGCTATAGTTTTTTGTGGCTATTTCTTGCCATGGAGTCATTTTAAATGTGTTGCAACCTCATACACAATCCTAACGTGCCATCCCCTTTCTGTCATAGCAGGTACACTACACTAAAATTTCTTTGTAGCTCAATTTTATATAATCAAGATCACATAAATAAGGCTTCCATGTTAAAATCATTGCAGTTTTTAGTGTATGTATTCTTTTTGGAGGCCAAAGTTATACCTTATAAAGTGTTTCTTTCTGCTGCGTTCAGTCTGGCATTTCGCAAGACAAGTTATGTGGGTTTTCTTTCCCTCCTCTTGAGCTCTCAGCCTTCTGACTACAAGGTTTGGCGTAAGCCGTAGGATCTAAAAAATATCAGCCAGGCTATTCTACCTTCCAAGACCTGGCTGAATCATGAACCAGTTCTAAATCTAAAGAGAGTGAGAGAGGGAAGAAACCTGGCACAAACTTACAGTCTCTTTAATTACATGTAAAATGCATGTGATTGTATTCCCTATTGGCTTAGCCCCATGGAGGGTTTAGAAAAATGTTTAGTCTCTGTGGATGCTATCCCATTTTCCTTCTCCCAAAAAGATGTTTTAAATGTGGAATAGTATCACATTCCCCTGCCCCTTTATGAGTCCTTCATAACTTACTAAACCCGATCAATTGTTATTTGTGTAACCCGGCTCATTCAGTGTCAACTAAGAACCTAATTATATGCAATTTATTGTTAAAAAAAAAACTATAAAAATATATTTTGATAGCTAATATTTTAGAGGAAAAATGATGTTGGGTGCAGTCTATAAATGGGGAGAAAAGTATAAGTATGTAGATCCCAAGAATACTGTATTTATTATACAGATAAGTGTGCCTGTGCTTCCATCAAACCCTCTTTCAGGTATCTCCTTTTAATTCATAAGGAGGAGAGAGAAGGGCATTTATAAAGCTAAGCTAAAATGATGCTAAGCATAATGCAGATGAGACACCAGGCTGAACCAGGGGAAGGCTGGCATTGTTAGTGAGTGTCCCCAACTAGTACTCCACCTTTATCTGTGGCAGCTATAAATGTTTAGGACCTATCAGAGTCCTAAGAAAATGAGAGTAGTTATCTCTGGCATCATCCACATTTCCGAACCTCTTTCCAATATCTTTTCCCTTTTTCTGTAATGTAGGTAGCATCCCCCTATTGTATTTTGGTTGCCCAAGATGCTTGATTCTTTTGAGTGTTTAGTTGCATTTCTTAAAATGAGATCAGACCAACCCTTGATTCACATGAAAGCTGTAATGACACAACAAAGAGAAGGCGACAGTTTTAAAGTATAATTGTCAGCCGACTGTGTATTTTATATTTGGTTCATAGAATATATCTAGACGTGGGAAAAGTCTTCTATCTGGTAATTTAGTTAAAATGTAAACGTTATATCACAGCAGATGTTGGTATGTTTTGGAGTGTGCTTCCATTCTGCTCAGGTTTTGAAAAGTTTGAGGTCCATTGTAGTCAAATGTAGTCAATGGGATTTCCAGAGAGATATATTCTGTTTTTCTTATTGTACTGCACACTCCTTGAAGGCAGATAGTGTATTTAATATCACTGTCTTCCATAATACTGCCCTAGGTCTTTTTCATTTTTAAGAGACCGGGTCTCACTATGTTGCCCATGCTGAACTCAAATGCCTGGGCTCAAGCAATCCTTCCACCTCAGCCTCTGGAGTAGCTGGGACTACAGGGGCATGCACCACCAGGCCTGGCTTTCTGGGTCTTTAAAGAGAAAATATTTGTTCAGTTGAATAAAGGACAGGATTCTTGTCATCTACAACTCCAACACAGCCTGAAAATATCCACATTGTAACCTGGACTTTAGACGATCTCTCTCCACTATCCTGCAGAGCTCCATTTGTAACTACTGATTGGCTATCTGCATGAGTCCTCAAGCATCTCAGACTTTACATGAATAAAACTCAACTTTCTTCCCATTCAAATCTGTTTATTTTCTTCTGTAAGAGAAAGATACCATTTGAGACTCCACAATCTGCCTCCAACTCTCAACAAGACTCTGCAATTATTCTTGTATCCTTTCCATCCTCATTGCCCTGCTGTTATTACATAGGCCCTGGTTCAAGTCCTTGTTACTTGTTCCCATTATTGCAATAACTTCTAATTCCAATGCCATTGTGTGATCCCATTTTAAACACCGCCAGAGCAATCTTCCAACAACATACCTCTAATCTAGTTTCATCCCCACTTTTACATGCTTCAGTGGCTTTCCCAGTGACTTGGCATGGAACACTTCCTCAGTTGCCATACACTCCAGCTAACTCTGACCCAAACTTTCTCTGTTCACAGTTTCCTTTTGTTTTCTTCATTCACCCATCTGCACCTCTGACTGCTTATCCAGGACTTCTCTGTGATAGCTGACCCTTAGTCTTTCTCTCCCCTATTCCTCCAGATTAGATCCTGTCTCCTTCCTGCAACCCCCACACAGCCTTTAGTTCATAATCTTTTGTATGGTGCTTAGCACCTTCTATCCCTAAGGACAACTTATTCATTTGAGATTTCCCCCACAGCATCTGGCAGCGTGCCTTGCATGCAGTGGACACTCAGTATTTGCTGAATTAAATTCCTTCCTATGGATCCCTTCTGATTTTTTTTTTGAAGTGCCTCTAATACACATATTCTGGGGCTTATGCTACTTTTAATGTCATTTTCTAAAGGAAAATCTTATCTATGACATTTTCCCTTATAAGAGATAATTGTTTTGAGTAGGGTGTTTTTTTTAAAAGATAAAGATAGGAATTTTTTTTTTAAGCCTAAATATCAAATTCCTTTTCCTTTGGGGTTGGGGGAAGGAATGAAGGGGGAACAACTTGCTCTTTCCTATGAGTTGGTCATAGCATGTAAGAACCAACCTTGAAATAGTTTTTTTTAAATGACTTATAATGTATTTCTAGAAATACTTTGTACTTAAAATGATAACCGTTTGTATCTTTTTGTCCATATAAAGATACTTTATAAATAAAAAAATTAGCATTGTAAATAATGTTAATATGTATTATATTTATACAAAATAAATGTAATATATTTCGTTGGTATCATTTTTTTTACCCCTTAAGACAAAGTCTTGCTCTGTCGCCCAGGCTGGAGTGCAATGGCGTGATCTCGGCTCACTGCAACCTTCACTTCCTGGGTTCAAGCAATTCTGCCTCCACCTCCTGAGGAGCTGGGATTACAGATGTGCACCACCATGCCTGGCTAATTTTTTGTCTCCCTCAGTCTCCCCAAGTGCTGGGATTACAGGCATGAGCTACTGAGCCTGGCCAGCATCATACATTTAAAGATGAACTTCGGCCAGAGTCACATATGTACAGATGAACTTCGGCTGGGCACAGTGGCTCACGCCTGTAATCCCAGCACTTTGGGACGCCAATGCGGGCGGATCACTTGAGGTGAGGAGTTCGAGACCAGCCTGGCCAACATGGTGAAACCCCGTCTCTACTAAAAATACAAAAAGCCAGACATTGTGGTGTGCGCCTATAATCCCAGCTACTCAGGAGGCTGAGGCACGAGAACCTCTTGAACCCAGGTGGCGGAGGTTGCAGTGAGCTGAGATCATGCCAGTGCACTCCAGCATGAGCAACAGAGTGAGACTCTGTCTCAAAAAGAAATAAAGATGAACTTCATTTACCTCTTTTCCTAAGCATAATTAATGGAAACACTTCTTCACCTACAAATGATGTTCCCAAAATGGCTTCTACTTCCAAGTTTTAACAAGTCAACTTACAATGACTTAAGTGAATTAATTGGGTGATAAGGGGTAACCACAAGCATCACTACGGGCATACATATTCTCCACAAAGAATAGTGAAGAGGTCTCAGATTGCCTGTATCCATTGGGCCTATAGTGCAATCGTGCACTGCGTAACAATATTTCAGTCAAAGGCCACATATACAATAATGGTGGCATAAGATTATAGTCCTCTTTTTACTGCACTTCTTTTTCTTAAAGGACTTACTGTACTTTTTCTATGTTTATATATATTTAGATACACAAATACCTACCATTATGTTACAGCTGCCTACAGTATTCAGTAACATGCTGTACAGGTTTGTCCTAGGTTTCTGACTTAAGAGCAACAGACTACATACAGCCTAGGTGTGTCTAGGCTAGACCATCTAGGTTTGTGTAAGTACACTCTATGATGAGCATAAAATGATGAAATTGCCTAAGGACTCATTTCTCAACATGTCCCTGACGTGACTATACTTTCATAATTTTCACCTTTGGGACCAGCTTATGGTATTGACAGGGGTTTCCCTTAAAACCAAACCAAATACACAACAAATAATGCTAAAAGGTAGAGGTTGAAAAAAAAAATAAAAATCTCACTCTCGCCCAGGCTGGAATGCAATGGTGCCAACACTGGACCAGACTCCTGGGCTCAAGCAATCCTCCCACCTCAGCCTCCTCAGTAACTAGGAATACAGGCCTGTACCCCCATGCCCTTTTTTTTTTTTTTTTTTTTTTTAAGAGATGGAGTTTCTCTATGTTGCACAGGCTGGTCTCAAACTCCTGGCATCAAGCAAGTCTGCTACTTCAGCCTCCCAAAGATCTGGGGGCAGAAGCCACTGTGCTCAGCAGGGGTGGATTTCTAATGAGGGATAAAGCATATTTTTACTTGTTAGGGATTGTTTCATGCCTTGATCTCTGTCTGCCGAGTTCCAAAGAGAAATAACAGAGATGTTCTCATTCCCAGCAAACGTTTGTTTTTCCTTCTTTGGATTTCTGCCCTGAGTTTGTGGCTGCTTTCCTACAGTGCCGACCTAAGCTAGGTAAAATAGAAATTTCATGGTAAAACAAAGGAGATTAAAAAAAAATAGAAATTTCAAGAATGCTTCAAAATCTAAAGCGCAGAGTACTTTGCCCACAGGGCATTTATTCCTGCCACACCTTGTTGCTACAGGTGGCCACTGTCAGAATGCGATTTTCCACCAATGTCTCTTCACTTCACAATTTGAAAACTTTTTTTGTAGAGGCAGGGTTTTGTTATCTTGCCCAAGTTAGTCTCCAACTGCTGGCCCAAAGTGATCTTGCCTTGGCCTCCCAGCAACCACCTGCCTTGTTTTCGTTTCATACATCATTATTGATAGCAGGCATTGTCCTATGTGCTTGGTAATACATCACGGAGCAAAACAGACAATAAAACGGCCATTGAGGATTTCCTATATATATATATATACACACACACACACACACACACTATATATAGAGGATATGGAAAAAATATATATATAGAGAGAGAGAGTCTCATTCTGTCACCCAGGCTGGAGTGCAGTGGTGTGATCTTGGCTCACTGCAGTCTCGACTCAGGTGATCCTCCCATCTCAGCCTCCAAGTAATTGGGACGACAGGCACGCGCCACCAGGACTGGCTAATTTTTTTGTAGAGGCGGGGTTTCGCCATGTTGGCCAGGCTGATCTCTAACAACTGGGCTCAAGTGATCCGTCCGCCTCGGCCTCCCAACTTGTTGGGATTACAAGCGTGAGCTACCGTGCCCAGTCTCTAGTGATTACATTCTTGCCCTGTTTAGCCATTATGTCTCTCTACTCACAACAGTTTATAAGTGAAACTTTGCCTTACCATTTGCATGAGTCGGCCTCAGCTTGTCATTATATATAAAGTTTAAATATGATTGGACTCTATCCAGGGGCCAGTTTTCCAGAAATTAGAAACAGATATGCCTAAGACCCAGAGGGTTATTACTCAAATCTGAAACGTTAACTCAAAACTTCCCCTAATGCCCACCTTTGGCAAACAGTGCTTAAACCTTTGCACGTGGCTGCAAAAAGTACCTGGCTGGGGACGCGTAGCTCTGGCAGGGCACTCTGCCTCCAAGCCAAAAGGGGGCAGTGGACTCACAGAGCCGCTGCTCGGCCCTCTGATCCCTCCACCCCACCCTGGGAACGTCACGACCTCCTCTCGCCGCTTCTCCCCGTCGCTAATGCGCAGGCGCTGGCGGGATAGCGCGCCGCCGAGCCAAGAAAGGGGTCACGAACTCTGACCCTCCCAAATACCCAAACACAGAAAGCTCCCTCCGCAGTGAATCTCGATCCCCCCTCCCGTGGGCTTCCTTCAACCTCTCTTTCCGAAGCGCCCCCCAATCCAGCAGTGGCAACCGCGGGACTGTCGCGTCGGCGCCCGACGCCGGAGTCAGCGGGGCGCAAAGGCGCCGGTAAGAAGCGCTGGGTGGGGACACCAGCGACCGCGTCGGGGGCGGGGGGCGGGGGATGCCTTTCACCCCAACGGCCAACGGACGCGCTCCCAGGGCATCCCCCGGCCAGCGCCCTGCGGCCAGCGGGGCAGTTTAGTTTGGGCGCGCCGCTTTGGGCTGCTGGAGTTGGGCTGGGAGCGCGGAGCGGCGGCGCCGAATGCTCTGGGCCCCCGGAGAGGCGGGGCGGCGGGGCCGGATGCCGAGCGGCTCGGAGCATACAACCGCCTCTCCCGGTGCGCTCATCGCAGCGTCTCTGACCTTTAACCTGCAGGGAAAGCTTCCGCGGTGCCGCAGCTTCCCCCGCCCCGGGGAGCCGCGCGCAGCGCCAGGGCCTTGAAGGCGCACGGCTGACGCCGGAACGAGTGAGACCGGGGAGAGGCCGACCCTCGGCTAGTGGCCGCAGGTCCCGGCCTGCATCCCCTGCCTAACTCTCGTGCTTTCACGGGACGGAGAGAATGACGCCCTCCACTTTCACTTTTCTCTCACGACAAATCTGGCCAGGGTCGTCGCTGCCTGTGGACCTGGATCTTTTCGGAAGATGTGGAACGGCCCCAGGGTCCTCACTGCAGGGGGCATGTCCAAGCTTCCGATAGATAGCTCTTTTGTTAAGAAATTCTTTTTTCACCTCGTGCAGATACCATTTTTGTGCAGTACGAATGTTGCCAAGTTGTCCCATAATCTTCAGTAAGTAGGTCAGTCTTTAAAAAAGTAACCGGAAAGCAAAAGCAAAAAGACCTAAAATTAAGGCCTTTAGGGTTTAATACCTCTAGACGTTGTAAATAGACCTTCAATTTTGAGGTTTTTTGAACCATTTCTGCTGTGTGGTTGGTGATACTCAATGATTTTTTTTTTTTTTTTTTTTTTTTTTTGAGAGGGAGTCTCTGTCACCCAGGCTGGAGTGCCGTGGCGCGATCTCCGCTCACTACAACCTCCACCTCCCGGGTTCAAGCGATTCTCTTGTCTCAGCCTCCTGAGTAGCTGGGACTACAGGCAGGAGCCACCACACCCAGCTAATTTTTTTTTTTTTTTTTTTTTTTGTATTTTTGGTAGAGAAGGGGTTTCACCATGTTGGCCAGTATGGTCTCGATATTCTGACCTCGTGAGCCACCCGCCTCGGCCTTCCAAAGTGCTGGGATTACAGGCGTGAGCCACCGCGCCCGGTCGATGATTGTTTTTAAACTTTGCTTTAAGTCCAGTTAGTAAATCTGAAAAAGCGATGTGTATTTCTATCATTAAAAGTGGATCGTGTCTGGGCGCGGTATCTCACACCTGTAATCCCAGCACTTTGGGAGGCCGAGGCAGGCGGATCATCTGAGGTCAGGAGTCCGAGACCAGCCTGACCAACATGGAGAAACCCCATTTGTAGTGAAAATACAAAATGAGCCGGGCGTGGTGACGCACGCCTGTGATCCCATCATCTCCAGAGGCTGAGGCAGGAGAATCGCTTTAACCCGGGAGGCGGAGGTTGCTGTGAGCAGAGATCGCGCCATTGCACTCCAGCCTGGGCAACAAGAGCGAAACTCCATCTCAAAATAGAAAAAAAGTGGATCGCATGAAATGTTGCTAATCTTAGTCTTTCAAGGGGCATGTTAGTTTCTTCTAGGAAGGGTTTTTTTGTTTTGTTTTATAGAAATGGTGGCAGGGCCCCATTTTGTTGTCCAGACTGATCTCTGGTCTCAAACTGTCCTCCTGCCTCAGCCTGTTGAGTAGCTGGAATTACAGACACTGCATCCTAAGGAAGGATTTTGAGGGAGCAGACATCCCCAAAATATCTACCATCTGGGTGTCTGCCACACAATGTATAATCTCTACTCTTGGGGAATAAAAACAAAACAGCATACAATAAATAATAGTATAAATATAATTCGTTGCCTTTTTTCAGTCACAAGACCATCTGCAGCCTCTTAAAGTCTTTTATGAACTGTCTCTAGAAAAATGTACCTTTAGATAAAATTTTGCATACAATATTAGGAGTTAACAGAAAATCTATTTCTGATTCCTAGTTAACAACCTTAGTCTACACAATAAATGCTAGACCCTTCAAGAAAGACTGGGTGAAAACCTATGAACCAAATTTTTTTTTCCCAGACGGAGTTTTGCTCTTGTTTCCCAAGCTGGAGTGCAATGGTAGGATCTCGGCTCACTGCAACTCCGCCTCCCAGGTTCAAGCGATTCTCTTGCCTCAGCCTCCCTGTAGCTGGGATCACAGGGACTATCCACCACACCCGGCTAAATTCTTGTATTTTGCATAGAGAGTGGGGTTTCACCATGTTGGCCAGGCTGATCTTGAACTCTTGACCTCAGGTGATCCACGTGCCTTGGCCTCCTAAAGTGCTGGGATTACAGGCATAAGCCCTGGCTTGAACCAAATCTTAAAGGTCAGGTGGGATTTAAATGAGGGAGAAAGTAGGAATATGTTGCGGAATAAAGCACATGATAGTTTGACCTGAAGAGGCCCCCTCTTGAGAGTGACAGGAAATGAGAATGGGGGAAGTCGGATTATAAAAGAACTCTCCCTTGTGTTCACAGTGCCAGATACCTTGTGAAAGCATAATAAATATTGAATGAATACCAAGAGAAGGGATTAAAACTTTGTTCCTTTGCCATTAAAGCAGCACTGATGGTCTGAAGTTGAAGAATAAGGATGTGACTTAGTTCTGTAAGTCGTTATGTGAATGCCTGGCCCATAGTAAGCATTCAACAAGTATTTGTTGAATGGAAGAAAATTGAATACATTTTTGAGCCAGTGAACATGAACATTTTTAAGGCTCTTGGTATACATTGGCAAATGACTTTTCTAGGAAGGTTAAGACAGTCTAACCTTTTACTAACAGTGTATAAAGAATGTGTGTGTTGGCTGGGTAAGATGCCTCATACCTGTAATCCCAACACTTCGGGAGACTGAGGTGGGTGGATCACTTGAGGTCAAGAGTTCGAGACCAGCCTGGCCAATGTGGTGAAACCCTTTCTCTACAAAAAATACAAAAAGTAGCTGGGCATGGTAATGCATGCCTATGATCCCAGTTACTCGGGAGGCTGAGGCAGGAGAATTGCTTGAACCTGGGAGGCAGAGGTTGCAGTGAGCCGAGATTGCACCACTGCACTCCAGTCTGGGTGACAGAGCAAGATTCTGTCTCAAAAAAAAAAAAGAAAAACTTGGAAATTTTACTTTTTTTTTTTTTTTTTTTTTTTTGAGACAGAGTCTTGCTCTGCCACCCAGGCTGGAGTGCAGTGGCCGGCTCTCAGCTCACTGCAAGCTCCGCCTCCCGGGTTCACGCCATTCTCCTGTCTCAGCCTCCCCAGTAGCTGGGACTACAGGCGCCCGCCTCGTCGCCCGGCTGGTTTTTTGTATTTTTTAGTAGAGACGGGGTTTCACCGTATTAGCCAGGATGGTCTCGATCTCCTGACCTCGTGATCCACCCGTCTCGGCCTCCCAAAGTGCTGGGATTACAGGCTTGAGCCACCGCGCCCGGCCTGGAAATTTTACTTTTTTATTGGCTACTCAAGGCCGGTTTATCAGGCTGGATCCTATTTGAAGCTGAGAAGAATGGGAAGAAAACAGACTGCTATCAGAGCAGCCTTAACTTACACCATTGCTTATCTTCTTCTTTCTCATCTCTTCAGGGTAGAGACCGTCTTTATTATCCTATCCTAGTGTCAGGCATAGATCCTGGAACTCAACTGAAAGGTGTAGTTAGGGAAAGGGAGAGTTGCTCTTTTTTATAAGATTGAGAATCCCCATGCAGTGGCATCCATGAAGGAAGGAAGGATGGATGGATGGTTGGATGGATAGATGCATACATAGATGCATGGATGGATGGATTAATAAATGTTTAAAAGCATTCTTTCAGTCATCCAGTCACAAAATTTTGGGGAAAAAAAAAGGAATGTGTGTGTTGCCTTATCTTTGGAGTTAAATTTAGTCTTGAAAAATATAGAGTCATATGTGATGGGGATGTGTTCTGAGAAATGCATCCCTAAGTGATTTTATCATGAATGAACATCATAGAGCATACTTACACAAAACTAAGTGATATAACTTACCATACACCTGGGCTATACAGTATAGCCTGTTGCTCTTAGTTTACAAACCCACACAGCATGTTACTTTAGTGAATACTGCAGGCAGTTTTAACACAGTAGTATTTGTGGAAGTAAAAAATCTAAACATGGAAGAGGTACAGTAAAAATAGTGTTACGGGTGTAATCTTGTGGTACCGCTATTGTATATGCAGTCTCATTCATTGACTAAAACATCATGCAGTACATGACTGTGTATTGATCTAGTGAGTCCCTGGAATTCATTCAGATAAACAAATAGTTTATCTTCCTAAGTTTTCATTATGAAGTGACTTCTTTGAGTCTAATGCACCAATACACTGGTGTTGATTTTAGGATTTCTGGAAAAGATTTCTTAGTTTTTATTACTTTAATTTTTGTGGTAATACTTGTATTTAAGCAAAATTTAAAAGCACCAAACACTTATTCAATGAAAAATAAGCCTCCCATTCCTGTTCCCAAACTTACAGTTTCTTTCCTTGGAGGTAGTTATTGGAACCATTTTCTTTCTTATGTGTCCTTTAAGGTGTAGTTTTTCTTTTTCTTTTCTCTTTTGAGACGGAGTCTTACTCTGTCACCCAGGCTGGAGTGCAGTGGCGCAATCTTGGCTCACTACAGCCTCCGCCTTCCAAGTTCAAGGGATTCTTCTGCCTTAGCCTCTCAAGTAACTGAGATTACAGGCACCCACCACCATGCCCGGCTAATTTTTTTTTTTTTTTTTTTTTTTTAATGAGATAGAATTTCACTCTTGTGGCCCAAGCTGGAGTGCAATGGCGTGATCTCGGCTCACTGCAACCGCCAGCCTCCCAGGTTCAAGCTATTCTCCTGCTTCAGCCTCCCGAGTACCTGGGATTATAGGCATGTGCCACCACGCCTGGCTAATTCTGTATTTTTAGTAGAGATGGCATTTCACCATGTTGGCCAGGCTGGTCTCGAACTCCTGATCTCAAGTGATCAGTCCATCTTGGCCTCCCATAGTGCTGGGAGTACAGATGTGAGCCACTGGGGCTGGCCCAAGTGTAGATTTTCTTGTCTTTAGGCAGCATTTGAAAGTTTTATTTGCCTACCTAGATCTTGCATGTTTCTTACTAGGTTTATGCCTGAGTGTTATGGGCTGAATTCAGTTCTCCCACAAAATCATATGAATCCCAAATTCCTGTGTTGATGTCCTAACCACCAGTACCACAGAACTGAGTATATTTGGAAATAAGACCTTAAAAGAGATAATTGAGTTAAAATTAGTTCATTAGAGTATGCCGTAATCCAAAATAACAGATGTCCTTCTATGAAGAGATTATGACACAGGCACTCAGAGGGAAGACTGTATAAACTCTAAAGATACATGGAGGGCTGGGGCTGGGTGCAGTGGTTCACGCCTGTAATCCCAGCACTTTGGGAGGCCAAGGCGGGTGGATCACAAGGTCAGGAGATCAAGACCATCCTGGCTAACACGGCGAAACCCCATCTCTACTAAAAATACAAAAAAATTAGCCAGTGTGGTGGCAGGTTCCTGTAGTTCCAGCTACTCGGGAGGCTGAGGCAGGAGAATGGCATGAACCCAGGAAGTGGAGCTTGCAGTGAGCCAAGATCGTGCCACTGCACTCCAACCTGGGTGACAGAGCGAGACTCCATCTCAAAAAAAAAAAAAGATACATGGAGGACTGGGCATGGTGGCTCATGCCAATTCAATTCCAACACTTGGGAGACCGAGACAGGAAGATTGATTGAGCCTAGGAGTTTGAGGCCAGCCTGGGCAACACAGTGAGACCCCATCTGTACAAAAAATAAAAAATTAGCCAGGTGTGGTGGTATATACCAGTAGTTCCAACTAGTCAGGAGGCTGAGGTGGGAGGATCACTTGAGCCCAGGAGGTTGAGACTGCAGTGAGCTGTGATGGTACCACTACACTCCAGCCTGGGTGATAGAGTGAGGCCTTGTTTTTAAAAAAGAAAAAAAAAAGACATGGAAAAGGCAACCATGAACGGAAAAGAGACTTCAGAAAAAGCCAACCCGCCCACTTCAACTAGATTATTTTGAAGCAAATCTTAAATATCATATAATTTGTAAATTATTTAATAAAAGTGTTTTTGTGAGTTTAATTATAAAGCATCTTTTTATTTTTGGCAGGACATCTTGGCAGTTAGATCATGGCAACCATAGAAGAAATTGCACATCAAATTATTGAACAGCAGATGGGAGAGGTATGTCTAGTTTACAGTTGATGCACTGACCCACTAAACTTTTATAACTCATACTAAATGCATATACCAGGTTCTGGAGTTCCAGAAATAAAAGATATTCCCTAACTTAAGATAGCTTTTCAAGCTACTGAGAGATAGTTGAATAATCAGACAATTCATAGTAGAATATGGTAAGTTCTGTGACAGGTCATTGTATTAGGTGCGATGGGAGCACAGAAGAAAAACAATTGAAAGGAATGAAGGGAAGGAAGGAAGGAAATTAAAGAGCTGTAGAGTGAGTAGGAATGCTTTTGAAGGGAATGCTTTTTAGAGGGTACAATCTGAGACCAGTTTTGTTGGGATCAGTAGGAGTTCAGTGTCAATACTGACATCTTCATTTTTTTAAATGGTTACCTCCTATTACTTAGTAATAGATACCAGATAATTTGGAAGTTCTCAAAGTATTATTTGGGGACACTTTCAGAGACTCAACCAGGTGAAGACCATTTTTTTATAATACCGAAATGTTATTTGCCTTTTCGGTATTGTTCTCTCCCAGGTATACAGTGGAATTTTCTACAGACTGTGTGACGTGATGATACTGTACGATATAATTTGTCAACATTTATAAGGTGTACATAACTCACTGAATCATTGCTTTCCAGATGACCAGTGTATGATGTTACAAAATTATGCATGAATGAAGGATCCATTTAAATTGCAGGATAGACCAACAGATTTTAATATAGTTTATGACTCTACCTTGCAGCTAACCTTTGAAAAACTGCCACTTGTTGAGTTGATGTAGTATCAAAGAACAACTTTCATAGTTTGAAAAGGATATTAAAATATCCTTCCCCTTTTCAACCAATAAATATGAAGCTGAATTTTCTTTACCATATATATGGTGAAGAAATATATTTCCAGCTGATTTTTTGTGACTATTTTCCATGCTCACGTACCTGGCTAATGTTTTGTATATTTTATAGCAACAGGGTTTTGCCAAGTTGTCCAGCCTGGTCTGGAACTCCTGGGCTCAAGCAGTCCACTCGCCTTGGCCTTTCAAAGTGCTGGGATTACAGGTGTGAGGTACTGTGCCCAGCCTCGTTATAACCAAAACAACATAGTCCAACAGATTAAATGAAGAAACAGATATGAGATTCCAACTTCTGTTAAACCAGACATTAAAGCAGTATGTAGAAATGTAAAACAAAGCCATTCTCTCCACTACATTTTTGTTTGTTTGGAAAATAAAGTTTTTAGTCATTAAGAAATAGGTTATAATGGGTACAAAAAAATAGGATGAGTGAATTAGACCTAGTCTGTGATAGCACAACAGACAGACTATAGTCAATAATTTTTTATTTTTATTTTTATTTTTTGAGACAGAGTCTTGCTCTGTTGTCCAGGCTGAAGTGCAGTGGCGCTATCTCGGCTCACTGCAATTCTCCGCTTCCCTGGTTCAATTGATTCTCCTGCCTCGGCCTCCCAAGTAGCTGGGATTACAGGCACCTGCCACAAAGCCTGGCTAAATTTTGTATTTTTAGTAGAAATGGGGTTTCAGCATGTTGGTCAGGCTGGTCTTGAACTCCTGACCTCGTGATCCGCCCGCCTCAGCCTCCCAAAGTACTGGAATTATAGGCTTGAGCCCCTGCGCCCAGCCAATAATAATTTAATTATACATTTAAAAATAACTAAGAGTATAATTGATTGATTGTAACAGACAGGATAAATGCTTGAGGGGATGGATGCCCTATTTTTCCATGTGATTCTTACGTATTGCCTGCCTGTATCAAAACATCTCATGTACCCCAAAGATTATATATACCTACTATGTACCCATGAAAATTAAAAATAAATTTTAAAAAATTATGTTAACATTTAATGGGTTGTTAATTTTTAAATGAATCAACTATTTTTAAAATCTCTCTTTGAATTTCTAACTCACATGCAGAAAACCCCATCCCTACTAAAATACAAAAAATTAGCCAGGTGGGGTGGCCGGTGCCAGTAGTCCCAGCTACTTGGGAGGCTGAGGCAGGAGAATCACTTGAACCCAGGTTGCAGCGAGCCGAGATCGCACCACTGCACTCCAGCCTGGGCAACAAGAGTGGAACTCCGTCTCAAAAAAAAAAAGCTCTTCGGAATCCTCAGTAATATTTTAGCCTATAAAGGGTCCTGAAACCTAAGAACTGTTTCCATTATTTACTACTCTTCTCTATTGAAGGCTCTTTGGATTGCCTAAATATTCAGTTATTACAATTATTATGCTGCAGTAATGTCCTTTTACTCCTTTAAGCAGAATGTTTCAACCCAGGAGCAGTTGGACCATGAATGCGCCAAATGCTCTTCTCTAAGAAATCACTATGAACTATTAGTCTTTTATCCAATACAACTTGCTTTAGGTAGAAACTGATTAGTGAATCAGAACTTTGTTTTAAATTTTGCATAGAAAAGAATATTGAAATAATTTCAGGAAAATAAAAATAGAAAAAGTTTGGTACAGAAGGAACAGGATTGGAATTTTGGAAAATTAGAAACAAACCGACTTTGCCATTTTAAAATTGAATCAAGGAATTTAATTGGCTTAATGATGTTTACTCTAGAATATATTTGCTGAATAACAGAAACTCTCAATGCTGAAATAGTTTTGTATATTCATGAACTTTTTCCTTCCCCCAGATGGCAGATGGCAGTTCTGTCCTCCCAGTTGCTCAAGCCAAAATTTTATAATCATCCTTGACTCTTCTTTCTTCATATTCCACTTCAGTCCATCAGCATATTTTGTTACTTCTCTCTTCTTAAAATAAATAAATCCCAATTTAATTGTTTTTCATCCCCAGCTTGGCTACTACCCTGTTCCTGGCCAGTATTTCTGCCCATATATCATAACCCCATATTGATGGTATCTGCAATAGTGTCCTTTCTGATCTCCCTTAATTTTACTTCTGAACTTTTTTTTTTTTTTTTTTGAGACAGACTCTTGCTCTGTCACCCAGGCTGGGGTGCAGTGGCGCGCTCTTGGCTCATTGCAACCTCCTCCTCCCCAGTTCAAGTGATTCTCCTGCCTCAGCCTCCCGAATAGCTGGAATTACAGGCACATGCCACCATGCCCAGCTAATTTATTGTATTTTTAGTAGAGACGGGATTTCACTGTGTTAGCTAGGATGGTCTCAATCTCCTGACTTCATGAGCTGCCTGCCTCGGCCTCCCAAAGTGCTGGGATTACAGGCATGAGCCACTGTGTCCAGTCCTTTTTTTTTTTTTTTTTTTTTGAGGCAGAGCCCTGCTCTGTCTCCCAGGCTGGAGCGTAGTGGTGTAATCCCAGCTTACTGCAACTTCTGCCTCCAAGGTTCAAGTGATTCTCCTGTCTCAGCCTTCCCAGTTGCTGGAATTACAGGCGTCCATCACCATGCCCAGCTAATTTTTATATTTTAGTAGAGGCAGGGTGTCGTCATGTTGGCCAGGCTGGGCTTGAACTCCTGACCTCAAGGGATCCACCTGCCTCAGCCTCCCAAAGTGCTGCAATTATGGGCATAAGCCACTGCACCCGGCCTGCTCTTAAACATTTGCAGTCTGTTCTTCACACTAAATTTAGAATACTTTTTTTATACTTTTTTTTTTTTTGAGACCGGGTCTCACAGTGTTGCCCAGTCTGGTCTCGAACTCCTGGCCTCAAGTGATCCTCCTGCCTCAGCCTCCCAAGTAGCTGGGATTATAGATACATGTCACTGTGCCTGTCTGATTCCTTTTTAAAAAGTAAAATCCTGTCCTCTGCTCCAAACCCTCTGGTGGCTATTTCACACAGTAGGAAATCTAGACTTTTGTTTGGCCTATAAAGCCCTCTTAAGTCCCAGCTGTCACTCAGATCCCATATTTTAGTGTAATCCCTGTCTTCCCTTCTGTCTTACTCATCATATATCTCTATCGCTGTGCCTTGTGCCTCACGTGTGTCAAACACCCTCCCTCCTGCCCTGGGACCTACTTATATGCTCTGTTTCCTCTACCTGGAATGTTCTTCCCCTAGGTAGTCGTAACCCTTGGTCTGTTTCTTCACTCAGGACTGTGCAAAAATGACACCTCCTTAGAGTGAACTCCCCTCATTGCCCTCATTCTGTTACTGTTTCACCTTACCTTGTTTTTCTTCATAGCACTTAGTACCGCCTGACAATATTATTATTTGTTTATTTATTATCTGTCTTTCCCCACTAAAATAAAAGCTTCATGAAGGCAAAAGTTTTGTTTTATTCACTGCTACATCCCAGTATGCAGAACAGCTAATATAAATCACCCAATATATGTTTGTCTAAATGGAACATGGGAGGGAAGGGGGAGGAGGGAATCAAATTAGTGAAGTCAAAATGTTCTTACTATTGTACATTTGTTTGCACATTTGTTTATTTCTGTAGGATAGAATTTTGTGGCAATAGAATTGGTATTTTAAAAGGTATGTGAGTGTGTTATATTGAATATATATGAAATGATGTGTTTTTGTAAGAAGATAATTGTCATTAAAGAAAAATAAATGATTGAGTTTAATTGATTATTTTTTATGATTTTGTTAGATTGTTACAGAGCAGCAAACTGGGCAGAAGATCCAGATTGTGACAGCACTTGATCATAATACCCAAGGCAAGCAGTTCATTCTGACAAATCATGATGGCTCTACTCCAAGCAAAGTCATTCTGGCCAGGCAAGATTCCACTCCAGGAAAAGTTTTCCTTACAACTCCAGATGCAGCAGGTGTCAACCAGTTATTTTTTACCACTCCTGATCTGTCTGCACAACACCTGCAGGTAAATAACTATAGAAGTGTCTTTTCCTCTTATATATAAAAAAAATTTTTGTAATCATAAGCCCTGCCATGAAGACTTTAGATCCACGTATATTCAGTAGGAAAAAAATGCATAAAATTATGTGCAACACAGTATCTACAGTGACAGCCCTCTCCTATGAGCTACTCTACTTTCCTCACAGCCATATATTTTGGGGGATTATTTGTTGCATACAGTAAGATCCACTCTGGCTTCTGTAGCCAGGACGATGGGACGGCCTTTAAAAAAGGATATAGAGAGCTTGCAGAATTGTTAGGAAGGTTGAAGAAACAGTTCTAGGCCAGGTTTTGAAGAATGACTATTGGAGCATGCTGCAAAACTGGCTTCTAAGAGACCTAGTACTTCTGCATAATTAGGAAATTGTCAACTCAGAAGCAGCTTTTGTAGCTGTATTTTCCAGAACCAAGCTGCCTGTGCTACAAATAGGAAGCTGCCAAATCAAGAAGTTTGAACTATAGCTGCTGGCTTCAGCATTGTGCCTCCTTTGTTGTCTTGCACATCTTCATGAAATAGCAAGCAGTGTAGTCATGGTCTCCTGCTTTACTCTGAAATGAAGTAGTATATATTAACATTACATCATTTTAGTTTTTGCTAGAATAGAAAATTACACATTATTCTTCAAAAACTCAAAAACTTTTATACACCACATGCCTGTGGGGTTATGTCGATGGTTTCACTGCTGGCTGTTACGATCGAATACAAATATAATGTACTCTGAAGTTGCCTTCAGAAACTTTTTGAAGGGGGTCTGCTTAAAATTGGGCTCCATCTTTTATGATGAAAAACTCACGAAAGAAAATTCCTCTTTGATTGACAAACTGAATTCATAAAACATGAAATTTTGCCTATATATCCTGATATCATTTGTTCATCCAATGATATTTGTATTAGTTTTGGAAATAAAGGTAGAAAGTGGATACAGTCACAGATTTATAAGAACTTATTTTATCAACAAGACAGAAGTCACAAAAAAAGTATAACATTATACGTACCTTAATTTCTCTTTCTTAAAGTAGTAGACTTGATTTTTTAGAATAGTTTTAGATTTTCAGAAAAACTGAGCATATAGAACAGAGTTCTCATATTACTCCCCCGTAAATACACACAGTTTCCCCTATTATTAACATTTTACATTCACGATATGTTACAATTAATAAGCAATGCTGATACATTGTTAACTAAGTTTATAGGTGTTTAGATTTTCCTTAGTTTTTGCCTAATGGCTTTTTTTTTGTCCCAGGATCCCATCCAGGATACCTTCCTGTATTGAGTTGACATGTCTCCTTAGGCTTCTCTTGGCTAGGACAGTTTCTCAGACTTTCCTTGTTTTTGATGACCTTGACAGTTGTGTGAGGAGTACTGGCCAGGTATATTGTAGGATGTCCCACTATTGGACTTGGTCTGATGTTTTTCTCATGAACGTGGGCAAATCCCTTCATCTCTTAATATCTCCTTCCAGACTTAGGAATAATAGATAAAAGATCAGCAGCATTTGCAACAGGTAGGCTATTAAAAGAGTAATACTTGCCATAGATGCTTTCGTAGGACATCTAGTACCAGAAGTTTTTGTTTTGTTTAAGTACTTATTGAAGACTGATTTTTGTGGTGATATAAGAAGAAATGATGTTATATGTTACATAGTAAGGGGCAGTCATTTTAAGAACCATTTAAAGTTGGTAAAATCAGAAGTATTCCTGAAGGAGTTCAAATGCCATACCATTTTTTAAATTGAATTTATTTGTTCACATTTCAAGATTGAAAGAAAATGATGAAAAAGTTGAAAGATAAACCTAAAGGAAGAAACTAGTTTCCTTTTTCTTTTTTTCTTGAGACAGAGTCTCACTCTGTCTCCCAGCTTTTTTTTTTTTTTTCTTGAGACGGAGTCTCACTCTGTCTCCCAGGCCAAAGTGCAGTGGTGTAGTCTCGGCTCACTGCAACCTCTGCCTCCAGGGTTCAAGTGATTCTCCTGCCTCAGCCTCCCAAGTAGCTGGGATTATAGGCACCCACCACCACACTTGGCTAATTTTTTGTATTTTTGGTAGAGACAGGGTTTTACCACATTGGCCAGGCTGGGAACTCCTGACCTTAGGTGGTCCGCCTGCCTCGGCCTCCCAAAGTGCTGGGATTACAGGTGTGAGCCACCGCACCTGGCCTTTTTTTGTTTTTTAAAGAAGAAACTAGTTTCCTTTGCCAGTATCTTATTAGCTGTGCCTAGTGATGAGCTTTTTAAGTCCATAACTTTGTATAGCAACCACATCTGCATGATTATAATTATCTCAAGGAAATTTATTTATAGCCCCTTTTCTATTTAAAAGGTTTAGAGTTACCTCTTTATGCTATTACAAGCTTATTTTTGTCACGTCATTCCACGTGGAAAGGTTCTGAGCTCTTCATAGAGTACAAAGTTTAAAAATAACTTGTGAAAAAGAAAGCAGCAAAGCAAGACCAACTGAATGTTCTTTAATTTTTTAACAGAATGAGTGCTACTGAGTAACAACAGGTTTTTGTTTTGTTTTGTTTTGTTTTTTTAGCTCCTAACAGATAATTCTTCTCCAGACCAGGGACCAAATAAGGTTTTTGATCTTTGCGTAGTGTGTGGAGACAAAGCATCAGGTAACATTAAGAATAACCTCCTGAAAATAAAAAAAGAAAAAAAAAAAACCTCCTATATGCGTCGTGTTGTTGAAATAACTACCACACTACCATGTTTCTTCTACTTAAAGTATGTCACTTTTATGGTTCATATTTGTAGCCTATAAAATTTAACTAATTTTTTCCCGAAGTTCTTTTTTTGTGATAGAGTCTCACTGTTGGCTCCGGCTGGAATGCAGTGGCGTGATCTCAGCTCACTGTAGCCTCTGCCTCCTGGATTCAAGCAATTCTCCTGCCTCGGCCTCCCAAGTAGCTGGGGCTACAGGTGTGTGCCGGCACGCACGGCTTATTTTTGTATTTTTGTTAGAGATGGGATTTCACCATGTTGGCCAGGCTCATCTCAAACTCCTGACCTCAGGTGATCCACCCTCGCCTCCTTGGCCTCCCAAAGTGCTGGGATTACAGGTATGAGCCACCATGCCTGGTTCCAAAGCTCTTTATTCACTTATATTTTTTTTTACTTCAGTGCAGTTTAATTTGATTTGTAATGAAATAAAATGCATATTTCACTTTTGAAAGTGAACATGTAAAACAAAATTTTTTTTTTTTTTTTGAGATGGAGTCTTGCTATGTCGTCCTGACTGGAATGCAGTGGCACAATCTTGGCTCACTGCAACCTCTCCCTCCTGGGTTCAAGCAGTTTTCCTGCCTTGACCTTCTGGGTAGCTGGGACGACAGGTGCGTGCCACCACGCCCAGCTAATTTTTGTATTTTTAGTAGAGATGGGCTTTCACCATGTTGGCCAGACTGGTCTCGAACTCCTGACCTCAAGTGATCCACCTGTCGTGGCCTCCCAAAGTGCTCGGATTACAGGCATGAACCACCATGCCCGGCTGTAGAAAAATGTTTTAATGTGAAAACTAGAAATTTTGGCCAAGGAATCATTTAAAAATGATGACTTCTGATCTTTACTAATATATTACATTAGGCCAGGTGAGATGGCTCATGCCTGTAATCCCAGCACTTTGGGAGTGGAGGCAGGAGGATCGCTTGAGGCCAGGAGTTCAAGACTAGCCTGGGCAAGATGGCAAGACTGTCTCTACAAAAAAAAATAACAAAACTGGTCAGGTGTGGTGGCACAAGCCTGTAGTTCCAGCTACTTGGGGATATCACTTGAGTCCAGTAGTTCGAGACTGCAGTGAACTGTGATTGCACCATTGCACTTCAGCCTGGGCCACAGAGTGAGATCCTATCTCTAAAAAAATTACAATAAATAAATAAAAATAACTTCTAAAAATGTTTTTTATGTCAGAAGCTCAAAAATCAGTTTCACCTCATGTTGTTTAAAGGGAAGAAATTGGCTTATTTCATGTCTGTTCTGAAATAATGTGACTTTCATGTTTTCTTAAACATTTTATCTCTAGGACGTCATTATGGAGCAGTAACTTGTGAAGGCTGCAAAGGATTTTTTAAAAGAAGCATCCGAAAAAATTTAGTATATTCATGTCGAGGATCAAAGGATTGTATTATTAATAAGCACCACCGAAACCGCTGTCAATACTGCAGGTTACAGAGATGTATTGCGTTTGGAATGAAGCAAGACTGTATGTATTAGCTTTTAAGGAGAAAATACTTTTTAAAGATTCCAGCAAACTAGAAGAGTATTGAAATTAACAAATTAAAATAGGTCAAATATGTATACTTTTTAGTTTACAGTTTTCCAACTAAAAATATAAGAATATAGACATACGTATGTATTTTTTATTTTTTCAACTAATATTTATTGAATATCTGTGTAAAAAGCACGTATTTGTAGTTTGGCAGAAAGTTTAACTAGCTTAAGATACCAGTTTACTTTTTGATTAAACTACTAAAAGGTGATAAGTAAGATAATGACAATACCTAGTATTGATTGAGCTCGCACTATGCTAGACACTACGCTTAGCACATGTATTAACTTACTCTCACAGCAATTCTCTGCAGTAGATACTAGGTTACCCATTTTACATTTGGGTAAACAGGTTGAGAAACCTGCTCAAGGTCATACAACTAATATAAGTGGCATAAGCTGGCTTTGAATCCTGGCAGTTTAACAACCTTACTGTACTATCTCCTAAGTGTTATGAGATAAAATTCTTACAAATATTATATATTATATTTTAGAAAGGAAGACCAAGTAGTTGAATTACTTCTCAAAAATCTCTTGGCCTTAGTTAATAAAAGATCTACCTTAGGCCTTTTTGTTCCTTTCAGTATTTTTTCAATGAATTAAATTTCACTTAATTTTTTTTAAAGCTCTCATATAGATAGGTAAGTGACTACTAACTTTAGTTCTTTCTTCTTGATGGTGAACTTTTAAAAAAGAGTTCCTTTTCATTTTTATCACAGGAATGGGGGAGCAGGGAGAGAAAAAAGAATGAGAGATGCAAATTGGTTAGTTTTACTAATCTAAAGCAACTTTGTTGAACTCGCACATAATTTCTAAAGATTGATGGTTATCTTTGGAGTTTAGTATGGTAGCCATGTCTCCTATTAGCAGCATTTAGCTTACCTACAGCTTACATTCATAATTGTCTGTAAATCCTATATTGTGATATGATAGTTTAACACATTTTTGTAGCTGTCCAATGTGAAAGAAAACCCATTGAAGTATCACGAGAAAAATCTTCCAACTGTGCCGCTTCAACAGAAAAAATCTATATCCGAAAGGACCTTCGTAGCCCATTAACTGCAACTCCAACTTTTGTAACAGATAGTGAAACTACAAGGTAAAGTACAACAGACACTGGGTAGCTGGTCATTTTGTTTTTCTTCCCAATGAAACTCAGGCCAAAATGTGTGCTTATTTGTTACAGGTCAACAGGACTTTTAGATTCAGGAATGTTCGTGAATATTCATCCATCTGGAGTAAAAACTGAGTCAACTGTGCTGATGACACCAGATAAGGTGTGTTTAGTACAATTTAAAGCTTAGATATTTTTAAGCATTTTAAAATGTTTTCCTAATCACTTCCTTTGCTTTGGTAAATTGCTTTGTTCTTTAATATTCCACATTACAAGTTGCCTTTTTTTTTTTTAACGTAAATTAGAAATGTTCAGCCGGGCATGGTGGCTCACACCTGTAATCCCAGCACTTTGGGAGGCCAAGGCACGTGGATCGCTTGAGGTCAGGAGTTCAAGACCAGCCTGACTAACATGGAGAAACCCCGTCTCCACTAAAAATAGAAAAATTAACTGGGTGTGGTGGCAAATGCCTGTAATCCCATCTACTCGGGAGGCTGAGGCAGGAGAATCGCTTGAACCTGGTAGGTGGAGGTTGCGGTGAGCCAAGATGGCACCACTGCACTCCAGCCTGGGCAACAAGAGTGAAATTCTGTCTCAAAAAAAACAAACAAAAATCAGAAATGTTCCTAATTTCACTAGGATGATTATCACTTCAACATGAAAGCAACAAACACATACTCTTCCCTCATCTTGAAATACGAGTCCTCAGTAAAAGACATTTATAGGTGTAAAATTCTTAATATTTCTTTTATGTTCCCTTACAGATGTGTTAGTGCCAAAATACAAGGTTTTTTTTTTTTTAGTGCCAAAATACTTAACATATTTAAATATTTCAGGTAAAAGGAAATTCTTAGCTCACCTCCATCAAAGTCAAGAGTAGGAGTAGGACTGCAAGAGCTCTCCTATCATGTATCCAAGTCATCCAGTTCTCTTAGAGATTGGAGCAGCTCTATGTTAGACCAAGGGTCTAAAGGAAAAACAGTTTATTTAAATTGAACATGAAGAATTTCTGTATTTGTCAGAAGCCCTTTGGGAGAACAAGAAGCAAAAATTTCTCCTGAAAACAGATTTTAGGAAGCCTACGATCAGGGTTTCTCTCAGCCTATGATCTGGGTTTTTTATTTGTTTGTTTTTTAAAAGGGTCCCCTCTGTTACCCAAGCTGGGGGTGCGGTGGTGGCACAGTAATGGCTTGCCACAGCCTTATCCTCTCAGGCTCCAGTGATCCTCTCACCTTAGCCTCCCAAGAAGCTAGGGCTGCAGGCACATGCCACTGTGCCTGGCTAATTTTTCCTATTTTTGTAGAGACCAAGTCTCATTGTGTTACCCAGCTGGTCTCGCACTCCTGGGCTCAAGTGATCCTCCCACCTCGGCCTTCCACATTGCTGGGGTTATGTGCATGAGCCACTCTGCCTAGCCAGGATCTGATTTTATATAACTTATAAGATTATTTGTCCTACTTATGCAAGATTCGTTATATATTTGTCACTTGATGCTCTAAGATACCCTAAATACTTAGGCTCCAAAATCCAATTTCATCTACCACTTACTAGCTGTATAACATTAGGCAAGTTATTTGACCTGTTAGTGCCTCACTTTCTCATCTGTAAAATAAGAATAATAAGAATATCTTACAGATTGGGCTTTAGCATGTAATTGCTAGGTGAGGCAGTGGCCTCTTGCCATATATTTTGGAAAACTTCACTTAGCCCTGTCTACATGATTCAAGGTTAGAATGATAATTGGTTTTATTGACATACTAACTCCTTCAGGAAAGGAAGGAAACTAGATTTCGTTGACAGACTACTCTGCTCAGACAGTGCTCTCTTGTATATCTCTATATGAAATTGTTAGGACAACCTTATGGTAAGCTTCTCTGACAAATGACCCCAAAACTCTGAAGTCACAAGATGAAAGTTTTTTATGTTGACTAAGAATCTTTAGGGGCAAAAACTTAAGAATCCAGTTAGATGTGTTGCTAGAGAGAAGAGAATATATAAGCTAAGTTTTAGGTGAAAAAAGCATTTAAAAATTGTAACTAATGTACTTTTTATTCAAATATAAGAAAACTTCCTGGGGCAGTGCTTAACACTGTGGGCTTTTCTGGGCACAGTGGCTCAAGCCTGTGTCCCAGCAACTCGGGAGGCTGAAGTTGAAGAGCTCCTTGAGGCTAGGAATTTGAGACCAACCTGGGAAACATAGTGAGACTCTGTCTCTAAAAACAAAAAAACTTATCCAGACATGGTGGTACATACCTGTAGTCCCAGCTATTTGGGAGGCTGAGGCAGAGGATTACTTGAGCCTAGGAGTTCAAGGCTGCAGTGAGCTATGATCATGCCCCAGTACTCCAGTCTAGGCAATAGAGTGTCTCTAAAAAAAAAAAAGCATAGACTTTTGCAGTCAGCCAGTCCCACTTCTACTATTTGGGTCATTCTTCTGGTTGGCGATAGAGGAATGATGATTTCTATTTCACAGGGTTGTTATGGAGGTTAAATAAAATGCATGTATGGGTATTAATTATGTAAGAACCTAACTGGTAGGGTTTTCAGTAAATGATTTTTGGACCATAGATTAATTTAGGGAGGGCACAAAAATTGTTTTATTCTACTCATTCACCAAAATAAATCTCACAGAAACTGAATAATTGTTATAATAAATGAAACATCATGGGAACATATGTGTTATTTTAGGATTAAGAAGACCAAGAAGGGCTGGGTGCGGTGGCTCATGCCTGTAATCCCAGCACTTTGGGAGGCCAAGGCGGGCGGATCACGAGGTCAGGAGATCAAGACCATCCTGGCTAACACAGTGAAACCCCTTCTCCACTAAAAATGGAAAAAATTAGCCGGGCATGGTGGCAGGCACCTGTAGTCCCGACTACTCAGGAGGCTGAGGCAGGAGAATGGCGTGAACCCGGGAGGCAGAGCTTGCAGTGAGCCGAGATAGCGCCACTGCACTCCAGCCTGGGCGACAGAGCGAGACTCCATCTCAAAAAAAAAACCAAAAAACCAAAAAACAAAACAAAAAAAAAAAACACCAAAAAGAAAAACCATGAAGAAAGTATTAATCAAAACGATACCATTAAGGGATTGGCCCAGTAGGCCATAGGAGGCAAGTTAAAAGGCTTTTCATTAGATTGGTAATAAATTTAAATAAAATAAAGCATCAAATATATGAAAATCTATGAATTAAAGATTATACTCAGAAAAACTCATCTATCACAATTAGAAATTGCTAGAATATCAACTTCTTGCTCTGAAAATTGATAACTAAGTAAAAGAAAAAGTACTTACCTGCCTTTCCTGTACAAATTATATTTCTGAGGTTGTGAAAGAGTTGAGCGAAAATTCTTTTTTATAAAAGAATTGTAGTTAATGTACAAATAATATACATATTTTCAACAAACATTAAAAAATGAAGACAAGCCAGGCATGGTGGCTTATGTCTATAATCCCAGCACTTTGGGATTCTGTGGCAGGTAGATCACTTGAGCCCAGGAGTTTGAGACCAGCCTGGGCAACATGATGAAACCCCATATCTACAAAAAATAAAAAAATTAGCTGGACATGGTGGTGTGCGCCCGTAGTCAGGAGGCTGGGAGGATCACTTGAACCCAGGAGTTGGAGGTTGCAGTGAGCTGAGATCACACCACTGCACTCCAGCCTGGGCGACAGAGTGAGACTCTGTCTCAAAAAAAAGACAAATCGAAAGATCAGTATCTTACCTATATAGAGAGAGTCTTCAACTCCAGTAACGAAAAAGTGAAGAGAATAATGGGTAACTGATCTATTTCTTTTAATGTTTGTGTTTAACACAGTGCCTTTTAACACATTTATTTAACACAGTGTCTGGCAAAAGTTGGCATCTTAGGAAGTCTGTTCAACAATTCATTTGCCCTTTTTCCCCCCTTCACTAGTATTCTTCATATTCCATACAAGTTTATAGTTTGTATAGTAAGTTTTAGAAATTGTATTCAGGAGGCTGAGGCAGGGAGGATCACTTGAGGCCAGGAGTTCAAGACCAGACTGGGCAACACAGCAAGACTCCATCTCTAAAAATGAAAAAACGAGCCAGGCATAGCAGTGCACACCTGCAGTCTCAGCTGCTCAGGAGGCTGAGGCAGGAGGATCACGTGAGCCCAGAAATTTGAGGATGCAGTGAGCTATGGTTGTGCCACTGTACTCCAGTCTGGGTGACAAAGGGAGATTTTGTCTCTTAAAAAAAAAAAAGTAACATATATAGCCAGGTGCGGTGGCTCACGCCTGTAATCCTAGCACTTTGGGAGGCTGAGGCGGGCAGATCACGAAGTCAGGAGATCGAGACCAAATTAGCCAACATGGTGAATCCCATCTCTGCTAAAATACAAAAAATTAGCTGGGCGTGGTTGCATGTGCCTGTAATCCCAGCTACTTGGGAGGCTGAGGCAGGGGAATCGCTTGAACCCAGGAGGCAGAGGTTGCAGTGAGCCGAGATCATGCCACTGCACTCCAGCCTGGCGACAGTGCGAGACTCCGTCTCAAAATATATATATACATGTGTATAAACATTTCTTAAGAAATATACCTGATGTTTTTAAACTTGTATTTTCCTCAAGAAATTTCTGAAAGCTCAGAGCCCTTTAACTTTCCAGGTTTCATTTATGCTGTTCTTTTTTCTTGGCATATCATAATCTATTATTGAATATTTCAGATTGAAAAAAATACTGATACCAATTCACAGAATTTTAATACCCTTCTTTTTAAAGGCTGAATCATGTCAGGGAGATTTAAGTACATTGGCCAGTGTGGTTACATCATTAGCGAATCTTGGAAAAACTAAAGATCTTTCTCAAAATAGTAATGAAATGTCTATGATTGAAAGCTTAAGCAATGATGATACCTCTTTGTGTGAATTTCAAGAAATGCAGACCAACGGTGATGTTTCAAGGTAAAGTCTCTTTTGATTATCAATGTCCTTTTGTTTACATGCCTTTCAGTATTTCTTAAAACATTTTTATGTTAAATGCTAGTTATAAAAGTTTCAGAAAACAAATACAGGTTGATTATCCCTTATCTAAAATGCTTTGTTCAGACCAGAAACATTTCAGATTTCAGATTTTGGAATGTTTGCATTACTCTGGGTACCATGCAGGCCTTTCTGACCTTTTCAAAAATATCTTTACACCACAAAGAAGAGAATATGCAAAAATCCACCGTGAGTAATGCACATAGATCTTGGCTCCTTATGGGGAATCAGGGGAACCTGCCATTGGCATATCTGGCCTGTAGTGGGCGTGCTTGCTTGGGGGAATCTGGGCGTGTGCAGAAAAGATTTATCAGCTGGGAGGGTCTTTTTTCCCTTTTGGACAGGGAATAAACTGTTATACACCTGCATTTTGACTGCAGCCCATCATGAGAAGTCGGGTGTGAAATTTCCACTTGTGGCATCATGTTGGTGCTCAAAAAGTTTCTGATTTTAGAGCATTTTGGATTTTAGTATTAGGAATCCTTAACCTACATTTCTATTTTCACTTAGAAAAATTAAGGCATAGTAAGTTTTAACTGAAAACCTGCATTCATTATGACAAGTTATATTCTAAATGACAAAATCAATAAATGAATATTAGAAGATTAAACATGTAGTCTTAAAACTTAGGAATTTTCTTCTTCTAAAGAGGAAGATGTGTATGGAGAGTGAAACATTTGTCATTCTCAGCAATCATGTTGATCCTACTCCTCAATTTCTAGTGATGAAAATTAATGTAAAAGATTTAGTTTAATCAACTACAGTTTTAAGTTACACTTGAAGAAAGTAGTATCAGAATTCTGTTTTTTATTCTGTAAATACTAATGCTTAGGATATAGAAACAATGTATCAGGCTTTTCCTACACTGAGTTTATCATTTAAAATATGAATAAGCTGAACACATTAGTGTATAGGAGGCTGAGGTGGGCAGATCACTTCAGCCTGGGATTTTGAGTCAAACAGCAACTAGACCCCATCTCTAAAGGAAAAAAAAGATATGATAAAAATACACTGAATTGGCCAAGCGTGCTGGCTCACGCCTGTAATCCTACCACTTTGGGAGGCCAAGGTGGGTGGATCACCTGAGTTCAGGAGTTTGAGACCAGCCTGGCCAACATGGTGAAACCCCAGCTCTACTAAAAATGAAAAAAATTAGCTGGGTGCATGCCTGTAATCCCAGCTACTTGGGAGACTGAGGCAGGAGAATCGCTTGAACCCCGGAGGTGGAGGTTGCAATGAGCTGAGATCATGCCACTATACTTTAGCCTGGGCGACAGAGTGAGACTCTTTCTCAAACAACAGAATATATATATTGAATAAACTACATTTAAGAGTCACAATAAGTAGTACTTGGTTGAACATGAGATTTCAAGGAACTCTAGGAGGCCTATTGAAAAATATGGGGAACTATTTTGAATAATTATTTAGTAACATTAGTTTGTTATTATTCTAATATCAAATTGTTACAGTTTAGATTTAGCTATGTGACCACACATTTTAAAATACTCTCTGCCCAGGTGCAGTAGCTCATGCCTGTAATCTCAGCACTTTGGGGGGCTCAGGTGGCAGGATTGCTTGAGTCCAGGAGTTGGAGACCAGCCTGGGCAACATAGTGAGGCCCAGTTTCTACAGATAATTTAAAAGTTAGCTGAGCATGGTGGTGCGCACATGTAGTCCCAGCTACTCGGGAGGTTGAGGTGGAAGGATCACTTTCTTGAACCCAGGAGTTCAGGATTACAGTGAGCCATGATCATGCCACTGCACTCCAGCCTGGCTGACAGAGGGAGAACGTGTTTCAAAAATAAACATGAGTAAAGCAAAATGTTTTCTGAATTTTTAAATAAAATTTAAGACCTATTGTACTGTGCATAATAAAGTAAACATAAGTTCTTTTCCTTGTTCTAAGTAACTTTTGTATACAAAATAAATAGACTGATAGTCTTGTAGTATCAAAAATATAATGTTTTTTAAAAATAATTCATTAACAAGAATTTTGTTTAATTGAGACAGGGTCTTGCCGTGTCAACCAGGCTGGAGTACAGTGGTGTGATCATAGTTCACTGCAGCCCTGGCCCTCCTGGGCTCAAGCGATAAAAATATATAACTTTTAAAAGCATATTATTGTATGAAAATATGAAGATGTTTCTCCCCCTTAATTATACAAGATTTTAAAAAGAGACTTTAGGCCAGGCGTGTGGCTCATGCCTGTAATCCCAGCACTTTGGAAGGCTGAGGCGGACATATCACTTGAGTTCTAGACCAGCCTGACCAGTTTTTTTAGGCTTAAATCTTAATTCTAGAATCCTGTGTAGAATTGTTATTTTATTGTGGTGTTTGGTCAAGCTCACAGCTTCTGATGTCTTCATACAGGGCATTTGACACTCTTGCAAAAGCATTGAATCCAGGAGAGAGCACAGCCTGCCAGAGCTCAGTAGCAGGCATGGAAGGAAGTGTACACCTAATCACTGGAGATTCAAGCATAAATTACACCGAAAAAGAGGGACCACTTCTCAGCGATTCACATGTAGCTTTCAGGGTATTTCTATATGTTTTTTTAACTTGCATGTTGTATTGCTTGATTTTGATCTACCTTTCAAAAATCAAAGTATGTTTGTTGTGCTTTTGAAGTCAGAAATATCCCTGATAGAATTTCAAAACAGCAGCTGAAACATACTCATGTGGGCCAGGCACAGTGGCTCACACCTGTAATCCCACCACTTTGGGAGGCCCAGGTGGGCAGATCTCCTGAGGTCAGGAGTTCGAGACCAGCCTGACCAACATGGAGAAACCCTGTTTCTACTGAAAATACAAAAGTAGCCATGCATGGTGGCGCATGCCTGTAATCCCAGCTATTCAGTAGCCATGCGTGGTGGCGCATGGCTGTAATCCCAGCTACTCAGGAGGCTGAGGCAGGAGAATCGGTTGAACCTGGGAGGCAGAGGTTGCAGTGAACTGAGATCACGCCATTGCACTCCAGCCTGGGCAACAAGAGCGAAACTCTGTCTTGAAAAAAAAAAAACAGAAAAAATACTCATCTGCATGTAGAAACAAAAATTTTTTAGGCTTTTCTCTTCTGTTGATTATCAAGATACTGAATAAGCTGGGCATGTTAGTGTGCATCTGTGCAGGAGGCTAAAGCCTTATGTAGGTAAGATAATGGCTTAATAAAGCATCCTGTTATTAAGTTAGTTATAATAGCAGTTGTTGGGTTTAAATCTATAAAAGTTAGCTTTTATAACTTTTCAGCACATTTTATTAAACTTTTAAGTATTGGCATTCATGATGTGTTGAATGGACTGCTTTTGTTCAATGCCTAGCTACTACTATATTGTAAATCAATAAGACCCAGATAGTTTGTTCTTACCGTAGTAATTACAGAGAACTCCATTTGTTATGTATCACCTTAATTAGCTGGCTTCCAGCATTATTATAAGATACCAATTGGCCAGGTGTAGCTGCTCTCACCTGTCACCCCAGTACTTTGGGAGGCTGAGGCCAGAGGATTGCATGAGCCCAGGAGTTGGAGACCAGCCTGGGCAACATGCCAAGACCTCATCTCTGTTATAAATAAAAATTACATAATAAATTAAAATTTAAAAAGATACACATTTAATATATTTTAACTTTTAGTTGTTAAGTTATACTTTTTAGCCATTTTGGAGAAGGTGCATTTATAATTTATTTTGTTCCCGTAAATAATTATGGGTTTTGCCATTACTTTTAAGGCTGCAATTACTTTTTCACCAACCTAATTTTTTATGACAGAAACAATACATGCAGAATACTAGATATAATACATGGAGAAGACTAGAAAATCACTTTCTACCCTTTTTTTGATTTTTCATTCAAATAATGCTTGGACAGAGTTATAGCCATGCTCACTGTGGAGACCCTACATTAAGATCCTGTTGTTTTGACTCCTCCATTTTAACCACTCAGCTGTGGATACTGTTAGCAAGATGTATGCAAAGGGATTGAATGCATACAGATTTCACTTAGCAATATATAGCAGTCCTGGAATACCTGAGGGTGACTGCTCATTTTACTATAGATTATAAAATTCCATGGATTTTTTTAAGGAGAATATGTACAGCTATCAAATAAATATGTATATCAGTAGAAATTATGAGTGCAAAGTAATATTTGTATTTAAAACTTTGACTTGGTAGAAATAGCTGCAGAGAAACTCTTTGGCTTAAAATAGTGTTATTTGATGTAGTCAATAAAATATATCAGTGAAGTCTATTTTTATGTAAAATTTTACCAAAGATAATTTACATGGAAAAAATTAGAAATGTTTTTTTCTACACTCTACAGGAAAATTTTTTATGAGTGCTATAAGAAAAAGTAATTGGAATAATATTCTAAAAAATTATGGTAAGATTTATGGACAAGGGTGGAGCAAGGCAAAAGTTGATTTTTTCCCATTATTCTTTCTTATTCTAGATAAAAGACATTCTTTTGTTTTCTTAGGTTTATGTTCTGTGTTGGATTTAAATGGGAGGAAGGAAGAAATGAGACAGATGTAGGAACAGGACCCACTATGAGGGAAAAGGACAGAGTGCTCTTAGAAAGTAGGGGTAGTTTACCTGTTTATTGTTGATGTTGGTCCTCAAAGTTTTTGATTCCTTGAAATATTTTGGAGAGAAGAATTTGGCAAATTACAACTTTTTTTTCTTCCTAGGATTGGCTTTTGTCGTTCCATCTTTGTCTTCTTAAGTATCCTCACAGTCAGCACTATAAATTTTCTTACTCTCCTGAAAAGGACCGCTTCACCTTTCTTGGAGTCTTACTTACAGCCTTGTGAAGTCAAATGTTTTACTTTTCAGTGATTTCCCTGCATAGCTCCTAGAGTCTGGTAATTTCATGGTTCTCACATTGAAGTTTTCTGGTCATGGGTTTCAAGACCCTACATCTGTAATCAAACAACTCAATCCTCTCTTACTTGCTGAGCTGAGTAGCATTTTGTTCCTCTGTTGCATTTCTATGTACACTGTAGTTTGCAGCATATTTTCACGTACACTGTTTCCTTTGGGCCTCACCACATATGTTGAGGTTAGAATTTTTTTTTTTTTTTTTTTTTTTTTTTGAGACGGAGTCTTGCTCTGTCGCCCAGGCTGGAGTAGTGCAGTGGCCAGATCTCAGCTCACTGCAAGCTCCGCCTCCCGGGTTCACGCCATTCTCCTGCCTCAGCCTCCGGAGTAGCTGGGACTACAGGCGCCCGCCACCTCGCCCGGCTAGTTTTTTGTATTTTTTAGTAGAGACGGGGTTTCACCATGTTAGCCAGGATGGTCTCGATCTCCTGACCTCGTGATCCGCCCGTCTCGGCCTCCCAAAGTGCTGGGATTACAGGCTTGAGCCACCGCGCCCGGCCTGAGGTTAGAATTTTTAATTTTTTTTTCTTTCTTTTTGAGATAGGGTCTCACTCTCACCCAGGCTGGAGTGCAGTGGCATAATCACAGCTCACTGCAGCCTTGACCTCCTGGGCTCAAGGGATCCTCCTGCTTCAGCTTTTCATGTTGCTGAGACCACAGGCATGTGCTACCACACCCAGCTAATTTAAAAAAATTTTTTTGTAGAGATGGGATCTCACTTTATTGCCCAGGCTTGTCTCATATTCCTGGCCTCAGGCGATCCTCTCACCTCAGCCTCCCAAAGTGCTGGGATTACAAGCATGACCCACCATACCTGGCAGGGTTAGAATTTTTATTCTCATTTGATGGATGAAGAAAGAGATGTAGAGATTTTTAGTGTCCTGTTCAAAGCAATCTTAGTAGTAAGGAGAAATAGTCTAATAATGAAACTTGAAGTTTGATTTTGAAAAATCAAGGGCAATAGTAATATTTAAGATTTTTATTGGCCAGGCATGGTGGCTCATGCTTGTAATCCTAGCACTTCGGGAGGCCTACGCGGGCAGATCACCTGAGGTCAGGAGTTCGAGACCAGCCTGGCCAACATGACGAAACCCCGTATTTACTAAAAATACAAAAATTAGCCAGGCGTAGTGGCGCATGCTTATAACCCCAGCTACTCAGGAGGCTGAGGCAGAAGAATTGCTTGAACCCGGGAGGCGGAGGTTGCAGTGAGCCAAGATTGCATCGCTGCATTCCAGCCTAAGTGACAGAACGAGACTCCATCTTTAAAAAAAAAAAGAAAGAAAGAAAAAAAGATTTTTATTAAGCTTTATAATTTTTGGTATGATTTCATGTACTTTGTTTCACTTGATTCTTAAAATCTCCTTAGAAGAATAATCATGGTAGATCATATTCCCATTTTAGAAATTGTATATATACAACAGAAGTGAGGTGGTTTTGGAAATTGCATATACTTACTTCTAAAATTTTATTATCTTCATATTAGAATCAGTCTTTCTGGTCATCCATGTTTGCAACTTTAGAGGAAGCTATTCTCCCTAAGCCTCACTCCTCTCATTCCATAACTGAATTTTAACCATTCTATTGCTTGAATTTTCTCCCTTTTCATTTCCTTCACCATATTTTAGGCCTTTTAAAATTCCTTTCTTGATTTGTTACCCTAATATATTTGCTTCCAGTCTTTCTTTTCCATCTTGTCCTGTGTGCTGGTACCAGCGTTACATTTGTTAAAAATCAAATTATGTCACTCCACTACTTACCATCCTTCAGTAGTTTCCCATTGCCCATGTTATGAAATTAAGTCTAGTCTCTATAACTTGACCTTTTAGGGCCCTCCACGTTCTGACCCAGCTGCCCATCATTTCTCACACACGCCATTAGCTTTCTTAGCCCTTTCTATAGCTCATTCAGTTTTTATTTTATTCTTCCACTGAGACAGTAGCACTTACTGCTTCCCAGTGAACTCTAAGTAAATAGTTACTGAATAAATATGTAATCTAGGGTCATACTGGTAATTAGGCGAAGTGATTAACGAAAAGTCAGGAGCAGACTCCAGATCTCCTGACTCAAATTATTTTTTTATAGTTGTGTGGAGATGGGGTTTCACTGTGTTGCCCAGGCTGTCTCAAACTCCTGGCCACAAGCAATGATCTTCCCACCTCAGCTTCCCAAAGTGCTGGGATTATAGGCCTGAGCCACTGTGCTTGTGCTCAGCCTCCAAAGATTTTTTTTTTTTTTTTTTTTGAGACCAGCTCTGTAGCCCGGGCTGGAGTGCAGTGGCGTGATCTTGACTCACTGCAGCCTCTGCCTCCCAGACTCAAGCCATCCTCCCACCTCAGCCTCCTGAGTAGCTGGGACTACAGGCATGCACCACCACTCCCAGCTGATCTTTGTATTTTTTTTTTTTTTTTTTTAATACAGATGAGGTTTCATCATGTTGCCCATGCTGAGCTCTATGTTACTCACGAGCTCCAATGATCCGCCCACCTCGGCCTCCCAAAGTGCTGGGATTATAAGCTTAAACCATCACACCCGGCCATGCAGTGATTTTTCAAAAGCTATGTCAGCCGGGCGCCGTGGCTCACACCTGTAATCCCAGCACTTTGGGAGGCTGAGGCGGGTGGATCACAAGGTCAGGAGTTCAAGACCTGACCAACATGGTGAAACCCCGTCTCTACTAAAAATACAAAAAAAAAAAATTGGCTGGGCCTGGTGGCGGGCACCTGTATTCCCAGCTACTCAGGAGGCTCAGGCAGGAGAATCACTTGAACCCAGGAGGCGGAGGTTTCAGTGAGCCAAGATAGCACCACTGCACTCCAGCCTGGGTGACAGAGTGAGACTCCATCTCCAAAAAAAAAAAAAAAGCTATGTCATGCAGGCTGTTACAAGATTTCAATACAGAAACTGCTAGAAAGATATGTAGAGGCATCTAATAACTTGTAAAATAGATTGGTCAGGTTTAGTTCTTGTCAACGCTCTTTAAAAATTCAGCTCAATATATTGAACTTTTCTAATTTGAAAAATGTGTATAATTCGATTTATAAACCTAAAGATCTACAGGCATTTTGGGGAAGCTCACTCTCTCTATATATAGGAATAAAACTTTGTCTTTTCAGTCTCAAAGACTTGTTAAATGGACTATTGTTTCTTTAGCCAGCGTTAGCTTTCTGATTCAGAATACTAGAGTTTTATTGAGCATGTAAAACAGATAGATTATGAAACATTCTCTCTATAAGTTAACTCAACATGGTGTGTGTAGTAATATTTTAAATAATGAGTCCCTTTAGTGTGTGTTGTAAACTATTTCCATTTTATGATTAAAGCAGCAGAAAGTTTTCAGAGTTACCACCACTGTTGTGTAAACCAAAACCATTATCTCCAGTGTTTACACATTACAAGTATTAATATTTAAGTGCAATTTTAAACTGTTTTGCAAAGGATTTTTGTTTTGTTTTGTTTTGTTTTTTGAGACAGAGTCTTGCTCTGTCTCCCAGGCTGGAGTGCAGTGGCATAATCTTGGCTCAGTGCAACCTCCACCCCCTGGGTTCCAGCTATTCTCGGCACTTCAGCCTCCCGAGCAACTGGGATTACAGGTGCACACCGCCATGCCCGGCTAATTTTTTGTATTTTTAGTAGAGATCTGGTTTTACCTTGTTGGCAGGCTGGTCTTGAACTCCTGACCTCAAGTGATCTGCCTGCCCTGGTCTCCCAAAGTGCTGGGATTACAGGCCTGAGCCACCATGCCCAGCCCTACAAAGGACTTTTTTGTTGTTGTTTTGCATCTTAGTTGCCCCTTCCCCCAAAACTAGTAATTTTTGGTAATTCCCTTAGTTTTTCAGACTTTCTTTTTACTCGCCTTGGGTAATTCTGAAAAGATATGATATATTGTGTTTTTTAAGATGTGGTCTTGCTCTGTTAACCAGGCTGGAGTTCAGTGGCACAATCCTGGCTCACTGCAGCCGCTACCTCCTGGGCTCAAGGGATCCTTCTGCTTCAGTCTGCTAAGTAACTGGGATTATAGGTGCACATCACCATGCCCAGCTAATTTTTTTATTTTTATTTTTTATTTTTTATTTTTTATTTTTTTTTGAGACGGAGTCTCGCTCTGTCGCCCAGGCTGGAGTGCAGTGGCCGGATCTCAGCTCACTGCAAGCTCCGCCTCCCGGGTTCACGCCATTCTCCTGCCTCAGCCTCCGGAGTAGCTGGGACTACAGGCGCCCGCCACCTCGCCCGGCTAGTTTTTTGTATTTTTTAGTAGAGACGGGGTTTCACCGGTTAGCCAGGATCATCTCGATCTCCTGACCTCGTGATCCGCCCGTCTCGGCCTCCCAAAGTGCTGGGATTACAGGCTTGAGCCACCGCGCCTGGCCAGTTTTTTTATTTTTGGAGATGAGGTCTCACTGTGTTTCCCAGGTTGGTCTCAAAATTCCTAGGTTTAAGCAGCTTTTCCACCTCAGCCTCCCGAGCTGCTGGGATACAGGTGTGAGCCATCACACCTGGCTAAATTTTTAATTTCTTTTTTTTTTTTTGTAGATATGGGTCTTGTTATGTTGCCCAGGCTGGTCCTGAACTACTGGCTTCAAGCAATCTTCTCACCTTGGCCTCCCAAAGTGCTGGAATTACAGGCACGAGCCACTGCGCCCAGCCAAGAATTGTCTTAAATAATTGTATTTTAACTTACTGCTGTGATAAACCTTTCTCAAACATTCCTAAATATGTAAAAAATTTTCTTCTCACTTGCAGAATTTCAACTATTAATTGTCCTTTTATTACTTGGTACCAAAATAGGTAAACCATTCTTGGCTAATAATGAACAAAGGCAGGGTTTTTTTTTACATTTTTATCTAACTTTTCTTTGTTTCAAACCTCAAGCCTAAATTTTAGATAGAAGATACCTTTGAGGGGCCAGGTGGGGTGGCTCACGCCTGCAATCCCAGCACTTTAGGAGGCCGAGGCAGGCTGATCACCTGAGGTCAGGAGTCAGACCAGCCTGGCCAACATGGTAAAACCCCGTCTCTACTAAAAATACAAAAAAATTAGCTGGGTTGGTGGCACACGCCTGTAGTCCCAGCTACTGAGGAGGCTGAGAAAAGACATTCACTTGAACCCTGGCAGACAGCTGAGATCACACCACTGCACTCCAGCCTGGGTGACAGAGCGAGACTCCATCTCAAAAAAAAAAAAAAGAGAGATACCTTTGAGAATCTGATGAAAGCTATAATAGTCATTCCCTAGAAAAATGAATGTGGGCACATCTATCTACCCCACCCAGAGGTAGCCACTGTTAACTGTGTGACGTGTTTCCTTCTGTACTTTTTAGGTATACATAAATATGTGCTCTTTAACATAAATTGGGTCATCTATTTAATACATACTGTTTTACAGTTTTTTCTACTTGGATGTCTGTGAGATTTTTTGTATGCCATTACATCTCAGTTTATCTTTCCAATTTTAATGCCCACATATGTTCTATAACATGGATTACTCTTTTCTCTAGAGATAGAAATGTGGGTTGTTGCCAGCATTTAATTTCATTGTTAGATGTAGAGCTGCAGTGGACATCCTTACACATGCTTTTTTGTGCATGTATGCAAGTATTTTGCTGGAACAGATTTAGAAGTGGTACTGCATGTACTTTAACAATTTTGGTAGATATTACCCCACGCTCGGTAGTGTGTACCCAGTTTTCTGTATCCTCACTATACTTGATACTACTGATTGTTACAGTAATTACAAAGTAGAAAAATTTTCAACAGTGGTCAGACATTTTAAAGAACTGGATCAGCAATATAAACTGACCACTTGCTAGTAGTATGTCCACAGGCATACCTGTAATTTTTAAAATATACTTTTTTAAATTTAGTGCCAGTTTGGGTTTTTTGGGGTTTTTGTTTTGTTTGTATGTTTGTTTTGAGATGGAGTCTCACTCTGTCACCCAGGCTGGAGTGCAGTGGCATGATCTCGGCTCACTGCAACCTCCACCTCCCTGGTTCAAGTGATTCCCCTGCCTCAGCCTCCCGGGTAGCTGGGACTACTCACCACACATGGCTAAATTTTTTTTGGTATCTTAGTAAAGATGAGGTTTCAACATGTTGGCCAGGATGATCTCGATCTCTCGACATCGTGATCCACCCGCCTCCGCCTCCCAAAGTGCTGGGATTACAGGCACGAGCCACCATGCCCGGCCTGCCAGTTTTTTTAATAGGGAGGTTTCACACAGAATGTGCTCTTTGAAAAACTGAAAGAGCTGGCAGTGCTGAGCCCACAATTCCATATGTTTTCACTGCACTGAATTCAATTCACAGCTGTACCCTTTATCCGGGAATAAATATGCTCTTCCCAGTTGGTTCAAGCAAGCCTGTTGCACTCCTTACTCTCCTGGTCTTGTAAGCATTTTAATTTGTTAACCCCTTACCCTAAATGAAAGAAACATTTAGCGGACAGGATTTTTCCTAAAACTGAATTTGTTGTATGCTATCATTAATAGAGAGAAAGAAGGAAAAGAAACACATTGTTAGACCAAGACAGGAAGTAACATAACCAGATAGTATCATAGTTGATATTTATTGAGATTCTGCTTGTCTGAATATTGGCGTGTTAGAAACTATGGGCTACTTATTTATTCTAAGCCCTGTTAGCTGTAAATTCTAGTGACTTGGATTATTTAAGATTAGCTTTTTTCATGAATATATTAGCTCTCATTTGATGTGTTATGTTTACATTCAACTTTTTCAAAGAAATGATAATTTAGAACTTTTCAGTCATAAGATAATTTACCTAAATCCCTGTTCATACTAGCTCACCATGCCTTCTCCTATGCCTGAGTACCTGAATGTGCACTACATTGGGGAGTCTGCCTCCAGACTGCTGTTCTTATCAATGCACTGGGCACTTTCGATTCCTTCTTTCCAGGCGCTAGGGTGAGTGTTTTGAAATCTTGACTATAAATGTGATTTTGCAGCACAAATGTACATTAAACAAAACTTTTATTTTGGGAAGATTTACATTAAAGGATAAAACAGTATAACATTATAGCTTCAATTTGGGTCATTCATATGACAAATCATGGCAGCTAACTAGTATTTTCTTTGTATTTATGTGGAAGAGTATCTATATTTTATAGTTTGACTAAGTTAAGAATTTGGATGGAACAGAATTTCAGTAGAATTGATAGATTATGGCTAGTATTTGTAACAGGCCTTTCATTGGCTCATAGATAGAGAGACTAAACTGCCCTAGGTTCTTGTTTTTCTCTCATCACTACTATTTCAGTGTTCATCCCAGGCATGTTACTAAAGAGCTGAATTTTGCCTACAGTGGTTATGTTAAAAGTATAATTGTTTTCCAATCATGTGGTTCAAGGAAAAAAAAGAAAATGTAAACCCCCATAGTACCACTACAGTGACTTAGAGGGTTAGTCTTACCACTCAAGAGTACATCTGAAGCTGGGCATGGTAACTAACACCTGTAATCCCAGCATTTTGGGGGGTCAAGGCAGGAGGATGGCTTGAGGCCAGGTAAGACCAGCTTGGGCAACAGAGCAAGACCCTGTCTCTACAAAAAACAAAATGTTTTAATTAGCTGGGCATGGTGATGCACACTAGTAGTTCCAGCTACTCTAGAGGCTAAGGGGGGCCAATCACTTGAGCCCAGAAGTTCGAGGCTGAAGTAAGCCATTATCACATGGCTTACTGCACTCCAGCGTGGGACGGAGCTAGACCCTGTCTCTTAAAAAGAAAAAAAAAGAGTATATCTATATTCTGTTCTGAAGAAATCAGATGAGATAGAAAATGGCCTACTGTAAGAAACTGAAGCTTTACCTAAATACTCTGTTCTGAAGAATTCAGATGAGATAGAAAATGGCCTACTGTCAGAAACTCAAACTTTACCTAAATACTCTGTTCTGAAGAATTCAGATGAGATAGAAAATGGCCTACTGTCAGAAACTCAAACTTTACCTAAATACTCTGTTCTGAAGAATTCAGATGAGATAGAAAATGGCCTACTGTCAGAAACTCAAACTTTACCTAAATACTCTGTTCTGAAGAAATCAGATGAGATAGAAAATGGCCTACCGTAAGAAACTCAACAACAACAAAAAAAACTTTAAGGCCAGGCGCGGTGGCTCAAGCCTGTAATCCCAGCACTTTGGGAGGCTGAGATGGGCGGGTCAGGAGATTGAGACCATCCTGGCTAACACGGTGAAACCCCGTCTCTACTAAAAAATACAAAAAACTAGTTGGGCGAAGTGGCGGGCGCCTGTAGTCCCAGCTACACGGGAGGCTGAGGCAGGAGAATGGCGTAAACCTGGGAGGCGGAGCTTGCAGTGAGCTGAGATCCGGCCACTGCATTCCAGCCTGGGCGACAGAGCGAGACTCCGTCTCAAAAAAAAAAAAGGAAACTCAAGCTTTACCTAAAGTTTGCCAAATTTATTTAAATTGTTTTAAAATAACTGGTGTGTTTAAAGGCAAAACAATGGAAAAAGTTAAGCCCATAGTTAGAAAGTTTTTATTCAACTCCTAGGACCCTACTCACCAGTATGATTTTGTAAACAATTCGCTTTCACATCCTGTATACCTGTTCTTCTGTTTACCAAGTGGGAATAATAATTGCCCACCCCTTATCCTTAGAGACTATTTTGAATATAACAAACATGTGAACATGATTGTAAAAGGCATACAGATAATTGAATAAAGGTATATTTAACATTATAATTTGGTTTATTAATCAGCATTATACTATGCATTAAATCGTGCTCAAGATATTATAGTTACATAGACTAAAAGCTTGATTTAGAATGATTAACTTTTAAAATGATGGTCAGTCCTTTTAACATTCAACTTTCAGAATTCCTCTAGTTTTGTGGGGGTTTTTTTGTTTAAGAGATGAATTCTTCCTCTGTCATTGAGACTGATCTGGAACTCCTGGGCTCAAGCGATCCTCCTGCTTTAGCCTCCCATACAGGCGTGCACCACCTCGCCCAGTGTTCAGTGTGTTTGTTTGTAGAACAAAGATAATGTAAATTTGCATATTGGCAATTGATTTTTTTATTTAGTTGGGAGTCTTTTTTTCGACTTTGTAATTACTGAAATGATCAATAGTATCAAGTATAGTGAGGATACAGAAAACCAAGTACACACTACCAAGGGTGAGGTAATCTGGAAAACAATTAGTCTATTATCTACCAAAATTTTTAAAACAAGTACTTATACTGGAGTGCAGTAGCATGATCTCGGCTCACTGCAATCTCCACCTCTCAGGTTCAAGCAATTCTTATGCCTCAGCCTCCTGAGTAGCTAGGACTACAGTTGTGCACCACCAAGCCCAGATAATTTTTGTATTTTTAGTAGAGAGAGGATTTCGCCATGTTGGCCAGGCAGGTCTCAAACTTCTGACCTCAAGTGATCTGCTCACTTCAGCCTCCCAAAGTGCTGGTGTTACAGGTGTGAGCCACTGTGCCTGGCCAGCAATTGATTAATTTTAAAATATTAAGTGTAGTTCACTCATCTTGTAACTCACATTGATGTCTAAAAAGTAACCTGGTGACATTTTTCATAATAAGCTATCAGTTATAATAAAACAACAAAAGGGAGGAATTTTGGGGAGTGGTTTGAACTCGTTGAAGTATTTACACCACCATTGATCTTAAGTACATCTATTAAATTGAGTATAATTATCCTATGGAAATAACGCAGATGTTGAAGAAATCAAAAATAAGGCCTCAGGAAGTGTCTGTTTATGAAATAAGTCATTTTTATAGTGGTAGCCACATTTTCCTGTGATCTGTATTGAGAATCAGTTTCAGTGTTAACAACCACAAGATTCTATGTAATTAGAATAACTTGATCTAGCAATCAAGGCCATTATGCAAACTCTTATTTTTTATCCCTGTCTAGATGATTCATAGATCTTATTCATGTGTTGACTTAATCATACGGATATAATGATGGAAAAATTCTGTTATATGGAAATAAAAGCTATTCTAAAAGTAGAAACTGGCATTAGGTTGCATTTTTATCTAAAAATATAAAAGTTGGTGACAAAGTTCTAATTTTACAGAGAGAAACAGATAAGCAACATTAATCATTTTCCGAAATCAAGATTGTTTTGATCACTTACTTTAATTCAAGACAACAGTAACTTAAATAATTTTACTCAACAGTGCATGGTTAGCAGCTTTGTATTTTACAAGGCTTCTGTATTTTACAAAGGTGTTGATTTTCAGTATACAGTTAGTACTATTTATATTTTACAAGGCTTCTGTATTTTACAAAGGTATTGATTTTCTGTTTTAAGATTTGTAGTTTCAGTACTTAGAGTAATTCAGTTGTGGTTTTAAGTTTTCCCTGCAAAATTTAGGTTAAGTGACTATATGAATAGTGGTAGATTCCACTGCAGGGTAGTGGAGAGTACTTGTCATGATTTGCCTGGAGTAAGTATGGCAGCAATCATCTCTACCTAGATTCTTACAATATAACCAAAAGCTCCAAGCCACCACCATTTACCACAGGAGACTTTATTTATTGAATAATGTAATCAGTAGCCTTCCATTAAATGCTAAGCCAGAAAGCTGAATCTTTTAAATTACCACTGAAACATAATATAATGTTTCCTCTAACTTTGTGGTTTTGAAACCTGTAATTTTTTGGGTTCATTGCCATATCACTGATACTTTTCCCTGAGGACTGGTGCCTTCAGTATTACCAGATATAAGTGGCTCAAAAGTTATATTCCTTTATGAAAGTAAATAGTATAAACAATTATATAACCTCTAATTGTGAGTCCTATATACGTATTTTAATGAATATTAACAATGTAAACCAGGCGCAGTGGCTCATACCTATTATCTCAGCACTTCGGGAGGCCAAAGTAGGCTGATCACTTGAGGCCAGGAATTCAAGACCAGCCTGGCCAACATGGCAAAACCCTGTCTCTACTAAAAACTCAAAAATTAGCCGGGCATGGTGGCAGCCGCCTGTAATCCCAGCTATGCAGAAGGCTGAGGCAGGAGAATCACTTGAATCCAGGAGATGGAGGTTGTAGTGAGCTGAGATCATGCCACTGCACTCCAGCCTGGGTGACAGAGGGAGACTCCACCTCAAAAAAAAACCAAAAAAGTAAACCCACAATATAGTGTAGTAGTTAGAGAAAAATACCTGTACCTATTTGTAAAAGAAATTAACATATTTAGTGTTTTGCAAGTTAATGCTTTTTTAAAAACTAGAGATGGAGGTCTCACTATGTAGTCCAGGCTGACCTCGAACCCCTTGCCTCAAGCGATTCTCCCAACTCAGCTTCCCAGAGTACTGGGATTACAGGCATGAACCATCGTATCCGGCCTTTTTTTTTTTTTTTTTTTTTTTTTTTAAATTTCAACACTTATGTTGCTTTCTAGATGCCTTAGTGATAACCTTAACTACAGTCTCTACTCAGCTCTTTTTGCTTCTTAAAGGAAAGATGTTTTGAACATAAAGTACAACAGTCATTTATTTTCCTAACAGGAAAAACTGGTAGCAAGCATGCCCTTAACATCCCAAAATATTAACGTTAAATGGAGGAGTCTCTACTGAGAAATTTGACTTTTGCATTTTACTTGCTAAATTGTGTAAGGAGGTATAAAGAAGCAAAAAGATTCAAATTCTGTTTTTATGCATCTGCTGGCTTTTGTGTCTTTGGACCAAGTAACCTAAATGAGGCTCAGTGTCTGTAAATTAGGAGCAGAAATATGCTTGATTATGAACTACATCACATAGGTGAGATAATGAATGTAAATGTATCTAAGCCATTGCCTACTGCTAAGTAGATAATAAAAGGTTATTTTTCTTCATTCTCTTAAAGACCATCTTTTTAGAGTAGCCTTGCTGTTTTTCTTTCCTAACATAATTGAACTTTTAAAAAAATTTTTAATAATAATATTTTATTTTTTTATTATTTATTTTTATTATTATTTTTAATTTTTTTATGGTTTTTTTTTTTTTTTGAGATGGAGTCTCGCTCTGTCCCCCAGGCTGGAGTGCAGTGGCCTGATCTTGGCTCACTGCAAGCTCCGCCTCTCAGGTTCACGCCATTCTCCTGCCTCAGCCTCCTGAGTAGCTGGGACTACAGGAGCCCACCACCACACCCGGCTAATTTTTTGTATTTTTAGTAGAGACAGGGTTTCACCATGTTAGCCAGGATGGTCTCGATCTCTTGACCTCATGATCCGCCCACCTCGGCCTCCCAAAGTGCTGTGGGATTACAAGCGTGAGCCACTGCGCCTGGCCTCATAATTGAACTTTTTAAAAACATAACTAGCTATACCATCAGGGTTTTTGGTTTGGGGTTTGGATAAATGTAAACAGTTATCTTTCTGTAGTTGGTTCCTACAGTCCTTTCACTTTTCTTTCGGAAACACAATAATCTGGTAGGTTATTTCTCATCTGCCACTTGTGTCTTTTTTCCTTAGTAATAATTTTGGTATTCTTATCCTTTGCACTTATACTCCTTTTTTTCTGAGCTTCTCCAACAATGCCAAGGTATTTTCTTATTACAAGATGCATAGCATAAGCCAGCTCTGATTTTTTTCCATTTATTTTTCCTTTCCTGTGTGTACTAGTAAACTACTTTGGTTAGCTGTTTCCTCCTTAAAACTTCAGAATCAGAGGTTAAAAGTGAAACTGAATTTACTCTAACTTCCGTCATGTTAGCTTTTAACTTTTTTTTTAATGTTTAAAGTAATAATTGAAGTATAGGATTATACAGTAAAACCACACTCACCAGAGGTAACTAACCCCACTATTAACAGTTTGGTGTCCTACTAGAATTTTTCCGTGAGATACTTATTAGACAATTAAATACATACACATATTTACACATCCTATTCTTTGCCTTGCTTTTTACACTCGTAGACTTCTTCCTATGTTAGTACATGTAAATTTACCCCATTGGTTCTCATGGCTTCTATTACAGTATTCCAGTTTTTACACTTATTCATTCCTTATTAGTAGACATTTGGATTGTTGCCAGTTTTGTTATTATATCCAGTACTACAATGTGCATTTTGTGGCACTGTATATGTATTTTTGCCCACTTTTGTTAGTATAGTCATGTTAGTATAGGCATGCGTTGCTCATTTAACGATGGCTATGTAACCTGAGAAATGCATCATTAGGCAGTTTTGTCACTGTGAACATCATAGAGTGTACTTTCACAAACCTACTACACATCTAGGCTATATGCTATAGCCTAGTGTTCCTAGGCTACAAACCTAGGACAAACCTGCATAGCGTGTTACTGTTCTCAATACCATAAGCAGTTGTAACACAATAGTAAATATTTGTGTATCTAAATAGAGAGAAGTTTCCATAAAAATATGGTATTTTATTGTATATGTGGTACATTGTTGACTAAAATGTGCTATGCATGACTGTATTTCTATAAAATAGTTTCTTAGAGGTGAAATTGCTGGGTCTAGAAGGTATACATTTTAACTTTTGATGGGTACTTCCAAATTGTTCTCTGAAAAGATGTTGATCCAGTTTATGCTCATGTCAGCAGTGTATGAGGATCAATGCTTATTTCCTCACCTCTTCTTCAATTCTGGATTTTATCCATCTTTAATGAAAATAGTATCCCTTATTTTTATCTCCTTTGATTTTGTTTAAGATCGATATTTTTAACCATTTTCTATATGAAGATTATAAAATACTGGTTTTCTTTGCATTTAAACTTTACTTTCAGATGATAGGCAGTGTCTCATGGCAAGTGATCCTTCTCGGATACTGAATGGAAAAGAGACCAGCCTGAAGTTAAAATTTCATATTAATAATTCTCAGAAAAAAACTTGCTGTGACTGAGTTGACAGTATTAGCATTTGTTTCAAGTATGTTCAATTATTTAATAAAATGTAATGTCATAAAGAAGGCTGTGATTCTTAACAAATGATTTCTGTTAAACACACTGATTATCCTAATTTTAAAGCTTTATTAAGGAGAAAAATAAAGAAGTACCACTCATTAGGTTGGACATGCTTCCTATCAGAATGTTCTTACCAACTTAAATCTCTCCAGAGATTTAAGGAAAGAAATCGTATAGTTTCATCATCTTATTTATAATAAAGTCTGTAGGTTTGGTTTAAAGATTGTTTAATTATAAAAGGCCTATGCCCACAGCTCTTCTCTGTCTTTTCAAAGTTCTCCCTTCTGCCTGTTCTTTACTCCCTAAGATCAGAAATCATTTGCAGAATTCTTTCTGTGTACCATGTACTGCACTGGTCGCTGAGATCTAGAAATGCACAAGGGAGTCTCCGCCTTCAGTATGCATGACACTGAAGGGGGAATGATTATGTTGAGAGAGGAATAATGTTCCTTCTAGAAAGTGAACTCTGAGCTGTATTTTAAGGGATCAGTAAGTATTAGCCAGGAAAACAAGGCTAGGAAGGGACCTTCCAAGACAATAGGATAGCATTTAGTAATTTACTCAACAGTTTTTATTGAATACCTATTGTATGCTTGTTCTCACCTTAGCACATTTGCTCTTGTTCTCCCTGGGATACTACTCCCCTAGATCTTTCTGGTTTTTGGTTTTTTTGTTTAACTCTGCCATCTTTCTCCACTCAAATGTCACCACCTCAGAAATGCCTTCTCTAACCACCTTACCTGAACCTTCCCATTTTCTAATATATATACTTTATAGTAATGCAGAATTTTTATTACCTAAAATTGATGTATGTATATTCATATATATGTATATTATTTATATAAAATATTTGAAATTATATATTTGTTATTTCCCCTCTTTTTCATGAAGGCAAACTTAATCTCTTAATTGCTATTTCTCTAGTACCTGGCATATACTTTCAAATTTTTTTTTTTTTTGAGACAGTGTCTTCCTGTGCCAGGTTAGAGACTGGAGTGCAGTGTGTCTTCACAGATGCAATCATGGCGTGCTACCCCTTCAAACTCCTGGCCTCAAGCAATCCTCCCACCTCAGCCCTCCTAAGTAGCTGGGACTACAGGCATGTGCCACAGCACCCAGCTAATTCTCTCTTTTTTTTTTTTCTTTTTTTTTTGAGACAGGGTCTCACTCTGTCACCCAAGCTGGAGTGCAGTGGTGTGATCACAGCTCACCGAAGCCTCCACTTCCCCAGGCTTAGGTGATCCTCCCACCTCAGCCTGTGTGAGTAGCTGGGACTACAGGTGTGCACGTCCACACCCAGCTAATTTTTGTATTTTTTATAGAGATAGGGTTTCGCCATGTTGCCCAGGCTGGTCTGCAACTCCTGGGCTCAAGTGATACATCTGCCTCAGCCTCCCAAAGTGCTGGGATTACAGGTGTGAGCTACTGCACCCAGCCACAGCTAATTCTTACATTTCACCTCTTAATAACTCTGAGCAAGATATAGGACGTATAGTGTCTCTGCATTTTATATCATTAGACAACCTGAAATCTGGGAAGTTTATTTGCCTAATTTCAAATGGATAAGTAGGTTTAAACCATGGTGCTTTGACTCCTGTTTAATACTTCTTCTACTCTCTTATGCTGCTGAGATAACTTACTTAGAAATTCAGGAAAGAACTTTTGACCTTTCTAATGTCTTGTTATTCATAGTAAAATCCTGGATATCTCATTTATAGGGATTCTAGTATCTCATCTGAAACATACAGTGAACCGTTTTTCTCCTAAAATTGGTTGCTTGCCTACTATAAAAAAATTCTAGGGCCTGGGAGCAGTGGCCCATGCCTGTAATCCCAACACTTTGGGAGGCCAAGGCAGGCAGATCACCTGAGGTCAGGAGTTCAAGACCAGCCTGGTCAACGTGGCAAAACTCTGTATCTACTAAAAATACAAAAAATAGCCGCATGTGGTGGTGCACATCTGTAATCCCAGCTACTGGGGAGGCTGAGGGAGGAGAATCGCTTGAACCCAAGGAGGCGGAGGTTGCAGTGAGTGGAGATCATGCCATTGCACTCCAGTCTGGGCGACAGAGCAAGACTCTGTCTCAGCTGGGCGCAGTGGCTCAAGCCTGTAGTCCCAGCACTTTGGGAGGCCGAGACGGGTGGATCACGAGGTCAGGAGATCGAGACCATCCTGGCTAACATGGTGAAACCCCGTCTCTACTAAAAATACAAAAACTAGCCAGGCGAGGTGGCAGGCGCCTGTAGTCCCAGCTACTCGGGAGGCTGAGGCAGGAGAATGGCGTAAACCCGGGAGGCGGAGCTTGCAGTGAGCTGAGATTCAGCCACTGCACTCCAGCCTGGGCGACTGAGCGAGACTCCGTCTCAAAAAAAAAAAAAAGACTCTGTCTCAAAACAGTAAAATAATTTGAATTGCCCTTTCTTTTAAAAGGTATTTACCTCTATCCAAAGCAAATTTTTTTTAATATATGCTTTTGCTTTTTTTAAAGAACAATCTTTATTCCATTTCTATGAAATGTGAAGTTAAAGCCCCAACTCTTTTAGTTTGAAATATTACTTGCAAGTGTTCTTATAAACTGGCTGATTGATGAGCTACTATTTAAATGTCTAAGCATTCCTCATTTCTCATTTTGTTATCAGCTATACAAAACACAGACTTATCAAATCTTTCTAGAGTAATTTTAGTTTAGTAATATGTTATTTTTAAATATTTGGACTAGCTGTAAGGTTTATAAAACTTGTTTAATAATATCTGATTTGTGCTTTTATTACTGTTTTTAATAGGCAAGAAAACAGCATATCACTGGTGAAAGCTTACTGGAATGAACTTTTTACTCTTGGTCTTGCCCAGTGCTGGCAAGTGATGAATGTAGCAACTATATTAGCAACATTTGTCAATTGTCTTCACAATAGTCTTCAACAAGGTAAAAAGCACCTTCCTTACTACCTTTTCCAGGATGTAGAAGGAGGCATGAATTTCATTAAATGTTATGACTAAAGATAGTTAATTATTATTATATTTGTGTTTTAGGTACCATTGCTCTTCTTTAGATAATTTTATAAATTTACCAATACTCTAAAAATATTTTTTAAATAGAATGCAACAAAATTGAAAACAGTATGCTTAAGTCTCACAGGCTGTTTCTGACCAGGTCTTGTAAATTTTTGTGCAACTATCAAAGAATCCAGGGTGAGCTTATGTACAGGTGGTCAAATATTTTAAAACATATACTACTCAGCAATTTTTAAGCAACCTTTTCTTTATTATAGCCCTTTGAATCCTAAGACAGGTTGATTTTGTATCAATTCATCAGGGTGTATTCTCTCACCTAAATAGTTCTGAAGAGTCAGGGAACAATCCTTTTTATTCTGTTTTTCCGTTCCTAGATGCCAAGGTATTTGCAGCCTTCATTCATTTCACAACACGAGCAATCACTGATTCATAAGTGCTTAACTATAGAATGGCTTATGACTACCCAAAACAGTGCCCTATCAACACATGGGGAAAATTGCCTTTTGAGCTCAGGAATAATTTTTATAAATTGGTGACTACCTTTTAGTTCCTTAGCATATTCTGTCGTTGTTTTATACAATTTTTAAATCATTTGCTTCCTCCTTATATTTAACAGCAGAGGGGTAATCACCTTAAAATGTCATCAAAAATAGATCTACTAGAAGGCAGCATCACATTCCCATCTTACTCATGGACCCCTACCCCTGGTTCATGTCTTATATGCCTGTAATGGTTATAAAGCCTACCTTCAGGAAAGCTATGGTTGACTAATTACTAATGGATGGGTTTTAAACATGTCCCTCTAAAATAAATTAAAGTCTTTATTGTAAAACTTTATTCTGCTTCAGTTTTTTTCTTCTTAACAGTGTTTTTACTAAATATTTGTTTTTATTATAGTAGTCTTGGTAGTGAAACATGTAGATGGTTTTGCTCATTTTTTCCCAACCAACATAAACTTAAATAAAATCCTATTACCAAACTTTGAGTCTTACGTACTTTTAGTTGTCTAGTGTTTCAGATAGTTATCTTTACATCCTATCTTCTCAAAGGTATATCTTGAAAGCAAACATTTCAGCCAGGTGGGGTGGTTCACGCCTGTAATTCCAGCACTTTGGGAGGCTGAGGTGAGATTGCTTGAGCCTAGGAGTTTGAGACTAGCCTGGACACCATTGGTACCCCACCACTACAGAAATTTTTTAAAAATTAGCTGGCCATGGTGGTGCATGCCTATAGTCTCAGCTACTTAGGAATCTGAGGCAGACGATTACTTGAGCCCAGGAATTTGAGGTTGCAGTGAGCTATGACTGCACCACTATACCCTAGCCTGGACAACAGAGTGAGACCCATTTCTTAAAAAAAAAAAAAAACAAAAGGGCGGCGGGGGGTGGGCGCGGTAGCTCACACCTGTAATCCCAACACTTTGGGAGGTCTAGGAGGGTGGATCACAAGGTCAGGAGTTCAAGACCAGCATGGCAAACATGGTGAAACTCCGTCTGTACTAAAAATACAAAAAAAAATTAGCTGGTGTGGTGGCAGGCGCCCGTAATCCCAGCTACTCGGGAGGCTAAGGCAGAGAACTGCTCGAACCCAGGAGGCAGAGGTTGCAGTGAGCCGAGATCGCGCCACTGCACTCCAGCCTGGGCAAAAGCCAGACTCCATCTCAAAAAAAAAAAAAAAAAAAAAAAGGAACCATTACGTTTATGTTTAGAGTTTTTTTTCATTTTGGGTTTTTTTTTTTAACAAGCCAAGTGCCATAAACATTCAAATCCATTTTTTATATATAGTTTTTACCCCAAAAGCAATTACCATGAGAAAACAATTCATTTTTTAAAAGTACTTTTACAACATCAAAACAATTGAGATGAAATATAAACCTGGCTGGGCACAGTGGCTCACACTTTGGTAGGCTGAGGCAAGCAGATCACTTGAGGTCAGGGGTTCAAGACCAGCCTGGCCAACATGGTGAAACCCCATCTCTACTGAAAATACAAAATATAGCCATTCATAGTGGAGCGCACCTGTAGTCCCAGCTACTCGGGAGGCTGAGGTGGGAGAATTGCTTGAACCCAGGAGGCAGGGTTGCAGTGAGTTGAGATCGCACCACTGCATTCCAGCCTTGGGCAACAGAGTGAGACCCTGTCTCAAAAAAAAATAAATATGAACTTTTCTACTTAAAATGTTTATATAGATTATACTAACAGCTTGTTGTTCTTGAATGAACAATATCTTAAGATGATTAGTTTTAGTCATAATTGCAGAAATACTAAATTTTAAACATTTCTACATTGGTTATACTCAAAGCTTGAAATTCATGAGAAGGCAGCCAGGCACAGTGGCTCACGCCGTAATCCCTACACTTTGGGAGTTCAAGACCAGCCTGGGCAACACAGTGAAACCCTGTCTCTACAAAAAATAAAAAAGTTAGCTGGGTGTGGTGGCATGCGCCTCTAGTCCCAGCTACTTGGGAGGCTGAGGCAGGAGAACTGCTTGAGTCCAGGAGGCAGAGGTTGCAGTGAGCCAAGATTGCCCCACTGCACTGCAGCCTGGGTGACAAGAGTAAAACCCTGTCTCAAAAAAAATTTAAGAATTAAAAAACTTATGGCCAGGCACGGTGGCTCAAGCCTGTAATCCCAGCACTTTGGGAGGCCGAGAGGGGCCGATCACGAAGTCAGGAGATCGAGACCATCCTGACAAACACGGTGAAACCCTGTCTCTACTAAAAAATACAAAAAACTAGCCGGGCGAGGTGGCGGGCGCCTGTAGTCCCAGCTACTCAGGAGGCTGAGGCAGGAGAATGGCGTAAACCCGGGAGGCAGAGCTTGCAGTGAGCTGAGATCCAGCCACTGCACTCCAGCCTGGGCGACAGAGCAAGACTGTGTCTCAAAAAAAAAAAAAAAAAAAAAAAAAAAGAATTAAAAAACTTTTCAAAATTCCTGAGAGGGAAATACATTGGATGAAAGTAGTTGTTCATTTTAGACAAAAACTAGATTTGTTTTTGTCAAAAAAAAAATTAAAAATTTTTGTTTATTTTTAATTAAAGATAAAATGTCAACAGAAAGAAGAAAATTATTGATGGAGCACATCTTCAAACTACAGGAGTTTTGCAACAGCATGGTTAAACTCTGCATTGATGGATATGAATATGCCTACCTGAAGGCAATAGTACTCTTCAGTCCAGGTATATAAACATTTACTTTTTATTCAAAATAAAATGTTTCACGATGTGGAGAAATAGAAGCCCTCATATGTTGCAAGTGGGGATGTAAAATGGTGCAGTTGCCTTAGAAAAGGGTTGAGTAGTTCTTCAAAAGGTTAAACATGGAGTTATCAAATGATTCAGCAGCTTCACTCTTGTCAGCCCAAGAGAAATGAAAAATATATATCTATGCAAGAATGTGTATATGAATAGTCATAGCAGCATTACTTATAATAGTCAAAAAGTGGAGACAACCCAAATGTCAGTCAACAGATGAACAAATAAATGTAATATATACATACAATGGAATATCCTTCAGCCATTAAAGGAAGGAAATTCTAACACATACTACAACACAGATGAACCTTTAAAATGTTCTGCTAAATGAAAGAAGCCAGTCATATTGTTTGATTTCACTTATATAAAATATGCAAAATAGGCAAACCTGTATAGACATAAAACAATTAAGTGGTTGCCAAGGACTAAGGAGAAGGAAGAAATGGGAAGTGTCTGCTAATGGGTGGAGTTTTGTTTTTGGAGTGACAAAAATGTTCCAAAATTAGATTGTGGTGATGGTTGTACAACTCTGAATATAATAAAAACTATTGAACTGTATACTTACTTTTTTTTTTTAGACTGAGTCTCGCTCTGTTGCCCAGGCTAGAGTGCAGTGGTGCGATCCCAGTTCACTGCAAGCTCTGCCTCCTGTGTTCAAACAATTCTCCTGCCTCAGCCTCCCCAGCAGCTGGGATTATAGGCATGCACCATCACACCCAGCTCATTTTTGTATTTTTAGTAGAGACGGGTTTCACTATGTTGGCCATGCTGGTGTTGAACTCCTGACCTAAGGTGATCTGCCCACCTCTGCCTCCCAAAGTGCCGGGATTACAGGAGTGAGCCACCGCGCCCAGCCTGAATTGTATACTTGAAATTGGTGAATTTTAAGGATGTTAGATATTTATATGGGTATGAAAAGGGAGGTTGAGAAGTCAGTGAAATAATATGATAGACTTTGGCAGGGCTCAGTAGTTCATGCCTGTGATCCTCATATTTTGGGAGGCTGAGATGGGAGGATTGGTCAGGAGTTTGAGACCAGCCTGGGCAACATAATGAGACCTCTTCTCTGCAAAAATCAAAATAGAAAAAATTAGCTGGATGTGCTGGTGCACACCTGTAGTCTCAGCTACTTGGGAGGCTCAGGTTGGAGGATCACTGCAGCCTGAGAGTTTGAGGCTACAATGAGCTCTAATCACGCCACTGCATTCTAGCCTGGGTGACAGAGGAAGACCCTGTCTCAAAAATAAATGAAAATGTAAAAAATATTATAGACCTTTATTTCTTTTGTCACATCAACATTTGAATTCTTAGGTGTATTTTTTTAGCCATTACTAAATGGTAGAATGAGAGATGACTATTGCTATGTGGATGGGCTAGATTTCCAAACATCTTATATGAGTTACCAACAAATTAAAAAACTGGTTTCTTGTTTTCCTGCCAGTTTGCAGTTTTCACAGATGGTAAAATGATGGTAAGCTCTCAGTGGTCAATTTCTGAATAAGAGAAATTGACTGTTCTCTTAGGTTCTGTATTTTTCATTCTGATATATGTTTCTGTTCTTGTGCATCATAATAAAATTATCTGAGGAAACTTGTTTCTGTCAGTGATACCAGTAAGAACATGAAAGCTTGTACTATTTCTTCTAATGTTTCTTATGAGTTAGTAACGTATGTCTCTATTCTTAGCACAATTTGTCACTTTCATTTTCCTTAGGTGAAAATTGAAAGAACATAGATTTGAAGTTTAAATTCTAATGTAATTTTATTTTATTATTTTTAGGATTTTCCATTTATTACTTTTTAAAATTTTCATCCATGAGAACAGAGCTTTCCATATTCAACATTTCTTAAGCTATGCATAACTTTTATGAAGTTCTTTTAGTATTTCTGTTTTTGTGTAATGTTGTAGTGACCATTGAAATGCTTATATAGAGTTTTTTATATTTCTGTTATTTTTCTGATAGAGATGATATTTATGGTTTCATAATTTCTTATATACCTTTTTACCTAAAAATAATATAATTTTTGACTTATAAAAATAGGGCACAGAATATAATCTGCAAATATTTCATGGATTTAAAATGCCTTTTTTTTTTTTTTGAGACAGAGTCTCGCTCTGTTGCCCGGGCTGGAGTACAGTGGCACGGTCTCGGCTCACCGCAACCTCTGCCTGCCTCCCAGTTTCAAGCGATTCTCCTGCCTCAGCCTCCCAAGTAGCTGGGATTACAGGTGCCTACCACCACACCCGGCTAATTTTTTGTATTTTTAGTAGAGACGGGGTTTCACACCATGTTGGCCAGGCTGGTCTTGAACTCCTGACCTTGTGAGCCACCACACCCAACCTTAAAATGTCTTTTTAAGCTGAGTCATTTACCTTTTGCTCCTGTTAAAAGCAAAGTTACCAAATGCCTTCCTACTTCCTACTACTTTTGGAATGGCGAGAAAGCTGTTTATTTTGGTAACACCCACTTATTTTTTATTAGTTGTTAGCATATGTATACGAGATAAAAAATTTTAAACATGTAAAATATAGTGCTTGGTATATAGTAGGTGGGCTCAATCAATATTTGTGGAATGAATGAGCCACACTTTTTTTTTTTTTTTTTTAAGACAGAATTTTGCTCTTGTTGCCCAGGCTGGAGTGCGATGGCGCTGTCTCGGCTCACCGCAACCTCTGCCTCCCAGGTTTAAGCAATTCTCCTGCCTCAGCTTGCCGAGTAGCTGGGGTTATAGGCATGCGCCACCATGCCTGGCTAATTTTCTTTTTTTTTTTTTTTTTTTTTTTGAGACGGAGTCTCACTCTGTCGCGCAGGCTGAAGTGCAGTGGCCAGATCTCAGCTCACTGCAAGCTCCACCCCTCGGGTTTACGCCATTCTCAGGCCTCAGCCTCCGGAGTAGCTGGGACTACAGGCGCCCGCCACCTCGCCCGGCTCGTTTTTTGTATTTTTTAGTAGAGACGGGGTTTCACCATGTTAGCCAGGATGCTGTCGATCTCCTGACCTCGTGATCGGCCCATCTCAGCCTCCCAAAGTGCTGGGATTACAGGCTTGAGCCACCGCGCCTGGCCTAATTTTGTATTTTTAGTAGAGACAGGGTTTCTCCATGTTGGTCAGGCTGGTCTCGAACTCCCGACCTCAGGTGATCTCCCCACCTCAGCCTCCCAAAGTGCTGGGATTACAAGCGTGGGCCACTTCGCCCAGCCTGAGCCACACATTTTATGATGGGGCTTCTGTTTTGACTAACTATTCTGTCTCTTCATATTCACTCTGTCTTAAATGAACATTCAGAACTAGGGTACCAATGTTTTCTTTAATGTTTCAGATCATCCAGGCCTAGAAAACATGGAACAGATAGAGAAATTTCAGGAAAAGGCTTATGTGGAATTCCAAGATTATATAACCAAAACATATCCAGATGACACCTACAGGTATCTACAGTTAAATTCCATATAATTAAAATAATTGAAAAACCTTTTGTGGATCTGTTATCTCACTGTTTCTACTCAGAATAATTAAATGTTTTAGGCAACCTTAACTTTGAAATAGGAATGCTATAAAAAGCAGTATTGCATTGTTGCAAGTACGCTACATAAAATATTTCATCCAGTTCTTACATTTTTATATAAGAGGAGACTTCAGAACAGAGAGGTTAGCTTTGCTCAGGGTCACACAGTAAATGATAGCACCTGACTGTGAACCCAGGTGGTCTGACTCTAAAGTCCAAACTCTTTTTCTTTGGATAAAATAATGAATTTTGTTAGTAAAAGGAGGATAAAAAATAATCAGAGACCAGCCTGGACAACATGGTAAAACCCTGTTCTACAAAAAATACAAAAATGAGCCCAGCGTGGTGACGCATGCCTGTAGTCCCAGCTATTCAGGAAGCTGAGGTGAGACTGCAATGAGTTATGATTACATCGCTGCACTCCAGTCTGGGTGACAGAGCAAGACCCTGTCTAAAAAATAATAATTTAAAAATTTTTAAAAATCAAATACCATTAGATTACATTGTTTTATAATTAATTTTGAAACACGGTTTATGAAATTCCCTCCAAGCTATTTCTCGCCAATGTTCTTTGAGAAAAATTCTTTTTTTATAAGAGCCACTTTCTTTAAAGAGGGACATTATAGCCAAGGGGTTAAGCACCTGGTTATAGAGCCAGAGTACCTGGATTTGAATCCTGACTCCGGCTCTTGCTAGCTTCATAACCTTGGGCATGTTTCCTCCTATAATGGAGATAATAGTATATACTTTTTACAATTATTTTAAGGATTAAATCAGTTAATATATGTAAAGTGCTTAGGACTGTGCCTATCATATAGTAAGGGCTATATAAGTGTGTTTGTTTATAATAAATAAAACATTTTGTTAGTTTAGCATACTTCAAACTAGCAAAATAACATTTTTACATATATTAAATAATTTAGATTTATAAGCCAGTCTCATCTCAAATATCAGCCTTATTTTATCTAACTCATTTTCCTATCCTGCTTTCTACCAGTTCTGTAAAAGCTGAGTAATTTGATGTGGATGCTGAGTAATTTGAGGAGTAGAGCACACAGCTTCAGGAAGATAATCCTGGGGGCTGCTGGTCTCATTTGGTCTGAAGTGTTAGAGTGCAAGGCCTTAGGACAGAAGGATAAACCCACCACAGTCTTTTTGGAAAGGTGGTTTTGTTGTGGTGGTTTTTCAGCATTATCTTTTAAGTTTTAAAAGTTACTGTATGCCTCATTATACAAATAAATACAGTATTTAAATTTTTTTCCTTTGCGACTGCAACTTACTCAGTTTTTTACATTCTTGGTTACTTAAAAATAATACATTATCCTTGGATAATAGTTTTCAACTTACAAGGCACTTTCACACAAGATAGGGTCCTGCCCTAAGGAACCTCACTACCTGACACAAACTGGCAGGGATCATTTCATTCATCCTTACAACAGCACTGTGAGAGACAGTAAGTGGCAAGCACACGTTTATATAGGTAGTGGGCAGTTCAATCAAGATTTGAACCCAACGGTCTTGATTCCACATTCCGTGCTCTTCCCAGTAATAGCGACTGTTGCCTATTTCCAGTAGTTTTTTGCAGAGCAAAACCAAGAAAATGCCTTATGTCCTGATAACACAAAACATTGCCATTTTTAAAACCTGAAATGAGTTGCTAAGCCATTCTTTTTCTTTCTTTCTTTTTTTTTTTTTTGAAGCAGAGTATTGCCCTGTCACCCAGGCTGGAGTGCAGTAGCATGATCTCGGCTCACTGCAACCTCCACCTCCTAGGTTCAAGCGATTCTTGTGATTCTGTTGCCTCAGCCTCCCAAATGGCTGGGGTTATAGGCACGTGCTACCGTGCCCGGCTAATTATTTTTTGTATTTTTAATAGAGACAAGGTTTCACCATGTTGGCCAGGCTGGTCTCGAACTCCTGACTTCAAGTGATCTGCCCACCTCGGCCTCCAAGAGTGCTGAGATTACAGGCGTGAGCCACTGGCACCAAGCCGCCATTCTTAAATGTATAACTTGGCCCAGCGCAATGGCTCACACCTATAATCTCAGTACTTTGGGAAGCCAAAGCAGGAGGATTGCTTAAGCCAGGAATGTGAGACCAGCCTGGGCAACAAAGTGAGACCCTGTCTCTACAAAAAATAAACACAATTAGCCAGGTATACTGGCACACTCCTGTAGCCACAGCTACTTGGGAGGCTGAGGCGGGAAGGATCACTTGAGTACAAGGAATTGAGGCTGCAGTGAGATCACACCACTGCACTCCAGTTTGGGCAGCAGAGCAAGGCCCTCTCTCAAGAAAAAAAAAAAAATAGTATAACTTGATGCGTTTTACAGCTCAGTTCCATGGTCCTTACAGCCAAGGAGAGGCAGTACAGTGTAGCATTAAGAGCAGGGCTTTCCCCTGTGGAGTCTGTCAGACTGCATTAATACCCAGGTAATTGCCATATGCTCTAAGGCTTGAGAATACTTAAAGTTTTGATTTTAACTTTTGAAAATGATATATTTATTAAATTAGGCCACATGCAGAAATTACTCATACTTTTCTACTTAATTTCTTTCTAGTTTACAACCTTGTTCCTCTCCCTTTTTTCTTTCTTGTTTTAGGTTATCCAGACTACTACTCAGATTGCCAGCTTTAAGACTGATGAATGCTACCATCACTGAAGAATTGTTTTTCAAAGGTCTCATTGGCAACATACGAATTGACAGTGTCATCCCACATATTTTGAAAATGGAGCCTGCAGATTATAATTCTCAAATAATTGGTCACAGCATTTGAAAGCTGCAACTGCAGTGCTGTAAACTTAACTATTCTTTGCCAGAACACAAGACACCAAATTGAACTCATTGCTTTTGGAGCATCTGGAAATTTTTACTTCAAAAAGTAACCAGAATCCAAGGTATTTTTATTTTAGCTTCCTTAAGAATTTTTGAAGTGACTGGGCTAACAGCAGAAATTAAATGAATTTTTCTTCCTGATTCCTTTAAATGAACATGAAACACTACAAATTTATTCTTGGTGAAGATGATACCTGAAGCTGTCACCTCTTAATTATCTAAACTAAGCTCTCATTCTATTTTATAAAACAAATAAATTAGTCTCTTTTTTTCTGAATTGTGTTCTAGTCATATTTAACTTCATTAAGAACTAGTAAAAATACTTAATGGTCAGAAATCCCTAAGGAGGAGTTAGTTCCTTGCATTTTACTCTGCCATAATAATCTTTGTTTGTTTTAATTACCATATCAAAATAAGATCATTTTATGCTTACTGGTATAATGACAATATTAGAATTATAGGAAATAATTGAATATATACTTTTTGTCTTCTGTAAATATCATGGTGTCCCTTAGCGTATGTATACCACTCTCATTGCTGACAGTGAGACAGGCCATTCATGATCTTAAGATTGACATTTTTAATGTATATTATTAGTTACAAGCACTTTATATAGCAGAAAATTGTTTTTGAGAATAAGCTAGTGTTGATATTTTAATATTTTTAGCTTACTGCTCGTGTTTTTGTTTTTGTCTTCATTTATAGAGGTGGGTTTCACTATGTTGCCCAGGCTGGTCTCAAACTCCTGGGCTCAAGTGATCCTGCCTCAGCCTCCCAGAGTACTGGGATTACAGGCACGTGCCACTGTGCCTGGCCTACTGCTATCTTTGAAAGTAATAGAGACTAGCCAGCTGTGGTGGCTCATGCCTATAATCCCAGCACTTTGGGAGGCTGAGGCAGGCAGATTGCTTGAGCTCAGGAGTTTGAGACCAGCCTGGGCAACATAGCAAGACCCCGTCTCTGTAAAAAGAAAGAAAGTAATAGAGACTAATTAAGCCCAAAATGTTTCACTATTTCAAAAAAGATAATTAAAATTGTTGCTCTTTCATTCCATAAAAAGAATCTGATCTCTCTTCTACTTTTCTGACCTGAGTTAGAGCTTCCCAACCCTGTCGTGTATGGGTTTTAGCCTGTTTCTTTTAGGTCACTAAAAAAAACTCACCCAATTTGTCAAATAATGGATTTATCATAGCCAATACATGTTCTCAAGGCAAGTTTAAACAGTATTTTGAAGCTAATGATAATTTTTTTAAATAAATATTCACTGATTTTTTTCACTGTAAAGCACGGGAGGGCTGCTTTAACAGCAGTATAAGAATCAGCCTGAAGCCTTGTTACTGCTGCAACAAATGCATTTTAGACTCCTCGGATGTCTTCCACAGTAATTTATTTTTTTAGCAAACCTGATACTGATAACTGTTTCTTTGCTTTGATTTCTTGATGAATTATTTTGGTATGTTTGTTGCTTTTTAAAACAAACATGGATAATGCACTCAGAGTACATTTTTTGTAAAGATTTTTGCAATAGAAGAAAAGCTGAAGTTTTTGTGGGGATGTGGATTTTATTGCTTACTACTTTTTTCCCTATTTAAAACATGATCTTAGTCAACAATTTTATTTATAATTATCAGCTAAAGAAACTACATTTAGTATAATACTCAAATGGAAAAATCAGTAGTTTATACCTTTATAAATACAATGAGTAAGCCAAGGAATCAGGGAACTAATCCTTTAAAATAATGTACTAATGGTTAATTAAGATGTTTCAGGTGTTTTTTCTGATTAAATTTGTTATTATATTTGGAAGAGTTTTTAAAACTATATTAAAATGTGACTTGCATTACAAATTTCTGTGTCTTACCAATATATTTGTAAATATATTTATTTTCCTATTCAATGATTGCTTATCCTTCGTTTGTTCCATTGTGGTTTCATCTATAGCAAGTATAGATCTGCTATATTAAGAAAGTTCTAATAAGAATCGTTACTGATATAATAGGTGTTTTGGTTCTCAGGTGGGGTGATTTTAATTAAAGTACTTCCAGCAAGAGAAAAACATGGAGACATTTCTGTGTCCTATATTTTAGGGTTATTTGCAATTCAATTTGAAGACTCCCAGCTAAATACTGCAGATTAGCTTTTGTTTTCTTTCCTGAAATCTCAGTAAAATGTCCATAAAGTATAACTAACTACACGATGACAAATGGAACAGGAGAGAAGAAATCAAAGGACAGAGTAAAGTAAATTTTTGGAAAACAAAATGCAGATAGAGAAAGAATGACTGATTTACTAGAACCAGAACTAAAGAAGCTTTGACTGAGTGACTACAAAAGGCAATGCAATGAGAAAGAAGCCAGGATACCAGACAAGATGCTTAGTACCTTGAAGGAACCAGTGCTCAGATACAGAAATGATGCTTGAGACATAAAAAAAAAAAAAAAAAAGATTGGTTGCAAGTCTGAATACAAAATAATTAGACTATCTTTCCCCAACCCTACTTAAGATGGGTGGAGGCCAGACGTGGTGGCTCATGCCTATAGTCCCAGCACTGTGGGAGGCTGAGCGAGGCAGATTGCTTGAGTCCAGGAGTTCGAGACTACCCAGGGTAATGTAGTGAAACCTCATCTCTACAAAAAAAAAAAAAAAAAATTAGCCAAGCATGGTAGTGTGCACCTGTAGTCCCAACTACTTGGGAAGCTGAGGTGGGAGTACGGCTTGAACCCAGGAGATCGGGGTTGCAGTGAGCTAAAATTATGCCTCTGCACTCTATCCTGGGCAACAGAGCCAGGCCCTATCTCAAAAAATATATATATATATCAGGTGGGCACTTTCTCTCCTCCCTTTTCAAGCAGGAGGAGGCCAGAGATTAATTCTTTGGAGAAACTGAACTGGAAGAGCATAGGACTTACAGGATACTAGGGATAACAGAAGGTGTGAATAAGATACAGGGCTGAAAATATGGAGGAAGTGAAAATCCAAATTTGGAGGCCGGGAGTGGTGGCTCATGCCTGTAATTCCAGCACTTCGGGAGGCCAAGGTGGGTGGATCACGAGGTCACAAGTTCGAGACCAGCCTGACCAACATGGTGAAACCCCGTCTCTACTGAAAATACAAAAACTAGCTGGGCATGGTGGCACACGCCTGTAATCCCAGCTACTCAAGAGGCTGAGGCAGGAGAATTGCTTGAACCCGGGAGGCGGAAGTTGCAGTGAGCTGAGATTGCGTCACTGCAGTCCAGCCTGGGAAACAACAGCGAGACTCTGTCTCAAAAATAAAAAAAGGCTGCATTTGGTTGGTATGTAGGCTCCCTATCCTTTTCCCAGGATACTGGCAATCAAGTACAGTTTTCTCTGTCAGGTTTTTTTTCTTTGGAGAAGCTAAATGGCCCCAGAGAAAAGATCTCCATTTTGGTTATCCCTTAATGATAAAAAATAATAATAATAAAGCCTGTTTGCCACCTTATCACTCTTCAATGAAGCCCTCCAATTACCAAGTCGTGTGTATGTATTCGGTTTCCATTCAGCTCTTTAGTGCCCTATTAAATGTGAACTTACAGCCCAGGATAGCCAGATATTTGAGGAAAATCTCTATCCATGAGAGAGCAGATATGAAGGGTAGGGAGCAGATACAAAATGCAAAGATCAGAAAAATATTCTCCAAATATAATCAATATCTTGAGAGAAACTAGATGTTGTATCCATAAAAGGAGAACAGAATGTTTCCCAAAACAAATTTGAAGCAAGGAATTGCCCCTAGAAATTAAAAATGACAGTCAAGGCAATTCATTAGAAGGACTGGTAGATAAAATTGAAGAATTCACCCTGAAAGTAAAACCAAAAGACAAAGGAATAGGAAACAGGATAGAAATGATAAAATTAGAGAATCAAACAATCTTTTTTTTTTTTTGATGGGGGGAGGGGGAGAGTTGAGTCTCGCTCTGTTGCCCAGGCTGGAGTGCAGTGGTGCGATCTCGGCTCACTGCAACCTCCACCTCCCAGGTTCAAGCAATTCTGCCTCAGCTCACCAGTGGCTGGGATTACAGGCACATGCCACCACACCCGGCTAATTTCTTTTTGTTTTTAGTAGAGACAGGATTTCACCATGTTGGCCAGGCTGGTCTTGAACTCCTGACCTCAAATGATCTGCCCACCTCAGCCTCCCAAAATGCTGGGATTATAGGCGTGAGCCACCGTGCCCAGCCAAGGTCTAACATTTTCAATACTAAGTTTAAGAAAGGGAAAATAGAAAAGAAAAGGAAATTATTAAATAATGTAAGAAAAGTTCCACAAAAGGACACTTGTCTGTAGGTGGAAATGATCCATCATTATAAATTTTAAAAGATATACCATCTTGAAATCACAATATAGTCAAAGAAGACAACTGCTACTTTTAGCAGTATAAAGGAACAGATACTCTGAAGGCCTCTGATCTATTAGCTGAGTTCACCAAATTGAGATGACTTCCTAAAGAAGGCTAAGGTTGTTTCAGGTCAGTAGTACCCTCTGCATCCTGGCAGAAGCAAGTGTAAATCTTCTCTGGAGAAAATATTCACAATTGAGATCAGAAGTTGAGAAAGTAAATATTTTTGGCTTCATAGACCATGCAATGTCTGTTAAAACGACTCAAAAAGTGCTAAAGTAACTATAGACAACATAAATGAGTGGGCATACCTGTGGTCCAATAAAACATACAAACACAGGCAGTGGACTGGATTTGGCTTTTGGAGTATGGTTTACCAACCCTTAATTTAAAAATCTTGATATTCTCGCAGATTAGGCTCAACCAAATATGAGTACACAAAATTATCAAACTCACAAGGAAATAAGCAATACATAAAGACCCTCAGACAATATTAGATCTTAAAATTGTCACATGCAGAATGTAACTATATAATATGTTTTAAGGAGAAAAAAATGGAATCTAAAAGTAAACAAGAAACGGGCAGCAAAAATAACGAAGTATATTTGAAAAGCCAAGAAACATTTAGAAAAAACTTACTGAAATTAAAAAATTAATGCATGGTGAAAGATGCCTTGAATGCATACATTTAACCCTAAGTTCCTTCTAAAACTGCATTAAAACAGCTAAAGGTTTGTGGGTTATTTTTATTGTTTTTTTAGACACAAAGTCTCACTGTGTTGGCCAGGGTAGAACTCCTGGGCTCAAGCTATGCTCCCACCTCAACCTCCTGATTAGCTGGGACTACAGGTATGAACTGCTACACCTGGTTTGCTTTATGGTTTTTGTTTGTTTTTAAATGCATCTTACAAAGACAAAAAAAAAAAGGGGGACAGAAATAAATGATAACCACAACTTTTTGAAAGCTAAAAATAGACTAGTAGTGATGATCCTAGCAAACCTGAGAAGGCCTTTTTATCCTGCAATGTGGAAAGCTGCAAAGCAATCTTTCAAAATGCTCCAAAATGCTCTTGTACTGTGACATCTCTGGAAGGAAAGATGAAGGATTTGTTGAAAGTCTATTTTGGAAGCAAATACACACCCACCAGACTAATAAAATTTTAGTCTGGCAAAACCAAACGTAGAGTATGTGGAGTGAAAATATGTGTGTTGATGGTGAGAGTGTTGGTACAGTAAATTCGGGAAAGATTTTGCATTAAATAGTAGAGTTGAACATGCATGAAATTATCTTAGAGAAACTCACACGTGTACCAGAGGACATACAAAAAATTCATGTCAGCATTGTAAGAGCAAAAAAGGAAAACTATTCAAATATCCATTGACAGGAGAATGGATAAGTTAATTGTGGCATAATCACCCAATGGAATACTATGCAACACTAAAAAAGGAATAAACTGTAAACATGGGTGAATCCCCAAAATACAATGTTGTATTTTTTCAAAAAGCCCAAAAGTATACAAAACCATAATTTTTTTTTTTTTTTTTTTTTTTTTTTTTTGAGACGGAGTCTTGCTCTGTCGCCCAGGCTGGAGTGCAGTGGCCAGAGCTCAGCTCATTGCAAGCTGCACCGCCCAGGTTTACGCCATTCTCCTGCCTCAGCCTCCCGAGTAGCTGGGACTACAGGCACCCGCCACTTCGCCCGGCTAGTTTTTTGTACTTTTTAGTAGACACGGGGTTTCACCGTATTAGCCAGGATGGTCTCGATCTCCTAACCTCGTGATCCACCCGTCTCGGCCTCCCAAAGTGCTGGGATTACAGGCTTGAGCCACCGAGCCCGGCCACAAAACCATAATTTAACTGGTTTACTGAAAACAGGCAAATATACTGTTGAGAGGTATTTATGTGGGAAAGCTAATTTTGTGAAAGCAAAGGAAATATTAATACTAAATTAGAATACTAGTTACTTCTGAAGGGGTAGGAAGAGGATAAAAACAAAGAATACAAGGGGCTTGAAAAGTATTGACAGAGTTCTAACTATTTGCTTTTAAACAAGCCACCCCAAAACGTAATGGTTTAAAACAACATGTATTGTGTTCCTGAACATGCAACATGGACAGAGCTTGGAAGAGACAGCCTGTCTCTGCTGCTTTCAGCCACAGCTCAAATAGTGAGGTTGAAATCTATGTAATCATTCACTCACATGTCTGGAAATTGATAGTGACTATTTGCTGGGACTTCAGGTGGAGCTGAAGCCAGAACACATACCTAGTCTTGTTTCCCTTCCTCACAACCTAGAGGCTGGGTTCCAAGAACAAGGGTTGAGAAGGCCACGTGGGAGCTCTATTACCATTTCTTGCCTGGCATTAGAATTCATCCAGTGTCAGGCCGGGCACGGGGGCTCACACCTGTAATTCTAGCACTTTGGCCAAGGCGGGCAGATTGCCTGAGCTCAAGAGTTCAAGATCGGACTGGGCAACATGGCAAAATCCCATCTCTACAAAAAATACAAAAAAAAAAAAAAAAAAAAAAAGGCCTGGTGGCACATGCCTGCAGTCCCAGCTACTTGGGAGGCTGAGGTGGGAGGATCACTTCAGCCTGAGAAGCGGAGGTTCTGTAAGCCAAGATTGCGCCACTGCACTCTAGCCTGGGTGACAGAGCGAGACTCTGTCTCAAAAAACAAAAACAAAAACACTAATTCAGTGTCTTCTGCTGCATTCTACTCATCGAAGAAGTCACAAAGGTCTGTGCTGATGGAAAAGGAGGGGAAATAGACTCCACCTCCTGATGATGAAGTGGCAAACTTCTGGAAGAGCATATGGAACCAGAAATACTAGAAATATTTCCACCATTTGAGGGAAAAAATGTTGCATCTCAGCAGCCTCATTTGGAAACCCAGGTAGAGAAGGCTTACCTGGACAAGAAGGCTTACCTGGGGCCTGGGAGGTCAGGGGTGGTTTTCATCTTATGGAATTGTTTACAAATTGATACATAAAAAATCATAAGAAGTTTAAAGGATTGTAACATCTTAAGCTGGGCATGGTGGTGCATGGCTGCCCTAGCTAGTTTGGAGGCTGAGGTGGGAGGATGGCTTGAGCCCAGAGTTGGTGGCTGCAGTGAGCTATGCTGGTTTCACTGTAGTCCAGCCTGGGTGACAGAGTGAGACCCTGTTTCTAAAATTTGGAGGAAAAAAAAAAAAAGCAAGAGGGTATGATCTTGGACCTTCAAACTTGTATGTGAAGGGGTGGCCTGCCCCTCCACACCTGTGGGTGTTTCCCGTTAGGTGGAACGAGAGACTTGAGAAAAGAAATAAGACACAGAGACAAAGTACAGAGAAAGAAAGGGGCCCAGGGGACCGGCGCTCAGCTTACAGAGGACCCACGCCGGCACCGGTCTCTGAGTTCCCTTAGTATTTATTGATAATTATCTTTACCATCTTAAACATAAGGGAGTGGCTGGACAATAGGATCATTGTAGGGAGGAAATCAGCAGTAAGACATATGAACAAAAATCCCTGTGACATGAATAAGTTTAAAGGAAAATGCTGTGTCTTGAGATGCATATGCAAACATCTCCATAAACCTTTTAGCAGCATTGCTCCAGCAAGTCCCATCTTATTCCTAAAGGCGGTTTTCTCCTTGCTCAGTAAACAAAGCACACAATGGGGTTTACACCGAGATGTTCCGTTGCCCAGGGACGGGCAGGATTTTTAACCAGCAAGCTGCCTTCAGGTACTTGTTTAACAAAGACACATCCTGCACAGCCCAATATCGATTAAGCCTTGAGTCACCACAGCACATGTCTCTTGCAAGGACAAGGTTGGGGGTAGGGTCACAGATTAACAGCATCTCAAATACAGAACCAAATGGAGTCTCTTATGTCTACTTCTGTCTATATAGACACAGTAACAGGCTGATCTCTCTTTCTTTTCCCCACAGTATGGGCAGGAAATGGCTAAAAAAACTACTCAGCTGCAGACTGGACCCCATTTTGGGGGAAATGAAGGGTAATTTCCATGTGGCTGCTGGAGGAAGCGTTGAGAGAGGAAGTGCTGAGAGAGGAAGTGCCAGGGAAAAGCCAGATGGTTGTTTCTAACCTACCCTCAGAAACCAAGCAACACTGCTTTCCATGTCATTTTATTTACTAATGCAAAGACCCACCTGCATTCAAGGGAAGATAAACTATGCCCCTTGACAGGAAAGTGGCGAGATTCTGGAAGAGTTTAGGGAATCAAAGCTGTTTTTTCAGCCATTTTTTGAAAACTTCAATCTCTGATACTATTCTACTTATTAAGCTGATTGTAGATTCTTAAGATCAAATAGGCACTTTTGTATATTTCACGATATTTGATAGAAAAATAAATCCTTATGTAGAAAAAATGAGGTGCTCTTAGATCTCCAGATCTCCTCCACAATTCCCTGTATCCAAGGGAGGGGAGTAAGCCCTTGAGAAGCTGTAAACACTACATTATCCTTACATGGATATGTAACAGAAAATTTAGTAAACTATATATGAAAAATGGGGCAGGAAGTTGGGGGGGGGACTACGAGGTGTGAGGAGGGGAGTGTGTGAAAGCCCTGAAAGTCCTCACCTATGTGGAGAAGTCAACAAATAATGCCTAAAGTTGGAAAAAATCTAGAAATATTATAAGCATGTAATTTATAAATATGGTAGTGAATAACCAAATAAGCTAAAAGGATTGGAAGTAGTTGTTGCTGGGAGTGGGCAATCAGTTCAGAAAATTGAACTATATGATTTCTTCAGTGAGGTACATATGTTCAATGTACTAAATTTAAGAGGGAAAATGATCAAAATGGATGAGCTAAATTGAAGCTAAGATCATTGAAGAAAGAATTAAGACTTCTGGCAATGTTTGTTCACACGAACATGTCAGTATTATCCAACTGAATTCTGTGTAGCTCTTTAACTTTAGTTTGTTCTATAATAACAATGTTGATATCAAGTTAATGACCAAAAAAATCAGAACAGGATACTATGAAAAAGAAGAGAGACCGGCCAGGCACAGTGGCTCACTCCTGTAATCCCAACACTTTGGGAGGCCTAGCGGATCACGAGGTCAGGAGTTCGAGACCAACCTGACCAACATGATGAAACTCTGTCTCTACTAAAAATACAAAAATTAGCTGGGCATGGTGGTGCGCACCTGTAGTCCTAGCTACTCGGGAGGCTGAGGCAGGAGAATTGCTTGAACCCGGGATGCGGAGGTTGCAGTGAGCCAAGATTGCACCACTGCACTCTAGCCTGGGTGACAGAGCAAGACTCTGTCTCAAAAAAAAAAGATCAAAGAAAGAGTTCATTCATTCTCTTTCTTGCTTGCTTGCTTTTGAAAGAGATCAAATGAAATCCACAGGCAGACAGCCCGGGCGGCGCCTTGAGCCTAGTTAAAAGTTGACCCCACAGGCAGACAGCCCGGGCGGCACCTTGAGCCTAGTTAAAAGTTGACCCCGGACCTAACCAATTATGTTATCTATAGATTTCAGACGTTGTATAGACAAGCATTGTGAAAGTCCCTGTCTTGTTCTTTTTCTGTTCTAATTACCAGTGCTTGCCATATATCTCTCAACTTCCTGAGCCCAGTATAAACATATCCCACCATATGTCTCCCCTCCATATGTCTCTCAACTTCCTGGGCTCATCCCACCATATGTCTCCCCACCATATATCTTTCAATTCAAAGACTACCATATATCTCAACTTTAGAAAGACACCACCTGGAAAGTCCCCGATAAGAACACAGCTGTTTGTGGGAGCGCGGGAACCAATAAAAAAACTGCTAAATGTATAAACTTAAAATGTTAACCAATTGTAATGCTGTAACCTAGAGAATTCCCTCGTTCCTCTGCAACTTTACAAGTCCTGTTTACATTAGGCTATAAAAGGCAAGCGCACGCATTGTTCGAGGCCCTCTTGTATGTTGTAGAATGGAGGGACCAAGTTCGAACTTGCATTAAAGATCCTTGCCGCTTGGCTTTGACTCTGGACTCTGGTGGTCTTCTTCGGGGAATAAACGGTCTGGGCATAACTCCTTCCTTCCTTCCTTCCTTCCTTCCTTCCTTCCTTCCTTCCTCCCTCCCTCCCTTCCTTCCCTGGACCCAGACAAGGAACAAATTATTGAACTGGTACATAAATACAAAGAAATGGTTCAGAATGTAAAACACAAAGATCAAAATGGAAAATATGCAGGTAAAATTAAAAAGATACAGGGGATCAATCCAGAAGGGCCAATGTTCACCTAATATCCAGATTTCAAAAAGAAGTAACAGAAAATGTAGGGGAAAATTATTTAAAACAATTTCTACTGCTAAAAATGACACGTCTCCAAATTCAAAGATGATGCTGAATTCCAAAAAACATCAACTACAAAAGCCCTAGATAAATCTTCATGAAATTTTAGAACTTTAAAGACAAATAGAAAAATCTGAAAAACTTCAACAGATTAAAAAACAGGTTTTTAACAAATGAATTTGTATCAGATTGGCAGCAGGATTCTCATCAACTATGTTAGAGGTTTTGGGGTTTTGTTTGAGACAGGTCTCACTCTGACACCCAGGCTGGAGTGCAGTGGCCACAATCAGAGCTCACTACAACCTCAAACTCCTGGGCTGTAGCAGTCCTCCTGCCTCAGCCTCCCAAGTGGCTGAGACTATAGGCATACATCAGCACACCCAGCTAAATGTTAGACATTAGAGGGCAATGGAGGAATGCTTTCAGAGTTCTGTGAGGAAACAATTTTGAACCTAGAGTTTTATGTCCAGGTAAAGGATCAATCAAAGGAAATGTTATCTCCTACATGCATTTTTGAAAAAGTCTCAAAAATGTGCTCTACCAAAACAAGCAAACAAACAAAGAAACAAGCAACCCTAAATGAGAGAATTCTAAGAAAGAAAAATATGCAGGATCCAAGATAAAATAAGACTCATTTATTCAGAAACACAATGAAAAGAAATCCCAGAATGATCATCCATTCATGCATGAGGCCTAAAGACAACTGATCAAAATTAGAACAGGAAGTCAGAATGTTCTGTGAAAATTTTGCTCAAGAAGGCATATGCCTCTATTGTTATTTAAAAGTAATTTATCAAACATTTATTGAGTACTTATGATACACCAGGCACTTTTTTATGTACCTTATTTAACGCCTATAGTGATCTCATGAGGTGGGTAATATTAACCCCATTTTACAAATGAGTAAACTAAGGCTCAAGCAACTTGCTCAATATAGCTAATTAGTGATTGGTATGGTTTGGCTGTGTCCCCACCCAAATCTCATCTTGAATTGTAATCCTATAATCCCCACGTGTCATGGAAAGGATGCTTCAATTATGGGAGCAGTCACCCTCATGCTGTTTTCATGATAGTGGGTGAGTTCCCATGAGACCTGATGGTTTCATATGGGGCTTTTCTCCCTTTTCCTCTGCACTTCTCATTTCTGTCACCATGAGAACAAGGATGTTTTTGCTTCCCCTTCTGCCCTGATTGTAAGTTTCCTGAGGCCCCCCTCCAGCCATGCTGAACTGTGAGTCAATTAAACCTCTTTCCTTTATAAATTTCCTTGTCTCAGGTATGCCTTTATTAGCAATGTGAGAACGTACTAATACAGTGATAGAGTTGAGATTTAAGCAACCATAAACCCTGGAGTAGGGCTCCCTAGAAGAAAGGCTGATTGAAGGTCCAGGGTAGGAAATGTATAAGATGAGTTGGGAACATCTTGTCACACCAAAAATAAAATAATGATAATAAAACTATCAAAGATGACTAGGTTTTATCTCAGAAACTCAGGAACCAACCTGAAGAGGTACCTACTAACCAAAGATAAAACAATTTGGTAATTGATTAGAATAATAACTGCAATGGGTTGAAACATATCAAACATTTAAATCTATAAGTACATATTGTACTTTAAAAATGCTAGAGACACCAGGTGCAGTGGTATGTGCCTGTAATCCCAGCTACTTGGGAGGCTAAGATGGGAGGATCATTTGAGCCCAGGAGCATATGACCAACCTGGGCAACATATTAAAACCCGGCTTCAGTTTGGAAAAAAAAAAAAAAAAAAAAAGCAAGGGATAACATAATCATAAAGAAAATACCTATAAAAGATACACAAAAGAAAATGAAGAAGGAATGGCAAATTGCTACCAAAAAACCAATGAAACACAAAGGAAGGTAGCAAGAGAGGAAAGACAGACATGAAATAACAGCAAAAAATACAGAAAACAATTAACAAAATGCCAGTAGTAAATCCTTCCCTATCAGTAATTACTTTAAATGTACACGAATTAAACTCCCCAATCAAAAGACAGAGTAAGTGAATGGACCAAAAATAAATAAATAAATAAAAAACCAAACACCAAAAAACAAACAAAGCAAAAACCCCACCAGGATCCAACTATATGCTCTCTGTAAGAGATTTACTTAGAGTAAATGTAAGGACACACATAGGTTGAAAGTGAAAAGACACAAAAAGGATTTTTAATGCAAATAGTAACAAAAAAAGAGGAGTGGCCTCTTCAAACAAAATAAACTTTTAGGTCAAAAACTGTCACAAGAGACAAAGGGATTACAAAATGATAAAAGGATTAATCCACTAGGAAGATATAACAATTAAATATGCACCTAACATCAGAACACTCAAATATAGGAAGCAAACACTGACAGAATTAAGGAGAAACAGAAATAGTAACACAATAAAAGTAGTTTTCAAAACCCCACCTTCAATAATAGACATAGCAACCAGAAAGAATATCAAAAAGGAAACAGAGGACTTGAACAATGCTGTAGAGCAATCTGACCTAACAGACATACAGAGAACATTCCATCCAACAATGAGACAATACACATTCTTGTCAAGCATACATGCAACGTTGTCTGTGATAGATCACATATTAGGTCACAAAACAAGGTTTGACAAATTTTAAGATTGATATCATACCAAGTATCTTTTCTGACTACAGTGGAATAAAGCTAGAAATCAAAAGCAAAGGGCTGGACACAGTGGCTCATGCCTGTAATCCCAGTACTTTGGGAGGCCAAGGTGGGCTGATCACGAGGTCAGCAGTTCGAGACCAGCCTGGCCAACATAGTAAAACCTCGTCTCTACTAAAAATACAAAAATTAGCCAGGTGTGGTGGTGTGTGCCTGTAGTTCCAGCTACTTGGGAGGCCGAGGCAGGAGAATCACTCGAACACAGGAGGCAGAGGTTGCAGTGAGCCAAGATCGCACCACTGCACTCCAGCCTGGCAACAGAGTGAGACTCTGTCTCAAATCAAACAAACAAAAATTTTAAATAAAGAAAAAAACATCTGAACAGATTCATAACTAGTAAGGAGATTAAATCAGTAATCAGAAACCTCCCAACAAAGAAAAGCCAAGGAACAGATATTTCATAGGAGAATTCCAGCAAACATTTGAATTAATTGAAAATTTAATACCAATCCTTCTCAAATTCTTCTAGAAAATTAAAGAGAAGATAACACTTGGCTGGGCACAGTGGCTCACATCTGTAATCCCAGCACTCTGGGAGGCTGAGGTGAAAAGATCACTTAAGCCCAGGAGTTTGAGACAAGAAAGAAAGAAAGGAAGGAAGGGAGGGAGGGAGGGAGGAAGGAAGGAAGAAGGAAGGAAGAAGGAAGGAAGGAAGAAGGAAGGAAGAAGGAAGGAAGAAGGAAGGAAGGAAGGAGTGAAGGTAACATTTTTTTGAGATGGAGTTTCACTCTTGTTGCCCAGGCTGGAGTGCAATGGTGCGATCAGCTCACTGCAACCTCCACCTCCCAGGTACAAGCAATTCTCCTGCCTCAGTCTCCCAAGTAGCTAGGGTTACAGGCGCCCACCATCACACCTGGCTAAATTTTTGTATTTTTAGTAGAGACAGGGCTTCACCATGTTGGCCAGGCTGGTCTTGAACTCTTGACCTCGGGTGATCTACCTGCCTCAGCCTCCCGAAGTGCTGGGATTACAGGTATGAGCCACTGCACCCGGCCAAGGTAACTCTTTTAAACTCTTTTTTTTTTTGAGACAGAGTTTCCCTCTGTCACCCAGATCAGAGTGTGATGGTGGAATCTCAGCTCACTGCAACCTCTGCCTTCCAGGCTCAAGCAGTTCCCATGTCTCAGCCTCCTGAGAAGCTGGGATTATAGGCACACAACACCATGCCCAGCTAATTTTTGTATCTGTATTTTACAGACAGGGTTTCGTCACATTGGCCAGGCTGGTCTAGAACTCCTGGACTCAAGTGATCCGCCCGCCTCAGCCTCCTAAAGTGTTAGAATTAGAGGCGTGAGCCACCACAGACAGACTAAACTCATTTTATGAGGCCAGCATAACACTGATACCAAAACCACAACAGATACAACAAGAAAACCATAGACCAATATCCCTGATGGATATTGATGTAAAAATCCTCAACGAAAATACAAACTGAATTCAACAGCACATTAAAAGGATTATATGGCTGGGCATGGCAGCTCACTTCTGTAATCCAAGCACTCTGGGAGGTTGAGGCAGGCGGACCACCTGAGGTCAGGAGTTCAAGACCAGCCTGGCCAACATGGCAAAACCCTGTCTCTACTAAAAATACAAAAATTAGTCAAACGTAGTGGCAGGCACCTGCAGTCCCAGCGACGTGGGAGGCTGAGGCAGGAGAATCACTTGAATCCAGGAGGCAGAGGTTGCAATAAGCTGAGATCGTGCCACTAAACTCCAGCCTGGGCAACAGAGTGAGAATCTGTCTCAAAAGAAAAAAAAAAAAAATTGGATTATACACCATGCCCAAGTGGGACTTGACATTCCTGGAAAGCAAGGATGGTTCAACATATAAATATCAATCAGTGTAATGTACTACAAATGGTTTGCAACTGATCATGACTTGACTTATAATTTTTTTGTTTTATGATGGGTTTACTGGTGTTTACAATGCGTTTTTTGTGTGTGTTTTTTTGTTTTGTTTTGTTTTTCAGACAGGGTCTTACTCTGTCACCCAGGCTGGAATGCAGTGGCATGACCTTGGCTCACTGCAACCTTTGCTTCCCAGGTTCAAGCAATTCTCCAGCCTCAGCCTCACAGGTGCATGCTACCATGCCCATCTATTTTTTTTTTTTTTTTAATTTTTTTGTAGAGATGGGGTTTCACTATGTTGCCCAGGCTGGTCTGGAACTTCTAAGCTCAAAGCGATCTGCCTGACTCAGCCTCCCAAAGCGCTGGAATTACAAGTGTGAGCCACCCCACACATGGCCTCGGTGCATTTATTATTTAGATTTTTATTTACAATGGGCATGTCAGAATGTAACACCATTGTAAGTTGAGAGGCACATTAACAGAATGAAAAACAGAAACCATATTGTCATTTCAACTGGTATAGAAAAAGCACTTGGCAAAAACACTCAACAAACTACGAATGAAAGGAAATTATCTCAACCTAATAAAGGCCATGTTTGAAAAGGCCACAGCTAACTTCATATTCAATAGTGAAAACTGAAAGCTTTTCTTCTAAGATCAGGAACAAGGCAAGTGTGTACATTCCTGCTATTTCTATTCAACATATTACTAAAAGCCCTTGCCAGAGCAATTAGGCAAAAAATAAATGAATAAAAGCTGAAAATTGGAAAAGAAGGGCCAGGTACAGTGGCTCATGCCTATAATCCTAACACTTTGGGAGGCTGAGATGGGAAGATTGCTTGCTTGAGGCCAGAATTTCAAGATTAATCTGGACAACACAGCAAGACCCTATCTCTACAAAAAACTTTTTAAAAAATTAGCCAGGCATGATGTTGCATGCTTGTAGTCCCAGCTGTTCATGAGGCTAAGGCAAGGGGATCACTTGAGCCCCAGCTTAGGTAACAGAGTGAAACCTTGCCTTAAAAAAAAAAAAAAAAGTAAAATTATCTCCATTAACAAATGACATGGTCTTATATGTGGAAAACCCTAAGGATTCCACCAAAAATTGGTTAGAACTAATAAATGAATTCAACAAAGTTGCAAGGTACAAAATCAACACACAAAAATCAGTTGCCTTCTAAACACTAACAATGAACAACTCAAAAAGGAAATTAAGAAAACAATCACATTTAAAATATAATCAAAAACAATAAAATATTTAGGAATAACTTAATCAAGCAGGCAAAAGACATATACATACTGAAAACCACAAAACAGTGCTGAAAGAAATTAGATGCAAATAAATGGAAAGACATTCATGTTTGTGGATTGGAAGACTTAATATTGTTAAAATTAAAATCCCATACTATCCGAAGTATGTTACAGATTCATTGCAATACCTATCAAAATCCCAGTGCCATTTTTCTTTGCAAATTTTTAAAAAGTCATAAAATTCATATGAAATCTAAAAAGACCCTGAATAGACAAAACAATCTTAAGAAAAATAAAGCCGGAGGTCTTCCACTTCCTGACTTCAAAACATTGTGCAAAGATGCAGTAATCAAAACAGAGTGGTATTGGTGTAAGAACAGACATATAGACCAATGGAACAGAATAGAGAACCTAGATATAAACTCTTAAGTATTTGGTCAAGTGATCTTTGACAAGGGTACCAAGGCTACATAGTGGGGAGAGAATAGTGTTGGGAAACCTGGATATCCACAAGCAAAAGAATGAAGTTCAACCTTTACACCATATACCAAAATTAACTCAAAATGGACTAAAGACCTAAATGTAAGGCCTGAAACTATAAAACTCCTAGAAGAAAACAGGGGAAGCTTCATGACATCGGATTTAGCAGTGATTTCTCAGATATGATAACAAAAGCACAAAGTAAAAATAGACAACTGGGGCTACAATCAAATTTATAAACTTCTGCATAGCAAAGGACACAATCAACAGAATGAAAAGATGACCTAGGGAATGGGAGAAAATATCCATGATACATAAAGAATGCCTACAACTCAACAACAAAAAAACAACCCGATTCAAAAATGGGCAAAGGACTTGAACAAACATTTCTCCAAAGAAGATATACAAACGGCCAACAAGCATATGAAAACATGGTTAACATCAATAATCAGGTAAATGCAAACCAAAACCACAATGAGGTATCACCTCATCACCCATCAGGATGGCCACTGTGAAAAGCAAATGAACACAGGCTGGGCGCGGTGGTTCACGCCTGTAATCCCAGCACTTTGGAGGGCCGAGGAGGGTGGATCACCTGAGGTCAGGAGTTCAAGATCAGCTTGGCCAACATGGTGAAACCTCGTCTCTACTAAAATTACAAAAATTAGCTGGGGGTGGTGGCGGACACCTTAATCCCAGCTACTCGGGAGGCTGAGGCAGGAGAATCGCTTGAACTAAAAAACTCAGGAGGCGGAGGTTGCAGTGAGCTGAGATCACACCACTGCACTCCAGCCTGGGCCACAGAGTTAGACTCTGTCTCAGAACAAACAAACAAACATACAAACAAACCCAGAAAATATCTAGTGTTGGTGAGGAGGTGGAGAAATTGGAACTTTTGTGCAGCATTGTTGTCAGTAATGTAAAATGGTGCTGCTGCCATAGAAAACAGTATGGGGATTCCTACAAGAATAAAAAATAAAATTTCCATATGATCTAACAATCCACTACTGGGTATATATCCAAAAGAACTAAAAACATGATCTTAAAGATATCTGCACACTTGTGTTCATTGCAGCATTATTCACAATAACCAAGAGGCAGAATCAACAGAAATGTTTATGGACAGATAACTGGGTGGCATATATATACAGTGAAATATTATTCAACATTTATAAAAAGAAGAAAATCCTGTCATATAGTACAATATGGATGCACCTTGTGGATATCATGCTAAGTGAAACAAGCCAGGTCCTAAAAGACAAACACCTCATGATTCTACTTATATGAAATATCTAAATTAAACTCTTAGAAACAGAAGTAGAATGGTGGTTGGCAGGGGGTGGAGAAGAGGAAAAAGTTGTTCCATGGATACAAAGTTTCTGTTTTGCAAGAAGAGTAAGTTCTAGAGATCTGTTGCGCAATAATGTGCATGTAGTTAACACTACTGTACACTTAAAAATGGTTAAAATGGTAAATTTTATATTTTGTGTTTTTAACCACCACCACCAAAAAAAAAAAAAAAAAGCTAAGGAAATAAATTGTTACTTTGAAAACATACATAAGGGAAAGAATCGGCTGGGTGTTGTGGCTTACACCTGTAATCCCAGCACTTTGAGAGGCTGAGGCAGGAGGATCAATGGAGGCCAGAGTTCAAGACCAACCTGGGCAACATAGCAAGACATCCATCTCTGAAAAACAACAACAACAAAATTAGCCAGGGGTGGTGGTACATACTTAAATGGGAGGATTGCTCGAGCACAGCACTCTGAGGCTGCAGTGAGCTACGATCACACCACTATATTTCAGCCTGGGTGACAGAGTGAAAGCCTGTCTCTAAAATTAAAAAAAAAGTAAGAGAATCAAGCACCTATACTGCCTTTCCTATATTAATTGTATCTCAGGAACCAAATAGTTGAAGGGAGGTTTCTCTTTGTAGAACTGTGGTTAATAAATGAAGTAACATTGAAATTATTTAGGCTCAATCGATGCTCCCATCTCAGCCTCAGCCTACCAAGTAGCTGGGACTACGGGCACGCGCCACCACATCCAGCTAATTTTTCTTCTTCTTTTTTTTTTTTTTTTTTTTTTTTTGTAGAGACAGAGTTCTCACTGTGTTGGCGAGGCTGGTCTCGAACTCCTGGGCTCAAGCGATCCTCCCAACCCAGCCTCCCAAAGTGCTGGGATTACAGGAGTGAGCCACCGCGCCTAGCAGAGCCAATTATTTTTAGATAAGGAAACTGAAATTCCCAAAGGAGGAATCCCCGTGTGAGGAAGACTAGTCTACGTGAGCTTTCCAGCATATGCCGGCCTTCTAGATTTAACCTCTGAAAACTCTAAAGTTTAAGGTACCTTTGCTTCCAGGGGAAACCAATTCTGTCTACTTGGGAAGCCAGAACACGACAGCGTAGGAAAGACCTAGCTCTGCGCAGGCGCAGAGTCACTGCGTCTGGCGTTCGCGTGGGAACCTTCTGGGCTTGGGCTTCCTGCGGCTGAGTGGCAGCTTCCATCCGGTGGGTTTTGCTTGGCGCACCCGGGAGGCGGGGCCTGCGGGGCAAGATGGAGTTAGTGCAGGTTCTGAAACGCGGGCTGCAGCAGTTCACCGGCCACGGCGGTCTCCGAGGCTATCTACGGGTTTTTTTCAGGTAGGCGGCCAGAGCCATACTCTTGGCCCCTGGGGCTAGACTTTCGCTGGCTGATTTATTGGAAGGGGGCCCAGGCTCGGGTCACTTTGGAGAATCCACAGCTCTTGTCAAGGACAAGCGCCCCAATCTCTGCCTTGCCACCCCCAGGCTGGTCTCTGTTCCGTATCTCCCCGAGACAAGACCGAAGCTATCTGAAGAGTCAGAGCTGTGACACGGAGGCAAGGGCATCTGGGCTGCACTCTTTTCCCACGCCCTAAAGAGTAATGAGCATTACAGGACATTAACTCAGTGACCTTGGTAAACTTTTTTTATCCCTGCACTGCCGTACCCTCTCTGTAAGGCGTTGAAGGTAATAATAATCGTCGTCCTGACATTCACTGATCCCAGGAGCAGCATAGTTTCGCTGAAACTTATATGGAGACCCAGAGTGAAATGAAAGAGCCTGGAGACTTTCGTATCATTGTAAGATGAAATACTTCGGCTTTTTGATTTCCTGAAGGTTTTACTAACTCCAGTGCCTCCTGGCTGAGGGATAGTAGATACAAGTAGTCCTGTAATCTGAAGGGACTACATTTATATTTTTAGTGTAATTTGGGCACATCAGTTGTCAATTCATCTTTTCCCATCCCCAGCACTTCGTTTTGCTAGTTGATGCAGCAGCCCTTGTGTCTGAAAGTTGTTACTCTCACTTTATTTCCGTTTATGTTTTGAACTAAGAATCATTCTGAGATGTCTGTTTTCTTTTGGTTATTCACAGGACAAATGATGGGAAGGTTGGTACATTAGTGGGGGAAGACAAATATGGAAACAAATACTACGAAGACAACAAGCAATTTTTTGGTGAGTGCAGTATTTTTTAGTATGAATAATTGGATTGGGATTGGCATTTGAGTCTGTTTTCCATATTTTGCAAGGAGCTTTTACAAAACACTTGGAAAAGGATGAAAAACTCAATAGAAAATGAAAAAAGATAATTTACAGAAAAAAGAAAAGTAAATAGCCAATGAAGGTATGGAAAAATGCTCATTCTCACTTGCAACAACAGAAATGCAACTTTAAAAACAGTGTTATATATTTTTCACCTATCAAATTTTGAAGTGTTTTTCTTTTCTTTTCTTTTTTTTTTTTTTTTTTTTTTTGAGACGGAGTCTTGCTCTGTCAGCCAGGCTGGAGTGCAGTAGCGCGATCTCGGTTCACTGCAACCTCCATCTCCTGGGTTCCAGCGATTCTCCTGCCTCAGCCTCCCTGAGTAGCTGGGACCACAGGCGCGCGCCACCATGGCAGGCTAATTTTTGTATTTTTTAGTAGAGATGGGGTTTCACCATATTGGCCAGGCTGGTCTTGAACTCCTGACCTCATGATCCACCCGCCTTGACCCCCACAAAGTGCTGGGATTACAGGCGTGAGCCACTGCGCCCAGCCTTGAGTATTCAATCTGATAAATGCCAATGTGGGCAAAGCCATAGAAATATATAGGTTAATGCAGTCTTTTTGGAGGGATAATTTGGTAACATTTATAAAAATTTACATTGCACATATCCTTTGTCTCAGCACTTCCACTTTTAACTACTAATTCCACTGGGTGCGGTGGCTCACGCCTGTAATCCCAGCATTTTGGGAGACCAAGGCGGGCGGATCATGAGGTCAGGAGATCGAGACCAACCTGCCCAACATGGTAAAACCCAGTCACTAGTAAAAATACAAAAATTAGCTGGACGTGGTGGCGTGTGCCTGTAATCCCAGCTACCTGGGAGGCTGAAGCAGGAGAATTGCTTGAACCGCGGAATCGGAGGTTGCAGTGAGCCAAGATCCCACCACTCTACTCCAGTCTGGCGACAGAGCGAGACTCTATCTCAGGAAAAAAAAAAAAGAAAAATCTGCAAATATTCTTGCAAACCAAACACGCATCACAGCATTGTTTTATTATATTTTTAAATTTTATTTATTTATTTATTTTTGGGGTCTCGCTCTGTCACCCAGGCTGGAGTGCAGTGACTCAATCATGGCTCACAACAGCCTCAACTTTCTGGGCTCAACCTGTCCTCCTATCTCAGCCACCCAGGTAGCTGGGATTACAGGCATGTGTCACCATGCCTGGCTAATTGTTAAAAAAAATTTTTTTTTGGAGAGACTGGGTCTTGCTGTGTTTCTTAGGCTAGTCTTGAATTCCTGGGCTAAGGTAATCCTCCCACCTCAGCTTCCCAAAGTGCTGGAATTACAGGTGTGAGTCACTGTGCCTGGCCACAGCATTTTTGTTTGTTTTTGTTGTTGTTATTTTGAGACGGGGTCTCACTCTGTTGCCTAGGCTGGAGGCAGTGGTGTGATCTTGGCTCCCTGCAGCCATGACCTCCTGGGCTCCAGCCTTCCTCCTGCCTCAGCCTCCTATGTAGCTGGGACCACAGTCATGCACCACCACACCTGGTTAATTTTTTAATTTTTTTTAAGAGACGGGGTCTTACTTTGTTCCCCAGGGTGGTCTTGAACTCCTGGGCTTAAGCCATCCTCCTGTCTCAGCCTCCCAAAGTACTGGGATCACGAGCATGAGCCACCATGCTAGTAAATTTTAAAAGCAACATTAGTGTGTGTAAGTTGGATACTGGTGAATTAAACATTTTTTAGAATACTTTGTTGTTAAGAATGATATAAACCTATAAATTTAATATAGAGAGATGTCAAAGATGCATAATATAAAAAAATTCCAGTTGCAGAACAACGTTTGGTATCCTCAAAAGGAGAAAATACATGCTTTTTGTGTGCATGTTAAATTTTGGAAGGAAACTCAATAAACTCATAGAATCAGATGGTAGAGATTCAACATTCTGCCCCTCCACTTTATAATTTTGTAACCTGGTTAACTTAATTAACTTCCCTAACCCTCAGTTTTCTCATCTGTAAAGCAGAATAATAATAATAAGTGCCTCATAAAGCTGTATTAAAAGATGAAAAGTGAATGGGAGGAACTTATCGTGATATAGGGTTTCTCAGCCTCAGCAGTGTTAACACTATGGGGCAGGTAATTCTTTCTTTTCATTTTTTGTTTTATTTTTTTTTATTTTATTTATGTTTTTTTTTTTTTTTTTTTTTTTGAGACGGAGTCTTGCTCTGTCGCCCAAACTGGAGTGCAGTGGTGGGATCTCAGCTCACTGCAAGCTCCGCCTTTCGGGTTCACGCCATTCTCCTGCCTCAGCCTCCCGAGTAGCTGGGACTATAGGCGCCCGCCACCTCGCCCGGCTAGTTTTTTGTATTTTTTAGTAGAGACGGGGTTTCACTGGGTTAGCCAGGATGATCTCGATCTCCTGACCTTATGATCCGCCCGTCTCGGCCTCCCAAAGTGCTGGGATTACAGGCTTGAGCCACCGCGCCCGGCTTTTTTGGTATTTTTAATAGAGACGGAGTTTCACCGTGTTAGCCAGGATGGTCTCGATCTCCTGACCTCGTGATCCGCCCGCCTCGGCCTCCCAGAGTGCTGGGATTACAGGTGTGAGCCACCATGCCTGGCCTACATGGATAAGTTTTTTAGTGGTGAGTTCTGAGATTTTGGTATACCTGTTACCTGAGCAGTGTTAAACTGTATCCAGTATGTAGTCTTTTATCCCTTTGAGTCCCCGAAGTCCTTTATGTCATTCTTATACCTTGGCATCCTCATAGCTTAGTTCCCATTTATAAGTGAGAACATACGATATTTAGTTTTCCATTCCTGAGTTACTTCACTTAGAGTAATGCCCTCTAGCTCCATCCAAGTTTCTGCAAAAGCCATATTGCTTTCTGTTTTATGGCTGAGTAGTACTCCATGGTGTATATATACTACATTTTCTTTATCCACTCATTCATTGGTGGGCATTTACGTTGGTTCCTTATTTTTGCAATTGCAAATTGTGGTGCTATACACATGTATATGCACGTGTCTTTTCCATGTAATGACTTATTTTTCTTTGGGTAGATACCCAGTAGTAGGATTGCTGGATCGAATGGTAGTTCTGCCTTCAGTACTTTAAGGAATCTCCTTACTGTTTTCCATAGTGGTTGTACTAGTTTACATTCCCAACAGCAGTGTAAAAGTGTTCACTTGTCACCACATCCACACTACCATCTATTATTTTTTGAATTTTTAATTATGGACATTCTTGCAAGAGTAAAGTGCTATCTCATTGTAGTTTTAATTTGCATTTTCCTGATAATTAGTGATGTTGAGCATTTTTTTCATAGGTTTATTAGCTGTTTGTATGTCTTCTTTTGAGAATTGTCTATTCATGTCCTTTGCCCACTTTCTGATGGGATTGTTTTTTTCTTACTGATTTGTGTGAGTTCCTTGTAGATTCTGGACATTAGTCCTTTGTCTAATGCATAGTTTGCAAATATTTTCTCCCACTTTGTGGGTTGTCTGTTTACTCTGCTGATTATTTCTTTTGCTGTACAGAAGCTTTTTAGTTTAATTAGGTACCATTTATTTTTGTTTTTGTTGCATTTGGGTTCTTAGTTATGACTTCCTTGCCTAAACCAACGTCTGAGAGAGTTCTTCTGAAGTGATGTTCTAGAATTTTTATGTTTTCAGGTCTTAGATTTAACTCTTTGATCCATCTTGAGTTGATTTTTGTATGAGACGAGAGATGAGGATCCACTTCCATTTTTCTATATGTGGCTTGCTAGTTTTTTCAACACCATTTGTTGAATAGGGTGTCCTTCCCCCACTTTATGTTTTTGTTTGCTTTGTTGAAGATCAGATGGCCGTGAGTATTTGGCTTTATTTCTGAGTTCTCTGTTCTGTTTCATTGGCCTATTTTATACCAGTGGCATACTGTTTTGGTAACTGTAGCCTCATAGTATAATTTGAAGTCGGGTAATGTGATGTCTCTAGATTTGTTCTTTTTGCTTAGTATTGCTTTGGCTATGTGGGCTCATTTTTGGTTCCATATGAATTTTAAAATTGTTTTTTCTAGTTCTGTGAAGAACGATGATGGTATTTTGATGGGAATTACATTGAATCTGTAGATGGCTTTGGGCCATATGGTCATTTTCGCAATATTGATTATGCCCATCCATGAGCATGGGGTATGTTTCCATTTATTTGTGTCATCTGTGATTTCTTTCAGCAGTGTTTTTTAGTTTTCCTTGTAGAGATCTTTCACCTCCATAGTTAAGTATATTCCTAAGTATTTTATTTTATTTTTTGCAGCTGTTGTAAAAGGGATGGAGTTCTTGATTTGATTCTCAGCATGGTTGTTGTTGGTGTATAGCTGTGCTACTGATTTGTGTATATTGATTTAGTATCCTGAAACTTTGCTGGATTTATTTATCAGGTCTAGGAGCTTTCTGCATGAGTCTTTAGGCTTTTCTAAGTATATGATCATATCATCAACAAACAGTGACAGTTTGACTTCCTCTTTTTAAATTTGGAGGCACTTTATTTCTTTCCCTTATGCAGTTGCTCTGGCTATGACTTCCAGTACTACATTGAATAGAAGTGCTGAACGTGGGCATCCTTGTCTTGTTCCAGTTCTCAGGGCGAATGCTTTCAGCCTTTCCCCATTCAGTATGACGTTTGCTGTGGCTTTGTCATATGTGGCTTTTATTACTTTGAGTTATGTCCGTTCTGTGCCAATTTTGTTGAGGGCTTTTATCATAGAGGAATGCTGGATTTTATCGAATACTTTTTCTGCATCTGGTGAGATGATCATATGATTTTTATGTTTAATTCTATTTATGTGGTATATCACATTTATTGACTTGGGTATGGTAAACCATCCCTGCATCCCTAGTATTAAATTCACTTGATCATGATATATGATTATCTTTTTGGTATGCTGTTGGATTCGATTAGCTAATATTTTGTTGAGGATTTGTGCATCTGCGTTCATCAGGGATATTGATTTGTAGTTTTCTTTTTTTGGGACAGATAATTCTTTGTTGTGAGGGGCTGTCCTGTGCTTCATAGAATGACCAGCAGCAGCGGCCCTGACTGACAACCAAAAATGTCCCAGGCATTGCCAAATGTCCCCTTGGGGGCAAAATTTCCAACTCTTAAGAACCACTGGCCTAATGCTTGGCACATAATAAGTGCTCAGTCAATATTAGTACTGTGACTGCTATTATTTTTTTTACAGTTTGAGTATCCCTTACCTGAAATGCTTGGGACCACAAGTATTTCAGATTTTAGCTTTTTTTGGATTTTGGAATATTTGCATTATATGTCCCAGTTTAGCATCTCTAATCTGAAATCTGAAATGCTGTAATGAGCATTTCTTTTGAGTGTCATGCCAGCACACAAAAAAAGTTTCCAATTTTGGAGCTTTTGGAATTAGAGATACCCAACCTGTACCTTCTTGAATTGTTGAATTTTCTCCCATGTGCATTTTTTACTTTTATAATAATAAAAAAAACTCTCTTGATTGAGATGAAAAGTATCAAAGAGGAAAAAGCAATTAGTCTTCATCCAGGGGAACAGTGTATAATGTGAAAAAATAATTGCCTGGCATTTATTGAGTGATTACCATATGCTAGGTACTGTGCTAAACAAAAACATACATTATCTGCTTTAATCTTCAACATCTCCTTGAGATAGGCACTTTTGTGCTCCCTATGCCCCCATTTTACAGATGAAGAAGGTAAGTCATTGAGCCATTAGGAATATTTCCCAGGAATGTGTAAACCAGGTGTGGTTGCTTTGGATGCATGTTGGTCTATAAGAAGTAAACATCTTATGTACTCTGTTATTTATGTGTGTGCATGTGCGTGTGTGTGTGCATGTGCATGTGTGTGTGTGTGTGATGAGGTCTCACTATTTTACTTGGGCTGGTCTTGAACTCCTGAGCTCAAGCAATCCTCCCGCCTTAGCCTCCTGAGGAGCTGGAATTACAGGCACATACTGTCACACCTAGTTATGATGTTTTTAATATTCACATAAATCACAGAATTTTAGACCTAGAATAGATTTTAAGAGATTGTCTAAACACTGTTGTTTTATAGATGAAGAAACAGTCCCAAGGAACTGTCTTAATCAAAGAGACTTAATCAAGTAATTAATGGCAGAACCTGGGGTCATTATTCTTTCTACTTCTCACTTATTGTTACAAACTATAACATTACATTCTTTCCTTTCTGTCTTCTTTTCTTTTCTTTTTTTTTTTTTTTTTTTTGAGACGGAGTTTTGCTCTTATTGCCCAGGCTGGAGTGCCATGGCAGGATCTTGGCTCACTGCAACCTCCGCCTCCCAAGTTCAGGCGATTCTCCTGCCTCAGCCTCCTGAGTAGCTGGGAATACAGGCATGCGCCATCATGCCCAGCTAATTTTTTATATTTTTAGTAGAGATGGGGTTTCTCCATGTTGGTCAGGCTGGTCTCAAACTCCTGACCTCATGATCTGCCGGCAGGCCTCAGCCTCCCAAAGTGCTGGGAATACAGGCATGAGCCACCGCAGCCGGTCGCCTTTCTTCTTTTCTCCCTTGCATTGGAAATATTCTTATTTTTGCTAATCAAAAAAAATTAGGGCCTGGCATGGTGGCTCATGCCTGTAATCCCAGTGCTTTGGGAGCCAAGGTGGGAGGATCAGTAGAGGCCAGAAGTTCAAGACCAGCCTGCGCAACATAGTGTCTCACTATGTCCCCCATCTCGTGTGCGTGTGTGTGTGTGTGTACCTATATATGTATGTATGTGTATATATTTGGTGTATGAAAGCTCCCTCCCCTTTTAATTTTGCAACTCTTTTAATAGTTTAGTCTTTATGTATATTTAAGATTCTTTTCTTTTATTTTGAGACAGGGTCTCTCGGTTGCCCCACCTGGAATGCAGTGGTATGATCTTGGCTCACTGCAACCTCTGCCTCCCATGCTCAAGTGATCCTCTCACCTCAAGCTCGAGAGTAGCTGGGAGTACAGGCGTGTGCCACCATGCCCAGCTAATTTTTGTATTTTTTGTAGGGACAGGGTTTCACTGTGTTGCCCAGGATGGTCTCGAACTCCTGAGCTCAAGTGATCCCTCTGCCTCAGCCTCCCAGAGTCCTGGGATTAAGAAGTGAGCCACCGTGCTCAGCCAGTTGTGTTTGTTTATTTTAAAAAAAAAATGCACAGCATTTTTAAAAATAGCAACACAACATTCCAGTGTATGGAAGAACCATTATTTCTTCAATCCTGTTACTGTTGATAGACACATAGGTTGCTTTTGGGTTTTTGCTATTAGGAATGATGCTACTGTGAACCTGCTTATAACTACATTTATGTGTTTAAATAAATTTCTGGCCTGATCTCTACTAAAAATGCAAAAATTAGCCAGGCATGGTGGCACATGTCTATGGTCCCAGCTATTCGGGAGACTGAGGCAGGAGAATCGCATGAACCCAGGAAGGGTAGGTTACAGGCAGTGAGCCGAGGTTGCACCACTGCACTCCAGCCTAGGTGACAGAGCGAAACTCCGTCTCCAGTAAATAAATAAAGCGGAATTTCTGAGTCTGAGAATAGGCATTTAACATTTCAAGGAATACGGAGAGAGAGAGAGAGAGAGAGAGATTGTTAAGGCCCACCTCCATCATTGTAGCCTAACTGTATTGTCACGTCTTGACTTATGAAACCTTTCCCAAGGTCTCCTCCGTCTGCCTGCACATTTCCCTGCCTCATTGAATTACAGTTTATTTTTAGTTAGCTATTCTTAAGATTGATTTCTCTAAATGAAGCAGTAAATGTTGATTGAAATCTGTATTTTTAAAAAAAGATGGGGTCATGTTTAAGTACTGGTAGTCAATATTTGTTGATTATATGTTTATCTAGGAAAACCCTGTAAATGAAATGCAGATTACCTTTTGGTTATTGGTTTAAAATCCATCATGAATGAACAAATTCAGTGTTCCCTATTGGCAGGTAAGAGCAGTAAGGAAGGGGTAGAAGGAATTAATATTTATTATGCGCTTATATGGCTGATGCTGAACTAGGTGAATGTATGTGATATTTAATTTTCACAGCAACTCTAAGATGTAGGTATAGTCATCCACTTTTAATAGATAAAGAAACTGAGGCTCATGAAATTTGCCTAATAACCACTGATAATAAGTGACAAAACCCAAGTCTTTGCTCAGTTTAGGGACCCAATAGTGTAAATAGTGGTTAGGCCCCTCAACTAGTGCTCAGAAATTTCCTAATTTCTGAGGAATGCAGCCATATTATTTTGATGACGTGAGGTGTCCTGTGTACCTAACTGTCATTTCTAATGTTTGCTTATTGTGTATAATTCACAAATTTCCAAAAGGATCTGGGGTAGTTTAAAAAAAATACTTACGTGGAGACGTAGAATTCAAGTATGATTGCTACAAATGTGTTTTTGCCCCAGTCTCAAGAGGAGCACCTTATTTTCTGAATACCCTGAACATCTGGGAACACACTTTCCTGTCCTGTCTGCTACTCCCTCTGGGGAGCTGGCAGGGAAGCAAGGATTCTCCGCTCTGGGAAAGGCCTGAGCACCCCCACAGCAGTGAATCATCTCAGTCTTTGGTGCAAGTTGCTGATTAAAGCTTGCCACACACGTCCTGGAGCTTGCCTTCATGAATTCACCCAGGGTGAATTCCTCTAATAGCTATTCCTCTAATAGCTCTCTTACATAAGATCACGCAAAGTCTTTTCTTAATAAAAAGATTGTCTTCTTTGATATTATGCATCTATGCTTTTAAAAAAAAAAAAGTTTTTCTTTCTAAATGTTCGTCTTTCCACTCAGGCCGTCACCGATGGGTTGTATATACTACTGAAATGAATGGCAAAAACACATTCTGGAATGTAGATGGAAGCATGGTGCCTCCTGAATGGTAAGCTAAGACAGCATTTTATTATTTTATTTTATTTGTCTTTTTTTTTTTTTTTTTTTTTGAGACAGGGTCTCACTCTGTCATCCAGACTAGAGTGCAGTGACACGATCATGACTCACTTCAGCTTTGACCTCCCAGGCTCAAGTGATCCTCCCACATCAGCCTCCCTAGTAGCTGGGACTACAGGCCCATGCCATCTCACCCGAATAATTTTTGTTTCATTTTTAAATTTGTTTGTTTGTTTCTTTTTTGAGACAGAGTCTCATTCTGTCGCCCAGGCCGGAGTGCAGTGCCGCAATCTTGGCTCACTGCAACCTCTGCCTCCTGGATTCAAGCGATTCTCCTGTCTTAGCCTCCTGAGTAGCTGGGACTACAGGTGTGAGCCACCATGCCCAGCTAATTTTGTATTTTTAGTAGAGACAGGGTTTCACTGTGTTGGCCAGGCTGGTCTCGAACTCCTGACCACAGGTGATCCGCCTGCCTTGGCCTCCCAAAGTGCTGGGATTACAGGTATGAGCCACCGTGCCTGGCCTGTTTTTGTTGTTTGTTTGTTTGTTTTTTCTGAGACAGAGTCTTGCTCTGTTGCCCAGGCTGGAGTGCAGTGGCATGATCCTGGCTCACTGCAACCTCTGACTCCCAGATTCAAGCCATTCTCCTGCCTCAGGCTCCCGAGTAGCTGGGACTACAGGCTCATGCCACCACGCCTGGCTAATTTTTGTATTTTTAGTAGAGATGGGGTTTTGCCATGTTGGCCAGGCTGGTTTCGAACTCCTGAGCTCAGGTGATCCACCTGCCTCGGCTTCTCAAAGTGCTGTGATTGCAGGCTTGAGCCACTGTACCCGGCCTAATTTTTGTATTTTTTATAGAGATGCGATTTCACCATGTTGCCCAGGCTGGTCTCAAACTCCTGGGTTCAAGTGATCCACCCACCTTGGCATCCCAAAGTGCTGGGATTATAGGCGTGAGCCACCATGCCCAGCTTTTATTTATTTATTTTTTTAGTTGAGGTGGGATCTTGCTATGTTGCCCAGGCTGGAACTCCTGGGCTCAAGCAATCCTCTCACCTCAGCCTCCAAGTAGCTGAGATTATAAGCACAAGCCACTATGCCTGGTTCATTTTATTTAATTTAACTTGACAATATTTATTTCATTACAAAAATATTTATTGAGTATCTCTGTATAAGGCAGTCAGTGGTATTCTTCTGAAAGTATCCTACTTACATTGAATGCATAAGTTACCCTTAAACTTAGTGGCTTAAAACAACAATTATTTCTCTCTCCATAGTTTTTTTTTTTTCGGGTCAGGAGTTCAGACAAGATAAAACAAGGGTGGCTAGTCTCTGCTCCCAGATATCTGGAGCCTCAGCTGGAAGACTCCAAGGCTGGACACTGGAATCATCTGAAAACTTGATCAGGCTGGGTGCGGTGACTCACGCCTGTAATTCCAGCACTTTGGAAGGCTGAGGCGGGTGGATCACGAGGTCAAGAGATCGAGACCATCCTGGCTAACACAGTGAAACCCCGTCTCTACTAAAAATAAAAAAATTAGCCGGGCACAGTGGCGCATGCCTGTAGTCCCAGCTACTTGGGAAGCTGAGGCAGGAGAATCACTTGAACCCAGGAGGCAGAGGTTGCAGTGAGCCGAGATCGTACCACTGCACTCCCACCTGGCAACAGAGCGAGACACCGTCTCCACAAAAAAAAAGAAAAAAGAAAACTTGTTCACTTAGTATCTGTCATTTATTGTTGGCTGTCAGCTGGAGTTATAGCTGGGCCTGTGGGTTGGAATACCTTCATGTTGTCTGGGCTGACACAGGCAAGTACTCTGAGAGAGTGAGCTAGGCAGGAGCCATATTGCCTTATCTAACTTAGTCTTGCAAATTGTCCAGTATCACTTTCATATTCCATTGATTGAGGCAATTAGAAAGCTCCGCCCAAGTTCTACTTGAGAAAACATGGACATATCTCTTGATGGAGGCATGTCAACATCATGGTATATCTTGGGATGTATAATGGTGTGGCTGTCTTAGAAAAACAATATGCCATAGTATCACCTGTCTTGGTGAAGCGAAAGGTGAAAAGAACTTTGGCTGTAATCTTGTCTGGCTGTTTGACTTTAAGCAAGTTCCTTAACCTCTCTAGGGCTTAGTTTCATCATCTGTAAAATGATAGCCCTACAATTCCTTAGGTCTCTAAAACCTGTATGACTTTATAATATACATATTTTGAAATGAAATTCTAAATGCTCACTTGAATTACCAAATTTTGCATGAAGTGTTTCTAAGCAAAGTACTTATATCTGTTTCATAGATTGCTGAAATAATGGCATAGAGTTGATATACAGTTAAACTCTGGAGATCCTTTCCAGTGGTCTAGAAAATTTCACTCAAAAACTAGAAATAAGTATATCTGGTGGGCTGTGACATTTTATTTTAATTGGATTTGAACATCAGAGCTAGTTTTGGGCTGTCTTCAGTAGAAAGTGGGATAATCTCAGTGTATTTGCCTCTGTTGTAAAGAGTCACTTGGAAACCCAGATATGTGACATAAGTGAGTGAAGTGCAGCTATGAAACAATAGGAGGTAGTGGGAACTACAGTGAACTGGAAAGTACAGACTTGTCAAAGAGGGCAGCAGGCTTATTCAGCAATCCCCAGTTCCATCCAGTGAGAATTCTGCGAAGGGTTTCTGGAATTTTCAAAGGTGGACATCTGTATTTCTTTGTGAGACTTCTTGTTTTTTCTTGCTTTTTTTTTTTGTTGAGATAGAGTTTCACTCTGTTGCCCAGGCTGGAGTGCGGTGGCACCATCTTGGCTCACTGCAACCTCTGCCTCCCAGGTTCAAGCGATTCTCCTGCCTCAGCCTCTTGAGTAGCTGGGACTACAGGCACCTGCCACCATGCCTGGCTAATTTTTCTTTTACCACAGACAGGTTTCACCATGTTGGCCAGGGTGGTCTCAAACTCCTGGCCCCAAGTGATCCACCCACTTCAGCCTCTCAAAGTGTTGGGATTACAGGCATGAGCCACCACACCGGGCCAGTTCTTGTTTTTTAAATTAATTTTCAAAAATATTTGACATTTTAAATACAGCCTTATCTAGCAGAACTTTCCACGATGACGGAAGTGTTCTTTATCTGCCCTGTCCGGTAGGGTAACTGCTTGCCACATGTGGCCCAGAACATTATTTATTATTATTATTATTATTATTATTATTATTGAGACAGGGTCTCACTCTATTGCCCAGGCTGGAGTGCAGTGGCACAATCAGGGTTCACTGCAGTCTCGACTTCCTGGGCTCAGGTGATCCTCCTGCCTTAGCCCCCTGAGTAGTTGGGACTACAGGCATGTGGCACCACACCCAGCTAATTTTTTTGTATTTTTAGTGCAGATGAGGTTTCTCCATGTTGCCCAGGCTGGTCTCGAACTCCTGGACTCAAATGCTTCGCCCACCTCTACCTCCCAAGATACTGGGATTACAGGCATGAGCCACCATGCCTGGCCTTTCTAGAGCACTTTAAAATACCGATAATCCAACTGAGGACATTTTTAAATTTTTATTTATGATAAATAGGCTACTCGATTGGACAGAACACTTTTTTTTTTTTTTTTTCCAAATACTGTGTGAGCTAAGCAAAACATATTTGTACTGTACATTTTTTGCTGAGCTACAACCAGTTTTCAACCCGTGTTCTACTACTTGGACTAATTGTGAGCACTATGTCAGTGATGTAGTTTGAAGAACATGATAATGGATAATGTCTTTAAAAGCTCACTGGGGCTCAGTGTGGTGGCTCATACCTGTCGTTCCAGCACTTCGGAAGGCTGAGGCATGAGGATCGCTTGAGGACAGAAGTTTGAGACCAGGCTATGCAACATAATAAGGCCTCATCTCTATAAATAAAAAAGTTTTTGAAAATTTGTCAAGCATGGTGGTGTGTGCCTATAATTCCAGCTACTTGGGAGGCTGAGGTGGGAGGATCCCTTGAGCCCAGGGGTTCGAGGTTGCAAAGAGGTATCATTGCACCACTGTACTCCAGCCTGGGCGACAGAGTGAAACCCTGAATCTGAAAAAAAGAAGTTAATTGGTTCTTAACATGAGAAAGCAGCACTGATTAGGAACTTTCTCATGCTACATTATTAGGGGATTGCTGTTGCACTCTTTTTAGTGGGAAATAATAACCTGTTGTTCTGTTAAGGTCTGAGGAGCTGTGGGTTGTTTTGGGTTGTTTATTTTTATTTTTATTTTTATTTTTTCCACATTCTGTGTCTCTTTATTTGTTTTTTTTCTTCAACTTTTATTCGAAGTTCCAGGGTACATGTGCTGGATGTGCAGGTTTACATAGGTAAACGTGTGCCATGGTGGTTTGCTGCACAGATCATCCTGTCATCTAGGTATTAAGCCCAGCATGCACTGAGCTTCGGTTTTAGGTTTAGAACCATCAACCTTCTCCAAAGGGGCATTCTATATGTTAGGAGGATTATTTGAGACCAAGGTGGCAACATGGAATTCAGGCTTTCGGAGCTGAGGTGTCCTGGTCTTTGTTCATTGAGAGATTGTTTCTTGGGTGGAGTTGGTCCTGGGAGGCTGTGGAAGACATGTGAGCTGTCTCATTCGGATTGACATCTATCTGCTTCAAAATGTTCATCTAACATTGGTGCTCAGGGGGCCACAGTTGGGGAGATGAGGGGTAGGCTGTGATTTCAATTATGTGCGATTAAGTATGTTTAAAATTATAAAATAGTAAAAACCTGAAAAGATAAAAGTTCTATTCAGTAGAGCAAGTCCTTGTATTTGATCTGAGATCACAGGAACATGAAGGTAAGAGCTGTAGAAGATCTCTCCAGCCGGTGCCTGAGGGCAAGGGAGGATTCAAAGCTGCATTTCTTTGTGGAGAGGAGCCTCCTAAGGGCTGAGTACCTTTGATGACTCTTGTTTGTATGGGAAGCTTCACGGCTTGTGATGAATGTTTGTAAGGAGAAATGGTGTTGGACAAGCTTAGCTGTTTGTTTCTCAAAGCCCTGTTTGTTGACTGTGACACACTGTGGAATTCTAAATCTGTGGATTCTTACCCTTGATTCGTGAATACATTTGATGTTGGGTTGATTTATCTCTAATTAAAGAGCCACGTATTATTACATGTAGAGAGTAATCGTACAGATACAATTTATCATCCCTATTCAAATAACTATTTATTTAGTACCTACCAGGTGCCAAGAATCTGGGGGTAAAGCAGTGAATAAAACAAGGTCCTCGTTTTCATGGGGGAAGGCAGAAAAACATACTTTACGTATTTGTGGTAATGATAAGTGCAAGGAAGATAATATGAAGCTGGGCCTCACAGGGGAATCAAGAGCAATGGAAGGGTCAGGTGGCTGTTTTATACAGGAGTTAGAGAAAGATTCTTTGAGGAAGTGACATTTGAGGAAAGACCTAGAAGAGGGGGACAAAGCATTCCAGGCAGAGGGAACCACAGGTGCAAAGCCTGTATGTTTGAGATGTATTGCTTGGTCTGTTCAAAGAACAGCAGTATGGCCAGTTTGGCTGGAATGGAATGAGTGAGGGGAAGATGTTAAGAAACGAGGCAGGAGAAATAGCTAGGGCCCAAATCATGTAGATCTTGTAAGATGAAAGGTTCTTGTATTGGTTTGAACCCGAGAGCGTGCCAACAGACAACATAAGGTGATGTGGAGCAACATGCTGTTTTAATGAGCGCCTGGGTGCAGGCGGGCTGAGGCCTAAAATGGCGTTAGCACCAAATGAGGACGGGGCAGGGGTTTTATAGTCTCCTGTAAATGGGAAGTGTCTCAGTCTGATGTAACTGCTATCTAGTACCTGGACGGCCTGCTTCTTGATCTTCAAGGGGATATGTGTCTTTCAGCCAGCTCTCTTCCTGCTTCTGCTGTCTTGCTGACACAGGCTGCTGGCCCAAGTAGCCTTGAACCTTGGGACTGGGCCTGAGAAGGGAGGAGTTATTCATCCCTTCAAGCTTTCAGGCCTTGGGGAGAATCTTTCAGTAAGCCATGGTACATACGTCGGCTTTTTGTCTGAATTTATTTGGAAGTCACTGGAAGGTAAGATAGGGTGTGATCTGATTGACAGTTTTTTTAACATTTGGAATAATCCCGAACTTTCAGAATTGTTACAGATATTTCATTTATTTATTTATTTTATTATTATTATTTTTTGAGACAGAGTCTCACTCTGTTGCCAGGCTGGATTACAGTGGCACGATCTCAGCTCACTGCAACCTCCGTCTCCTGGGTTCAAGCGATTCTCCTGCCTCAGCCTCCCGAGTAGCTGGGACTACAGGCAGACGCCACTACCCCCAGCTAATTTTTGTATTTTTAGTAAAGACGAGGTTTCCACCATGTTGGCTGGGCTCCATCTGTTGACCTCATGATCTGCTCACCTTGGCCTCCCAAAGTGCTGGGATTACAGGCGTGAGCCACTACGCCCAGCTTACAAATATTTTGATAACTTAAAAGTAAGTTGCCAGATTGATGTCCCATCACTCCTGAATACCTTAGTGGGTACTTCCTGCAAACAAGAACATTGTCCTACATATCCACAATATAACCATAAATATCAGGAAAGTAGCAATGATACGCTATGTAAGGGAGACAAAATTTTACTCTTATCCTCTTAGGGCTTTTTGGCTGGGCCTGATAATTAAAGACATGTTAACAGGAGAAAAGCATACAAATTTATTTAATATAAGAGTTCCATGACTTGGAGCCCTCATAAGAGAATGAAGACCCAAAGATGCAGTTCATGTTGAACACTTAGATACTGAATTGGACAAAGAGTAGAACATTGTGAAAATGTGAGAAGACAAAGGGACTTGGGCTTGAATAGGTTAATTGTGTGGAGAAGTGACTAAGAAGATAAGAGTTAATTTAACAAAGTTTATGCAGATTTCCCTTGACCTCAATTTCCTGTCCTTGATGTAGAAAGATATTTTCCTTCTGGTATAGGGAGGACATCTTTTATGTGGGGATTTTTTCTCCTTTCAGAAAGAAAAAGGTCATATTATTCTTGTGCCCGCTGTTTTTCTTTTCCTTGTTTTATTTTGTTTGGAGACAGGGTCCTGCTTTGTCGCCCAGGCTAGAGTGCAGTACAATCTTGGCTCCCTGCAGCCTTGACCTCCAGGGCTCAAGTGATCCTCCTACCTCAGCCTCCCAAGTAACTGGGATTACAAGTGTGTGCCACCACACCTAATTCTGTATTTTTAGTAGAAATGGGGTTTCACTATGTTGGCCAGGCTGTTCTTGAACTCCTGGCCTCAAGTGATCCGCCTCCCTCGGCCTCCCAAAGTACTGAGATCACAGCCATGAGAGCCACCACACTTGGCTGTGCCTGCTGTTTTTCAAGTGCCTTTAACTCAGCATGGTCAGTATGCCAGAGCTGCATATTTTGGAGCAGTGTGTTCTGAATTTCAGCCACTCAGGTTTCATCAGTTGTCCCAACAATACCCTTTATAGAGAGATCCAATCACACATTTCATATGGATCTCAAGTTCTTTAGTCTCCTTCACACTGGATTGGCTCCTCAGCTTTTCCGTGATCTTCAGGACCTTGATGCTTTTGAAAATTACTCGACAGTTACATTGTTGAAGGTCCCTCAGTGGGTTTGTTGGATGTTTCCTCATGACTAGGTTCAGGCTGTGCGTCTCTGACATTCCTGTCACTGAAGCCATGTGTTTCTAGTTGCACTCTATTAAGTAGCAGCTGATTTGTGTTTGTCCTATCATTAATGAAAACCTCTGTCACGTGATTAAGGAGTCTGCCAGTGTTCTCCATTCTGAAGTTACTAATTTTCCCTTGGTAATTAGTTAACATTTTGTGGGGAGACTCTTTGAGATTATATAAGTATCCCCTTACTCATCAAAGTTTTAATTCATTATTTATATCTGTATCAACTCCTATTTTAATCAATGGGTTATAATCCATTGTTATAATTGGTTCTTTCATTGTTCAAATTGAGCTCTATTTGACTAGTTGGAACCCGTTCAAGTTGCCTTTGGAGTTCTTTGGAGGTTTTTAGAGGGGAGCGGTTCTCAGTTTTTAAAAATATTTTATTTGAGATAGGGTCTCACTCTGTCACCCAGGCTCAGTGCGGTGGTGCTTTCACAGCTCACTGCAGCCTCAACCTACTGGGCTTAAGCCATCCTCCTGCCTCAGCCTCCCAAATAGCTGGGACTACAGGCGTGCATCACCACATCCTGCTGTTTTTTTTTAAGAGATGAGGTCTCACTATGTTGCCCAGGCTAAAATTTTATTTTTAATTGACAAATAATAATTGTGTATATTTGTGGGGCACAATATGATGTTTTGATATGTGTTTACATTGTGGAATGATTAAATCAAGCCAATTAATAAATCCATTACCTCACATACTTATCTTTTTTTGTGGTAAAAACTTTTAAAATTATTTTAGCAATTTCCAAATATACAATGCATTATTATTTATTATAGTCACCATTCTGTGCAGTAGAGCACTAAGGCTTATTCCTCCTAACTGAAATTTTGTACTCTTTTATCAACATCTCCTCTTTTTTATACTCTCCACTCCTCCTGCCCCTGGTAACCACCATTCTACTCTGCTTTTTTTTTTCCTTCTTTTAAAGACAAGGTCATGTTCTGTCTCCCATGCTGGAGTTCAGTGGCACATTAATAGCCCACTACAGCTTCAATATGATATGCTCAAGCGATCTTCCCACCTCAGCCTCCTGAGTAGCTGGGACTAGCTAATTTTATTTATTTATTTATTTATTTAAAGACAGAGTTTTGCTCTTGTCGCCCAGGCTGGGGGGCAGTGGCGTGATCCCAGCTCACTGCAACCTCTGCCTCCCAGGTTTAAGCGATTCTCCTGCCTCAGCCTCCCGAGTAGCTCGGATTACAGGTGTACACCGCCACGCACACCTAACTTCTGTATTTTTAGTAGAGACAGGGTTTCACCATGTTGGCCAGGCTGGTCTCGAATTCCTGACCTCAGGTGATCCACCCGCCTCAGCTTCCCAAAGTGCTAGGATTACAGGTGTGAGCCACCGCGCCTGGCCTATTTTTATTTTTAGTAGAGGCAAGGTCTTGCTATGTTGCACAGTCTGGTCTCAAATTCCTGAGCCCGAGCAATCCTCCTGCCTTGGCTTCCCAAAATGTTGGGATTACAGGTGTGAGCCACTGCACCCAGTGTGATGTTTTCTTTTTTTTAAAAAAAAAAAAAAGATTTTTTTATCTGATCAATTTTAAATACACAGTACAAGGAAGATGGAATGAATAAGAAAAAAAACTCATATTCTATTTCCCTATTAACACTAAGCCATATTTTTCAAAATATGTTTCAAAATACTTAGCCAGATCACCAATCCCAGTTACTACCTTTGTTTAAATATTCACTAAAAGGCCGGACATGGTGGCTCAAGCCTGTAATCCCAGCACGTTGGGAGGCCAAGGCAGGCGGATCACCTGAGATCAGGAGTTTGAGACCAGCCTGGCCAACAGAGTGAAACCCCGTCTCTACTAAAAATACAAAAAATTAGCCGGGCATGGTGGTGGACACCTGTAATCCCAGCGACTTGGGAGGCTGAGGCAGGAGAATCACTTGAACCCAGGAGGCAGAGGTTGCAGTGAGCCCAGATCATGCCACTGCACCCCATCCCGGGTGACAGTGTGAGACTCCATCTAAAAAAAAAAAAAAAATTCACCAATAAATTAGTCAAGTGGTAGAAACCCATTGAGAGACGTGGTCTAGAGAGAACAGCTAAATGGCTACATATAACTTAGTAACAGTTTAGTCCCAATATTTAGCAAGCTTGTTTAAAAATTACTATTCCCATTGGTTTATAGTGACATTAATATAAATATGTAATTTGAAAGTCAAAATTCCTTTCACCGTGAACATAAAACTTTTTATAAGATAGTTGTGGGTTGGGGTACAGTAATGATGGGGGCTGCTGGCCATATTCAAAGCCTAAAAGACTGGCAGCTTGGAAAGGTATAAACCATATATATATACTCTCAGTATACTGCTATGTCCCACATTTTTGCTGTACATTCTTGTCTAATAATATGGTATAAATTATTCCCTTAAATTTGAAAAACAGTGAAGATGAAAACATTTTTGTCTTCATTTCAAAATAACCCTTTTAAATGGAAAAGCATTTCCTTGTGTTAGTTAAATTTGTTCAAAAGATGGATTTAAATACTTTCTTCACAACATGTACAGTTTTTTCACCTTTAGTGCCTTATTATAATCCGTCTGGCAATAAGACCTTCAGTGCTTTATCAGAAATGAGATTGTAAGATTGTTAAACCTGTACTTGAATCCTTCTTAAGACACTGAATTATACCAAAGTCCAAAAAACATATGACCACTTATCAACACCCTCAGAACCTGTGAATTACTGCAGATAATCTCACATGTGCATGTAATTCAAACAGAAACTTTGTGGACAGGGTGTATAAAATAAATACTAAAATATTTCTTTTTTTTTTTTGAGACGGAGTCTCGCTCTGCCGCCCAGGCTGGAGTGCAGTGGCCAGATCTCAGCTCACTGCAAGCTCCGCCTCCCGGGTTCACGCCATTCTCCTGCCTCAGCCTTCCTAGTAGCTGGGACTACAGGCGCCCGCCACGTCGCCCGGCTAGTTTTTTGTATTTTTAGTAGAGACGGGGTTTCACCATGTTAGCCAGGATGGTCTCGATCTCCTGACCTCGTGATCCGCCCATCTCGGCCTCCCAAAGTGCTGGGATTACAGGCTTGAGCCACCGCGCCCGGCCTAAAATAAATACTAAAATATTTCTTCAACTCTATTTAATGCTGCCTAGATGGTTAGATGAAAAGACTAATATTACTGACAGGAAGAGAAACTATTTTAAGGACTATTTTCTAAGTAGTTAGAACAATTTTGCAAAACAAAGATAAGCAAGGGCCTACGCCAATAGATTGTTCCTGTAGTGTAATATAATAGCTAATATGGAATATAATCAGTAAGCAGTTAATACGAATATAAATAGGTATAATCCATCACTAAATCACAGTCTGGTGAAAAGCTTCTCAGCTAAAGTAGTTTGAGAAGAGGGTTAAGGGAAAGGAGAAGTGGCAGGCAGGGGCAGGTTTCCAGTGGGAACATCATTTATGTGCCTTACCATTATCATCATCTTGTATGTAACAGTTCACTGTTGCAGAAAGGTAAACCCTTTCCAAGTATGCTAGCCTAGAATGTACTTTATGTAGTATAGTAAGATTATTTAAGTATTAATGCTTCATTTGCATTTATATTTAGATATACAAATAATCACATACATATTAAAACTAAACAGAATCTTATAACACTTTAATCTCGTTTTGGGAAAGTTAACAGGTATGATGGAAGTGTATACTACAGAAGTTTCTAGAATATCTATACTGAGAGGTAAAACCAAAGGAAAACATCACCACCTGTTTAGTATATGGCTTGTACAAAACCTCAAGCGCACTCATTTTTTTTATAGGTGGATTTGTTTGATAAGGATTGTGATCCAGTGATTATTTAGCAGCAGTTTTACAAACTGTAAATTCTTTTATTAACAGGTATTGTAAACATAATACTAATCTTATTTATTTTTTATTTTTGTTTTTCTGAGACAGAGTCTCTCTCTGTTGCCCAGAATTGAGTGCAGTGGTATGATCTCAGCTCACTGCAACCTCTGCCTCCCGGGTTCAAGTGATTCTCCTGCCTCAGCCTCCTAAGTAGCTGGGACTACAGGCCTGCACAACCATGCTTGGTTAATTTTTATATTGTTCATAGAGACAGGGTTTTGTCATGTTTCTCAGGCTGGTCTCGAACTCCTGAGCTCAAAGGATTTACCCACCTTGGGCTCCCAAAGTGCTGGGATTACAGACATGAACCACTGCACCTGGCCCTAATCTTATTAAATACCCATGAGTGCCAAACTGGGGAATATACAGCTTATGCATAACTTAAAAAGCAATTCCCATTTTATTAATAAAAGACAAACACAGCATACCAAAACCTATACTAAACAAAGAAACTGTAATATGGACACATGATTGATGTGTCTAAAATGATATATACAGCACATAATTAATGTTAATTATGTGATCCGTACTTTTTTCTATATAATTCCCTTCATGCTTCACTTTCCCTAGAAACTGAATTCTGAGCTTCCTCTTCTAAAATTGGTGCACTCAGGTTATCCTTGGACATCAAATTATACTTCAGCACAAAGTTAGTAAACCGATGACACAAAAATGTCACGTTTTCATATTCATCAAAAAATTGCCAGTGATGAAAATAAGCATGTGAAAATATTATGTAAATCCTATGGCATGCTGATCCTAGTTTTGCTACTGATGATTCCTTTATACTAATCTTGCCGGGAAAATATTGCTACTCAGAAGACACAGCACCATCAAATGTGTGTCTGTTGTAGTCTATAGCAGGACACTCTTATGAGTTGCACAAAGACAAATCCATTGTTCTCTTGCTGTCATTTGAGTATAAGTATCTGGATGGCATTCACTCTGAAGTTTGACCTCAAGTCCATTTAGCTCAAGGCAGAATTGCTTTAAATGTTCCTACTTCCATACAGTTTCATCTTGGCCTTCAGGTGGTTCAAGAATTTTGTCAATATTGGAGCAACCTGCTCTTACGTTCTGTTGAATGTGCTGCTGAACCACGAGTGTACTGTCCCATTTTCTCAAGGATTCATCAGGCCAGTTATAGAAATCTTGTGCCTTGGTGCCCAGTCTGTTCTGCCTCAGCACTGCTGTCCCCTCTACCGTGACCATAGTGCCCGTTCTGGGCAGCTGGAGTTGGTACCTGGATGTCTCTACTTCTATGAGTTCAATTTTTTAAGATTCCACATATAAGTGGGATCATGCAGTATTTATCTTGCTGTGCCTGGCTAATTTTGCTTAGCATAATGTCTTCCAGATTCACCCATGATATCCGAATGACAGAATTTCCCTCTTTTTTAAGGCTGAATGGTATTCTATTGTGTACATATACCACAATTTTTTTTATCCATTCATCCGATGATAGACACCTAGATTGCTTCTTTATCTTAGCTTTGTGAATAATGCTTCAGTGAACATGGGAGTGCAGGTATCTCTTCAGCATAATTCAGGAATCTTACTTCTGGGTATAATTCCTTTGGATATATACCCAGAAGTGGGATTGCTGAATCATATGGTAATTCTATTTTTAGTTTTCTGAGGAACCTCCATGCTGTTTTCCATAGTGCTATATTAATTTACATTCCCACCAACAATGTACAGGTTCCCTTTTTCCCTTTTCTTTTTTTTTTTTTTTATTTTGAGACAGAGTCTCACTCTGTCGCCCAGGCTGGAGTGCAGTGGCACGATCTCGACTCAGTGCAACCTCTGCCTCCCAGCTTCAAGCGATTCTCCTGCCTCAGCCTCCTGAGTGGCTGGGATTACTGGTGTGAGCTACTATTCCTGGATAATTTTTGTATTTTTAGTAGAGATGGGGTTTTGCCATGTTGGCCAGGTTGGTCTCAGACTCCCAACTTCAGATGATCCACCCACCTCAGCCTCCCAAAGTGCTGGGATTACAGGCATGAGCCACTGCACCTGGCTGCAGGTTCCCTTTTCTTCATACCTTTGCCAACACTTGTTATCTTCTGTCTTTCTGATAAGTAATTTTAGCAGGTATGAGGTGATATCTCACTGTGGTGGTAATTTGCATTTCCCTGATGATTAGTGACAATGAGCATTGTTTTCATATAGCTGTTGACCATTTGTATGTCTTCTGAGAAATGTCTAGGTACTTTGTTCCTGCCAACTGCTTTTTTTGAGACTTTTCTTTTTGAGGCTGAAGTGCAGTGGCACGATCTTGGCTCACTGCAAGCTCCGCCTTCTGGGTTCACGCCATTCTCCTGCCTCAGCCTCTCGAGTAGCTGGGACTACAGGCGCCCGCCACCATGCCTACCTAATTTTTTTGTATTTTTAGTAGAGACGGGGTTTCACCATGTTAGCTAGGATGGTCTTGATCTCCTGACCTCGTGATCCGCCCTCCCAGGCCTCCCAAAGTGCTGGGATTACAGGCGTGAGCCACTGCGCCCGGCTAAAATTTTTTTTTTTATAAAAACACGGTTTCCCTTTGTTACCCAGGCAGGTCTGTAACTCCTGGCCTCAAGTGAGCCTCCCACTTTGGCCTATCAAAATGCTGGGATTACAGGCATGAGCCACCATGCCCAGCCACTTTTCCTTTATTTTATTTATTTATTTATTTATTTATTTATTTATTTTGAGACAGAGTCTTGCTCTGTTGCCAGGCTGGAGTGCAGTGGTGCGATCTCCACTCACTGCAACCTCCGCTTCCCGGGTTCAAGCGATTCTCCTGCCTCAGCCACCTTAGTAGCTGGGATTACAGGTGCGCGCTACCACGCCCAGCTAATTTTTGTATTTTTAATAGAGATGGGGTTTCACCATGTTGGCCAGGATGGTGAGTTTTTTGAATTCCATATATATATATATATATATATTTATTTATTTATTTATTTATTTTTGGCTATTAGCATGGGGTGGAGGGTCCTTTTGAAATGTCTTCATCATTCTTGGAGCACCTTCTTACTTTCTGACATGAGGTGTTCCAGATTAATCTTAGAGGTTCTCTGTTCCAGCCTTGGAGAAAGCCATTTCTCTGAGGAACCCCGTGCTTGTTTTGCTTCGTTTTTGTTTTTTGAGACGGAGTTTTGCTCTTATTGCCAAGGCTGGAGCACAATGGCACAATCTCAGCTCAACCGCAATCTCCACCTCCAGGTTCAAGTGATTCTCCTGCCTCAGTCTCTTGAGTAGCTGGGATTACAGGTATGCACCACCACCCCCGCTAATTTTGTATTTTTAGTACAGACGGGGTTTCTCCATGTTGGTCAGGCTGGTCTCGAACTCGCAGCCTCAGGTGATTCGTCCACCTCAGCCTCCCAAAGTGCTGGGATTACAGGTTTGAGCCACCACAGCCAACCGTTTGCTTGTTTTTTAGTGGAGAGTGGTATTAGAAATGAAGATATGAATGTCAGCTGTGCTCATCGTTATTGGAATGTCAGTGCTCCCAGTCCTTCTCAGTGGAGAAGCTAGGGAACAACAGGTGTAATGATTGTGTGTCCCCACCAGTACCACTGACGGCAGTCCGACACTACAGGTTACACTCTAGTTTTCTCCCTCTCCACATGTATAGCTGGTTTTTTTCTTAATATAGTTATTTTTTCAATTCCACTGTGTGTGACTAAGTTCCTATTGCTGCCCTCTCATCCCCCTCCCCCACTGAACTTCCTCCTTACCCCAGTTTGCCTCCAGCCCCCAAACCAGCTTGCCACCCTCCCCTCTCCTTGTGTGGACAGGCTCTTTTCCCCACAAAGCTCTGACACATCCTGCTGGGCTACCACAGCATTCTCCTCACATACCAAGTGCAGATGTCTACATTCCTCCGGCCATCTTAATGACTTTTGCACTCTGATTTACATTTTTAAAGCATCTCTGTGGTTGCTATGAAGAATAAAGGAAGGGGGCAAGGCAAGTGTGGAAGCAGGCTAATCGCTTAAGAAGCTGTTGTAAGTCATGATCTAGACTGTTGATGGGGTTGGACTAGGGTGCTAGTGACGCAGGTTGGGAGGTTTGGGGTTGTATTAGTTGTCTATTACTGTGGAACAAGTTATCCCAAACTTAGCTTAAGACAGTAAATATTGGCCGGGCGTGGTGGCTCAAGCCTGTAATCCCAGCACTTTGGGAGGCCGAGACGGGCGGATCACGAGGTCAGGAGATCGAGACCATCCTGGCTAATACGGTGAAACCCCGTCTCTACTAAAAAAATACAAAAAACTAGCCGGGTGACGAGGCGGGCGCCTGTAGTCCCAGCTACTCGGGAGGCTGAGGCAGGAGAATGGCGTGAACCCGGGAGGCGGAGCTTGCAGTGAGCTGAGAGCTGGCCACTGCACTCCAGCCCGGGCGGCAGAGCAAGACTCCGTCTCAAAAAAAAAAAAGACAGTAAATATTATCTCACAGCAATTTGAGTGTAGCTTAGCTGGGTGCCTCAGGCTCAGGGTCTCACAAGGTTACAATTGAGATCTTGTCTGAGGCTGCTGTGCTCTCAAGGTTTGGCTTGGGAAGGACCCACTGCCACACTTACTCACGTGGCTGTAGACCTCAGAAGATTTGCTTCCCAGCTCACTCAGTAGACCTCTACACAGACCACCCACCTCATGACATGGCGCCTGGCTTCCCCAGACCAAGGTGGACGGCACAGTCTTTTTAAACCTCATCTAGGAAGTGACATCCCATACTTCAGCTGTCTGTTTTTTAGAAGCAAGTCAGTCATTCCAGCCACACTTAAGAAGAGGGTATTAAACAAGGGTGTGAATACCAGGAGGCGGCCGATCACTGGAGGCCCTCTTAGAGGGTGCCAAGTAAGATGGGGTCAGCAGGATTTGCTGATTGATTGGCTTTTGAAAGAAAAACCAGTCAGGGATGACTTCGGGATTTTTCACATGAACTACTAGAGGTACAGTTACTGAGATAGGGAAGAGTGGAGTAGGGGGAGCAGGTTTAGAAGAGGTAGTCTACGTTACCTATGAGAAGCTTGATAGATGACCACGTGAGAAGGTGAGTAGACAGTTGAAAGCTAGCCTGTTGGTTAGGATAGAGATTGGTGCTGGAGATAGGATTTTGGTTTGATTTTATCTAGTGTAGTATTCAACTTAACTTTATAAATTAAGGTTTAGGAGAATATGACCTTCAGTTAAATGCCTGGCTCTGTTATCCTGGAAACCAGATAAAATTGTATTAACAGTATTGCGGCCGGGCGCGGTGGCTCAAGCCTGTAATCCCAGCACTTTGGGAGGCCGAGACAGGCGGATCATGAGGTCAGGAGTTCAAGACCATCCTGGCTAACCCAGTGAAACCCGGTCTCTACTAAAAAATACAAAAAAAGCTAGCTGGGTGAGGTGGCCGGCGCCTGTAGTCCCAGCTACTCGGGAGGCTGAGGCAGGAGAATGGCGTAAACCCGGGAGGCGGAGCTTGCAGTGAGCTGAGATCCGGCCACTGCACTCCAGCCCGGGCGACAGAGCAAGACTCCGTCTCAAAAAAAAAAAAAACAGTATTGCAACATAAAATCGACCTGTGTTTGGGAAATTGCATCTGGATTGAAGAGGCATTAGAAATGCCTGGTGAGTGCTGCTGCTCTTAGAACTGTCATGACCCTGTGGGAAAGGGAATCCTGAAGTATACCTTTGGAGTTATTAGAGACGTTGGCTTTGGTGGAGCATAAAGCTTTGAAGTTAAGGCAGCTCCTGCACCTGCCTCATGTTGCTCTCTTCTCCCTCGAGCCTGTGCTGCATCATCTCGGGAGTTAAAGAAAATAGCTTCTGGGCCGGGCGCGGTGGCTCACACCTGTAATCCCAGCACTTTGGGAGGCCAAAGCAGGCGGATCACAAGGTCATGAGATTGAGACCATCCTGACTAATACAGTGAAACCACGTCTCCACTAAAACTACAAAAAAAAAAAAAAATTAGCTGGGCATGGTGGTGGGCGCCTGTAGTCCCAGCTAACTCGGGAGGCTGAGGCAGGAGAATGGCGTGAACCTGGGAGGCGGAGTTTGCAGTGAGCCGAGATTGCGCCACTGCACTCCAGCCTGGGCGACAGAGCAGAGACTCCGTCTCGAAAAAATAAAAATAAAAAGTAGAAAAGCTTCTGGACAGCTGGGTGAGCTGTCACTTGCATGAGTAATGGCACAGACTCCCAGGGAGAGGAACCTCTGATGCTGCCCGGCTGGCAAACTGTGATTCCTGTCCTCTGTCCTGAGTTCTCAGGTACCAAATGTGATAGTCTTATGAGTCTGTTCAGTAGCTGCATAATCTCACCTAGGGAAAGATTTCCCTTAGAGACATTAGTGTTTTGGATAGAATTTTAGTCAGCTTCTCTGTTTCACTTAATGTTCTCTAATCTTATGGGAAACATTAGAAATCTTGTGGAAAAATGAGTTCATTTTATCTCTCTGGTCTAAAGGCCTTCACTTCTTTGAATCTGCCAGCCACCAGTAAAGACTGCTAAGTCCACCAGTACAAAAACAAAAGATGGTGGTGCAAACTTCTCAGATGGGCAGTTGAGCTACACGTGCCTTGAAAATAAGAAACGGGGATTGCCTAGAACCTAACACAGTCTGCTTGCAAACTTGATTCATTCAACAAATATATATTGAGCACCCCCCATATGTCAGGCCTTGATGGGTTTATATATTCACAGTGGTGAGTGAAATATGTATGGTCTTTGTTCTCTTGTAGTTTATAGGCATTTAATGAATACTAGTACTAATACTGTGTTCTAATTTAGTGTCTGGTTTTTTGCTTTTTGTTTTTTTTTTTTTTTTACAGTACCTTCATTTTCCTATGTGTTTTATTCTCTTATGGGATCAGCAACAAGATTTAATTTCTTCTTCAGCAATTTATATTTAATTTAATTCAGTAGAATACTCTGAAAGTATTAAAGTTGATAACAAGTAACATTTTATTTTATTTTGAGGCAAGGTCTCACTCTGTCACCCAGGCTGGATTTCAATGGTACGATTTTGGCTTACTGCAGCCTTGACCCCCCGGGCTCAAGCCATCCTCTTGCCTCAGCCCCTGGAGTAGCTGGGACTATAGGCACAGGCCACCACGCCTGGCTACTTTTTGTATGTATGTATGTATGTATGTATGTATGTATGTATGTATGTATGTATTTTGTAGAGACAGGGTTTTGTCATGTTGCCCAGGCTGGTCTCAAACTCCTGGGCTCGAGCTATCCACCTGCCTTGGCCTCCCAAAGTGTTGACATTACAGGCGTGAACCACTGTGCCCAGCCCAAATACTATTCTATACTACTTTTTCTTGTCTTTATTTTGTTCAATACCACATTTATTGCCTTCAGTTTTATTCTGAAGTTATCTAATTGCCACCGTCTGTACAGTAACACACAGAAGTCTTCAATTTCATTGTTATGGTAGTTAGCTTTTATATAGAATTAGTGTAGAAAAGTAGAAAGTTTGGGCTATTTCATGCACGGCTGTATAAAATTACTGTTTTCACTTGTATCGGAAAAAATGAAGATGTGCTTTTTTGTGGTTTGAAGTATTGGACCCTTGAAGTCCTTTGAACCAAGTTAAAGAAAACCAAAACAAGACATGGCTTGGATAGATTTTTCTCTATTGTATGTATACCATTTTCCCACTTGGTGGCACTTTCTGTTCATTTCTTAGTAACGTGTCTTTCTCTCAGCATAGTTACACTAGTCTCTCCTCATACATTGATTTTTCTTATTAAAATTAATTTACTGAAGTAATACATAAGTACATCGTTTAAAAAATAGTAGTGTATAGTAAAGGATTTCTTTTTTTTTAACAGAAAATAATTTTATCCCTGAAAATTTTTCTGTGGCCAGGGAAAAATTAATAAATGGTTTTGTCCTTGAAAGGTTAATTTGTTTGAGATGCCTAACATCGTGATAGTCAGCTGTTTTTCATTTGGCACAATGTGTTCTAGAAGGCTTTGTAGAGAAATAGCATGGCAGGCGGGGGCCATTACATGGAGGTGATAGAGAAGAATCAAGGATGATTCATAGGTTTGGGGCCTGGGTGGTTGGTACCATAATGCTGGGACCATTCACTGAGATGGGAGGACTTATAGAAGGGCAGGTTGGTAGGGGTGGAGAATTAGAATCAGAACCCTCTTTTTCGACATAGTGTGTGATACCTCTTGTGAAATCCACATGATTAGATATGTATCAAGTAAACAGCTGGATATGCGAATTGAGCTTAGAACAATGGTCAAACCTGCCAAACCAGCAGAGAACAATGATAAGTAGCTAGCAAGGTAGGAGGAAAGGGAAGAAAGAGGAGTATTTCAGCAAGGGAAGCCTCGTATTGATTGTTGCCAAGAGGTTGAAGAAGATGATGACAGAAAAATGTTCATGTGATTTGGCAATATGAAATTCATAGAATCTACATAGAATCTGTTCTTGAAAGAAATGAGGAGAGATCAGAAAAGTTTAAACATTCTAGCAAAGGAGAATGATCCACATAGCCCTAGTAGACATGCACTGTCAATATTGGACATTGTTCTATGAATCCTTTTTTTTTTTTTTTTTTTTTGGAGACAGGGTCTTGCTCTGTCACCCAGGCTGGAGTGCAGTGGCATGATCTCAGCTCACTGCACCCTCCGCCTCCCAGGTTCAAGCAATTCTTGTGCCCCTGCCACCTGGGTAGCTGGAATTACAGGTGCCCACCACCACACCTGGCTATTTTTTTTTTTTTTTTTGGGGGGTTGTTGTTGTTGTTGTTGTTGTTGTTGTTGTTGTTGTTGTTTTTATAGGAGTGGGATTTCTCCATGTTAGCCAGGCTGGTCTCAAACTCCTGGCCTCGTGTGATCCACCTGCCTCAGCCTTCCAAAGTACTGGGATTACAGGTGTAAGCCACTGCGCCCGGCCCCTTTTAAAACTTTTCTGTGTAGTTGTGTTCATAACCATATTCCATCTTTCTTGCTTTTTTCCATCAATATTATAAGCAATTTTTCATGTTATTAAAACAGTTCTTATAGTCACCATTAAAATATTTTTTCTGATTATAAGAATATACAATTGCTATAGAAAATTTGGAAATCCAGAGAAATATTAATATGAGGTAGAAACAAAAATAAGCTCTGATTCTTTGGCAATACTGTTAACATTTTGGGTCTGCTTTTGGGTAGAGAAAGAATGTTTTGGGAGTGTTTGTTTTAGAGGTGGGGTTTTGCCATGTTGCCAAGGATGGAGTGCAGGAGCTATTCACAGGTGCAATCATAGCACACTACAGCCTTGAACTCCTGGGCTCAAGCATCCCCCTGCCTCAGCCTCCCGTGTAGCTGGGACTCCAGAGGAATGTTTTTTCAAGACCACAGTGTGTGAAAAACTGATTGTAGTTTATTGGTCACAACTTCTTTAGAAGAAAGCTTATTATTATAAAGAACAATATACATACACATTTCTCACATAATGTATGCAACATTTTCAGACTTGCTTCTCCCTCCCCTCACTTAATATGTCACAGACATTTTTCCTATGTGACTAAATACTGTGTCAATTCGAGTTTTTTAGTTTCTGTGGGGCTTTTGTATTTAGAAAGGATTGTTGGGCAATTTGGATTTAAAATTAATATACTATTTATTATAGTTGCAAATGTAAAAACCTAATTGTTTTTCATTCTTGAGGTTCAATTTATAAATAGGATAAAAAGATTAGTAAATTGAATTATTTTTTGCCTGAAAATAAAGAACAGTCATTTTCTCTTGTTCTTTGATGAATGTTTGGTAAACTCTAATGGAAAGGATTACATTGTCCTAAACAGTAATACCCATTTGCAAATTTAGTTAATACATCTCTTTAAGCATTTTAGGTCACATTTATAAATTGAACATATTTGATATTTGATATTTTTCAATTCTTCAAATCCCCAGTGTATAGGCAGATTAAGCTATCAAGCAGAATGTTCCTAAGCACTTAAATGACTCTTGTTTACTCAAGCCCGAAAGTTCAGTGTCATCCCCCAGTTTCATTTCTCTAATGTGCAGTCTATTAGCAAATTCATCCTGCTTTCGTTTCTGAGTATGTCCCATGTCTCATCACTGCCTCTGTGACTGTTACCCTAGTCCAAGGCACAATTTTCTCTTGCCTGGACATCTACAGTCACCTCCTAACTGGTTTGATAACATTCTTGCAGTACACTAGTGTTCCCAACATGCTAAGTGATGAGAGTGCCTATTTTTTAATGTAAATCAGATCACATCAAGTCTCTGCTCAGAATGATCCAGTGACTTCCCATCACGGTGAGAGTAAAAACCCCAGCTCCTTCCATGGTCTGCAAGGCCTTGTGTGATCGCAGTCTGCATGCACTGTCCTAGTCACTGCCCTGTTGACTCTGACTTGGCCACATTGGCCTTCTTGCTTTTCCTTGAACAGTGAGCATACTCCCAACTCAGTCTCTGCACTAGCTTTTTCCCCAGATTTGGCTTGGCTCACACACCTTCACTTTATTCAAGTGCCAATCCAGTGGCTCTTCAGGTGATCTAGTCTATAAGAGCCCTGTTCCCTGTCATACTCCATACTCTTCCCCTGCTCTAGTTTTTTCCTTGGTGGCACTTACCTACCTCTGCTTAATGTTTTTTATATATTATTTAATTTATTGTATATTTCCCCAAATACCATGTTAGAACAGTGCCAGCCACATAGTATTTCTTCAAAAAATATTTGTTGAATGAATGAATGTACATATACTATTTTACTTGAAACAAACATTATTTTTTGGGTATGATAATCAGTTTTCTTCACTTTAGCTGATTCAAAAATGGCATCTTCTGCTACTCCTTTATAGCTTGTTAATGAATTTGAAACTAGATTTACCTCAGAATTACACTGCAATTTCAACCTGTCCTTTTTAGTACTTTGACCCACTGAATCATTTGTTATAGTTTTGTGGGATTTTTTGGGCGAGGGCAGAGGAGTGTTTTTTGTTTGTTTGTTTGTTTTTGTTTTTGTTTTTGTTTTTTTGAGACAAGGTCTTGCTCTGTCACCCAGGCCAAATGTAGTGCCATGATCATAACTCACTGCAACCTCAAAATCCTGAGCTTAAGCCATCCTTCTGCCTCCACCTCCTGAGTAGCTGGGAGTATAGGTGCATGCCACCACACCAAGCTAATGTTTTTGTTTTTGAGACAGAAGGTGTCAAACTCCTAGCCTCAAGTGATCCTCCAACTTTGGCCTCCCAAAGCACTGGGATTATATGTGACAGCCACTGTGCCTAGCCTGTTATAGTCTTTTAAAATATTATTTCTCTAAATAAATTGCTAGCTGTCAATGGCTGATAATATTTTCTTCAAAGTAAGTCCTTCCTAATGTTTATTTTCTGCTCCAGAAAATCAGAATATTAGGAGACTGTGTTCTAAGAAACTACAAACTGCATAATTAGGTAGTTTCTCTTATGTTACAGAATGTTACTTTTCTTTATAACCGTTCTCTGTTAAAATATGTTCATTATAAGCAGAAGACAAGATTGCTTCGATTTTTAAAACTCAATTTAACACATTTCACTGAGTATTCATTGCTTCATTTAATATTGATTCTAACATTTTACAAAGATGCCTTGTTGGAAAATTCCATATGTGGGATGTGGAAATAAACTGTGTGTTACTCTTGGTGAATGAAGAACAGCTCAGCATGTTCATTACAGAAAATTCAAAAAATAACAAAAGAAATAAGAATAACCTGTTATCCCACCACTTGTAGAAGCCACTGCTATTAACATTTTGATATACATTCATCCTTCAGTATCTGTGGGTTCTGCATCCGTGGATTAAACCAACATCGGGTGGAAATTATATCAGAAAAAAGTTCACAAAGTTCCAAAAAGCCAGATTTGCTGAGTTCCAAGTATTATGTTGAACCCACATGAATGAAGTGATATGCAGACATTGTATTAGGCTTTATAAGTAACCTGGAGATGATTTAAAGTATACAGGAGGTTGTGCCTAAATTATATGCAAATGCTACATTTGCATATCTACAAATGATCATTTGTGGATTTTGGGATCCACAGGGTGTCCTGGAATCAATCCCCTATAGATACTAGGGACAACTATTATTCTTACCTCCTCGTTTTCTATGCATATATATTCTTTTGTTTTGTTATTAATGTAATTGAGCTTTTTGAAGAAGTAGCCTGGGTTAACAAGTTATTTTAACTCTTGGCACCCTAGTTTTCTCACTTATTAAATTTGGATAATATTTACCACTTGAGTTGTTATAAGGATCAAATAGGTTAATATTTGTAAAGTATATAGATTAGTGCCCATGATTTACAAGTGCTATATATAAGTATTAAATAAATTAGGCAAATAACCTGCTTTTAAAACTTAGATATGGTGAACATTTTCTCAAGTCATAAAATATTCTCTTTTTTTTTCTTACAAATGGGATCCCCCCTTCCCCACCCCCGTCCCCATCCAGGCACCATCATGGCTTTCTGCAGCCTTGAACTCCTGGGCTCATGTGATCTCTGCCTCAGCCTCCCAAGTAGCTAGGACTACAGGTGCCTGTCACCATGCCTGGCTAATTTTTGCATTTTTTTGTAGACATGGGGTCTCATTATGTTGCCCAGGCTGGTCTTGAACTCATGGCCTCAAGCGATCCTCCCGCCTTGGCCTCCAGAAGTGCTAGGATTACAGGTGTGAGGCACCATACCTGGCCAAAATATTCTCTGTAGCATAATTTTTAATAATGCCTTAGTTTTCCCATCATATGGATATGCCATGAGCTATTCCCTTTATTTTTGGTTTGATCTGTCCATTCTTTCATTGTTATAAATAAAGCTGATAAATATCCTTGTACTTGAGTATCCATACCCTCATTTCCTTAAATGGAAATGGATCCACCAGGAGTATACATGTTTTATAAGTTTTTGATACCTGCTGCCAAATTGCCCTCTAGAAGGGCTATACCAATTTATATTCTCAGGATAAATGTATTCAATAGTATATGAGTATTGATTTCTCTTTAAGTTCACTGATTCTGGGTTTTTTAAATCTTTGCCAATTTAGCAAGTAAAAAATTTTACCTTGTTTTAATGAACATTGCCTTGATTAAACTTCATTGTTTGCTCCTATAATTTTTTTCTTTGTTGACATCTCTTAATATTTTTTTTATCAGTTTTCTATTGGATATTTGACTTTCTCTGATTTGTAATGATAGATGAACCTTTTTTCTGCCTATTACAAATATTTTCCCGTTTCTTTTAACCTTTAATCCTGTTTATAGTGTTTTAGCACATAGACATTTCAATTTGTTGTTGTTGTTGTTGTTGTTTTGAGGCGGAGTCTTGCTCTGTTGTTGCCCAGGCTGGAGTGCAGTGGCGCCATCTCGGCTCACTGCAAGCTCCGCCTCCTGGGTTCACGCCATTCTCCTGCCTCAGCCTCCTGAGTAGCTGGGACTACAGGTGCCCACCACCACACCCGACTAATTTTTTTTGTATTTTTAGTAGAGACGGGGTTTCACCGTGTTAGCCAGGATGGTCTTAATCTCCTGACCTCGTGATCCGCCCGCCTCGGCCTCCCAAAGTGCTGGGATTACAGGTGTGAGCCACTGCGCCCGGCCGACATTTCAATTTTTAAAAAGCTTAATTTTGGGGATACGTAGTAGTTGTATATATTTATGGGGTGAGATGTTTTGATACAGGCATGCAATGTGTGATCATCACATCATGGAAAATGGGGTACCTATCCCTTCAAGCATTTGTCCTTGGTGTTACATACAATCCGATTATACTCTTTTAGTTGTTTTAAAATGTACAATTAAATTATTATAGACTATAGTCATCATGTTGTGCTATCAAATACTAGGTCTTATTCATTCTTTCTGACTTTTTTTTTTATGCCCATTAACTATCCCCACCTCCTCCTCATCCCTAACCCAACCCCACTACCCTTCCCAGCCTCTAGTAATCATTCTGCTACTCTCTATCTCCATGAGTTCAATTGTTTTGATTTTTAGGTATTACAGATAAATGAGAACATGCAATGTTTGTCTTTCTGTACCTGGCTTATTTCACTTAACATAATGATCTCCAGTTCCATCCATGTTGTTACTAATGACAGGATGTTGTTCTTTTTTATGGCTGAATAGTACCCCATTGTATTAAGTATCACATTTTCTCTAAAGATCCATCTGTTGACGGACACTTAGGTTGCTTCCAAATTTTGGCTATTGTGAACAATGCTGCAACAAACATGGAAGTGCAAAAGTCTCTTCACTGTACTGATTTCCTTTCTTTTAGGTTATACCCAGCAGCAGGATTGCTGGATCATATGGTAGCTCAATTTTTAGTTTTTTGAGGAACTTCTAAACTGTTCTCCATAATGGTTGTACTAACTTACATTCCCACCAACAGTGTGTGAAGGTTCTCTTTTCGCCACATCTTCGCCAGCATTTATTATTGCCTGTCTTTTGTATAAAAGCCATTTTAACTGGGATGAGATAATATCTCATTGTAGGTTTTTTTTTTACTGCTCCTTGTGGACCAGAGCTACCCCATAGGCAGTGTGCCCAGAGTAGCCTCATTTTAAGTTTGATTTGCATTTATCTGATGATCAGTGATGTTGAACACTTTTTCATATGTCTGTTTGCCATTCGTTTGTCTTCTTTTGAGAAATGTCTATTCAAATCTTTTACCCATTTTTAATCAGATTATTAGATTTTTTCCTGTAGAGTTGTTTGAGCTCCTTATATAATCTGGTTATTAATCCCTTGTTAGATGGGTAATTTGCAAATATCTTCTCTCATTCTGTGGGTTGTCTCTTCACTTTGATGATTATTTCCTTTGCTGTGCAGAAGCTTTTTACTTGATGTGATCTCATTTGCCCATTTTTTTCTCTGGTTGTCTGTGCTTGCAGGTTATTACTCAAGAAACTTTTACCCAGACCAATTTCCTGTAGAGTTTCCCCAATGTTTTCTTTTAGTGGTTTCATAGTTTAAGGTCTTAGATTTAAGTCTTTAATCCATTTTGATTTGATTTTTGTAAAATACAGCAAAAGATAGGAATCTAGTTTCGTTTTTCTGCATATGGATATCCAGTTTTCCCAGAAGAGACTACCTTTTCCCCAGTGTATGTTTTTGGCACCTTTGGTGAAAATGCTGTTTTGATTAACATAGCTCTGTCATATTTTTTTTTAAACTCTTTTTTTTTTTTTTTTTTTTTTTTTTTTTTTGAGACGGAGCATTGCTCTACTGTCCAGGCTGGAGTGCAGTGGCGCCATCTCAGCTCACTGCAATGTCCACCTCCTGGGTTCAAGCAATTCTCCTGCCTCAGCCTCCCGAGTAGCTGGGATTAGAGGCACGTGCCACCACACTCGCTGATTTTTGTATTTTTTAGTAGAGATGGGGTTTCACCATGTTGGCCAGGCTGATTTCAAACCCCTGACCTCAAGTGATCCACCCACCTCAGCCTCCTAAAGTGCTGGGATTACAGGCGTGAGCTACCACACCCGGCCGCTCTGTAGTATAATTTGAAGTCAGTGTAATGTGATTTCTCCAGTTTTGTTCTTTTTGCTTAGGACAGCTTTGGCTATTCTGGGTCTTTTGTGGTTCCATATATGTTTTAGGATTGGGTTGTTTTTTTTTTTTTTTTTCCATTTTTGTGAAGGAAGTGATTGGTATTTTGATAGGGATTGCACTGAATCTGTAGATCGCTTTGGGTAGTATGGACATTTTAACAATGTGGATTCTTCCAATCCATTAACTTGGAATATATTTCCCTTTTTTGGTGTCCTCTTCAATGTATTTCATCAATGTTGTATACTTTTTTCAATTTTTACATAGTAAGATCTATCAGCTTTTTTCTTTTTATGGCTTTTTACCTTTGACATTAATTTTATAAGTGATCCTTCATATTCTATGAATATCAATATATTCTATGATTATAAATACTTGTTTTGTATCTGAGATTATTATTTTTATATGTGTATGTATGTATTTATTTAGAAACAGAGTCTTGCTCTGTTCTTCAGGCTGGAGTGCAGTGGCAGGCCATGTCTCACTGCAGCCTCTATTTCCTGGGTTCAAGCAATCCTCCCACCTCAGCTTCCTGAGTAGTTGGGACTACAGGTGCCACCATGCCTGGCTAAATTTTCAAAAATTATTTTGTCGAGATGGGGATCTCACTATGCTGCCCAGCCTGGTCTCAAACTCTTGACCTCAAGTGATCCCCCTGCTTTGGCCTCCCATGGCATAACAGGTGTGAGTCACTGTGCCTGGTCCTGAGCATTATTAATCTATCTGGAATCATTGATGACTTGGGAAATCTAACTTTTTTTTTCTTTTGTTTTGTTTATCTTTTTTTACACTCCTCTCAACTTATGCCTTACGGTGTTTTTTTGTTTCCCAACAAAATCATCCTAGCATAATTTGTTGAGAGATTTTTACTTTCCTCAATGATTTGAAATGCCAGTTTACCTTATATACATTTTAGTCTGCTTGGGGGTTTTTCTACTTTCTTATGGTACTTTTGTGTCAGTTGCCATAGCATTCTAATGTTTGAGACATTCATTTAATGTCTGATAATGCCAGTGCCAGCCTTTCTGATTGTTTTGAGTTTTCAAAATTTTCTTGGATAAACTTTAACTGAAGCTTACAATTATATTGTGAAACTCTAAGAAGAACCCCATTGGGATTTTCATTCAGATTGCACTTAATTAAATAATAGTTAGTGTGCTAACAAGGTTTGAATTGCCGTCTTATAATGAACCATGTTTGTTTTTTACATTTGTTAAATGTATCATTCCCATCCTGGGGTTGGATGGATCTCAGGGGTTTTGTGGATACCATAATCCCAACCCAGTTTCATCTATTGATCGAAAGTTAAATTTCTAATCAAAAGGTTCTTGATTGAACCATTAGGAGGCTGTGTTCAAGCCTCAGCTCGGTAACATAAATCATGTGGGACCTTGGGAAAGTCATTGTAATCCTGTTTCCTAGACTTTAGAATAGTTTGATGAGTATTAAATAAGTGAAAGAGCAGTATGTGTGAGAATATCTCATAAACTAAAGTGAGATGGAGTAATAGTTTTAGTATGATGAATATTTTTACTTCAAAAAACATGCTGGAGTTTTTCCTTAGTCTTTCATATTTATTTTTTGAAAAATTGAAAAATCTTTGGCGTTTCTATGCCAGGTGCGGTGGCTCACATGTAATCCCAGCACTTTGGAAGGCTGAGGCAGGCAGATCCCTCAAGCCCAGGAGTTTGAGACCATCCGGGACAACATGGTGCAACCTCGTCTCTACTAAATATACAAAAATTAGCCAGGTGTGGTGGCGTGCGCCTGTAATTGGGAGGTTGAATTGCCTCAACCGAGGAGGCAGAGGTTGCAGTGAGCCAAGATTGTACCATTGTAATCCAGCCTGGGCTACAGAACGAGACTCTGTCTTAAAAAAAAATAAAAATGGCCGGGCGCGGTGGTTCAAGCCTGTAATCCCAGCACTTTGGGAGGCCGAGACGGGCGGATCACGAGGTCAGGAGATCGAGACCATCCTGGCTAACACGGTGAAACCCCGTCTCTACTAAAAATACAAAAACTAGCCGGGCGAGGTGGCGGCGCCTGTAGTCCCAGCTACTCGGGTGGCTGAGGCAGGAGAATGGCGTGAACCCGGGAGGCGGAGCTTGCAGTGAGCTGAGATCCGGCCACCGCACTCCAGCCTGGGCGACAGAGCAAGACTCCGTCTCAAAAATAAAATAAAATAAAATAAAATAAAATAAAATAAATAAAATAAAATAAAATAAAAAATATCTTTGGCATTTCTAGTCTCAGTGATACTAAGTGAAAATATATGAAACATGAACAATATGGTCAGAAGCCAGCCTGTAATCCCAGCACCTTGGAAAGTTTAGAGAGGAGAATTGCTTGAGACCAGGAGTTTGAGACTAGCCTGCCTGGCAACATAAGGACCCCATCTCTACAAAAAAATATTTTGAGATGGAGTATTGCTCTGTCACCCAGGCTGGAGCAGTGGCGCGATCTCGGCTCGCTGCAAGCTCCGCCTCCCAGGTTCATGCCATTCTCCTGCCTCAGCCTCCCGAGTAGCTGGGACTACAGGCGCCCACCACCATGCCTGGCTAATTTTTTTTGTATTTTTAGTAGAGATGGGGTTCCACTGTGTTAGCCAGGATGGTCTCGATCTCCTGACCTCGTGATCCATCCGCCCCAGCCTCCCAAAGTGCTGCGATTACAAGCATGAGCCACCGCACCCAGCCTACAAAAAATTTTAAAATTAGCCAAGTGTGGTGGTGTGTACCTGTAGTCCTAGCTGCTTGGGAGGCTGAGGCAGGAGGATCACTTGAGCCCAGGAGTTTGAGGCTGCAATGAGCTGTGATGACACCACTTCAGTCTTTGATTCCTTAGCTTGATCATGTATGTTATCCAGGAAGAACGAGTCAAAGCAGTATTGTATATTTCAAAGTAGCTAAAAGAGAGGACATGAATTGCTTCCAACACAGAAATAACAAATACAGTGATGGAGATACCTCAGGGACCTGACTTAATCAGCACACATTCTGTGCCTGTAACAAAATGTCAAATGTACCCCCACAAATACATAAAATGTTGTGTATCAATTAAGGAAAAAACCTGTCTGCATTGTTGTTGGCTATTATTTGGTGATGTTTTATTTCTGGCAATTTTCTAAAAGAGAACCTTAAACTTGCTTATCTTTGTTATTAATACAAAACACTCTTTAGGAGTGTTTTCATTTGCAATGGTTTTTTAAAAAATGTATTTTATGTTGTCTGTATGTTTTTATTTGTTAAATTTCCTTTTAGGCTATTTTAGTTTTTCTTCACAAATAAATCCCTCTGTTTTCCACTTTGAGTGGCTCACATCCTCAAACTGAGGGACTGTGTAAGTGAAGCAGCATGCTTTTAAAGAAGGAGAAAATCTCCCTCTCCTGTTCTTAGACACACTTTTTCTTCTTATACAACTCAAAATAGGATTAACCATTTATGGGATTTGTTTCTGTTGGAGTTGTGTTCCAAGTTTAAGCTTCATTCCCAAAAGTTAAAATAATTTCTTTTTTTCAATAGGGGAGATTACAGTAATTATGATTTAATATCTTTGTTTTCCATTTATTTTGATATAACTTCAATATATTTGAGTACTGAGTTTTCCCCAATGTAATATGTTTTCACTGTAAATTGTCTTCTCTTTTGTATTTGTAATCTTTTTCCTTTCTCCTAGTCTCCTTATTTGCAGTCGCACTGACTTTATCAAGTATATATAATTTTATATTTTGTCCTTTAATAACTGGGATATAAAATTAAAGTGAGTCTAATGCCAACTATAACACAGTTTTCTAAACAATGCAGTTAGTATGTTGGCTTATTTGCTTATTTATTTATTTTGAGATAGAGTCTCACTCTGCAGCACAGGCTGGAGTGCAGTGGCAAGATCTCAGCTCACTGCAACCTCCGCCTCCCCAGCTCAAGCAATTCTCATGCCTCAGTCTCCCGAGTAGCTGGGATTACAGGTGCGTGCCACCACCCCTTGGCTGATTTTTGTATTTTTAGTAGAGATGGGGTTTTGCCCATGTTGGCCAGGCTGGTCTCGAACTTCTGGCCTCCAGTGATCCGCCCGCCTCAGCCTCCCAAAGTGCTGGGATTACAGGCCTGAGCCACTGCACCTGGCCAGATTTTTAAAAATAACTTAAAAGTCAGTATCTCTGGCCAGGCGCAGTGACTCACGCCTTAATCTCAGCACTTTGGGAGGCCGAGGCGGGTGAATCACTGGAGGCCAGGAGTTCAAGACCAGCCTGAACAACATGGTGAAACCTCATCTCTACTAAAAATAAAAAAAATTAGCCCAGCATGGTGGCATGCGCCTGTAATCCCAGCTACTGGGGAGGCTGAGGCAGGAGAATCACCTGAGCCAGGAGGTGGAGGTTGCAGTGAGCCAAGATATCGCCACTGCACTCCAGCCTGCGCCACAGAGCAAGACTGTCTAAAAAAAAAAAAAAAAAAAAAAAAAAAGCCGGGCGCGGTGACTCAAGCCTGTAATCCCAGCACTTTGGGAGGCCGAGACGGGAGGATCACGAGGTCAGGAGATCGAGATCATCCTGGCTAATACGGTGAAACCCCGTCTCTACTAAAAATACAAAAACTAGCCGGGCGAGGTGGCGGGCGCCTGTAGTCCCAGCTACTCGGGAGGCTGAGGCAGGAGAATGGCGTAAACCCAGGAGGCGGAGCTTGCAGTGAGCTGAGATCTGGCCACTGCACTCCAGTCTGGGCGACAGAGCCAGACTCCGCCTCAAAAAAAAAAAAAAAAAAAAAAAAAAAGACCCAGCTAAGAGTCTGTTTTGCAAGTAAAACTCTCTGGTGTGGCAGTCTGAAAGACAGGATTTATTTACCCCTTATTTAATAATAAAATAGCAAGGGTTATATTTGCCTAGCAGACTACAAACATTTCCCTTTTTCTTATAATTCTTTATAAACTGCTATAATGGGTATAGTTAATTATTTATTAATTCCCTGATTCTTGCATGTAGCCTTGCCGGGATAAATATTTTCAGATTTTGTGTATTGTGATAAAAATTATTTTTTACTTTTTTGGAGCATTTTCCATTTCTCCATGAGCTCTTCAGTTCCTCACTTAAGTAACAGAAGAGGCATAAGCTTGGGACTATGGTTCCTTAAATATCATTTTAACCTTCAGGAGTCTTGACAGCAATTTTTTGAATAAAATTTTTCTTTAGTTAAGCTGACTCAACGTGGTAAAAGTTAAATATTTCTGCTATGCCATAAGCTCACATAAAGCCCCTTGATAAGTGACAGCCTTGACTTTAACAGCTAATCCCTCTGAGTGGTTAGTGGAGCCTGGCTCACCACCATCGTCTCACAAGGGCTTCAGCGCTCATGTGCTCATATGAATGGTTACAGTGTATTGGCCCAGGTCACTTTCACTAATCCCCAGCTTCCTTTAAAGGATGTAAGACAGACACTGACCTAGCTTGTACAGCTTTCTGCATTCTTCATTGTATAAGCTGATCATGAAACAATTATCTTTTGATATAAATATAGCAACTGTAATCATATTTTATCTGTATTCAGACTGGTTTTTAGCCAATTACCTATCTGTATCTATCAATTACTGCTAGCAAATATTCTTAGGTTTACATAGCAGCAAAAATGTTTCTCATTAGCTTTAGTTTTAGTTATTCTACTGAAACATCCTCCTCTTGTCCTTTTCTCTGCAGCTAGATAATCACCTTTTTCCCCCACCCCTGGGCTGCAGTTCTGTGACTGGCCTCTCATTTTTTTCCCCCCCCATAGGGTCGTTTCTGTCTTGTGAGCTCCAGGTCTTAGAGGCTGGGACAAATTCTCTCTTCCCTTCTTTCCCATGTAAACCCCTCAGCTTAGCTTCCTGCTTGATCGAACTCTGTCCCACAAACTTTGATTCCTCCTTTCCCTGTCATTAGCAGCAGCATCGCTGGTCTCCTCCATTTCAACTCCAGGTATCCAGCTTTTAGGTCTGATTTCTGGAACATATCCTCTTAAATTAAATTGTTAAGCACTTACGACTGAAATATTTGTGAATTGGGGGTCGATTTAACTTTTTTTTTAAGATAGGGTCTCACTATGTTGCCCAGGCTGGTCCTGAACTTCTGGCCTCAAGTGATCCTCCCACCTCATCTTCCCAAAGTTCTGGGATTATAGACATGAGCCACTGTGCCTGGCCCTGATTTAATCTTTTAATATAACAAGTTGCATATTCTCCAGTGTTTACACTGACATGCTTGAATTTACAATGCATCAGAGACTCTTCTCAGCAGGAACCTCATGGGTTTTTTTTTTTTTTTTTTTTTTTTTTTTTTTTTTTTTTTTTTTTTGAGACGGAGTCTTGCTCTGTCACCCGGGCTGGAGTGCGGTGGCCGGATCTCAGCTCACTGCAAGCTCCACCTCCCGGGTTTACGCCATTCTCCTGCCTCAGCCTCCCGAGTAGCTGGGACTACAGGCGCCCGCCACCTCGCCCAGCTAGTTTTTTGTATTTTTAGTAGAGACGGGGTTTCACCGTGTTAGCCAGGATGGTCTCGATCTCCTGACCTCGTGATCCGCCCGTCTCAGCCTCCCAAAGTGCTGGGATTACAGGCTTGAGCCACCGCGCCCGGCTGACCTCATGGGTTTTAAACTAGACCTTCATGAGCCAGAGTAACCTGAGCATACTGAAAATCCAGAATTGGCCTCTAGCACCTAATAGTAATACTGTATTTTTATCAATTCTAAAATATATTTGCACATCTAAACTTAGGATACATATTATAATCAGTAGTGTGCCATAATATATTTGGTAGCATCTTTCTTTCTTAGAGGTAGATAAAATAATGGCATGTCTGAAAATGGATAGTGTCAGATTTGATAAGATACAGTAATGGGCCGGGCATGGTGGCTCATACCTATAATCCCAGCACTTTGGGAGGCTGAAGCAGGAAGATCCCTTGAGCTCAGAAGTTTGAGATCAGCCTGGGCAGCATAGTGAGATCCTATCTCTACAAAAATGTTCTAAAAGTTAGCCAGGCATGGTGGCATGCTCTTATAGTGTCAGCTGCGTAGGAGGCTGAGGTAGGAGTATCACATGAGCCCAGGAGTTCAAGGCTGCAATGAGCTATAATAGTGCTACTGCATTCCAGCATGGGTGACAGAGTGAGACCCTGCCTCCAAAAAAAGAAAGAAAGAAAATGAAGGAAAAAAATACAGTAATGAGAACAGTAGCTGACATTTGTTGAGTATCTGCCATACACAAGAATTTTTCTATGTGCTTTATGTATATTATCTCCTTTTGTCTTTATACCATGCCTGAGGAGTAGGGATGTTCAGATGGAAAAAAACTAAGGCTTAGAAGAATTCAGCTAGTAAGTGTTGGAGCTGAGGCTTGAACCCAAGCAACAACAACAAAAAATACCTTTTTAACCCTCCTTCCATTGTGCTGTACTGCCTCTTCATAACTGTTTGGATTTTTTCCCCTCTTCAAGGCATCGTTGGCTTCACAGTATGACTGATGATCCTCCAACAACAAAACCACTTACTGCTCGTAAATTCATTTGGACAAACCATAAATTCAACGTGAGTGGCACCCCAGAACAATATGTACCTTATTCCACCACTAGAAAGAAGATTCAGGAGTGGATCCCACCTTCAACACCTTACAAGTAAAGACAATGAAGAACAGTTGAAACATGCAAAATATGGAGCTTTTCATGTAATTACTCTTTTACTATTTACCATTCACTAGATTAAAATTGTGTGATTAAACAATGTCTTTCGTGCCTTTTTGCCCTTCACTTTGTTGTTTTCCACCTGCAAAATAGATGCTTCCAAACATGGTGATTGAAGTAGACTTGTATTGGGGTAGCTGCCTGGTTTACAGTTCCCTTTTCTGGAAACAGCCTCTGTGGTCCTGTTTGTGCTTTGGGACCCTACCTTACTACCATAGCTCATTATATGGGAAGACCTAAGCCAAGCCACATTTTCTCATGGGAACTTGGAACTTGAATGGAGAGACACAAAGGCTGAAAGTCATCAGAACTGGGTGACTTATATTGAAGCTCTCTAAGGAGATTATCAGAGATACCCTATTTCCTGAGTCTGCTTCTTTAATGGTTCATTTTAAACTGTAAACTATCCTAGACTCTATTCCAATATATTCTTAGTTCTTTAAGCTAACTAGGGTCACAGATTCTTTTTATTGCTTACCAATAAAAAAGTCTTTAATATTCAGATTGGTACCAGAGGTAGGCAGAAGACCTTCAAGGAAACGCGGGATCTTTGGAATTGGTTGTTGTGTCTGGGTAGGGTGAAAGGCCCACATCTCTGTATTCCAGATGCAAAGCTCGCAGCTCCAGTGATCAAGGAGCCTTTAGTCACCAGGATCCACGAGCCCCCTGAGGATAAGGCCCCTGGAGACTGGTAGCAGCCACCATGGAACAATTTAATAGCGATGGAAAAAAATGCTAGGATTATGGAGTCAGGCGGTTGTTTCCAAGGGCATTGAATGACTTAAGAGAGAATAAACCTTGATTCTCAAATCTCAACTCAAGGCATCGAGTGTGTGAAAGGAAAATAAATCTTGGGACCCCAAAATCACTAAGCCAAGGGAAAAGTAAAGCTGGGAACTATGTCAGGCAAACCTGACCCCCATTTTATCCCTAAATAAGATATTAATAGCTACAAAGATAAATAGCTACGTATCTCCCTCCTTGAAATTCCTTGTGGACAAAGGACAGACAGAACTCAGTCATCTCTGAGGCTCACCGGAGATAAATGCGTATCTGATTGCTTCCTCTGCCCTATTGTTTATGTAAAAATCCAGATTCACTGAGCCAGACTAAGCTGTGTATTCAGTGGAAGGCTGCTTAAGAACTCAAAAGAATGCAACCTTTTGTCTCTTGTCTACTTATGACCTGGAAGCCCCTACCTCAGGTTGTCCCGTCTCACTGGATGGAACCAGTGTGCATGTTACACCTACTGATTGGTATCTCACGTCTCCCTAAAGTGTCTAAAAGCAAGCTGTACCGCAACCACTTGGGCACATGTCGTCAAGACCCCCTGAAGCTGTGTCACAGGCACAGCCTTAACCTCAGCAAAATAAACTTTCTAAATTGATTGAGACTTGTCTCAGATACCTTTTGGTTTATAAGTGAAATGCAGGGTAATTGTATGACTTCACTTACCTCCTTGGTTTCCTATATGAAAATGAAGGGATAGAGTGGGACCCTGGCTGTTGGTATAGGAACATCTAGAAAGAACTAGAACAATGGTCTTCGCCCTTGGCTGCATATTAGCTTTTTTATAATCCAGAAGCCCAGGCAATCAGACCGGCATCTCTGAGGGTAGGATCCAGGCATCAGTAATTTTTAAAACTCCCCGCACCACCTTGTGGTTCAATTTGCAGCCAATGTTTTGAACAACTGTGCTAAAGAAACCAACACGCAAAAACCAGTTCTTTTGAAACTCTTCCTCTGTCGTAAGAAACTAGTCTACTGCAGCCCTATCCCCTGAGTATCCCTTAGCTGGATCAGGTTGAATTCAGTGCCTTCAAGAGATACTGTATTCAGTGTGTTGTTTTGGCTTTTTTAGCCCTGGATTTTTGAGACAGCATATAACATACAGGTGTTTTGCACGTATTTATTTGCCTGATGACCTGAAAAGCTGGCAGAGCAAAACTAGTCCCTGTAGGTGGCCCAGTCTGCAGTCCAAGCAGCTCTGCTGCTCAGCCCTCTCAAAGTGTCTGGCTGATTAGGAGACTTACCAACATCAGAGACAAATTTCTCCAGGAGAATCACAATGGAAGCCCACAGGACTTTGGAGCAAGGTCATACCCCCTTCTGGAAGATTACTATTTTCCTTTTGAGAAACGGTTCTAATTTGCTACTGGGGATGTTGGAGACTATGGGGACACCAGGTGCTATTTATTCCACCTACTCATAAAGTTGACCATTTCTAGCAGCACTCCATCACCCAGCAGGTGGGACCAGACAGGTCACGAAGACACATTTTCTTTGTATGAACAGATTTCTCCTGACTCTGTGCCTTTACTCTATTCCCACACCTTGCCCCTACCAATCTGTCCCTTTACCTTTGTGGAGCGTTATTGTCCAGTTAACTGAGAATGAAAAAAGCCAAACCCGGTTTACAGATACTGTGAACAACAGGCACCATCAGCTAGAAATGTACTGTGTATATTTGGGGTGGTCTTGAAGGACAGTTGAGGGCGAATCTCAATTTGTAGGCAAAATTCCAAGCACTGCCTTTTATCACGTACTTTGACTTCAGGGAAACATGATCTGAGGTGAGGATCTATAACCGTAACCAGTCACTCGCTAGATAGTCAGAGATTGAAAAAAACAACATGGAAGATTTGTGCAAAAGTTTTGGGAAGAGCTTGGCAAATGAACCTTGAGGCTTGGATCTGTAACCCAAAAAGATTTAGAACAAAGTAGCCAAATAATTACTGAGATCACCTTCTGAGAACAAATCTTTGTCTCAGTACCTGCTTCTCGAAGATCCCAACAGAAAACACACATCTAAGCCCAGTAACATCATTGCATCAAGTTCATTTCATTGGACTTCTTCCATATTGGAGGGAGAGATGCTTTGTTTTTGTGGGAATAGGCACTGATTCTGAATTTGGGTCTGTTTTCCCTGCCTGTCATGCCTTGGCCAACATCAACATTCATGGGATTAGAATGCTTTCTGCCTTGTCATATGTAGGACAGTGTCCATGGCGGAGAAACTCACTTCACAGAAAAGAAGAGGCGCGGTGACTCACGCCTGTAATCCCGGCACTTTTTGGGGCCAAGGCAGGCGGATCACCTGAAGTCAGGAGCTCGAGACCAGCCTGACCAATATGATGAAACCCTGGCTCTACTAAAAATACAAAAATTAGGCGTGGTGGCATGTGCCTGTAATCCCAGCTACTTGGGAGGCTGAGACAGGAGAATCGCTTGAATCCGGGAGGCGGAGGTTGCAGTGAGCCAAGATTGTGCCATTGTACTCCAGCCTGGGCAACAAGAGTGAAACTCCCATCTCAAAAAAAAAAAAAAGGCAATGGAACTGTCTGTGGGAGTCCCTGCTTGTGCTTATGATGTGCCTTGTCGACCTACCTCTGATATCACCTCTTGTTTCTCCCTCCATCACCCACTATATGTCAGCCTCTGTCTAATCTTCAAAGACTGGATTCATTCTTGTCTTGGGTCTTTGCACTTGCTCTTCTTTCTGCCTAGAATATTAACATCTTTGTGTTGTTCCTTTTTTGGGTATCATTCATATCTTACTTTACAAGTATCACCTCCTCAACAGAATGTTCTGTGTCATCTAATCTACAGTAGCTTCCTCAGGAACTTCCTATTACTGTTTATTTATATGAACTTCCTTGTTTTATTTTATTCATAGTAGTTATTGTTACTTTTTGGGAAAAGGTCTGAACAAAAGTATTCCAGTAAAGAATCTGTGTGTTGAGCTTTTACTGAACACCCACTGTCCACCTACAAAGGCACTCTACATGTAGACATAATGAAGCAAAACTGTATTGATTAGATTTAGGGCTGGGCACGGTGGCTAACGCCTATAATCCCAGCACTTTGGGAGGCTGAGGCAGGCAGATCACCTGAGGTCAGGAGTTCGAGATCAGCCTGGCCAACATGGTGAAAAACGGTCTCTACTGAAAATACAAAAATTAGCCATGTGTGGCAGCACAGGCCTATAGTTCCAGCTACCGAGGAGGCTAAGGTAGGAGAATCGCCTGAATCTGGGAGGTGGAGGCTGCAGTGAGCTGAGATCACGCCACTGCACTCTAGCCTGGGCCACAGAGTGACACTCTGTCTCAAAAATAATAATAATAATAATTTTTGTTGGAGGTGAAACAGTGACTGAAATTAAACAGCAGCAGCCCAGAACAGTAAATTCTGAAGTTTCGGAAAGTAAGAGTTCTTGTGGAAAATAATACCTAAACGGGCAAATAGGAAATTTCTAAAGTTTCATTGACCAATTTTTACAGGAAAAAAAGTACACTAATAACCATGATGTCATGCTGTGTTTCCAGAAAATTGGTGATCATTTCAAGGGTTTGCAATCACTTATGTGATCAGCTTGCAAAGACCCCTTGGTCTATATCCCTGCTGTAAGTCATCCTTCTATGAATGGAAAAGTCCTGTTCCTAACATTCTTCTCAAAGTGAAGTCATACCCTGGTGCCAGGTGCTCATAGTATGAAATGCGGTCACATCCTAAGAGCATAAGAGTAATGGAGCCATATTTATCAGCCCTGGCTCCAGGAAGGTAATGTCTGTGTATGTTTTTTGTTTTTTAGACCGAATCTCACTCTGTTGCCCAGACTGGAGTGCAGTGGCGCAGTCTTGGCTCACTGCAATCTCCGTCTCCTGGGTTCAAGCGATTATCCTGCCTCAGCCTCCCGAGTTGCTGGGATTACAGATGCATGCCACCATGCCTGGCTCATTTTTGTATTTTTAGTAAAGATGGGGTTTCACCATGTTGGCCAGGCTGGTCTCCAACTCCTGACCTCAAGTGATCACCCGCCCCAGCCTCTCCAAGTGCTGGGTTTACAGGCGTGAGCCACCGTGCCCGGCCAGAAAAGTTTTTTTCCAGGCCGATGTCTGGTGTTTAAGAACCTGGTTCTACCTGTGCCTGAAGTACATTTTATTTCCACTCTTTAATGATATGAACCAGTAAATTTCCCTATTTTCTTATAGCTTGACTTCGAATCTGTATTGACTTACGCTGCTTCCACTTGCAGCTGAATGTCCTCGCTGATACAGCATCCTTATGACTTTATTACTTCTCCTCTAGTAATACAATTTGTTACTGCTGTGTACTATCTTCCTTTCTTTCTTCATTTTCCTTTCCTTTCCCTTTTCCCCTTTCCTTTCCTTTCTTTTTTTTCCCCCTCCCCCGTCCTCCTTTCCTCTCCTCTCCGTTTTTTTTTTTTTTTTTTTTTTTTTTTTTTTTTTTTTTTTTTTTTCCCAGAGACAGGTTCTCACTCTGTTGCCAGGGCTGGAGTGCAGTGGTGCAATCACAATTCTCTGCAGCCTCAACCTCCTGGGCAGCCTTCCAGGCATACACCACCATGCCCAGCTAGTTCTCTTGCTATGTTGCCCAAGTTTGCTTGCTTTGCTTTGCTTTGCCTCTCTCTCTCTCACTTTCTTTCTTTCTTTCTTTCTTTTTTTTTTTTTTGACAGTCTCACTCTGTCGCCCAGGCTGGAGGGCAGTGGTGTGATCCCAGCTCATTGCAACCTCCACCTCCCGGTTCAAGTGATTCTCCTGCCTCAGCCTCCCGAGTAGCTGGGATTACAGACACTCGTCACCACGCCCAGCTAATTTTGTATTTTTATAGAGATGGGGTTTTGCCATGTTGGCCAGGTGGGTCTTGAACTCCTGACTTCAGGTGATCCACCTGCCTCGGCCTCTCAAAGTGCTAAGATTACAGGCGTGAGCCACTGCGCCTGGCCAGCCATCTTTCTTATTAGATGTAGGCCTGATTATGAATCTTGTGATTCGTAACTCTAGGCGTATTATGAACCAGTAGTGTTTGCTAGGATTTATTACTATAAGCTAATAAATAGCTTTATTTAAAAACTTTGTGGCCGGGCGCGGTGGCTCAAGCCTGTAATCCCAGCACTTTGGGAGGCCGAGACGGGCGGATCACGAGGTCAGGAGATCGAGACCATCCTGGCTAACACTGTGAAACCCCGTCTCTACTAAAAAATACAAAAAACTAGCCGGGCGAGGTGGCGGGCGCCTGTAGTCCCAGCTACTCGGGAGGCTGAGGCAGGAGAATGGCATGAACCCGGGAGGCGGAGCTTGCAGTGAGCTGAGATCCGGCCACTGCACTCCAGCCCGAGCGACAGAGCGAGACTCCGTCTCAAAAAAAAAAAAAAAACTTTGTGTTGAAATGGATGCATATATTCCACAAAACCTCTGCATGTGCATTGGAGGATATATCCTGGCCTTTAAAATTTCTGTAAGTGATGGCTCTACCTGATTCCAGTTACAAAGAAGTCAGATTTACAGATTTGCCTGCATGCAGCCTGGACTTGGAACTTTGAGCCACAATAAAATTGCTAAAAAAAAAAAAAAAAATTGGCAGTCATCTTTATGTCACTAAATAAGGGTAAGCATCAGCCTCACAATTTTAGGTGCTTTATGATATTCTTTTCAAAGCAATACAAAGGGGATGGAAAAATTACATGCAAGAAAACCTGGATCCTAATGTGAAATTTAAATATTAACTTACATGAAAAACTATTTTCTCATTTTTGAAAAGCTATCTCTTTGCAGGTAGGATTAATAAATTTGTAATGTTAAGAATTTCATCAAAGGCAACGCAAATCACTAGAACCATTACTTCCAACTTGAACTAAGTGAAAAAACAAAAAAATTACTTGTGGAAGAAGTAGCCATATAAAAGGCTGTTGCATTTGGAGGCAGCTTGCCCTACAGGCTGACCTGAACTTCTCAGTTTGAGAATTGTGATAGCCATTAATATTTGTCACACAGCTGTGCTTGTCTCATCTCCCTTACGGTCTCCATACACCCAGCCCCCACAACCCTAAATTAAAACCTTTGACTAATTTTCCACTGGTGAAGAACTAAGATTTCACTCTCACATTTTCTCTTGTGGTCACTTAAAGCAAAGTTTCTCCCCTACGTTTGACTGAGTAATGGCTGCCTTGCCCTCATTTCTTGTTTGTCTGTGTTTGCTATTGAGTTTGATGTTGAGATTTCTTTTAGGATCTTAGAACTGGCACTTACCGTACACACCGCAAGTGTATCTACTCTATTTTTGGAGTACATTTAAAAATCTAGTAAGTTAACTTGTTTGTCCAGCTGTATGGCACATTTACATAATTTATGATTCAATAATTATTTTAGACGAGGTTGGGCACGTTCAGGGTGGTATGGCTGTGGACTTAATAATTATTTTAGAACACTCAGTTGTTAGAGTTCTATTTGATTAACAAACATCCTGAACAGATGTGTTCTTCTCTCCAGCACTGTTGAGGCAGGGAAGCAGTGTGACAGATTGGAAAGAGATTCGACTCTAGATCTGGACTGATCTAGGACCATCCCAGAGCTTAGCCACGTAGCATTGGGCAACTGTCACCTCCTAAGAGGAACTCAGTTTCCTCATCTGTAACATGGGATGATTAAATCTTCCTTAGACTTGTTAGGTAAAGCATCTGACATATGGTAGACGTTAGTATTATTATCATCATTATCTTAATGATCTTGGTGGAACCATAAGCAAAGATCCAAAATTTTAACAATTTTATTTATTTTTCTGAGATGGAGTCTCACTCTGTCACCCAGGCTGGAGTCCAGAAGGGTGATCTCGGCTCACTGCAGCCTCCCCGTCCCTGGCTTAAGTGATCCTCCCACCTCAGCCTTCTGAGTAGCTGGGACCACAGGTATGCACCACCATGCCTGGCTAATTTTTGTATTTTTAGTAGAGATGGGTTTCACCATCTTGCCCAGGCTGATCTTGAACTCCTAAGTTCGAGCGATCCACCTGCCTCGGCCTCCCAAAGTGCTAGGATTACAGGTGTGAGCCACTGCACCTGGCGTTAACAACAATATTAAATAATGATAATTTAGTTTACGGATTTACAGTTCCTGAAAGCATGATTAATTTTAGGCCTTTTTATTATTCTTTATATTAAGTAAATAGAATCATATAAATGCTAATTCATTCAACTAAATTTTACATTATACGTTAATATGGATCACTATATAAGAATGACTTAGAGACTTTTTTAAAGTTATTTTATGCAATATTCCTGTGAGTTTTACTAGAAACTCAATTTTAAATTATTTACTTAAACCACTTAGTGGTTATATTTGAAGACAAAATTAAATATATAGCTATAATATTAACTTTTATCTTTATAGTACCCTTCTCTTATTTACAGGAAAATGAAATTTGATATTTTCAGAGATGTACAGCTAACATTCCACCTCCTATGACAGATAATTACAAATGATTTAGAAAGATCAAATCCACTGTACATTCCAGACAGCTCTGGATTCTGTAATGTTTTACCTTTGCCAAGACAACTTAGACAAGCTAATGATAGTGGCAGGTTATAAAATTCACTCTCATCACAGATTCAATAAATGTGCCGGGCATTTGGTATTTGTCTGCTCAGCATCAGTTTCTTCCCTTTTGAAAACAGCATCCCCCTTCTTTGGAAAACTTCTCCTTCCCATTCTAGCCCTGCTAACTACAGCACACTGCCTCCTGCCTTCTGACACCATCCTCCTGGCCCTAATAAGTAGCCCTGGAATAGACATATGTGCGGTCCACACCAGGCTAATCAAATTCTTCCCTAGGCTGGCTGGCTTTTTCTTTCTTCCTTTCTCTCTCTCTCTTTCTCTCTCTCTCTTTCTCTCTCCCTTTCTTTTTTTTTTTTTTTTTGACGGAATCTTCGTCCATCACCCAGACTGAAGTGCAGTGGCGCAATCTCAGCTCACTGCAACCTCCGCCTCCCAGATTCAAGTGATTCTCCTGTCTCAGCCTCCCGAGTAGCTGGGATTACAGACATGTGCCAATACACCCGGCTAATTTTTGTGTTTTTTAGTAGAGATGGAGTTTCACCGTGTTGCCCAGGCTGCTTTCACCAGCCTTTAGTAGAGATGGGGTTTCACCGTGTTGCCCAGACTGGTCTTGAACTCCTGACCTCAGGTGATCTGCCCGCCTCAACCTCCCGAAGTGCTGAGATTACGGGTGTGAGCCACTATGCCCAGCCTCCCTAGGAAGGAGAGAGAGAGAGAGACTTCCTTTGATTCTATGACTTACTCTCTCCCCTTGAATTTGCTCAATTCCAGCTGAATTTCTCTCATTGGCAGCAAAAACAACCCTGACAAATGCAGTAGGATATTAGTATTCTTCAGTTGGTACTTGGCTAAAAATCAATGCTTTCTAAATTTATGAGGAGGCTAATGGATGAGAGTCATTTCCATTCTTGTGAGATATGATTATTAATGTCTTATTTAATACCATGTGGCTTTATTGAGGTAAATGTCATTCATAATTAGATTAAAGGGATTTATTTGACAACCTTCTATGACCTTTGGTTATCTACAAATTAAGTGGTTTTCTCTGGCTAAGGCCATCCTCCAAAGCTGGGCTTTGACTGAACATTTTGATTTGGGGTCATTTTTATGAGGCTTCCTTTAACCCACCTCACCCTTTTGCTCTTGCCTCATCTTTACAACATCCTAACAGCAAGATTAGTTTACAATGGCCAGTTTGGGCCTGACAGTCAGTACCTAGGTCATGTGACTTCTCACCACGTTTCAGTGGATGTTTTGCTTCTTCTACTCATGGAACTTGTATCACTTGTTGTTGATTTCTTTTCGGCTGTTGCTAGGATACACCATCAGCATCCATTCACCCTTTAGAATTACAGCCAACTCAAGCTCTTCCTGACTTCTCAGTATTGTACAAGCAGAGGCAGTATCAGAAAATTCCCATTCAGTTTTGCCAAGAGTCTCTAGAAGTGGTTGGGGACAGAAGGAGGGTAGGCATTAACTATACAAATCAAATGTCACTTGGGGTCTTCTTGCTCCTTAAATCTAGATAAAATTGACTCAGAAAGCCCCTCTCCCCTTCACAGTTGAAGAAAGTCCAACAATCTATCCAAAGCTCAGGGAGGGGTAGAGCTTATGTTCTTACAGATTAACTTTTGGCTCCTGATTCCCATTTCTTTCTTTTTTTTTTTTTTTTCTTTTTTTTGAGATGGAGTCTCACTCTGTCCCCCAGGCTGGAGTGCAGTGGCGTGATCTCGATTCACTGCAACCTCCGCCTCCCAGGTTCAAGCAATTCTCCTGCCTCAGCCACCCAGGTAGACGGGATTATAGGCTCATGCCACCAGGCCCAGATAATTTTTGTATTTTTAGTAGAGACGGGGGTTTCACCATGTTGGCCAGGCTGGTCTCAAACTCCTGACCTCAAGTGATTTTGCTTTGTGGTTACAGTTTATTATTATTATTATTATTTTTTTTTTTTTTTTTGAGACGGAGTCTCGCTCTGTCGCCCAGGCTGGAGTGCAATGGCCGGATCTCAGCTCACTGCAAACTCCGCCCCCCGGGTTTACACCATTCTCCTGCCTCAGCCTCCCAAGTAGTTGGGACTACAGGCGCCCGCCACCTTGCCCGGCTAGTTTTTTTTTTTTTTTGTATTTTTTAGTAGAGACGGGGTTTCACCGTATTAGCCAGGATGGTCTCGATCTCCTGACCTCGTGATCCGCCCGTCTCGGCCTCCCAAAGTGCTGGGATTACAGGCTTGAGCCACCGCGCCCGGCCGTGGTTACAGTTTATAATGACCCAGGTAATCAAAGAGTGGGGATGGGGTCACTTTATCTTACACTTGTGGGGCTGTGTTCCAGGCTCTGTGCTAACAACTTTTTGTGTATTATCACATTTAATTCTTAACAGCCAACCTGTGAGGAGGGTGCTGTTATTGTTCATTTTACAAAAGAGCAAACAGAAGCATAGAAAGATAAATGGCTGTTCCCAGGGACATTTAGCTGGTTGATCTGGAATTGAAGCTCCGGTGCATTCTAGCAACTGCTAGAAAGAAACCCAAGCCATGTGATTCAGACATGGGGAATCTCATGAGCCACATGCAGCCCTGGACTGCCCACCTCTGGACTTCTTTCAGGTGGGAGAGAAAGAAGTCTCTCCCTTAGGCCATATTATGTCTCTGAAATAGAAGCAGCTGGGCCAGGCGCAGTGGCTCACAGCTGTAATCCCAACACTTTGGGTGACTAAGGTGGGCAGATAACTTGAGGTCAGGAGTTTGAGACCAGCCTGGCCAACGTGGCGAAAACCTGTCTCTACTAAAAATACAAAAATTAGCCGGCCGGGCGCGGTGGCTCAAGCCTGTAATCCCAGCACTTTGGGAGGCCGAGACGGGTGGATCACGAGGTCAGGAGATCGAGATCATCCTGGCTAACACGGTGAAACCCCGTCTCTACTAAAAATACAAAAAACTAGCCGGGCGAGGTGGCGGGCGCCTGTAGTCCCAGCTACTCGGGAGGCTGAGGCAGGAGAATGGCGTAAACCTGGGAGGCGGAGCTTGCAGTGAGCTGAGAACTAGCCACTGCACTCCAGCCCGGGCGACAGAGCGAGACTCCGTCTCAAAAAAAAAAAAAAAAAAAAAAAAAAATTAGCCAGGCGTGGTGGTGTGTGCCTGTAATCCCAGCTACTCAGGAGGCTGAAGCAGAAGAATTGCTTGAACCTTGGAGGCAGAGATTGCAGTGAGCCAAGATCATGCCACCGCACTCCAGCCTGGGTAACAGAGCGAGACTCTGTCTCAAAAAAAAAAAGAAGAAGCTGAATAGAATTTCTAACGGGTACAGATTTATATTGGGATTAAAAAATAGAATGAGGCCAGGTGCAGTTGCTCATGCCTGTAATCCCAGCACTTTGGGAGGCTGAGGCAGGTGCAGGAGTTCGAGACCAGCCTGGCCAACACGGTGAAACCCCCATCTCTACTAAAAATACAAACATTAGCTGAGTGTGGTGGCAGGCACCTGTAATCCCAGCTACTGGAGAGATCGCACCATGGCACTCCAGCACTCCAGCCCAGGCAACAGAGCGAGACTTTTGTCTAAAAAAAAAAAAAAAAAAAAATGAGTTGCCAATGTTTAAAATCTGGGAGACTATACATAAGAATCTAAATTTCGGCCGGGCGCGGTGGCTCAAGCCTGTAATCCCAGCACTTTGGGAGGCCGAGACGGGCGGATCACGAGGTCAGGAGATCGAGACCATCCTGGCTAATATGGTGAAACTCCGTCTCTACTAAAAAATACAAAAAACTAGCCGGGTGAGGTGGCGGGCGCCTGTAGTCCCAGCTACTCGGGAGGCTGAGGCAGGAGAATGGCGTAAACCCGGGAGGCGGAGCTTACAGTGAGCTGAGATCCGGCCACTGCACTCCAGTCTGGGCGACAGAGCCAGACTCCGTCTCAAAAAAAAAAAAAAAAAAAAAAAAAAAAATCTAAATTTCTGCTTGTTCTTGAAAAATTAAAAAAAATAAAAATAAAAACAACCAAACCTGTCAACCTGGGGCCCTTCGCAACCCTCCACTACAGCTCAGCATCTAGTGCGTAGCTCATGTAAGCTCCCTGCAGGCTTTGAGTTTGTTTCACCTCCTTTTTTGTCACTTTCTGTCCCTCAGGCTAGCAGGCTGGTGAACAAGAAGAGGGAGGGATGCTGCTGAGGTGGAAGGTTGATGTGTCCATGCCTTCCTCCCTACCTGGGTAAAGCCCTGTGAATGGGACCTCTGCATTTCTAGACTCACGAGGCTGATGAGAAGGTGTTTCCTTGTCTCTTTGCTCAGGACTGAAGAGGAGGGGAGTGGTCTCTAACAGGGCCGCAGCATGGCGGCAGCGGTGATGGTGGCCACTAATGAGGGTTGTGTGGGGGTGGCAGTGCTGGAGAAGGTGGCTGAGACGGCGAAGGTCAAGGAGCCCCTGAGGTTCAGCAGGGATGGCATTCCTTCCGAGACAAGCTGTGCCCCACCTGGGGAGGCTGGAGAGATCTAGAGATCAATGAAAAGACAAATTCCTCAAGGGGTAGAGGCGGGAGGTGGCTGACCCCTTACAAGGGTCTGAGAATCTAGACTCTTTAAGATGCCCCTCCTGAGAGCAAGAAGACGCCATCTCAGATCTGGAAGCACTAAAATGTCTCCTGTGGATGAGACTGTCCCTTCTAGTGACTGGAAAGAGGAGAGCCTAGAACGGGATCTCATTTAGATGTTAACTAGATGGAATGGAGGGAACCGGGGATTGACCTCTGGATTCCCAAGTTTCCTTCATTGCTCTAATTGGTGCTGTGTTTATTCATTTACTGATTTTTCCATGCTACATCATGGAAAAATCACTCATTTACTCCCCTACATCAATCCACAGACAACTGTGGCTGCTGACAGAAAGAATGTCAATTTTTTTTTTTTTTAAGAGATAGTCTTATTCTGTCAACCAGGCTGGAGTGCAGTTGCACGATCACGCCCTGCGGTGTCCTGAGCTCAAGTGATCCTCCCACCTAAGCCTCCTGAGTAGCTGGAACTACAGGTGCACACCACCGTACCCAGCTAATTTTTAAAGTTTTCAGTAGAGATGGAGGTCTCACTATGTTACCCAGGCTGGTCTTGAACTCCTGGCCTCAAATGATCCTCCCACCTCAGCCTCCCAAAGTGCTGGGATCACAGGCATGAGCTGCTGTCCAAAATTTTTGAAGAGGAAAAGTATAAGCCACAATTAAAGACTTACAGATGCAGCAAGCATAATTTTAAAATAAAATCTCTCTGATGTGTTTTTCTTATTACAAAAGCAATATATGTACATCACAGAAAATTTAGAAAATATAAACAAGAAAAAAAGATTCAAGAAGAATATTCATGATTACAGCATCAAAAAACCACTGTTAACACCTCAAAGTATATCTTTTCATTTTTCTGTGTAAAATGTAAATATTTCAATATTTTAGTTAAGTATGATTATAACCTCTCCATGTTGTTTCCTAATCTGCTTTTCTCACTCAATAATAAATAAATTGTGACTGGGCACAGTGGCTCATGCCTGTAATCCCAGCACTTTGGGAGGCCAAGTAGGCAGATCACAAGGTCAGGAGTTTGAGACCAGCCTGACCAACATGATGAAACCCCCTCTCTACTAAAAATACAAACATTAGCCGGGCATGGTGGCACATGCCTGTAATCCCAGCTACTCAGGAGGCTGAGGCAGGAGAATTGCTTGAACCCAGCAGGCGGAGGTTGCAGTGAGCCGAGATCGCCTGTTGCACTCCAGCCTGGGTGACAGAGCAAGACTCCATTTCAAAAGAAAAAAGTAATAAATTGTAAACATTAGGCAAAGTTAATGCATTTTTATCTATAGCATTATTATTATTATTATTATTATTATTGTTATTATTATTATTATTAGAGATGGAGTCTTGCGCTGTTGCCCAGGCTGGAGTGCAGTGGCATGATCTCGGCTCATAGCAACCTCTGACTCCCAAGTTCAAGTGATTCTCCTGCCTCAGCCTCCTGAGTAACTGGTATTACAGGCACCTGCCACAACACCCGGCTAATTTTTTTTGTATTTTTAGTAGAGATGGGGGTTTCACTATGTTGGCCAGGCTGGTCTCGAACTCCTGACCTCAAGTGATACGCCCACCTCGGCCTCCCAAAGTGCTGGGATTACAGGCATGAGCCACCATGCCCAGCCTACAGCATCATTTTAAATGAATAAATAAAATTTCATTGTAGGGGTATATCATAATTCATTTAAACAATCACCTCATTATCAGACAAGACTTTGAAAGCTACTGTTACATCTGACATAGTGGTTAGAGAACTCTATTTCAGATAGATTTGCTGGCTCTTTCAGTCCCATAGACCCCTGGCATAAATCAATGCCCATTAGGCCAGGAGTGGGGGAAAAAAACCTGTTGAAAAATTTTCATGCTATCGAGTCTGTTTTACTATTCTCTTTGAAGCACAAAGGAATAACTGTTCTCATTATTCTCTGTCTTCTATGTTATATAACTTGTTAGAGTTTCTAGCTGGGCTACTCTAACATTATTAATTGTATCTCTTCTTTAACTTGGGAAATTCTTCAGTGAATGAATAGTGATCCATCTTCCTGGGACTTGCTTGAACCAAAGTGACATGCAGAATGTTAACACAGTGCTGGGTTTCAGGAGGAAACCATCCTTGTGAATAAATAAAGCACACAACATTAACTCACTCCTTGGGGTGTATCCTATGAGTCCTTCCAAGACTGTTAGGTAAAGTGCATGTATCAGATCCATCTTCAGAGATTATTCATGTGCATTGACTATCCCTGTGTCTCATCAGGCAGAGCAGCTGCTACCCAGCTGAGCATGGTCACAATCACATTATGGTAGCCTTCGCTTCCTGTTGCTTTTTTTTTTTTTTTTTTTTTTAAAGCAAAAGTTACTTCCAGGGAGAAACTTCAGCTGTTAACTTTACCTTTGATTTAGAATATGTAGCACACACATTCCACCTTCCCCTGCACATCTGATGCTAGGAGACCTGTTGTTGGCTGTCCAGCCTCTATTTCCCTTCACTCATCATAACAATATCCTATTTTCTTAGGGAAACCAGCACTCATTCCCACCATTCTCAGCTCTGCAGGTTTTATGTGGCTGGCTCCACAGCCATCTCCTGGTTAGAACCTGATTTTCCTCCCTGTAGACACAGTGATTGACTCAAAGGCAGGCACAAGACTTAAGCTAGTCCAATCCGAGGTCCTTTGACAAGAATTCTGAGACACAGACTCCTTTCTCTTCTCTTTGATACTAATGAGGACACATTCCCCCTTCTCCCAGCCCAAGGGGCTACTGGTCAGCATCTTGCAATAATGAGAGCCAACCCTGGGATGAAGAGAGTAGAGATGGGAAGACGTGGATGCCCTTGAGTTGCTGGATCAAACTCTGCCTAAAATTCATTTTCCGTTTTTCTCTTTCGTAAGCCAGTAAGTTCTTCTGTCTAAGCCAGTTTGGGGAAGGTTTTTAATGTTTAAAGCTGAAAGATTCATGACCCAATTGATGCTAGTTGTGAAGAAACACATTGCTCCTCTACATACCTTCCTTCTTTTCCATAGGTCCAAGGCTGGAGTTCAGTGGTGCTATCTCGGCTCACTGCAGCCTCCACCTCCCGGGTTCAAGTGATTCGCCTGCCTCAGGCTCCCAAGTAGCTGGGATTACAGGCGCCTGCCACCATACCTGTCTCATTTTTGTATTTTTTAGTAGAGATGGGGTTTCACCATTTTGGCCAGGCTGGTCTCAAACTCCTGACCTCAAGTGATCTACTATCTCCCAAAATGCTGGGATTACAGGCATGGACTGCCGCGCCCAGCCCTGCATCCCTTTCTTTTCAACGTTGCCATCCCCCTCTTCATCCCTGGGAACTTTCCTGTTTCTAGGAATGACAAAGAAATGGGGCACAACTCCCCCCTCCCCTCCCCCACCCGTTTCCTTACTTTCTTTCCTAGAAAGCAAGCACTTTGGAGGTTTCTGACTTCAGCAATTTGCTGCTAACCTCTGTAAGGAAATATCCAGGGAAAAAATTACAAACATGGAGTGTTGGCACAAGTTGCAGAAATCATTTGCTCTTAGGGTCTTTGTGGTCTGTTATGAATCTCGGTGCAGTAAGAAAGACCTGAGTGGCTCTAGGGTGTCTTTCTCATATGACATTGGAAGGTTGGCCTTAACCACTTACTCCAGGAAAATTCACGCTGGCACATTTGCTAGTCCTGGGAGCTTTCTGAGTTACAACCTAAATTTGCTTCCTCATTTTTATGGCAGGTTTGGTGTCCCACGTCTCCTTAGAGAACGAAAGTGCTTCCCATTTGGTCTCCAGAAATTATTTCTTTGGGCTTCGGGCCCCTCTGCACCTGCTTTGTAGATACCTGCCCTTCTAGGAGAGCTCTTTCACTCAAGTCCTTGGAAATCTTATCCTAGTGTGAATGCCACCTATTATTTATTCCTTGGCATTAAATCTCCTCTCCTCTTCTTCATGGTAATAGTACCCCAGTTTCCTTTGGGGAGCCACCTCACCCCCACTGTGAGTGATGTAGTTTAGATGGGAATGACTTTAGTTCCACATCAGCCCACCTGATGCCACTTGTAAAGACACTGTAGCAGATTTCCAGCTTGCTTTCTTTTGATGGCTCCCTTCTTACTTACTTACAAATTCTTCTTCCTCTGTAATGCATGGGTTTTCTGCCCATTGAGGTCACACAGCTGCTTCTCATCACTCCTTTACATGCCTTCCTTCTTTTCCACGGGTGGGCTCTGATTAACTTAAGCCGATCAACAAAGCCCTTGCATCTGACTACAGTGATCACTTCGGGATGAGCACGTGATTCCATTAAGGCCAAAGAGACATGAGGAAGTATTAAAGCTTATCTAAATTTCAGCGTGGCTAATGTCATCTTCTACAACTCCCTGGATGCCTCCTTGGCTTCAGCCCCTGGTAGTCCTCCCTTCTTTTCTTGTCCAGAGCTCTCGGTTCAATGCCATGTGCCTCCAGTGCGTTCTCAAGACAGGCATTAATACAGATTTTATTCTAACTGAAGTTTGCCTCCTTTTCTATTTGTTCTGAACCAGGAATAACAAATAGGTTTTATTTTGTGGGTCAACTCTGATCAATAGGTAGACTTGGAAGGCTGAGGCAGGAGGATCGCTTGAGCCCAGGAGGTTAAGGCTGCAGTGAGCCATGGTCATGCCACTGCACTCTATCCTGGGAGACAGAGTGAAACCCTGTCTCACAACAACAACAACGACAGCAACAACAACAAAATAGGTAGTAGGAGATAGGTAGTGGGGATCTGTGCTAAGAGAGATTCTGAGGCTGTCTCTGGTCTCAGCAAGAAAGTATGCAGTGATCACTTAGTAATGTCTGCCATGGGCATGGGATGGAGCGTGTGCCTCATGTTTTTGATGTCACTGTTCTAAGTCAAGGTCTGAGCCTAGTACCTCTGACAGTCATATGGCCTCCCAATGTCTGCCTGCAGCTCCTGGCTGATTGTGTCTTTTCTTGGTTCATGACTCATGTGGATGTACCCAATAAGCTTCTGCTCCTTGTCTAAGGAACACAGAGTCCTGTTGCAAACCTAAAATGATTGACATACCCTAAGACAAATGACTATCTTGGTGCCCTTCCTGGCTTATATTATTTGCTTCTCCCATCTGCTCAAATCTCTGGTGGCTCATTCTGGAACAATAGGGTTCCTCTCTAATCCTCCAGCTATAAAAGTCATTTTAGAATTATAGATTTACAATATCAAAGTAGCTTAAAAATGAAAAGACATGATTTCCACCAAGAGAACAGGTGGGCTGTTGATCACACACCAGCTCTCATCCATGACTCATAAAGTTTCATCCTTTTTATAGACATGGCTGAGCCAGACTTTATTCATGATTCTTTCCTTGAAACCACAGCAAAGTCTTTAACACTCTAGACATTATGTTTCCTGAATGAAATCAAGTTAGATTGGTGTTTGAATTATACAAACATCTTGGTGTATTTACCCTGATTTTGATGGGCGAGTTTGCTGTTCTGTGATTATAAACTGTTGGTTTTATGGGTATCCAGTGTCAGGTGTCATCAGTGCCATTTTCAGTTATATCCCAACTTGGAGAGATATCCATCTGAGATCCCACTCACCTTTGTCCCCAGATTCTAACCAGTGATTACACTAGTGATATGGGCTCAGGGTAGTATTTGCAGAGGGCTTTCTAGTCTGTGAGCCCCTCCCCTCATGGTCTGGAAGTGGAAAGGGGTGCGGGATCCCCTGTGAGGATTGGAGAACCCATCCAGGCTCATCTCCCCATCTCAAGATCCTTCATTTAATCACATCCGCAGAGTCTCTTTGACCTTGTAAAGTAACAGGTTCCAGGGACTGAGACACAGATATCTTTTGGGGACCATTACTCAGATTATCATGGACCCGTAATTATAGGGGTACCTGCTGCTGCAGAAAAGAATCTGCTCAAAGGAACGAGCTTAACCTTATGGCATTTCCTTGTCCCATTTTGTAATTATAGGAAACCAGATAAAATTGTACCATCCACAAAATTAACTATGGCAGACCTTTGGTGTTTTTGTCACCCAGGAACCATTTTCTCTAGACTGTCTGGGTTCATTTCCTGGCTCTGCTACTTACTAGCAGTGTGACCTTGGGGAATTTACTTTCTCTGTGTCTCAGTCTCGTGAAATGTAAAATTAAGTGATGTTTGCCCCTCCAGCACACAGTTGTGTAAGAATTAACTGAGTTAGTGTATATAAAGTGTTTTAAACACTGTTTGGTACAGGTTTACATATAAACTGTTATTGAAATGGGAGAGTTCCCTGACCCCCCTTGCAGGATGTGCAATAGGAGTGTGGCTCAAATGTTCAACCACCATGCACTCAAACCCCTTACAGGACGGGGAGCACACAGATGGGCAGATGTAGGAACTGGGGTGAGCACTTTTGGGCTCTGGCCCCATGGTGGCATCTAAGGGTGTGTTACAATTAATGCCCTTTTAGTAGCTGCCATCCGTGGACAGCTAATTGCTAAACCAGCTCAGTAGAGAGTCAGGGTGACAGCCTTTTACACCCTGTCCTTCTGGTACCCAGGTCCTTGTCCAGCATCCAGGAAGAATCAGATCACACACAGACTTGAAGGCTGCTGAATGCAAGGGTTTTACTGAGTGCTGGAGGTGGCTCTCAGCAGAATGGATGGGGAGCTGGAAAGGGGATGGAGTGGGAAGATGATCTTCCCCTGAAGTTTGGCTGTCCTGTAGCTGATCTCCCAACCAACTGTTCCCAGCTGAACTCCTCTTGATGTTCAGACGCTCCTTCTCTTCTCTCCTTCTCTGCTGCACCACTCTGCTGCTCTTCTGTTCGTCTTGTCTGCTTGTGGAACCTGGGGCTTGGGGTTTACATGGGTACAAGATAGGGGGTGTGGCAGGCCAAAAGGCAACATTTGGGCACAAAAACAAGAATGCTTGTTCCTGTGGGTTTCCAGGCTTAAGAGCGGGGCCCTTGCCAGAGAACCGCCCTTTTCTACCCAGTATTTCCTTGCTTCCTGTCCACATTATTATTATTGTTGTTATCCCACTTTTCCTCCTTTCCTCTGGGGAAACCACTCTACTCTTCTCCAGTCTGTGTTTTCAGATAGAGCTGACTCCACCTTTACCTCTGTTTGCAGTGTGACATCTCACCCAAGTCCTCCTGAGTCAGGGATTTGCGGGCTCACCCTCTCCAGAAAGAGAATTTCTTGGCCAGGGATTGGAGAGCAGACAGAATAACAATGAACTTGCTCCTGATTAGCTCCTCCTATTTAGTAAAGGAATGCTCTTTGTTTTATAATAATAAGTGATCCATCTTATAAAAGAAAATAATCTCATAACATATACATTGAAAATTACTTTGTGAAAGCTGTTCTGTTCTGGCCTAATGTGCCAGGGGTAGGGTGAGTATTTCTGATCCATTTTTCTCTGCCCTGCAAGTCCCACTTCTCAGGACTCCGGCTTCCAGAATTCTGTTGAATCTCTAGTCTGGTGTCATCTTCCTCTCATTCTCTTTTTCTGTGTGGATTTATACCTACTTTATGCCGATTTTGTTATTTTACAGTCATGTTATTGAGATTTTAGAAGAGAGAAGAGATAAAGCCTGCATTCAACTCACTTTATTTAATGGTAAAATCTTTCAGAAATCAAAGAAGCTTTGCTGGGAAATGGACAGGCAGCATTGCCCCGGGTAGCCTATCTTGGACACATCCCTGAACCACACCAACTAAGACTGAAATTAAATCCGCAAATTTCAGTGACTATTTCTGAGAAAATGTGAGCACTCAGAAACCTAATAAGCTTCAGGGCGAAATGTCTTTACTGTAAAAGACATAATAAATTTCATCCTGCAAATTAATCCCTGTGCTTTGTTCCATGAAAAGAATAGTCCTGGCTCTGTGGCCTGTAGCCTCACAGAGGAAACCAAATGGATTTGGCTCCTACCTGCGCTGGGGCCCACACCCCAGCTTGGTCTGCTTCTGGGATCTGTCCCAGTTGGAAACCATCTCTTTGTCAGGATTGGTGGTGTGTTCTGGGGGGCCTCTGGGTGGGATTTTTTTTTTTTTTTTTTTTTTTTTTTACCATTGTCTTTCTTTGCTCTCTATGGTGTGGGAGACCATGAGGTGACAGCTAAAGTCATCTATCCCTGGTCCCATTATCTCGCCTCTTATCAGCTGCCACCATGACTACACAACAAAAACAAGGAGAAATGAGGAGAGAATTCAGTCATCTGAAGAGGTATCCGAGAAGTGCCAGTTGCTGACATGTTTACCTCAAAATAATACATCTCGACATCTTATGGGTCAGCGTAAGCTGCCCTTTCAGATAATTTTCTATAAATTTCCCCAGACATAGCCCCCAAGCACCTCTCACTTCACCTCTCCACACCCAGACAACTCACATAATCAATGATGATGCCAGAAAAGATCCAGGTTTTGTGGAAACTAAGGCTTATACAATACAAAAGGGAGGTGAGCTCTTTCCCTAGGAAAAAGAATGCAAAGTTATAAATATAAAATTAAATATGAAATTGAATACTTAAAATTTAAGAAATTATAGCATGTTACAAAGTTTTAAAAGCTGACAAATAGTACAAAAATCCAGAAAAATAGTGTCTTTATTATTGGACTACTCGACACTCTCTTTATACTTTTCTGTTTTTGTAATTGCATACCTCCATGCGCTTCTTCACATGACAATGATTTCTTAATATCATTTTCTAGAGAAAGATAATTCAGTCTTCCCTATAGCATGGTTGAATACCCCTCCTTTAAAGTATTTATATATTAGAAAAGGTTTTCAGCCTCAGAACTGGCTATTGGCAAGTCATGTAAATTTTTAAAATTGTTGCCAAATTTGGGAAACTCTACAGCAAATTTATTTCTTATATGAACTGTAAGATTCATGTACATTTCAAGTTTTCTGACAGAGGGACTGATCTTAAGTATTCTGAATTGATGACCCTCATTAGCCAGTTTGTCATTGGTAACCCCATTGAACTGGTGGATTACGGTGTTGGTATTTCATGTTAGATTAAAAAAAATAGATAATCAAACAATATAAAAGCCTATTTTTTGTTTGAAAGTCCTTCTTCCTCTAAATGAGTTAGTTACTATACTTTGGGTATAATTTGAAAAAAATTATTTTGGCTTACAGTTTGCTTCTCATTGTCAGAATAATTTCTTTTCTTTCTTTCTTTTTTTCCTTTTTCTGAGACAGGGTCTTGCTCTGTTGCCCAGGCTGGAGTGCAGTGGCACAATCATGGCTCTCTGTAGCCTTGACCTCCTGGGCTCAGGTCTTCCTCCCACCTCAACGTTGCTCCAGAGCAGCTTGAACTACAGGTACACTCCACCACATTTGGCTAATTTTTACATTTTTTGTAGAGATGGTATCTCCCTGTGTTGCCTAGGCTGGTCTTGAACTCCTGGATTCAAGTGATCTTCCCACCTTGGCCTCTCAAATTGCTAGGATTGCAGGTGCAAGCCATAGTGTTTGACCCAGAATAATTTCTATTGATTTTTTTTGCTTATTTCTGAACCCCCAATTATCTTCCTACTCCCTTCTCCATTCCATACCATGAGCAGCCTCTCACACATGTATGTGGATACCCTAGTCTACAATGTCCAAGCTTTATCCACAACCTCCAGCAAAGAGCAGTGCCTTGGCTACTCTTGGGTCTAAGGGTGGGCACTTTGACAGCATGGTCCACTCTTGGAAAGCTAGACTCGGGGGAGAGGACCCTGTACATCCTAGAGGCAGACTCAGGGCCTTTGAGCAGAGAATCCTGGGGTCTTAGGTACTGAAAGTATGGGCAAGAACTGGGGATGAGGGGCGTGTACATTTTGGGTGGCATATCTCCTGGATTCTGTGGACTTTTCATCCTGAAGGGAGGGGTACAGCAGGAGGAGAACCACGGTGAGGCCCTCCTAAGTGTGGGACTCAGGGCAGGAAGCGCTGCTGCCCAGGTCCAAGGGCAGTGTGATCCCCAACTCAACCTTCCTTTAAACAGATGCCCACACCCACTCCAGTTCCACTCAACAGGAGAGGAAGTGTGATGCCAATTTTACTAAATGTGAGGCTGTGAGGAAAATATTACTAGAGCCCTCCAAGGACCTTGAGTCTGCCCAAGTAAGGGGCTTGACGTTTAGGCGCCTTTAGTTTCACAGTAGGTCTGCCCCGAGTGAAGCGGCCGTCTTCCGGGGGCCGCTGTGTGAAGCAGCCATTGTCTGGGGATCTGGCAAATTGAAGGAGCACCAGTCTGAGTTGGACCTCAGATCTAAATTGTTCTTATTGAGAAGCAAAGTGCTGCCCCTGGCCTGTGTTCTCGGAACCACTCCTCTCTTTTCCCTTGCTCTGCTCTGTATGGCAGGAAGCCAACAGCCGCCTGAAGGAGAATGTGGGGACAAGGGAAAAGCCAGGGCGTTTGTCCCTTCCCCTCTCTGCCTGAGGCCTCCCCTTCTCTACTGGACAGAGGTCTCTCACTGGACAGACCTCTCTGCTTTGTGGTTCCAGCTCTTCTTGCTTGGGTGACCCTGGCCCTGGGTTCTGGTCACTACTTCTCCTTTTGTTCTTCTAGCTCAGTGGCTCTCAGCTGGGAGCATGTCTGTCTACTACCTACCCTCCGCCACTGCACACAAATACACCCAAGGGACGTTTAGCAATGTCTGGAGCCATTTTTGGTTGTTACAACTTGGGGAGGGGCATGCTACCAGCATTTAGTGGATAATGGTCAGAGATGAAGGCTAAACATGTAATGAAACACAGGACAACTTTCCAAAACAAACAATTATCCCACCAGAATGTCAAGAGTGCCCAGGTTGAGAACGTGCTCTAGCCTGAAGCCAGCAGTGGCTCCTTCCGCTGTAATCTCAGGTTTGCTTCCTTATCCCTTTGGGTGTGTAGCTTTTCCATTATGTGTAACCAATCCCTGAATTAAATTCCCTCTGTTAAGACACTTAAAGTGGTGTTTGTTTGCTGATTAGACTGACCAATGCCTCCACAACGTATCAGCTTCTTTTCTTTTTTCACTCTGCCAAAACCACTTAGTGACATTTCTTCTGTCGCCTCCCTGTGGATTCTGGAAATTTTCACCACTTACCTCCATCCTGTTGCTTTCTGTCCAGAATTCTACAGTTTTCATAGAGTACATTTTAATTAATAGACTATTTTATTTTATAATGAGGCTCATCCAGAGTTATGAAATGAGCAGAAGATGCATAACTTTCTTTTACTAAATAAAAATAGATCACTCAAATGAACATAATCCAATTTCCACCCTTCAGAATGCATTATTATTATAAAAATACATTTGATTAATTTAATGTCATTATAAATGTAAAATGTAGATTAATTTAAACCCAATTCAAGTGAGATCTTTTGGGATTGTTCTTAATTCTCTGTTAGGCAAAATTGCACAGAGTGCTATTTGGGTTTTCTTGGATTTTTTTCAGCATAAAAATAATTTTTCAGCAAAAAAAAAAAAAAATTAAATTTTCGGAGTTCCAAAGGGATAAAGCAAAGAAAATATATTTTGACTTCTGTCATGTTGTGAGGTCTGTTGGTTTCCTAGGGCTGCAAGAACAAAACCTGAGCGGCTTAAAACAACAGAAATTCATTGTCTCAGCTCTAGAGGCCACAGGTCCAAAATTAAGGGGCAGACAGGGCCGTCTTCCCTCTAAAGGAGCTAGGGAAGGAAATATTCCATGCCTCTGTCCTCGCTTCTGGTAGCTTCAGGCACTCTTTAGCTTGTAGATGCATTGATTCAATCCTTGTCTTCACAACCCCAGGTCTTCACATCATCTTCCTCTGACCATGTCTGTCTTCTGTCTATATTTTCCCTTTTTGTAAGAACACCAGCCACATTGAACTAGAGCCCACTCTACTGACGTCATTTTAACTTGATTACATCTGTAAAGAACCTATTTCCAAATAAGATCACATTTTGAGGTACTGGGATTAGGACTTCAATATTTTGGGAGCGTGGGAGAGACACAGTTCAACCCATAATAGGGGTATTAATGTTTCTAACCATTAAGATGATTTTTTGGGTGTTGGGAACTTGTGTGTATACTCAAGTTCAAAAGATACATTTTAACTTTGCTTTTCATTTATAATGGTTAGAATGTCTATTTCAAAGAGTGGTCTTTTGGGAATTTATTCAACAAATACCTATTTAGCATCTACCTTGGGTTAGGTATTAGACTAGGCACTAAAGATGAACAAAACACAGTCCCCACTGTGCAGGTGCTCACAGTCTGATGGGTGACATGAATATGACAATGATTAAAATGCTACCTGAGACCGGACATGGTGGCTCACGCTTGTAATTCCAGCACTTTGGGAGGGCAAGGCGGGCAGATCACGAGGTCGAGCGTTCAACACAGTGAAACCCCATCTGTATTAAAAATAAAAAAATTAGCTGGGCATGGTGGTGGGCACCTGTAATCCCAGCTACTTGGGAGGCTGCGGCAGGAGAATTGCTTGAACCCCAGAGGCAGAGGTTGCAATGAGCTGAGATGCACCCCTGTACTCCAGCCTGGGCAACAGAGCCAGACTCCGTCTAAAAAAAAAGGAGTCGGGCGCGGTGGCTCAAGCCTATAATCCCAGCACTTTGGGAGGCCGAGACAGGCGGATCACGAGGTCAGGAGATCGAGACCATCCTGGCTAACACGGTGAAACCCCGTCTCTACTAAAAAATACAAAAAACTAGCCGGGCGAGGTGGCGGGCGCCTATACTCCCAGCTACTGGAGAGGCTAAGGCAGGAGAATGGTGTAAACCCGGGAGGCGGAGCTTGCAGTGAGCTGAGATCCGGCCACTGCACTCCAGCCGGAGTGACAGAGCAAGACTCCGTCTCAAAAAAAAAAAAAAAAAAGGAACCTGAGAAGTACCATACTATGTCAGAGATCCATGGAGGAGGTTTGTGAGTCCCTAGAGAATGCCTCAAACAACACTGTCTGGAGGTAGAATCAGGGAAGTTTTCACCTATGGAGTTGCAGCTCAGCTGGGTCAGGGGTGCACATCCACCAGGGCAAGAGAAGGACCAAGCACACTGAGATCCAGTGTGAGCACAGACACAAAGAGAGTGCCAAGCGAGGCAGGAGGAATCTGGTCACTGCTCATAGGAAGAGCTGGCAGAGTAGGGCATAGAATGAGAGCAGATGGAGGCCAAATTGTTAATGAAGCTGTTAAGAAGTTGTGATGCCCATCCTGGCTAACACGGTGAAACCCCATCTCTACTAAAAATACAAAAAATTAACCGGGCATGGTGGTGGGTTCCTGTAGTTCCAGCTACTCAGGAAGCTGAGGCAGGAGAATGGCGTGAAACCAGGAGGCAGAGCTTGCAGTGAGCCAAGATTGCGCCACTGCACTCCAGTCTGCACAATAGTGCGAGACTTGGTCTCAAATAAATAAATAAATAAATAAATAAATAAATAAATAAAATAAAATAAAAAAGTTGTGATGAGCCACTGAATTTTTAAAAAATTTTAAGAGATAGGGTCTCACTGTGTTGCTTAGGCTGCTCTTGAACTCCCTGGGCTCCAGCAGTCCTCCTGCCTCAGCCTCCCGAGTAGTGGGGACTACAGGCTCGAGCCACTGTGCCAGGCTTGAATATTTTAATCAAGGGAGTAACATGATCAGATTTGTTTTAGAAGGATCAGTTTGGGGGCACCACTGTAAAGGGTAGATCTTTTTTTCTTCTAAATTTAAAGTTGGTTTTCTTGTCCTCATTTCACTAATCTTTCAACATCTTATACCAGAGTTGAATGCTTTCTTTTTTTGAAATATTTTCCTCTCTTGGTCTCTATCACTCCAGCTCTCCTGATTTCCCTCCTAGACCTTCTTTTTCTTTTGCTGGCTTCTTTTCTTTTGCTGGCTTTTCTATGGGTCTCAAGGTTCAGATAGGAGAGCCTAAAAGCTGGCACCTCTTCCCTTCTCATCTAGTCTCTTGAGATCTCATCCATGCCCATGCCTTCAAATTTGTACCCCAGCCCTGGCCTCTCCCTTGAGACCCAAACTTGCCCATCTGATGTGTTAATCCCTACTACTATCTAAGACCCTATAGGCATCTCAGACTCAATATCTTAAATTTCTTTCATCTCAAATCTTCCCCATTTCAATAAATGGTCCCATATTCTCCCAGGTAGTTGTTTATACCCCAGTGTCAAGATTTATCTTTAATTCCACCCTTTCACTCCTTTCCCATGTACAAATCCATCTCTGAGTCTTCCTGGTCCGACAACCAAAAGACATCTTTTTTTTTTTTATTTTTGAGGCAGAGTCTCAGTCTCTCGCCCAGGCTGGAGTGCAGTGGCGCAATCTCGGCTCATTGCAACCTCCATCTCCTGGGTTCAAGTGATTCTCCTGCCTCAGCCTCCCGAGTAGCTGGGATTACAGGTGCACACCACACACCCTGCTAATTTTTGTATTTTTAATAGAAACGGGGTTTCACCATGTTGGCCCGGCTGGCCTTGAACTCCTGGCCTCAAGTGATCAGCCCGCACCCCGCCCACCAAAAACATCTTTAATCCATTCATTTCTCGCCACCTCCAGTACCATCACCTTAGGCTGGGCCCCAGTTGTCTATACTGGAGACAATTGCAATGGTCTTCTAACCAGTTTCCACTCCACATATGCCCTTATCTACCTATTTTTCTACCCAGCCACCTTAATTATCTTATTAGAATTTTAACCAGATATATAATGCAATGTAAAACCCAAATTACTTATTTTTTTTCTTTAATTTTTTTTGAGATAGGGTCTCACTCTGTCATCTAGGCTGGAGTGCAGTGGTGCAATCAGGGCTCACTGCAGCCTTGACCTCTGGGCTTAAGCAATTCTCCTGCCTCAGCCTCCCAAAGTGCTGGAATTACAGGCATGAGCCCTGGTACCTGGCCCCAAACTTCTTACTGTGTATTAGAAGGCTTTCTATTATCTGTTTCCTACCCACCTCTTTAATCTCACCATTCAAACTACTGGCATTCCTTCTGTTTCTTCAACACACCCACCTACTTCCTGCCTCGTGGCCTTCACACTTGCTGTTATCTCTGTCTAGAACCCTCTACCTGTATTCTTTGCATAGCAATCCCTTTCTCATCTTTCAGGATTCAATTCACAGGTCATCTTCTCATGGATGCTTTTCTGGTCTCGACTGTCTAAGGAGCCCTCCACCCTTATTACTCTGTATCATCTTGTCGCATTGTTTATTTCCATCAGAGCACTTATCAGAACATGGAAGTGCTTATTTATTTGTTTGTTTATATTTCGTTTCTTTCTCTTATCTGTAAGTATCACTTACTCATCCCACTGCACAGTTCTGGAGACTATTTACAATGCTTGTTACAGAACATGCTACTCCAGGGAGATTTCTAAATACCCACCATCCAGTACGTACCTCCAATGCTCCCGGCAATGGGGTACTTCTTTAAATTCTAATTCTTTTTTTTTTTTTTTTTGAGATAGAGTCTTGCTCTGTCATGAGGCTGGAGTGCAGTGGCGCAATCTCGGGTCATTGCAACTTTGCCTCCTAGATTCAAGCGATTCTCCTGCCTCAGCCTCCTGAGTAGCTGGGATTACAGGTGTGCGCCACCATACCCAGCTGACTTTTGCATTTTTAGTAGAGCTGAGGTTTCACCATATTGGCCAGGATGGTCTCAATCTCTTGACCTCGTGATCTGCCTGCCTTGGCCGCCCAAGGTGCTGGGATTACAGGTATAAGCCACCACTCCTGGCCTACTTCTTTAAATTCTATCACTTGACCAGCCTGGCCAACACGGTGAAACCCATCTCTACTAAAAATATAAAAATTAGCTGGGCTTCGTGACAAGCGCCTATAATCCCAGCTACTCAGGGGGCTGAGGCAGGAGAATTGCTTGAACCTGGGGGTGGAGGTTGCAGTGAGCCAAGATTGCACCACTTCACTCAAGCCTGGGTGACAGAGCAAAACTCTGTCTCAAAAAAAAAAAAAAAAAAAATATATATATATATATATATCCTGTCACTTCATCTCCCATATGGAGCTTCTGTCGCTGTGATACCAGCAAGGAACTGTCTCAGAGAGGGTTAGATGACTTGTGCAAGGCTACGTAGCCATTAAGAAATGATGGGGCAGGATGTCGGCCCATATCTGCCTGGTCCTGAAGGCCTCTCTCTTTCTACCATGTTGCACGCCTCAAGATGAAGTGGAAGAAACATTGAAAAAACAAACACACACAATTTACAGTGCTACCTCTTTTCTTCTTTGACTTGACCAGCTTTAAACATCAACTCTCTAACACTAGTGGACAAACATTCATTAGCCTACCATCCTTTCATTTGGGAAACCACTCTCTCCTGTGCCATCAGAATCCTGCTCTGCCATAAGGTGCCAGGGGCACCAACCAGGGGCACCAACACCACCCCTCCCTCTTCCCACCTTGAGAGTGTGCATGCAACCTGGGCTGGCCAAATTATTTCTTCCTCAGTTCTCCATGATGGGTCCAGGAATGGGCAAGTGATCTGAATCAGGCCAGTCAGCATCCTCCTTGAAACTTTGCTGGTACTCTGGGGACAGTCAGTCCTCTGGGGTCATCATTCTTTAGCACCACAGTCATCAGGAGCTGCAAGCGGCCACCTTAGTCATGTAGAATCTTGTGGAAAGTGAAGCCAAATAGAAGACAGTGGAGCTATAAGGGATGGATGAAGAGAAAGACTGAAATAGAGGCCAAATAGCATAATTTCAACAGTGGAACCCAGCGACCCAGCCATTTATTTGTTGCGTTATTTGTTTAACATCTATCTCTTCACTAAGCTAGCTCCACAAGGGTAAGAATGATATCTTCTTTGTTCACCGCTGTCTCCCCCAGTGCCACAGACAGTGGCTGTCGTGAAGTAGGTGCTCCCTACAGATATGGATGAGAGTATGGTTTCTACCAGCAGTGTCTGAGCTCACAGCATAATGATAATATTCCAGAGAAATCATTTCTATCTCCAGCTTTTGGAATGAGCTTGCTGGGTACATGGGGCTTGATTAAAATTGGAGGAGACATAGTTAATCTTAGAGTCAACCTTATGACATAACCTACGTCCTTTTATAAAAATTAGATTTCAATGGGTATGGATTGGAACTGGGCAGGGATAATGTGTTCTGGCTCTGTTCTTTAAAAGTGCATATGATGTCTGAGGCCCTGTCATTTAATTTGATTCTAATATGTCTTTAAACATCCTGTCAGATTATAACCTGATTTATCACTCACTCAAGAGACTAAAAATAGGAGGTGATACAAGAGGTTAACATCACTTAGCAATGGGCGTTTTCTCAAAGGGAGAGACATAGATCAGAGGAAGCACATCATTCATTCCCGTCCACAGGCTGGGCACGCCTGGTGCTTGGCAATTGTTTCAGAATGAAATGGCTCTTGAGCTGAAAGTGTCGTCATTTGGGAGGGGCAGTTTGAGAGGTTTGCAGAAGACACGATGACTGAAAATCTTCCTCCTGCCAGCCCCTGCTCAGCAGTCCCTGTGAGCCTGAAGTGGTCCCTGATTGCTGGCTGCTCTCGGCTGGTTTCCAGGACAGCCATTAACACAGTGGAATGAACCATGGGAATGGAAGAAAATTTGAAATTTCTTTCTTTCTTTCTTTCTTTTTTTTTTTTGGAAAAACAGCTGATTTTGCATCGTGTTCCAGCTTCCCTCTTGGTAAAATAGAAATTGTTTATATTTCCCCCTTGGAGGCTGCTAAGCCCTTAGAGAGCCTCAGAGGAGGGTCAGTGTGAAAAAAAAAGGCTACAAATCCTTACAGTGCTGGCTAAAAAGAAAGCACTGACCTCTGACATCTCAAATTCAGGGAGCAGAATGAATGAAATAGCAACATGCTCACTCCAGGGTAGGCAGAGCACAAGACTGGAATTAGGGATGGGAGAAGGACATGAACATCTGTGGAACATGTAACTATGTGCTGGACATGGCATTAAGTATTACCTGCTGTTGTAGGCAGTGGGCTACCCTAACAGGGTATCACAGGCTGGGTGGCTTATAAACAGCAGAAATTTATGTCTCAAAGTTCTGGAGACTGGAAGTCCAAGATCAGGTTGCCAGCATGGCTGGCTTCTGATGCAGGTTCTCTTATTTTTTGTGTGTTTTTTGAGGTGAAGTCTCACTCTGTCGCCCAGGCTGGTGTACAGTGCCGTGATCTCGGCTCGCTGCAACCTCTGCCTCCCACGTTCAAGCGATTATACTGCCTCAGACTCCCATGTAGCTGGGACTACAGGCATGCACCACCAGTTAATTTTGTATTTTTAGTAGAGATGGGGTTTCACCATGTTGGTCAGGCTGGTCTTGAACTCCTGACCTCAACTGATCCACCTGCCTCGGCCTCCCAAAGTTCTGGGATTACAGGCATGAGCCACCGCGCCCGACCTGATTGTAAGCTCTCTTCTGAGTTGCAGACTGCCAACTTCTTGTATCCTTACATGGCAGAATGGGGGCTAGAGCTTTCTGGGGCCTCTTTTATAAGGCACCAACCCCATTCATGAGGGCTCTGCTCTCATGGCCTAATCACCTCCCAAAGGTGATTCTAATACCATCACGTTGGGATTTAAATTTCAACATATGAATTCCAGGCGGGGTGGGGTGGGGGTCACAAATATTCAATCCATAGCACCTACTTACCCAATAGGAATTACCGTGGTATATGGTGTTACCTTAAGTTGATATTAACCGATTCTATGAATGAATAAGCTGATTCTCAGGGAAGTTAAGTAATTCCTAAGCCAGTAAGTGGAAGAAGCAAGATGCATCCCAAAGACTGGCTCCAAAGTCCCAATGTCTTTCCTCTTATTGTCATGTCATGCTACCTATACACATCAATGAGGCCTAAAAGTGAGAACAAGCTTGCTTGAGTGTAACTGTGGCTCCAGGGCCCCTGCTTTAGCTAGCGAAGGGCACTTGCTGAGAGGCTCTCGCTACTCTCTGGAGGTTAGATGGCTCCATTTCATGGACATTAACGTTTGGAAAGAAGCCAGACCTTCTCTTTTGTGCCCTGTGAGCTTCCTTTGGGTATTTCAGAGCCTCCCCTCCTGTAGCCTCCAGCCCTCTTGGGCTTCCCTCTGGCTATCCCCTTAGGCTCTATCCTTTGCTGCTTCCTAAATACTATCCCTGTCTCCTACAAAACTTATCCACCTGGGGTCAGGCACAGAGGCTCAGGCCTGTAATCCCAGCACTTTGGGAGGACAAGGCGGGCGGATCACCTGAGGCTAGGAGTTTGAGACCAGCCTGGCCAACGCGGTGAAACGTTGTCTCTACTAAAAATACAAAAATTAGCCGGGCATGGTGGTGGGCGCCTGTAATCCCAGCTACTCAAGAGGCTGAGGCAGGAGAATTGCTTGAACTCGAGGGGCGGAGGTTCCAGTGAGCAGAGATCGCGCCACTGCACTCCCCAGCCTGGGTGACAGAGCGAGACTCCGACCCTGTCTCAAAAAAAAAAAAAAAAAAACAACAAAGAACAAAAACTTATTCACTTGGATCTTCTTTCTTTGGGCTTGAGAAGTCATTAACTTGCTTATCTCCTTGGCAAGCTAATTCATGCCAAAGTATTAACGATAAAAATGTGTAACACATTTCTTGGAGCTATAGGCAGTGTTCAATAGTCCCAGGCACTTGTTGTTTGGACAACATTGTGTCGAATGCAGTGGGCCCTGGCATAAGCCTTCAGTCCCTTCTTACCAGAGGATTGGTGGATACCACAGGTAGTTGAAAGACATGTTTCTGTCCCCATCCTGTGGAAACGTTCACACCAGGATTCTGTGTTGTGAATCTTCTGTTTCCCATGGTGTCTGAGGTTCACTCACCACTTGTTCTGCAATGGAGCGCCCACTTCCTTGCGCCCAGGACTTTATCATAATGACCAGCATGAGCTGGACTCTGCCTACTGTGGCTCAGAGTTTAACTCTGTGAAGAATCAGTATCATCTGTATTGCCAGACTCACTGCCATCATTCAGCCCCCTTGGACTCTGCAGACACTAGCACCCTTGTCCTGAGGACAGCTGTTCTCTCAAAACCATAATTCCCTAGAGGGCCTGCTGCTTGGTGGCTCTCTCTGACCTGAGTGATGTGCTGGTGGAAACAGTTTTACATTTCCTATTTCAAAAAAATTTTTGGTAGAATATACATAACAATATTTATCATTTTAACTTTTTTTTTTTTTTGAGACAGAGTGTCACTCTGTCACCCAGGCTGGAGTGCAGTGGTGTGACCTTGGCTCACTGCAACCTCTGCTTCCTGGCCTCAAGTGATCCTCCCACTTTAGCTTCCTGAGTAGCCAGGACTACAGGCGTGCACACCTGGCTAATTTTTGTATATTTTTTTGTAGAGACAGGGTTTCACCATGTTGCCTGGGCTGATCTTGAACTCCTGGGCTCAAGTGATCCACCCATCTCTGCTTCCCAAAGTGCTGAGATTACAGGTGTGAACCATCACACCTGGCCCATTTTAACCTTTTTTTTTTTTTTTTTAGGCGGAGTCTCGCTCTGTCCACTGGCTGGAGTGCAGTGGCGCGATCTCGGCTCACTGCAACTTCTGCCTCCTGGGTTTAAGCAATTCTCCTGCCTCGGTCCTCCCAAGTAACTGGGATTATAGGCACCCACCACCACACCCGGTTAATTTTTGTATTTTTAGTAGAGACGGGGTTTCACCATGTTGGTCAGGCTGGTCTCGAACTCTTGACCTCAGGTGATCCACCCGCCTCAGCCTCCCAAAGTTCTGGGATTACAGGCATGAGCCACCACACCTGGCCCATTTTAAACATTTTTAAGTGTACAATTCAGTAGCCTTAAGTGTACTTACAGTGTTATAGTGTTGTGCAGCCATCACCACTGTTCATTTCCAGGATTTTTCATCATCCCAAACTGAAACACTGTGCCCATGAAATAACTCCTCATCTCCCCTGCTCCTAACCTCTCTACTCCATGCTCTGTCTCTATGAATTTGCCTATTCTAAGAACCTCATGTAAGTGGAATCATATAATATTTGTCTGTGTCTGGCTTATTTCACTTAACACAATGTTTTCAAGGTTTATCCATGTGGTAGCATGTATCAGAATTTCCTTTCTATAATAACATTCTATCATAAGATATAACAGATTTTGTGTATTTATTCATTGGCAGACAGCTAGATTGTTTCTATCTTTTGGCTGTTGCAAGTAATGCCACTATGAATAACGCCAGTTATTCATGGAATGGCCATTGACAAATGCACAGTGGCCAGGCTTCAGCCCCTGATGCTTTTGGCCATAGAAACCTATGCCTTGAGATGCAGAACTCATGTGGCCTCTTCTTCTAGCCAGCCTCTAGTCTCCCATCCAAATTTCAACCCATGCCCTTCCTTTTCCTGGGCAGAATGCTGTGGCATGAGAATAGAGGCTTTGAAACTAAACATGTCTGGCGGAGTTATTTATCAGTTGATTGGGTTATCTTGGACAAATTACTTAACCCCTCTAAACTTCTATTTTTCCCTCTGTGAGGCACCTTAGGAGTTTTTGTGATGATGTATTTAAAGCTCCTAACTCAGCATCTGGACCATGGCAGCAGAGCAATCAATCGTAACTTGCTCTAGAAATGTCTTAAATAAAATTGATATGAGGCTGGGTGTGGTGGCTCATGCCTGTAGTCCCAGCACTTTGGGAGGCCAAGGTGGGTGGATCACTTGAGGTCAGGGGTTTGAGACCAGCCTGGCCAACATGATGAAACCCCATCTCTACTAAAAATATAAAAATTAGCCGGGCGTGGTGGTGTACTTCTGTAGTCCCAGCTACTCGGGAGGCTGAGGCAGGAGAATCGCTGGAACCCAGGAGGTGGAGCTGCAGTGAGCTGAGATCATACCACTGTACTCCAGCCTGGGATACAGAGTGAGACCCTATCTCAAAAAAAATTGATCTGAGTGTTCACAGTATTTTCCTGTTAAAGCATGCTTATCTGTTTTAGAAAGCATTACATTGGCCAAGTATAAAGTTAATTGATTAAATATGATGGCTATAATTTTTATATAAGTTAAACCTTAGACCCTTGGTCAGGAGTGTCAACCTATTATAACGTAGCTTTCTCAAGAAAATCAGGTGCAACATACCATAAGGCTGTCATTAGAACACAAGTCATTACTGCTATGTTTATATTTTAATAAGACCCTCCTACATATAGGCCAAACAAATGATTTGTCTAACTGTGGAAATTCTAGGGGTCCTTGTAGGCCAGGGGTTAGCAAATGATGGACTGCAGGCCAAAGATAGCCTATATTCTGTCCTTGTAAATCATGACTTGTTGGAACAGAGCCATACCCACTCATTTCAGTATGATCTATGGTGGCTTCTGTGCTAACAAAGTGGCAGAGTTGAGTAGTTTTATTTTTATTTATTTTTAATTTTTTTAATTTTAGAGAACAGGGTTTTCCCATGTTGGCCAGGCTGGTCTTGAACTCCTGGACTCAAGTGATGCACCTGCCTCAGCCTCCCAGAGTGCTGGGATTACAGGCATGAGCCACCACACCCTGGCAGAGTTGAGTAGTTGTAAAACTAAATGCCCCACAAAGCCATGTACAATATCTAGAAAAAGTTTGCCAACCCCTACTGTAGGCCAAGAGGGCAAAGGGAAGCACTTTTGGCAGTAGCTTTTATTTATTTATTTATTTTTGATATGGAGTCTCACTCTGTCACCCAGGCTAGAGTGCAATGGCACGATCTCAGCTCACTGCAACCTCTGCCTCCCAGGTTCAAGCAATTTTCCTGCCTCAGCCTCCTGAGTAGCTGGGATTACAGGCACATGCCACCATGCCTGGCTAATTTTTATATTTTTTAGTAGAGACGGGGTTTTACCATGTTGGTCAGGCTGGTCTCGAATTCCTGACCTTGTGATCTGCCTGCCTTGGCCTCCCAAAGTGCTAGAATTACAGGTGTGGGCCACGGCACCCAGCCTAGCAGTAGCCTTTAAATTGTATGTGTAGCCTTCAGCACGAATGTGTTGTCTCCTGCTGTTTGTTGGTAGGGTAACTTCTAGAATGCTTTGGATGTTTCTGTAGGAAAGGATCTTAGTGCCATTTATCAATGGGCTTAGCTCAACATTGCTGTATTAGGGCAGACCAAATTGTTGTAACAAGACCTGTGAATTTAGTGCTGTAAAGAATAATGAAGTTTATTTCTTGCTCACAAAACTGCCAGTGTGGGTGTTCCAGGTTGGTTGGCAGCTCTGCTCCACAGAGTAATTCTGGGACCCAAGCTCTTTCCGTCTAGTGGCTCTGCCCTGTCTTCAGGCCGCTTGCCATCTGCATGGTCCAGGTTGAGTCATTAGGTCCAGTTTCCAGCTGTTGGAAAGCAAGGAACACAATGCATGTCAGCCCAGCAATGGCACCCACCACTTCCACTCATATTCCATAGACTAGAACTTAGTCTTACGACCACACCCACTACAAGAAGCCCAGGAAGATGAAGAAGAAACTAATTTTGTTTCTGTCATAGTAGATAAGGGGGAGTGTTAAGGGTCCCCTGACAACTCCCTGACCTAAGTTCTAAGTCTTTACCTCCGCCAAGGGTAGCTTCATGCCAGAGCATTGTAGAACCTGGCTGGCTATACTTCCTTGAACTCTGTCAACCCTATCTCTGTGTGTTCCTCCCTAGTGCTTGTCCTGTGTCACCCACCATAGCTCCCCTTTCTCTTTCTAACCCTTGATTTCCTCTTTCTGTAAGTATAGACAATTAGGCTGAGCATGGTGGCTCATGCCTGTAATCTCAGCACTTTGGGAGGCCAAGTTGGGAGGCTCGCCTGAATCCAGGAGTTCTAGACCAGCTTAGGCAATATAGTGAGATCCCGTCTCTACAAAAAAAAAAAAAAAGAAAAAAAAATTAGGCAGGCATGATGGTGTGTGCCTATAGTCCCAGCTACTCAGGAGGCTGAGGCAAGAGGAGCACTTGAACCCAGGAGTTCAAAGCTGCAGTGAGCCATGATCATGCCACTGCACTCTAGTCTAGGTGACAGAGTGAGACCCTGTTTCTAAAATAAATAAATAAGGACAATTAGTTCCTAGTAGGACCCGTGGCTCTTGCAGCCCTAATGACAAAAAAGAGGCAGGTACTATTATTGTCCCCATATTATAAAGAAACTGAGATATAGAGCAGTTAAGTAACTTCCTCAAGGTCACAGCTAGTCATTGATAGCACTCAAAAAGGAACATTTCTTTTGTTGGGTGGGGATTTTACTCCCGAATCTGGCCAAGGAGCATGCTGTGAAGACACTACCTGGACCACACTAGCAACTTGGATTTGACAAGGAATTCTTGTTTTTAAATTTGCAGAACTATTCTTTACTAACTATTGTTTACCTTTTAATTTTATCTATGCACTGTTGTTTTTTCTCTTTTTCCCTGGTGGATAGAAGTTTTCCTTTTTTCTTTTTTTGAGACAGAGTCTCTCTCTGTCACCCAGGCTGGGGTGCAGGCTCGGCTCACTGCAACTTCCTCCCCAGTTCAAAAGATTCTCCTGCCTCAGCCTCCTGAGTAGCTGGAACTACAGGTGTCTGCCACCGTGCCCAGCTAATTTTTCTATTTTTAGTAGAGACGGGATTTCGCTATGTTGGCCAGGCTGGTCTTGAATTCCTGACCTGAAGTAATCCGCCTCTCAGCCTCCCAAATTGCTGGGATTACTGGCATGGGCCATGGCGCCTGGCCAGAAGTTTTACATTTTTATACGATAAAACCTTCATGATTTTTTCCTCCTTGCTTCCAGATTTAAAAAATCATCTACCTTTGAGAATGACAATAAATATTCAATTGAACTTTTTTCCAGTCTTCTAATGTTTGTTTTTTAAAACATTATTTACTTTTATCCATCTTTAATTGGTTTTGCCTGTGGCTGTGGAAAAATAACAATCCCCATTGTATTTAGATTTGAACCTGCCAGAGAAAGTATTTATTTCCAACAGGCTTCAATGGGGAAAGCGAACACTAGTGACAGACCATTAGTAGAAATATAGAAGAGAAGAATCTCTCTTCTATATTTATAGTAGTGAGATTCCTTGACACAGGCTGGTGAGGTTGTAGATAGTGGCTTACTTGTCACAGGCAGCTGAACTCCTGTTGCAGCTGTAGTGAGTGCACGGGGTGCTGTTGGTGTGCTGACCCGGTGCCTTTATTTTATTTTTTTTTTCAAGACGGAGTTTCACTCTTATCACCCAGGCTGAAGTGCAATGGCACAATCTCTGCTCACTGCAATCTCCGCCTCCTGGGTTCAAGCAATTTTCCTGCCTCAGCCTCCCAAGTAGCTGGGATTACAGGCACATGCCACCGTGCCCAGCTAATTTTTGTATTTTTAGTAGAGACAGAGTTTCACCATGTTGGCCAGACTGGTGTCGAACTCCTGACCTCAGGTGATCCACACCCTCAGCGCCCCCAAAGTGCTGTGATTGCAGGCGTGAGCCATCGTGCCTGGCCTTTTTTTATTTTTGAGACAGAGTCGCGCTCCGTCTCCCAGGCTGGAGTGCAGTGGCACAATCTCGGCTCACTGCAACCTCCACCTTCTGGGTTCAAGTGATTCTCACACTTCAGCCTCTGAAGTAACTGGGAATACAGGTGCACACCACCACACCTGGCTAATTTTTGTATTTTTAGTAGAGATGGGGGTTTCACCATGTTGGCCTGGCTGATCTCGAACTCCTGACTTCAAGTGGTTCCCATCCTCGGCCTCCTAAACTGCTGGAATTACAGGAGTGAGCCACCACACCCAGCCCCCAGGTGCCTTCTACCTGGCTGGTGCACCCACCCTCAGGTGCTGTGAGTTTTGGCTGCTGAGCACTCACAGCTTTCCCCTTCTTTTGAGATTGCCTCACCCCAAATAAAGAAATTACACTACCTCCCCAGTCATAAGCAGTAGGCAATGATTGAGGCTCTGAGGCTGGCCCCCTTGCCTCAGTGTGGGTCAATTCTTCAATTCCTTCTTCTTTTTTTTTTTCTTTTGAGACAGGGTCTCTGTTACCCAGCCTGGAGTGCAGTGGTGCAATCATGGCTCACTGCCGCCTCGACATTCGGGGCTCAAGCGGTCTTCCCACCTCAGCCTCCCAAGAAGTTAGTACTACAGGCGTGCACCATCATGCCCAGCTAATTTTAGTAGAGACAGGGTTTCACCGTGTTGCCCAGGCTGGTCTCAAACTCCTGAGCTCAAACAGTCCTCCTGCCTCGGCCTCCCAAAGTGTTGGGATTACAGGCATCAGCCATGCCCGGCCTCAACGTGGGAACTATTCTGAGTTGTAATCTAAGCTCCAGAGCTGGCCGCAGGATCAGGCTGAAGCTCTTTTCCAGGCTTGAGACCCCAGCCCTGCTGAGCCCCTTCTCCCGCCTTCTCCTTCCCTCACTCCCTTTCTCCCGATTGCATTCCTTCAAATCATGTGCACTCCAATCCCTGCCTCAGGCTCTGCTTCTAGGCAATGTGATCCAAGACAGTGAGGACATCTAATTTCCTACAAATAACACTCTTAATACTTATAACAGGGACATGGTTTACAAGCTTTGTGGATATCAAAGACTCAAGGTTAAAGGTTATATATTAGAGAGTTTAAACACATACGTAATCAACTGTTACATTGGAGAGTTTTTTTACCCTTAAATATGAAATGGTAGTGATCAGAGTTATGAGTGATAATAAGAGTATTTTTGAACTTAAGCTCTATGACCCATCTAGATAATATTTATTGTTCCTTGTTTTTCTGGGGTTCCTGGAAGTATAAACATTCTCCAATCCCCTTTTCTCATCTTACTGAGAAGAGAAATACCATCCCATGATTTTAAATTCTCCATGTGCTTTTGTTAAGGAGATTATCCTCTCTCAAGCCTTACAATTAAATACCATGTGTTACGTTACCTATCGTTTCTTTTCATCTCCATCAAAGTGGAATCGAAATTTCTACAGTGACATAAATTTATTATATGCTTCGGATAGTATCCAGCACCAACTATGGAATCATGCTTCTTTTCTTCCTTACTTATTACTTTCCAAAGACAATACTACTTCAATACTACTTGGATACCACCATTTTTCTTTTCCCCCAGCTTGGCCTCTAAGATTTGTTATTCTCTACATCTGAAGAAGCAGAGATGCTGTGACTTGCTTGAATTGGGAATGCGAGATTTCATGCTCAGAACCCCGAGTTCCAAAGAGCCTTTCTTGCCCCAAGCAGCAGCTCTGTCTCCTGTGTTTGCCCCTCTGTGGCCTCCACTATTTATGTTTGTGTCACTCATCTGTCATGCAGTAACCCTTTCCTTGGTCCCTCTGAATTCTGTTGTGCTCTGTTGACTTATTAGGAATGAACGCTGTTTGCTCTGTGTTTTGAAAATGAACTTTAACCCTCCTGAGTCTTGCTTTGGGTTTTTCTCTCTCTGTTCAAACAAAACAGTTGGAAGGTGGTTCAATATTTGTATATTTGCTTTTTTGATTTAGATTGTTTCTACTTTCCTGAGAGCTTAAGGGTACTGTTGAAAGACCTTAAACAGCACCCTGGAGGAACTTAAGAGGTGGGTTTGGGAGCAGGGGAGAGCTAAGGAATGAAAGGCTTAGTTGAAGAAGAGGAAAGAGAGGGAGAGAATATCATTTGGTTTCTGTTTTAGGTGAATTCATGTTAGGCAGAACTTTTTCCAAAACCAGTTAGACTTGGATGAGGAAATTATCCAAAACTTGCAGATACCCCCTGAGCTTCCCTAATTACTTGGGCATCCTGATTTATGATGCTAAGGCTTAGTATTTTAGAGATTAAAATGGGACATCTGGTCATCTTATCCCAACCACAGGTCACTCTGTCTAAGGCACCTGCCATAACACTGACCTCACAGGGTTGTTGCTAGAGTCAAATGGTGTAGTTAGCGCTATAGATACTGTTATTATCGGTATCCCCGTGTTATATATGTGTTAAATGAGACACAGGAAAGTTAAATAACTTGCCCAAGATCACACAGCTAGTAACTGACATAGCTAGGATCTGAATCAAAGCACCACTCACAAGAGATAAAAATTCATAGTAAACAGTAAAATTTGGAGACTATGTTATTTTTAAAATTACTATTTACTTATTTTATTATTATTATTATTATTATTTTTGAGACAGAGTCTCGCTCTGTTGCCCAGGCTGGAGTGCAGTGGTGCAATCTCCGCTCACTGCAAACTCCACCTCCCGGGTTCACACCATTCTCCTGCCTCAGCCTCCCGACTAGCTGGGACTACAGGCACCTGCCACCATGCCCAGCTAATTTTTTTTTTTTTCGTATTTTTAGTAGAGATGGGGTTTCACTGTGTTAGCCAGGATGGTCTCGATCTCCTCACCTCATGATCTGCCCACATCGGCCTCTGAAAGTGCTGGGATTACAGGTGTGAGCCACTGCGCCCGGCCAAATTACTTTTAAGGTTCAATTATTTAGGTTGTTTTGCATCTAGATAATTTTCTTAGAATGAAAAAAATACATAGTTTGCTGAAATTTTTTCATAATATTCCCCCAAACATGATATGATAGCAGGATTCATAATCTTCCACACTCAAATTTCCCAACATGATTCAAACGAAAATCATTTGCGCAAAATTATTTGAGCATTTCATGAGTTTCCTCAAAAGCCTCTCCAAAGCCTCTGATATTCAAATAATTTTCTTTTGAAGAACCTGAGCAATTGGTTTGATTGAATTTATATTGTAGACTCATATAATTAGCATGCAGCTGCTCTGGAAAAATGGGATGTACAAGGACATAACTAGCATTAAGAGGAGAAATGTCTGCTAGAGTGGGGACTAATTTGATAATATTAGTGATATTTTCATCTTAAGATGACCTTTGCTTCCCTGTGCAACCTGGCAACGCTAAGACTTTGATAATGAGGGCTGAGCTAATGAGGACTCACTGCCATTTCAGACATTAACTATCCTGCCTTCCTTAGGGAACAACCCCAGCTTAGCTGATCTGATGACAGTATTTGGTGAATTTTGAGGCAGACCCTAGGATGGCACCCAGTGATCCCTGCCACCTGGTACGCTCTTGTGTAATTCTCTCCCCTTGGGTGTGGGTGGGACTTGTCACTTGCCTTTAATCAAAAGATAAGGAGATGTATGTGATTACATGCACATTAGTATGTTACAGAAGATTGTAATATCCTTCTTGCTAACACATTCTTCCGTCCTGGTTTTGATGAATCAAGATGCCCTGCCGTGAGCTGCTGTATGGAGTGGTCTATGTGGCAGCAACTGAAGATAATCTTCAACTGCCAGCCAGCAAAAATCAGAGGTCCTCAGTCCAACATCCCACAAGGAACCGAATTCTGCCAACAACCATGTGAGATGAGACTGCAGTCCTGGTCAGAAATGCGATTGCAGCTTTCAGAAGAGACTCTGGAATAGAGGACCCAACAAACAGGTGCCTGGACTCCTGACCCAAACCCACAGCAATGGTGAGATAATACATGTGTGTTGTTCTAAGCTGCTAAATTTGTAGTCATCTATTATTCAGCAATAGGTAACTAATACAATCATCATACTCAAAATAAATGGGTCATTTATTCTAATATTTATTGAGAGATCCCATGAGCAGCACACTGCAGTAGCTCTGGGTATACAATAGAAAACAAGAGAGAAAAGACCCTGACCTTCATGGAGCTTACAGTTAATGAAATAGATGACATTAAATAATTATTCTATGAGCTATACAGTCTGATGTTATTATCAACATTAGCATCAGTAACCAGTATCATAACTAATTGGATAACTATAGGTGAATATTAGTGAACATTCACTGTAGTCATAAGTTTTAAAAGCAAAGCATCCATAGCAAGTCTACCTTTAAGGCTAGGTGTGCTGGATCATGCTAGTAATCCCAGCACTTTAGGAGGCCGAGGCAGGTGGAACATTTGAGGTCAGGAGTTCGAGACCAGCTTGGCCAACATGGCGAAACCCCGTCTCTACTAAAAATACACACAAAAAATTAGCCGGGCATGGTGGTGCAGGCCTGTAGTCCCAGCAACTTAGGAGGCTGAGGCAGGAGAATCACTTGAACCTGGGAGGCAGAGGTTGCAATGAGCCAAGATTGTGCCAGTGCACTCCAGCCTAGGTAACAAAGAGAGACTTCCTCTCAAAAAAAAAAAAAAGAAAGAAAGAAAAGAAAAAGAAAATCTACCTTTAAGCCGTATAACCTTCTAAAATTTGAGATGTTACTATCCCTTGTAAAAATGAGAACATATTCACTCTCTTCCCTAAAGGAGAGACCTGAAGTCATAGCAGCTTCTGAATCTGTCTCCAAGTCCAGGACTTCTAAGTGATGGTTGTTCCTTCTCAAGTTTAATAATCAGCCCTCTTCACGGTGATGTGCACCTGTAGTCCCAGCTACTTGGGAGGCTGAGGCAGGAGGATTGCTTCAGCCCAGGAGTTTGAGACTGCTGTGACCTATGATCCCACTGCACTCCAGCCTAGGTGACAGAGCAAGACTCTGTCTCAATAATAATAATAATAGTAATACTAAGCCCATCTTGTTATTCTATAACCCCTGAACTAAGTTGTAAAGTTGGCCATCGTTAACATAGACTATACAAAATAGAAGGAGAAAAGCTATAAGATATAAAATAGGCCAGGTGCAGTGGTTCACGCATGTAATCCCACACTTTGGGAGGCCAAGGCGGACGGATCACCTGAGGTCAGGAGTTAGAGACCAGGCTGGCCAACATGGTGAAACCCCGTCTCTACAAAAATACAAAAATTAGCCTGGCATGATGGCAGGTGCCTGTAGTTCCAGCTACTCGGGAGGCTGAGGCAGGAGAATCACTTGAACCCAGGAGGCGGAGGTTGCAGTGAACCGAGATGGTGCTATTGCACTGCAACCTGGGTGACAGAGTGAGACTCTGTCTCAAAAAAAAAAGGAAATAAAATAGAAAATCAGTTAACTGCATCAAAATATACTCGATACATTAAGGAAGATAATAATAGCAAACACTGTCTTCCAGGCACTTTACATAAATGTTAATTAATTTAATCCTTATAATAAGCCTACTAAATAAGAATTATCAGTATTCCCTTCTCCCCACTTTTTTAACTTCTGGGGAAATTGAGCCAAAAAGAAGTTAAGAAAGTTTTCAACATCTTCAGCATTAAATCTGGAATCTGAACCCATTCAGTCTGACTTCAAATTCTATTCCTGGACCTCTTAACTATACTCCTTCTCAGCATGAATAGCTACTTCATTCCTTGTTTCTACAGTATTCACAAGGGCACAATTGGTGTTTATAACATCTTCCCTCCACCACTCCTTTCATGTCCCTTTTGCCTATAGCAAGCATCTCAGCTGACTGAGGACTTTTTTTTTTTAATTTTTAAAATTATTATTATACTTTAAGTTCTAGGGTACATGTGCACAACATGCAGGTTTGTTACATATGTATACATGTGCCCTGTTGGTGTGCTGCACCCATTAGCTCATCATTTACATGAGGTGTATCTCCTAATGCTACCCCTCCCCCCTCCCCCCACCCCACGACAGGCCCTGTTGTGTGATGTTCCCCACCCTGTGTCCAAGTGTTCTCATTGTTCAGTTCCCACCTATGAGTGAGGACATGCGGTGTTTGGTTTTCTGTCCTTGTGACAGTTTGCTGAGAATGATGGTTTCCAGCTTCATCCATGTCCCTACAAAGGACATGAACTCATCCTTTTTTATGGCTGCAGAGTATTCCATGGTGTATATGTGCCACATTTTCTGAATCCAGTCTATCATTGGTGGACATTTGGGTTGGTTCCAAGTCTTTGTTATCGTGAATAGTGCCACAATAAACATACATGTGCATGTGTCTTTATAGCAGCATGATTTATAATCCTTTGGGTATATACCCAGTAATGGGGTGGCTGGGTCAAATGGTATTTCTAGTTATAGATCCTTGAGGAATCACCACACTGTCTTCCACAATGGTTGAACTAGTTTACAGTCCAACGAAGAGTGTAAAAGTGTTCCTGTTTCTCCACATCCTCTCCAGCACCTGTTGTTTCCTGACTTTTTAATGATCACCATTCTAACTGGTGGGAGGTGGTATCTCATTGTGGTTTTGATTTGCATTTCTCTGATGGCTAGTAATGATGAACATTTTTTCATGTGTCTGTTGGCTGCATAAATGTCTTCTTTTGAGAAGTGTCTGTTCATATCCTTCGCCCACTTTTTAATGAGGTTGTTTGTTTTTTTCTTGTAAATTTGTTTGAGTTCTTTGTAGACTCTGGATATTAGCCCTTTGTCAGATGGGTCGATTGCAAAAATTTTCTCCCATTCTGTAGGTTGCCTGTTCACTCTGATGGTAGTTTCTTTTGCTGTGCAGTAGCTCTTTAGTTTAATGAGATCCCATTTGTCAATTTTGGCTTTTGTTGCCGTTGCTTTTGGTGTTTCAGACAGGAAGTCCTTGCCCATGCCTATGTCCTGAACGGTATTGCCTAGGTTTTCTTCTAGGGTTTTTATGGTTTTACATCTGACATTTAAGTCTTTAATTTATCTCAAATTAATTTTTGACTGAGGACTTTTTTTTTTTTCTGAGACAATGCCTCCCTCTGTCACCCAGGCTGGAGTGCAGTGGCACAATTGTAACTTACTACAGCCTTGAGCTCCTGGGTTCAGGTGATCCTCCTGCCTCAGCCTTCTGAGTAGCTGGGACTACGGGCGTGCACCACCATGCCCAGCTAATTTTTTTTTTTTTCTTTTCAGACAGGGTCTCACTGTGTTGCCCCTAGTGGTCTTGAACTCCTGGGCTCAAATGGTCCTCCTACTGTGGCCTACCAAAGTGCTAGGATCACAGGCATGAGCCACTGTGCCCAACCTGACTGAGGATTTTTGCTTGGTGTGCGGACTGTAAAATTTGACTGGGTTTGAATGCACTCTTACTAGCCATGTAAACGTGGGCAAATTACTTAACTTCTCTGTGCCTCAGTTTCCTCATCTGTAAATGGGGACGATCATATTTCCTACATCATAGGGTTGTTGTGAAAATTCAATGAATTAGTAGACACAAAGCATTTGGTTTATTATTTCAGCAGGGAGGGACAGTTCCAGAGCCTTCCTCTTCACACTTCCAACTGTAATAACATTCACATCGCAGGTCAGGGAGCCAGTGTGACTTTTCTGCTGGTACTTTGATTACAACTAAGCACTCAAGAACGAGGAAATAACTATGAGTTCAAGGACCCACTGGGGTCACTGGGAACAGTCGCCCTGTGAGTAAACCCCACTATCAGCTATTACCATAAAATTCCATATACACCTACCAGAGAATTGCAGATGGCATTTGGGGCCTGCAGGATTAGCATTAGTTAGAAGATAGTCATCCCGAAAGGTCTATGAGTTCCTTTTCCTAGGGTCCAACTGCCCTGGTAAATTGTCCCAAGTGCCTTCCTTAAAGGATAGGAGGAAGACTTCAGTACGACTGTGCTGACATTGCTGGGTTGTTCCTCAAGAGCATCTGGTCTCCCTACTATTCAAAGGGCTCTGGGTTTGGAAAGTGACTCAGGCCTGGCACTGGGTGAAGGACTGGACTCGCCATCATCCTGACTAGCCAGTCCTCTGTTCCCCAGACTTAGATTTTGTTGTTACACAAATTAGGTCAGACTTTAGCATCCATGTATTTCAGCCCCAAAGGCCCTAGAATCTATTAAGCACCCTCAAATATCCCTTAGAGTCAAATCCTTTTGATAATCACATCTAAGTCTTCTGCTTTTATTCAGGAATTGGAACGTGCTTGCCCCTGAAGGTTAAAGCTGATGTTTGCCCCTCCAGGAAACCTCTTTCCATCAAAGCATCTCTCACCATCATCCCTGGCCTACGGACGTTATCTGCTTTTCAAGAATGCCAACTCCTCTCTTACCAATGTGTGATTTTTCTGGAGGTGGGTGAGTAGATCAGCTATTATAAATCCACTCCAACTGAGGGTTTGGCTCTGTGTCCCCATTCAAATCTCATCTCAAATTGTAATCCCCACATGTGGAAGAAAGGACCCGGTGGGAGGTGATTGGATCATGTGGGCAGTTTCCCTCATGCTGTTCTCGTGATAGTGAGTGAGTTCTCAGGAGATCTGGTGGTTTAAAAGTGGCAGTTTTGCCGGGTACAGTGGCTCACACCTGTAATCCCAGTACTTTGGGAGGCCAAGGCGGGTGGATCAAGAGGTCAGGAGATTGAGACCATCCTGGCCAACATGGTGAAACCCCCATCTCTACTAAAATACAAACAATTAGCTGGGCGTGGTGGCCGATGCCTGTAATCCCAGCTACTTGGGAAGCTGAGGCAGGAGAATCGCTTGAACTTGGGAGGCGGAGGTTGCAGTGAGCCGAGATCATGCCACTGCACTCCAGCCTGGCGACAAAGCGAGACTCCGTCCCCCCCAAAAATAGAAAAAAAAGTGGCATTTTCCCCTGGGCTCGCTCTCTCTTGCTGCTTTGTGAAGAAAGTGCCTGTTTCCCCTTTGCTTTCCACCATGATTATACGTTTCCTGAGGCCTCTTCAGCCACGTGGAACTGTGAGTCAATTAAACCTGTTTTGTTTATAAGTTACTCAGTTTCCAGGTAGTATCTTTATAGTAGCGTGAAAATGGACTAATACACCAACATTCATATCTCCCTAAGGCTTTGGGTACCTTTTTCCGTAGCACATCAAGGATCGTGTGGCATCTGACTTCTGCACCGGCCACTATTGAGACTCACGTTTAGACAGCCAAGCAAGAAGTGTAAACCTCTTCATAATCTTGCTATTCTTTTGGTATGTAAGTCTTCTCTTCCCAGGTTTGGTTTTGATTTCAGGACATTCTAGAACCTGACTCTAGTTGTGGATCTGGAGATCATGAGCAGAGTAAGGGGTGGGCCATGAGGACATCCCCTTGCAAGGTGACCATTCAGTGAGCTCCGTACAGGGTCTCTGAATAAAACAGGACCAGCCTCGTGGGAGGAAGCGCCGTTCTCATTTGATTGGCCGACGAGGCTCTGTGTGTCCTGGGGTTTCAGATTCTTGGGGTTATCTAACACCTCCAAAATATTTCCACTTCAGTACTCAGGGGAAGAACCACCGTTTCCCAATCAATGCCTGGAAGTCATAGCGGGACTGTGAATTCAGTCGATTTTGAGATTCATCAATCTTCAGGCTCTGCCTCTGCCTCTAATTTTCAGCTTCATTAGCCTTGAACCTGCATGACATAAAAGAGTACTTGAGGGAAGTCACAGAAACTTTCTCACTCACTGACGATGCTTCGAAGTGAGAATTTAAATCCCTGAAAATGTCATTTCTTCTCTTTAAACTTTATTGTGCAGTTAGATGGAACTGCTCACCTCGTGGCCTTTATAATCCCTGCTCTGCAGCCCCCAGGGCCTTGCTTTCAATAGGCACTTCATTCTGTGTCATTAGAGGTGATAATTTTGGTGTTCTGCCACTGGGTGACGTGGACATCTATGAATACAACTCGTGATATAATCAAAATGCTATTTTATATTTGTTTCTCACCAACTCTTTAAACTTTATTCAGGGGTTAGAGAAAGAGAACATGGCCTTCCTCTAGCACTGAAGGAAACTTCTGATGGCTTCTATGGCTTCTCTTCCCTGCTAACCCTCACCTCCACCCACTAACTGTCATTTTCTTTCTCTTCCAGGGTTGAAGGTAGGCTAGAGATGAGAGGAAAAAGGGGTAAGTGAGTCACTACTTGATCTGGTAGCTTTGTGCTCTCGGGGGCTCCAGATGATTAAAGCTGGTAACCCCCAGGGGGCCTGGACGATGGCTCAAGCTGATTCTTTCTCTTCTGCCCCTTGAATAGGAATGTTGGAGAGGCTCCCTGCAGGCCCCCTCTCCTGCAGTTCCCTTGACTCAAGTGGATGTATCTCTATTCCAACTCATCTCTTTCAACTCCTTCCTCAGCCCCTGGGTATCCAGCTGAACATGCTCAGCTGCTTACTGCAGAGGTCCGTCTCAGAGGACCTGGTAGACAGGACCCAAACTTTGTCTTGTGTTACCCCCATATGGTCTTAGGAAGTCTCCTTCATCCTTTGCCTCAGTAGACTCCAGGAGTGCCTGCCGATCCCAGTACAGAAGCCCTGCTTGTTCTTCCATCTCCAAAGCATGTAGTCAGCTCTGTAATGGAGGAAAACATTCTGAATTTTCTTGGTGGAGTTGGACTTCAGTTCGCAGCGCACTCTCAGTTTCTTGCTCTTTAGTCAGGCCAACCCAGTCTTCTGTGTCTTCCAACTGCAAGGCACACGTTTCCGAGCTCTCCCAGTAGACAACTAAAAACCTTCTCACTAGGCTTAGGGTTGGGAGATAGAGCCTCTGCCTCTCATCCTAAGGGGAGAGGGCTCACAGCAGAGCAAAAGCCTCTTCAAAACAATCTCCTCAACCATCTTCTACTAAATCTTCCCACTGACCCCTTTTGTATCTTTGATTTCATCGAGAGCTCTGGGAGATGTGAACAAGGGTCTCCTTCACTCCTGTTCTAAATCCTGCAGGGCAAGGGCGAGGTAGGTGGTGGGGAAGGGGTGTGGTGGTTGTTCTCAATCTAATTTTGGCATCCTGAGATTTAATCTGTTGATGCCTCAATCTAATCTGAGGCAGCGGCCGGTCACAGTGGCTCTCGCCTGTAATCCCAGCACTTTGGGAGACTGAGGCAAGCAGATCACCTGAGGTCAGGAGTTTGAGACCACCCTGTCCAACATGGTGAAACCCATCTCTACTAAAAATACAAAAATTAGCCGGGCGTGGTGGCACACTCCTGTAATCCCAGCTACTTGGGAGGCTGAGGCACGAGAATTGCTTGAACCCAGGAGGTGGGGGTTGCAATGAGCCTAGATCACACCACTGCACTTCAGCCTGGGTGACAGAGCAAGACTCAGTCTTAAAAAAATAAAAATAAAAACAAACGGAGGCAGGAATAGTGTCATGCTGCGAAGTTCTCTAACAATAGTTTTAGTGACTTCCTGGCCACCAGATGTCATGTTTTTCCTGTATTCTATCCTTACTACTTTCAGATCCAACCAAGTCACCTAGTCAATTCCAGATTCCCAATACCTTGGGATCTCTTTCAGAAAAACAATCCAGTATAGTTAGTTTCAGCAGAATTTATTACATGGTATTACTTAGAATTTCTAGGAGAGCTGAGAAACAAAACCTGGATATTACACAGCCAGAAGTGAAGCAGCCAGGAGGAATGTCCAAGCATCCCACACATGCACACATGTCCCAAATATCCTAAGACTCTTGTAGCAGAAATCCTGCTGTTGCTGCCAGATGATGCTTAACATCTATAAAACCGGGACTGACTACCAGCACCCTCATTACAGTTTGTGCAGAAAGTCAGGCACCGTTGTGTCCAGACTTACTAGAATTGTGCGTCTGCAGCCTGTCACCTGTATTTCAAGTCTTGCTTAGGTCTGGATTTGTTGGAAGATAGTCAAATGTCTATATCCTAGCAGCAAAGGATTTTAAGAAATGTGTTGTGTTTGTTGGTTTCTTTTTTTCTTTTCTTTTTTTTTTTGGAGAGTCTCACTCTGTCCCCCAGGCTGAAGTGCAGTGGCACGATCTTGGCTCACTGCCACCTCCGCCTCCCAGGTTCAAGCGATTCTCCTGCCTCAGTCTCTCGAGTAGCTGGGACTACAGGCACATGTCACCAGGCTCAGCTAATTTTTGTATTTTTAGTAGAGACAGGGTTTTGCCTTCTTGGCCAGGCTGGTCTCAAACTCCTGACCTCAAGTGTTCCACCCGCTTCGGCCTCTCAGAGTGCTGGGATTACAGGTGTGAGCCACCATGCCCGGCGTGTTTGTTTTTTTCTTCCTATGGAAAAGAGAATTCACAACATAGAAGAACTACCAAAAAAAGATTTGAGGCAGACACAAATGACAAATGTTCATTATAAAACTTTTACGAAAAGAAAAGTTTATGGTCCCAATCAATAAACTATTTTGACAGTATCAAACAAGCAAATAACAAAAAAAAAATCCTTATATATCTTTTGAATTTTGTACCATTGTTGTTATATATATATATATATATATATATATAAATATGTATATGTGTGTTTGTGTGTGTGTGTATATATACATATATATATATATATATATTTTTTTTTTTTTTTTTGAGACAAAATCTCGCTCTGTCCCCCAGGCTGGAGTGCCGTGGCGCAATCTTGGCTCACTGCAAGCTCCTCCTCCTGGGTTCACACCATTCTCAGGCCTCAGCCTCCCAAGTAGCTGGGATTACAGGCGCCTGCCACCACGCCTGGCTAATTTTTTGTATTTTTAGTACAGATGGGGTTTCACTGTGTTAGGCAGGATGGTCTCGATCTCCTGACCTCGTGATCCACCCACCTCAGCCTCCCAAAGTGCTGAGATTACAGACGTGAGCCACGGTACCCAGACCCATTGTTGTAATATTTATTCAAAATATAAACTAAGAAAAAAAATTAAGTCTACTTTTTCAAGGCTCTTCCTTAGTGCCATTTTTCTTATCCTCATTCCTCTTGTGCTGCTGGGGCCTTCTAATGTCTTTCATCACCTTTGTTCTTTAACCCTAGAAATAGTTTTGATTGACCTTTTGGTCCCCTTTAGCCCTTATGTTGTTATAAAGATAAATGACATAATGCATTTAAAACACTTTGCATAGTGTTTGGTACCTACTAGGTAATCAACACTGGTTAGTTTTCCTGCCACTCTCCTCCTGCTATATTATTGCCTGTGGTGGTTGTTCCAGTCTTGAGTGCAGAGAATTCAACAAGATGTGGTGGGTGCATTTAAGGGACTCTCCAGCCCATGTTCTCACCGTTTAAATGTGGACCATAATCCAAGCTAAACCAGTCAGACTTTCTTTTTAAAAAAAAAAAAATAAAGACGGCATCTTGCTATGTTACCCAGGTTCATTTTGAACACCTAGGCTCGAACAATCCTCCTGCCTTGGCCTCCCAAAATGCTGGCATTACAGGCATGAGCCACTGCACCTGGCTGACTTTATAATTTTGTAATTTTATGACTTTTGGACCTGTGGTCCTGGAATATAAGTTTGTCCCATTCTACTTTGTTGAATTAAAAGAAAAATCTTAAGCTAAATTATAAACTACTTCTTTTAGCAGATGATATTTCATAAATATCTTGAGAGCTATAGAGAAGACTTTGAAGGAAGAATAAAAGCCCCACATGTAATTCCATTTATAGTTTAGTAGGTTATTTTATTCTTTCTCTTTTTCATTTTTTAAAGTGAGCCTAATGCCATGAACCTGATTTCCTCAGGTTCCCCTGGCCTGTGGGTTGAAAGCGGGGCACATTGATGGTGATAACCCATATTTTGCTGAATTTATCTAACATCTTTAGGTTTGGGAGTCTCAAATACCCCACTCAAGTCTCACTCAGTTATTTCTGGAAGTTCTTAGAGGGTATATTGCAAACAAGTATATCCTCTAGTTACTGGGTAATGTGATGCCTTCTTCCTGTACTCTGAACCACAGATATCCTTTGCCCGGCTAGCCATTTGAGGATGTGCGTTTCCACCACCCAAACTGCTGGTGCCCCCTGGGATAGCCCTAAGACTGTCCCAAGAATGCCAACTTCCAGTGATCCCTGGGCAGCCAGCCCAGGAGAAGCCAGAGCAGCTTCATGTTACTGGGAACCCTGAATGTGCCAAAGCTGCACTGCATCAAGAAGGCCCTGCTCTGTGTGGCACTTTGTCTGCTTCAAGAGGGAGCCTTTGTGAAACAGAGGCTTTGTCTTCTGCTTACAGCTTCTCTTGCCACAGTGCTCAGATGCGAATCCCTGGGGCTGGCGCCACCATCCTCCCCAGTCCCATCTCCCTCTTCCTAGGAAGTGGCTCCTTCCTTCCTCTCATGCAAATCACTTCATGTAAATAGACACCTTTTCTTTCCGTTCATCAGTGCATTTGTTGGAACTCTTTTGGTTGCAAATACAGACTTCAATGAGAGCCCGCAGAAGCAAATGACAAGTCTGAATTATAAAGCTCTTGGAGTGTCTGGTGAAATAAAATGGCAGGACTGCAGCTGGGCCTCAAGAAGACACTAAAATAAAGGGCTGAAAGGCTCTAATGATGTCCATCCCTCTCCTCCCGAGTTAACTGGTTTTCCCTGATCACTGTTTCATAAGGAGGAAAACATGACTCTGTATGGGTTTTGCTGGGGAAATGCTGTGAACTGGCTATTTCTGAAGCATAGGGTGATGGTAAAGGTCAGGGGAGGGAGGCTTGATGCCAGATTTGGAGACGTAGGCAGGGACTGCATCAAGGTTGATTTTTAACAGGCTGGAACTTTGTCCTGAGGGCAATGAATGGCAGAGCCGCTGGGGAGGCTAGAGTAGACCAAGCAGATTTCTACTGCAGTTAGGTCATGCTGAGGTATTCAGGAAACACATATGAGGGAGCAAGAGACAGGTAGAGAAGTTAGGACGCTACTGTCAGAGACGTTGGAACCAGAGCAACTCCATTTTGAGTGAGGGATAGGAAAATGAGGCTGAGACTGGCTAGGCTGCATTCCCAGAAGTGAGGCATTCCTGGCCTCTAGAGGTTTATGGTTAGGATAACAAATTAATAATGTTTACTAAACAGACCCAGACTTGGGAGTGTACAGATATCCCATTGTCTGAAGCACAAAGCCATTCCTAATTTTGCTTTAAAGATAATAATATCAATTCTTGCAAAATATAGTAATGAAGAAAATTAATTCTTTATCACAAATCCTTGTAGCAGAGCACATGTCCCCATATATATAAGCATTGTACCTAGGGTGGATGCATTCCTCCTCTGACCTTCGGGAGCATCCTACTCTGTCTATGGAGTAGCTGTCTTTTCAGCATTTTACTTTCTTAATAAACATGCTTTTGCTTTGCACTGCAGACTCGCCCTGAATTCTTTCCTGCATGAGATCCAAGAACTCTCTCTTGAGGTCTGGATCAGGATCCCTTTCCTGTAACACAGCTGTAATATATGATCTTGGAAACATATTCAATAGTCCCGCTGGGAGCAGGAATAGAGAGGAAGAGACGGATTGGAGAACTACTTAAGACCTAGAATCCACGGAACTTAGTCACAGGTGGGCAATGAGGAGAGGGAGGAAAACTCCAAAATGCCTGCCAGGCTGTTGGCCTTGGTGGCTGGATAAATGGTGGTGATATTGGCTGAGGTGGGGGATAGGGGAGAAGCGGCAGATCTTGTTTGGGGGAAGATGAAATGGCATGCTTTTCACAGCCTGGCTGGGATTAACCTGACTGTATGTACAGCAAATTAAGTTAATTTGTGTTTGTTGAGTTTGGGATGCCCAAAGGATCCTCAAAAGGTGGTATGAGGCCAGCCACTGTGGCTCATGCCTATAATCCCAGCACTTTGGGAGGCCAAGGTGGGTGGATTGTTTGAGGCCAAGAGTTTGAGACCAGCCTGGCCAACATGGTGAAACCCTGTCTCTATTAAAAATACAAAAATTTACTGGGCATGGTGGTGTGTGCCAGTGATCTCAGCTACTCGGTTGACTGAGGCAGGAGAGTTGCTTAAGCCTGGGAGGTGGAGGCTGCAGTGAGCTGAGATCATGCCACTGCTCTCCAGCCTGGGCGACAGAGCGAGGCCCTATCTCAAAAAAAAAAAGGTGGTATCAGGAAGCCATGAACATTTAATTCTCTCACTCTGGGAGAGTCGATGCTAGAGATTTATGGTTGAGCAGGGACTTATTAGTATACAGTATGGTTCAATCATGATGCTGAATAATATCACCCAAGACAGCATGTAGTAAGAAGGGCAGCTGACACAGGATGGAGATGTGGGGAATGCTAACATTTAAGGAAGGGGGCAAGGGGTTTCAGGAAGAGAAGCCCATGAGAGAAATGGAGAAATTGATGATCCAGCAGTGTTAAATGCAACACAGTGTCAGTGAGATGACTACAAGGTGCCCATTCACTTAGCCACAGCATTTTTATTTATTTTTTAGAGACGGAGTCTCACTATGTTGCCCAGGCTGCCCTTGAACTCCTAGCCTTAAGCGATCTTCCCACCTCAGCCTCCCAAAGTGCTGTGATTACAGGTGTGAGCCACCACACCCAGCCTCACAAAATATTTATTGAGCATCTACTATGTTCAGCATGCTATAGCAGTTAAGAGTGTAGACTCTGGAGTCAGACTACCTAGGTTTGAATCCATGATTTACTTGCTGTCTGGCCTGAGAAAAATTATTACCCTGTCTCAGCTTCTATTTTCTCTTCTGCAAAATGGCAAAGATAACAGTAATTATTTCATAAAGAGTAGGATGAGGATTAAACAGTATGTGGCAGATGGTAATTATATAATCAATGCTATTACTGTCATGTATCATACACTTTTCTGGGCTCCAGGGATACAGCTGTGAACAAGACAGACCGAGTCCCTGTTCTTATGAAATTTATATTCTATTTGGGAAGAGGGAAGCTTGGATCATAAATGACAAAAAGCAAGAAAATGGCAGCGAAGTCCTAAAAAGAAAATTTTAAAGGTGAGATGGTGGGAGGTGGGGGTGAAGTGGGATGCTGTAGATGGGCCAGTCAGGGAAGGCAGCCTCTCTGAGGAGGTAACATTTGCGCTGGAACTTGAAGACCTATGAGAAGATACTGGGGCAGAGTGTTTCAGGCGAAAGGTGAACAAATGCAGTGACCCTAAGATAGGAACAAATTTGGTGTGTTCAAGGAAAAGAAAGAAGCACCTCTATCTGATTTCATGGCCCATATTCTTTTCACTGTACCTCACAGTCTTTCTGGCACAAATCTTATTAATAAAGCCACAGGCAAAGAGCCCTAAAATTATTATGGCAGATACTGTAAGTTGACTCATTCAATACGTATTTGAATCACTTTCGATCAGGAAGCCAAAAAACTACATTCTTAGACTCCCTTGCAGCTAGATTGATACTCACGACATATTTTCTGCCAACATGTGAGGCACAGCAGCAAGGTGGTGGCCGAGCCCAGAGAGAGAACAGATTCTCTGCTAAGCTTAGTGGTGGAAGCACTTGGTTCTGCTGGGGTGTGCATGGAAACAGTTGCATGCCATCGGAGGACGTTTTTTTGGGCTGCATTGTTTCTGGTTGAGTTGTGTTTAAGCCTGGTTCTCTGGCTTAAACCTCCCAAAGATTCTATAAGCTCTTTAGTTCTTTCTGTGTATTTATCTTTTTTAAAGTTTTAGTTTTTATGGGTACATAGTAGGTGTATGTACTCATGGGGTACATAAGATATTTTGATACAGGCATATAATATATAATAATCACATCTGAGTAAATGAAGTTTTTCATGTATTTCTTTCTGCTTAAACTAGCCACAGTGAATTCTATTGTCTGCAACTAAGGACCTTGATCTGTGTAATGCCCTACTAATTCTGTACTTCCACCAGCTTTCCAACCACTTTCTGTCCCTTCCTCCCCCAGGTCTAACCTGAGGGCAGGGGAGCTTGGGTGATTCAGCCCTAGAGATCAGTCGTTTGGGGGCCCCTAGGCAGGTAGAGGAGGTCAAAGGATGGTGGCAGGCATAGGGGGCAAATGGAAACTAGTACAGTCCCCTCTGCAAGTGCCATCAAGCCCTGTGTCTTTCCACATGCCAGGGCAAAGTGTCTGGCCCTTATGGTGACAAGATTTGCAGTAGCTTAAGGAAAATGGAGAGACCGAAACTTTCAGCAGGGGTACAGGAGAGAAGAGCAGCCCAGCTGTGGTTGGGGATGACTGAGGAACACTCTGTCAGCTCAAGATGATGCAGAAACAAGGCCACAGCATGCCCCCTCTTTGGTAAAAGAAGGCAGAGAAAATCACCTGCTTTTTCTTCTTCACTCTATTTTGCAATTTCTGAATGAGTTACAAACAGAGTGCAAGAAACCGAGTGGGTGGGTGACTGGAATGCCAGTGCCTCTGTGCACCTTCTAAATATCCATATGCAGGCAGGAAAGAGAGGGCAAAGCCCAAGCAGAACTGGGGAACAGGGGAGATTCATCGTTTTACACTTTTGCTTCCTCTTCCTGATTCAATATAAAATGTGAATTTTGTATTGTCTGCTGTTGCTTCAAGCAATTGCTTTCTCATTCAAACAAGCAGGGCTTAGTCTCATGATGGTTAATTTTATATATCAAGTTGACTGGGCTAAAGCATGCCTAAAGAGCTGGTAAAACATTTCTGAGTGTGCCTATCAGGGTGTTTCCAGAAGAGATCAGCATTTGAATGGGTAGACTGAGTAGAGAAAGTTGCCCTCACCAATACAAGTGGGCATCATCCAATCCATTCAAGGGCTGAATACAACAAAACGATGGAGGAAGGGTGAATTTGCTCTCTGCTTGAGTTAGGTCATCCATCTTCTCCTGCCCTTAGACATCGGCTCCCCAGTTCTCAGGGCTTTCAGATGCAGACTGGGACTTACACCATTGGTCTCCCCAGTTCTTGGGGCTTTGGGTTTGAACTGGAACTATACCACCAGCTTTCCTGGTTCTCCAGATTGTAGATGGCAGATTGTGGGGCTTCTCGGCTTCCACAGTTGCATGAGCCAATGCCTCAAAACACATCTCTTTCAATATACCTGTATGTATATCCTACTGGTTCTTTTCTCTGGAGAACCCTGGTTAGTACAAGTTTCCAGTGCATGCGTATTATTAGCTTTTGCTAGCAGAATGGATGCTAGGTGCTTAAAGCTTTTTCCCCCAATGAAGTTTTTTGTTGTTGTTGTTGTTGTTGTTTTTTGAGGCATGAAGTTTTTTGTTGTTGTTTGTGTTTTCTGTCACCCAGGCTGGATTGCAGTGGCATGATTTTGGCTCACTGCAACCTTCGCCGGCCAGGTTCAATTGATTCTCCTACCTCAGCCTCCTGAGAAGCTGGGATTACAGGTGTGCACCACCATGCTCAGCTAATTTTTGTTTTTTTTATTTTTTGTTTTTTGGTGTTTTTTTTTTAGTAGAGACGGGGTTTCACTTTGTTGGGCAGATTGGTCTCGAACCCCTGACCTCAAGTGATCCACCTGCCTCGGCCTCCCAAAGTGCTGGAATTACAAGTATGAGCCACTGTGCCTGGCCCCTATGAAGTTTTTGAAATAGAAAAGAACAATTCCTTCTGCTTGACTCAGATTGGGTGTGTAGATGTCTGGGGTCACCGGCTGGAAATAAAGGTTTTGAGTTTGGGCCTACTCTAACCAGACAGCATGCTCAAATATGTGACTGCTTCCCCAGAGGGTGTCTCTTTGTAGTTTCATACTTCTCTTGTCTCTCCTGGTAAGAAGTCTATCCCCTCTGCTGAATTACGCCATTCTAATTCCAACCTGTAAATGGTCTAAGCCTCTTGTATTTACTCTTTAGCAATCAACTGCATTTTGGAACCTTAAAATGCTTGTTATCAATGCATAAATTTGGAAAACTGTTAATGCTCTTCTCCCTGAGTCTGATGTGCCAGGTTCTGTTTGGTAACATTCGATGTTCTCTCTAGTTCTGTCAGCTACCAGCATGAGATGAAAGATGGGGGTAAGCGAATAAAAAACACAGATATCGTGAATGTGATTTCATCTTGTCCTGCTGAATGTTGACCTTTAACAATAGCTTTATGTTTAGGAATAATTTTTTCCCTGACCAGATTTATTCAGAGGACAGTCTGTAAATTGAAATTTTACTAGAAAATATATAAAATGATTTCTTTAAAAAAATACAAGTCTCCTACTTTATCTCTGTCTTTCAAAGCACCTAGCAATGGAGCATATAGTGAACATAACTGCTGTCAGAAAGACCTGGGTTCAAGACCCTTCTTGGAAAGATCACATATGGTTTTGATTCTATTTATAGGACCTTTCCAGAATAGGCAGCTCTATGTAGACAGAAAGTTGACTAGTGGTTTCCAGGGGCTGGGAAAATAGGGAATGGGGTGTGACTGCTGAAGGAGATGGGGTTTCCTTTTGGGGGGATGAAAAGGTTCTAAAATGGATTGTGGTGCTGGTTGCCCCACTCCTTGAAGACACCAAAAACCACTGAATTGTACTCTTAAAAGGATAAGCTATGAAGTATGTGAAGTATATCTCAATAAATTTGTCACACAGAAAAAAACCTTTCTTGGCATTCACTGGCAGCGTCTGCATCTATAAAATGGGCATAGCAATATCTACCTCACAGAGCCACGTCAAGGATTAAATGAAATTCTGTATGCAGAGCAATTACCTTAGTGCCTTGCACATAGTAAAAGCTCTAAAAAACTTCACTCTGTTTTTATAATATTCTCGTTAAATATTTGCCTGCTGCTGCCAACACTTGTAAAATCAAAGAGGAATTAGTATAAAGGCGAATATTAAAGCAGAAAGGGTCCTTAGAATTCAGCCAAGGCCAGCCATGGTGGCATGTGCCTGTAATCCCAACACTTTAGGAGGTTGAAGCGGGAGGATGGCTGGAGCCCAGGAGATTGAGACGAGCCTGGGCAACATAGAGAGACCTTGCCTCTACAAAAAATAGAAAAGAAAGACATTTAACTTAAAAAAGAAATCAATCTAGTTCTACTCTCTGATTTTGCAAATAAGAAACTCGTGATATATCTAGAAAATGACCACTGGCAAGAGAGGTCTGGGGAGGCTATGAGAGAGGGAGTGAACTCTGGAGGGAATGCGAGATCTTAGAATGAAAGCCATTTTGCCACGTTACTGAATCATGTGTGCTTTGCTGAGGCAGCAGCACTGAACCTGGCTTAGCCCTTTCAAGAAGAGCAAGCAGGAAGAGCAATTAGATAATTCATTTCCACATTACAGAAATCTGTGTGTGTTCACTAGAGTCTGAAATAGAAACAGCCTCATGCAGTTGATAATTTTTTAAATTCTATTAAACTCCTCTAGGTAGGTTTTTTAAAACAATATAATAGTTACCTTCCTTAATCTTAGAAATGGTAAGAATATTAAATATTAAAATTGCTCCAAACCACCTACATTAGTTTTTAAAAATTTCATCTTTCCTTCTCCCTACACCACACACACACACACACACACACACACACGCAATTCTAAGACACATAGTTTTTTACAATTTAAGTCTCTGATCAGGACACATCTTACAATCAATGACTCATTCTAATTTAATTGACAAAATCATTTTCTTTCTTAATTTTACATAAAATAGTGGTCTGTCTTAAAAATGGATGACAGATAAAATCAAATACGATGTACACAGACGTATATATATACTTAAAAGATGAGCTAGAAATTTCTGCCGGCTGAATGTTCAGAAATACTCAGGTGCCATTGCTGATCTAAGTATCAAAAACCACAGAGTTAAGCACCCCCACTGGGGCACTGTCTTTATGTGGATAGTACATGCATTTTTGAACCTGGGACCCATTAATAGGCACTCTGGCCTAGTGACAGTTTTGCTAATAATAATTCTGGAGAAAAATATTCATTTATCCTTTGCTATGCCTGGATCTTTTTTCTTTTCTTTCTTTCTTTTTTTTTTTTTTGAGATGGAGTTTCACTCTTGTCACCCAGGATGGAGTGCAGTGGTGCAATCTCAGCTCACTGCAACCTCCGCCTCCCAGGTTCAAGTGATTTTCCTGCTTCAGCCTCCCAAGTAGCTGGGATTACAGGTGCTCACCACCACACCTGGCTATTTTTTTTTTTTTTTTTTTTTTTTTTTTTTCAGTACAGACAGGGTTTCACTGTGTTGGCCGGGCTGGTCTCGAACTCCTGACCTCAAGTGATCTGCCCACTTCAGCCTTCCAAAGTGTTGGGATTACAGGCATGAGCCATAGCACCCAGCCTACCTGGATCTTTTGATTGGATATACCTGGGTCCTTTTAGGAACGGATCCAGAGATATCACAGGTCCTGGTATTTGACACTTGCAATGAATGTTCAATGTTCATTCTAGGGTTCCAGAAGCAACGCTTTGTTAGGAGACGCTGCAGAAGCTGGAGGATTGGCTGATGCCTCCCAGCTGAATCAGCAAAGCTTTCCTCTAATAGCCTTCCTTGATTAAGGGGTGAGTGAATTTCTGCAGAGAGGCTGAGCACTTGGTGTAGTTTGAGGGTCCCTAATAGATGTACCAAAGTGTTTGGCTACAAACTCCTCACATGATAATAATTATGTTGATGCTGCTGCAGATGATTAGCCTGGGTTTTGGAAAGCTTCCTCCTTGGTGCATTCCATTCAAAAGGCCACCTCTTCTCAGCATGTGCCTGCAAACACAATCCCCTGAAATGACAAGAGAGGGTAAGAAAAGCTGCAAGCATTGCCTGTACTGGCCTTTTGAACTCATTTAGGGTATCCATGGCAGTGGGAGTCAGGATGGATGGATTTGTTTTCTTCTCTACTTGAGCAATGAGGTTTTCATCATTTGCTGGTTGATTTGGAGCCTTTAGAATAATGTCCCCAGACACATTTCCATCAGGAGCACAGGAGCAGCCAAGACATACAGGGAGACTTTCACGTGGCTTTGTGCAGGAGCCTTTTCTGCCAAATCAAACAGAGCAGAGATACAAAACACAAAAGCAAGCCATCAGAAAATATCTGTGTGACTGGGCATGATGGCTCATGTCTGTAATCCCAGTGCTTTGGGAGGCTGAGGTGGGAGGATCACTTGAAGCCAAAAGTTCATGCACTCCAGCTTGGGCAAGAGAGAGAGAGAGGAAGAGAGGAAGGGAGGAAGGAAGAAACTATGTAGTATCATCCTAGAGCTCTGACTCCTTAGATGGAAAGGAGTACGGGATGGAGTCTTCTGAAAGCCTGATTGCATGCTAGGGAAGCTGAAGCATGTTCAGCTGGCACGAGACTATCTAGAAGGCTCTTTCCATTCACTCATTCACTCAGTACTTATTGAGTACCTACTGTGTGTACACATCCTTCCAGTCACTGAGGATATAGCAGTCAATAAAGCAGACAAAATCTCTATCCACACAGATCTTCCCTTCCAGAGGATGCAGGCAATAAGTGAATAAATGAATGGATCCCATCAGGTTCTGATAAAGGATGAATGTTGTGAAAAAAATATAAAACAGCTTAGGGGAGAGGGAATGCTCAGATGAGGATGGCATGTGGCTGTTTTATGCAGGTGGATGTGGTAATCCTCTCTGTTAGGGTGAGATTTGAGCAGGGGTTGAAGGACATTGGGTTGTGAATTGTGAGGACTTGGTGGTGGATGGAGCATGTCCAGTGGGAAGAAGAGCAAGTGCAAAGACCCAATGCAGGAGCATGCTTGATTTATGCCAGGACTGGCATGGAGGACTAGCAGCTGGTGTAGGTGGAGCTGGTGATAGTGACAGGAAGTGAGGTTGGAGAGAGCTGGAGCAGGCTAAGACCATGGAGGGCTTTTCAGGTCATGGAAGACCTTAACTTTCCTCTGAAATGGGAGGCTTTGGAGAAGTTTGAGCAAAAGAGTGATGTAACCTGAGTTATATCTTAACAGGAGTATTTTGCAATATGAAGAATAGACCAAGGAGGAGGCAAGGTTGGAAGCAGGAAGACCAGGAGTCTACTGCAATGGTCCAGGTGAGACAAAATGGTAGATATGGAGATGATGGGAGGTGGTCTGGCTCAGGATGCATTTTGATGGTGGAACCAATGGGATGAGCTGACAGATCGGACAGCCAAGCCATAAGAAGAGAGAAGTGAGGAGTGACCTCAAGTCTTTAGGGCTGCACGATTGGAAGAATGGAATCGCCATTGATTGAGCCAGGGATACTGGAAGTAAAGCAGGTTTTGCTTTTTTAAATAACATATAGTTTTCGATTTGTAAACTCTGAGATGTTTATTATATATCCAAGTGGAGATGCTGAGTAGGCAGTTGTAAGTCTGAGTTCAGGGGAGAGGTCTAGGCTAGAGACATGAATTTGGAAATCATTCGCCTATAAATGGTACAAAGGGATTGAATGAAATGATCTATGGTGAGTGTGCAAATAGAAAGAGAGTTGAGGATGGAGTTCTGGGGCTCCTGCTGGCACCACTGTCCCCCCACCCCCCGCAAGCTGATGGACCCTACCTTACACTGGAAAGCCAGGCAGAGTCTGGGATCAGGGCTTCCCGTTTCCTGGGGATTTGCTTGGAGAGGTCACAAGAAAGTAAGGTCCTCATCTGGTTGGCAGACGCTTGGGTGAGGTCTGTAACCAAAACAAAAGGTCCTGTCCTCCCCCAAAAGCACCACTGCAAACCTCTCCTGACGCACCACCATCCCACAAAAGCAACAATCGTAGACGGAATGCTGTCACCTCTCTAAAGAACCATCAACCTTCCACCTTTAGTCGTCTTAATACTGGGTAATTGAGAGAAGGGTGACTGTTGTCCTGAGATTGATACTCGAATCTTGGCTTTGCTGCATGCCACCTGTGTGGCCTTGGGCAAGTCAACCTCTTGGAGCCTCGGTTTCCTCATGTGTACACATCTCTAGGCTTATTTCGACAATTATATGGGAGGATACGCATGAAGAAGCTACTGCTGTGTCTGGCAAATCAAAGATCATTATAAGAGCAAACACTATGTGTCAGATACAATTTCATACATCTTCTGTATATTTACATAATTACCACAACAATCTTAGGAAGCAAGTGTTATTATTTCCACTTTACGGATTAGGGTAAATAATTTGGCCGTCTAGTAACTCAAGGAGCCTGGCTATAGGAGTGATGATTTAACCACTGTGCTACACTGCTTCCTGTGAATATGTAAAATTTTTTTCTTCTCTCTCATTTTCAAATGTTTTCATTACATCGCTTGAGTTTTCAATTCTCCGTTCTGCACTTTTTCTTGTTAGCAAGTTGCATTCATTATCTGACCCTAAGACAACTTTCATCCCTTTATACTAAAACAGGCAGTTTTATGCAATGGCAAGAAAAGAGAAATTCAAATTTTCTGAAATACAAGAGATAAAGTCTTAGTGCCAGCCTTCTCTGTGGGAAGCCGAGTCAGTGTAGCTGAGCACACAAAGCAAGCTGGGGATATGACTTTCTCCTTGAACAGACAGGCACTGACCAAAAAGGAAAATGATGTGTTTGGAAAGCCGTGAAAATCTGAACGGAGTGAGGGATTTTTATTTTAGGATATTAGGAGAAATAACATCCATTTGTATCTGTATGTATGAGTGTGAGAACATTGATGTGAAAGTGTATGTGTGTGTGTTTAAAGGTGTGTGGGTGAGTGTGCACACGTGTGCATTTGTAACATGTAATACTCACTGACTACCAAAGGAGCTGACCCTGTGGGTGTCTGGCACAAAAGGATGGGCTGGGATTAATTTTCTGGTTTATGCTTCTTCAAATCATTGAGCTGGTGACACTGAGGAAAAAAAGCAATCTCCAAGGAGAAAATAAATCATGTTTCCCATGAAATAGGGCTGCCATATTAAGCAAATAAAAATACAGCACTCCCAGATAAATTTGAATTTCAGATAAATAACGAATAATTTTAAAATATAAATATGTTTTGGCTGGGCGTGGTGGCTCACACTTGTAATCCCAGCACTTTGGGAGGCCTAGGCAGGCGGATCACGAGGTCAGGAGATTGAGACCATCCTGGCTAACGCAGTGAAACCCCATCTCTACTGAAAATACAAAATATTAGCCGGGCGTGGTGGCGGGTGCTTGTAGTCCCAGCTACTCGGGAGGCTGAGGCAGGAGAATGGCGTGAACCTGGGAGGCAGAACTTGCAGTGAGCTGAGATCGTGCCACTGCACTCCAGCCTGGGCAACAGAGTGAGACTCTGTCTCAAAAAAAAAAAAAAAAAAGCACACAAAAACCCACAAATATACACACACACACACACACACACACACACACATATATATATATACACTTATGTTTTATGTAATATTTGGGACATACTTTACAAAAAATTACTTGTTATTCAAAATTCAAATTTAACAGGGCATGCTGTGTTTTATCTGGCAAACTTACCATGAAAGAGAATGAATTAAAATACCTACTGATTTTGTAAAATCTTTAAAATCCACAGAATACTTTTGTACTAGCAAAGACCTTTGGTTCTGGGAGGGACATCAACTCACTCTTTTCTCTTTTAGGACATTCCTTAATGACTTGGCACCACCATCTGTGAAATGGGAAAATAATCTCAGTGAATGCTCTGTCCTCTCTCCAGTCAAAACCCCTGCAGATTTCATATGCGTATCCTCATGTACAATGGCGTGGGGTACTTCATAGAAGTTCATTTTCCACTTCAATTAAAAAAACAATTAAGAATTTTTTCAAAGGATTGCTGATGGCATGCCTTAATAGCCAGCCAGTGTCTTGGGGTGTTCAATTTCTTCGTTCTTTCTCCCTCTGTCTAGCTTGCCTGGTGATAGAATTCTTCCTGTCAGGCAAGTAGCAAACTCTGGGAAGTCTTTGGAAGGAATAGGACACTGATGGGAAGGCAGGAAGAAACTTCCCATGACTTCCCAGGGAAGCTCAAAGCAGGCACCCTGAGGCCCAGGAGCCAGAGTGCATGGGATGATGTGATCCGAGGGGAGCCCTCAGTGCCTCAGGTGGGTTTCTGGACCACAGACTTCTTCCTGTTCGAAGCATCCTGTTCACTAGGATGAAACAGAATGTGGGAGTGAAGCCTCAGGCTCCCAGTTAACAGTCCCTGTGCTCATACTGTGTCTCTTTCTAGTTGTCTGAGCCTAGAATCTCTGGCCTCTGGTTTTTCTCATCTATAAAATGGCTGCAATACTGGTGCCTACATCAGAGTTATTTTCAAGACTAAATGGCAGCATTAATAAAACCGTGTCTGGCATTCAGGAAGCACTTTGTAAGCATTAATCATTATTATTATTGTTGCCAGAGGCTATTTCTCCTAAAAAGTTCGGTTAGAATTTGTACTAATAACCTTTTCTGAGAGTAGATGCAATGCATATTCATGGAGCAATATGTAAATATAGAAAATCCACTGGCAAAACATTCAAATCAGAAATGCCCCATGGTGGCCCACGCCTCTAATCCCAGAACTGTGAGAGGCCAAGGTGGGTGGATCACCTGAGGTCAGGAGTTCGAGACCAGCCTGGCCAACCTGGTGAAACCCTGTCGCTACTAAAATAATATTAATAATAACATTTAAAAAAAAAATTAGCTGGGCGTAGTGATCCCAGCTACCTGGGAGGCTAAGGCAGGAGAATTGTTTGCTCAGGAGGTGGAGGTTGTGGTGAGCCGAGACTGCCCCACTGAGCTCCCAGCCTGTGCAACAGAGCAAGACTCCGTCTCAGGAAAAAAAAAAAAAAGCCCTATGAAGCGGTTTCTGATCTTTTTTCCCCTCCCCCCACCCCTCTCTTTGTCTCTCTATATCAGAGAGAACCACCTAAAAAGCTTCTAAAAACCCATATACCTGAGACCCAAACCAGATCTAATAAATTAGAACCTCTAGGGGTGGGGCCAAGGGATCCGTATTTTTTAAGAAAACATTCTAGAACATTCTGTGGCAAAACCAGGCTTCTGGCACTCACTTGTGTGTGCTTCCCCTCTCATATTATTTTTTTTAAATTGGACAATATTGTACATTTGGTTTGTAGCCTGCTTTTGTCACATTGCTGTATCTTCCATTGTTATTTTCTACAACATCATATTTTTCTCTTAAGGCTTCAGCTGTGGTTTTGACAAAGCCCTAATCCACTGCTTTTCACCCAGCAGTCATCTCATACAATGAATCCATTTAAAAACGTCATCACTCTTGTCTTTTCTTGCCGCTCTCATCTGACAAATTTGATGAATAGAGAGACCTACTCCCCGTAATTCTCTCTCCTGCTCTTGGATTTCAGCACTTGAACTGATGGCCACTTGTGGCTCTGGCCTTCCAGTCGTCACTCTGCAGTTTTGTAGCTAACGCTTGCTATCATGCCAGACGACATGCCAGGGAGGGTTTATACATTTTCGATCCTAAAATATTAATTTGACATCTAACACTATTTTTCATTTAGTGCTCAGCCAACCATGATAGTGGCTATTTCAGCTCAAAACAATCTCCAAGGACTCTTGGGGGGAAAATTTCCTTGGCCGTCCAACTGACATTTTAGGAAAATAAAACAAAACACCGTTGAAAAATAAATCTTTTGTAGATGGCTTTCTCCAGTTACTGATTAATGAGAATAGATATGAGGTGAGGAAAGGCCTTTAGTTAAGAAGAAAACACTCGCCCCACCCAATTTGTGCCCATCCTGCTGCCACTATTGACATTACTGAAATGAATGCAGTAGTCACAGGACATCAAATCCCACCCTTTCTATCCTTGGCTTGATTCTCTAACTGTTGAATGAAGCTCAAGTGACGGTTATTTGAAAACTTTTCAAAACCTTGTAAACCAGGTGTTTCTCAATAGCCCCTTGATGCAATGTGCCTTTGGGCATCATTTGTACAGAGTAGCAGGCAGCCTGGGGCATGTCCTATTACTTTTTTTTTGAGATGGAGTCTCGCTCTGTCACCCATCCTGGAGTGCAGTGGCACAGTCTCGGCTCACTGCAACCTCCGTCTCCCAGGTTCAAATGATTCTCCTGCCTCAGCCTCCCAAGTAGCTGGGATTAAAGGCGAGTGTCATCAGGCCCGGCTAGTTTTTTTGATTTTTAGTAGAGTTGGGGTTTCACCACGTTGGCAGGGCTGGTCTCAAACTCCTGACCTCAGGTAATCTGCCCACCTTGGCCTCCCAAAGTGCTGCGATTACAGGCGTGAGCCACCGTGCTTGGCCTTTTTTTTTTTTTTTTTGTGAGATAGGGTCTCACTCTGTCACCCAGGCTGGTGTGCAGTGGCACAATCACGGTTCATTGCAGTCTCGACCTCCGTGGGCTCAGGTGATCCTCCCACCTCAGCCTCCCAGGTACCTGGGATCTGTTCATCCACTGAACAGTTTGGGCTTCTTTGGCAATGCTCTCCTGTCCTCAGGGTGCAGTCAGTGCTGTGGTGTCAGCAGCCTTTATCATCCTCAGTGGTCCTGGCCAGAGACACTGAAGAAATGGTCCAGCTCTAGGGCTGGAGACCTGCTTCTGTGGCTGAGTTGTGGTGGCTCACGCCTGTAATTGCTGGTTGAGCACAGTGGCTCATGTCTGTAATTGTAACACTTGGGGAGGCTGAGGCATGAGGATCGCTTGAGCTCAGGAGATTGAGGCCAGCCTGGGCAACATGGTGATACCCATCTCTAAAAAAAAAGAAAAAATTATTGTATTTTTTGGAGGAATGATGTGCCAGGCACTCTTTTTTTTTTTTTTTTTAAGATGGGGGTCTCACTCTGTCACGCAGGCTGGAGTGCAGTGGCATAATCTTGGCTCACTGCAACTTCTGCCTCCCCAGTTGAAGTGATTCTCTTGCCTTAGCCTCCTGAGTAGCTGGGACTACAAGTGTGCACCACCACGCCCGGCTAATTTTTGTAGTTTTAGTAGAGATGGGGTTTCACCATGTTAGCCAGGCTGGTCTTGAACTCCTGACCTTAGGCAATCCACCCGCCTTGGCCTCCCAAAGTGCTGGGATTACAGGCGTGAGCCACCGCATCTGACTGTGCCAGGCACTCTTAAGATTGAGAAAGTGTTGGAGGACAACCTCTTCTCTCTTGAGAGAGTAAATATTTTGAAGGGTGCTGGTAGAACAGTTTTCTCTCTAAGAGTAAAAGGGATAAAGATTATTAGATGAAGCTTATGAAATCAGTTGGGGTGTACAAGCCTGAATTCCAATAATTGAAGGCATTAGGAGCAGGAGTCTTAAATATGTAGAAACCTTTTCTGTTTTGTTTTGTTTTCTTGTTTTTGAGACAGGGTCTCACTCTGCCTACCAGGCTAGAGTGCAGTGGTGTGATCTTGGCTCACTGCAGCCTTGACCTTTTCAGCCCAAGTGATCCTCCTGTCTCAGCCTCCTGAGTAGCTGGGACTATAGGTACATGCCACCACACCCAGCTATTTTTTGTTGAGATGGGGTTTTGCCATGTTGCCCAGGCTGGTCCCGAACTCCAAAGCTCAAGCGATCTGCCCACCTCAGCCTACCAAAGTGCTGGGATTACAGACTTGAGCCACCAGGTTGGCCTAAATATGTGGAAACCTTTTATGGCAGTGGTGAAGAATGTGGGTGTTGCAGTCACCCAGTCTTGCAAGTTCTTCCACTTACCAACTGGTTATTTAGTATCTCCAAGCCTCAGTTTCTTCCCATATATAATGGGGATAGGTACCACTTCAGAGGGTGGGAACTAGATGAGATAATTGCATGCGCGGAGTCGGGTACTGTGCGGGTTTTCCATGGCTCATGTGCCAGAAGGGAAGGAAGTGAAAGTCTCAGCCCAAGCTGAGATGGGGTGATGACAGAAGGCTTTGTATGAAGGGCCGTATTGCTCAGATCTCAGTCTATGCCAGTTAAGGTCCCTATGGCCTTGGCTGAGGCTGGCCCACCAAGTGCCATGGTTCAGTGGTTTTCCAAGTCAGAACAGGTATTGCCCTGCCCTGGTTGGTTTTTCAGCGAGGCCTGAATGATCATAGTAGTTGTTCTGTGGTCTGCCAAAATGAAGACTTCTCTTCTCTGAGGCAGTTTGTACTGTGATTCTTTTTGATCTCACATAATAGAAATTGTAGGATCCCAGGAGGCAGAGACCAGCCAGAAGAGTTTTGCACTTCCCTGATCTCCTATCTTATCAGATGCACCATCCAAGTAGTATTCCTCCAGCTCCTGTCTTCAACCAAAATAATGGCTTCTTTAGTTGTGCAAACTATCCTCACCCCTGGGGTGGTATCTCCCACTTGGTGTTGATGGCAGACACCAGAGTTGTTGCTCAGAACCCAACCAAACCTTTGCAAGCACAACGAAGTGACTGTGCCAAGCAAGGAAGGCTGGCTAACTGCGTTTATTCGTTTCCTAAGAGCAGAAATCAAGGACTAATAGTGACATCTAATTTCAACTCTCCTACCTGGACACAGTTTCTTCCCATTCCTTAACGGAAACAAGAAAAATAGGCAAGAGTGATTTCTATTTTATTTTTGCAAGGGATGGAGTCTTGCTCTTGTCACCCAGGCTGGAGTGCAATGGTGTGATCTTGGCTCACTGCAACTTCCGCCTCCTGGGTTCAAGCGATTCTCCTGCCTCAGCCTCCCGAATACCTGGGATTACAGGCATGCACCACCATGCCTGACTAATTTTTGTATCTTTAGTATAAATGGGGTTTCACCATGTTGGCCAGGTTGGTCTCAAACTCCTGACCTCAAGTGATCCACCCGCCTTGGCCTCCCAAAGTGCTGGGATTACAGGCATGAGCCACCGCGCCCATCCAAGAGTGATTTCGAAACATATAGTTATTTTAAGCAGAGAGTTTATGTACCTATGTTATTTCTCCTTGTTACCCATAGGTAGCCTGTCTCTGGGAAGGGGACCTTAAATCTTTGTATGTCATTTAAAAACAATAGATTTTGGTTTCAATCTGTTAGTTTTTCCTATTTTTCATGAGTTATGCTTTCTGGGTATTTTTCTCTCTGGCTGCTTTCAAGATCTTGTTTTTACCATTTTCAATACAATGTGCAAATGTAGATTTTTTTTTTCTATATGTTTTGCTTAGGATTCACTGTGATTTCTAAATCTAAGGATTCATATCTTTCACGAACTCTGGAAGATTCTCAGCCAGACTGTTTATCCTATACTGTTTCCTACAGTCTGGATTTTGTTGCTTGCATCTCCTATGGTGTTGTTTAATATGTTCCTCTGTCCCTTATAGTTCCTATAATTTGGTAGTTAAATCTAGAGGCTTGATCTGACTCAGTTTGATTTTTTTGCAATAATATGTTACTGGGTTTATTGTGAACTTCATCAGGAAGCACATGATGTCTCTCTTTATGTGTTCCTAGCAGCCACTGGTGGTCATTGTCTATATCCTTCATTTCATTAGGATTTGGCTAGTGGTGATATTCCAATCTTTTAATATTCTTTCCTTTTGGGATAGAGTCTTCATGTGGGTTTGCTGTATCAAAGGGTAAATGCATGTATAATTTTGCCTGATATTGCCAAATTATCCTTTATAGAAGTTATACCATTTTGCATTCCTACCGATAATGTATAAGAATGCCTATTAGCCCTTGGAATGACCAACAGAGAGAGTATGTTATCCAATATTATATTTCTGCGTATCTGATGATTGAGAAATGGTGTCTTAGTGTGGTTTTCATCTGCATTTATCTTATTGTAACTGGAGTTCCTTTGTCTCCTTCATAGTTCTGATATTTGTCCTTCAGAAGCTGGTAGCATATTCTTAAAAGAGATTAAAGATAGAGCATAAGGGTACAGGAGAATCCAATGGAATAGGGGATGACAGCTTAGGTGGCTAAGCCACTTAATACTATAAGGAGCAGAAAGCAGGTCTCTAACTACCAAGACAACCAGATTTACTCATTCCCAATTGTCATTTAGACTCAGCATTATCAGTTTCTTCCCTTGACCTTTACATGTAATGTTAAATAATCCAACATGTGCCGGGCGCAGTGGCTCAAGCCTGTAATCCCAGCACTTTGGGAGGCCGAGACGGGTGTGGATCACGAGGTCAGGAGATCGAGACCATCCTGGCTAACACGGTGAAACCCCGTCTCTACTAAAAAAATACAAAAAACTAGCCGGGCGCGGTGGCGGGCGCCTGTAGTCCCAGCTACTCGGGAGGCTGAGGCAGGAGGATGGCGTAAACCCGGGAGGCGGAGCTTGCAGTGAGCTGAGATCAGGCCACTGCACTCCAGCCTGGGCGACAGAGCGAGACTCCGTCTCAAAAAAAAAAAAAAAAAAAAAAATATGGCAAAACCATCTCTACTAAAAATACAAAAAAAAAAAAAAAAAAATCCAACATGTTATTGTGTGTTATGCAGGGGTCTCAGAAAGGTATAGAAAGGCTGCTTCCCAGGATGGGCAGTTGTCTCAGGCTCCAGCTGCAAATGCAGTCATGGATGGGGACTGCCTGCAGGGAGCAGCAAACCCTTCCAGCCACATGCTCAGAGCCTAGAGCAGCATATCTGCTTAGCAGGAGTATGATTGCTTTGTTTCCAACCGGACTAGAGCTGTCACAGGAAGTTTCTTTTTAATAATCCTCAGCACAAACGTCTTCTTTAGAATAGTCACAACATTCTGGAGATGTGTTCAAGGTTGATAGAATTTGGCACCAACGAGAGGTCATATCAACAAGATCCCAAAACTTCCAGGAAATCTTCTGTTGATGGAGACATCCAGGGTTGATCCCATGAAGATATGATTTCTAAATTCCAAACTGAATGATACTGTTGCTGGCATTGGTCAAGGGCAACTGTGAGAGTAAAATTATTATATCATTATTATCAATAAATATTTATTGAGAACTTACTATGCACAGGGTGCGTGGGTATCTATGCAGCCCATTGATTATCTTATTTTTTATTGTTGAGACAGAGTTTCACTCTTGTTGCCCAGGCTGGAGTTCAGTGGCTTGATCTGATCTTGGCTCACTGCAACCTCTGCCTCTCAGGTTCAAGTGATTCTCCTGCCTCAGCCTCCCAAATATCTGGGATTACAGGCATGTGCCACCACACCCAGCTAATTTTGTAGTCTTAGTAGAGATGGGGTTTTACCATGTTGGTCAGGCTGGTTTTGAACTCCTGACCTCAGTTGATCCACTCGCCTTGGCCCCCCAAAGTGTTGGGATTACAGGCATGAGCCACCACGCCTGGCTGATGATCTTATTGATAATAGAAAGATGATGAGAGATGATGGTGAGAGAGATTTTTAAGGAACATTGAGTTCCCTTTAGCAGGAAGGTATTAGGTATTATATTATTTCAGGTATTATATATAATACATATATACATGTAATACATATATATAATATAATATATTGTATTAGGTAATTATAAATCTAGAGATGATTTAAAGTATATGGGAAGATATGCATACGTCATATGCAAATACTAAATCATTTTATATCAGAACTTGGGTATTTTAGTGTATGTAAGAGGTTCTGGAACCAATCCCTCTTAAGATACCAAGGGACAACCATATAGAACGTCACATGCAGAATGGTTACACATACGCCTTCCTGTTTTCCTCTTTATAGATTCTATAATTAGGGCAGACCACCTGGTTAGTTCATTGATCACTAACCACCTTAGAGTTCCTCATAGAGGGTTTCTCCTTCTTAGCTGTGATTAGGATCCAAGTTTTGATGCATACTGAAAAAGTGTACTAGCTTGTCTTTTCCTTCTAGGTTTTGCTTCCCATGGAATGGCCTTACTGTTCAAATTCAGATGCACTAGGCAAGTTCAGAAGACAAGAGTGAAGATGAGAAGCCAACAGCCTCACACTGAGGGCAGTTCTTTCTCCAGCTCCCCATTGCACAAGCAAGCTTGGTATTCATCAATATGACATGGTCTGGAAGTTTTCCTGTATGTTCATCAGCTTGGGTTACCAAACAGAGTACAAAAGAGTTAGTGGCTTTAGCAACAGAAATTTACTTTCTCAGAGTTCTGGGGACTGGATCTGGGTGCGGCATGGTTGGGTTCTGGTGAGGCCTCTCTTCCTGACTTGCAGACAGCTGCCTTCCCACCGTGTGCTCGCATGACCTTTCCTCTGGACTCACATGCAGAGAGAGAGCTCCAGTATCTCTTCTTTTTGCATAGGCACAAGTTCTGTCAGATTAGGGCTTTGCCCTTATGACCTCATTTAACCTTAATCCTCTTTAAAGCTCCTATCTCCGGTACAGTCACATGTGGGATTAGGGCTTCAACATATGAATTTAGGGAGAAGGAAGACAACTCAGTCCCTAGCATCCTGGGATCTAGATACTGGAGGATACAGTCCACGTCTGACAAAAATCTGAGGGTTCTAGAAAACATTTCATGCTTGAAAATGGTTGCCAGAAATATTTGAAATTCTGAGTAAGTGGAATTTAAAGGGAAAGACTTAATCTTTAGATTCTAAGCTCCAGGAGGGCAGGGACTATGCCTCAGAATTTCAGCACAGAGCACAGCAGCAGGCCCTGATAAACATGAATTCAGTAAATGCAACACTTCCTGAAGATAGAAGATTAGTAGTTTGTGGGACTGTTACTGTATCTCCTTCACTTGGCCCCTGTTAGGAACCCAGAGGGAGGGTAAGATGGCTCCTGTCACCACTGAAGATTGACTAGCCTGGAATTTTCCAGAGGTTTCCAGAATTTTCCCAGTTTCCTGGCACCCCTTCCCTATTCTGGTTCTGCTTCCGAGGACACAGCTGCCAGCTTTCGGCTCTGATGCTCTGTTTGCACTGTCCTGAGAGAAATACAATTTTCCACTCAGGATCTAGTAAAATAAAAACATTTTAAATAAAATATAGTATATATACACATGCACACAAGAACAGTTAGTTTAAAAGCAGCCTAGAAAAACCTCTTGTTCTCATGTTATTTAGGATTTCTGCCATCGTGGGTAATTTTTTTAAACAGTTTTGCTCTGGGGCTTATCTGCTTTTTCTCTTTTCTAAGTTTTAAATTTCAGATCCAATTGTAGTTTGCTGCTGAGTTAAAGCCTCTGTAATTATTTCTTTAAATTTTTAAGAAGAGGACCAGGTGCGATCGTTTCAGAACAGCACACACTGTCATGTGTTGTAATGTGGCTTACTCTGGAGAGGCTCTGTTTGTCGGTCCTGCCTTCGCTATCTACCAACTCTGTGGCTCTGGACTAATTCATCTTTCTTAGCCTCCTAAAGATGTAGGATATGTGAAATAATGTGTGGAAAGTACCTCTCGTGCATGGCCTGTCCACAGTAAATGCTCTGAAATAATAACTGTTATAAATATCCCTCCCTTTTGCAAATTGCTCAGTGTTCTGAATACAGAGGTCTAAAACTCAAATGTCTTCAGAGGCCAGGAAAATAATTCAAATATGTAAAGCTACATGGTGTAGGACAGGCAACAGGGAATGGAAGAAACTATGATGAATAGGGGAGTGCATACTGTGCTAAAAGAAACCTAGGCCGGGCGCGGTGGCTCACGTCTATAATCCCAGCACTTTGGGAGGGTGAGGCAGGTGGATCACCTGAGGTCAGGAGTTCCAGACCATCCTGGCCAACATGGCAAAACCCTGTCTCTACTAAAAATACAAAAAGTTAGCTGGGCATGGTAGCAGGTGCCTGTAATCCCAGCTACTCAGGAGGCTGAGGCAGGAGAATCGCTTGAACTCGGAGGCAGAAGTTGCGGTAAGCTGAGATCGCACCACTGCACTCTAGCCTGGACAACAAGAGCAAAACTCCATCTCAAAAAAAAAAAAAAAAAAGAAAAAAAAGAAAATCTAGCTCAAATATTATACATAAAAAAAGGAAGGAAGGGAGAGAGGGAGCAAAGGAGGAAAGAAGACAACACTGTACATAGCTCCTACCTCGAGTTGGCCCTAGAGCCACCAGTTTGCACCCCTTACTCTGATTTTGGGCCAGGTGTGGTGGAATCCCAGCACTTTGGGAGGCCAAGGTGGGAGGATCACTTGAACCCAGGAGGTTGAGAACAGCTTGGGCAATATAGTAAGGCCCTATTTCTAATTAAAAGAAAAAAAAGTAGAATATATGTCAAGGAACTGAGTGAGCTGTGTTTGGGAAATAAATCCCAGATCTTAACCCTCAGCTTTCAATTACTAGTGACAAAAGAAACTCCCCATTGAATTTCTAACCAAAGAGGAGTTAGGTCACTCCAAGTACTTCAGGGTACAGGATTCATCTACCCCAATACTGGTGTGAATCAGACCTTCAATAATTTTCAATAATTGATTAACAATGACAACAACATGGGCCAGGCGCGGTGGCTCAAGCCTGTCAACCCAGCACTTTGGGAGGCCGAGATGGGCGGATCACGAGGTCAGGAGATCGAGACCATCCTGGCTAACCCGATGAAACCCCGTCTCTACTAAAAAATACAAAAAACTAGCCGGGCGAGGTGGTGGGTGCCTGTAGTCCCAGCTACTCGGGAGGCTGAGGCAGGAGAATGGCGTAAACCCGGGAGGCGGAGCTTGCAGTGAGCTGAGATCCGGCCCCTGCACTCCAGCCCAGGCGACAGAGCGAGACTCTATGTCTAAAAAAACAAAACAAAACAAAACAAAAAAAAAATGACAACAACATAACACCAACTCTGTCTTTATTTATTATTGTTTATTCTCAAGATGAGGCTGGATTTTGAGACAGGCATTTCCTGGTAATTGAACAGCATGATATTGGTTTTAAAGGTGAGACTGTGAGTTGTTTTGTTAGAGACTCTCTGGGGACAAGCCTGGAACACTCTATGGGGTACAGATGGTGTTTATTAATATTATTTGTAATCCACAAACATATGTATTCTTCAAAGAAGCTGTGTTCAGGTTTTTCTTATGCAAAAGCCTAATAAGGAGAACCCAGTGCCATATGATTAGAAGGAGATGATAAAGTATTCACCTTTCTTTCCAAAATCCCTTTCCTATAGCACCTAAAATTGCCATGTTATTTAGACTTTTGAGATAAGGACATTGAACATCCTTCTAAAATATAACCTCCCAGGCAATCTGGGAAGAGATAGCGATGGTACATTGAGCTGTTATCTTGAACTTATACCATTCTCCAATTAGTTTATTAAATTCCAGTAACCAAGCTGCTGATCAAAGGAAGGCAACAAGAAAGAAGTAATTTTTTTTTTGACATAGGGTCTCACACTGTTGTCCAGGCAGAAGTGCAGTGGTGCAATCATAGCTCATGGTAACCTCAAACTCCTGGGGTCAAGAGATCCTCCTGTCTTAGCCTCCCAAGGAACTAAGACTACAGGTGCTTGCCACCATGCCTGGCTATTTTTAAATTTGTTTTTTGTAGAGATGGGGTCTTACTGTGTTGCCCAGGTTGGTCTCAAACTCCTGGCATCAAGTGATTCTCCTCAGCCTCCAAAAGTGTTGGGATAACAGGTATGAATCACTGCATCTAGCCCCCCAAAAGCAATTTTTGATGAAGGGAAGAAGCTAAGGAGGACCCATACATGAAGCCACATTCATTCACTCATTCATTCCTTTATTCATTAATTCTAGCAACATTTGTTGAGCACCTACTCTGTGCCATGATTTGGAACAGAGTACAAAGACTAGTGGAGGAGGCATAATTCCAGGGCAGTGGTAGTGCTAGGGTAGAGGTATGTGGAAGGTAGGATGGACTCCATTCAAAGGGCACCCTCCTCAGACTGGACAGGGTGGCTTGGGAAGGGAGGGCAGTTGTAAGGATAGCTTCCCGGAAGAAGTGGCACTGGACTGAGTCTTGAACAACACACAGAATTTACAAGGAGGGGCGTTGCTTGTCGCAAAAGTTAAGGCTCTGTGCTCAGATCTTTCCAGTTCAAAATTTTAATCAATTACCTGGATAAATATATAAAAAGGCACATTTATCATTGGCAGATGATGACACAAGGTTAAGAGAGACAGGGGTTACTTTGGACAGTGGCACAATCAGGGCTCAGGAAAATCTCGGCAGGGTAGAGGGATGGGCAAACCAACAAAATAAAGCTGACTAGAGGTAAATGGAAGGACTTGCACTGTGTTAAAACAACAACTGTCAACTACAAACACTAGGCAGTAGGTGAGAGGTGGAAAAGTAACACATTTATGTTACGTTTTAGTTCAGAAGTCGACAAACTATGGCTCAGCCAAATTCAGGCAATTGCCTATTTTGTAAATAAAGTTTTACATTTTGTCTGTGGCTGCATTTGTGGGACAACAGCAGAGTTGAGTAGTTGCAGTAGAGACCATATGAACAGCAAAGCCTAAAATATTTACTATCTGCCCCTTTATGGAAGAGTTTACTCACTCTTCTTGTAGCCAACTGCAAGTTCACTTTGAGCCAAGAGTATGATAAGTGCACTAAAAAAAGCCAATTCCCTCTTAGGGTCACTTAATAAAAATATAGACTCTTAAAACTGTTTGTGAATGAACACATGAATGAATAAACAACCACGCAGGGGAGAGGATGGCACATCTTGGTCTTCGTGGACCACAGCCCACCTGAGTCCTGGGCTCAGTTCTGGGGATAAACGGTCATGTGTTGCTTAACAAGTGGGACATGTTCTGAGAAATGTGTCGTTAGGCTATTTCATCATTGTGCCAGCATCATAGAGGGCACTTACATAAACCTACCTAGATGGTATCACCTACTACCCACCTAGGCTATATGGTATAGCCTGTTGCTCTAGGTTGCAAACTTGTACAGCATGTTACCGTACTGAATACATAGGCAGTTGTACACAATGGTATTTGTGCATCTAGACATAGAAAAGGTACAGCAAAAGTGCAGTATTATAATCTTATGAGACCACTGTGTATAAGCAGTCTGTTGTTGACCAACATGTCATTACGCAGCACATGACTGTAATTAAAGAGGAACACTGACGGGGCGCCTGTAATCCCAGCACTTTGTGAGGTGTAGTCGGGCAGATTACTCAGATTACTTGAGCCCAGGATTTTGAGACCAGCCTGGGCAACATGGCAAAACCCAATCTCTACAAAAAATACAAAAATTAGCCAGGCATGGTGGTGTGCACCTGTAGTCCCAGCTACTCAGGAGGCTGAGGTGGGAGGATGGCTTGAGCCCAGGAAGGTCGAGGCTACAGTGAGTTGTGATTGTGCCATTTCACTCCAGCCTGGGCAGCAGAGCAAGACCCTGTATCAAAAAAAAAGAAAGAAAAAGAAAATGAAAAAATAAATAAATAAATAGGGAAGAACACTGGCAACTGGAGCTACTCAAAGGATAGGGGTGAGCTGTGTTGGGAATTACTGATTAAGGAACAAGTGAAGGAAATAGGGATGTGTAGCCTGAAGAAGCAAATGCTGAGGGGCTATCCACAGCATGAGCATCATGATAAAATGGACTAAGTCTTAGGTACCAAGCTCTAAATATGTTACCTCATTCGATCCTCAACAACCCTGGGAGATTAGCAGTGTTGGGATACCCATTTTGCAAACAAGGAATCTGAGGCATAGAAAAATTATGTTGCCCGGGATCACACAGCCAATGAAAGGCGAAGCTGAGGCTCAATCCATGCAAGCTGTCCCTAGAGTCCTCATGCGTACCCTTTGTGGCCTCTCTCATTGAAAAGGATGCGAATCACCTTGTTATCTCTGATTCCAGCAGGCAGAGGAAACAGGGAAACAGACTCTAGCTTAATGCAAAGAAGACCTTTCAAATGTCCAGAGATGTAACGTGTTTTAGCAGGGAGGAAACCTTCTCATTAGGATGTGTTCAAGATGATGTGGCCGAGATTTCAGAGAGAGGATTCCTGAATGGATAAGAGCAGCTGGCCTCCAAGATTCCTTCCCCTTCTATCAGGGTTGATTCTATCAGGGTCTGAGATTTGGGGCACTCACTAAGATGGTTGATGTAGGTCAGTAAGAGGCAGCAGTGGGACAAGACCTGGGAGGGAGGCACTTTTATTTTTTTCTTTTTTGAGACAGGGTTTCGCTCTGTTGCCAAGGCTGGAGTGCGGTGGTGTGATCATAGCTCACCACAACCTCCACTGCCCAGATTCAATCTGTCTGTCCTCCTCAACCTCCCGAGTAGCTGGGAGCATGCAACCACACCCAGCTAATTTTTCATATTTTTTGTAGAGATAGGATTTTGCCTTGTTGTCCAGGCTGGCCTTGAACTTTTGGACTCCAGCAACCCACCCACCTCGGCCTCCCAAAGTCCTGGGTTTACAGGTGTGAGTTATCAAGCCCAGCTGGGAGCCACTTTTCTAAGTATTACTTTACATGTGTTAACTCATTTCATCTTCAAAACGGCTGTATGATACCATGAATGTCATCATTCCCATTTTACAGATGCAAAAACTGAGGCATGTAGTAGCTATCTAATTTAACCAGAGTCACACAGCTAGTAAGGATTAGAGCCAGGATTTGCATTTAGGCAGTCTGACTCCAAAACCTGTGCTCTTAACCACTACCATACAAAAATGTATTAAGAGGGGATGTGTAATTTGAAAAAGCACCTTTTATTTTTCCCTTGCCTTCCCACCAAGGTTTTTGATACATTCCCTTCCTGCGTTGAAAATTGCTACATTATTAGAAGTTAATGGTAGCAGTTGCCAATATAACATTCTCATTTTGTCAGACGATAATTTATAGGGCCTGTTTTTCTTGCTCTGAGGTAGGGGTTCCCAAATGCCCCATAAACTCCTACAGACTAATCAGGTTGACTTGACTGTGTTCAGTCTCTCGAAGTCATAACTGAAAATATAAACAATAATGTCCTACTCATAATGTATGTCTGATTCCTGTTTAAGCATTACTTCTGCTTTGGGAACCACTGGATTTGTATACCTCTTTACAGAGGCAAGGCTGAGCTGTTGCCCAGGCTGAGTGCAGTGGCATGATCACAGCTCACTGCAGCCTCAACCTCCCAGGCTCAAGCCATCCTCCCATCTCAGCCTTCCAAGTAGCTAGGACTACAGGTGCGTGCCACCACAGCTAGCTAATTTTTAATTTTTTTGCAGAAATAGAGTCTCAATTTGTTGCCCAGGCTAGTCTCAAGTTCCTGGACTCAAGCAATCCTCTGCCTTGGCCTCCCAAAGTGCTGGAATTATAGGCACAAACCACCGCACCCAGCCGGTTTCTGCATGTTAATTTTCCTGATGGTTAAGGTGGAATTTGGTTATAGCAGGGACTACAGTTGACACACAGTAGGTGCTTAATACATATTTGCTTAATAAATGTGATCAATTATTGACTTTGGGGGAATAAGGGTGTTGAGGTAACTTTTTTCCCTTATGGCATTGGGCTCTGACAGTAAACAGCTAGTCCCATGTGATCCCAGCCCCTCCACCCCACCCTCTACAGAGTGATTTGTGCTTCCAGTAACTGGGCAAACAAAAATCAGGGCATCTCCTCAAATGCATTGCACTCCTGAGGGTAAAAATCTTTTATAAGAAAAACTGCGGTTATTATTTAGCCAAACACTATGTTTCCAACCAGATTTCCTTCCAGGTCTCTTTTTCCTCGTTCAAACAAAGCATTGCCAGTCCAGTGAGGACACAGAACATGAATCGTTTAATAGCTGATTTGCTCCATAGAGAAGGATATACAGGCTTTTGTGTCTAAGGAGACCGCTCGAATCATTGTGTACAAGGACAGAGAGTTCCTTGCTTGGCTTATTTACCACATGTTTTAATTAGCTGCCAGGCCTCTTACAGCAGTCACTGTTCCAAAGGTAGAGAGATTTGAGCTTGTTTAGGTCATGGCTTCAGTAAGAGCTTTGTCATTAGGTCTGCACTTTGCTTCCTCTTTCATTTCTGCTCAGAGGCTGAGTTCTGTAATACAATTCAGTGAAACTGGCATCCTTCCAGCGGATAAGTAGCCCCAAAGACAGAGCACCAGTCTGTGGGTGCCCCAAGGCCAAGAACTTCGTCTTATTGCCTTTGCACCTTCTTTGCCTGGAATAGTGCCTGGCATACCAGGAGATGCTTAATAAATGTTGGTTGAAATATTCTGCTGAGGCCCATTCAGAAGGCCTGTAAACCCTCACTTTCACCTCCCCCATACTGTCTCCAAATCTCATGGAGTCCACCCAGAGGTGATATTCCAAGTATTAAACCAACATTACAGCATGGACTTTGACCAATCAGTCATTGAGCTGGAGCAGGAGCCCACAGGATCCCTCTTGTGATAGACATTGACTCTTTAGCTTCTACTTCAGTCAGGGGGACCTAGGGAAAGGACAGTTGAGAAACAGGCATTGGGAGTTGGAGCACTGGCTACTTTCTAGTTGAAATTAAAGTATTTAAATATTTTGACAATGGTAGAGCTGTGCTACTTCATATCAGCTGATTGTATCTGTTTAAATCCCTCAAAACTGTCCAGTAGAATGTGGCCAGAAGCATCCTTTTTTCCCAAAATGGAAATATTATTGCTTCCCCCCCTAGAGAAACATGATTGTTGTAAAAATATTTTTAAAATAGAGTGAGCTGGGAAGATAGTAGCTGCAGCATAGTTTTTGAAATTTCTTTGAATTCCCAAATAAAAACTGGTGGAACAACTAGATGGCCAAATCAAAAACCCATGAACACATTTCCAACAAAACTTGGTGAGAAGATATCCCTGCAACTCCCAAATCCACAAAGACCTGCATGGTACTAGCATCTGTGCAGGAGAACGCAGAGGGGCTTTCTCTGTGGGACTTCTGATGGATCTGAGAACAAGAGAATCCCCAAATAGTCAACAGTCGTTCACTGGAAAGCATGGCAGTCCAAGCTGAGGACAGCATTTGTTAACTGGGAAGAGGTTTGCCAGCTCCAATAGCAGGTGAGTGGAAGGGATTTGCTGTAAAAAAAAATTGAAGGAGCTGGAGCAGTCTGGCTCCTAGAACCCTCAAAACTGACCAGCCAGGGATCCCTTTCAGGATAGGATTCTACCCTGAAGAGAAACTGTAGAAGTAGGCAGTAGAGAAGGGGTGGAGGTAGGTGGGGGTGGGTAGTTGAGGTGGGGGAGGGAAAAGTGGTAAAGTGGTAAAAAGAAAGAGAACCAGGAAATCTCAGAAAACAAGCTGCAATATATTTTTTAGCTTCTTATGAAAATATCAGAAAAGTGAGTTCCATGAAGTTAGAAATATTACCTTGGGTCACACTTCTTTCTCGAGTTTCAGGAAATTGAGTTTTACATTAAAAAAAAAATAAGCAATAAAAAGTCTCAAGACCAAGTCCTACACAAAATTATTCTAAGAATAAAAGAGGCTGGGTGTAGTGGCTCATGCCTGTAATCCCAGCACTTTGGGAGGCCAAGGCGAAGGGTCACTTGAGGCCAGAAGTTCAAGACCAGCCTGGGCAATATAGTGAGGCCCCATTTGTACAAAAAATTAAAAAAAAAAAAATTAGTTGGCACAAGCCTGTAGTCCTAGGGATGCTGAGGTGGGACAATGAACTATAATTGCACCACTGCATTCCAACCTGGGTGACAGAGCAAGACCTTGTCTCTGAAAAATAAATAAAAGATATGTAGAACAAAACAACATCCATTCAGACGAAACCACACAGCAAGATATGTCTACAGAATAGATCAAAACAATTACCTTTTATTTAAAAGCCATTAAAAGATATTAAGAGAATAACTGAAGATATGAAAAAATAACATAAATCACAAAAAAAAAATTTTAAATGAGGTGATAGACTTCAAGAAAGAATTAGGAATAAAAGAAATGAAGATTAAACTTTGTGAATAAAGACTAAACTGAAAACTAAAGACAAATCCAACAGAAAAACAGAATGTGGGCCACGTGTGGTGGCTCACGCCTATAATCCCAGCACTTTGGGAGGCCCAGGTGGGTGCATCACTTGAGCTCAGGAGTTCGAGACCAGCTTGGCCAATATGGTGAAACCCCGTCTCCACTAAAAATACAAAAATTAGCTGGGTGTGGTGGTGCACTCCTGTAGTCCCAGCTACAGCTACTCAGGCGGCCGAGGCAGGAGAATTGCTTGAACTTGGGAGGCAGAGGTTGTGGCGAGCCCAGATCATGCCACTGCACTCCAACCTGGGCAACAGAGTGAAAAAAGAAAAACAGAATGTGAAAAAGCAGATTTTTTTAAGTCAAAAAGAAATTAAGAAAGGAATTTTGTTAATATCAAGAGAAAGCGACAGATACTAAAGATAGGAGAAGATGATCCAACATACAAATAACAGGAATCCCCGAAGACAAAAAGTAAAGGAAGAAAACAATGCATTCTAAAATTATAAATTAAAAATTATTTTTCCCTGAATTAAAAAAAAAAAAGATTTGAAGCTACATATGAATGAACATGCTGCACAGTGGAGAATATCATACTGAAACTGACAGCACTTAGACATTTTCCAATAAAATTACTGTGCTTTAAAGAAGAAAAATTTCTTTTGAGTATCTAAGCAAAAACAGCAAGGGAAAGAAAATTATATCAACACCAGAATTTTTGAGAGCAATGATTTACCCCATGAGAAAATTAAATAACATATTTAATATATTTAAGATACTCAATAAATATATTTTAACATGTTTAAGATACGTAAGAAAAAAGAACATGTAAGCCAAGAACTTTATATTCAGTAAATGTTTTTCAAATCTTCTGTCATTCTCTTGATATCTTTTAGTGGCTTTTAAATGAAAGGTAATTGTTTCATTCTATTCTGTAAACTTTTAAGCACTTGATGACTGTTAACAATAGACAAACTGTTATCAACAGTAAGAACTTAAGAAATATTATTCCTATTAACAGTTCCTGAGGATTCTACTTGAGAATAAGATTCACACAAGAGAAATTGGTGGTGAGAATTAGAAATACAGTTGTTTTTAAATTAAGACTATATGAGTGTTGGCTGGGCACGGTGGCTCACGCCTGTAATCCCAGCACTTTGGGAGGCCGAGGTGGGCGGATCACGAGGTCAGCAGATCGAGACCACCCTGGCTAACATGGTGAAACCCTGTCTCTACTAAAAATACAAAAATTAGCGGGGCGAGGTGGTGGGCACCTGTAGTCCCAGCTACTCGGGAGGCTGAGGCAGGAAAATGGCGTGAACCCGGGAGGCAGAGCTTGCAGTGAGTGGAGATTGCGCCACTGCACTCCAGCTTGGGCAACAGAGTGAGACTCCGTCTCAAAAAAAAAAAAAAAAAAAAAAAAAAGACTGTATGAGCGTTAAAACAGGATATCATGTAATGGGTAACTGATCAGATAATGTAATATAGTGCAACGATTAAGGCCAGGTACAGTTGCTCATGCCAGTAATCCCAGCACTTTGGGAGCTGAGGTGAGAGGATCACTTGAGGCCAGGCACTTGAGACTGCAGTGAGCTATGATCATGCCACTGTGCTCCAGCTTGGGTGACAGAGTGAGACTCTGTTGCTAAAAAAAAAAGAAAAAAAAGTAAAATTAAAATTTAAAAAGGAGGCAGCAGAATAGGGAGAGTAAATACAATAATGTTCTTAAATATTCTCAGTAGTAATATTTAGTATATTAGTATTGCCATTCTGAGAGAGTTGTGTGATAAATAAATAAGTAATTATAGGATATTCTATTTCTTTTTTTTTTTTTTTTTTTTTTTGAGGCAGAGTCTCACTCTGTCGCCGGGGCTGGAGTGCAGTGGCCGGATCTCAGCTCACTGCAAGCTCCACCTCCCGGGTTTATGCCATTCTCCTGCCTCAGCCTCCGGAGTAGCTGGGACTACAGGCGCCCGCCACCTCGCCCGGCTAGTTTTTTTTTTTTTGTATTTTTTAGTAGAGACGGGGTTTCACCGTGTTAGCCAGGATGGTCTCGATCTCCTGACCTCATGATCCGCCCGTCTCGGCCTCCCAAAGTGCTGGGATTACAGGCTTGAGCCACCGTGCCCGGCCAGGATATTCTATTTCTATCATCACTTGTGTTCTTAAGAACCAGGAGTCTCGTTTGTTTGTTTGTTTGAAGTGAAGTCTCACTCTTGTCCCCCAGGCTGGAGCGCATGGGCGAGATCTCAGCTTACTGCAACTTCCACCTCCGAAGTTCAAGCAATTCTCCTGCCTCAGCCTCCCAAGTAGCTGGGATTACAGGCGCCTGCCACCACATCCAGCTAATTTTCTTATTTTTAGTAGAGGCGGGGTTTCACCATGTTGGCCAGGCTGGTCTCAAACTACCAGGAGTCTCATTTGGAAGAAGATATAATACAGAAGAGGTCAAATAAAAATAAGAATGACTTGGAATTGGAGCTACTAGTATGATATATATCACATAATACTAGCTAGAGAGAGTATATCGTTTACAGATTTTATCTGTATAGATAGTCTTGTAGTTTAGCTCTGTCCCCTGAAGAGGCCTAAAATTTCTGACCAAGTCAGCAGCCAGGAGCATTCCTAGTACCAAGATCCTAGTCCTGAAACACTATTTACCACTGAAAGAAATGAAGACTTCCTGGAAAAATTGATAATTTTCAGAGAAATGGTTGATTTCTATCTGGGACAGAAAAGGTACGAGATGAGCCTAGAGCATTCTGTAATACTCGGTAGCAAGAAAAATATCAAACACATCTAGGTACATGGAGAAGAAAACCCTGAGAAGCCAAATTGAAGGGGCTCTTATTGGCCAAAAACAGGACAATGCTAGTTTTCATGGAAGTTAATAATTGTAATTGATTAAAATTATCAAAAATGTTTAAATTCGTGAATTCATATGAATATTTTAAAAGATTGGTCACCTTCAGAAAATGATAGGGAACCAACTCATTATCTTGAAATCTGCAAGAGAAGTGCATAGAATCAAGCTTTTATTTTGCCTTTTCTGTATAAACTGTAATACTAGTTAACCAATAGGGGAAATTACCTCTTTATAAAAGCATTTCAATTAATGAATGAAAAAGAAATGCAGAATTAGAAATCTTTATTTTGCAATCCTTAAGAAGTGAATAGATTTGCATAGAGGTGTTTATAGTATCCTCTAACGGTAGTTTGAATTTCTGTGGGGTCGGTGGTGATACCCCTTTATCATTTTTTATTGTGTCTATTTGATTCTTCTCTCTTTTCTTCTTTATTAGTCTGGCTAGCGGTCTATTTTGTTAATCTTTTCAAAAAATCAGCTCCTGTTGAAGGATTTTTTGTGTCTATCTCCTTCAGTTCTGCTCTGATCTTAGTTATTTCTTGTCTTCTGCTAACTTTTGACTTTGTTTGCTCTTGCTTCTCTAGTTCTTTTAATTATGATGTTAGGGTGTCGATTTTAGATCTTTCCTGCTTCCTCCTGTGGGCATTTAGTGCTTTAAATTTCCCTTGAAACACTGCTTTAGCTGTGTCTCAGAGATTCTGGTACATTGTGTCTTTGTTCTCATTGGTTTCGAAGAACTTATTTATTTCTGCCTTAATTTTGTTATTTACCCAGTAGTCATTCAGAAGCAGGTTGTTCAGTTTCCATGTGGTTGTGCAGTTTTGAGTGAGTTTCTTAATCCTGAGTTCTAATTTGATTGCACTGTGGTCTGAGAGACTGTTAATGATTTCCGTTCTTTTGTATTTGCTAAGGAGTGTTTTACTTCCAATTATATGGTCAATTTGAGAATAAGTGCGATGTGGTACTGAGAAGAATATATATTCTTTTGTTTTGGGGTGCAGAGGTCTGTAGATATCTATTAGGTCTGCTTGGTCCAGAACTGAGTTCAAGTCCTGAATATCCTTGTTAATTTTCTGTCTCATTGATCTGTCTAATATTGACGTTGGGGTGTTAAAGTTTCCCACTATGATTGTGTGGGAGTCTAAGTCTCTTAGTAGGTCTCTAAGAACTTGCTTTATGAATCTGGGTGCTCCTCTATTGGGTGCATATATATTTAGGATAGTTAGCTCTTCCTGTTGCATTGATTCCTTTACCATTATGTAATGGCCTTCTTTGTCTCTTTTGATCTTTGTTGGTTTAAAGTCTATTTTATCAGAGACTAGGATTGCAGCCCCTGCTTTTTTTTGCTTTCCATTTGCTTGGCAAATATTCCTCCACCCCTTTATTTTGAGCCTATCTGTGTCTTTGCACATGAGATGGGTCTCCTGAATACAGCACACCAGTGGGTCTTGACTCTTTATTCAATTTGCCAATCTGTGTCTTTTAATTGGGGCATTTAGCCTAACATTTACATTGAAGGTTAATACTGTCATGTGTGAGTTGGATCCTGTCATTATGACGCTAGCTGTTTACTTTGCCTGTTAGTTGATGCAGTTTCTTCATAGTGTCGATGGTCTTTACAATTTGGTATGGTTTTGCAGTGGCTGGTACCAGTGTTTCCTTTCCATAATTTAGTGCTTCCTTAAGGAGCTCTTGTAAGGCAGGCCTAGTGGTGACAAAATCTCTCAGCATTTGCTTGTAGCTGAGACCACAGGCACACACCACTACACCTGATTAATTAAAACAATTTTTTTGTAGAGACAGGATCTCACTCTGTTGGCTAGCCTTGTCTCAAACTCCTGGCCTCAAGTGGTTCTCTCACCTCAGTCCTCCAAAGTGTTGACATGGCCACCGTTCCTGGCCACCTGTTTTTTTTTTTTCTTCTTCTTCTTCTTTTTTTTTTTTTTTTTTTGGAGATAGAGTCTCGCTCTGTCACCTAGGCTGGAGTGCAGTGGCGTGATCTCGGCTCTGTTTCCCAGGCTGGAGTGCAGTGGCATGATCTCAGCTCTGTTGTCCAGGCTGGGGTGCAGTGGCATGATCTCAGCTCTGTTGTCCAGGCTGGGGTGCAGTGGCATGATCTGGGCTCACTGCAACCTCTGCCTCCCAAATTCAAGCAATTCTCTTGCCTCAGCCTCCCAAGTAGCTGGGACTAGAAGCACATGCTGCCATACCCAGTTAATTTTTTTATTTTTTATTTTTATTTTAGTAGAGACCAGATTTCACCATGTTGCCTAGGCTGGTCTCAAACTCCTGAGCTCAGGCAATCCATCCGCCTCAGCCTTCCAACGTGCTAGGATTACAGGCATGAGCCACCACCCCCAGCCTGTTTTATTTTTAAATAAAAAGGTTTAGAAAATGATACTGAGAAATTACAAGCCCAATTCTCTACCCCAACTTTAGAAATAAATACTGTTAACATTTTGGCGTTCAACTTTCTAGACTTTTTAATGAATATATAAGCATGTATGATATGTAGGTTTTACCTAAATAAGATTATACTACAGATAAAATTTTAAACTAACCTTTTCACTCAGCAGTATGTCCTGGATATCTTTCCATGTTGAATTACACTTAGCAGCCATATTCATTTATCATTAAAAAGTAATTATTTTTAAATAAAAATGGTATCTGGGCCTTAAAAAAGTTTTTAAGCAATATGGAAAAGTACAAAACAGAAAAGCAGCACGTTTCTCAAAATCTCACCACCCAAAAATGAGTGTTAACATAATTCAAAAAGCCTCTCTATTTATATGTTAAGATAAAAGATGAGAGAGAGAGAGAGAGAGAGTTTTATGACTACCAAGGTTGTTTCAATTACTGAATTTAAGTCTGTTTCACTTTAACACAATAAAAATATCTATAATTAAACTGAAATAATTCCACTTCAGATCATCTTTTTTCCCCCCCATCATGGGAGAAGTTACTAAGATATGCCTGAGGTTAAGAAAAAACTGCAGAAATCATTAAGACATTTAAGTGTTTCTTTCACGTTTCAATTTTGGATGATCTCAGTTGGTTCTCTGCAGATAGAAGATGAAGTAAATAGCACTCATACTTCCTTTCACTCTCCGTCACCTCCTGATTTTAAAAATCTTTCTATTATTTTTACTTTGTCAGAATTTGTAACATTTTCAATGTATTCCACTACTAGAATCGCATCAGTTATTTAGTCTTAGTTCTCTATTTAAATACTTAACTGTCGACCATCAGCACTTTTACATTTTACCTTGGTGTCTTCCGTCCCTGATCTTTTTTTCATTCATCTCCTGCTCCTGATTGGCTGGATTTTTTTTTCCCCCAAGAAGGGCTTGTGTGTTTTACTCCCTGAGTTCTTTCATGCTTGAGAATATCTGCAGATGGTTATGTGTAACCATTTTAGGTCATACTTTTTCTCTCTCCAAGCTAGGTAGACGGTGTGTGTGTGTGTGTGTGTGTGTGTGTGTGTGTGTGTGTGGTTTTGTTTTGTTTTGTTTTTAGAGACAAGGGCTCACTCTGTCACCCAGGCTGGAGTGCCCTGGAGTGATCATGACTCACTGCAGCCTTAACCTCCTGGGTTCAAGCAATCCTCCCACCTCAGCCTCCCAAGTAGCAAGAACTACAGGCATGTGCCACCACGCCTAGCTGATTTAAAAAAATGTATTTTTGTAGAGACCAGAGTCTAGCTGTGTTGTCCAGGCCGATGACATTGTTTCATTGTCTTCTGGCTTGGGGTTGTTTTGGACATGTTCGTATCTGTTACGATTCTACCCCCACCTACCCTTAGCTTCATGGATGATTTGCCTTTTCTGCCTAGATACCTAAATAACTATTTTCCCTTAAAAATTATTAACTTAACCAGACTATGTTTTTATGTCTGTTTAAAGTACTTTTTGTCCAGCATACAGTATAAATTTTCCTCTGCACATTCAGTTCTTTCTTCATTTTAGAAAAACTCTTCCTGTATTGTGGGTCTAAATGCATATTTTGTTACACTTATTGGATTGTCGACATCAATTAGGGACACCAAGTATCTTATGTTTGATTTCTCTTGGTTCTCTTATTATCTCATTATCCTCTCCCTAATTGCTTTACTCCCTCCGTGGCAAATTATGCATTTGCCATGATTATTGCAAACCTTTTACTATCCATTAATTCAATTTTCAATCATGTCTTTCCTGTTATTTGGCATTTCTAATTTATATATTAGGTCTATAATGGTGTTGTTTCAGTTTTTGGTTCATTTCTTTAGCTCTGACACCTTTTTGCTCTCTTTTGGTCATTTTTTCATCTCAATTTTGAGGTCTTATTTACCCACGTTCATATTCTGAAGGCGTTTATAGTGCGAAGCGCTACCTGGGGGATGTGTTTCGTGGGTTTATGTTTTCTTCAATACCGGTTTCTTCACAGTGCATACATTGTCTTCCTTCCTCCCCACTCCACCCTTTCTTTACTGTACCACATTTACATGGTCATCTTTTCATCTTAATCTTGTTTCATAGAGGCAACTCCAACCAGATCTTTCTGTAACTGTTATATAGTGTGGATGAAGTCTCCTTGGCCCCCATCTCACCTTATCTCAGATGAGTTTGTTGTCATCTCTCTGAGCTACAGTTTTTCTTCATTACATCTAGTATTAGGAAAAGAAGAATCTGTGATCATGATTTACTCTGTTATCTTTACCCTGAAATTATTAGGATAATTTTTTAAAAATGCAAATCTCATCCTAATGTCATATCTTGCTTAAAACTCTTCAGCGGGTTTTTAAAGCTTTTAGGAAAAATGTCTAAACTTCCTTCCTCACATCCAAGATCCTTTATTATTTGGCTTACCTACCTTCCTGGCCTGAGGTCCCCCATCACTCTCTACCACATTTGCTAACTGCTCACAGGAGGCTTTTTGCTGGACCTCGATTAGAACTCAGAATCCTTCTCAACACAGGGCTTCAGGTAGCCGAATGTCCCTCTGGACTCTAGTTAAATTCCATTTGTCATTCAAAACTGAGTTCCAATGTAACCAAAATGGAACTGATAAGAGAACCAAAGTCAAGACTAGGATGATAATTGTGGAAGTGGAAAGGGAGAAACAGTGTCTATATCTACTGCCAAAGCCAGAAAGATATAGACTTTATTACTATATAATCCTACTTTGTCATCAGTGTCTTTTCCAGTATGGTGTAATGGTTTTTTTTTTTTTTTTTTTTTTTTTTTTTGACAAAGTCTCATTCTGTTGCCTAGACTGGAGTGCAGTGGCATGATCTTGACTCAATGCAACCTCCGCCTCCCGGGTTCAAGCAAGCGATTCTCATGCCTCAGCCTCCTGAGTAGCTGGGATTACAGGCATCCGCCACCACGCCCAACTAATGTTTGTATTTTTAGTAGAGACGGATTTTAACCATGTTGGTCAGGCTGGTCTCAAACTCCTGACCTCAGGTGATCCACTTGCCTCAGCCTCCCAAATTGCTGGGATTACAGGTGTGAGCCACTGCGCCCTGTCGGCGTAGTGGGTTTTAAACCCAGACTACCTGGACTCAGGACTTAGCTCTGCCACTTGCTATCTGTATGATTTTGGGGCAACATTATGTAATCTTTACGTGCCTGTTTCCTTATGAGAATTAATTAATGTATGTAAAGCTTTCACTAATTATATGCTCAAAAATGTTACTTAATGTTTTTTATTAAAAGGCACCATCACGGACAGCAATAATGGTCCCATACCACCCAGGAGGAATACCTGATAACCTGGGAGCTGTCCGTGGTGCTAAAACAGCGCTCTCCATCACAGGACAATGTCCCCACTGTTTGTCATATTTTTAGCCCTATATAGGGTAAATCCCTAGTTACATCTTTCCAGCTTTGGCAGTGGATGTAGAAATTGTTTTTCTCTTTCCATTTCCACAACCACCATCCTAATCTTGACCTTGGTTCCTTCATCAGTTCTAATTTGTGTGACTGAGGTTAGCCTCCTAACTTGTCTTCCTACCTCTAGGCCATTTAATCTACCATGATCACATTCTCATCCTCCAAATCCTTCTTAATATGAAGTCAGATCCCTACTTACTAACTCAAGGGAATTTCAAAGAAGTATTTTATTTTATTTTATTTTATTTTATTTTGAGATGGGATCTCGTTCTATCATTCAGGCTTGAGTGCAGCAGTGTGATCTTGGCTCACTGCAGTCTCAACCTCCCCGAGCTCGGATGATTCTCCTGTTTCAGCCTCCGGAGTAGCTGAGACTACAGGTGTGTGCCACCATGCCTGGCTAATTTTTGTATTCTTTATAGAGATGGAGTTGCACTGTTTTCCAGGCCAGTCTTGAACTCCCGGGCTCAATCAAAGGAGTAGGGACAATGCAAATGGCAACATGAGGGGATGGTTAAATGATAATATATCACTGAGATGTGGATATTGAGCAGCCAATAAAGGTAATTATTAAGGCTATGTAAAATATAGGAAACATTAATCAAGGGATAACAGCAGACTATAATATAGTTTGAACATCATTCATTCATTTATTAAACAGGTACTAAGCACATCTATTTTGGGATAGACCATGGAGATGTAAGAATTAAGATAGTCCCTTCTTTAAAGGAGTTCAGAGTCTAGCAGGAGAGATAGCTATGTAAATAGATTGCAGATGCATTTCGACGAAGACTAAAAAGGAGCATGGAATTAAATACATAAGTAGCACTAAGGGGTGCAAGTCTGGGTGAATTTTGTCTTTTTAAATATCCACTAAGGGATGAACTCTGGCACAGAGCCTTAGAAGAAAGAAGAAAACTAAATTCCTATGATAAAGGCAACACACAGTTCTACGTAAGTTCTTTCCCACTCTACCCTGCATCTTCAGGCCACAAGAAGAAGAAGAAAAAGAAAAAGATCAATAGAATGTCAAGCCCCTAAATTGTGGTTCAGTGAAGTTGAACAGGCCTTGGCAAGGGCAAGAAAAGAAATAGCGTAGCAACCATGCAGACCTTCTACAGCAAAGTAAAGACCCAGAATATCCTTAAGTAACTGTGATATTGGAATAAAAAATAAAAATTAACAAGTCACACATCCCAAGGTTCCCTAAGAATGGTTTATTGACTCACCACCTCTACATTGTGGCTCATTCCACTGCACCCTTTGAAGAATATTCTTGCTGGGCATGGTGGCTCATGCCTGTAATCTCAGCACTTTGGGAGGGCTAGGTGGGGGCATCATTTGAGGCTAGGAGTTTGAGAGCAGCCTGGGCAACATAGCAAGACCCCATCTCTAAAAAACAAACAAAAAGAATTGTAGAGATGGGTGTGGCAGCATGCACCTGTAGTCCCAGCTACTTGAAAGGCTGAAAAAATAGTATTCTTCACTCTTCCCATTCAAATCTTATATTTTTTCAAGCTAAAAACTCATCTCCTTTAAGAATTCTTTCTTAACTAATGTCATTTTATTCTAGTATAAATGCTTGAAAGTCAGTTTTAGTGGATATAAAATTCTTGGCTCACATTTTCACCACTTTGAAGAAATTCTGGAGAGAGAAGAGTCTGTCTGATACATTAACATCCACCTATCGCTGCTCAATCTCTTGAGTTCTGGAGTCAGAATTGGGCTAGACATGTGTCACTAATTAAACATGCGGCCTTTGGCAAGTTGTTTCATCTCAATAATAGTCTATCATATGGAGAAGATATTAACAATAATCTTGCAGAGTTTTGTGAGGATGAAACAGATTGATACATGACTTTTCACAGTGCCTGTAACATATAAAGTACTCAATGCATGTAGCTGTGATACATGTTTCCTTGAAATTATTCTTGGTCTCTCTCAGGGAAATATGGATTGATTTAATCAATAATGTATACCCCCCCATAGTAGGTATTTCATAGATGCCTTATGAAGGATTCATATTTAGGAACATGGTAAAGGAAAACAACATTTAATTACTAATGCTTTTCTAAATGGAGGATGACAGACTGGTAAGAAATTATGCTAATTGATAACATTTCTTATCTACAAAAAGAAGAAATTATTGTTATTTCTCTTTTACTCTTTATGTAAAATTGTAAACTAGTTCCTTTTTGTTCAGTTTTATATCAGATGCCTATCTACCTTAATAAGTAATGAAAGAAGTAAGCTTGACCTCCTAATGCTAGTATACTTCCTACTGTATACGAGGAAGTAGATGAAGATCTGTGAATCCAGCCTGCAGATCAAAAGATGGCTGAATAGGCCAGGTGCAGTGGCTCATGCTTGTAATCCCAGCACTTTGGGAGGCCGAGGCATGTGGATCACCTGAGGTCGGGAGTTCAAGACGAGTCTAGCCAACATGGTGAAACCCCGTCTCTACTAAAAATTCAAAAATTAGCTGGGTGTGGTTGTGGGTGCCTGTAATCCCAGCTACTCGGGAGCTGAGGCAGGAGAATCACTTGAATCTGGGATGCGGAAGTTGCAGTGAGCTGAGATGGTGCTAATGCACTCCAGCCGGGGTGACAAGAGCAAAACACTGTCTCAAAAAACAAACAAAAAACAGTGTTGTTTGTGACTGGTGGAAATGTTGTTAAACAATTAAGAAAAAAGGGAAAAATATAGTGTTCTCAAACATTAGATGATTTGCAAGGAAACAAATAATATGGCTGAGTTTAGAAGGCTAATGGAGATATGATAATATGAAACAGACAACTCTATCATTAAAGTATTTTGAAGATTCTTTAAACATATGAAAGAAACAAAGAACTTTCCCCCTCCCCCTGGAATAAAAAAGGGGGAAATCTGATTCAATCTAGTTTTACTTTTAAATTGATTCTTCAGGGTAGTTAATGAGAGCATTGGAAACATGAGGATTTCCGTAGATGGCCAGTGTGACTGTGTTCCATTAGCAACTGACATGTTGTCATTTATTTGGTACAGTTGAATAACAGTCTCGGTTTCTGAAGGGAATTTAAAAATGATTCGGGCTAACTAATGCTTCAAGATCATCCTAACAACTACTTAACTGAAACTGACCCCCCTCCCCACACCAGGAGTCTTATTCAAGTTTAGTAAGAAATGAACATTAGGGCGGGCTCAGTGGCTCATGTCTGTAATCCCAACACTTTGGGAGGCCGAGGTGGGTGGATCACCTAAGGTCAGGAGTTCAAGACCAGCCTGGCCAATATGGTGAAATCCTGCCTCTACTAAAAATACAAAAAATTAGCTGGGTGTGGTGGCGGGCGCCTGTAATGCCAGCTACTTGGGACACTGAAGTGGGAGAATTGCTTGAACCTGGGAGACAGAAGTTGCAGTGATCCAAGATTGCGCCACTGCACTCCAGACTGGGCACAACAGAGTGAGACTCCGTCTCAAAGGATGAAAAGAAGAACATTAATTTGATTAGATATCACATTTGCAAAGCAAAGAGTATTAATTAGAGGGAGCAGGAAGAGGTACTGTTGTAGAAAGCAGCACAAGCAGTGTTAAAACAAGGGGCTGTGGTGAAATCACACAAACCAATGAAGTGGCTAACACTGTACCGCCAGGTTAAGATTTTTTACAATGCTGAGCAAGAATGCTGATACTTTAATACTCAGATAGTAATACTCTAAATCTTCAACTTTACTTCTGGCTAGGCCTTTAATGCATCTATTTAGTCCAAGTCATCATTTTACAGATGAGGAAGCTAAGGCTCAGAGATATCAAGTGACTAATCTATGACAAAAGCTCTGTTTTTACTTCCAGGAACACCTTTACACAGTTGCACCTTTTCTATGAAGCAGAGGAGGGCAGTATTGCATGGCCATTAAGTGAGAGGGCTCTCGTGTCAGACTGCCTTAATTGAAATCCAGGCTGAGCCACTAACAAGCTGTGTGATCTTGGGCAAATTATCTGCCCTTTCTGAGCTGGAGTATCTCCCTCTAGAAAACCATAATATCACAGTACATACTTCAGAGAGTTGTGTGGATTGAAATGATAACACAGGTATGGCTCAGAAGTACAATTACTAACATTGTTATTTTCCCAAAGAAAGGCAAAAACACAAGAGCTCAATCAGAAGAGATTCATATCCAGGGAGGAAAAAACCCACTGTATACAGATCATAAGGTAAAGTAAAAAAGTGACGTGGCAAGTGTCATTAATTGTCGTTTCTTACATTTTCCCTTCACACATCAGTCACTCCTTCCCCTATCTGTGCTGATAGGCACCAAAGAGAAATCCAGACAAAATGTTTTTATTCATTAGATCATTAAGGTACTTCGTGTAATATTATGGTCTCTTTAGTGCTGCTGACACTCAATCGATGTTAGAAAATTAGAAAGGTATTTCTTTGACAGTGGTGATCTGCCAGAATAACTGGCATAAAGGCAATGCCAAAGCTGAAACACTCAAGAGAAGTGTTTACCCGGCACAAGCCTTTGCATTCCCACTGCTGTCTGCCTGCATACCTGTCACAGCCGCTTTGAAAACACAAGCGTCCTTGGATGCTTTTCAAAAGATCCTTTGACAAACAAGAGATATTTTTTCTACACAAAATTCAGGCTGCTTTGAGTTCCGTGCTATTTGATTCACTTTGTTCAGCAGTTGAAGCAGAATAAAATCAGATTTCTTCCTGGAAGACCTTCCCACATCATTCCATCCTGTTCTTGCGGATTTAGATGCTGCATTCTGGGCTCAAGGGTGAGCAGTGTTTTCATGATCTGGGGAATATAATTTTTCCCCCTTCTCATTTTTTCCCCCCAGAAGCATTAGCATTTGGGGATGGGCTTCCGTGTTGTTTGGAAAAGTGGGGGTGGAGGTCGATTGTGAAGAGAAAGCTGTGCACGCAGGGGGTTGCTAGGAAAAACCGTGGGTTTCGCTGGAATGGGGATGCAGACCCCTTCCCCTGCCAAGCGCCTTCACCTGAATGAGACCAGGCTGTCTCTGTTCCACGGCGTTTCCTCCAGCCCCGGGTGAACCTGCTGTTTACCACTCTTAACTCTTTTCCCACCCTTCCCTGCAAAGCTTTATGAATGCTCAGGACTTTCAAAAAACAATCGCAGCATCTAAGGAATGGAAAAGGGCCGGCGAGGTGGCTCACGCCTCTCATCCCAGCACTTTGGGAGGCCGAGGCTGGAGGATAGCTTGAGGCCAGGATTTTGAGACCAGCCTGGGCAAAATGGTGAGACACTGTCTCTATAAAAGAATAAAAATACAAAAATTAGCCAGGCGTAGTGGAGCGCGCTCCTGTGGTCCCAGCTACTGGGGAGGCTGAGGTGGGAGGATCGTTTGATCCTGGGAGTTCAAGGCTGCAGTGAGCCGAGATCGCGCCCCTGCGCTCAGCATGGGGACAGACCGAGACCCTGTCTGAAAAATTAAAAAGAAAACGAAGAGTAGGAACGGACATTAGCGGGCCACCTTCCCATCCTATGGGGAGGATTTTAAGGTGGTACTTTTAAGGCGAGTGAGAATTGCCATCTGCGCTCACCGCCCATCCCCTCTTGCTCCGCAAACTTGGGGTCCCCGCAGGGTGGGCCCACCGTTCACCCCTAAGCTTCTCCAGTTCAGTTCTGGGGGTTGCGGGACAGGCATCGGAGACCCGCTCTGCTCTCGGTGGGGCGGGAACTTGAGGAAGAGTAGAGGGACGAAGCGGCCCGAGGAGGCGGGGACGCCGCGACTGGGGCAGAAGGGCCCCGGGGCCCAGGGGCTCCGCGAGCTCAGGGCGCCCCTAGCCGGCTCCGCGCCGCCGCCGCAGCCCGGGTAGAGCCCAGGGGACCCCGTGGCCAGCGCGCCCCCGCCCCGCCCCCGTCGACTCTGAGGCCGCGGCGCAGGCGTGTGCAGGCGGGGGCAGCGCGGAGCTCCGGGTCTGCCCAGCGTCGCCGCCCGCCCAGCCCTTCTCGCGCTCAAGTCGCGGAGTCCGGCCCGGACGGCCCCGACACCATGCGGAGGGTGAGTGAGCCGTCGCCCCGGGGCGCGGGGACAGGAGCGTGCGGCGGGGCCCTCGCCGCGGGAAGGGTGAGGGCGCGGCGGGGCCGGACGTCGGCGGGGAGCGGGGGCGCCCGTAGCGGACTGGGGAGGGGAAGGGGCGCCGCAGGAGTCCCGGGCCTGCACTCTTCGTGGTTGCGCCGGCACGTCGGAGCCCTGGGCCGGCGTCTGCGAGGTGGGCTGCCCCGGGGCTCCGCCCCCCGCCTGCGAGCGAGCCACTTCTCCGGCGCCCCTCATGCCCGCCCGGCTGCCTTCTGCCCAGCGCCCCGGTCCTTCCTTGGAAGCCCGGACAGCTCTGCTGGGCGTCAGTGGGGCTCCCTCGGCGCACACCCCAGAGAAGGAGCCAGCCCCAGGTCCAGGCCAGGTGGGCGACATGTCGAGGCCGGGGCTGGGGTTGGGGAGAGGAAGGATGCCGGCACTCTGGCAGTTGGAAGGCGCGAGTCTCCCCCAGGCACCCCCCGCCGACGGCGCGCAGCTCCTGTCCTGGGGCGCCCTGGGGGTCTGCGGCTGGTGCTTTACCGGCAGGTGTCGGGGGCCCCGCGCTCACCCCCACCCTCCAGCCAAGGCGCCTGTGGAAAAACGAAGAATAAACAGGCTCAGCTGCAGGGGCTCTTCCACCTCCAGGGACAGCTCGGGGGACTGGTGCTGCTTACTGTCAGCCACGGAGAGGGCGCAGGCCGTAGTGCAGCTCGGTCTTACTTGTCTGGGGAAGTTAATTAACACGAAGGTGCTGGCGATTTTGTAAGTTATGAGACCCGGTGTGCCGTTTTGTATTTTAACTTTGGAAATGGAAGGTGCTTTAATCAAATACAAGATCTCGGCAGTTAATAGTGTGGAAAAGCAGTAGAGGAAACTTAAGGAAGTCCCATTAGGTACCATCCACATTGTCCCAGATCTCCTAAGGCCACCCTGAAGACAGTTTAGGCGCCAAGGAAGGGATGGAGGGGTGTTTTCTGAAAAGGCAAGGCTGAGAAGAAATGGAAGAAAACCAAAACAGAACAAAAAACAAAACAAAACAAAAACAAACAAACAAACAAAAAAAAAAAAAAACAAGAAAACAAAAACGGAGTAAGACTCTGCCACCAGAGTCCATGCATTACTCTAGGTTGGAACTTGGGGTTGACTTATAAGGTGCGTAGGCGCCTATTGCTTTGGTCACCTGAGTGGCCCTTTCAGAGATTTCTGCCTGTCAGTGGCTGGGTCGCTTCCAAGGGAACTCGGGCCTCTTTTTGCTGGTGGTACCAGAATTAAGTGTTCCCTGTGTGTGTGTGTTGAGCGGGGTGTCTTTGGAGGGAGTATACAGCAAGTGTGAATTGGCCCCAGCTGCCCCTGGAAAGTTCTCAGTGAGCTGACATGGAAATTTACCTGGCTTACACTTTTGGAGCTAGTCCAGACCTGCTCAGGTGTTTCTGGGGAGAACAGGATTCCAGCCAGACTGGCCAGCTAGTTTCGCATGCAGCAGAAATGGAAACTGGCCGTGGTGAGGTTACTTGTTTGAACTCCAAATTCGGGGGTCAGCAACCTCCTTTTACCGTCAGTGCCCCAGGGTAATTAAAGAAAAGAGCCTGAATGGGATCCGTAGTCGTGCGTGTTAGAGGGAGAATCACGATTTGGAGATGGAGGGCATTGACCAGAGTATCTTAACATGTGATCTGTCTGCCACCTGCCTTAGGATGGAAGAGATGGATGCTTGTTGCAGATGCAGATTCCTAGGCTGTGTTTCAAACCTAATGAGTCAGAATCTCTGAAACTGGAGCTCGTCAATCTGCATTTTAAATCCCCAGCCCCCACCTCCATAAGACGTGTGTATTAAGCACCTACTGTGTGCAGGCGCTGTTCTGAGCTCTAGGAATACTGTGAGGAACATGACATACAACAGCCTTTTTCTCTTGGAGACCACATTCAAACTGAGAAGTCGGATAATAAAGTAGTAAACAAATGTACGAATTCGTCATTTCAGATAGTGATGAGTGCTGTGAAGAAAATAGAGCAGGATTTGTGCCCAGGTTTGCTGGACTCCAAAGCCTTGGCTCTTGACATTACACTCTGTTGCCTACAAACTTTTTGTTTCTGCCCCAGACCCTGTCTGGTTCTGGAGAAGCATATAATTTGGCAGTTTGGCAGATGCATGTGGCAACCCTTCAACTGTTGCAGATCAGTAGCTGCAGATAGAGAGTGTGCAGAGACTATTAGAATCAAAAGTAATTACTTTCATTTGGTGTCCTTGAATGAAAGAGAAGATGCATAGGGAATGTACAGAGTAGGAGCACAGAAGATGCCCAGTATTTGGGTTGCTCTGAAGAGAGAGGCTATGGTCTGAATGTTTGTGGTCCCCACAGTTCATATGTTGAAATCCTTACCCTCAAGGTGATGGTATTAAGAGATGGGTCTCTGGCTCATGCCTGTAATCCCAGCACTCTGGGAGGCTGAGGCGGGCGGATCACGAGGTCAGGAGATCAAGACCATCCTGGCTAACACGGTGAAACCCCGTTTCTACTAAAAATACAAAAAAATTAGCTGGGCATGGTGGCAGGCCCCTGTAGTCCCAGCTACTCGGGAGCCTGAGGCAGGAGAATGGCGTGAACCTGGGAGGCGGAGCTTGCAGTGCGCGGAGATCGCTCCACTGCACTCCAGTCTGGGCATCAGAGTGAAACTCTGTCTCAAAAAAAGAAAAAAAAAAAAGGTGGGTCTTTGGGAGGTGATCAGGTTACAAGGGCAGAAGCTTATAAAGGAGGCCTCAGAGAGCTACCTTGCCCCTTCCATAATGTGAGAAGACACCATCTCGGAACCAGAACTTGGGCCCTCACCAGACACTGAATCTGCTGGGGCCGTGATCTTGGACTTTCCAATCTCCAGAGCTGTGAGAAACACATTTTTGTCGTTTAAAGTCATCCAGTCTATGGGTTTTGATTGTAGTAGCCCAAATGGGCTCCGACAAAAGGCTGATGTGGTGTGTACTGTGCTGCCCAGGACTTTGAACACCAGAGAACCCCATGGTTGGGTCTTCTTTCACCTCTTCACATAGCTCCTTCGTATTTCCTTCATTATTTTTGAATCCAAAATGAGCTCTTTCCATGCAAGCCAGGAGTTACAGAGGATTGGTTGCTTTAAAAAATTATTTGTGTTAGAAAAAGTTAGAAAGCAGTGGTGGGAGAATAATTATAATGGTAGCTACTTTTTTTTTTTTTTTTTTTTTTTTGAGGCAGGGTTTCGCTCTCTCACCCAGGTGGCAGTGCGGTGGCACCCTCACAGCTCACTGCAGCCTCACTTTCTGGGCTCAAGTGATCCTCCTGCCTCATTTTTTTATTTTCTGTAACGATGAGATCTCATTATGTTGTCCAGGCTGGTAGCTACTATTTACTGATTATTTTCTTTAAGCCAGGCATCTACTGTCTTCCTTCATTTTCATAACAACCTTTTAAGTTAAAAATTAATAGGTGATACATTTACATAGTATAAAATTTAAAAGATATCAAAAGTTTACAATGAAAATGAGCCTTCCTATTCTGTTGCCCAGCTAGTTCCCCTTCCTAGAAGCAATTGATGTTAACTCATCTCTTCTATCCCTCTAGAAATAATCTATGCATATATAAGCAGTTATATATTCATACTTTTTGTTTTTAAAAGCACAAATGGTAGCATATAAGTACACTCTTCTTCACCACGCTTTTTTCTCTTATACAACAAGATTGGTATTTATAGATTTATGAAGGTCTCTTTATTTATATATGTGTGTGTATGTATCTATATGTTATTTTTTTTTTTGAGACAGAGTCTTGCTATGTTTCCCAGGCTGCAGTGCAGTGGCGCAATCCTACCTCACTGCAGACTTAACCTTCTGTGCTCAAGTGATCCTTCCACCTCTGCCTCCAGAGTAGCTGGTACTCCAGGCATGCGCCATCACACCTGGCTAATTTTTTTTATTTGTAGAGATAGGGGTCTCACTCTGTTGCCCAGATTGGTCTTGAACTCTCCTTGGCTCAAGGAATCCTCCCATATTCGCCTCCCCAAGTGCTAGGATTACAGGTGTGGGTCCTCTGCACCCAGCGCTAAGTTCTCTTTATAGCTGTAAATGGGAAACCTTTATGTCAATAGACAGGCATAACTCGAAGATGTTGCAGGCTTGATTCCAGACCATCGCAATAAAGTGAGTATCTAAATAAAGTGAATCAAACAATTTTTTAGTTTCATAGTGCATATAAAAGTTATGTTCACACTACACTGTAGTCTATTAAGTATGTAATTGCATTGTTTAAAAAAGCACAGTGTATATATTTTAAATAAAAATACTTTATTGCTAAAAAATGCCAACAATTGTCTGAGCTTTCAGTGAGTCATAATCTTATTGCTGTTGGAGGGTCTTGCCTCAGTGTTGAAGGCTACTGACTGACTAGAGCGGGGTGGTTGCTGAAGGTTGGGGTGACTGTGGCAATTTCTTAAAATAAAACAACAATGAAATTTGCTGCATTGATTGACTCTTCCTTTCATGAAAGATTTCTCTGTAGCATGTGATGTTGTTTGATAGCATTTTCCCTATAGTAGAACTTCTTTCAAAATTGGAGTCAGTGCTCTCAAATCCTGCCTGTGTTGTCAACTAACGTTATTCTAATTCTAATTCTTTGTTGTTATTTCAACAATGTGGCAGCATCTTCACCAGGACTGGTTTCATCTCAAGAAACCACTTCTTTACTCATTCATTAGAAGCCTCATCCATTCAAATTTTATGAGATTGCAGCAATTCAGTCGCATCTTCAGGCTCCACTTCTAATTCTGGTTCTTTTGCTGTTTCCAGTGCAGTTCGTTCCTCCACTGAAGTCTTGAACCTCTCAAAGTCATTCATAAGAGTTGGACCCATCTTCCAGACTCCTGTTAACGTTGATATCGTAAATGTTCATATTAAGAATGTTGTTAATGGCATGTAAAAATGGTGAATCCATTCCAGAAGGTTTTCAATTTATTTTGCCATCAGGGGAATCACTATGGCAGCCATAACATTACAAAATGTATTCTTACGTCATAAGACTTGAAAGTTGAAATTGCTTCTTGACCCATGGCCTGAAGAATGGATGTTGTATTAGCAGGCACAAAAACAACATCAATCTCCTTGGATATTTCCATCAGAGATATTGGGTGACTAAGTTCATTGTCAATGTGCATTAATACTTTGAAAGAATCTTTTTATTTTTTTTTCTGAGCAGTAGGTCTCAACAGTGGGCTTAAAATATTCAGTAAGCCATGATGTAAACAGATGTGCTATCATCCAGGCTTTGTGGTTCTGTTTATAGAACACAGGCAAAGTCGATTTAGCATAATTCTTAAGAGCCCAAGGATTTTCAGAATGGTAAATGAGCATTGGCTTCAACTTAATGTCACCAGCTATATTTGTCCCTAACAGGAGAGTCAACCTGTCTTTTGAAGCTATGAAGCCAGGCATTGACTTCTCATCTCTAGCTATGTAAGTCCTGGTTGACATCTTCTTCCAATATAAGGCTGTTTGGTCTACACTGAAAATCTGTTATTCAGTGTAGTCATCTTCATGATTGATCTTAGCTACATCTTCCGGATAACTTGCTATAGCTTCTCCATCAGCACTTGCTGCCTCCCCCTGCACTTTTATGTTACAGAGACAGCTTCATTCCTTAAATCTCATGAACCAGCCTATGCCAGCTTCAAACTTTTATTCTGCAGCTTCCTCTCCTCTTTCAGCCTTCATAGAATTAAAGAGAGTTAGCACCTTGCCCTGGATTAGGTTTTGGCTTAGGGAATTATGACTGGTTTGATCTATCTAGACTGCTAAAACTTTCTCCCCTTCAGTGATAAGGCTGTTTTGCTTTCTTATTATTCATGTGTTCACTGGAGTAGCACTTTTAATTTCCTTCAAGAACTTTTCCTTTGCATTTACTACTTGGCTGACCATTCAGTGCAGCAAGCCTGGCTTTTGGCCTATCTCGGCTTTCAGTATGCCTTCCTCGCTAAGCTTAATCATTTCTAGCTTTTGATTTAAAGTGGGAGGTGGACAACTCTTCCATTTGCTTTAATACTCAGAGGCCATCGTAAGGTTATTAATTGACCTGATTTCAATATCGTTGTGTCTCAGAATAGAGAAGCCCAAGGAAAGAGGGAGAGAGGAAGAGTTGGTGGGTAGAACTGTCAGGATATGCTCAACATTTATACAGTAAGTTTACCATTTTATGTGGGTACGGTTCGCGGTGCCCCGAAACAATCACAACAGTATCATTAAAGACCAGTGGTCACAAATCACCTTAACAGATACAGTAATAATAAAAAAGGTTGAAATATTGAGAGAATTACTAAAATGTGTCCCAAAGACGTGCAATGAGCGTATACTGTTGGAAAATGGTACAGATAGACTTGCTGGACACAGGGTTGCCACAAGCCTTCAATTAGTAAAAGAGACAGTATCTGTGACGTTCAATAAAGGGAAGTACACTAAACCGAGGTATGCCTGCACTAGAATTTTTTTTCTGGTATTTTGCTGTTATCAACAATGTTGCAGTGAATAATCTTATATATTCTTGATTTTGCATGTGTGCAAGCATATTTGCATGATAAATTGCAGTGGAATTTCTGGGTCAAGTGATGTGAATACTTGTATTTTCAGTAGGTAAAGCAACATAGTGTAGGAGTTAGGAGCACAGACCTGTAGACAGATTGCTTGGAGTTGAGTCTTGGCTCTGCCATTTATATGTCGTGAAAGTCACTTAACCCCTCTTTGCCTCAGTTGCTTTATTTGCAAAATAGGGATAATAATGGTAACTACCTAATAGGATTGTTAACAAGGATTCTATCAGTTTGTGTTGTACAACAAATCACCCCAAATCATCATGGCTTAACAAAATAACCGTTTTACTTGGCTCACAAATCTGTGGGTTGGTTGAGTGACTCTTCTGGTTCTGCTTCTGTGGTCAGCTTGTAGATCTGCTGGAGGCCGGACAGTCTAGGATGGCCTCACTCACATGTCTGGTGCTTGACAGATGTGTTGGTCATCGGGGACTCATTTGGGACAGCATGCAATCTTTCATGCTTCAGTAGCCTAGCTCAGACTTCTTCACATGGCGGTCTCAGAGTTCCATAGAGTAGCACAGGAGGGCAGAGCTCAAGCACTTTTCAAGCCTCTGCTTGTGTCACATTTGCTGCTGTTCCATTGACCAAAGCAAGAGTCAAGCTCAGAATCTGTGTGGGAGGGGACTCTCCAAGGTCAGGGATGCAGGGATACAGTGAAGGGAATCCCTGCCACCATTTTTACAATGTGCCTCAAGAATCAAATACTATTTGTAAAGTGCCTAGTGTAGTGCCTGGCACTTTTTAAGTGGTATATAAGTTTGTTAAGTTTGAAAAAAGAGCAGTATTACCAGACTGCATCCATAGAAATTGAAGCAGTTTACACATCTACCAGTGTGAGTGCCTGTCTCCCAGTTTCTTCCTAGAACTGTATCAAAGTGGTTTATCCATGGAGAGGCAGATGTTCTTATCCCCATTTTACAGATGAAGAAAATGATCCTTGGATTGGTTAAGTCATTTTTCTGATAGTACAGAGCCAAACCAGGATTTGAATCCTTTGTCTTTCTGACTCTAGAACACCCCTGCTAGTTTTGCCACCCTAGACATAGGTGAGATTCCTGTGTCCCTAATGACCCCATCCACTGTTCTCCTGCCTACCCTTTGTACTTCATGTCCATCATTTCTATTTCACATTTGGATCTTGCTGGGTTGAAAAGGATCTGTCAGTCTTTTGAATTCTTTCATAGTGATTTTGATTTCAACTTGGCCTACTGAAATCAAAGCCAAGTGTCCGCAGAGACAGCGGGCTCTTTTATGACTGTGAAGGGATGATAAAGGGAAACCTCTTATAAATGGAAAAAACAGATGAATCCGGCCTTCTTTTGTTTGTCCATTCTTTCTTTTCATTCTTCACATCCTTTTGCTTCACTTCGCAACCCAGGAATTCCTTTCCCTAAAGGAGAAGATGTGATGATGGGAGACAGTGTTTCTTGGTGGTTCAGGATGGGATCTCTGGAGACAAACTGTTTGGGTTCAAGTCCAGCACAGCTGTTTACTGGCTATGTGGCTTGGACGGGTTAACCTGCACTGAAAAGTTTTCCTGAGGTCTGTGGTAATCTGTGGAAAGTACTTCATTCTCATCATTACACAGCAGATTACTTTCGCTGTCTTCTCTGTTCTGTTTCACATCCCTTCTCCTCCACACGTATTCCTATGCCCCTAGCTATGTTTAGTAATAAGGATAGCTAGTATTTACTCAGCCCTTACTCTAAGCACCTTTCATGTAATTAACTCATCTAATCCTCACAACAAACCTATGAAATAGGTACTATTTTATTCCCATTTTCAAGTGAGGAAGCTAGATGCTGAATGCTAAGTAATTTTCCCAACATACCATGGCCAATAAATGATGTAGCAGGATTTTAAATGAGGCATTCTGGCACCAGAATCTGTGCTCTTATATTTATGGGGAAAAAAAAAAAAGATGGGATGGAAGGTTGGGAGTTTAAAATTGAGAGCGTCTGCTCTAAATAAACTGCTGGTAAACTCACACACAGCCTCTGTCCCTGGCAGTGGCTGAGTACACCCAGCTGTGATTTAGGCTGAAAATCCCACCTTACACACAAAATAGAAACTTTCAATTCTTTTGCCAAAAGCCTTTCTACTTTAATCATTTTACTTCTGGCAAGATTTCGGGCATCGTGCCTCCCTTGTAACTGAGGTGAGACACTGTTGAAAAATACATGGGGCTTAAAAAAATAAAGCTTTGAAAATCAAGCTGGTTAGTTTCGAGTCTTGCCACCTCTTGCTTCTTTTGATCAACTGCTCTGGTGGTAGAGACAGCATTCACCAAAGCATCAGGAGAATAAAATAAGAATACTGCAGATGATATGTAACTTTCTGAGTTTAGAATTGTACATATCTTCAAGCTGAAGGAAAGAATTGAAGCTGTTTCATAGGTGTTGGCATATAGACTAAATATAATGTGGTAACACTCATCAAACACATATTTTAACATTGACTTCCTCCTATGTGCTAGGAATCCATTGTGGGTAAGCAAGCTCTGTATGGCTCTGATCTTGCAGACTTTGCAGGCTCTGAGAAGAGACTGCTCAGAGAGCAACACCATGAATTGTGGCAAATACGGTTGCAAAGGAAGGATCAATTACTGGGGGACTGTAGTGGGTGTTCCTAATCTAGTCTGAGGGATTAATAAAAGCCTCCCAGTATGATTGTAGCTGAGGGCTTGTCATCTATGGCTTTTATTATGTTGAGGGTATGTGCCTTCTGTGCCTAATTTCTTGAGAGTTTTTGTCATAAAGAGAGGTTGAATTTTATGAAATGCTTTTTCTGTATCTGTTGAGATAATCATGGTTTTTGTCCTTTATTCTATTGATGTATTTATTGATTTGTGTATGTTGAACCATCCTTGCATCCCCGAGATAAATCCCTTTGATGTGTGTTGGATTCAGTTTGCTAGTATTTTGTTGAGAGATGTTTATATTTATATTCATTAGTGACAATTGCCTATAGTTTTATTTATTTAATTAATTTTTTTTTTTTTTTTTTTGAGACAGTTTCGCTCTTGTTGCCCAGGCTGGAGTGCAATGGCACGATCTGTGCTCACTCCAACCCCTGCCTCCTGGATTCAAGCAATTCTGCCTCAGTCTCCTGAGTAGCTGGGATTACAGGTGCCCGCCACCATGCCTGGCTAATTTTTTGTATTTTTAGTAGAGATAGGGTTTCACCATGTTGGCCAGGCTGGTCTTGAATTCCTGACCTCAGGTGATCCACCTGTCTTGGCCTCCCAAAGTGCTGGGATTACAGGCATGAGCCACCACACCCGACCTGTAGTTCTATTTTGTTTTTTTTTGTTTGTTTTGTTTTGTTTTTTTTTTTGCTGTGTCCTTGTCTGGTTGTGGTATCAGGATGATGCTGGCCTCATAGAATGGATTAGGAAGAATTTTCTCCTCTTTAATTTTTTGGAATACTTTGAGAAGAATTAGTATTGTTCTTCTTTATAAGTCTTGTAGAATTCCACAAGACAGTCATCTGGTCCTGGGCTTCTCTTTTTTGGGAGTTATTTATTTATTTATTTATTTTTGAGACAGTCTCTCTCTGTTGCCCAGGCTGGAGTGCAGTGGCGCAATCCTGGCTCACTTTAAGCTCTGCCTCCCGGGTTCATGCCATTCTCTTGCCTCAGCCTCCCAAGTAGCTGGGACTACAGGCGCTCACCACCATGCCCGGCTAATTTTTTGTATTTTTAATAGAGACAGGGTTTCACCGTGTTAGCCAGGGTGGTCTCGATCTCCTGACCTCGTGATCCGCCCACCTCAGCCTCCCAAAGTGCTGGGATTACAGGCGTGAGCCACCACGCCCGGCCTGGGAGATTTTTTTATTACTGATTCAGTTTTGTTAATCATTATTGGTCTGTTCAGGTTTTCTGTTTCTTTTTGGTTCAAACTTGGTAGGTTGTATGTTCAGGAATTTATCTGGTTCCTCTGTTATTCTGACCAAAATCTTGAAGAATGAATCCTCAGAAAGCCCATCACCTGCTACTCAAATGGCAACACGCCTGCAAGCACAGGGTTTGGTGAGGGTAGAACGCCGCTCACAGTGATGTGGAGGATTCCGAGCTCAAATTGTAGACGGTTCTGTGAGGCTTTTGAAGTCTAGCCCATATCCAGGCCTTTATACCTTAGTAATAGGGCAGGGGGTCATCTAAAATGAGGTCTACTTATTTTCCATGCATTCGAACATGTTGTTGTTGTTATTAGACTAGACTTGCTTCAAAATTGACTTGAACTGTAGTGCAGTTCTTGGCATGTTTTATTAGTAATAATAAAAAAATCAACGATTGCTATGTGCAAGGCATTGTGCTAATACATACACACATTTTGCATATACATATGTATATTCCACTGACTCTTCAAAACCATCTTTTTCCTTGTTGCAGTAAGCAACATTTATTCATTCATTTATCTAACATTCTTGGGCTGAGTTATACATGGCCCCTGAGCCCTAAGAACTTAGTTTACTGAGGATCAGACTTTTAAACAAAAAGTTCCCATGCAGTGTGATGACTGCATTAGCAAAAGCATATCTAAAATACAGCCTAGAAAAAACGGTGATTAACTTTTCCAGACAGGAGAGAGGAGTTGTGGGGTCAGGGGAATTTAATTTTAAACAGGACATGACATCTGAACACATTCTTTGAAGTCCCATGTTTTTTCCTCAAGCATGATCTGGCTACTCCAACTTTCTCCTGGTCTTTTCTGCTCAAATAGCATGTTTTCCTGTATCTTACAAATGCACTGTTTATTCTGCAGACAGTTCTGTCTTGCTTTATTTACTGATAGTTTATTGTTCATGGCTGCCTCTTTTTATTTTTACTTTTAATTACATTATTAATTTTTATTTTTTGTCAAGTTGGGGTCTTGTTTTATTGCCCAGGTTGGTCTGAAACTCCTGGCCTCTAGTGATCTTCCTGCCTCAGCTTCTCAAAGGGCTGAGATTACAGGTGTGAGCCACCACACCTGGCCTTCTTTTAACTACAATTAAAATTTTTTTTCTTTAGAGATGGGGTCTTGCTATGCAACTCGGGCTGGTCTCGAGCAGCTTTTTAATTGAAAATTTTAACGACTTTCTTGAGGAATGATTTATAAATTGTAAAACTGACCTGTTTTAAATATATAATTTAATGGTTTTTAAAGTAAATTTACTGAGTCAAAAAACACCACTTGAAGTAGTGGCATTAATCCCATTTTCTCAGGTAGAGACCGGGGCTCAGGGAAATGAGGTTTTGGATCCACACACATCCAGCTAGTATCCTGGCAGAGCTGGAATTCAAATGAGTGTAACGGCTCATTAAAGCATATTTTAGTTTGTAAGAGGAAAATAAGCCTATGGAGCTTTTGAGTAGAAGGGTGCCTTTATTATCTTGGAATCTAAGGACTAGTTATAGTATGAAATTAGAAAGTGTCATTCACAGAGGATTTAGGTAAAACACTGGCAAAGAGGACTGAATTATGTGTAGTTTGAAAGATGAGTAAAATACTGTAACAGTTGACCCAATAATCAATGTGTGTAGTAAAGCCACAAATTAAAATATTTACTTGCAACGTTAATAATGAACCACTTTGGTTACTTTGATTCTAAACCATTATGCTTATTATTTAGCTTTCCGGGGTATTTACAAATGTTAATTTCCTGACAGAGAATATGTTCTTATTCTCAGCCCCAAGCAAGCTGTGACATGGAATAGTCCAACAGGCAATTCATAAGAGCAAGGCTCTCTCTCCCTCTCTTTCCCATCCACATTATGGGGTTTGAAATGTTCTGACAATTGAATTAGCTGACTGGTACAACAGTAGCAAATGCTTTATAATTTGTGTTGCCTTCGGAGATGGCAAAAATTAGGCTGCTGCTAATAGACCAGAACTGTTTGGGCTCTGATAGGCTTCCCTCCTGCCGTCAGCGGAAGGGAGGAGAGTGGCTCCTGCTCTTCAACTCTGAATTATGCTGTACATGCCGCAGTTCTCTCTCTCTCTTTTTTTTTTTTAGATGGAATCTCGCTCCGTCGCCCAGGTTGGAGTGCAGTGGTACGATCTCGGCTCACTGCAACCTCTGCTTCCTGGGTTCAAGCAATTCTCCTGCCTCAGTCTCCTGAGCAGCTAGGATTACAGGCGTGTACCACCACACTCGGCTAATTTTTGTATTTTTAGTAGACACAGGGTTTCACCATGTTGGTCAGGCTGGTCTTGAACTCCTGACTTTGTGATCCACCCACCTCAGCCTCCCAAAGTGCTGGGATTACAGGCGTGAGCCACTGTGCCCAGTCCACGGTTCTGATTTTTGAATATCAGTGCTGGGAAAGTGACAACAGTGCTCGAGAGAGTTGCTGACAGGGTAAAGCTACCTATTTCCTTTGCTAAAAGGAAGGCTCAAACGCAGCCTGTGCAGAGGGCTCTGCTAGGTTAGTATGCTGGGCTCCTCTCTTTATGCATTCATCATTCCAATAATGGAGTTGAATGTGCAGAAGCCCTTCCCCGCCCCTGTTTTTGGGCTAAGAAGCCACAGGAATAGTCTCGATTCAATATTGGGACACTCAGGCAGGGATAACTAGATCATGGTATAACAGGTCAATATCAAAGGAAATGTATTTCAGATGATTCTAAGTTCAGTATTTTATTTCATATTCAGCAAACTAAGGCTAGATCAGAGTCAGTTTTCAGGAAGCAACCTAACTCCCCTCCTTTGCTCTAAAATGGGAGTTGACAAACTTTTTCTGTGAAGAGGCAGATAGGAAATATCTGAGGCTTTGTGGGCCATAGCGTCTCTTATTGCAATGACTTAACTCTGCCTTAAAATGTGAAAGCAACTGTAGACAACACGTGAAATGAATGAATGTGGTTGTGTTCCAGTAAAACTTTACTTATGGACACTGAAATCTGGATTTCATATCATTTTCACGTGTCATAAAACTATTATTCTGATTTTTTTCAATCATTTAAACATGTAAAAACCATCCTTAGCTTGTGGATCATTCTAAAACAGGTCATGGCTGGATTTGGCCAGTGGATTGTAATTTGCCACCCTCTGCCCTAAAGCATTAGAGATGCCTCTAATGTGTTTCAGGTGTGCTTGCAATTTGTTTTCCAGTATGTGAGCCATCCTTTTCTGCCAAAGCCCGTCTACATATTCAGTAGGTTATGCAGAGTGACATGGATAGAAAACCAGAAACCCAACTGAAACCAGCACATTTCGGTCTTCTGCCTTCATCGCTTGCTGCCTCCTCTCTCTCTCTCCCTCACACACCTCTACTTGATGCTCATGGCACCCTTTCTTGATGACATGGGATCTCATTTCTATTCTTTGGGATGCTGTTAAGTTACATTAATCAGAAATATAGTGTTCTGCATTAAAATTAAAATAAAGCAATTAGCATTCAGCAGAGTGTTACAGAAGTAGTGAGGGCAAGGATATTGTTTACAGAAGTGGGTTTGGAAACATCTATTTGTTTTCTTTATTCATTTTCAGATAATTTCTCATTACTGGTTATAAAATGAGATTAGTTGAGTATTACAAGCTGTGTGCTCTACTACAAATTTATTGAGGTTCTATTTGAATGGATTTTTTTAGTGCTTATATAGTGAATAGTGGTTATTTGGGATGCAGAGGTCTCTCTGAAATATGGACAGGTGCAAGAACTGTTCAGGCACACCACAGTTATTAGTTGGTTGGTTGCATGAATAGTCTGAGATGAGACCCAAGATCAGATTAGAGTTCACCTGTGCTCAGAAATTTGGTGCTCAAATAATGGTGTAATGGAGGCAGCATTGCACTATGACATCCAAACTGACACATACAGGCTTGTGACTTATTTTCCACATCTGTGAAATAGAGATGATTGACATGCACTTGACTTGTCAGGATCAAGTGAGACAGTTGATGTTTGCCAAGTCGGAGTGTAGTCTCTCGTTCATGGTTCACAAACTGGGCTGGTTATTAGAATCAGTTGTGGGAGTGAGTGGGGCTTTCAGGAAATACAAATTCCCAGGCTCACCCCAGACTTACAGAATCAGAATTTCTATCATAGGACCTAGAAGTCTAAATGTTTTAGGCTTTGGGAAGCTCTGATATGTTCCATAAATCTCAGCAATGGATTTAAGTAAACCAAATACTTTCCTCAACCCTAGCTTGGACTTTTTCACTAAAATTTCATACCATTTGTCTTCATGAACAATAAAGGTATAGGAAGAAAGATGTTCAGGAAGGGTACAGAGTGTCTTCCCTTTAGCTTCTTGGGGACATCTGTTTCAGCAAGTAGAAGTAGAGTGAGAGCTGGTGTTTCATTGCCCAACCCGGTGAATGAACTCAAATTGCGTTTTCTCCCACTTCAGTTCTCCCTCTGCAGCCCCGAGATTTATGGTGTTGTTTTCACCTTCTTCTGTGCATTGAAGCCTATTTGTGAAAGAAAGCCTAGATTGTGCACATCATCAATGTACAACAGATTGACAATATCCTTTCCAGTTTCGCTACTCAAAACTCATCATTGAAAATGTCTTTTTGAGTTATTTCTGGAAATAACACAGTTGTAGTGTTGGCACATATAGATCACAAACACAAAAAGAATCTCAGTAGTTCTAAAAAGATAAACTAGTTCTGAATGTCTCACATTTTCTGCATTGCTGCTAATTTACATGTGAGTAATTGTAGATTTCAAATGAATGAAAGCATCCACCTCCACACTGGAAGCCCAGATTGTTTACCACGGTAGAATTCAGTAGTATGTACATACACACAAATGCTCTCATATAGTACTCTGCAACTTCCTGATGTTTGAGAGCCACAACAAAGTATTCTTCTGTTTGCAAAACTCCTACCACAAATATTAAGTATTTACTATTTTCCAGGTACCTTGTTAGCAATTTAAATAAGGCATAGTTCCACAGTCCTTATCTTGGAAGTTCACAGGCTAGAAGGAAGATGATCATGAAATAAATCACTGTAGAAAAAATCAACTTTAATATTAATCCTTTAAAAAATCAAATCATGTTTCAAACTGTATTCATTATAAAAGTAGAGAATTTTTCCCATGGAAAAAATATGAGATCAATGTATTCACTCTGATCCTTTATACTATGTCCCTGTTTTTATTAATTTTATGGAGACAATCCTTTGAAAGTAAGTAGATGCCTAACAAATATGTGAGGGACTAACAGGGGAGTATCTCGTACATATAGTAATGCAGTTGGATGTGTTCGTACCTGTTGTGCAGTATCCATTTCAAGCTTCAGCTATCTCTGGAAGATGACTTTGTTTTTTTTTTGAAATGGAGTCTTGCTCTGTCACCCAGACTGGAGTGCAGTGGCACGATCTCGGCTCATTACAGCCTCCACTTCCCGGGTTCAAGCAGTTCTCCAGCCTCAGCCTCCCAAATAGCTGGGACTATAGGCACACACCACCACACCTGGCTAATGTTTTTGTATTTTTAGTAGAGACGGGGTTTCACCATGTTGGCCAGGCTGGTCTTGAACTCCTGACCTCAAGTGATCCTCCTGTGTTGCCTCCCAAAGTGCTGGGTTTGCAGGTGTGAGCTACCACGCCCAGCCTGGAAGATGACTTTGGGTGCTGGGTCTCTACCCTGTGTCTCCAAGTCTCCAGAGATAATTTTCAGCAAATTCCTGAATACCATCACTTTCCTACTCTTTAATGTTTCTTAAACTCAATATATGAAAAATGGAACTTATTCTTACTCTCAAACCTGATCTTTTCTTTTAGGTTTCTTATTTCAGGGAGCCCTGTTGCCATTTTTCCAGATGCAGCGGCTTCAAACTTTGACATCATCTCTGACTCTTCCTCCCTCTTGACCCTAATCAGGAGCCAGATGCTGTGGGGCCTTTGTCTTCATTCCTGTCCACTGGAGCTAATTTGGTTTGGTGTTGTGTCCCCACAAAAATCTCATCTCGAATTGTAATCCCCGGTGGCTTTTCCCATGATGTTCTTGTGACAGTGAGTTCTCAGAAGAATGGATGGTTTAAAAGCGTTTGACAGTTCCCCACCTCTCTCCTGCTGCCATGTAAGATGTGCCTTGTTTCGTCTTTGCCTTCCACCACGATTCTGAGTTTCCTGAGGCCTCCCCAGCCATGCAGAACTGAGCCAATGAAACCTCTTTTGTTTATAAATTACCCAGTCTCAGGTAGTATCTTTATAGCAGTGTGAAAATGGACTAATACAGGCACCTTCCTGCTATTAGATCTTTGTTTCTCAAACTAGCATCCAAGGACTCTTAAAAAGCTCCATGCAATATTCTTGGGGATTTGAGTATTCCTCATCTTAAGTTTTACATGTCCAGGATAATCTAACAATTTTTGTTTTTTGGAGACAGAATCTCACTCTGTTGCCCAGGCTGGAGTGCAGTGGCATGATCTCGGATCACTGCAACCTCTGCCTCCCAGGTTCAAGCGATTCTTGTGTCTCAGCCTCCTGAGTAGCTGCGCATGTGCCACCATGACTGGCTGATTTTTTTTTATTTTGAGTAGAGACGTGGTTTCACCATGTTGGCCAGGCTGGCCTTGAACTCCTGACCTCAGGTGATCTGCCTGCCTCAGCCTCCAAAAGTGCTGGGATTATAGTGTGAGTCACCACACCCGGCCAACAGAATTAACAAGTATGTGTTTGGGGTCATCAAAATTTTTAACTGATGAGTGATTCTGCTGCAGACTTGAACATTCACATTTGTGTTGTGTTTGTGTGTTGGCTCTAAGTTGGGCAACTCCTCCACTGGGCTCTCTTTGTGCCATGCTTTGTTCTTGTTACAATTGTGTGAGTCCAGCTTTCCTAGTGGACTGTGAGTTCAGAAGACAGGGGCCTTGTCTGGTGTATTTCGGTGTCCCCAGAACCTAGATTGGGCCTGGCACATGGTAGGTACTTAAGCTTGTAGCTGTTGTGCATATCATGTTTTGGAGTCTGCGTTTGCTCCCATACACATTCCCATGCATGGCTGTAGTTACTTTAATGTTTATGTAGTATTTAGTCACGTTGATAGATGACGTTTGGCTTAACTATCCTTTATTTTTAGATGTTTGGATTATTTTCATTTGTTGGCTATTTTAAGTAGCATAGTTAAAACATCTTTGAGAAAAATTATTTTCTCTCATCTAGATTGGTTTCTTGGGAATTCCTTAATGAAATCACTAGATCAGCCAGGGGCTGTGGCTCATACTTGTAATCCTGCACTTTGGGAGGCCAAGGTAGGCAGATTACTTGAGCACAGGAGTTCAAAACCAGCCTCGGCAAAATAGTGAGACCTTGTCTCTACAAAAAAAATTAAAACATTAGCTAGGTATGGTGGCTTGTGTGCCTGTGGTCCCAGCTACACAGGAGGCTGAAGTAGGAGAATTGCTTGAGCCCAGGAGGTTGAGGCTGCAGTGAGCCACTGTACTCCAGCCTGGGCAACAGAGCAAGACTCTGTCTCAAAACAAGAAATTACTAGGTCAAGCAATTTTATTCCTCTTGTAATATGATTGTAGGATTTGGTGTTTATGAAGAGATCAGACTGAGTCATGATGGATGAACTCTTTTTAAATATGTTTCTTTCATTGGAATCAAAGTTGAAAGAAAAAATGAAGTTGCTTTTCCTTCTGCCACCGCACCAACATTGCTCACCTGGGCCATTTCCTCCAGGTGAGGAGGAAGTACATGTTACATCAGCCAGAACCACGTTTCCAACCTGTAGATCTAATCATGTTGTTGGTCAAGACACAGCGGTGGCCTTCCATTGCCCACAAGATCAAGTCCAGCCACACTGTCAGGGCAGACGGAGTCCTTCAGGGTGTGGCTTCTGTCTCCCTTTCTAGGCTTCTCTTTGGCTGCTGCCCAGATGCACTCCCTGCCCACCCAGCAGGCACTATTTTCAGTTAGGAATGTACATGCTGTTCCCTCCATCTGAAAGGGACTCCTCAGCTCCTTCCTGCCTGGCATCACCTCACTCGCCCTTCAAGGCTGAGCTCCAAGTCCCAAGTACTGCCCTCCTCCCACCCCTAATAAGGTGATAACCTGCCCCACCCCATTCTCTCAAAATTTTTCCATCCTTTGTTAAAGACTTTGTCACCCATATTGAAGCTCTTTGTTAGTTTTTTTTCATCTTTTTATTTAGATTATGAGCTCTTTAAGGACAGGATTTTTTTTTTTTTTTTTTTGGGACACAGTCTCACTCTGTTGCCTGGGCTGGAGTGCCATGGTGCGATCTCAGCTCACTGCAACCTCTGCCTCCTGGGTTCATGCCATTCTCTTGCCCCAGCTTCCTAAGTAGCTGGGACTACAGGCTTGTGCCACCATGCCTGGGTAATTTTTGTATTTTTAGTAGAGATGGGGTTTCACTATATTGGCGAGGCTGGTCTTGAACTCCTGACCTGACCTCAAGTGATGCACCCGCCTCGGCCTCCCAAAGTGCTGGGATTACAGGCGTGAGCCACCACGCCCTGCCCAGGAGAGGACTTTTGTCAGTCACTTTGTGACTAGCATATAGCTGGTGCTCAATAAACATTTTCTGAATAAATAAGATTGTTATTTTGGTTTGCTCATGTATATAAAAGTAAAGTACTTAAGGTAAGTCTACTTATTGATAAATTGAGAACCCTTTTATTATATCTATGATAATTCTCAGTTGTTCGGAATATCAATAAATGTATTAAACTCTTCCCTTCTCCAACTATTTGACATGTGTTTTTTTTTTTTTTTTCTTTTTTATGGGTAGCAGTTGTAATTTTGTTTATTAACTAAACTGTAAACTCTAGACTGTAAGCGATGTGAAGAAATGTCAGTTAGGCGCAGTGGCTCACACTTGTAATCCCCACATTCTGGGAGGTCAAGGCAGGAGGATCACTTGAGTCTAGGAGTTTGAAACTAGCCTGGGCAACATGGCAAAACCCTGTCTCTACAAAAATGCAAAAATTAGCCGGGCGTGGTGGCATGTGCCTGTAGTCCCAGCTACTTGGGGCGCTGAGATTCGAAGAACGCTAGAGCCTAGGAAGTCAAGGCTGCAGTGAGCCATGACCATGCCACTGCACTCCAACCTGGGCAACAGACCGAGACCCTGTCTCAAAAAAAAAGAGAAATGTTGGATAAACATGGTGGCTCATGCCTATAAACCCAGTGCTTTGGGAGGCCAAGGCAGGAGAATCACTTGAGTCCAGGAGTTTGAGACCAGCCAGGGCAGCATAGAGAGACACTGTCTCTACAAGAAAAATTTAAAAATTAGCCACACATGGTGATGCACACCTGTAGTTCCAGCTACTTGGGAGGTTGATGCGGGAGGATCGCTTGAGCCTGGGAGGTTGAGACTGCCATGAGCCATGATTGTACCACTGCACTCTAGCTTGGGCGACAGAGAGAGACCCTGTCTCAAAAAAAAAAAAAAAAAAAAAAAAAAAAAAAAAAAAAAGTTCACCACTGTTTCCCTAGTGCTTAGTACTGGTGGGAACCTGGTACCCATTAAGCACACAATATCTGTTGAATGAGTGGAAAGACGGAAAAAAGGCACTAGCATGTGGCATATCACAAACCTTGACATTGGGAATTTACTGCATTAGTGCATACATACCTGTCCTATTTCATTCACCATTCTTCTATTCATGTGTCTGTTTAACTCACTGTTTTTCTTGATAACCCCTGTGACCTCTTCTATCTCCACCATTTCATGGCTCTGAAGGCCTGTTTGAGTCCTGTCATCTCCTGCCCATCTCTTTAATGGGACACATCTTGGAATGCAAACTTCAAGCCAGGAAGCTAATACCTTGCAAGGTGTAGTAAGCAGGATAGTCCCTCTGTCCCACAACAAGGAGGTCAGAGTCTCTAAGGCTGTTGCCTTCATTTACCTACATTATGAAGTCCAAGTCAATCAACCTCCTGTTGTTCTGGGGCATAAATTACTAAATCACATCTGCATGACGGAGCTGATTTATAGGGATGTGATGTTATCTGGAGCCTGCTGCCAAGACCTGCAGAAGTCATCTAAAACTAAAAAATTCTATTTTTAGTTTTTTTTTTTTTTTTTTTTTTTTTTAATCTCCATGTGCCTGGCTTATTTCACTTAACATAATGATCTCTCGTTCCATCCATGTGGCTGCAAATGACAGGATTTCATTTCTTATGGCCATTATGTATATATACTATATTTTCTTTACTCATTCGTCCATTGATGTACACTTAGGTTGATTCCATGTCTTTGCTATTGTGAATAGTGCTGCAATAACCATGCACATGTACCTACCCTTTGATATACTGATTTATTTTCCTTCAGATGAATACTTAGTAGTGGGATGGCCAGATCATACTATAGTTCTATTTTTAGGTTTTTTTTTTTTTTAATCTTCAAACTTTGTTCCACAATGGATATACTGTTGAGGGAAACATGAAGTACTATCAGAGAGATCACATCTCCCCTTTCCTGTGTTGAGTCTTCTTGGGATATGTGTTTCATTTCTTGGGATCCTGGTGAGAATTTGCATGTTTTTGACCATAGCATATTACAAGGAAAAATTCCCTCTACTAGTTGGTTTCTCCCTTGGATTACTAGTCCTATTAAAAAGCTTTGTAAGGGAATAGGAAACTGAGGTGGTAATTACTAGAGGAGAAGGAGTAACATAGTTTCATGAGGGGAAAATAATTGTCCTCAACTATGTTTTGGAGCAATGGGAGACAGAAGAAGACTTAAAAACAAATACAAAAGCAACCTGGGATGGCGGCAAAAGTCTTGCTATTTGGTTCATTAAAAAAGGTGTTATAAATTCTCAATGACCTACTCCCAGGCTTAGGACTCCTATTAAAATCCTGCTGTGCGATAGCTAAAATCTTAATTGAAAATAGAGCAGATTGAGCCAACACTGTATTTATTAAAGCTATTACTGATGCTCACTGCTCTCAGATGGATTTTTCTTATGATGCTGGAAGGACTATGGGAAGCTTTGCAGTCCAGAGCATCATTTAGCTTTAGCTGCAAGGCTAGCTGGAAACCACAGTGCCTAGCAGCACAGAGCAGGGGCTGGGTGTCTGAGTGGCAGGGACTGACATAGCTGTGCTAGAAGGAAGGTTGCACCCTCGTGGTAGATGGTGCAAAATTAGGCTGACTGCTGTGTCAGGACATATGCATGAGCAGCCACAGGAGCAAATGAATGGTGCCTTGCACACAGATGAAAGCCAAATGTTGGATGAAAAAGCACCAGGGAGGGCAGAGGAAGGCCAGGGCTTGGATCTGATAAAGATGCTGTGTTTCTGTAGCTCTGTATCCAAGCCCTTTGAAGTATCCTTGGCTCTTAATTTCAGGGGAAGCTGATTCCTTTTTGTTTTTTTGATGGTAGGTTTAAAAAATGGATACATAATATTTTATATACTTATGGGGGGTACATGTCATATTTTGTTACATGCATAGAATATGTAATGATCAAGTCAGGGTACCCATCACCTTTAGTATTTACCATTTCTCTGTGTTGGGTGCATTTAAGGTTTTTGCTTCTAGTTATTTTGAAATACTGCAATACATGGTTTGTAACTATAGTCACCCTACTCTGTTTTTTTTTCTTTAGATGGAGTCTCACTCTGTCGCCAGGCTGGAGTGCAGTGATGCGATCTCAGCTCACTGCAGCTTCCACCTCCCAGATTCAAGGGATTCTCCTACTTCAGCTTCCTGAGTAGCTAGGACTACAGGCACGCACCACCATGCCCAGCTAACTTTTGTATTTTTAGTAGAGATGGGGTTTCACCACGTTGGCCAGGATGGTCTCCATCTCTTGACCTCGTGATCCTCCACCTCGGCCTCCCAAAGTGCTGGGATTACAGGCGTGAGCCACCACGCCTGGCCCTATTCTGCTCTTGAATATTGGAACTTATGCCTTCTATCTAAGTCTAGGTTTGTACCCATTAACCAACCTCTTTTCATCCCCCTCTCCCTTCCCAGCCTCTAGTGTCTATCATTCTACTTTCTACTCCCATGACATCAACTATTTTTTAGCTCCTATATATGAGTGAGGACATGTAGTATTTGTCTTTTGGTGCCTGGCTTATTTCACTTAACATAATGATTTCTCATTCCATCCGTATTGCTGCAAATGACAGGATTTCATTTCTTATGGCCAAATAGTATTCCATTATGTATACATACTATATTTTCTTTACTCATTCGTCCATTGATGTACACTTAGGTTGATTCCATATCTTTGCTATTGTGATTAGGGCTGCAATAACCATGCACATGTACCTACCCTTTGATATACTGATTTATTTTCCTTCGGATAAATACTTAGTAGTGGGATGGCCAGATCATACCATAGTTCTATTTTTAGATTTTTTTCTCCAAACTTTGTTCCACAATGGAAATACTAATTTATATTCCCACCAATAGTGTGTAAGAGTTTCCTATTTCCACATCATTGCCAGCATTTTTTTTTTTTTTTGTCCTTTTAGTAATAGCCATTCTAACTGGGGTAAGAGATCTCGTGGTTTTGATTTGCATTTCTCTGATGACTAGTGATGTTGAGCATCTTTTTTTCATATGCTTCTTGGCCATTTGTATGTCTTCTTTTTAAAAATGTCTATTCATATCCTTTGCTTACTTTTCAATGGAATTATCTATTTGTTCACTGTTGAGTTGTTTGAGTTTCTTGTATATTCTGGATGTTTGTCCTTTGTTTGATGAAGAATTGGCAAATATTTCCTCCCATTCAACAGGTTGTCTCTTCCGTCTGCTGGTTGTTTCCTTTGCTGTGCAGAAGCTTTTTAGTTTAATGTAGTTCCATTTGTCTATTTTTTTTTTATTCCTGTGCTTTTGAAGTTTTAGCCCTTGCCTAGACTAATGTCCTAAAGTGTTTTTCCTATGTTTTCTTCTAGCAGTTTTATAGTTTTGGGTCCTATGTTTAAGTCTTTAATCCCTCTTGATTTGATTTTTATATATGCTGAAAGATGGCAGTCCAGTTTCATTCTTCTGCATATGGCAATCCAGTTTTCTGAATACCATTTATTGAGTGGGGTGTCACTTTCCCAACATGTGTTTTTGGAGGCTTGGTCGAAAATCAGTTGGTTACAAATATGTGGATTTATTTATGGGTTCTCTATTCTGTTCTACTGGTCTCTGTGTCTGTTTTTATACCAATACCATCCGTTTTGGTTACTATAGCCTTGTAGTATATTTTAAAGTCAGGTAGTATGATGCCTCCAGCTTCGTTCTTTTTGCTCAGTATTGCTATTTGGGCTCTTTTTTGGTTCTATATGAATTTTACGATTGTCTATTTCTATGAAAAATGATGTTGGTATTTTGGGCAGTATGGTTATTTTAACGATATGAATTCTTCTGATCCATGAGCATGAGATGTCTTTCCATTTGTTTGTGTTCTTTTTAATTTCTTTCATCAGTGTTTTGTGATTTTCCTTGTAGAGATCCTTTACCTCTGCTATAGTTTGGATATTTGACTCGCCAAACCTCATGTTGAAATTTATTTCCCATGTTGGAGATGGGGCCTAATGGGAGGTGTTTAGGTCATTGGAGCAGATCCCTCATGAATAAATTAATGTCCTTCCTCGGTGGATATTTCTCACTTTATTAGTTCCCACGTGAGCTGCTTGTTAAAAAGAGCCTGGTGCTTTCTTTCCCTCCCTCTTGTTTCCTCTCTCTCACCATATGATCGCCGCATATAACAGCTCCTGTTCTCCTTCTGCCATGAGTGGAAGCAGCCAGGAAGCCCTCTCCAGTAGCAGATATTGGTGCTGTGCTTCTTGTACAGCCTGTAGAACCAGGAGCCAAATAAACATCTTTTCTTTATAGATTACCCAGCCACAGGTGTAGCTACACAAATAGACTAAGACAACCTCCTTGGTTAAATTTATTCTTAGATATTCTAATTTTTATAGCTATTGTAAATGGGATTGCCTTCTTGATTTCTTTCTCAGCAAATTCATTATTGGTGTATAGAAATGCTACTGATTTTTGTATGTTGATTTTGTACGTGAAGCTTTACTGAATTTATTTATCAGATCTAAGAGTTTTTTGGTGGAGTCTTTAGGTTTTTCTAGTTATAAGATCATATTATCAGCAAAGAGAGACACTTTGATGTCTTCTTTTCTGATGTGGATGCCTTTTATTTCTTTCTCTTGCCTGATTGCTCTGGCCAGGACTTCCAGTACTTTGCTGAATAGGAGTGGTGAAAGTAGGCATCCTTGTCTTCTTCCAGTTCTTAGAAGAAAGGCGTTCAGCTTTTCCCCATTCAGTATGATGTTACCTGTGGGTGTGTCATATATGGCCTTTGTTATGTTGAAGTATGTTCCTTCTAGGCCGAGTTTGTTGAGAACTTTTTTTAATCATGGAGGATATTGAATATTATCAAATGCTTTTTCTGTGTGTGTTGAAATGATCACGTGGTTTTTGTCCTTTATTCTGTTTATGTGATGAGTTGCATATGTTGAACCATGCTTGCATCCTTGGGATAAATCCCAGCCAAGCTGTCCTCTGCCTCACCCCTGGTGGCGTGTATAGGCACCGGCTGTGGTAGGCAGGGGGAGGGTGATCCCTGTAGACCACTGGGGAAATGGCCAGGTGCGGGCAGCCGTTTATGTGCTGTGGCCCTGCTACTGGGGAGGGCAGGGTTGCTTTCAGTGGGAGCCGCCATAGGCAGGGGTCTGAGGGATGTGTACTTCACTAGCTTTGGCCCATAACTACCTATATGACTAGCTGTGGTCAGTGGAATTGTCCTGGGGCATGTGAAAATGTGCAGCTGCCCCTCTGCTGGGGATGAAGACTGGGTCGAGTTGTTTCCAGTGGCTGCCTTCTTGGCCCCTGCAATGGTGGCTGAGGGGGAGAAATGTCAGTGGGACTCCAGGGACGTGGAGATGCAGGGGCTGTTGGGCCCCAGGACAGGATGCAGTCTGGTGGGGGCTGGGCTTTCAGAGTGACACTGTGCTGTAGGTGCTTAAGACTCGGGGTTTGTGGGACCCAGTGTGAGTTTCCCCTCTGGAGCAATGTCTCTGGTTGCACAGTCTCCAGGCAGTGCCTTAGGTTAGTCTCTGGGTCCCCCAGAGTGGAGGGGCTCTCTCGTGGCTAAGATTGCAGGATTCTGTAGTGGGAATGTGGCTCTTACCCTTTCTCTGCATTGGGGAACCTGTCCTGGATCCCAGCCCACCCTGGCAGAGTAGGCCTTGCTTCTCTCTCCTTCCCTGCTTTAGATGTTTCCTATCATTTCTCCGTTGAATTCCAGTGTTCTATCTTAGATGATCTATTTGAAGTGTGACTATCTACTCATTATTTTGGTTCTTCTTGTGGAAGAAGCTGTAGGAGATGCCTCTCGCAAACCATCTGGAAGTCCCTTGGGTTGATGCGTAAGTGCCCATAGAAGCTCATGCATGTGTTTCCAGGGACCCCAGTCCCTCTCCACCTCACACACCAAAGGACAGTGGGGCTGAGAGGCAGAGCCTATTTATAAGGATTGATGGGGGAAAAACACGTTTAGAATGAATGGGTGATTGTCGTTTGAGTCTGCATGAATTTAGGATTCTCCAGCTACTCAAAAGAGAGAAAATGTCCAGTTTTGTTGTTGTTTTGCTCCCCTGCCTCCCAGTAAAGAGGACTGGAAACACATTTTGGCTGAGAGAGAAGCGATCCCACTTATGAGGGAAAAGCAGTGATGTGGGAAGGAAGAGACTGGCTGGGGCGCTATGGGACCAGTTATGTTCGTCATTTGTTTTGTGATTTCAGGACACATGGAGAATGTGGTTTAGGGGAAAATTAAGGGGGATTGGCAGGCATAGGTCCTGGATTCTAGTTCTGGGTCTGCCATAAATTCATTGTCATCAGAATTGAATCTTTTTCTTTTCTTTTTTTTTTTTTTTTTGAAACTGGGTCTTACTCTGTCGCCCAGGCTGGAGTGCAGTGGCGTGATCTCAGTTCACTGCAACCTCCACCTCCCAAGTTCAAGCAAATCTTGGCCTCAGCCTCCTGAGTGGCTGGGATTACAGGCGTGCACCACCATGCCCAGCTAAATTTTGTATTTTTAGTACAGACGAGGGTTCACCATGTTGGCAAGGCTGGTCTTGAACTCCTGGCCTCTCAGAGTGCTAGGATTACAGGTGTGAGCCACTGTGCCCAGCCCAGAATTGAATCTTGAGCATTCATTTGGGTATAGGATCTTTCGATTGTTTAGGAAACAGTGGAGTTGCTTTCCACATGGGTTTGACATGGAGTTTTCCTCAATGTGAAGCAAAGGCAGAAGGAAAATGGTGATGTGATGTGTTTGGCTTTTCATGAAGCTAAATATATTTAATTTAATGGACTCTCCTTTATTCTAATATTGGATCTGCCCTGCTTTTCATGTTAAATTCCTTTATGAAGTGATGGTGAAAGAAGTAGATGGTGGTTGGATTTTTTTTTTTTTTTTTTTTTTTGAGACTGAGTCTCGCTCTGTCACCCAGGCTGGAGTGCACTGGCGTGATCTTGGCTCACTGCAACGTCCGCCTCCCAGGTTCAAGCAATTCTCCTGCCTCAGCCTCCCAAGTAGCTGGGACTACAGGTGCACGCTGCCATGCCCGGCTAATTTTTTGTGTTTTGGTAGAGACAGGGTTTCACCGTGTTGCCCAGGGTGGTCGCAAACTCCTGAGCTCAGGCAATGTGCCCGCCTCGGCCTCCCAAAGTGCTGGGATTACAGCCACTGCGCCCAGGCTGTTTTTATTTTTTAATGACTTTACTGGCAACTTAAAAAATTGACAACATCGTTTTAATCCTTTAAATTTGTTTTGAAATTTTAATGGTACACAAAATCCGTAACTCTCATAGCAGATAACCTTTAAACTTCCTTCCAATTCTAACAGTTGGGGATTCTAACCTTTTCTCACCACCTGTGAATGTGAGGCGAAAAGTTCAAGTGTCGGTTTATGTTTGTGCCCTAGAACAAGCCGTATTTTTGCCTGGAAAGAGCATAGTGCCATGATGTAAGTGTTTTATGAGTGCCTTATTTTCTTCAACTGAAACAAAACTCGAAGCATTACCTGAAATCTTAATTTTACCAAAGATTAGAATGGAAATAGTGGGAAAACATTCACTGTTATGCATTGCTGGTGGGACTGTAAATTGGTGTAGGGCTCAGCAGAGTTTTTCTGTAAAGGGCCAGATAGTAAATATTTGAAGGCCTTGTAAGGTCTCTGTCACGTGTTCTTCCTTCTCCCTCTCCTTTTTCTTCCTTTCTTTTTTTTAAAACAACTCTTTAAAAACATAAAAGTATCCTTAGCTCATGGACTGGATTTGACCTGTGGGATATAGTTTGCCACCCCAGTCTAGTGTCTCTGGAAGTGGTTTGGCTGTATCTAAGTTACAAATACATGGTTGTGCAGAGGGTAACTGTGTGGGAATTTATCCTACAGATATTCTTGCACCAGTGCAAAATGCCCTGTGTACAAAGGTACTCATGGTAACATTGTTTAAAAGAGCGAAATACTGAAAGCTTTGTAAATATTCATTCGTTTTTAGATACTGGTTAAATAGAATAGCTATACAACAGAATATGATACAGTCTTTGAAAAATCTGAGGCTACTCTTTATGAAATAATGTCTGCAATATAATATTAGGAGGGAAAAAAGCAAGGTGCAACATAATTTTTTTTTTTGAACTATGCAGGTTTACTTTTATTTGGAATTTTTTTCAATAAAAGTTACACCAAGTGTGCCTGCCTCTCCTGCCTTCCTTTCTACCTCCTCCATTTCTTCTGCCTCTTACACCCCCGAGGCAGCAAGACCAACACTCCTCTTCTTCCTTTTCCTCAGGAATATGAATATGATGAGGATGAAGACCTTTATGATGATCTACTTCTACTTATTGATTTAAAATAATGTTTTTAGGATAATACCATTTATAGTCTAAAAAGAATAGGCCAGGCACAGTGGCTCACGCCTTTAATCCCAGCACTTTGAAAGGCTGAGGCGGGTGGATCACTTGAGGTCAGGCATTCAAGACCAGCCTGGCCAACATGGTGAAACCCCATCTCTACTAAAAAAAATACAAAAATTAGCCGAGCGTGGTGGTGCGTGCCTGTAGTCCCAGATACTCAGGAGGCTGAGGCAGGAGAATTGCTTGAACCTGGGAGGTGGAGGATATAGCTGAGATCATACCACTGCACTCCAGCCTGGGCAACAGAATGAGACTCCATAAAAAAAAAAAAAAGAATAGTGTGTGTGTGCACATATGGTTGCTCACCTGCACACACATGCACTTATTGTATGTACTGGGCATGTGGTAACTGTGGTTGTCACTGAGGAGAGCAACTGAATAGCTTAGGGGCAGGAATGACAGGAAAACTTACTTTTAAACTTTATATTATTTTGTAGCTTATGAATGTAAAGCCATGTACATGTAGCACCTATTCAAAAAATAAGTTGAATTAAAAAAACTGAAAATTGGGGAAATGATGATAATTTTCATTGTGAAAAATTAAATTATTGCTTGAAACAGATCTGAATCATTCTTCAATCACAGATGAACGTGCAGTGCCCTGAAAAATGTACACATTTGATTCCCTTTCTTTCCATGAAGCTGCTTTGATAGAATAATAATCTTAGCCCGCCTTTGCTCACCTGCAGTGGTGGGATACCCATCTGGAGAAGCTGGGTTGAAGGTTATGCTGTTGTTAGTGTTTCTTCTGATTTTTAAAATTGTTGCGCAGATAGTCATACTACAAGTTGACATGAAGAATAAATATGTGTGAAGAGAGTTTAGTTTGGTAATGAAATAAAATCTATAGGTGGAAGGTTGGTGCTGGAAGGCTCACTGAGACTCATCCAACCCATTGGTGCTTTCAGTATCCTAAGAGATAGAAGGCTTGCCCAACATCAGGCAGCTAGCGAGAGCAGAGCCTGAACTTAGACTTGCTGAGGTGGACAAGGCTGTGCTGCTACTGAGTGTTACTCTGTAGAGTTTCAACCTTGATTTTTCTGTATTCCTGATTCACTATAAGGTGGAGATGTGGAACGTGGCTCCCCAGTGGCCATTCTTCCCTGAATCATACCCAGCCGTGGAGACTGTGTTCTTTCCCCCATGCCCTTCCCACTCGAGAGAGCCTTGAACAGCTCACTTAGCAGTTCTTGTTCCTTATCCTGACCAGAAGGCCGGCCCAGCTACTCCTTTTGGTCTCTGAGACAGCTAAAGTGTTGGACTAACAAAAGCCACTGTGTTTTCTGCAGGGAAGGGGTAACTTGTGGCCAAACACTATGGTAGAGAGAAGATGTGAGAGGAAAAGATGCAGGATCACTGATGTGTAGATGTAACTGAAGACGGAGAAGGAATACAGTGTGGTAGATTGTAAGGGCAGCCAGTTCCCCACCTCTCCCTGGATCCATGCCTTTGTAATTCTTTTCACTAAAGAGACATCCCTTGAGTCTGGGCATCTCTTTTTTCTTTTCTTTTCTTTTCTTTTTTTCTTTTTCTTTTTTTTAAGACAGAGTCTTGCTCTGTCGCCCAGGCTAGAGTGCAGTGGCGTGATCTAGGCTCACTGATGCAACCTCCACCTCCCGGGTTCAAATGATTCTCCTGTCTCAGCCTCCCGAATAGCTGGGATTACAGGCGCATGCCACCATGCCTGGCTAATTTTTATATATTTAGTAGAGACAGGGTTTCGTCATGTTGGCCAGGCTGGTCTCACACTCCTGACCTCAGGTGATCCGCCCGTCTCGGCCTCCCGAAGTCCTGTGATTACAGGCATGAGGCATTGCGCCCGGCCTGGCTGGCCTCTTGACATTGGCTTTGACCAACAAGCTGCAGTAGTAGTGATGGAGAGTATGCCAGCTCCAAGCCCAGGCCTTCAGAGACTGCATGGTTCTTCTTGCTCTCTTGCACATCCATCATTGTCTCGCGGATGTTCTCAGGGCAGAGCTGAATTACCCTAATCTTCCCAGCTAAAGACTTCCTAAATCAGCAAAGAACCAGCTGATCGCAGGGTGATAATTACTCCAGGGCAAGTAATCTCAGCCAGGATCAGCAGAGCCACCTAACTGACCACTCCAGACACTTGAGCTATGAGCCTTTACTGCTGTATGCCAGTGAGTTTCTCCGATTGCTTTTGCACAGCATTATTGTGAAATAGATAACTGATACACATGGGGATGGTGGGAAATGAACAGGTGATTGGCCCTGTGTTCAGAAATGGAGAAACTTTCTCCTCCTCTCCTCCTGTATAACACTGTCTGAAAACATGGAGCAGTATTTCTGGTACAGTAGGAAAACAAAATAAAACAAACCAGCCATGGACAACTCTCAGCATCAGGAAAGTACAGCATAGTTGGTGAAGTGCTACAAAGGGAAAGTGAACCTTCAGGCAAGGACTGTATCTTTCTAAGCTGTCAGAAACATCAGTAGTGGATGGGCACGGAGGCTCATGCATGTAATTCCAGCACTTTGGGAAGCCAAGGCGGGCGGCTCACTTGAGGTCAGGGGTTCAAGACCAGCCTGGCCAACATGATGAAACCCTGTCTCTACTAAAAATACAAAAATTAGCCAGGCATGGTGGTGGGCACCTGTAATCCCAGCTACTTGGGAGGCTGAGGCAGGAGAATTGCTTGAATCCGGGAGGTTGCAGTGAGCTGAAATTGTGGCACTGCACCAGCCTGAGTGACAGAGTGAGACTCCATCTCGAAAAAAAAAGAAGAAGAAGAAATGTCCATGGTAATACTAGCATTTCAAAGGACTGCCTTCCCTTCCTCCATAAATCATTTAACTTCATCTATTGGAAATTTTGTCCTTTTACCATGGGGTCGTGGGTTGCTATTCCAGTTTTACTGATGAGCTTATTCAAGTTCCAGATAGGAGATAATTCCCCTGTTCTATGACTGCTATCACACTCTAGTAGAAGAGGAGAAGGAGGAGGCAGCTGGGATGGGGAGAAGGAAAGAAAAAGAAAAGAAGAAAGAAAAGCAACCGCCAAGAAAGTTAACATTCTCCAGTGGTGCAGGCACAGAAAAGAGTGATTTCACGTCTTTTCCAACAACATGGATAGAGCTGGAAGCAAGTGTGTACCCAGTGAACTGCCTTCTACTTACAAGTGGGAGGTAAACAGGGGGGACACACACGGTCATCAAGATGGAACTGATAGACACTCCAAAGAATAAAACACCGGATAAAGCACATGAAAAAGTTCAAAAAGAAATGCTCATAAAAGAGTAATTCAGGATGTATATGTAACATTTTATCCTAGGAATGTGAATTTTTTTAAGGAAGTTTGTAACTAGACTCTTTGGTTAGTTTCAGTTAAGATAAACTACATGATGATCACAATAGATTCCTAAATTACATTTGACAATTCAGTACCTGTTATAAATTTAAAATATATAATTCTTATAAAAATAAGATTTTTTAAACATGATTTGTATATATTATAAACCAAAACATAAATTTTGTATGTCTGTACACCCACACATACATATGCCTTTTTTTTTTTTTTTTTTTTTTTGAGACGGAGTCTCGCTGTGTCACCCAGGCTGGAGTGCAGTGGCGCGATCTCGGCTCACTGCAAGCTCCGCCTCCCGGGTTTCCGCCATTCTCCCGCCTCAGCCTCCGAGTAGCTGGGACTACAGGCGCCCGCCACCGCACCCGGCTAGTTTTTTGTATTTTTAGTAGAGACGGGGTTTCACCGTGTTAGCCAGGAGGGTCTCGATCTCCTGACCTCGTGATCCACCTGCCTCGGCCTCCCAAAGTGCTGGGATTACAGGCTTGAGCCACCGCGCCCGGCCAATATGTCTTAAACCAATATTTAATGTCCTACTTAATAGTGAAACATTAGAGATTCCCTTTAAAATAAAAAAACTAAGATGATATTTATTATTGTTCTAGAATTTCTTGTCAGTGCAATAAAGCATGAAACATATGAAATATAGCTGATAGTAGGAAGTAAAAAGTTTTTTAAAAATAAACAACATAATTACATACCAACAAAAAAGAAACAAATGTATGGTAATATTCCTAAACTTATTGACCACTCAGTAGCGTTGTGGGTTTATACATGAAGCATAATAGCTTTATTATATACAAGCAACAATCTGTTAGATATAATAGAGAAAGTGCTTCTAGTTATAATAACAGCCTTAAAAGAGCATAAAACCTTTAGAAAAACTCTTACAGCACATTGCTGGAATAAGTAAATAATGGAATTTACTAGGAGATTTTTTTTAAAATTTTGAACAAAGGAGGTATCAGGTTTGTGGATATAAGAACATTGAATATTTTACATGTATTATTTTTCTCCAAGTTATTTTGTAAATTATATGTTAAGCCCATGTAGTTCTGCAGAAAAAGTTCATTGCTACATTTTCTCTGGGAGCTCAGTTTGGTAGTGTGTGAGGAAAGCCTTGAAAGAGTCTCTGTCCTTTAGGGTGTAAGGAACAGAAAACCTGGTAAAAATGGTTTACACAGAAAGAAGTTTAGGTTTATCATCTCACTGTCCAGAGGTGGAGTGTCTCCAGGAAATGCAGCAGCTCAAAAACATCACAAAGGACATGAGTCTTCCCTTTTCCTTCTCCGCTATCCTGAGTACATAGCTTGTTCCCATAGACTTAAGTCCTCGTAGTTAATATGGCTGCATCAGTTTCGGGCATCTCATCTTTTTACAATCATATCTAGAGTTGAGAAAAGGAACCATTCCTTCTTGCATGGGTATTTGTGAAGAAAACCTTTTCCAAGAGCTCCCAAAAGACCTTTTCTCATGTCTTACTGGCCAGAATTGCATTAAATGGCCTATACTAAAACAGGTGGTGAGTTAGATTTAGGTGGTAGCTTAGACTATCAGGATTCTCCTTTCTCTTCCTTGTTGGGAAGAGGCTCCTCACTCTGAGCACATGGTAGAACGTAGGGTGAACAATGGAACAAAATGTGTCTCTACCAGCAATGAAGACGTGTGTGTGTGTGTGTGTGTGTGTGTGTGTGTGTGTGTGTAGGTGTAGGGGGACTGGCTTTGACTAGCAGTCTATACTCTTTGAATCAAGAATTTCAGTTCTAGAAGCTTATTTTAAAGAAATAAGCACAGAGTTGAACATAGCTTTCTGTACTCAAATGAACAATAATACTTACAATAATGAATAAATAACTTCATTATTAATTAATTAGAAACTACAGAAATATATGGCACAGGTTTAAATTATTGTACATCCATGATAAATAGAATATTTAAACCATTAAAAATTACGTTTTCAGACACTAATGGCATAAGAAAAGCTCTATTAAATGTTTTCGGTGGGAAGAGAAAGATACGGAATTAAAATTAAGTGGATTTCATTTTCATTCAGTCACACTAATATACTGAAGATTGGGGAAAAACACCACCAGAATGTTGGTTTTATTCTAGTGATAAATTATGGGCGATTTTCTCCTTTTCTATATTTTCTGACTTTCTCCAGTACTTTTAAGATCAGAATAATTAACAGCACTAAAATCACATGCTTCAATTGTATCAGTTAGATTTTGCTGGATAACAAACTATCCTAAAATGCGGTGATGTAACTATTTAGCCCATGGTTCTGTAGGCAAGCAATGTGGGCTGGGCTCATGTGGGCAGTTGTCTTCTAGGCTGGGCTGGCTCATCTTTATACCACATATGTTCTTGTTCTCCAGCAGCTAGCCTTGACTTGTTTTCATGGCTGTAAAGCAGGGAGCAGAAGAAAGCAGAGCCTCGTGGGGCTGGGTTCAGGACTGGCATATTGCCAACTCTGCCACTTAATGTTGGCTAAAGCAATCCACGTGGCCAGCCAGGCTTCAAGGTTTGGTAAACAAACTCCCTTGATGAAAGAAGCCACATAATCACACTGAGTAAAGGCTGTGGGTACAAGGGAGTGGGATGGAGGATTTGGGGCCTTTTTTGCAAGCAATCTATCACTTCATCTTAAAAAGAAAGAAAACAGCAACAAGAGTCTTACCCAAAGATTCAACAAATAAAACGTGAACTAAAAGTCATACATTTAGGTGATGAGAACTTTATTTTTTAAGACAGAATGTCACTTTGTCTCAAAATCATATAGGTCACTGCAGTCCAAAACTCCTGGGCTCCAGTGGATTCTCCCACCCCAGCCTCCCCTCCTGCCTTAGCCTCCCCTCCTGCCTCAGCCTCCTGAGTAGCTGGGAGCACAGGCATATGCCACCATACCTAGCTAACTTTTTATTTATTTATTTTTAAAGATGGGGTCTTGCTATGTTGCCCAGGCTGGTCTAGAACTCCTGGCCTCCCAAAGCACTGGGATTATAAGCATGAACCACTGCGTCTGGTTGATGAGAACTTTTAAATAAGTGCTTTCCTTTAAGATGTTGGGTAAGATTTTATCTTTCTTATTCATGACTGGTTGAGAGTTTCGTGACAACTTATCTCTTGAGGTAGCACTAAGCATTTAATCAAGAAAGAGGAGAAAGCAAAACCTCTCTATAAATGAATTAATATCGATGCATTCTCAGAATTTGTTCTTTGGGTATGTTAATAACTCATTCTGTGCAGGTCTTCAAAGTGCTGAGTGATGGGACCATAGCCAGAAGCAACAGGCTGAAGCCTTGCCATGCTTGGAGGCTTATCACTTTTCATCCAGGTCCTCGCAGCAGTGGGAATTAGGAAAGACCCTTGGGGTACAGCCTCCAGTGAATAACTAGAGGATACATGCTGGATGCATAGTCCTCCTGGATGCATAGTCATCATGGCTATGGTATTCATTAGTGAGAGAGGCTCTGATGCATCCCAAACTCTGGGCAACCTCAGGGATTTTGTGGGAACCTGAAGCCTTAGTGTACATGTGGTACATCTTCTTGGAGCATTGCTTTGTTTGGTTTATGGTTTTGTTTTTGTTTTTTTTTGAGATGGAGTCTCACCTTATCGCCCAGGCTGGAGTGCAGTGGTGCGATCTCAGCTCACTGCAACCTGCGCCTCCTGGGTTCAAGCAATTCTCCTACCTCAGCCTCCTCAATACCTGGGATTATAGGCGCCTGCCACCACACCCAGCTTATTTTTGTATTTTTAGTAGAGACGGGGTTTTACCCTGTTGGCCAGGCTGGTCACGAACTCCTGACCTCAGGTGATCCACCCACCTCGGCCTCCCAAAGTGCTGGGATTACAGGCATGAGCCACTACACCCAGCCTAATATGAATATCTTAAACAACATGGTATGTTTATCAAAATGAAAACATTTACCTTGGTACAACACTATTAACTTTAGTTGTTAACTACATACTTTATTCACACTTTCCCAGTTTTTCCTCGAATGTTATTTTCTGTTCCAGGATCCAATCCACATTGTATTTAGTTGTCATGTCTCCTTAGTCTCATCCAATGTATGATACTTTCATCTTCCCTTGTCTTCTATGGCTGCTATAGTTTGGATGTTTGACCCTTGCTAATCTCATGCTGAAATCCGATTTCCAGTGTAGGAAGTGAGTGCCTAATGGGAAGTGTTTGGGTCATGGGAGTGGATCCCCAGTAAATAGCTTGGTGCTGTCCTTGTGATAATGAGTGAGTTTTCACTCTGTTAGTTCCCATGAGAGCTGGTTGCTAAAAAGAGCCTACCCCCCGTACTCTGTTTCTCATTCTTTTTTTGAGATAAGGTCTTGTTTTTTGGCCCAGGTTGAAGTGGACTGGCATGATCACGGCTCACTGCAGCTTCAACCTCCTGGACTCAAGAGATCCTCCCACCTCAACCCCCCGAGCAGCTGTGACTAAGGCACGTGTCACCTCGCCCAGCTAATTTTTCTATTTTTTGTAGAGATGGGGTTTCACCATGTTGCCCAGGCTGATCTCAAACACCTGGGCTCAACAGATTCTCCCCTTTTGGCCTCCCAAAATGTTGGGATTACAAGCATGAGCCACTGTGCCCGGCCCCTCTCCTCTCTCTTGCTTCTCCTCTCACCATGTGATCTCTGCACACACCAGTTCCCTTTCACCTTCTGTCATGAGTGGAAGCAGCCTGAGGCCCTCACCAGAAGCAGGTGCTGGCCCCATGCTTCTTGAGTATCCTGCAGAACCATGAGCCAAAAAAACAGTTGTTGCTTTATAACAACACTAAATGGACTGAGACATATGACCTTGACACTTTTGAAGAGTAGTATTCAGGCATTTTGTAGAATGTTCTTCCATTTGGGTTTGTCTAGTGTCTTCTCAGGATTAGATTGAGGTTATGGACTTTGGGGACAAATACAGTTCAGGTGATATGCTGTTCTCACTGCGGCCTGTGAAGGAGTACATGATGTCAAGATGGCTTGTTACTGGTGATGTTAACCTCACTTAGCTATCAAGTCATCATGTCTGCTAGGTTTCACTACTGTAAGGTTACTGTCTTTCTCTTTCTATCATTTATTAATTAGAGAGGAATCACCAAGTCCAGCCCACACTCAGGGCATGGGGGGATTACGTTCCACCTCTTGGAGGAGTATCAAAGAGTCTGTGGACATATTTTAAAACCACCACAGTAATTAATATTTATATTAGTATTCAGGAAGGAGATATTTTAAGGTTGTGCAAATAATGTTCCTCCATAAAGTTTCACACATTGATTTTAGCTTCATCAGTGGATCTTGTTGGAGCAGTTATTACTATGGTGTTCTAATCATGATTTTCTCTTTTCTTTCTTAAAAAAATTTGTAAACTGTCGAGTTCTGTATTAATGTCCGTAATCCTGCTGTTACCGAAAGTGCAACAGCTGATCATTCCCTGGATCACTGAAGGCCATAATTTTTTTTAGGGCAAACATTTCTGCTCCAGTGAAATACAGGTGATTTTCTATTTTCCTAGTTCCTTCTACAAGTATTAATTAGAATTCTTTTGCAAGGAAGATCTGTCCCTTTTGCTATATTTACTTAGTCACTTATTTATTTCGGTGTAGGCTCACAGATACTTGTTTTATTCTATGATCTTATACTACTATCTGTTTTGTTTGTTTGTTTGTTTGTTTTTTCCCTCTAATTTGTTCCAGCTTTGGCTATTGGGAACTCCTTCAGTTTGGCTTATATGTCCATTTGACATGCCCCATCTTTCTTCTTTTTTCCTTTTTCACCCTTGCCTTTTTAAAAAAGCACCTCCCTTGCTTTCTGGCATTCTAAGATGTCCAGGTTCATCTTGCATTTTCCTTGCTGCAGTTCAAAGGGGACAGAAAGGGCTGGTGGGTGTGCACGTAAACATAGGGTGGCCTAGAGTCAGCCATTTCTTCAAGGAACACTGGTCTCTTGGAGGTCATCTGGAAGATGGTACTTAGAAACCAACATCCAGATACTAGGTGTGCTTGTTGCTACAGGGACATCACAGCTTCAAGGCTGCCTGAGTGGACAAAGCTGGGAAATATATGTGACATATACACCCATATATAGTATACATATATTATATATACACACACACATCACTGCATTTCTGTATCTGTGTGTGTATATAAAACAATGTCAGCCGGGCATGGTGGCTCACGCCTGTAATCCCAGCACTTTGGGAGGCTGAGGTGGGCGGATCATGAGGTTAGGAGTTCGAGACCAGCCTGGCCAATATGGTGAAACCCCGTTTCTACTAAAAATACAAAAAAATTAGCCAGACGTGGTGGCACACACCTGTAATCCCAGCTACTCGGGAGGCTGAGGCAGGAGAATCACTTGAACCCAGGAGGTGGAGGTTGCAGTGAGCTGAGATTGTGCCACAGACTCCAGCCTGGGAGACAGAGTAAGACTCTGTCTCAAAAAAAACCAAAAACCAAACAAACAAACAAAAATCAGTGCCATGAGTCATACTGATATTGCAACATCACTTTTACTCAGTAACTTTTTGGAGAACATGATTTAAAAAATTTTTTTTAATGAGAATAAACTTGTACAGTTGATCTATTAGAATGGCATTTGGCCACAAGCAAGAGTTAGCCACGCAGGGGTCCACATTCCTCACAGTCATCCTTGGAATAAGGGAGGCTGGCCTGGGCGCAGAAACCAGAACCATCTCCTTGGCTTTCCTGGCTCTTTCTCCATGGCCGCAGATGGCTGCTATAGCAGCACTAAAGGCAGTGGAAGGGTCAAAAGGCTTCTTTTGTGTGATATGGTTTGGATATTTGTCCCTGCCCAAATCTCATGTTGAAATGTAATCCCCAATGTTGGAGGTGGGGCCTGGTGGGGGAGGTGTTTGGGTCATGGGGCAGATCCCTCATGTCTTGGTGCTGTCCTTGTGATAGTGAGTGAGTTCTCATGAGATCTGGTTGTTTAAGTTTGTGTGGCACCTCTGCTCCAACTCACTTTTGTCCCTGCATTCACCATGTGACATGCCTATTCCCATTTTGCCTTCTGCCATGAGTAAAAGCTCCCCGAGGCCTCCCTGGAAGCTGTGCTCAGGATGCCGGTGCCATGCATGTACAGCCTGCAGAACTGTGAGCCAGTTAAACCTCTTCTTTTTATAAATTACCCAGTGTCAGGTATTCCTTTATAGCAGTGCAAGAATGGCCTAATACACTTTGCACAAACCTGTGTCTTTTTTTTTTTTTTTTTTTTTTGAGACAGAGTTTCACTCTCGTCGCCCAGGCTAGAGTGCAATAGCATGATCTCGGCTCACTGCAACCTCTGCCTCCCAGGTTCAAGTGATTCTTCTGCCTCAGCCTCCTAAGTAGCTGGGATTACAAGTGTGTGCCACCATGCCCAGCTAATTTTTGTATTTTTAGTAGAGATGGGATTTCACCACGTTGGCCAGTCTGGTCTCAAACTCCTGATCTCAGGTGATCCGCCTGCCTTGGCCTCCCAAAGTGCTGGGATTACAGGTGTGAACCACCGCACCTGGCCAAACCTATGTCTTTTTATTGGGAAAGGAAGGCTTTCCCTGCTGACCTCCCTGTTTAGTGAGACCCGAGTTATACTTGCCTTTGACTTGTCACTGGCCAAAGAGAAGGAGAAAACCAAAGAAAAGGTTGAATCCTATCATGATTCACTTTCTGAGGCTGAGAGAGGGACCTGTCCTCCCTCAGGTTGGGTTCAAAGGGGACACAAAGGGCTGCTGGGTGCGCACGTATATATAGGGTGGCCTAGGATCAGACTTCTTAGGAACTTTTAAAGATAGGAGATACTTAGTGCCTACCTTCCAGGAGGAGAAACAGAGACACAGAAAGGTTAATACACTGGCCAAAAGTCACAGAGTAAGTGCTGGAGCCAGGGTTGGAAGTCAGAGAGTGTGGTTCCACAGTCTATAGACACACACTAGCCACAGGCACGTTGGATACAGTACACTCTGGGATCTGGACCTGTAGGAATGCAGGCCCATGTTGAAAAGGTGCCAACCCCTCTGGCTCACTGTGGGTCCTGGCCATCCACATTGCAGGGTCACTTTTTTGACTGAGATGTTTTCTGTTACAGTTGTTCCTTAGAAAAAGTGAAGAGGTACCCCTGTCCATTACACCTTAATTTGACTTGGCCTTCTGGATCATTTTATATGTTGACATTTGCCCAAGAGGAGCCTGGGGATTGGACTAGAACTTTTCTTTGCTCTTTTTTTTTTTCCCCCTCCCTTGGGCTATAAAATTTTACTGGCAGGTCAGGGGAAGAGCCAGGGGTAAGGGTTCCTTCCTTCCCATCCCCCTACCCAGGAGACATGCTCTTAGGAGAGCAAAGGCCCCGGAGCCTGCCGCCTCAGAGGACCTTGGAGGTGGACAGGTTGTTGTAGTGATCTTCCTGGCCCTCGAGCAGGCTGCAGTAGGTGGTGATCTCCTGCTCCAGGAGCTGCTGGTACTCCTGATTCTGGTACTCCTGATTCTGCCACTCACCATCAGCTTGCACATCATTGGGCTTTAATACTGCTGATCAGTGCCTGGATCTGTGCCAGTTGGCCTCCAGAGCACACCTCTGTTTCTGCCAGTGTGCTTTCCAAGGGAGTTTTCATGCTGAGCCGCAACTGCAACTCAAGACCCTGGAGGGTGCACCACAGGTCAGTGACCTCGGACCTGCTTACCTGGAGTTGTTCTGTGTGGCCAGTGACCTCCCGGTTCAGTTCCTCAGTCCAGCTGGTGAACCAGGCTTCAGCATCCTTCTGGTTCTACTTGGCCATGACCTCATATTAGCTTTACCTGTCACTCAGGATCTTGGCAGGTCAGAGCTGAATCCACCTCCACATTGACCTGGTCTCCCATTTGGCCCCTCAGGACATTGATTTCCTCCTCGTGGTTCTTCTTTGGGTAGGCCAGCTCTTCCTTCAGGCCTTTGATCTGTGCCTCCAGGTCAGTCCTGGCCGGGGTCACCTCGTCCAGCACCCATACTTGGTTCGGACATCATCTGCGGCCAGATGGGTGTTGTCGATCTGTAGCACAATCCTGGAGTTCTCAATGGTGGCACCAAGAATCTTGTCCCGCAGGTCCTCGATGGTCCTGTAGTAGTGGCTGTAGTTGCGGGAGGGCCTGGGCCCCTGCTTCTGCTACTGGTCACGGAGCTTCACCTCTAGCTTGCTGTTGGGTGCCTCCGGGGCATGCACCTTGTCCAAGTAGGAGGCCAGGCGATCGTTGAGGTTCTGCATGGTGAGCTTCTCATTGCCCGCAAGCAGCCCGTTGGACCAAGCTAGGATGCCGCTGTAGCCCCCGAAGGAGGATGAGGACACAGAGCGGGCAGAGGACACGGAGCGGGCAGAGGACATGGATATGCCACGGCCGCCGGAGCCCCGATGCCTGCTGAGGGGCTGAAACTTTTCTAGTGAGCACTAGAGAGCGCAGTCCAGCTCGCAGGCAGCCACAGTGCTAAAGGAAGGAGTAGCCATTAGGACAGTTATGTGCTTGTCCTGGCCTGTCACTACAAAGATTTGTGACCTCAGGCAAAGTCCTGAATCAGATGGTCTTAAGACAGTGTATCATCTCATGTGACTTTGATGGAACAGACATACAGTCCCCCTTTTTCTGTCTCATTTCCCTCATCCATGAAATAGGAGAACTGTGGGGGGTGATCTGGATAAACCTTAACATACTGGTCAGAGGAGAGTGGGGCTCTGAACAGAGCTGGGAGGCCCCCAGTACTTCTCTCAGCTATCTGTTCTGTGTCTCCTGTCCACTCCTTCATGTGAGCTACAAGGAATCTCTGCAAAAGGGTAAGGTGGGAACTCAAACTGGGAGGAGTGGAGACTGAAGACAAGCCAGGAAGATATGTGCTGAGAAAGATGCCAGATGAACTCGATCTCAGACCCCACGGCGCGTTCTCTGTGGACCCTGGCTCGCGTCTGTCTGTCGGTGATCTCAGAGTCAGCGGATCTATTTCTCACATCTGGATGCCAAAAAGCAGGAAATCCCTGGTCCTGGCTGGGATTGGGGGATGATCTCAGATGTGGAGACAGGGCAGCAGGCCCTCAGATGGGCTTCCAAGCAAGTCTTGTCCCCAGTAGGAGCCCATGATTCCTCTTTTCAGCCACTTGGATCTTTTGCTTTTTAGTTTTGGTGACTGATCTTCTGTCCCAGCCAGGGGAAAAAAATTTCTGCACAGAGGCTTGCTCCAGGATTCTCTTTCTTCTTCTCTTTTTAACTAGGGACTGCTGACGTCGTCACTTCTGTTTTGTTTTCTTTTGGAATTTATTCCTGTTTTACAGAGTCCTTCCCTGGCCTGATGCTCTCAGGCATAGCTTGGTGGTTAAACTTCCGCCTTCCCCCTAAGTATTGTTCTCTTCCCAGACACAGGCACTCCCCGCTTGGCTGTCTGAGTAAACACAAGCCCTGCCTCTTGGGATTCTACCTAATAGCCCTTTTGACGTTTGGGGCCTGGCCTGGTATCAAGTGTCTTCTTTTAAAACACACCGGGGCCTATCATGGGGGGGGGGAAGGGGGAGGGACTGCATTGGGAGTTATACCTGATGTAAATGATGAGTTGATGGGTGCTGACGAGTTGATGGGTGCAGCACACCAACATGGCACAAGTATACATATGTAACAAACCTGCACGTTATGCACATGTACCCTAGAACTTAAAGTATAAAAAAAAAAAAAAAAAAAAAAAACACCCATGGGCTGGGCTCTGAGTCCAGGAGTTTAAGGCCAGCCTGGGCAACACGATGAAACCTCATCTCTTCAAAAATACAAACATTAGCTGGGTGTGGGGGCATGCACCTGTGGTCCCAGCTATGGGCGGTGGGGGCTCTGGAGCAGGAGGATTGCTCCAGCCTGGGAGGTGTAGATTGCAGTGAGCTGTCATCGCACAACTTCATTCCAGCCTGGGTAACAAAGCAAAACCCTGTCTCAAAAAATAAATAAAAAAGAAAATAAAATAAAAAACAGCCTTTAAAACCTACATTTATTTTGATTTCTAAAGCAATACATGTCTGCTTTGTAAAATTTGGGAAGTAAAAGTAATAAAGAAGACAATAAAGATCCACCTTAATCCTAGTGCCCAGAGAATTAATGTTTCATGCATTTTATTTCACTTTCTTCTGGAAGTATGTATATACATGTGGGTATGAATATTTAACATAGTTGGAGCCATGGTTTATAACACATTTTGCTTTTATGTTCTTGCTAACCCCTGTTAATATGACCCTAGCCATGTCTCTGAATTTTTTGAAGTTAAATTATGGTCTACTTATTTAATGATCATACACTTATTTTCTACCTTTTGTACCTATCATCCCTTCTTCACTCTCATTCCCCTGTCTGTTTTAGGATGATGATGAGGAGGAGGAGGAGGAGGAGGATCAGTGATGAGGAGGAGGAGGAGGAGGATCAGTGATGAGGAGGAGGAGGAGGAGGAGGATCAGTCATATAGAAACTCTCGGTATTGATACATTCATGCTTGGAGTGCTCTGTAAGGTTGATGCTGTTACTATCCTCTTATTAATGATGAGAAAACGGAAGTTAAGGAAATTGTCCAGGTTGCATGCCCTAGTAAGGGACAGAACTGGATTCGAACTTTGACACTAGCTTAGAGTCTAGACTAGCCTCCCTTGATATTCTTCTTGTGAGCACTTCTTTTCTGGGTCGAAGATAACATGATAGCATTTTCCAGATTTTGTGGATAAAGCTGGGTGTTAGTCTTGGCCTGGCCACTTCCATCCTCTGTGGCCTTTGGTAAGTTATTTCACCTCTCTAGATCCCTTGAGTCTTTTTGGGTCTCAGGGTCTATGACTTTGTAGTGGAAAGAAAACAGAACAGAGACAACATTCAAGGGCAGACCCAGAATGACAGGAACATCGTTGTTTACTTGATTTCGGGGACACTTACATTTGGCTCTAAAAGACTTTTCTGTGAGGAAGTTGGTTTTCTCCACACTTTACTAAAGCAGGAGCTAGGTGGTGCCCAGGAGAAGTCCCCACAGGGGCTGTGAGGTTTTCTTGTATGCTAAGTTAGAGCGGTTCTCACGAAGGGTAAGCCCCATGACATGTTTCCCTTGAGTGTACTGAGGTCACAGGGCTTCTGTGACTCACCAGCAAGTGTGGGGGGTAAAAGGCATGTGTCCCTCCCTGGCACAGGCACCTGCCCCCTGCCATGTTGTGGCATGATCTTTGAGGTGTGTGCCCAGCCAGCTAAAGTAGGGTTCTTTAGTCACATTGTGTGCTGCTGGGCGAGTGAGGCGGGCTGGGCAAGCCAGAGGTGACTGCTCTGCTTTTCCTGACATCAGTGATGGGACTGTCTTGCTTGGTGGCACAGATATTTTTCCAGGGTTCTGTCCCTCCACCCACTGACCACAAAAAGAAAAAGAGAACAAGAAGACCCTTGTCTTACAAAATAAAAAGTTTACCCCATGCAGTTTCCCTTCCCTTTTCATGTAGATGTTACAAAGCAAAAACACACCCCTACAGCGAGGGATTTTTGAACTTGGCTGGGTTTCAGCTGTCACCCAGGAAGCAGCCAGCACTGTACGTGGCCCTTTGCTTTACTCTGCAGGTGTTGGTGATTCTCGGGTGCAATGTCTGGCAATTGTGTTTCTCTGCCGCCAGGTCCTCTGCACATGGCTTTCTTTGTTTAGTGTTATTTCCCCTGTTTGCCAGGCTTCTCTGAGGAGATACTGACATTTTTTCTTTGTCCAGTTCTCTTACCCTAGAAACAAACAAAAACTGCACCTTTTAAAAATGTTTGTTTTCCTATGGTTGATTTGGAAAATACCTTGCTTTAGCCAGGGAATAGTACAGCTTTTGTTCTGTTAGTGAAATGATCTGGGGATTTTATTTCCAAGTATAAGGTCCCTAAGATAATGAATGAGGGTTATAAGGAAGGGAACATGGTTATGTTTGGGAAGTGAATTAAATTGAATATAGCAATGATGAAGCACTAAATGTATGTCAGGAACATACACATGTCAGTCAAGTTTTCAAGTCTCCCAAGGAAACTACAGTCATAGTGATGGTAATGATGATGTATTGATAATAAAGATAATAACATCAGCATTTGTTGAGTATTTACCATGTGCTGTTAATAGATAGTGTGCTAGTTTAAAACAACTCTGTTGGATGTATTATTTTTGTTGTATAGGAACAAGAAACTGAAACTCAGTCTAAGTAACATGCTCAAGTCAGCTGGTAAGTAGGAGTGCTGTGTTTTAGACACAGGTTGAGTCCACAGTTCCAACCCTTAATCTCCAGGCAAACTGCCTTCAAAATCATATTTTAAGAGATCTTGGGCCGGGTGAGGTGGCTCACGCCTGTAATTGCAGTGCTTTGGGCCAAGGCAGGTGGATCATTTCAGGTCAGGAGTTCCAGACCAGCCTGGCCAACATGATGAAACCCTGTCTCTACTAAAAATACAAAAATTAGCTGGGCATGGTGGCAGGCGCTTATAGTCCCAGTTACTTTGGAGGCTGAGGCAGGAGAATTGCTTGAACCCAGGAGGCGGAGGTTGCAGTGAGCTGAGACTGTGCCACTGCACTCCAGCCTGGATGACAGAGCAACACTCCGTCTCAAAAATTAATAATAATTAAAAAAAGAGATCTGGGTATTTTAGCTTTAATTGAAAAAATAATAGATAGAGTCTTGCTATGTTTCCTAGGCTGATCTCAAACTCCTGGGCTCAAGCATTTTTCCTGCCTTGGCCTCCAGAGTAGCTGGGACTACAGGTGTGCACCATTGTGCCTGACTTATAGCTTTACATTTTGAGATACCCAAAGAAAGTGCTTTTGATAAATAAAATTGAAGAAGGAAATGTATTCTTTCTCTCCACTTTGTTTCTATCTTTGGATTGCCTATGACTCATAATAAATATGACTGGAATATCTGCCCTCTGAACTGAGCCCACAACTTTATTGAGGTGTAATTTACATATCTAAAGTCCATCCATTGTAAATACATTGTTTTTTAGTGAATTTGTAAGAGTTGTGCAACATCTCCATGATCCATGTTTAGAACATGCCCATCACTGCACAAAGTGGCCTTGTGCCCATTTGCGGTTAGTCTTTGCTCCCACCCCCAACCCCAGGCAACCACTAATCCACTTTCTGTCTTTATACGTTTGCTTTTGCTAGAAATTTCATGTAAGTGGAATCATTTAATATAGGATTTTGTGACTGGCTTTTCCTCGCTTAGCATGTTTTTGACACTTATCACTGTTGTAATGTACATTGGTAGTTCCCTTTTATTGCTGACTATCTCATTATGTGGATATACCACATCTTGTTAACTCATTCACCAGTTGATGGACATTTGAGTTGTTTCTGCATTTTGGCTATTATGAATAATGCTGTATAATCATTTGTATGCAAGTTTTTGTGTAGACAAATGTTTTTATTTCTCTTGGGTAGACACCTAGAATTGTCATTTCTGGGACGTATGGTAGATATATGTTTAACCTTTTGAAAAGCTGTTACAGTGCTTTCCATGGTGACTGCACCATTTAACCTTCCCGTCTCTGGGGTATGAGGGGGTTCCAGTTGCTCCACATCCCATTCTACACTTGATATTGTCTGTTGTTTTGATTATAGCCATTCTGGTGGGTGTGTAGTGGTATCTCATTGTGGTTTTAATTTGCATTTCTGTAATGACTAATGATATTGAGCATTTTTGCATGTGCTTATTAGCTGTTTATATATATATATTTTATTATACTTTAAGTTCTAGGGTACATGTGCACAACATGCAGGTTCGTTACATATGTGTACATGTGCCGTGTTGATGTGCTGCACCCATTAACTCATCATTTACATTAGGTATGTCTCCTAATGCTATCCCTCCCCCCTCACCCCACCCCATGACAGACCCTGGTATGTGATGTTCCCCATCCTGTGTCCAGGTGTTCTCATTGTTGAATTCCCACCTATGAGTGAGAACATGTGGTGTTTGGTTTTCTGTCCTTGCGACAGTTTGCTGAGAATGATGGTTTCCAGCTTCATCCATGTCCCTACAAAGGACATGAACTCATCCTTTTTTATGGCTGCAGAGTATTTCATGGTGTATATGTGCCACATTTTCTTAATCCAGTCTGTCACTGATGGACATTTGGGTTGGTTCCAAGTCTTTGCTACTGTGAATAGTGCCACAATAAACATACATGTGCATGTGTCTTTATAGCAGCATGATTTATAATCCTTTGGGTATATACCCAGTAATGGGGTGGCTGGGTCAAATGTTATTTCTAGTTCTGGATCCTTGAGGAATTGCCACACCATCTTCCAGAATGGTTGAACTAGTTTACAGTCCCACCAACAGTGTAAAAGTGTTCCTATTTCTCCACATCCTCTCCAGCACCCGTTGTTTCCTGACTTTTTAATGATCGCCATTCTAACTGGTATGAGATGGTATCTCATTGTGGTTTTGATTTGCATTTCTCTGATGGCGAGTGATGATGAACATTTTTTCACGTGTCTGTTGGCTGCATAAATATCTTCTTTTGAGAAGTGTCTGTTCATATCCTTTGCCCACTTTTTGATGGGGTTGTTTGATTTTTTCTTGTAAATTTGTTTAAGTTCTTTGTAGATTCTGGATATTAGCCCTTTGTCAGATGGGTAGATTGTAAAAATTTTCTCCCATTCTGTAGGTTGCCTGTTCACTCTGATGGTAGTTTCTTTTGCTGTGCAGAAACTCTTTAGTTTAATTAGATCCCATTTGTCTATTTTGGCTTTTGTTGCCATTGCTTTTGGTGTTTTAGTCATGAGGTTCTTGCCCATTCCTATGTCCTGAATGGTATTGCCTAGGTTTTCTTGTAGGGTTTTTATGGTTTTAGGTCTAACATTTAAGTCTTTAATCCATCTTGAATTAATTCTTGTATAAGGTGTAAGGAAGGGATCCAGTTTCAGCTTTCTACATATGGCTAGCCAATTTTCCCGGCACCATTTATTAAATAGGGAATCCTTTCCCCATTTCTTGTTTTTGTCAGGTTTGTCAAACATCAGATGGTTGTAGATGTGTGGTATTATTTCTGAGGGCTCTGTTCTGTTCCATTGGTCTATATCTCTGTTTTGGTACCAGTACCATGCTGTTTTGGTTACTACAGCCTTGTAGTATAGTTTGAAGTCAGGTAGCGTGATTCCTCCAGCTTTGTTCTTTTGGCTTAGGATTGTCTTGGCAATGTGGGCTCTTTTTTGGTGGCATATGAACTTTAAAGTAGTTTTTTCCAATTCTGTGAAGCAAGTCATTGGTAGCTTGATGGGGATGGCATTGAATCTATAAATTACCATGGACAGTATAGCCATTTTCACAGTATTGATTCTTCCTATCCATGAGCATGGAATGTTCTTCCATTTGTTTGTGTCCTGTTTTATTTCATTGAGCAGTGGTTTGTAGTTCTCCTTGAAGAAGTCCTTCACATCCCTTGTAATTTGGATTCCTAGGTATTTTATTCTCTTTGTAGCAGTTGTGAATGGGAGTTCACTCATGATTTGGATCTTTGTTTGCCTGTTAATGGTGTATAGGAATGCCTGTGATTTTTACACATTGATTTTATATCCCGAGATTTTGCTGAAGTTGCTTATCAGCTTAAGAAGATTTTGGGCTGAGATGATGGGGTTTTCTAAATATACAATCATGTCATCTGCAAATAGGGACAATTTGACTTCCTCTTTTCCTAATTGAATACCCTTTATTTCTTTCTCCTGCCTGATTGTCCTAGCCAGAACTTCCAACACTGTGTTGAATAGGAGTGGTGAGAAAGGGCATCCCTGTCTTGTGCCAGTTTTCAAAGGGAATGCTTCCAGTTTTTGCCCATTCAGTATGATATTGGCTGTGGGTTTGTCATAAGTAGCTCTTATTATTTTGAGATATGTCCCATCAATACCTAGTTTATTGAAAGTTTTTAGCATGAAGGTGTTGAATTTTGTCGAAGGCCTTTTCTATATCTATTGAGATAATAATGTAGTTTTTGTCTGTGGTTCTGTTTATATGCTGGATTATGTTTATTGATTTGTGTATGTTGAACTAGCCTTGCATCCCAGGGATGAAGCCAACTTGATCGTGGTGGATAAGCTTTTTGATGTGCTGCTGGGTTTGGTTTGCCAGTATTTTATTGAGCATTTTTGCATCAGTGTTCATCAGGGATATGGGTCTAAAATTCTCTTTTTTTGTTGTGTCTCTGCCAGGCTTTGGTATCAGGATGATGCTGGCCTCATAAAATGAGTTAGGGAAGATTCCCTCTTTTTCTATTGATTGGAATAGTTTCCGAAGGAATGGTACCAGCTCCTCTTTGTACCTCTGGTAGAATTCGACTGTGAATCTGTCTGGTCCTGGACTTTTTTTGGTGGGTAGGCTATTAATTATTGCCTCAATTTCAGAACCTGTTATTGGTCTATTCAGAGATTCATCTTCTTCCTGCTTTAGTCTTGGGAGGGTGTATGTGTGCAGGAATTTATCCATTTCTTCTAGATTTTCTAGTTTGTTTGCGTAGAGGTGTTTATAGTATTCTCTGATGGTAGTTTGTATTTCTGTGGGGTCGGTGGTGATATCCCCTTTATCATTTTTTATTGCATCTATTTGATTCCTCTCTCTTTTCTTCTTTATTAGTCTTGCTAGTGGTCTTTCAATTTTGTTGATCTTTGCAAAAAACCAGCTCCTGGATTCATTGATTTTTTTGCAGGGTTTTTTGTGTCTCTATCTCCTTCAGTTCTGCTCTGATCTTAGTTATTTCTTGCCTTCTGCTAGCTTTTGAATGTGTTTGCTCTTGCTTCTCTAGTTCTTTTAATTGTGATGTTAGGGTGTCAATTTTAGATCTTTCCTGCTTTCTCTTGTGGGCATTTAGTGCTATAAATTTCCCTCTACACACTGCTTTAAATGTGTCCCAGAGATTCTGGTATGTTGTGTCTTTGTTCTCATTAGTTTCAAAGAGCATCTTTATTTCTGCCTTCATTTTGTTATGTACCCAGTAGTCATTCAGGAGCAGGTTGTTCAGTTTCCATGTAGTTGAGTGGTTTTGAGTAAGTTTCTTAATCCTGAGTTTTAGTTTGATTGCACTGTGGTCTGAGAGACAGTTTGTTATAATTTCTGTTCTGTTACATTTGCTGAGGAGTGCTTTACTTCCAACTATGTGGTCAATTTTGGAATAAGTATGATGTGGTGCTGAGAAGAATGTATATTCTGTTGATTTGGGCTGGAGATTCTGTAAATATCTGTTAGGTCCACTTGGTGCAGAGCTTAGTTCAAGTCCTGGATATACTTGTTAACTTTCTGTCTCATTGATCTGTCTGATGTTGACAGTGGGGTGTTAAAGTCTCCCATTATTATTGTGTGGGAGTCTAAGTCTCTTTGTGGGTCTCTAAGGACTTGCTTTATGAATCTGGGTGCTCCTGTATTGGGTGCATATATATTTAGGATAGTTACCTCTTCTTGTTGAATTGATCCCTTTACCATTATGTAATGGCCTTCTTTGTCTCTTTTGATCTTTGTTGGTTTAACGTCTGTTTTATCAGAGACTAGGATTGCAACCCCTGCTTTTTGTTTTGTTTTGTTTTCCATTTGCTTCATAGATCTTCCTCCATCCCTTTATTTTGAGCCTGTGTGTGTCTCTGCACATGAGTTGAATCTCCTGAATACAGCACACTGATGGTCTTGACTCTTTATGCAATTTGCCAGTCTGTGTCTTTTAATTGGGGCATTTAGCCCATTTACATTTAAGGTTAATATTGTTATGTGTGAATTTGATCCTGTCATTATGATGTTAGCTGGTTATTTTGCTCGTTTGTTGATGCAGTTTCTTCCTAGCATTGATGGTCTTTACAATTTGGCATGTTTTTGCAGTGTCTGGTATTGGTTGTTCCTTTCCATGTTTAGTGCTTTCTTCAGGAGCTCTTGTAAGGCAGGCCTGGTGGTGACAAAATCTCTCAGCATTTGCTCGTCTGTAAAGGATTTTATTTCTGTTTCACTTATGAAGCTTAGCTTGGCTGGATATGAAATTCTGGGTTGAAAATTCTTTTCTTTTTTTTTTTTTTTTTAGACGGAGTCTCGCTCTGTCGCCCAGGATGGAGTGCAGTGGCGCAATCTCAGCTCACTGTAAGCTCCGCCTCCTGGGTTCACACCAGTCTCCTGCCTCAGCCTGCTGAGTAGCTGGCACTACAGGTGCCCATCACCATGCCCGGCTAAGTTTTTTGTATTTTTAGTAGAGATGGGGTTTCACCGTGTTAGCCAGGATGGTCTCGATCTCCTGACCTTGTGATCTGCCCACCTCGGCCTCCCAAAGTGCTGGAATTACAGGCGTGAGCCACCACGCCCAGCTGAAAATTCTTTTCTTTAAGAATGTTGAATATTGGCCCCCACTGTCTTCAGGCTTATAGAGTTTCTGCCGAGAGATCTGCTGTTAGTCTGATGGGCTTCCCTTTGTGGGTAACCCGACCTTTCTCTCTGGCTGCCCTTAACATTTTTTCCTTCATTTCAACATTAGTGAATCTGATAATTATGTGTCTTGGAGTTGCTCTTCTCGAGGAGTATCTTTGTGGTGTTCTCTGTATTTCCTGAATTTGAATGTTGGCCTGTCTTGCTAGGCTGGGGAAGTTTTGGATAATATCCTGAAGAGTGGTTTCCAACTTGCTTCCATTCTCCCTGTTACTTTCAGGGACACCAATCAGATGTAGATTTGGTCTTTTCACATACTGCCATATTTCTTGGAAGCTTTGTTCATTTCTTTTTACTCTTTTTTCTCTGAATTTCTTTTCTCACTTCGTTTCATTCATTTGATCTTCAATCATTGGTACACTTTCTTCCACTTGATTGAATCAGCTGCTGAAGCTTGTGCATGTGTCACGAAGTTCTTGTGCCATGATTTTCAGCTCCATCAGGTCATTTAAGTTCTTCTCTATGCTGTTTATTCTAGTTAGCCATTCGTCTAATCTTTTTTCAAGGTTTTTAGGTTCTTTGTGATGGGTTTGAACATCCTCCTTTAGCTCAGAGAAGTTTGTTATTACCGATCGTCTGAAGCCTACTTCTGTCAACTCATCAAAGTTATTCTCCGTCCAGCTTTGTTCTGTTGCTGGCGAGGAGCTGCGTTCCTTTGGAGGAGAAGAGGTGGTCTGATTTTTAGAATTTTCAGCTTTTCTGCTCTGGTTTCTTCCCATCTTTGTGGTTTTATCTACCTTTGGTCTTTGATGATAGTGATGTACAGATAGGGTTTTGGTGTGGATGTCATTTCTGTTAGTTTTCCTTCTAACAGTGAGGACCCTCAGCTTCAGGTCTGTTGGAGTTTGCTGAAGGTCCACTCTAGACCCTGTTTACCTGGGTATCACCAGTGGAGGCTGCAGAACAGCAAATATTGCAGAACAACAAATGTTGCTGCCTGATCCTTCCTCTGGAAGCTTCGTCTCAGAGGGGCACCCGGCTGTATGAAGTGTCAGTTGGCCCCTACTGGAAGGTGTCTCCCAGTTAGGCTACTCAGGGATCAGGGACCCACTTGAGGAGGCAGTCTGTAGGTTCTCAGATCTCAAACTTCGTGCTGGGAGAACCACTACTCTCATCAATGCTGTCAGACAGGGACGGGTAAGTCTGCAGAAGTTTCTGCTGCCTTTTGTTCAGCTATGCCCTGCCCCCAGAGGTGGAGTCTACAGAGGCAGGCAGGCCTCCTTGAGCTGTGGTGGGCTCCACCCAGTTTGAGCTTCCCAGCTGCTTTGTTTACCTACTAAAGCCTGAGCAATGGCAGATGCCCCTCCCCCAGCCTCGCTGCCACCTTGTAGTTTGATATCAGACTGCTGTGCTAGCAGTGAGCGAGGATCTATGGGCTTGGGACCCTCCGAGCCAGGCACGGGATAAAATCTCCTGGTGTACCGTTTGCTAAGACCATTGGAAAAGGACAGTATTAGGGTGGGAATGTCCTAATTTTCCAGGTACTGTCTGTCACGGCTTCCCTTGGCTAGGAAAGGGAATTCCCTGACCCCTTGCGCTTCCTGGGTGAGGCGATGCCCCGTCCTGCTTCAGCTCACACTCTGTGGGCTCCACCCACCACCGTCCTACAAGCCCCAGTGAAATGAACCTGGTACCTCAGTTGGAAATGCAGAAATCACCTGTCTTCTCCCTCGCTCACACTGTAGACTGTGAGCTGTAGACTGGAGCTGTTCCTATTCAGCCATCTTGGAACCCACTCAGCTGTTTATATATTTTCTTTGGTGAAATGTCCATTCAATTTTTGGCCTATTTTTGTATTTATTTATTTATTTATTTATTTATTTTTGAGATGAAGTCTTGCTCTGTCACCCAGGCTGGTGTGCAGTGGCGCAGTCTTGGCTCACTGCAACCTCTGCCTCCCGGGTTCCAGCAATTCTCCTGCTTCAGCCTCCCAGGTAGCTGGGATTACAGGCATGCTCTACCATGCTTGGCTAATTTGTGTATTTTTAATAGAGATGGAGTTTCACTATGTTGGTTAGGTTGGTCTTGAATTCCTGACCTCAGGTGATCTGCCTGCCTTGGCCTCTCAAAATGCTGGGATTACAGGTGTGAACCACCACGCCCGGCCTGGCCTATATTTAAATTGAGTTCCTTGTCTTATTATTGAGTTGTAAGGGTTATTTATATATTCTGAATATAAGTGCCTTATCAAATATGATTCATTAATATTTTCACCCATCTGTGGCTTGCATTTGATTTTCCTTTTCTTTTGCTGGCAAATATGTAGAGTAATTGATTTTCTTAATGGTGACTTTTGAAGAGAGCTTTTAATTTTGAAGTCCAGTTCATCAATTTTTTTCTTTTACGGTTTGTGTTTGGCCTTTGCCTTTTAGCAACCAAATATTCCTGTCTCTTTGGTTTATTCTTAGTTTAGGTGTCCCAGTTTTTACTCTTTCATTCTCCCTGGATTCTACATTTATTCCTGTTTGAGGACAGAAGGCAAAGCCCAGCCTCCAAGTTCTCTTGCTAATACTCTGTGTTGGGCACCTTCCTGGAATTGTGTTTTCAGGCCTCTGCTAAGTACGCAGGTCTTTGGTGACTTTGGCTACCAAATCTTGAGATAGAAGGTGAAATTAGACCTTCCTCAGCAATTTACAACTGAAGTCAGATAAGAAAAATGACTGCTTTATATGGAAATGTTTTCTTTTTAAAAAATTAGTTGAGTGCTTCTCTACTTATTGATAAACATCAATAATTATAAATATTCCTTACATTACTTTATAGGTTTTCAGAGTTAATTTACCTTTATCTTCTCATTTAGGTCCTTTTGCAGATAAGAAACACAAGAGTTTAAGTAGATTGAAGAGTATTTAACACAAATTAGTTAATATTGGAGACACAAGTATTAGTTGATCATTTTTTTCCAGAGTCTACCAAGAATTTATTTATTTATTTATTTTGAGATGGAGTCTTGCTCTGTCGCCAGGCTGGAGCAAAATGGTGTCATCTCAGCTCACTGCAACCTCTGACTCCCTAGTTCAAACAGTTCTCCTGCCTTGGCCTCCCAAGTAGCTGGGATTACAGGCACACGCCACCACACCCAGCTAATTTTTGTAGTTTTAGTAGAGCCAGGGTTTCACCGTGTTGGCCAAGATGGTCTCAATCTCCTGACCTTGTGATTCACCTGCCTCGGCCTCCCAAAGTGCTGGGATTACAGGCGTGAGCCACTGCACCTGTCCCCGAGAATATTTTTAAGTGTTTACTATTCACCATGCAAAAATGAGTTGGAGGAGAGGGTAGCACTGGGCTCTGTCTACTAATCTGATGAAGCTCAACCGTAGTCAGAATCATAGAATTGCAGGTTCTTGATGTTGAAAGGGGTCTCAAAACTTCAGAGTGCATCCCTTCACCCACCAGAGGAATCCTTAGATTGCTCTTGTTGGTTGATAATCTTCTGGCTGTCAGGCACTTTCATAAAGAAAGCTTAAAACTTTTCAAGCCCGTGGGATCAATTCTTGGATAATTTGAAGTATTGGAAAATCATTTTGTGTATGGAGCCTAACCTAGCCTCCCCTGCAAATTTCACCTGTTGGCGACACAAAACAACTAGTGCCATTCTTTATTGGCAGCTCTTCAAATATTGAAGAGTACCTTAAACCTTCACATCTATAGTTACCACCTGTTCTGTCAACTATTTGTGTTTAATTTGGATTCCAGACTTACAGCCATGATAGTCACTTCTTGCTGGATACAATTCCAATTGTCTGTATGTTTTGTGCCTAAATGAAACCTACATGTCAGATATGGCCTGGCTGGGAGAGTTTTGTGAGCCTGTCAGTTCCTTTGCTATGGGTGAGGCCTGCGCAGTGGTGTTAGTTACTTAGCAGCTACATTGCAGTGCTGACACTTGTTGGGATTGTGATTGGCCAAAACCCAAATTATATTTTCTCCTGTGGCTTTTGGCTAAGCCATTTCTCTATTCTCTTCTTATGTAATTGCTATTTTCAACGTAAATGCAGGGATTTACAGTTAATATTATTATTTAATATTAATGATACACTAGTAACTAGCATCTTTTGAGGACTTACTATATTTATCTTGTTGGGTTTTCCCCAGGATGCGCCTCTTGGGATCATTTTGAATCTTATTTCCTCCCTTTTCTTGGTTTTTCTTTCTACTGAGAGAAATGTTTGCATATTTAGTTCCTACCCATCTGGGTCTCCTGTCTGCCCAGATATATTTTAATTTTGGCTAGCTCATAGTGATGGTAGGATTTTAAGACCTCATGGAAGGAATTAAAGCCACCCAGATTTCTGCATGTATATCCATGTATTCCTTCATTGATATGGTTTGACTGTGTCCCCACCCAAATCTCATCTTGAATTGTAGTTCCCATAATCCCCACGTGTTGGCCATTTGGGGCAGTTATGGTTGGGTGAATATCACAGTGGCCTGATAAGGGGGGCAAGATGCTTCCCCAAGTGCCTAATTTTATGTAAGCTTCTGGTGCTAGCAAAAAGGAGCCTTACATTACAGATAGATACTGAGGATTCTGGAAAAAATTTCCAGTCATAGAACTAAGAGAATGCCCTGGAGATTGGAGTTTTTGGAGATAGTTTTTCGAGGACCCTGCCACCCTCCAGCTTCCTCTCTGCTCAGGACTCCTTTAATCTGGTGTCAGTGGATTTGTCCCATCATCACTTTGGACATATTCCAGTTAGGTTGTGATGCACCAGGATTCTTCTTCTTGACTTAAAAAACAAAACAAAACAAAACAAAAAAACAGGAGGAGGATTAAATTCCTTTTGTTCATAGGATTGCTCTTATAGTGTCATCTTCCTTTTTCTTACGCTCCTGATCTTCTGAAATCATATTTCCCTGTGAGCCATTCCTCAATTTTTTGGTGTGTTCCCTGAGTGTGGGACACACCTCAGATGGATCCGGGGATAGTTTCTTTTTGACTTGATCCAAGATATACCTCTTCATGAAAATGTGTGTTGACCAGGGACTGTGTGTGTGTAGAGGGTCAACATTCTTTCCCATCTGCTTTTAAGTAAGTGCTGACTTTGCCAGGCCAGGTGAATGAGCCCACAGTCATTTTAAGGTGGAAATAATTGGTTAGTTTAGGCTGTTTCAGCATTTCCCAAACCTAGATTCTAGTAGATATTCCTTGAAAAAGGTGTTAGCAGTGGTGAGTCCATACAGGTCTGCAGCAACCTCAGTTCTTCCCTCTTCAGTAGGAAAAATGTGACAGAGAGACCAAGGCAAGTTTTAGAGAAGGAGTGAAGGTTTATTCAAAAGCGTTAGAGCAGGAACGAAAGGAGGTAAACTTGGAAGAGGGTCAAGAGGGTGACTGGAGAGATCAAGGGTGTGGATTGACCTTTGACTTGGGATTTTATATGTTGTCCTATTTCCAGGGGCTGGTGCCCCTTCTCTCCTGATTCTTCCCTTGGGTGGGCTCTCCGCATCCGCAGTGGCTGCCAGCACTTAGGAGTGAGGCATGCACAGTATGTTTACTGGAGTTGTACACATGCTCACTCGAGGCATTCTTCCCTTACCAGTTGAGTGTTCCTAGAAGGTCATATGCCAGTTGAACTTTGCCATTTGACCTCTTTTTTGCTTGAGCCCACTGGTCCAGCTCCTGAGATCTTATCAGGGAGGCGCTGATCCTCAGTTTCAGATGTTTCTATCTGTTGGGAGACTGCCTTTCCCTGGTGCTGGCTGTGACCAATTATTATTTTATTTTATTCTTTTATTTAGATTCTCGCTTTGTCGCCTAGGCTGGAATGCAGTGGTGTGATCTCGGCTCACTGCAACCTCCACCTCCTGGGTTCAAGCGATTCTCCTACCTCAGCCTCCTGGGTAGCTGGGATTACAGGTGCCCGCAACCACACCCTGCCAATTTTTGTATTTTTAGTAGAGATGGAGTTTCACTGTGTTGGCCAAGCTGGTCTCAAACTCCAGACCTCAAGTGATCAGCCCACCTCGGCCTCCCAAAGTGCTGGGATTACAGGTATGAGCCACCGTGCCCGGCCCAATTATTATTTTAGAGAGACAGTTAACTGCCTGACACCGATAGTTGCCTGACACTTCTGGAGTGGGGCAGGGGAGCCCTCTTCTGCCCTGCTCAGGTCTAACTAGCTACCTACTATTACAAAAGGAGTCTGTGGTTAAGTAAGTTTTCAAACAGTGGGTTAAGCACAACTAAACAGGTTTTGTTCCTGGAAGGAGCTGAGGCTTTTAATATGCTAATGGTATTGTGGCAAGAGGGGAGTATAGTATGGGTTCCCCAACCTTACTTGGCCACAACACCTTTGTGTGCCTGAGCGTCTTGGGACCAGCAGCCTACAGGACCCTGGAAATTGCTGGACTAAAGGACAGTGATCTGAGAGACAGGAAAGTACCCGCAGTGGGACAGTGCGAAGAGAGCAATTTTATAAACACTTCTGCTTTTGTGTCTTAGTTTTTGTTTCTCAGTGCTTATTTTTAACCTAAGTAGTAGTCATTTGAAGCTCTCAGAAGCTCATGGGCTCTTATCAGATGAAAGTACCCCAGACCTTGCAGGATTAGGAACCTCATCTGGCCTGAACAGAAGGTAAAATTGCTGTCTGATTTTCTTTTTAAAGAAACCTGTTACAGAAGCAGGCGATTCAGTTCTTTCTGGTATACATTTAAGACCTGTTAAATATATATTCTGCCTCAAGGGGAAATCATATTCTAAAAAGTAAACAGTTCATAGGCAATTCTTGTACTTTGAGAATCCATTAATGGCTTTTAGAAGGCAAATTTTGTTGTCAAGGGGACAGGTTATATGTGCAACTTGCTTCTATTAATACTTTTCTGGGCAGATTAAATGAACTAATATTTAACTTGGTCTAATAGAATGTTAGCCAGAACAATGCCTGGTAACAACAACAATAATACTAGCTAACATTTCGTAAGTGGTCACTATGTGCCATTAACTGTTATACATGTGTTAACTAATTTAATCCTCACAAAAATTCAATGAAGTAGCTGTTATTTTTACTCCCACTTTATAAATGAGAAAATATAGTAATATAGAATATATTACATATATGCGGTAATATTGTAGCAGGACGAGCCACAGACAAAACCCCTCAGACACCAAGTTAAAGAAGGAAGGGCTTTATTCATCCAGGAGCATTGGCAAGACTCACGTCTCAAACACTGAGCTCCCCGAGTGAGCAATTCCTGTCCCTTTTCAGGGTTTACAACTCTGAGGGAGTCTGTGTGAGAGGGTGGTGATCGATTGAGCAAGCAGGGGGTACGTGACTGGGGGCTACATGCACCAGTCATCAGAATGAAACAGAACAGGACAGGGATTTTCACAATGCTTTTCCATACAATGTCTGGAATCTATAGATAACATAACCAGTTAGGTCAGGGATTGATCTTTACCTACCAGGCCCAGGGTGTGGCACTGGGCTGTCTGCATGTGGATTTCATGTCTGCCTTTTAGTTTTTACTACTTCTTTCTTTGGAGGCAGAAATTGGGCATAAGACAATATGAGGGGTGGTCTCCTCCCTTAATATAGCATAATAGTGAGGCTAGAACCAGTGATTGGCTCTATATTCATAAGAGTGAGTAACAAAGCAAAGCAGATTTTACAGTAAGTTCTTTCTTTAATTTTTTTTTTTTTTTGAGACAGTCTCGCTCTGTCATCCAGGCTAGAGTGCAGTGGTGCGATCTCGGCTCACGGCCCGCCTCCCAGGTTCAAGCAATTCTTGTGCTTCAGCCTCCTAAGTAGCTGGGGTTCCAGGCCCCAGCCACCACACCCGGCTAATCTTTGTATTTTTAGCAGAGATGGGGTTTCACTATGTTGGCCAGGCTGGTCTTGAGCTCCTGGTCTCAAGTGATTTGCCCACCTTGGCCTCCCAAAGTGCTGGGGTTACAGGCATGAGCCACTGCCCCCAGCTTACAGTACAGTTATTTAATTTTGAGATTGAGCTCAGTTTCCTAAAATCCTAGGTAGCATGTAATATATAATTGATTTTGGATTACTTTGTTCGCCTTTAGATATCTATCATAGGATTTTTAACTTCTAATTTGGAATTTTTAGACATCAGTAGATAGTATAAAAATGGAATTTACTTATGTATTTATTCAACAGCCTTTTGGGGACCAGTTTCTGAGTTTGATTTTAGGGCTGCAAAGATGACTGAGCCCATAGTTCCCTGTCCTCATAGAGATGCCATCAAATGGCAAAGAGGTATAATCCTTCAAGCAGTTATCATTTCTTTCTTTCTTTTTTTTTTTTTTTTGAGACGGAGTCTCACTCTGTCGCCCAGGCTGGAGTACAGTGGCGCGATCTCGGCTCACTGCAAGCTCCGCTTCTCAGGTTCACGCCATTCTCCTGCCTTAGCCTCCCGAGTAGCTGGGACTACAGGCGCCCGCCACCATGCCCGGCTAATTTTTTGTATTTTTAGTAGAAACGGGGTTTCACCGTGTTAGCCAGGATGGTCTTGATCTCCTGACCTCGTGATCCGCCCGCCTCAGCCTCCCAAAGTGCTGGGATTACAGGCGTGAGCCACCGCGCCCGGCCGGCATCATTTCTTATGCCATAATAGGAAAAGTGGTTTCATGAATCTTATTTTAAAAAGTCAAAGAGAAAAAGTCTGTAGGCTGCCTGCCATGGGTCTAGACGCCAGGGAGGTGTCATACCTCTCAGATGACTTTTGAGTTGTTCCCCAGCCCTGGCTCAATTTCACCCAGAGCCCTCAGCTGCAGCTGGTAGCATAATGTTGCTCCTGAATGTGGGTTTCTTAAGACTGGGAGAGGGCTTATTAGGGAGAGAGATCATGTGCTGTGAAAGGAGCACCACAGGCCCCTTTGATGCTCTCCTTAAATGCCCTTTTCAACAGGGTCAGGTGCGCTTTTTGTAACGCAAATGAAGAGACAAAAGCCAAGTGCCAGAGAGTTCTCCTGTGAGGGAAAGAAAAAGGCTGGCAGTGTGCTTGGCTGTGATGGAACTCATTTGACACTGAGGACTGGGTTATTCTTATTTGTTTGTTTGTTTTCTTTTTGAGACAGAGTCTCCCTCTGTCGCCCAAGCTGGAGTGCAGTGACGCGATCTCGGCTCACTGCAACTTTTGCCTCCTGGGTTCAAGTAATTCTCATGTCTCTGCCTCCCGAGTAGCTGGGATTACATACCTGTAATCCTTTAGCTCATTGGCTCATTGACCATATTTAATATAATTGATTTAACACCCTTGATAGTAATTCTGTTGTCTGGGTTCACTTGTTAATATTTCTGACAAATTTCTTTTTTTCCTGTGAATGACTGTATTTTCCCATTTCTTTGTATGCTTTGTAAATTTTTGTTGAAAATTGGAAATCTTGACTATAATATTATAACTCTAGAAATGCCATTTTCCCACTCCTCAGGGATTGCTGACTTTTTTCTATTAAGGACTGGTGCTGTTAATTTGTGACTTTTCTAAACTCTTTTTGCAAATATGTATTTCTTGTTTTGTGTGGTCACTGAAGTTTCTGTTGTGTTATCTCTGTGGTCAGTCAGTGACCTGAAAAATATTTCCTTAAATTTCTGATTCCGAAAAGGGAAAGTGGGTGAGAGTTGTTTCTTAAAATTTTCCTGGATGCTGCCAGGGGAAGTTGCTGCCACCAAGAGGGCCAAAACCAAAGTGGGTGTCTGCATCAACCCCTCAGGCACTGCTAGACCAACAAAAATGTACAGCACCAATTTCTGGAAGAGAAAGTCCCCACTACCTACTCTGGTACCAGCAAGCCTAGAACATGGACTGCTGTCCTCAAAGCTGTGATGGGAATGGTAGCTGATTCACTTATGTTGCTGTCTTAGGAAAGATCAGCAGTCCCTCCCTTCAACAAGCCCTCCCCTGGTTATTTTAAGTGTCTAGTTAGGTTCTACTATTTAGTTCCTAAATAGTTGATTCCAGTCACTCCTTCTGGGTCAATCGTTGTTTCAGTAGAGGGACAGCTCCTGGAGCTTCCTGCTCTGTTAGTTTTCATGACATCACTCCTGAAAGCCTGATTTTAATTTTTTTTATTTTATTTTTTCTCCAGCTTTACTGAAGTGTAATTGACAAATAAAAATTGTGTATATTAAAGGTATACAACAGGATGTTTTGAGGTATACACACACACACATTGTAGAACAGTTACCATAATCTAGCTAATTAACATATTCATCACCTTACACAGTTCCATTTTTTCATATGTGGTTGGTGAGAATGTTTAAGATCTATCTACTGTCTTAGCAAATTTCAAGTATAAATTGTTATAAACTACCTTTGTTATAAACTGCCATCACTATTTTGTTATTACGTCTCCAGGACTTATTCATCTTATAACTGAAAGTTTATATCCTTGACCAATGTCTTCCCATTTCCTCCACTGTCCAGCCCCTGGCAACCACCATTCTATTTTCTGTTTCTGAATTCATCTTTCTTAGATTCTACATGTATGTGAGATCATGCAGTATTTGTCTGTCTGTGTCTGGCTTATTTCACTTCGCATAATGTCCTCCAGGTTCATCCATATTGTCACATATGTCAGGATTTCACCTTTTTTTAAAGCTGAATACTATTCCACAGTGTATATATATAGCGCATTTTCTCTGTTCGTAGATCTGTTGCTAGACACTTAGGTTGTTTCCATATCTTAACTATTGTCAATGATGCTGCATTGAACGTGGAATTCAGATACTTTTTTGAGAACATGATTTTATTTTCTTTGGCTATATATCCAGACGGAGGATTTCTGGATCATATGGTAATTCTATTTTTAATTTTTTCAGAAACTTCCATACTATTTTCCATAATGGTTGCACCAATTTACATTCCCATTATCAATGCATAAGAGTTGTTTTTTTCCTCCTTGCCATACACTTGTTAACTTTTGACTTTTTGATCATAGTCATCCTAACAGGTGTGAGATGATATCTTATTGTTTTGATTTGCATTTTCCTCATGATTAGCGATGTTGAGCACCTTTTCATACACTTGTTGGCCATTTGTATGTCATCTTTGGAAAAAAATCTATCAGTGTCTTTTGCCCAATTTTTTTTCTTGGAGACAGGGTATTTATTTATTTATTTATTTATTGAGATGGAGTCTCGCTCTGTTGCCCAGGCTGGAGTGCAGTGGCACAATCTTGGCTCACTGCAAGCTCCACCTCTTGGGTTCACACCATTCTCCTGCCTCAGCCTCCCCAGTAGCTGGGACCATAGACGCCTGCTACCACGCCTGGGTAATTTTTTTTTGAGATGGAGTCTTGCTCTGTCGCCCAGGCTGAAGTGCAGTGGCCGGATCTCAGCTCACTGCAACCTCTGCCTCCCGGGTTCACACCATTCTCCTGCCTCAGCCTCCCGAGTAGCTGGGACCACAGGCGCCCGCCACCACGCCGAGCTAATTTTTTGTATTTTTAGTAGAGATGGGGTTTCACCATGTTAGCCAGGATGGTCTTGATCTCCTGACCTCGTGATCCGCCCGTCTCGGCCTCCCAAAGTGCTGGGATTACAGGCTTGAGCCACCATGCCCGGCCCTTAATTTTTTGTATTTTTTAAGTAGAGACAGGGTTTCACCGTCTTAGTCAGGATGGTCTCGATCTCCTGACCTTGTGATCCACCAGCCTTGGCCTCCCAAAGTGCTGGGATTACAGGCATGAGCCACCGCACTGGGCCGGAGACAGGACCTTGCTCTGTTGCCCAGGCTGGAGGGCAGTGGCATGATCATAACTCACTGCAGCCTTGACTTCTGGGGCTCAGGCAATCTTCTTGCCACCCAAGCAGCTCGGACTATAGGTGCACATCATCATTCCCAATTAATCTTATAAAATTTTTTTTTAGAGACAAGGTCTTACTGTGCTGCCCAGGCTGGTCACAAACTCCTGAGCCCAAGGGATCCTACTGCCTGAACCTCTCAAAGTGCTAGGATTACAGGCATGAGCCACTGTCTAGTCCCTTTGCCCATCTTTACGTTGGGATATTATTATTATTTGCTGCTGAGGTGTATGAGTTCCTTATATATTTTAGATATTAATACCTCATCCTATATATATGGTGTTCAAATATTTTATCCCATTCCTTTCATTGCCTTTTCATTTTGCAGATTGTTTTTGCTGTGCAGAAACTTTTCAGTTTGGTACAGTCCCCCTTGTTTGTTTTTGCTTTTTTTTGCCTGTGCTTTTGGTATCGTATCAAAAATAAATAAATAAATAAATAATCAAGGCGTGTCTTAATTGCCAAGACGAATGTAATGGAGCCAAGACAAATGTAATGGAGCTGTTCCCCTATGTTTTCTTCTAGAAGTTTTCCAGTTTTAAGCCTTAAGTTTAAGTCTTTCATCCATTTTGAGTTGATTTTTGTCTATGGCATAAGATAAAGTTTCAATTTCACTTTTTTGGCACATAGATATACAGTTTTTTCAACACCACTTATTGAAGAGACTATTCTTTCCCCGTTGTGTGTTCTTGGCACCTTCGTCTGTATGGTCATTATTTAACTGTGCATGTGTGGGTTTATTTCTGGGCTCTCTATTTTGTTCCATTGCCCTATGTGTCTGTTTTTATGCCACTACAATACTTTTATTACTATAGCTTTGTAGTATAATTTGAAATCAATGAGTGTGATGCCACCAGCTTCATTCTTCTTGCTCAAGATCATGTTAGCTATCTGGGGTCTTTCATGGCTCCAAACAAATTTTGGGATTGTGTTTTCTATTTCTGTGAAAAATGCCACTGTAATTTTGATAGGAATTACATTGACTCTATATATCACTTTGGGAATATGGACATTTTGACGATATTGATTCTTCTGATTCAAGAACACAGAATATCTTTCTGTTTGTATCATCTTCAATTTCTTTCATCAATGTCTTACAATTTTCACCACACAGATCTCAAAGTCTTGTTTGTAAAGAGATGAAACTTGTTTGATTGTTTGTTTGTTTTCTGTAATAGAAAGGGGCACCCACAGGAAGAAGCACCAGCCAGAAGTTCCTATCCTTCCATATCTATTGGGAACCTTTTGGGGTCCCTGCCCTCAAGGAGTTCCTTGGAGGAGGAAAGAGACATGTAAAATGGAAAGCTTGCAGTTCCACAGAAATACTAGAAGTACAGTGCCAAAACAAGAACAAAATGTTCAGGGGACAGAGGAGGGAGGGCTTCAAGGCTGTTGTAAAAACTTCAGGAATAAGCGAAAGCTTTATTTCCCCAGGCATGGCAAAGTCTTTGCCAGCTGTCAAGGTCTGGGTGCTGGGTCGTAAATGCAGATGCCCCTACTCTCAGCTTCCCTTTGTGGCATGTCTCCTTGCTGTCTCCACTTCCTTACCTCCTGTTCACACTTCGGTCCTACCCCAGTCAGACCATCAACCTCACTCTCACTGAAACCGCTCTTGCTGCTTCTGTGTCAGCTCCTGAGAAGCCTACCCCGGCTGCCATACTCAGAACAGCACACCTTTCTCTACCCTCTTCTCCTGCTTGACTTTTATTCATAGCTGTGGTACTTCCCAGCGTTATGTTTATGAATGGCCAAGTGATTTTCATTTAACTTATGTATGTATTTATTCAGCTGACATTGACTGAGCACCACCATGTGTCACAGGCACTGCTCTCAGCTCTGGAGACAAGTGGACAAGACAAAGTCCTTGCTTCCATGGGGTTTACGTTCTTGTGTAGAGAGGCAGACCAAAGGCAAACAAGCGAGATGGTTTCTGGTAGTGGTTAAGTGCATGGAGAAAGTCAAGTAGAGCAATGAGGTAGAGTGACTGGTGGTTGGGGAAGAACTTCTTTCAGTTGGGTGGTCAAGGAAGGCCTTTCTGTGGAGGTAATACTTGGACTGAGACTTGAATGGTGAGACAAAGCCAGCTGTTATGGATTGAATTGTGTCCCACAAAAATTAATATGTTAAAGCTCTAGTCCGCAGTCCCTCAGAGTGTGACTTGATTTAGGATTAGGGTCCTTGCATATATAATTAGTTATGATGAGGTCATACTGGAATAGAGTGGGTCTCTAATTCAGTATGACTGGTGTCCTCAGAAAAACGAGAAATTTGGATACAGATAACACATGGGGAGAATGGCATGTGAAGATGAAGGTAGAGATCTACAGGCCAAGATACCCACCAGAAGCTAGGAGAGAAAGGTGGGACATATTCTCTCTTACAGCCCTCAGAAGGAGTCAACCTTGCCAACACTTTGATCTTGGATTTCTAGCCTTAATAACTGTGAAACAATAAATTTCTGATGCTTAAGGCACTTGGTTTATAGTACTTTGTATGACAGCCCTAGCAAACTGATACACCAGCCTTAGACAGTTATGGATCTGGGAGTATAGTGTTTCTAGCAAGGAAACAAAGTACAAAGATCCTGAGGCAGTAACTCTGTTAACCATCTAGCTCACTGTCTTGTGATTATTTGTTTTTGTATCTGTCCTCTTACCTTAGACTGTCAGCTCCTCAAGAACAAGGACAGTGTCTTATGTCTCATGATTCCCCTGTGTCTAGCATGGCGCTGGACAGAGGATTGGTGCTCAGAAGATGCATGTGCAATCTAGGAACATAAGTTCCTTTAGCTGTAAACCTACTTCGTTGTCTAGCAGGCAGCTTGTTCTCTCCAGCTCGTCCTAGAGGTATTAAATGTCTAGTTAAATGTGTTCCCTGGGATTCTTCTGCTGTAAGCAACAGAAACTAATATCTTAAATAACAAGGTAGAAAGTAGTTGACTCAGGTAAATGGAACTTAGAAGGAGATACAGCAGACCTCAGGGATGCCTGGATCCAGGGACTTCAACAGCTTACCCCTTCCCTGTTTCTGTCTGTCCGTCTCTCATTTCGGCCACTGTTCATGGAGGGGCCCATGCTTTAAGCACTTCCTTGTACCTCCATGCAGTGGGGCAAAAGGGTCCTGGCCACTTTGGGATCATAACCTTACAGCTCTCAGTCCAAGGGAGGATAAGGACAGTTTCTTCTCAGTTTCAGTAGAAAAAAAATTCAGATAATGGACCCTGTTTGGTCATGTTGGGTCACCAATGCCCCCCCCCCCCCCCCCCCAGCTTGTGGCTTACATAGGGTAAGGGGAAGATTCAAGCCTTCTGGAGTCACGTAGGGTCAGGGAAAGGAGCAATTTCCCAAAGATTAATAACACACACCTCTCTCTCTGAAATCAAGGAATATACATGAGGACGTATGTCCTGTGGTGGTTATGAGCTTGGGCTCTGGACCTGCCCTGCCTGGTTCAAATCCTGACTCTGCCACTCAGTAGCTGCTGGACATGTTACTCTCTGTGCCCCATAACAGGGATAATAATGTACCCACTGAGAGGACGTTGTGAGGACAAAATGGGCTAATACACATAATGCCCTTGAAATGATGCCGGACACTCTTATCTATGCTACCTATGTAGGTGTTATTTTTTATTTTTGTCGCTGCTTTAAAAGAATGCATGGAACCTATCTATACCTTCTGATTGATTTTTCATTTCACCCCTTTTGTAGAGAATATTTTTCTTTCCTCTTTTCTTCATGGTCTTTACCTCCTATGTTATTTCAGATGCGAACACTTGGTTCATTTACTTATCAGCCAGTTTTTTTGTTTTTGTTTGTTTGTTTGTTTTTGAGACGGAGTCTCGCTCTGTTGCCCGGGCTGGAGTGCAGTGGCCAGATCTCAGCTCACTGCAAGCTCCGCCTCCTGGGTTGACGCCATTCTCCTGCCTCAGCCTCCCGAGTAGCTGGGACTACAGCCGCCCGCCACCTCGCCCGGCTAGTTTTTTGTATTTTTTAGTAGAGACGGGGTTTCACCGTGTTAGCCAGGATGGTCTCGATCTCCTGACCTCGTGATCCACCCGTCTCGGCCTCCCAAAGTGCTGGGATTACAGGCCCAATCAGCCAGTTTTTAACCCTCAATAATTTTGTCTTTAAAACCTACATTCACATGTATTATTAGGACATTTCAGGTGATTCGTTTTGTTTGTGTTTACTGAAAATGGGTGCATTTTCATTAGGTATAAACTGAAGAAGGGAATACAGTCATTCACCACATAGTGACAGTTTGGTCCATAATAGATGGTCATCCCATAAGATAATAGAACTGAAAATTCCTATCGCCTACTGACATCATAGCCATCATAATGTTGCAGTGCAATGCATTACCTTCTCTATGTTTAGACATGTTTAGATGCACACATACTTACCACTGTGTTACAACTGGCTACAGCATTCAGTACAGAAACATGCTGCACAGGTTTGTAGTCTAGGAGCAATAGGCTATACCATGTAGCCTAGGTATGTAGTAGGCTATACCATCTAGGTTTGTGTAAGTACACTTTAGGATGTTCACACAGTGATGAAATAGCCTAATGACAAATTTCTCAGAATGTATCCCTGCCATTAAGCTCCGTTGTTAAGCAACACATGACTGTATTTCATTGCAGCTGGCAGGAGTTGCGTTTGAGATCTGTAAGACCTTTGAATTTTGAGAGCCAAAGATGTCAGATAAGGTCTGAAGATTAATAATAGTTAGTGTATACTGAATACTTCCTATGTGGCAAGCACTGTGCTAAGGGTTTTATGTGGATTATCTCATTGATCCTCACAGAAATGTTGCTAGATGGTGAACCTATGAGTAAATCAGGGGTCAAGAAAGTTGGCAGAGTTCTCATCGATGGGATCTGTGAATTAGGCCCAATCTCTTTGATGCTAACGTCTGAGCTTTGACCACTAACTCAGTGACCATCATTTGCCATTACAGGGTAATGGTAGGTGAAATACAAGATTTCAAATACGAAAAAAAAAAAAAAAAGAAAAAGAAAAATGAGATACACAACTAGCTATAGATAAACAAATAGCATATTGGCTATTCATACATAAAGACGGCTTCGGGATTACCATAGAAATCCTGGCATGGCTAATTCCCCAATTTTATGCAAAAAAATTTATGTTTCTCTCTATAGATATTATATATTATATATGTTAAAAAATTAATGTACACATGAAAACAACACACTGATTCTTATTTATTTTTCAAAGGTATTTTTATGATATTATTATATTTTATGTTTGCTCTTTGGTACTGTGAAGTCTAAATGGGGCACTATAATATATACTTATTGCATCCCAAAATGACCCCAGTTTTTAGACAAGAGGAAAAGAAACTAGTGTCTGAGACAGATATTTCATCATTTTCCTATTCACAGAGAAACGGCTACTATGCATGCTCTGCTGTACTCAGGCTATGCATGGATGCTTGTAGATTACATCATTTTCCACCAAAGAATGCCTACTATGTTCCAGACACTGTTCTAAGTGTTGGAGATACATCAGTGAATAAGACAGACAAACTCTTTCCTCTTTCTGGAGCATGCATTCTAGTTGGGGAATATAGGCAGTAAAGAAGTACATGAATCTAATACAAAATATGTCAGGTGATAAAATTTTATGGAGAAAAATAAAGCAAGGGGGAGAGAAAGAAGGTGCTTTGAGGGATGGGTTACAATTTAAAATGGAATGATCAGGGAAAGGCCTCACTGAAAAGGTGATGTTTGAACAATTACTGGAGAAAGGTGAGAGAGGGAGCCTCGTGGGTACCTGGTGAAGTCACCAAGTCATGGGAATAGTAAGTGCATAAGCTGGAGCTGGATGGGGTGGCTGCAGACAAGCTGGGACTGGGAAGAGCACCGTGAAGGGCTGAGGGCTCGTTTATTGAAACGGCTCTGAGGGCAGAGTTGGGGAGATACAGGAGCTCGTTTGGGGGCATGATATGCCCATTAGTCTGAGCAGAGGTGTTGAGTAGGTAACTGGAAGTAGAAGTCTGGTTCTGGGGTAGAGATACACATTTGGGAGCCATCAGCGTGTGGATTGCATTTACATTCCTGAAATTGGATGAGAGCACCAACAGAGTTACTGTAGACAAGGAAGTCTGGGACTCAATTCTGGAGCACGCCAAGAGTTGGGAAGATGAGGACAAAGTTGTGAAAGAGACTTGGAAGGCGCATCCAGGCAGGAAGAGGAAAATATAGTAGAGAGTAGTGTCTTGGAAGTCAACTAAAGAGATTTCAAGAGGAGAGAATGTTAATTCTGTGGATTTCTGCTAATCAGTCCATTGAGATGACCACAAATTGACCCCACTGGATTTAGCAGTGGCCACTGGAGGTCATTGGTGCAATTTCATTGGAAGCTGACTGCTGATTAATGCCATCTGTCAGGGTTTTTCTCTGCAAAGTGGACATTATGTGCTCAATTGTGCACCCTGTGGCTTACATTCAATTTTTTCCTGCTTTACTATCCCAGCAAAATGTTTCTACACACCTATCCTTGTAGATGCAGTTTGTTTTTTTGTTGTTGTTTTTTGTTTTGAGATGGAGTCCCACTCTGTTGCCCAGGCTGGAGCACAGTGGGACGATCTCGGCTCACTGCAACCTCTGCCTCTTGGATTCAAGCGATTCTCCTTCCTCAGCCTCCCAAGTAGCTGGGATTACAGGCACTCACCACCACACTTGGCTAATTTTTATATTTTTAGTAGAGATGGAGTTTCACCATGTCAGCCAGGCCGGTCTTGAACTCCTGACCTCAAATGATCCACTCTCCTCGTCCTCCCAAAGTTCTGGGCTTATAAGCATGAGCCACTGTGCCTGGCTTCATAGATGCAGTTTTCAAGCTGAGGGAGATTGTCATCCAGCTGCCTCATCTCACAGCTGTGGAGAGCAAAACTTGCACAGGTTAAGTGAGACAAGCAGGTTTGTTCATGGTAGAGTCAGGACAGCGATTCTGGGATTCCTAATGCCAGACCTACCGTTTTATCTGCCAAACCTGGCCTGTGTGCCAAAAGTCATAGACTATCAATTCTGGGGCAGACAGAGAATGGCTCCTTCCTTGTTCCTCTAATTCTTACTGTTTTTTGTCTGATAAACTCATTGAGCATAGATGGAACACAGAGCTCCAGAATGCTTGGAGTTCTTCAAAACCTGGTTTGAATCCCAGTGCTTTCACTCACTAGCTTTATGACTTTGTACTGGCTAATTCATCTCAATGAACCTCAGTTTATTCATCGGCAAAATGGGGATAATAATGGCACCCCATAGAATTGTGTGAATTAAGCAGCTGCTTGCTTGTAAAGTGCTCCCCAGAGTGCCAGTACACAGGCGTGTTCCATACATGGTGGCACTTGTGATTATTAGGATATTGGGACTGTAGTTTCCACGATATTGCTCTTGTTAAAACCATCTTTAAAAAGATTTTTAATTGATGCCATTGCCTGGGTTTTATTTATGAAACAGATTGAGTAGAGTCACACCCACAAATCTGTTAAGATATATCCTAAAGAAGTTACCAGATGTCTTTTTCTTTTTCTCCTGGTTGCTGCTACTAGGGGAAAAACTCTGACAAAATTTAAAGCAACACACTGCACACTCAGGGAAAATACGTAATTTGTTCCCCTTTGTTAGCACTGAGAAAACAAAACTGTCAGTTTCCAATTCCCTGGCTTGCCGACACTCATGCAGGGAGATAGCAGCGAGAGGGAGCAGCTGCACGTGTTAGGTATACCTAAGAACTTGATATCTGGGAGGTAAGTGTTCATAGACCTGCAAGATGCTTAAGGGCTGCTCTGACTATTTAGAAGATGTTTGTGGTTCCTATTAGGAATAATGCAGATTGTTTCCAATGAATCTGCACCAACTCTTTTCAAAATACACTTGGAAAATTAATTGGTAGTGCCAATAAAGTGGTAATGTGTGGTTATAGACTTTCCTTTCTCAAATCAGCATGTGGTTAAAAAAATTATTGATCATACCAAACCTCAAGCAGTAGCGGTAAAACATTTCTTAACTCCAGTCCTTTTCTGGGGGTCAGTGAACTGTTTACCTGACTCTGCATGCCTGTGTGCATGTGTGTGTGTGTGTGTATGTGTGTGTGTGTGTGCGCGCCTGTGTGGAGAGTAGAGCTTGAGAAAGGAGAGAGTAGGGAACATAAAGGAGAAGGATGAATTGTAGAATATCTTTCAAAATTGTTGCAAGTCTATTTCTTTAAGCACATACAGGAACTTGAATTTACTCCAGAGTGTTTTTGCATTTAATATTAGGGTAGGACATGATGTATGAATAGAAAAGATAAATGTGTTTAGATGGTAATTAGTGGCATCATTTCTTTACATTCATGCAATTAACACTGTAATTCCAATTATATGCTAGACATTGCACTAGGCATGGGCCAATAAATAATAATTAATGCCACCCTCTTTTTGTTAGGTTTAATATGATGTAAACAGTAACATGAAAATGGTAAAGAACTCCATGTTACACAAGTACAGTGAAAAATGAGTTTCTTTTCCATCTTACACCATCCATTTATTTTGACTGACCTTCCTGAGAATTTCACTGTATATCCATTTATGTATGCATACATCATTATAATCTATTCTTGTTGTTTTTTAGTACAAATGAGATACTTTAAAGAGGGTTCTACCTCTTGCTTTTTTTCATTCAGCATTTGTTCTTGTTAATATGTTAACACCAACTGATGTACTCCATTGGTTTTATTATAGTTGCATAGCATTTCATTGTATGGATGTACCGTAATTTAATTTTCCAGACTTCTAACTTGTTTTAAAATGGGTATACATTACCTTCTGCACTACAGGGGTCTCTTTTAATGAGAATTACACAAAATAACATCTATGACTGCCACGCTGGTGCTGGCACATCATAGATTTACAATGAATATTGGTAGAAGAGATGAATTGGTCTTGTTTCTTCATTTATTTTGCATACTGTTTTCTTTATGGATAATGAAAAATAAAATTCCTTACTAAGAATGATCACATAGTCCAAAGTAATGAGGTCTGTGCTAATGAGGTTTGTGCCCTATCAGCTGCATCCCGAGCATAGTGACACACTCCATTTGCATAGTTACATACTCAATAAGTGTTCTTGATGATGACAGCATCAATAGATCTATTTTAGAAAGCTGTTGTCCGTCAGCACCCAGGAGGAAATGGTAACTGTCTATAGACTGGCAAACTCTGACACATTTCTTTCTGTCTGGCAGGCATTTTAATTTGAATGAATGACAGAGGCCTTAAATTCAGTTCAGACTCTGGAAGCATGTAAACATTGGTCAGAATTGTTCCCAGAGTCCTTTAAGCCTTTAGGGAATCTGATTCTGAGGATCCAAGAGGTGCAGTTCGGGTGGAGAGATATTCCACCCCCTGTGAAAGGGATTCTCTGTGTTTCACTTCAGGCACGCCTTGGTTCATTGAACAAATGGTCTTCTTCAAGGTCATCTGTGATACAGGTGTTTTAGAAAGTGGCTCAGTTATTACTTACCTGCCACTCAGTTCTCTCTGGTGCTTGGAGGCCTGTGGTGGGTAAGATTCCCTGTTAGCCACCAGGGAGGACACTGAGGCATATATGATGCAGACTCTGCCCTGAGGAAGCTAGCATGTTGTTTGGGGAGACGTGACATTACCCCCAGACAGCAAGCAGTATGGTGTATGCTGGAAATATAGGAGCAGGGGCTCTGGGGTCAGACTGTCTGTCTCCCCTCTTTAGCTGTGTGACTTGGCAAGGCAGTTAACATATTGCGTCTCTGTTTCCTCATCTGTAGAATGGGGATAATAAGAGTACTTACCTCATTGTTGTGAGAACTAAATAACTTAATACGTGGAAAGTGCTTCAACAGTGCCTGACACACAATGAGTGCTCAGTGATCGTTAACTGTTGTTGCCATTACATACAACACTGCAAAATGAAAACAGATGGCAGTAACTACTATTTTATAGTAAGATATTGGGTTTGCAAATGAAAGGCTTTAGGCTAAGTGTTTCGTATTTGATATCTCATCCAATCCTTAGAATAATCTGTGAAGTAAGATATTTTGAAGATGAGAAAACTGAAGTTCAGAGAGGTTAAGTAGCTTGCCCAAGATCATACAGCCATTAAGTAATTTGAAATCATATGTAACTCAGAAACCTATGCTCTTTCCTCTAAACAGTATTTCTGGGGAAATAAAGGAAAGGAAGTAACCTTCATTTTGTGGAGAAACAACAAGGCTTAGAGCACTTAAGTGACTTGCCTGAGATCCCATGGAAACTCAGGTTTTCTCAGACCACATCCCAGTGTTTCTAAATATCCATGGGGCTGGCATGCTAAGGAGGACAGAATGGAACGTCTTGCTCCCAAGAAGACAGGCAGGACCAATGCACCCAAATAGGCCAACTGGGGCCAAATATAAAGGGAAATCTTTCTACGAAGCCATCCAATATGAAATGAGATAAGCAGTGTATTTCTCTCTAACATAAAGGAATTTGGAAGTAGATAGTCCAGAGTTTGTTGTGGTGTTTTCATTAGATCATCTGGGTTCCAGCTTTCATCTTCTTGGCCTTTCGGGTGCTGCCCTTGATTTAGAGTTTTAAAGGTCTCAGCCATCAATCACATTTCTGTGTCAGGAAGTGGGAAGATGAATGGCCAATCTCTTCTTTCAGAACTTTCCAGTAGACCCACCCAGCAGGTCTACTTACATCTCATTGGCTTCCTAGTTATGGAGGTTGGCTGAGAAATGTTATGTTTTAGTGGGACATTAGTGTGCCCTGCTAAAAATCGGGTTCCATTACCAAGAAAGGAGAAGGGAATGAGAATGAGTAGAGAACTACAGTTTTCTACCATATTAATTTATGTAGCCCCCTTAGGTAAAGAAACTGAAATTCAGAGAAGACTTGTAACTTGTCCAAAGTCTCCCAACTGACAAAGGTAGAGTAGGGAAGGGGACACAGGGCGCTGTCTCCTGGCTTCTGTTTGTTATATTTCTGCCTTGAATCCACACCAAGGTCCAGACCAGGGCTCTGGTTTTAGGATTCTGAAGGTCTTTCACATGAAGCAATTTTATCAAATTAACAGGAGCTGCTTGTGCCTTTGGGGGAAGCAGACTGTGGGTGATTTATTTTTTGCTTATTAGTCTTATATACTCCAGTGTTTTCCTAATTTACTTTTCTTTTATCCTGCCTTTTTATGAACTCAAAATTATTTATCTTTTTAGTCTTTTTAGTACTTATTGATCCTTTTGTGTGCCTACTGAAGATTGCCCCCGGGCATTCAAATGCTGGTAAAGAATAATTACTATGCCAGCTAGTGAAAATAAAAATGACAACACATGAACCTTCCCTTAGGACATGGGAAATTGAGTCTGAAGTCTAGATTTGCTTCAGTATTCCAGGAAGAAATACCACTTACTGGAATACTTCCTGTTGAGATCTGTTGTTTTCCTGGGTTCTTTTTGACTTTCATATGCTCATTCATGGGGGAAAGTCATATTTAAAGAATAAAGTCATTTGCTTAACAGTTCTGAGCAATATAGATGTGATTCCTGCCTTCATATAATTTACCAAATAGCAGGAAATACAGTTACAATTGAATAGTAAAAAAACGCTCTGATGGAATAATTAGAGTTGCTATAAGCACATACCAGAGACACCCACCCAGTATTTGGAGGTAAGGTAAGGCCTCCTGAGGAAGTGACATTTCATGCTGAGCCCTGAAGGTGATCAAGAATTAGCCACAAGATTTTTCCAGACCTAGGAAGCAGGATGCATAAAGATTGAGGAATGAGGGGGATGTTGGTACATGCCTCTGAGTTCCTCAAATGCGCCAACATCTCCCTCATTCCTCAGTGAGGCTGAGGCTCGTTCATACTGAGCCTAGCTAGGAGACTAGAGATAGTAGGTGCAGACTGGTAGGCTGTGACTAGGTCACACGAAGTCTGATAAGCCACACAAAGGCTCCTTCCCACATTGGGATCCCATTATAGGATTAAAACTAGGGAATGACATCTGAGATTTGGGGTGCAGAAGGTGATGGAGAGTGTTTCAGTATGTGCAAATGTCCTGAAGTGGAAAGGTTGAGCATGAATGTGGAACCTAACAGGTGGCTACCTTCACTGGAGTACACCAAGCAAGGGGGGGTGACATCCAGTGAAGGATGGAGATGAAGTCTCCACTTTGAATCTTCTAGTCTGTCGATGATTTTTTTTCTTTATCCTAGGAAAACTATTATTTTAGCTTCTAGGTAGTGAATAAGTTGGGGGCGGGGGTAGCAAGAGTAAAAGAGAGAAACCAATTAGGAAGACATTGTAGTTATACAGGGAAGAGAGGTGATTACGACTTAGACTAAGATGGTCAAGTGGCAAACATGGAGAAAAGTAGACCAACTTAATGTAAATTTTAGAGAGCTTGCTGAAGGACAAGGGTTAGGGATTAACCTGCTTATCCCCAGGCTGGTGTTTGCTTATGAATACAGAAATCCTAGCTCATGGATTTGTCCACAGAGAAGGCTGTCATCTGGGAGGCTGGTAGCGCACAGCCTTAGGATGGAGCCATGTGGTTGCCCAAATGCTAACAAGAAAATTCACTGGACACCTCCAGGGGATCTGGACAGGAAGGAAACCTGGAGTTTATATTGTGATCATGCAGCTTGGATGCTTCTTGAGCTATAGTCTTCACCCTCCCCTTGTTTTTCCTTGTAACTTTGATTTATTGTCAGGGTTCCGACCTCTGGAGCCTGGTAGAGCAAGTGTAATCCCTCTTCCACATGACAGGTGTTCCAAGACAGCTGTCCTGTTAACAAGTCTTCCTCAAAGTACACATCCCTGTTCCTTCAGCCATTCCTCATGGGGTTTAGCTTTGAAGCACTTTGCCAACCTGTCAGTCACTTTCCTTCAGACACATTTCATTGTATAGTGTCCTTCCTAAATGTGATGGATTGCAGCCGGCTGTCACCTTGACAACAGAGACAAAGGCCTTAGGGGAAGAGGACAGAAATTATTTAACATTTATATCTCTCATTATTAGAGGTAATACATACTCAGAGAAGAATATTGAAAAATACAGAAGAGTATAAGGAAGAAAACTTGAATTCCTGTAATACTGCCACCCAGAAATAATTAGCTGAAATTTTGGTTTAGTTTCCTCTGATCTTTTTTATACGTATTTATTATTTTAAAAATTGGTATAGATAGATCCCTTTTGTATTCAACTTTTCATGTCTTTAAAAGTGCTCATCACCATCACTTTATTGACCATTTCCTGATATAAGTAAATGTTTCTAGTTTTTCACTTTTATAAATAACGTGCAATGGTACATAAATAACGTAAGTAACAGCATTGCAGCACATAAATCCTTTTTACTTGTCTTATCTCCTTAGGGTAGATTCTGAAATGCAATTACTGGGTACAAACATTTTCTGGGCTCTTGGTATATATGGCCAGATTGTCCTCCAGAAGGGATTTACCCATTCCACTTCCTACCCTAAAACACAGATAGGCAAACTTGTTCGTTTCAATATGCCTTCACCCAGTCCAGAAGGATATAAGTGGAGATAAGTCCCAAATTCAAGGAGGGGAAGCGTGGATAGAATACCACTCATTCAAATAGCTAACATTTTTCGGTGCTTATTTGTGTGCCAAGTGCTTGCTAAGCATGTTTCATATTTATATCAAGTACTTCTCACATCACCACTATACATCATATGCCATTACAGATAAAGAAAAGGCCAGGCGCGGTGGCTCACGCCTGTAATCCCCTGCACTTTGGGAGGCTGATGTGGGTGGATTGCCAGGATTCAGTAGTTCAAGACCAGCCTGGGTCCAACATGGCGAAACCTCATCTCTACTAAAAATACAAAAATTAGCCGGGCATAGTGGCGCCTGCCTGTAATCCCAACTATTTGGAAGGCTGAGGCAAGAGAATCACTTGAACCCGGGAGACGGAGGTTGTAGTGAGCTGAGATGGTGCCACTGCACTCCAGCCTGGGTGACAGAGGGAGGCTCCATCCCCCCGCAAAAAAGAAATAGACACAGATCATTAAGGATTTGCCAAAGGTCACACAGATAGCTTGACAGTGAAGATAATTATTTGGGTATAAATAATATAATAGTTGACTGAAAGAGGCTTTCATTCCGGATTTATTTTAAAGTAAACATTTTTCTTTAAGTGTAACATACATACAGGAAGGTGTCCACATCTTTAAGCATATTACTTGAGGAATTACCACAGCTGCCACCTCTGTAGCTACCATCCAGATTAAAAATTGGAATATTATCAACCTCCTAGAAGCAAACTCTCTAGGCTTCTCCCGATCAGTATCCTTTCCCTCATCCACAAAAGTAACAGTCTTCATTTCTAACATTACAGGTCATTTTTGCCGGTTTTTGGACCTTATATATATGAAATTATAGTACACATGTTCTTTATTGTTTTTGCTTCTTGCCCTTAATGTATTGATTGTGCGATTACCTTATTGTGTGTAGCAGCAATTTGTGCATTTTTCTTACTGGACAGCATTCCTATTGTATGATGCTTTATGTGTGTGATTGTATCACATTGTACCATTTTGCTGTTTGTTGATGGACATTTGTATTGTTTCTCCTTTGGGGCCACTGTGAATGCTGTGGTTGGAAACATAACTTTTTTTTTCTTTTTTGAGTCTAGGTCTTGCTCTGCCACCCAGGTTGGAGTGTAGTGGCACAATCACAGCTCATTGCTGTCTCAGCCTCTTGGGTTGAAGTGATCATCCCACCTCAGTCTTCCAAAGCGCTGGGATTATAGGTGTGAGCTACCGCACGTGGCCAGAACATTTTTGTATAGCAAAAGATATATATGTGCTCAGGCCTAGGGGATGCTGTTATATAATTCTCTGTTTTTCCATATGTGAAATATTTCTTTTCCTCCCACCTCTGGTCCCCAAGTAGCTGGGATTACAGGTACATGCCACCATGTCTGGCTAATAAAAAAAAAAAATTATTATTATTTTTTTAAGACAGGGTCTCACGATGTTGGCCAGGCTGTTCTAAAACTCCTGGGCTCAAGCAGTCCTCCTGCTTTGGCCTCCTAAAGTGCTGGAATTACAAACATGAGCCACTATGGCTGGCTGACATATTTCTTTTAAAAAACGATTGCGTGTGTTTGTGTGTGTGAGAGACCACATGCACATGCAGAAAGGCACGAGGCTGGGGGTTTCAGGAGCCCTGCCGAAGGACAGGGTTACAAATCCCCCACATCAGAGAATGTGGGCGCAGCCTTGTGGAAGACAGTTGCTCCAGTGAGTGCGACATAATACTGCTGCTGGCAGCCACTAGCAGGAGCTGCTTTGGGAGGAAGACTGCTTCTCCAGTTTAATAATGAATTTCAGGGAAGTGAGTCATGATCCTCTCCAGCCTGCTGTGATGGATGGAAGATGCCACTGGGAAGTCACCAGGCATTCCAAGTCCCCTAGGAGAAAGTGGGGAGGGACTGTGCACACTCCGTGACCTCTGCAAGGGCAGTGTATCGCCACACAAGACGAGTGTCAACACTAGAGATTTGGGCCCCACATCTCGTCAGTCCCCCAGATCATTTATATCTGCACTTGGAAAATAAGTGCATATGGTAAAGTTAGACAGAACTAGGGTGTCCCACACCTGGGTGTGCCTGGGGAAGACTAGCTGACACCTGTTTTCCTGGCACTTGTTAAAGCGCCCACTTTTACTCCCAGAAATGTCCTCCCTTGTATCACAAAGTATATGGCTCCCTACTTAGACACGGTGACTGAGGCTCTGTCACTTACGTGCACTGTGACCTGGGACGCCTTGCTGCAGCCCTGAGCTTCATTTCCCACACCTGCCGCACAGGGTTGTGGTAAAGGTGAAAGGAGGCAGTGGGTGCGAGGCCCTTAGCCCCATCTTGACTCAGGAGAAGGACTGTGATTTCAGGGCCTTTTACACATTCTCTTTGCCGCAGTTATCATTGGAGCTAGAATTGTCTTCGGACAGTGATGATAAACTGTGAAAGACAGAGACAGCAGAGGCTCGGAAGTCATGCATTTTTTCCATCTTACGTCTTAAAGAATTTGTTTTTCTTCTTCCTGGGATAGAAGGAGTAATGAATTGTTTGGGCTTTCCTTCAGGGTTCTACTGTGAATGGAGAAGCTAGCAGCATTTGAGATGTGAACTCACCATCAGTTATGGAGAGTTGGGCTTAAATGTCTCAGTCTGCACTTTAGGGAGATAATTAAGAAGCCCTGAGACATGCTCAATGTGTATAAGGTGACCATACAGTCTAGTTGTTTATGCCTGTTGTCCTCATGTAATTATTAATAGCATTCTCTTTCCTTCTCATAAGTGTCTCAATTAGGACAGTAAGTTATATGGTTACCCTAAATAGGATCTGTGTAAGCCCATCCTTGTGTAAGAAGTCTTAGACTAGAAACAAGGTAAATATCCATTAACAGGGGAATGGGTAAATAAATAGTGGCATATTCCTAAATTGAATACTATTACATAACAATGAAAATGAATGAAGTATAATTATGTGCATAAACATGGATAAAACTAAACAAATGCTGAATGAAAAAGCAAGTTACAGAAGAATAGCTGCTCTATATTTTTATTGACATAAAAAATTTAATATAGCAAAATTAGATGATTTGTTGCTTAGGGATACATATATATGTGAGGAGAGTATAAAGAAAAGCAAAGGAGGCCGGGCATAGTGGCTCACACCTGTAATCCTAGCACTTTGAGAGGACGAGGTGGGTGGATCACTTGAGGTTGAGACCAGCCTAGGCAACATGGTGAAACCCTGTCTCCATAAAAAATACAAAAATTAGCCAGGTGGTGCAATTCTGTAGTCCCAGCTACTTGGTGGGCTGGAGCGGGAGAATCGCTTGAACCCAGGGGGCGGAGGTTGCAGTGAGCTGAGATCGTGCCACTGCACTCCAGCCTGTGCGATAGAGCCAGACCCTGTCTCCAAAAAAAAAAAAAAAAAAAAGAATAAAAGGAATGATTAATTGAAGATTCAGATTACTGGTTACCTGCATATTAAGGTTGGGGTGCCTGGAATCACAGAAGGATGCACAACGTCATTATTTTATTTCTTAAACTGTGGGATGGGTACAGAGGTATTTTGTTATTCTTTTATTTAAAATGTGGATACATGTTATGTACATTCTCTTGATTTCTTGGACTGTTTCACACAAAATATACCCAGAATAAAATGAAACTAAAACAAGATACTGCATGGTATCAGATGTTCTACTTTTTATGCTTGTTTGTTGTTTTGGGGTGATTGTTCATTGTCGAGTGAGTTTAGGGAGAAGGTAGCTAGACTTTCAAGCTCTGGACTGAGGTGACAGTGAGACTGATTTGCTAGTACCTTTAAGTCATTAAAATAAATCCTGGCCATTACAGGGAGACCATTTGGTTTTGTTTCTATTGCTGGTATCGTTGCTACCAGTATTGCTAACACACTGATGCTCATTGAGCAAAGATTTGTCTAATCCCTTAACATATATTATGTCTTTTAATTCTCAAAAAATATGCAGTGAGATAGATTCCATTGTTATGTCCATTTTACGGTGAAGGACGATGAAGCACAGAGGGAATAGGAATTCCACACCAGCAGTGTCTGCCTTGGGATTCCAACCTTCACCGCCTGCTCCCGCGGCCACAGTGCCTCCAGGGGCCGACCGCAGTGAAATGTGAAATCCAATCTAACCCTGACCGAGGTGCAAGCAGGTGCTTGACATTTTTAGAGTTCTACAAAAGGGTTTCGCCCCTTTCTGTTTTTGAGGATAGTATTTTTGTCAGGCTCCACCTAACCCATGTCTCAGTTGCCAGCGAGTTCCTGGAGCTCCATTAACAGGATGGCAGCTCCCCTGGTGACCCTGGTGAGAGCGGTTTCCAGCCCTGTTACAAGTTGGTTAGGGAACAGCTGTTTTCTGCACAGCACATTTCTGTCTGCACCTCGGGATGCTCTTGACCTGACCGATTTGGACTTAGTTCTTATAAATGAGTGGCAGGGGGCAGAACTGAACAGTCCTGGGTGAAATTTGAATACTTCTTCAGTTCAGTCGACAGACTTAGTGTGGTTAGCTTAAGAAAAAATATGCATTGACAAAAGAAAAAAGGAGGAAGTCTTCTAGATGGAGGGAACTGGATCTCAGCCGAGGGCTGCAGCAGGCAGAGAGGCCCCTCAGTGGAATAAAGCTTTGGCTGGTTGCGTCACCTCACTGTAGGTTACAGAGAATACTACTGTGGCAGCTGTCATTTGCCACAAAGCCATGACTCTTTCTTTCCTTGTTAGCAAAACCAGGCAGAGAGGTCACTTAGACTCAGGAAAGGTGGGCCTGGCCCCTGGTTCTAGGGGCAGACAGGTGAGTGTCTTCTGGTTCAAGAGGTGTATGGGGAAGTTGGTGGTGGTGCGGGGCTTCTGGGAGAAAATTTGTTTCCTACGTAAGAGGGAAGTAGAGGAGGAGAACCTCTGCCTGTACTGCTTCCTGCGCTCTGCTTTGCATGCAGCCGTGCTAAGATGCAATGCTTGGTACTGCTGCAGCCATTTCTTGACTATGAGGGGGAAGTCTAAGAGAATCACAGAGGTGCCAACCTTGTGTCCTACCATCACTGAGTCCCCCCAAAGCATCCCTGGAACTGTCTATATTCAGATATCTTGTTATGTAAGGAAATGGACCCGTATTTATGGAAGCTGCTGTTAGCCATATTTTATGTTATTTACAACAACAAAAATGGTTTTAAAAGTATTCCTTATTGACTTCTTGTGAAAATAAGGGAGAATGTGTGTGTATATATATACACGTGTATATATGTATATATATGCGATGAGATATATACATGTATGGGTGTGTGTATATATATATATTTTAAATTTTACTTTAAGTTCCAGGATACTTGTGCAGAATGTGCAGGTTTGTTACATAGGTATACATGTGCCATGGTGATTTGCTGCACCCATCAACCTGTTATCTAGGTTTTAAGTCTTGCATATGTTAGGTATTTGTCCTAATGCTCTCCCCCTCCCTGTGTCCATGTGTTCTCATTTTTCAACAGGGAGAATATATTTTTAATATGTCTGGAACAAAGTAGATTCATAATAGTAGCTGCTGTCATGATTACCACCATCATCACTGTCATCCCCAAGGTATCATCATGGGCTGGTCAGAGGAGTGAAGGGGGCAGAAGAGAAGAAATGTTGAAGGTTTTTGTTTCTTTCTCTTCTTCATCACACCTTGCCTCTTACAAGAGGTTATACAAGGTATGGTGGGGGTACCTGAGATAGGGAAGGGGCATTGGAGATGAAAAGGAAATGAGGGGAGTAGAAAAAAACAATATTAGAGGGAAATCAGGTGAGCAGAGTAGACTCATGGCTTGAACTTATTGCTTTCACATCTTATTTGCCTGAAATACATTCAGTTATCCAAGCTCCCTCATATCTATTTTTTATAAGCTTAGCATTCATGACTTAAAAACACTGTTAATGCTTACACCCTTAAAATCTTTAATGGATATTCCTTTAAACTGGGGCCCAGGGAAAAGTGCTTTTTGACATAACAAACATTTCTGGTAGAGAATTATGATAATGAGGCCAAGTTTCTATTTTCAGCTCCTAATTACCTTTCAATCCAGTTGCCGTCATTAAGCCACACTTGCCTTTAGTGTGCTGGAAGTTGGAGAAATGAGTGCATTACCATCAAAGCATGAAAGGCCAGTGCTTTGCATAATCATTGCAGGAACTATTGCTCAGATTTGGCATCTGTCACTCTCGCCCTGCAGTTCCCCTGTTTGGAATTCTGCCCATGCAAAGTTCCAGTTACTGGTTTTAATCATTTTCAAACCCGGGTGTGGATTGCCTAGTCACCCACAGTTGCTTTTTCTTCATTGCACATTTTTGTTTTAAACGGAGTCCCTGTGATGATTCTACATTTGCCAAAATAGTAAGAGGAAAGACACTCTGTACTTGCTTCCTACCGCTGACAAAGTGGACATTGTGAACATCACCTTGGGTGGTAGGAAGGCAAAAGCTCCAACTGGTCTTGTTCAATGATAGTAAAATGGAGAAACAGAGACCCTGATCCTCTTGAGAGGTAAAGAGAGAAAGTCTCTGGTCTTCTGCAGAGCTTGTTGTGTCTAGGCCAGGGGAGGAGTTAGTGTGAGAACATGGGAAGAAATGGGCGAGGTGGGTGAATGGGAGTGCAGTGTTAGGTCCGTAGGCCAGTACTGAAATGAGGAGGATCTGTTAAAGATACCTGTCCACTGGTACCCAGCTGCACTATCCCGTGGAAGGGTGAGGGCCACAGTGCTGGAGCATGCCCTGGGGTCCCAGCTGGGTCAGATGTAAATCCACGCAGAAGGTCTGGGGCACTGGAAAAGAGATCAGTCAGCAGGGGGACGCTGAGGGGACTCGAGGTACAAGAATACAAACATTTGAGGAACTGGCACAACCAAACTGCAGCATGCTAGCAGGAAAGCATCTCTGAACAAAACCCTTTGTGCTTCCCAAAATGACATTGTGTAGGAAAGGGGCGGGCAGGGTCTATGCCTTGCGTAGTTCCTGGCACAGAGTAGGTGCTTGATAAATCTTTACTGAAAGGAATTAATAAATGAATGCGCCACCAAACGATGTGTCAGAAATCCTCCCTATGCACTAAAATAAGAACTGATTTTCATGAGAACCTTCCAGTGTTTTGCAGGGTTTGGGATGTTTGTATCTTATCTGATTTTCACAACATAAAAGGCACGGGGAGGAAAGGAAACACAATGTGTTTCTGTAGAGGGAAGAGAATATGTCTTCCTTTAAATAAAACCAGAGAGAATTATTGAATCTCCTGGTACTTTTCCCTTTGTCATCTATCTTGTAAAATAATGTATGCAGGATGAAAATCAATAGTCTTTACAAAAGCAGCTGGTTAGTGATTTAAAGGGACATACATTAGATGGTTTGAAGTTGTCTGTGATAGAGAACTATAAAGGAATGTACTTTTTTTTTTCTGTTGAGAACATATGAATAGAAAATGATAACAATCACTTTCTAGCCACAGGCCCTATATCAGGATGAAACACAGTGTTTGTGCTTCAAGGTAAAGCGTCTCCCAGAGGAGATGGTGGTGGTGTGTCAGCTGGCATGGCCACCAAGCAGTGTCTGTTCTGTAATGAATATAATTTTTGCCTTTGAATACCAAATTAAACCTAGGAGAAAAGTACATGTCCTAAGAGCTTTAAGCAGTGGATAGTTCTGATGAGCTTGCTTAGGAGGAGCTAGGCAGTATGCTATGTTGATGGAATATAAAAAAGATTCCAAGAAGTTTATTTGACTTACTCTGCTTCTTCCTAAAACAAATTTGGAGTGACTTCTCAACCAATGAAAAATAATATTAGTAAAATAGACCTAGAAATTGAAAATCGGGACCAGTGGCTTATACCTGTAATCTCAGCACTTTGGGAGACTGAGGTGGGTGAATCACTTGAGGTCAGGAGTTGGAGACCAACCTGGCCAACATGGTGAAACCCCATCTCTACAAAAAATACAAAAATTAGCTGGGCACGGTGGTTTATGCCTATAATCCCAGCTACTCATGAGACTGAGGCAGGAGAATTGCTTGAACGTGAGATACGGAGGTTGCAGCGAGCCGAGATCATGCCACTGCTCTCCAGCCTGGGTGACAGAGTGAGACTCTGTCTCAAAAGAAAAAAATAAAAAAAAAAGGAGAAAAAATCAGGACCATTGAAAAGAAGAGAATGCCAAACTGCTCTCCAAAAGTGTTAAATTAGACCTTTTGACTGATTTTACATGGAACTTCCTGGTAGCCGTGGCAGAAAGGAAAACATGGTAAGGTACATAACTTATACTTTTGGAAAAGAGAGAGCATGCCAGTTTCTCAGAAGAGGCAAAGCTTTTCTGAAAGATTGCAGTTTTAAGTCCTTGTTATTCTGGAGTTGGTGATTCAATTTTGATCATTCAGTTTGCTTACTTCTTTCCCTCGTTGTTTCTCTACCTGTTAAAGTTACTCTTTTGCTTCACAGTCTCTGCAGTGCTTACTAGTGCATCAGGTACAGGGAAGGGAAAGCAGGTAAATGCAAAACAGTCAGCTTTGTAGCCGATTACAATTGTGGTTAAAGGCATATGTGATAGGTCATTTTAACTAACTTTGTGCTATCTATTGATTGAATAAATATTCTTCAAGACAACAGAAGAGAGAATTATTTATATTTTAAAAAAGTCCTTGTGACTTCATATAAAGCTCATCTAGCTTTGCACTGGGCTGAGGATTGGAGCCCCTATGTAGCAGGTCAGTGTTAAAAAGTGAAAGCTCTGTGCTTGGTCTGGGAATGACCATATATTAGTCCATACATTGGAAAAAACCTGATTTTATTCCCCTAGTTCCCCAGCCTGGGGGAACTTTAGAATCACCAGGGGAGCTTTTTAAAAATACAGACCACCAAGCCCCATCCTACACTGACTGGATTAGATTCTCAGGTGGTAAGGCCCAGGGATGAGGTTTTTATTTGTTGTTTTGGCTTTAAGCTCCCTTGGTTTTTCTGATAACCAGCCTGGCTTTGGAATTGCTATCCATCTATCTGCAAAGGGAAAAAATAAATCCATCCTCTGCACTGTCCTAGCATAGTCAGCTGCCCTAGTGTGGTCACCACCCTGCCGGTGACAAGCTTCCTGAGTAGTGATTGTTGCGGGGACCAGGGGTGGTCACTAGATGGATCCTAAGTTGTCCAGTCTACCACAGGTAAATAAAATAAGCCAGGCATCACTTTGGAAGATAAGTAATTGTCCTCTAAGACACAGAGAGCCACAGTCCAGTGAAATTTCCAAGGAAAACTGAGAAAGGAGAAATTAAATATAACCTCATTTGGTCAAGGGAAATACTAAACACACAAACGTCAAACAGAAGATCCCCACCCACCGTCTCTCTATATTTGCCTGTAGCTATTCCCAAGTGTAAAAATAACATTGAGCAGGTGTCATGTATTGGGTTCTATGCTAAACCCTTCCATTGTATGTACCTACCACATTTGTTTCCATATGTAGGTAACCTGCACACAGTCATGTAAAGTAGATATGGTAATTTTCATTGCCAGTGAATAAACAGGTCTAGAGAACTTACGTGACTTACACAGAGACACAATCTAGCCAAGAGTGGGGCTAGGTCTGCAGCCCAGGTCTAAATGATCCTTGAACAAAATAAATTGTTGCTTTTGAATACATTTTTTAAATTAAACACTACATGTTTCCTTAAAAACATCAATCCACACATCTCTTTTTTTTTTTTTCTTTTGAGACGGAGCCTTGCTCTGTCACCCAGGCTGGAGTGCAGTGGCCGGATCTCAGCTCACTGCAAGCTCCGCCTCCCGGGTTTACACCATTCTCCTGCCTCAGCCTCCCGAGTAGCTGGGACTACAGGCGCCCGCCACCTCGCCTGGCTAGTTTTTTGTATTTTTTAGTAGAGATGGGGTTTCACCATGTTCACCAGGATGGTCTCGATCTCCTGACCTCGTGATCCGCCCGTCTCGGCCTCCCAAAGTGCTGGGATTACAGGCTTGAGCCACCGTGCCCGGCCCCACACATCTCTTTAATCAAATTCTGTTCCATACCTGGGTTGATAGAAGAGCATCCATCGATTCATCTGTTCATGGACATCAGACATTCATGTAAAGCTTATTCTGTGCTAGGCCCTGGAAAGACAAAGATAAACAAGGACCCAGCATTCAGGAGGCTTGTGGCGTGGAGCAACCAGAGCATGGAATGGACTGATTGGTCAGGCTTGGGGTATGGTCCGTTACTGGGGCCAAGGTATCAAGGTTCTGTTACTGAAGAAGGAAGATGCTGGTCAGGGAAAAAAACACAGGTGCCCATTGCCGGTCCCTGCCCTCGAGGAGCTTAAAGTCCAAAGGGAGAAGTTCAGGTAAAAACTGCAGTTACAGATGGTCTTGCGTGGCCCCAGGAAAGGTAACGGTGCTATCAGCACTTATAACACTGGAGCTATTCCAAGGCCTTAGAAGGTTGCTCTGAGAAAATGATGTTGCATTGAGGTCTGATGAGTGCGTATGACTTAACTTCATGTCCTCATTTGTATACATTTAATGTATATCTAATAATAATCAGTAAAAACTTTCTGTTCACTCCATAGGGCAAAGTTTTTGCTTGTACATGATTTTCATTTTTAATGGCTGTATAATATACTACAGTGTTTTGTATAGTAAGTCTATCCTGTTGTCCAGTTAAATATTTACTTTCTCTTCTCATTGAATGTTCATCAGCAAACGTATTTGTTCATCAGCAAACGTATTTGTGTATAAGTTTGTTTTCCTATTGAAGAAAATGCAAGAAATGGGTTTGTGGAATCAAAGAATATGCCTAATTGGTCACTGTATTATTTTTTGAAAGCAGCAATTAACTTTCTTTCACATCCCCTTCCTATAGCCCCTTCTTGGTTATCTTCATGCATTTTATCAACAGCTCTTTTTATCTCCTTTGTGGCTCACCTCTGTGTACCAGGTTTCCTGATATTTGTGTCAATCTTTGCATCTAGAGTTCTTCAGATTTCTCATAGTGAGCACTTAGTAATGCCTTCCTTTAAAAACACCTACTTTCTGGGCTGGGCACGGTGGCTCACGCCTGTAATCCCAGCACTTTGGGAGGCCGAGGCTGATGGATCATGAGGTCAGGAGATCGAGACCATCCTGGCTAACATGGTGAAACCCCATTTCTACTAAAAATATAAAAAATTAGCCAGGCAAGGTGGCGGGCGCCTGTAGTTCCAGCTACTTGGGAGGCTGAGACAGGAGAATGGTGTGAGCCCAGGAGGCAGAGGTTGCAGTGAGCCGAGATGGTACCACTGCACTCCAGCCTGGGCAACAGAGCAAGACTACGTCTCAAAAAAAAAAAAAAAAAAAAAACCCAAAAACAAAAAAACACCTACTTTCTGTTCTTTGAGTTTCTAGCACATCAATTGTTGTGGCAGTGACTATTATCCCAACATCTATTCTCTTTTCTTCATTGGAACTCACAAGTTTTAGTCAGGCACATGGCCATTCAGAATAAAGGTTATATTTCCTCTTTTGGAGGTGATGGATATGTTCATTATTTTAGTTATGTGATGGTTCCACATGTGATTAGAAAATTGTACACTTTGAAAAAAAAGACTATATTTCCCAGCTTCCTTTGCAACCAGAGGAGGCCAGGTGACTAGTTCTGGCCAATAGAACACATTCTACTACTTACAAGTAAAAGAATTGTTTGGTAGCTTTTGGAATCCTTTTTTTAAAAAGTGGTGTGTGCCTTTTGTCCTCTCTTATTTATACCTTCTTCCACCCTGCTCCCTGGAACATGGTTGTGATGACTAGAGCCACCATATTGGATCATGACAAGAAGGGCCAAACTCTAAAGATGTTGGAATGTTGAGCTGGAAGGCTTTTGGTTCTGTGAAGATTTCAGGGACCAGAGCTTGCATGCCTGTCACTGCGCTGCCTACCTCTGAACTTTCACATGTAAGAAAAATGCATTTTTATTTTGTTTAAATCATTAGTTTGGGTCTCTGTTACTCACAACTGAATCTAATCCTAACTGATACAGATGTGCTCATATAAAACAGACTATATCAACAGTTGAAGTGGTTAAGATATTATCATTTATTAGACATGAATATTTCATGGTTAGGCTGAAACTTGAGACCAAAGTCAAAGGAAAATGCAAGGACCAAATGCAATTCTTTTTGTAACTCTCTCAATTATTTTCTTGCTATACTCCCCCTATTTAAATAATATCTTCATGATCATTGTTGTGTTTATGGAACTCTACTTATGTATTTATGTCATTTAATCCAAGATGAAGAGATAAAATTGCTATCTCCATTTTACAAATTAGAAAATTGAGCTGGAAAAAAATTAACTTGTGAGGGTTATTTAACACGTGGTGGAGTAGGACTCTATCCTGGATCTTCCTGACTCCAGAACCCAATGTCTTACTTTTGTAGGGGAGCCATCTTCTTGCACATACTATTCTTTCTCCACAGAACACTGACCCTTTCTACCTTTTTTGCCCAGCTACTTTATTTTTTATTTCATTTTACTTTTTTAGAGATAAGGTCTTGCCCTGTTGCCCAGGCTGGAGTGCCGTGGTTCAGTCATAGCACACTGTAACCTCGAACTCCTGGGCACAAACGATACTCCTGTCTCATCCCCCCAAGTAGCTAGGAGTACAGGCAAGTGCCACCACACCCGACTGATTTTATTTTTTGGTAGAGATGAGATCTTGCTATGTTGTTCAGGCTGGTCTTGAACTCCTGGCCTCAAGTGCTTCTGTCATCTCAGTCTCCCAAAGTGCTGTGATTTTAGGTGTGAGTCACTGTGCCTGGCCCGCCCATCTGCTTCTACACACCCTAAGTCTCCTCTCCTTCAGCAAACTTTCCTTGATCCCTCCATGCTATCTTATAATGCTATTGCTTTCATTAGCATTTTGTACATTGTCTATCACAGCATTTATCACATCTTATTGAATTTGTTGCTTATTTTTCCCCCATGGTAGACACTGAGGTTCTGGGAGAGGGTTGGGAAGGACTAAGTATTGTTTTTTATTTTTAACCCCCTAGATCCTAGCATGGTGCCTGGCACATAATAGGTGCTTAATAAATATCGTTTGAGTTATTAAATGAACTCTTGTCTGTCCAAAAGATGTTTCTGCTTCTTAAAGCGCTTTTTGGCTTGTATTATTCTAACTAATCCCTCTGCTAGAACTTTTCCTTATTCTTGCATATTCTTATTCCATAGTAAATGTGTCTGTGCTTTTCAAAGGCTTGATTTGGTAGGTAATTTAGTCTTTGGTCATATGTGGCATTTCCTCTTAGTTCTCAGAAGGCTGGTGCTGCTGTTATGATTTCACAGTATGAATAGATTTGCATACTGTTAAGCTGCAGTGATCTTTTACATGCATTCAGGAAAAAATGAAATAGTTGTAAATAAGCATATGCATGAACTCATTCAGAAAAATGACTCTCTGGATTCCAAATTGCATAATCATCCTCCTTTTATATTGAACAGATGAGTAAGAGCTTTAACTTTTCAGAGTTGAAAGATATGCTGCTATGTCAGAGGAGGGAAGAAGAAGAAACAAGAGCTTCCCTAGATGTAGTCTAACTCTGATTGCAGTGTTGTTCAATCCAGTCTTTAAAAGATTCCCATTTAAAAAGCTTGCAGGTTGAATTAGATTGAGTGCCATTCACGGGATTGAAAATATATTCCTGGTCTGAAAATTCCTTTAGGGCACAGAGTCCTTATCTTAGGCGTTTCTGAATCCCCACCCTCAGCATTGTTCTTCATGTAGTATGGACCTTTTACAAATATGGGAGTCAGCAGAAGGAATTTATTTTCCATTTTGCTGTTTCATTGAACTTTATAGGCTGCTTGTTTTTGGATTAGTTGAACCTTTTACTTTTTGTGCTTTTGGCTTATTTTACATATTGGCATAGAAGTTAGCAGGAAAAAGCAAAATGATAAGCTAAAACCTGAGGACTGGGAACTAGCTACTGCCCTCATCTGTTTATTTTATTTATTTACTTTTTTTTGAGATGGAGTCTTGCTGTGTCGCCCAGGCTGGAGTGCAGTGGCGCAATCTCGGCTCACTGCAACCTCCACCTCCTGGGTTCAAACGATTCTCCTGTCTCAGCCTCCTGAGTAACAGGGATTACAGGCACCTGCCACCACACCCGGCTAATTTTTTTGAATTTTTAGTAGAGATGGGGTTTCACCATGTTGGCAAGGGTGGTCTTGAACTCCTGACCTTAGGTGATCCTCCTGCCTCAGCCTCCCAAAGTGCTGGGATTACAGGCACGAGCCATCGCACCCAGTCCCTCATCTGTTTGTTGTTAATTATTTTAACTGTTTTCAGTGTACAGTTCAGTGGCATTTATTACAATCACATTGTTGTGCAACCATCACTGCTGTCAATCTCCTTTCATCTTTTCATCTCTTTTTTTCTTCTCAAATAGAAACTCTGTACCCATTAAACAATAACTTTCCATTTACCCCTTCTAATTTTCTCACAACCATCATTCTACTTTCTGTCTATATGAATTTGACTACCCTAGTGATCTCATAAGTGGAATTGTATGATACTTGTCTTTTTGTGATTGGCTTATTTCACTTAGCATAGTGTCCTCAAGGTTCATCCACACTGTAGGATGTGTCAGAATCTCCTTTTTTGAGGCTGAATAATATTCTATTATATATACATATCACATTTGTCTACCCATTCATCTGTTGATGAACACTTTGGTTGCGTCCTCTTTTGACAGTTGTGAATAATACTGCTATGAACATGGGTGTACAAATAGGCCCCTGTAAGATATATACTAAGACGTAGTTTCAAAACCTTTCACATTTTCAAAATAAAAAACGTGTGGTTCAAAAGACATCGTCAAGAAAGTGAAAAGACAACTCATACATTGGGAAGGAATATTTGCAAATCATGTATCTGATAAATGACTTGTATCTAGAATATATAAAGAGCACTTACAACTCAACAATAAAGACAGCTCAGTTTAAAAATGGGCAAAGGATCTGAATAGACATTTCTCTGAAGAAGATATACAAAGGCTGGTAAGCGCATGAAAAGATGCTCAACATTATTAGTCCTTATGGACATTCAAATCAAAATGACACCAAGATACCACTTGATACCCACTAGAATGGCTGTAATAAAAAAATGGACAATAACAAGTGTTGATGAGGATATGGAGAAATTGAAACCCTCATACACTGTTAGTGGCAAGGTAAAATGGTGCAGCCACTTTGGAAAACAGTTTAGCACTTCCTCAAAATGCTAAACATGGCTGGACACCGTGATGTGCACCTGTCATCCCAGCTACCTGGGAAGCTGAGATAGGAGGAACTCTTGAGCCCAGGAGTTCTAGGCCAGCCTAGGCAACATAGCAACATCCTGTCTCTAAAAAAATCAACTAATCATAAAGTTACTGTATGACTCAGCAGTTCCATTCCTGGGTATAATATACCCCAAATAAATGAAAACATATATAGACACAAAACTTGTATACAAATGTTTATAGCAACACTATTCATATTAGCCAAAAAAAGTGGAAACAATTGCAATTTTTCTCAACTGATAAATGATAAACAAAATATGGTATATCCCTGTAATGAAATATTATTCAGCAACAAATAGAATGAAGTACTGATACATTCTATAATGTGGATGACCCTCAAAAATACGCTAAGTGAAAGAAGCCAGTCACAAAGGACCACATGTTATATAGTTCTGTTTACATAAAATGTTGAGCAGAGGCAGATCTATAAAGACAAAAAGTATATTAGTATTTCCTTAGGGTAGGAGAAGGGGACAGGTGGTAGGAGAAAATGGGAGTGACTGCTAATAAATAAAAAGTTTTGTTAGAGGATGATGAAAATGTTCCAAAATTATAGTAATGGTTGCAATATACTAAATCTATATAAACCATTGAATCGTGTACTTAAATGGATGCACTTGACAGTGTGTAAATTACATCTTGATAAATCTGTTTGGAAAGGAAAAATTTTAGCGGCATTATCGCACATTCCACAAGCTCACCTTGTGGATGTCGTGTCATCAAAATAGTCTTTTTTACCCTCCATGAAATAGGACACCATAGTCTTTTTGGAGAAGAAATTAGGGAATTTGTCATTGAAAATACAGGGAAAAAACAGGGGAAAATCGTTTCCCCAGTTTATAAGAAATAAAACACATTTTGGCAATATTTATTCATTTCCTAAAAATGTGGCATGTCTTCTTTCAAAACGAGGACAGTATTAGTGCAGGTGGACTCTGCATCAGAAGACTTTAACAAACCTTAAAGCTATTTAGGTCTTCTTTCCCTTGGCATAGGAGTCTTGGTGTTTGGTCTTGCTATTCAGCTGACCTTGGATAAACCAGCAATCCCTCTTCCTCCTGCCTAGTAAGTCAGTCTTAGTCTTGTTGGAAGGTGTGGTTGAAGGCTAATTGAGAGAGATCGACCTGTTAATATTCTGAAAAGGGTTTACCTTAAATTAATTTAAATCTGTGGTTTCAGTGGATTTTATGTATGCCCCCTATTCCTGGCTTTGGTTACCACATAGCCAAACATTAATTGATTTTTTAAATATATATATATATTTTTGAGATGGAGTCTCACCTTGTAGCCCAGGCTGGAGTGCAGTGGTGCAATCTCGGCTCCTGCAACCTCTGTCTCCCAGATTCAAGAGATTCTCCTAATACTATGCAGCCATAAAAAAGGATGAGTTTGCATCCTTTGTAGGGACATGGATGCAGCTGGAAACCATCATTCTTAGCAAACTATCACAAGAACAGAAAACCAAACACCGCATGTTCTCACTCATAGGTGGGAACTGAACAATGAGATCACTTGGACTCGGGAAGGGGAACATCATGCACTGGGGCCTATTATGGGGAGTGGGGAGGAGGGAGGGATTGCATTGGGGAGTTATACGTGATATAAATGATGAATTGATGGGTGCTGACGAGTTGATGGGTGCAGCACACCAACATGGCATAAGTATACATATGTAACAAACCTGCACGTTATGCACATGTACCCTAGAACTTAAAGTATAATAATAAAAAAAAAAAAAAAAGAGATTCTCCTGCCTCACCCTCCCGAGTAGCTGGGATTACAGGCACCCACCACTGTGCCTGGCGAATTTTCGTATATATATATTTTTTCATAGAGACAGAGTTTCACCATGTTGGCCAGGCTGGTCTCGAACTCCTGAGTGCAAGTGATCTCCCTGTCTCAGCTTCCCAAAATGCTAGATTGGATTTATTTTTGACTTTTTGCTCTCACTGCCTTTTGGGCCGCTCACTCAGGGCCTTATGCCTGAGTATCTGGCACATTTTCTTCACCAGGTTGTGGAGTCCTGGGAGGGAGGACCAGGGACGTCATTAAACTTCTCATAGTGCGTGGCACTGTGTAGGTGCTTTGTAGTCATTCATTGAATGTATAATTCCACTTAGGTGGAACTTTAGGATGTGAGCCAGCAGTTTCTTCATGGTAGCTTTTTAAAATTTTTTTGAGATGGAGTCTTGCTCTGTTGCCCAGGCTTGAGTGCAGTGGCGTGATCTTGGCTCACCACAACCTCCACCTCCCGGGTTGAAGTGATCTTCGTGCCTCAGCTTCCTGAGTAGCTGGGATTACAGGCGTGCACTACCACACCCAGCTAATTTTTGTATTTTTAGTAGAGACGGGGTTTCACCATGTTGGTCAGGCTGGTCTCGAACTCCTGACCTCACGATCCACCAGCCTTGGCCTCCCAAAGTGTCAGGATTACAGGTGTGAGCCACCGTGCCCAGCCAGTAGTTTTGTTTTATTATCTAATGTCTGCTAAAAGAATGTGGCGCAGCCAACTGAGAGAAGGACGTCCTGCCTCCTGTTTGATTGATCATGACATAAGTTTGCAAGCATGCTAACATGTCATTAAATAACATAAATTAAACCTCAAGAACGAAGATGTTTGGCTTTTCTTCCTGAGAATCTGTGCATACAGTTTGTCAGCCCTGAATCTCCCAAAAGTGCCCCTGGAATGTGAGCTCTGGATGTTTCTGGTTTTTGTTGGAGGTTGATCAGAGCCATCAGTCCTGTCAAGTGGTTAGACCAGGCGGAAGATAAATCGAATCCAGGGCCTTACACAGACCTTTTTTTTTTTTTTTTGAGACGGAGTCTCGCTGTGTCACCCAGGCTGGAGTGCTGTGGCCGGATCTCAGCTCACTGCAAGCTCCGCCTCCCGGGTTCACGCCATTCTCCTGCCTCAGCCTCCCGGGTAGCTGGGACTACAGGTGCCGCCACGTCGCCCGGCTAGTTTTTTGTAGTTTTTAGTAGAGACGGGGTTTCACCAGTGTTAGCCAGGATGGTCTCGATCTCCTGACCTCGTGATCCGCCCGTCTCGGCCTCCCAAAGTGCTGGGATTACAGGCTTGAGCCACCGCGCCCGGCCGGCTACACAGACTTTTAAAACAAAAGTCTTGTTTCCTGATGTTTTGTTTTGTACTATGAGTTAATTTGAGTTGGCTGTGAAGAGTGTGAGTGATTCTTCTCAAGTCCCTGTGTTTGTTTGCATCAGAACTGGCACATGGAATATGTACCATGACAGGGTTAGAACTAAGACAGTGCTTAATTTCCATTTCAGCAAGATGAGTTTCAGAGATTAAAGAGCTGAGGCTGTGAGTGATTGTGATGTAAATGCAATCATTTTCTCAATCCTGGTGTCCAGCGTTAGAGGGAAAGAGGCTGAAGGCCTGACCTTGCTGATGTCCAGCCTCCTCTGTCTTGGCTCTGCTGGTCTGTGTCCTCCAATCTCCAGCCACACCCCACCTTTTCAAGAGCCCTTGTTTGGAAGTCAGGACACCCAAGGTTGAGGACTGGTCCTACCTTTGCCTTTGAATAGTTTTTAACCTGAAGCATCCTATCCCCTGGGGGGGTGCTTAAATATTTGTGGGGGGCAATTTTGGTTGTCACAATATGGTTATTATATTATTTTTGAGTTTTGTTTTATTTCAAGATAATAATGATGGCATTATAAATATTACTTATAAAAAGAGGGTGCTGGGTGGGCATGGCGGCTCACGCCTATAATCCCAGCGTGGATCACTTGAGGTTAGGTCAAGGCGGTGGATCACTTGAGGTTAGGAGTTTGAGACTAGCCTGGGCAACATGATGAAACTCCATCTCTGCTAAAAGTACAAAATTTAGCTGGGTGTGGTGGCGGGTGCCTGTAATCCCAGCTACTCAGGAGGCTGAGACGTCCTAGGACAAATGCTTGCCCAGGAGGTGGAGGTTGCAGTGAGCTGAGATCATGCCCCTGCACTCCAGCCTGGGTGACAGAGCAAGACAGTATCTCAAAAAAAAAAAAAAAAAAAAAAAAAAAAAAAAAAAGGGTGTTGCATCTTTAGCATTGAGAAGCCCTGAGATGGATCATTGGGTTCTCTGAGCCTTAACTGACCTTTTTTTTTTTTTTTTTTTTGAAATAGAAATAATGCTTGCCCTACTCACCTCTCAGAATTTTGAGAATCAGTTGTGGAAATCATGTGAATCTGAGTCTGAGTGTTTCCTCAACTGAAAAATGGGAATAGTATAGGTTTAACGTGGCCTTTGTAAGCATTAAGTAGGATTACACATGTAAAGCACTTGGTAAGTGGTAAAGCAAAATGCAACAATGTGTATACCATCAATTGATTATTTAATCCTGACTTCCTGCCCGGCCAGCTGTCTTACTGTTGACTGGGTACATCTTGTGATCTTCCATCTTTACATTCCAGACCTTAGTGCTTGTGTGTGCTGCTCTCTCTCTTTCTTTTGCTCTTTTCCTTTCTAGTCCTCTCTCTCTCTCTTCCTTCTTCCCTCCTTTCTACTCTGCCCTTCCTGGACTTTTCCCCCTCATCTTCTCTGCCTGTGCCAATCTGCTGTTTCCTGAAAATTTCTCGTATCTGAACTCACACAGGGCCCCAGGGGAAGGATCTTCTCCTTCTGTTAGTTTCCTGCTCAGTGCTGGTTTCCTGCTCTGTCATTGCCTGTGAAATCATTGGTTATCTTCCCCGGCACGTGCATCTGATTGCTCCCTGGAATGTAAATCCCTTGGATTTAGCATGAGACTGCAGAACTGGTAGATGTCAGTAACTGTTGATTTTCTACACCCGAGAGACATGCTTTCGATGGAAACAAGCCTGTAAACCCGAACCTTTTCTTCCTTGAGGATATGTAATCACCCAAACAGTAAAGCTAGTTACAGACTTTTAGAACAGGAAAGAACCTCAGGGAGTTACTCTTTATTGCATATAACAGGTGGTTTATATACTTTATATACTTTGTATCTTTTCTTTCTCATAATAATATTAAAAGGTAAATGTGGCCACCTACATATCATGAGCAAGGAGGCTAAGACTCAGAGATGTTAACTCTCTTGCCCAAGGTCACTCATCTTGAAGTAGTAGAAGGGCTTCCCTTTGTCTTCAGAATCTATGTTCTACTATTTTATTCTGCTTCTTAAGGAAAATGAAGCTTTGATCATCACTAGAATACCATTTAGGGTAAGAAAGCTGAAAGAGTCAACATTAAGTAAAAACAAACAAAAATCATGCAGCAGCAGTCCTTTCCAGTGTCGAAACAGCTAAGGCATGGCCACTGAGGAAGTATTAGATGGCTACCATCTAATGCCAAACCAGTGTTTTGCTAAGATGCCAAAGGAGAGAGGGGCTTCATCATTAAATGGCACAAAGAAACCCTGAAACCTGTACAGCAAGCAGGTTTGAATAACACAGCAGCAAGTATACAGCCTCTGGGGCCAGACTGTGGGTTTGGATCCCAGCTCTTCTACTTTTTAGCTGTGGGACCTTGGGCAGCTTCCTTATCCATCCCCTTGTATCTCAGTTTCTGCATTTGTAAAACATGGGGGTGATAATAGAACCCGCCCCTCAGGGTAGTGGTGAAAAACTAAAGAGATGATACCCATAAGGACTTAGAGCAGTGCCTAGCACATAATAAGGCTCACTGAGTGGTGGCGTTGGTTATTGAGGCTAAGTATTGCACAGCGAGAACTTAAAAACAATTCCAGCTGCTTGGCAAGGGCCAGAAGTTGACGGCCTTGAATCACTCACAGAAGCCTAATGGGTGCATGGTGGTGTCTCTCCTGACTCCACGGAGGGTCCATCTGAGGTTCCCCCACATGTATTTATCTAGGAATGTGTCCAGTGGAGGCAGGTTTTAAGGTCAGACCTCACCCTGTAATGATGAATAATAATTCTCTTTGACTAAGAGATGGGCTTAAGACGCCAAGGGGTTTTGTTATTAAAAGTAAATAGCAACATGCTCTATTCTTTCTCCAAGAATCCAGAATAAATTGATTTCCTAGGCAGGGTTTGTAACTAAGTACTGAGTCTCTCACACTGCTCTCTGAAAGGTCCCAGTTAAGCCCCTGAGAGGCATGAATAGTTGATGAAGGTTTTATATTTGGACTCTTAATAAAACTGGGCTTGCCAGCTTTTAGAAAAGTGCTTCAGTTATTCAATGGGTAAGGCTGTGTGGGCCTAAAGGTATCTGTTTGGCTGGCAGGGTATTCAGGAGCATCAGGAAGTATTTCCCTGATGGGATGCTACAGGACTAGATCTGGAAAGGGAACTTTAGCCTGTTTCTGACTGCAGGGTTCTGACCAAGCTTGGGCAATAGCTCCCTGTTGGAAAATGGGTATGAGGGACCACAGCAATCGTCTATCTAATCTACTGGCGTTTGGCCATGTAATATGACAAATGACGATTATTCTTTCATCGGTGTCTTTCAGGTACCTTCTTATGTACCTTCTAATGCATATTGGTTTTCCTGTTCTTAAAGGCCTGAGAACTGTGCTGCTGGAAACAACCACAGCCTTGCTGGTCGTGAGCTTACATTGCTCTGTGGTTTGAGACGTGAGGCTTGATTAGGAGATAAAAGCCAGGTGGTGATGATTTTCCCACCCTTCACTCCAGAGAGGGTCCTTACCAACCTTTACACCTCTCCTGGGGTCCCTTCCCCTAGAATTCCTAGGAGTCCCCCAGTGGCTCCCCTGTGCCTAATTTCTGGGATTTGGAAAAGCTGCTGTTGAATAGGGCTATTGCTATGCGTGTGCGCATGCACACACACACACACACACACACACACACACACACACACACACATACACACACACACGTGGTTTCAGAAAGACGAAATGCAGGAGCCATGGGAAGCCACTGCCATGGCTCCTTCCCGGGACTTACCACCTCTGAAATGCTGCTGGTATTCGGAGAACAACAGCTCTCTGTGCTTCTCCGTGCCTTATCTGAGTGTCGGGGTCCCTCCCCTTGCCCCAGAGAGCGAAGGGATGGGAAGTTAGGGAAGTTGAGGGAAGGAGAGGAGGTACAGTGATTTACCATTTGCTTTCTGAACAGTGTTCAAGATAAAACCATAAATTGAGATGCAGAAAATGAACACACGTTCTCTAATTTTACTCCTAACGGCTAACTTCATGTCTTAGTCCTTGTTATGCATTAATGATGGTTGACATTCATTGAGCTCTTACGTTTCTCATTAAACCCTCTCAGCCTTGTAAGAAATTACTAGTACCCCTGTCTTTACACAAAGGAAACCACACCTGAGAAAGATGAATTTTCCCAAGGCGTCACAGCTGCTTATAGATGGCGCTAGGGTTTCATTCCAGGCCCCACCGCAGAGCTTTCCATTCAGCGGCGATGCTGAGCTGGCTCTGGGCTTTGCTGTCTGTCTTTTTCTCTACAGTGCAAATTCTGTCTTCAATATGTTAAGACCATTTCATGGTTTGTATTTTGCATCGGTAAGGTCGTGTAAATTGATTTTTTTGACATTCAGCTTTCTATGCTAGGACATTCATTTTATCTAGTTTCTCTAGGCTCTGAAAAGGAAGAGCCTTCCTCTTTTGAGCAGAGAACAGGGTGTTCAGAAGTCTGGGACATGCCAAGGAGAGCCCTGAAGGAGAATTTCTGGTGCAAGCAGCTTACTTAGGAGACCCTGCTCTTCCTTTTCTCCCCTCTGCACTCCCTCCCTTTGATCCCGGTAACCACCTCCGCTCCTCTGGTCCACCAGAGATTCTAATTCCCACCTATCTTTGTAGCCCAAACCCCTTTCTCAAGGCATATCTAATAAGTAAATTGATATTTTCAAAGGAACTTTTGCCCAAAGGCAGGGAAAGCAACAAAAAGAATTAATAACTAAAAAGTATTTTTAAACTTCATGTTTCTGTTCCTAAAACTATGAATTTTACCAAGACACCAAACTCTTCAAAAGTATTACACCATGCCTGGGTGTGATACCTCACACCTGTAATGCCAGAACTTTGAACTTTGCGGGGAGCTGAGGCAGGAGGAGCACTTGATGCCAGAAGTTTGACACCAGCCTGGGCAACATAGTGAGACCCCATCTTAAAAAAAAAAAAAAAAAAAAACTTAGCTGGTGTGGTGGCACACACTTGTAGTCCTAGCTACTTGGAAGGCTGAGGCAGGAAGATCACTGGAGCTCAGGAGCCCAAAGCCACAGTGAGCTGGGAATGCACCACTGTACTCCAGCCTGGGTAACAGAGCGAGACCCTGTCTAAACAAACAAACAAACAAACAAGCAAGCAAAATGCCACTTATGCACTTGGTAGATGAGCAACCTCGTTTGCCTGGCTTGTAGATCTTATTTTTTCAACACTCAAGATCGAGTTTATTTGCTACCCGCTTCCTTTTTAAACACAAACCTTTTTCTCCAGATAGGATCCCCCCACTCAATTCTAGTTTCCAGTCTGAGCTAGAGTGATGGTTTTAACACATGACCACAAATTCTCCACCATTTGAAAGATGGAGCCTAATTCTCTTACCCTTGACATGGGTTGTACTTGAAGACTCATTTCTAATTAATAGAAAGTTGAAGGAGTGATATTGTTAGACTTTGGAGACTAGATTGTAAAAGGCATTGTGGCTTCTATTTTGCCCTCTCTTAGATTACTAGCTCTTGGGGAAGCCACTTGCCATATGGCTTCACACTCAACCCTATGGAGAGGCCCACATGGCAAGGAAACTGAGGCTTTCTGCCCACAGCTATGTGAGTGGGATATCTTGGAAGTAGACTGTGCAGCCCCAGTCAAGCCTTCAGATGAACACAGCCCTGGTTGGCATCTGAACTGCAAATCTGAGTGATCCTGAGCCAGAAAAACCTACCTAAGCTGTCTCTGAATTATTGACCCACAGAATCTCTGAGATAAAGGATATTTGTTGTTTTAGACCACTAATTTTGGGGGATAATTTGTTATGTAGCAACAGATACTCAATACAAGATGTGTGCCTATTTCTCAGGTGACATTTGGGACAATGACTGTTACATGCTAGTTTTCAACTCTACTCCAGATTGTTCTTCTCTTGTTTAGTACCTTATGAGCTGTGTAAACTAAACTCTCAAAGCCTCAGTGTCTTCCTCTGTACAATGGAGATAATAGATTCCCCCTCAGTGAGATTTTTTTTGTTGTTGTTGTTTTTGAAATAGGGTCTTACCTGTCACCCAGGCTGGAGTGCAGTGATGCAATCTCGGCTCACTGCACCCTCTGCCTCCCAGGTTCAAGTGATTGTCCCACCTCAGCCTCCTGAGTAGCTGGGACTACCAGCGTGCACCACCATGCCTGTCTAATTTTTGTATTTTTAGTAGAGATGTGGTTTCACCATGTTGGCCAGGATGGTCTCAAACTCCTGACCTCAGGTGATCTGCCTACCTTGACCTCCCAAAATGCTGTGATCAATGAGTTGTTATTAGTACTGGGTTCATAGTAGGCCACTCAATACATGGATAGCTGTTAGTATTATTAATATATTTTCAACAAGCATAATTCTTGTTTCATCTCACTTTTTCTGAATTCTTCTTTTCTTACCTCCTTGAGAATCCTGGTAAAGCACTTCTGTAACCCAGTGGGTATAGGCCTCTATTAGCTGTTGTGATAGAGTGCTTGTAGATCTCCACAGCTGACAATAAGCTTCATGAGAATGGGGAGGAACATACTGTTTTTGTTTCCATAGTGCCTAATACCAAATAAATGAATGAATGAAGTATATAGCTGCTTCTGCTGTATTTGCACATAAGCTGTTATTGGCATTCAATGTCATTAAAATGGTTAACTTTTATCTCCAGCCAAAGAAGGTATGCATTGGAAAACAAAAATGCATTAGAGAATCTGTTGTTCATTTTGTTCTCTGTCTTTCCAGCCAAGAAAATCTATGATTTTACTGTCAATTTGTGTAGACAGACAATAGTTCTCATGTCCATATTTTTTTTACCATATAGGGCCCGCTTTAGCATATAAGGGCCATTTCAGGGAAAATGTTGCTGTGAGAACCTCTTCCCAATAGCTGGAATATAAGTTGATTATTCAAGACATTTTAATTTTAAGATTATAATAAACATTATTGAACACAAATTCTCAGATGGAGGGTGTTAAACATTTTTCTCTAGTGTTGGAAGGCAGCATAGAACAGGCAAAGGGAATGGGGTTGTTTCTGACTTAAGACCAAATCCAGATCCCAGAATTTACAAGCTATATAGCTGCCTGACTGTGGCCCCAGCTGTTTCTTCCCTGAGCATCCATTTGCTCTACTCCATGTGGATGAAAACGAAGAACATCAGAGAATACTCCTCACATTGCCATCTCCCCGCCCAGGCTTCCATGAATCTTTTCATCCTCTGTTCCCTCTCTTTGGTGTCTGTGTATTCACCAGATGTTTTGTAGGTATTTACCATATGTCAAGCCATGCTGGGCACAGGACTGTACCAACACACAAGACCTGGTCCTATTCCCTGAGGGCTCCCTGAGGGCTGGCAAGCTGGGATCTGCACTCGGAGTGAGTGGGTAGCAGGCAGCTCTCTAGCATGGCATTATGGGGTTAAATTTCTCCTAGCACAAATTCTGGGTCAGATTCAGCCCCTGGTGATTGTCTCTTTCCAGTTGGTAGGCTCGGATGCTGTGGAGTAGTCCAGTGTAGGGTTTACTCTCAGTTTTGCTTTGCTAAGGGAAATCTGGGACTTGTTATTCTGCAGTTACATCATTAATTAGTGATACTTGCAGCAGTAAACATCATGTCAGCTAAAATTAGTAATTCTGCTACCTCTTCTGCTGAAGCTAAATGGGAGGGAGAGCTGGATCTGGTGGGATGTGCGCCCGACATTCCCAAACCAAAGGCAAAAGGATGTTCAGCAGGGTTTAGCAGGGAAGAAAGACTGTGCTCAGGTGCACACGTAAACTAGGCAGGAGAGCTCTTGAAACAGGAAAAAGACCATTTGTTCATGTAGCTCAATGTTTTTCCTGGTAATCCTTGACAAAATTCATCCAGTTCATCTATCCATCCACAATGAGTGCCTGCTGCATATCAGGAGTAATACCGAAGTAAAAGAAAGTGCTCGCAAGAAATCTGTGATCCAATTAAAAGATAGATCATAGAATTATAGATTTTTTAAAAATATTAGCATCCATTGTTGGTAAAGGGAAAAGGAGATGAACATTTTTAAACATTGATGCTGGGAGTATTAATTGAGGCACTTGTTCTCGAGATCACTTTAGCAATCTTTACAAATGCTCTAATTTGTATTTCAATTTGTCAAGCAAGTCCACTTATGGGAATCTATCTGGAGAAACTAATAATGGAAATGTGTATAAACATGCAAGAATTTTTATTGCTATTTTTTATGGTAGCCAAGAAGCAAAGGAAACAAGTGAAATGTCCCGTAATGTGGTGTTATTGACAACCTTGTCTAGCTGTACAGTGGAATGCAATGCAGCCTTGAAACAATGCATTTTAGAAGACAGTTCAGTGGCCTATGAAATATTAATGCCACATTGTTAAATGAAAAGAGTAGATCACAAATCAATAAGAATCGCATGACTCTAATTTTGTATAATATATGCATAAAAACAATGTCAACAGTGGCTATTTCTAGGCTCTTTGAATCTTCAAATTTGCGTTTGTTGTGGATTCCCAAATTTTCTACAGTGAACACATATTGCCTTTGTAGTTATAAAAAGCCATTGACAATAGAACGTGATAAAAGTGCAATTTGGCTAAAGGCCTCAGCCAAGTGCCTGAGAACCCAAGAGTGGAGCTCAGCAGAAACGAGGCTGTTCTTTTTCTCACGTGTGCATTATTTCATTCAACAAATACCTGTTATGTTTGCAGGTGTATGTGAATCCACGCATCACACAGCCGTGGAGCAGTTACCATTGCCAGAGTCTGTGCTGAGGGCTGTAGGTGCTGAAGCCTCAGCTCCACAGAGGAGGAGCTGATTGTCACGGAGCATCTATTCTTTTGGAAAGAAAGACAAGCAGATAAACAAACAAGAGAATTGCAGATAGTACCAAATGTTTTGAGGAACGTAGCCAGGGTGTTTTAATAGAGAATGACTGGGCAGTCAGGGGTGATCTCTGAGGAGTTCACAGCTACAGAAAAACCAGGAAGAAAAAAAACATATGAAAATGCCCTAAAGTAGGAGCAAGCTTGGCTTTTTAAGGAGAAAGAAAATAAGTCAGTGTGTCTAGAGTCTGGGGGAGTGAGGCTCCCGCCTACATCTCTAACCTGATCACGTGTCTTGCTCCCCCAGGCTACCTACAGCCCCCATATAGTGTTATTGTCAGGATTAACTGAGATAATACACAGTGCCTGACAAATTAAATGGGCCTTAAACATTTTGTGAGGTAATCAGGAAAAGTGGAGTACAAATGGGTTATTTGGCTGTATCAAGGATTTATTATCAGTTTTTTAGGCATTATGACATTTGAATGTTTATGTTAAACAAAGGTCCTCATCTTTTAGAGATACATGTTAAAGTACTCATGGATGAAATATTATAATGTTCGGGATTGACTTCAAAATTACCCACAGGGAGGGAGGCAGTGGCTGGGGGGATGACCCTAAGTTAATGATTGATAAAGCTGAAGCTGCACTCTGGTTACATGGAATCCATTTTAATCTTCTCTCTTTTGTATGTTTGAAATTTTTATGATAAGAAGTTTGAAGTTCGCACGTCAATAAAAGTTTGGTGGAAGATGAGCCCACAGTAAATATCTCTTAAGTCTTCTCACTTCTGGAGACGCAAACCCACATGCAAACTCTCCCTTTTCTGTGACGTGCACTATTCTGCCTTTCTCGGATGTTAAGCTTCCTTGCAGAGGCTGTTTTGAGGTGTGTGTCAATGCACAGGGCCATCTGTCATCAAGGAGTGGCTGAGCGTTTTGCTGTCACAGCAGCAGAGGATGTTGTATTTAATGACTTTTAAATTATGCTTTGCATTTTCTAAGGTAATGTCTTCTGTGGGGAATAAGCTCACTGGATAGCACAGTTTGCTTTCTAAATGGATTCCAAGGCTTTTCAACACATTAGAGTCTCACCTAAACTGTCTTTCAGGAAAGGCAAAGGGTATGTATAGGGGAAGAAAGGCAGTAGGCCAAGAAACATGAATGGCCTCAGTCAGTTTTCTTTCAGCCGTCTCGTTAACAAGCTATGTGGTTTGGACATGTCATTTAGCTTCTCTGAGCTTCAGTTTCCACATGTAAGGAATAAGAGAATTGGACTAATTTCTCTGGTCCCTTCCAATTCTAAAAATCTCCTTTTTACTGATAACTTTCTCACTAAATATATTCATGTTCACTGGAGAAAATCAGGAACTTGTGGAAAAGGCAAAGACAGAAATGAAAATCACCTTGCCTCTTCCCTCTACCACCCAGAAGATAACTATTTTCAGTGCCTGTATATGTTATTCTTAAGAATCAAATTCACGCAACATATTTTGTTGAACAACTCATCGGTAGGTTGCATCAACCACTGAAGGAATGTAAAGATGAGCAGATGTGGTCTCTTCCCTCAGGAGTTGGTAATGTTATGGCCAGCACCGTTTCCTGCTGCTTTTACGTAAGGGGCACTTCCCATGAGAGAGAAACCTTGCATCCGGCACTACACTTTGCTGAGTTTTAATGCTGTTTGCATTGTTGTTTCACACATATTTGAAAACTTTTTTGAACATTGTTTCTTCCGATTATGTGCAGAAGTAGAGCTCTTATGGGCAGGCTAATTAGTAAAGGATAGAATTTTCCAAGAAAAGCAACAGATACTCTTAAACCAGACTTTCTTTATTATATTCATTTTCTTTGGCTGCCTACCTCTAACATATCATCACTGATGTGGAGAAGCAACTTGTCTGCTTTGAATTTCACCTGCTGCCCTTGGGCCACACACAGCCTCCTCTGATGAAGGCCTAATGGGCAATGCTACAGTCACGGAGCTGGAAGGCCAGCAGAGGAGGAGAAGGCTTTAGGTGCAACAGGGAATCTGGAAGCTAGCCCTCCTTCCCTGGGACAATTCACTTTGCAACAGGAGGCAGTGAGAAAACCTAGAAATCCGGCGAATGTGGTGAAAGAGCACTGAAGGGAGGGAGGAAAGAGGGAAGGGTGAGGGTGTGGAGAGACCAATTTATTTGGCTGAAATGTGCATATATTTGGCTGAAATGTGCATTCAGCATGTCAGGGCTGCTGTATTATTCATGAAGCTCTTATGTGTCTTTTTCCACGCCAGTTTCAAAGAGGAGGTGTGTGATCCAAGCCTGGCAGAGTGCCCTGCTTAAACAGCACCACCCCAGTACCCAGCCCTCACTTCAAGGGAATCTGGGTCTGTAGCCACAGCAGTCAAGAGAGGGGATTTTGCATTATTCTCACCTTCCCTGCATGTAGCATTCCTGTACCTGCTTCAAGCAAATGGAAGATCAGTTCAAATAGTAAATATGATCTTTAATTTTTCTATCACAAACTTTGGGCATGTCTTTGAGTTTAGCATAGATGCATGTTCGCCATCATTCCATTATTTGAAAAAGTTCTGTAGCGCCCCCTCCCTCCCCTCTACAAATGGAATTTGCCTTCCAAGGTGCAGGAAAGAGACATGAAAGAAGAAATAAATATTTTTGATGGCATGCATTTGAGAATTTCCTAGTTCTCAAGGAATTCAGGCCCGACCATAACTTATTGGGTGTTTTCCAGAAAGTCAGTTAGAAGCAAAGAATATGTGGAGAAGGAAGTTCAAGTCCCATAACGCAAATGGACATTAGAAAATCTGCCTTCCTCTTTTGTTTTTTTTGTTGTTGTTATTTGAGATGGAATTTCGCTCTTGTGGCCCAGGCTGGAGTGCAATAGCGCAATCTCAGCTCGCTGCAACCTCAGTCTCCCGGGTTCAAGCAATTCTCCTGCCCCAGCCTCCCAAGTGGCTGGGATTACAGGCGCCCACCACCACGCCCAGCTAATTTTATATTTTTAGTAGAGATGGGATTTCACCATGTTGGCCAGGCTAGTCATGAACTCCTGACCTCAGGTGATCCACCCGCCTCGGCCTCGCAAAGTGCCAGAATTACAGGTGGGAGCCACTGCTCCCAGCCATCCTTCCTTGTAAGAGGGACACAAACAACAGGGAGCATGGGAACTTTGGTGGTGTTCATCCTGGAAGGGAAGGTTCTGGAATAACACTTGGCCATCTCCAGATACTTGGAGGCTATCACACGGAGGAGGAATTAAACTTTCTCTGCACATGATGCAAAAGTGTTGAACTGATTTATTAGTGTGTGAACACAACAGAGAGACAGATTTTTCTTTAGTATAGGAAACATTTATAGGATGATATACAAAGATGGAAGATCTTTCCAGAGAGAACTAGAAAGTTTCTGGTCCCTTTAAGCAAAGGTTAGGAGACTGCTTCCCTCCCTGCCCCCATCCCGCCCCCGCCCACTGATTCCACCCTCCTCTTGCTTGCTGCCCTCTCACCACATATCTTTCTTCCAGTTCCCCAAAGGAACCAAACCTTTTCTACATCATTACCTCTGTGTGGAGGTTACCCCCACCCACCCTTTCAGCATGCCAAAGCTTGTTTTCCTTTAGGCTTCAGTTTAATTGTTACATCCTCCTATCTATATGTCTTTACTGGCCCCTTATCTAAAGGCAGTCTTACTGTGAAACCATGCCATAACGTCTTGTATTTTTCCTTTATAACACTTACCAAATTGTAAGGCCGGGCATGGTGGTTCACACCTATAATCCCAGCATTTTGGGAGGCCGACACAGGCAGATTGCTTGAGGTCAGGTGTTCAAGACCAACCTGGCCAACATGGTGAAACCCTGTCTCTACTAGAAATACAAAGAATTAGCTGGGCATGGTGGCACACGACCGTAGTACCAGCTACTCAGGAGGCTGAGGCAGGAGAATCGCTTGGACCCGGAAGCAGAGGTTGCAGTGAGCCAAGACTGTGTCACTGCACTCCAGCCTGGGCAACAGAGCGAGACTCCATCTCAAAACAAACAACAGCACTTACCAAATTGATGCATATACACACACACATATATATAATATATATATATCAGATATATGCACACAGTATGTTTACATATATGTAAAACAACACAAATATACCCAAATTCAATTTGTGTAACCATTTGTTTAATGTATGTTTCACCAATGGAAGGTTTGCAAGAAATACCATGCCTGTTTTATTCATTCCTTCTTCCGTTGTGTACAGTGCTTAGAATGTAGTAGATGCTCAATAAATGTGTCAGATGACTGGATGAATTAGCAATATTCATGCACCAAAGTATCATGATTCGTGTTACTCTTAAGAGTGGGATATAAACCACTAGAGATGACTTTAGATGTCACCTGAGTCTAGCACTAGATAATATTGTATCACCTTGAGTGAAAGTACTTTTATTTTCAATTTACTTTGAATCCCTCTGATGTTATTAAAGAGAAAAGCATTGTTTGATGACGGTCTTTAATCGCTGCTGTTCACTTGCCAGCCTCCCTGGTCTACACAGAGAGATCAGGCCTCAGCCAGCAACACTATCTAACTGAACTTTAATAACATGTTTTGTTTCTATTGCATTTATTCATAGGTTACCTTTTATTTGTGACACATGATATTGATTTTTCTTTTATGGAAGTGACACAAAGTCTCCTTTTAAAACAAAACTATAAAAGTAAAAATGTGAGTATATTTAAGAGAAATATTAAGGAAATAGTACAGTTATGACATATTGGTGGTTCTTGAATTACTGAAATTTTGGTTTTTGAAGTGTTTGAAGTTTTGGAACTAGCTAGAAGGTCGCTAGAGTCCAAGATGCACTCCCAAGTCCACCCCCAAACTAGTGCAGGACCATGACAAAGTAAATGCAATGAAGTGAGTTTCTCCCAAAACTAAGCTGATTCATTGTCGTTCTGATAGCATGTTGTTTTTTGAGATTAAAGTATCTTTTCCCCAAATAGATGATGATTTTTAAAAATTGCCCCCAAATCTGGCCAGGCATATGCCTGTAATCCCAGCACTTTGGAAGGCTGAGGTGGGTGGATCACTTGAGGTCAGGAGTTTGAGACCAGCCTGGCCAACATGGTGAAACCCCATCTCTACTAAAAATACAAAAATTAGCCGGGCATGGTGGTCCGTGCCTGTAATCCCAGCTACTTGGGAGGTTGAGGCATGAGAATCTCTTGAACCTGGGAGGCGGAGGTTGCAGTGAGTCAAAATCACACCACTGCACTCCAGCCTGGGCGACAGAGCAAGACTCCATCTCAGAAAAAAAAAGAAAAAAAGCCCCTAAATGTAGTGTTGGCAGCTCCGTGCTGTTCCCTCTCTTTTCGTTATTTAGTCATATAGTGTGGGAGAGGTAATTTTACCTGCTTTAGAATCCAAAAGTCTGGGGCCCACTGCTATTAGAGGACCTTTATGGTTCCTTCCAGCACAGATTAATTAATAGTTGCCAGCAAACGTGGTGGTGTGTGCCTCCTGAGTAGTCCCAGCTACTCAGGAGGCTGAGGCAGGAGAATTGCTTGAACCCAGGAGGTGGAGGTTGCAGTGAGCCAAGATTGCGCCCCTGCACTCCAGCCTGGCGATAGAGCGAAACTGTCTCCAAAAAAAAAAAAAAAAAAAAAAAAAAGTTGCCAGTAAAATCTTATTTACCTCCTGTGTGAATAACATGAGAGCGGTTGGTCCCACTTTTGCATGCGTTTGTATGTGTGTGTGTGAGAGAGATGGTCCCCAGTGCAAATGCTGATGTGTCATGCATACTACCCTAAAGTAAAAAGCATTTGTGTGTTTTTTTCCCTTTATTTCAAATAGGGATTACAAGTATATTTATTAAAAAAGAGATTGTGAAAATAATTTCTAGATATGGTGAGCACTGTGTAAGGGATGTCATAGGAGAATGAGATGGTTGGGGGAGTAGAGGGTACCAGGGGGAGGGTGTTCTGTGGTAGCTTCTCCCATTGGAGACAGGACAGGGATGGACGGCGTCTGAGGGCAGCGGCTCCTAGATGGCAGGATGAGCATTTGAAGGGCAGCAGCCTCCCCATTTTCTGAGATAGGTGGTGTCAGAGGTTGGGCAAGGAGGAGAACAGGGGTTGGCAGAGGAGAGATAGGTGGGTCATCTGTGGAGGAATCCACACGTCAAGTGCTGCTGGACACAGGGAGGCTCCTGTGCCCCAGGCATCAGCCTGGAAAGAAGTTAGCCTGTTGCAACATTGTTGTAACTGCTGCCTTTCTCGCGGTTTGTGTCTGTGCCGCGTTTGCTTTGCTTATACAACCGAAACCTGTGGCTAGGACTCTTAGATCCCCATTAGAAATTTAGCAGAAATCATAAGACTGGAGAGATTATGGCCTTACTGATTGTATCAGTTTTGGCAACTGCCTAATCAGAAACATCCAAAGAACCAGACTTTTAAAATGACTTATGCTTGTTATAACCCATGATCAGCCTTTGGCTTCTCATTTGAAGCTGCTGCCTGGGGTGACATCGTAGTTAGATACTTACTGTATCTGACTGATCCATAGCAGGGACTATGATTTTCTCTCAAACTTAAAACTGTGGTCAGCAGAACTCTATTTTGCTTTTGAAAATCGGAACTCTTTCAAGGTAACATGCTTCAAGAGGAGTGATCTTCTCCCCTCCCTAAAATCCAGATGTTACACTTAGAAGTTAAAAACAACTGAAAACTGAGAAGTCTAACTGCAAGCCGCCTTCTCTGCTGTTAAGCAGTCAGCATTCACCTACAATGGTCTTTCTCTGTTTTTGCCAGCAGGTGGTGACAGTGCAGGCTGTGCAGTTTACTTAAGTCTCTTGTTATTTATTTATTATTTAAATAATCTCTCTCTCTCTCTCTCTCTCTCTCTCTCTCTCTCTCTCTCTCTCTCTCGACAGAGTCTTGCTCTCTCTCTCTCTCTCTCTCTCTCTCTCTCTCTCTCTCTCTCGACAGAGTCTTGCTCTCTTGCCCACGCTGGAGTGCAGTCGTGGGATCTCATCTCACTGCAACCTCCACCTCCCGGGTTCAAGCGATTCTCCTGCCTCAGGCTCCCAAGTAGCTGTGATTACAGGCACCTGCCACCTCGCTCCACTAATTTTTTTGTATTTTTAGTACAGACAGGGTTTCACTATGCCAGGCTGGTTTTGAACTCCTGACCTCAAGTCCCGCCCACCTCGTACAAATACATATTTATTATAGGAAGAATTAGACAACAGATAAGCACAAAGGGAGTTGGGGGTGGGGGTTGGAATTGTATAATCCCACCATCTGTAGATAATCACTCCTGAAGTTCAGGCATACTACAGCCTTTGCGGTAAACTGACCTAAGCCAGTTTAGTGGTTCACAGCTAATAGATTATTTATGGTTGATACCAGGAGCCTCCAGTGATGACGGATCTCTACCTGACAACCTCTCTGAGGGTGAAAGGAGAAAGCAAGAGCAGTTCTCAAACTAATCCTGCTACAGGGACAAACATGTCTGAACAAGCAGTCACACAGCCTGTGCTGTAAACTGTGCTGGAGAGGCCCAAGCTCCCAGCTTTCAGCCGCTTAGAAAAACACCTCGCATGAAAGGCCCTCCTGTGGCCTGTGCAGCAGCTGTGTTGTAGCCATAGCATTGAGCTAACTTCATAGAGTAGCTCAGGCCACAGAATCCTCCCTAACGTAAGACTAGAGGGATGGAGGCTGCTGGAGTTGCTGAATTCTCACACCCTCGTCATAAGAAGGCAGAGTGGCCTGTACAGCATTTCCAGCAGATCCATATACAGCAAGTCCTTAAATTGATGTCATTTCACTTGGCATCGTTTCATGATCACCTTGATGAGAAAGTCTGTTCCTGGCTGGGGCCCCTGTCTGTGTGGCGTTTGCCCATCTTCCCACATCTGCATGGGTTTTCTTCAGGTCCCCCAGTTTCCTCCCACATCGCAGAGATGTACATGTTTGGTTAACTGGCATGTGGTCCCAGCCTGAGTGAGAGAGAGAGAGTGAGAGAGAGAGAGAGAGAAAGAGAGAGAGAGTGTGTGTGTGTGTGTGTGTGTGTGTGTGGTGGGGGGGGGGGGTGGGTCTGAGTGCACCCTGCTAGGGGATGTATCCTGTCCAGGATGGGTCCCAACATTGCAGCCTGAGCTGCTGGGACAGGCTTCAGCCACCCTTAACCCTGAAACAGAAATAACTGGGCAAATAATTATCTTCCTTGTGTTTATTAACCTTACTTAAGTGTATGTTTAGCTCACATTTATTTCAGTGTTTAATATTATAAATATTTTGGTTTTTATTTAGAAGTTTTGTGATTTTTTTTGTGATCGGAAATATGCCATAAGAACTTAGCTCTTGTTGATATCAATTAGCCTGTGGTAAAATCACTTTCACTATATGTTGTTTCACTGAAAGTCGCAGTTTCCAAGAACCTGTCGACAACATGAAGTGAGCCCTTACTGTGCTGTCGTGCATTGCTTAACAACAGGGATATGGTCTGAGAAATGCATCATTAGTCAATTTTGTCATTGTGTAAACATCATAGTGTACTTATGCAAACCTAGATGGCATAGCCTACTACACACCTACACTCTATGCTGTGGCCTGTTGTTCCTAGGCTAAAAATCGATACAAAGTGTTACCATACTGAATACTGTAGGCAGTTGTAACATGGTGGTGTTTGTGTATTTACACATATCTAAACAGAAAAGGTACAGTAAAAACACAACGGGTTATAAAAGATTAAAAATGGCACACCTGTGTAGGGCATTTACCATGAAGGGAGTTAGTAGGACTGGAAGTTACCCTGGGTGAGTCAGTGAGTGGTAAGTCAATGTGACCACTCACACACGTGTAAGCTTTAAACACTATACTAAGGCTACGCTGTATTCATTTAAAACTTTTTCTTTAATAATAAACCTTAACTTACTGTAACTTTAAAAATAAATTTTAAGAAACTTTTGACGCTTTCATAATAACACTTAGGACACAAATATATTGGATAGCTATACAAAAAATAGTTTCCTTATATCCTTATTCTATAAGCTTTTTTCTATTTATATTTTTACTTTTTCAATATTTTGTTATAAACTAAGACACGAACACACACATTAAGCATTGTTCTACACATGGTCAGGATCATCAAGTTCACTGTCTTCCACCTCCACGTCTTGTCCCACTGGGAGGTCTTCAGGGGCAATAACACATTTGAAGCTGTCATTTCCTGTGGTAATGATGCCTTCTTCTGGAATATCTCCTGAAGGACCTGCCTGAAGCTGTTTTACACTTAACCTTTTTTTTTTTTCATAGGTGGAGTACACTCTAAAATAACAATAAAAGGTATAGCATAGTAAATACATACACTGGTAACATAGTTGTTTTATTATCAGGCATTATGTACTGTACATAGCTGTGTGTGCTACACTTTTACACAAATGGAATAGTAGGTTTGTTTCCACCAGCAACACCACAAACACATGAGTAATGTATTACGTTGCAACATTATGACGGCTGTGGAGTCACTAGGGGATGGGAATTTGTCAGTTCCATTATAATCTTACAGCGTCACCATTGTTTCTGTGCACTCCATTGACTGAAACATAGTTAAGCAGTGCATAACTGTATTTTGAACACCTATTTTCATCCAAAATCATTTCTAATATCCATTATACTTATTAACAAACCAGCTGATGTTTATTAAAGATAAAGGCAGCCAAAGCCTTATAATAGCCATTTTCTTTTTGGAAATACCATTTTTTTGTTAAAGTCTGTCAAATGCTAAGCAACTGCCCCTAGAGTATAAATTAAGACTCATACACCTGTATACCATACTGTTTCTGCTGGTGTATTTTAAAGAGAATTAGAGACACTTTTTCAATGTATATGTGTGTGTAGGTATGTATAAATTGCTTAGCACGTTTTAATTTATATTCATTGTGTATGTATGTATTACTTAACAAAAGTGACATCACATGCTATATAGTATATAGTATCATAACCTACCTTTTTCTTTAATAACAAATATATTTCCAAATCAAAATAACTGTATCAGTTTTGATGACTGCATACTATTCCATTTTATAACATAATTTACTCACAGCTCACTATGAATGGACATTTGTGGTTTTAGTAGCTTTTATTATTATAAGCGTCACTAGAAAGATTATCTTGTACATGTTTCTTTGTGTCCATGTTCATTTTATTAGGACGCATTCCTAGAAGCAGAATTGCTGAATCATAGGGTCTGCATATTAGACAAACGTTTTAAACGAGATTTCAAATTACTTTGAAAGAATGTTGCAATCTATACTCCTACCAGCATCTGCTTTCTTAGATACTCTCCCACACTGGAAAGAATTTCAAACTTTTTTGCCCATTTGATAGGTAAAAAAATGGTAACTCATGTTACTCTTTCTAGTGAGGTTTGACTTTAAAAAAAAGTTTGCAGTCTATTTGCATTTATCTTTGTATTGTTATTTCAAATATTTGTAGTGCAGGAAAATTAACCCTCTACACATCTCTCTATCCATTGCCAGATGCCTTAAAATTATTTGTGTTTTAGATTGGGAAATGTAAAGTCAACTTAAAGCAGTTTAAATCATAACATTTCCTAATTGAAGCTGCAGCTCAAAGTAGGGCAGTGTTTGAACTCGCCATTTCTGGTCTCCCCTCTCAACGATCAGAAGGGCGTTGTCTTTAGACCCTCCTTTCAGAAGGGATAAATGGTGAGGTGCTCAGGTCCTCTGCATTCAAAACTGCCAAAGTAATAGAAGCACAACGCAATATGAAATAGAGGTTACAGTTCTTGAGTTAATTTGGTGGATGTAGACAGCCGAAGAGATAATTTAAACACCAGAGGGATATTTTCTTCAGCAGAATTATCTAGTTTCTCGTCTAGAACAGATTAGATTAATGAGAAAATTGCCACATTTTCAGTTCATTTGCTGATGTGTTTTAAGGAAGTGGTGCAAGGGAATAATATTTTCTCCTTCTCCCACTCCTTCCACGTTTTAGAATTCATCCTATGGAATCCTGGATCAAGACAGTTCTGAGAGGGGCTTTCCTACATTGTTTAGACCAGGGTCTCCAACCCCCAGGCTGTGAACCGGTACCGATCTGGGGCCTGTTAGGAACCAGGCCACACAGCAGGAGGTGAATGGTGGGCGAGCAAGTGTTACCGCCTGAACTGTGCCTCCTGTCACATCAGCGGCGGCATTAGAATCTCATAGGACTGCGGACACTATTGTCAACTGCATACGAGGGATCAAGGTTACACACTCCTTATGAGAATCTAATTAATGCCTAATAATCTAATAATGATATGATATCTAATAATGATATGAAGTGGAACAGTTTCCTTCTGAAACCATTCCCTTTCCCCCCTCCATGTCCCTGGTGCCAAAAAGGTTGAGGACTGCTGGTTTAGTCATATGAAAAGAGAACCAGCTTCCAAATGTAGGTGACCTTCTGCTCTGTGACCTCCAAGAATCTTCTCTCTCCTTCTTTTTTCACCTGTTGCCTGATGCTCAACACTCCTTTTTAAAAGATGGGCTCTCTAAATGAAGGATTTTTTATTTAGAGCTAGGGCCTAGAATTAAAATATATTGAAAGGAAAGGGGCTGGGCACGGTGGCTCATGCCTGTAATCCCAACACTTTGGGAGGCCAAGGTGGGTGGATCATGAGGTCAGGAGATCAAGACCATCCTGGCCAACATGGTGAAACCCCGTCTCTACTAAAAATACAAAAATTAGCTGGGCGTGGCAGCACGCGCCTGTAGTCCCAGCTACTCGGAAGGCTGAGAGGCAGAAGAATTGCTTGAACCCGGGAGGTAGAGGCTGCAGTGAGCCAAGATTGTGCCAGCGCACCCCAGCCTGGGCAACAGAGCAAGACTCTGCCTCAAAACAAAACAAAACAAAACAAACAAAAAAAAAAAAAAAAAAAAGAGGGAAGGAGAGAGGGAGGGAAGAATGATTATAAACTCACATAGAAGTCCACATGTTTACATTGGATCTTTCTGAGAGGAGGATTGGGCTCCAGAAAGGGGATGAAGTGAGATCCACCAAGAGGAAAGAAAACCCAGAAAGGAGGAACTGGAGTGTAGAGGACAACACAGTTTGGTCTGAAACTCGCCTTGGATGAAAGGGACCTTTTCCGAAGTCATTATATGAAAAAGATACTTGCAAATGCATAATATTTGTAGCAACACAATTTGCAATTCCAAAAATGTGGAACCAACTCAAATGCCCACCAATCAATGAGTGGATAAAGGAACTGTAAAATAAATAAATAAATAAATAAATATATTTATATATGGAATACTACTCAGCCGTAAAAGGGATGAATTAATGGCATTCGCAGCAACCTGGATGGGACTGGAGACCATCATTCTAAGTAATGTAACTCAGGAATGGAAAACCAAACAGCTTGTGTGCTCACTCATAAGTGGAAGCTAAGCTATGAAGATACAAAGGCATGAGAATGACACGGTGGACTTTAGGGACTCAGGGGAAAGGGTAGGAAGGGGGTGAGTGATAAAAGACTGCAAATTGAGTTCAGTGTATACTGCTTGGGTGATGGGTGCACCAAAATCTCACAAATCGCCACTAAAGAACTTACTCATGTAACCAAACACTACCTGTTCCCCCCAAAACCCATGGAAATAAAAAATTTTTTTTAAAAAAGGGCCCTTTTCCATTGTGCCAGTGGTATTTGTAATGGAACAATGTCTGAGTTAATGGGTACTTAATAATTTCATCTAGCTTGTTTTTCAATAAAATAGTCATTGTGTTCCTGGTGTTCTGCTCAGGGAGAAAAAAAAAAAAAAAAAAAAAAAAAAGGTTCTCTCTTGCTCTGACTTCCTCTCTGGCCAAACTAAGGAAGTTAGAGCAGATACTTAGTGAAAACTTGGTTTTTCACAGATGCTCTCCTTTAAAAGAATGCACTTCTCTTCAGATGAGTCCTGCAGGATGAGAGAGCTGCTTCCCACTCTTGAGAATTCCTGGAACCCCTTTCTCTGCAGTGTCCCATATCTTTGAACACCATCCTTCAGTTCTCATACTTTTACTGTTTGCTCACTGCCCCACAGCTTAGTCCCTTCACTCCTAGTGGAAACACCCCAAATTTGTTTCTTCTTCAAAGTCTTCCTTCAATCCTGTGTCCTGGACTCATGTGGCTCCTGTATTCCAGCAGTGCTAAGCTGTTTTGAACAGATGCCTTCTCTAAAACCTGTGTCATTTTGTACCCATAACTTTCCAATTAGTAAACTCTTTTTTTTTTTTTTTAAATGTTGTTATTATTATTATTTGAGATGGAGTCTTGCCCTGTCGCCCAGGCTGGAGTGCAATGGTGTGATGTCAGCTCACCGCAACCTCTGCCTCCCATGTTCAAATGATTCTCCTGCCTCAGCCTCCCAAGTAGCTGGGATTACAGGCGCTCGCCACCACGCCCAGCTAATTGTATTTTTAGTAGAGAAGGGGTTTCACCATGTTGGCCAGGCTGGTCTCAAACTCCTGACCCGTGATCTACCCACCTCAGTCTCCCAAGGTGCTGGGATTACAGGCGTGAGCCACCAAGCCTGGCCGAAAAAAATTATTTTTAAAATATAAAAGGAATATATTCTCATTGTAAAAAATGTGAATATAGAGTAAATAAAATGAAATTGCTTCTTCCCACCCCTACCCCAGGGTGGAAGGTCTAATATGCCTTAAGTGTTAATGCTTTGTTCTTTATCTTCTCAGGCTTTTTCTATTTATATGCAAACATTTTTATGTGTAAAAAACATGTAAAATTATTTCTACAAAACAAGGATACACTATTCTATAACTTACCTTTTAAAACTTAACATGCTATATATAAATTTTTATTTTTTTCATGACTCTATTGTTCTAGCGTATGGCTACATCATAGCTTATTTAAACAATGTCCTATGGATGCACATTTAAGTTATTTCCAGTGTTTTATTATTACATTGACGCGATAAACGTCTTTTTACAGAGATCTTCTGGTGTGTTTTCTGGCATTCCTGTCCGTTGATATACCAGGAGAGGAACATCTGGTTCAAGGAGTATGCACATTTTCAATACTGATAAATATTGCTGGATTGCCCCCTAGAGAAACTGCACTTACACTCCTACTGGCAAATCATTCAGCCTCAAGGTCTCAGCTTGAGTGTCACCTTCTCAGGGAAACCTGCCTTGTCACCTTTACCCCCAGGCAGTATGGAATGCCCTTCCTTTCTTCTAAAGGAAGAATACTCCCCCCAAAACACTCTGACGTCCTTGAATTTTGGTACTCATCCCACTATTTGAGTATTTGTTATATAATCTGTTTCCACCACTGGACTTTGAGTTCTTTGTTTCTCCTTTTATATTTTTTTGTTCCTGGTTTTAAAAGTAATACATGTTCACTGTATATATAATTCCAGTGTCGTGAAACTACCTTACGTTAGGGAAGTGTCTATTTTGGACAGTCACCCTGTGTCACCCTGTGCACCTCTCTCTCATGACCACTTCCAGCATGGACCATAAAAAACACATACATACATCTCTCTCACCCACAGGCCTGCATTCCTTTTTAAGAGATAGGGTCTCACTGTAACCCAGGCTGGAGTGCAGTGGTGCAGTCACGGTTCACTGCAGCCTCCAACTTTGGGGCTCCAGTGATCCTCCCGTCTCAGCCTCCTGTGCAGCCAGGACTGCAGGTATGCACCACTATGCCCAGCTAAATTTAAAAAAATTTTTTTGTAGAGACGGGGTCTTGCTCTGTTGCCCAGGCTGGTCTTAAATTCCTGGGCTCAAGCCATCCTTCCACCTTGGCCTCCCAAAGTGGGATTACAGGTGTGAGCCACTGTGCCCAGACTATGTCTTCTTCTTTTTGTGCCCTAACACTTAATATGGTAGCTGGTACATTGGGCATGCTCAGTTAATGTCACCTCAACGAATGGGGAATAAGCCTCTCCTTAGAAAACGTGGTAAGTTACATAAGCACCTGTAATAGGTACTCTCATGATTTATGGATTATTTTTGCTTAGCTTTCTTTAAAAAGAGGTGGCTTTGCACAGCCTCCCACACTGCCCTCAACAGAAACTCTAAAGCTGATGAAATTCGCCCTCTTCTAAATGATTTGGTTCCATAGCCATTAGGAACTATTTAGTTCCTCTAACAAAGCCAATGCAGGAGCCTGGAAAGCAGTTATTAGCTGAGGTAGACTGGTTTACCGATGTGATTTGTTGCTATGCGTGTTTATTATCCACTGGTTCTGTGCTCATGAAGTCAATATCCCCTGCATTTGCTGAGCCAGGCAATCTGGTGAAATAAGTGAAGCCAGGCACCGTTCAACTCCCGAATCTAGCAACAGCCATAATAATAGCTACCATATATTGAGTGCCTACCGTGTATTAGATGCTTTACATGTCATTTAATCCTCATAAAAACCCTGTGAAGAATATATTGTTTTTCTCTAGGTTGCAGATGATATTCAGCCAAGTTACAGTGAAGTAAACTTGCCAAGGTTACACAGCTATTAAGTGGTAGTGTCTGGCTTTGAATCCACGTCTTTTTGGCTAAAAACCATCTGTACTCCCTTTTATTTTATTTTATTTTAAAAATTTTGTATTTCCATAGGTTATTGGGGAACAGGTGGTTTTTGGTTACATGAGTAAGTTCTTTAGTGGTGATTAATGAGATGTTGGTGCACCCATCACTCAAGCAGTATATACTGCACCCAACTTGTAGTCTTTTATCCCTCACCCCCTTCCCACCCTTTCCTCCTGAGTCTGCAAAGTGCATTTTATCTTTATTATGCCTTTGCATCCTCATAGTTTAGCTCCCACTTACGAGTGAGAACATCCGATATTCGATTTTACATTCCTGAGTTATTTCACTTAGAATCGTAGTCTCCAATCCCATCCAGGTTGCTGGAAATGCCATTCATTCCTTCCTTTTTATGGCTGAGTAGTATTCCGTTGTGTACTCCCTTGTAAATCTTCCTTTCTTATCCTTTAACCTGCCGAATGGGCCTTCTCTTATGGAACAGGAAAAGTGGATCATTTGATGGGAAGTCTAGAGTCCTTTCTCTTGTTCATCGAGAAAACACTATTCAAATCTCCAAGAAAACATCTCCTCTTCATTTAACTTTGTTTTATTCTCCTTCTAAAATCATAGATCTCTAGAGATAAAGAGATCAAATTTTACCAGTTCATGTTCTCCTGGAGGGGGAGCAGGAGCGCCAATGACAGTATTACCTATTAAATATTTTCATTATCATCACAGTAGAAAGGCTTCCAGATTTCACTGCACAAATGAAAAATCTGGAGTTGCTTTGGATTTATAAGGGTGCAGAGCTAGAGTCTAATAGAACTAAATGTAATAGGCAAGTTATAATTTAGAATTAGGAACAGAGGGTAGTCTGGTTCATGGACCCCATGAGGACACCTATATCATAGATTGCCCTAAAGCCATCCTCTGACCTGGAGGCTAAAGAGCTCTGGTAGTTTCCTTTTTTTATTATATTCATTCTGTTCCAGGTGGTCAAACATGTCTTTTGTTTTTACTGACCTATAGAAAAGGAAATGTGTGTCCACAATTTTGCCTGCCCCAAGTTTTGGAGGATATTCTTTGCTTATTACACCTTATATTATATAATGCCTCCAGTGGGACTCAGGGTTAACACTTTGCAATGAGACGTGTTAATGTGTCTTCAGTAAGACATATTCATATTAGATGGGGATAAGTAAAGATTATAATAACTTCATGTCATTTCAGGTGAAATTTTCGCTTCCAAATGATTTGCACACACTTAGGAAAAAATTTCTGTTTTCAGAACATTTTGGATTTCAGAATTGCAGATAAAGGATGGTGGAGCCATAATTTTCTCCTGTTTTGCACTGGCAGTAGTTTAACTTGTGGATCATCAAAAAAAAAAAATATGTTTGACAGAGGACCCTTATCACCTCTTTTGTTTAAAAAACAAAATAAACTTTGTTTCCACCAAAATGCCTGCCTCCCCGACATTTAGGGGCTGCTGTGGCACCATTCCTATGTGTGTCCCCTTGGTAGCTTAGTTCCAAGCTTGGCAGTTCTCAGGGTGGGGAGTTCTCTTTGCTCTCCCTTACCCGCATCCCAGCCAGTCCCTTCAGCTGCATCCCGTCTCTCCTCTTCTAAGGGATCTGGAGAGTTGCTGGCTTCCATCATCATCTGTGTGGGGACCGTCACAGCTCACACTGCTCAGCAGGCAGCTTTTCTGGACACCACACACTCCCCAAACCTTTGTTTCTTGATTTTGGGAGTGTTCGCCATGGAAACCATTTTGGCTCATCTTATCCCATCCCCAGGTGGTCTCCGAGGCTTTGCCCACACAGTGCCACAATGAAAAATGCAGCCTGGCTCGCCGGTTTGCTTTTCACGTTTTCATCGCTTATTTGACTCGTGGCACAATCCCACGGAATCTTCTGCAGAGGGTGGCGTTGTGCCATTCCCTCTGACCCGAGTGTTGGCTCTCACTCTGCTCAGTGTGAGACACACCTTTCACACCCACAGTGATGCCTCACTGCATCCAAAGCCATTCTGAGATTAGGACAGTCTCAGGCCAGATGGTTTGACCAACTCCAATTCCTGCTCCCACTGTGGCTCCTTTAGGCTTCTTATGTTCCATTTAGCTGTTGTTTCTCCAGTATCTGAAGTACATCAAGCAGTGAGTATCTTCAGCAACTGTCTCTACCAGTAAGTGTCTGGCTGGTGGTGGCAGTGGCTGTAGTTTGGCAGTACTACCAGCTTCTCCCAGCACCTGGCTTATCAGTGTGCAGGATTCATGCCATGTGGCTCTTACTTGGGCCAAGAGTCTTCAGTCAGCCCAGTGCCTTAAGTTGCCAAGGAAACTGTCTAGTGAGACCTCCAGATTTACAACTCATTCCTAGGCTGCAAGGTTTTCTCCAGAATTTTTGCTGACACAGTTTACTCACATAACCTCCCAGCCCTGTGGGGTGTATAAATCTTTGAGCTTCTCTGCAGAATTCACTGCAAGGCCTAGAAGAGGGGTCAAAAGAAGTTTGGCTTCAGGGGCTTCATGAACTTGGAAACAGTATGCACTATGTTGTGTGGATGTACGTATGGGCATTTTTTTAGGGGAAGAGGCTTGCACTGGGTGCTCAGCGGCATACTCTAAAACAGCGTAGCCTTGGGAAATCTATTTAGTCTTCTGAGCTTCTGGAAAGCGAGGATAATACTAGATTCTATCCTGTTCATTTGTAATGAGGATAAAGTGAGAAGTGCATATAAACTGTCTAGTCCAGTATCCATAAGTATTCATAAATGGTAGCTATAATGTGTTTGACTCTGTGAGCCTCAAAGGGTTAAGATGATGTTCCTTAGGATTAGGTGGCAGATATATAATTTGTAAGAATTATCTTTATACCGTATAGAAAATCTTCACAGTACTGCCTGGTGTGATCTCCTTAGCATCCTTGTTGGTGGGTGGGAAAGAGTGCATGACTGTCCTCTTTTACAGGTGAGGAAACTGAGGCTCACCATGATCACCTACCTAATAAGGCTCCAAAAAATAGGTCCTGCTCACAATCTGGTGGAACAAACAGATCCTAAGACAAGCAATTGTTTACTGTGATAAGCACCTTCATCCTTGAAGTACAGGATGTTAAAGCATCTACAAGGGTTGGGGCGGGCTTCCTGGGGTGACACTTAATCTGATTCCTGAAATGTAGGTAGGAATAGGTCAGGCAAATGAGTGGACTTTGAGAGAGTGTTGCACGTAGAAGGAACAGCACATGCTGATGCCTTGAGGGAGGGAGCGCTCAGGGCTCAGGTGCCTCGCAGCAAGAGGGAGTGGGAGATGAGGCCAAGGGGAAGTTTCTTTTAACCACTGAAAAAAGGAGATGAATGTGCAAAGAAAAAGGAAAGGAAGGCCGGGCGTGGTGGCTCATGCCTGTAATCCCAGCACTTTGAGAGGCCGAGACAGGTGGATCACCTGAGTTCAGGAGTTCAAGAGCAGCCTGGCCAACATGGTGAAACTCCATCTCTACTAAAAATACAAAAATTAGCCAGGTGTGGTGGTGGGCACCTATAATCCCACCTACTCGGGAGGCTGAGGCAGGAGAATCACTTGAACCTGGGAGGCGGAGGTTATGGTGAGCCGAGATCGTGCCATTGTACTCCAGCCTGGGTGGCAAAGCAAGACTCCGTCTCAAAAAAGGAAGGAAAAGGAAAGGAATAGAACAGACAAGTAACTTAGGCTGTGTTGACACCTGCAAACATGCAGCCTTTTAAAATAATTCTGAGGAAGACTAACAACACGGCCTGTGTTTGCTGTGTTGAGGAAGAGTGTTTATAAAACTGCCCATGTATCAAGATTGCAGCTGTGTAAAAACTAATCCTCAAATGACAGAGAATTACATGGAAGAAGGAAAGTAACTGTTGTGTTAAGGTGATAGATTTTAAAATGTATTTTAATGTCTTATTTTGTAAGTTTTATTTTAATTGCTTGTGGTTTATAGTGTGTTAGCTGGGAGATCAGGATCCAGTGTTCAGCTGAGCCCCCAGCCCCTTCAGTTCTGATTCACGCATTTGATTCATTAATTCCTTAGTTCATTTCAGGCTTGCCCTGTTCCAGGCACCGTGCTTGAGCCAGCAAGGATCAGGAAAGGAAAAAGTTCCTTTCCTTTTTCTTTGCACATTGCTGACTGGGTCATCTTTCAGAGAGACCAGCTGCTCTGGCTCTCCTGAGACCCATCCCTCCATGGCTACATAAAAACATTTGCTCCCTCATTTGTTCTCAGAGACACCTCTGATTAATACTTTCTTTTTGTTCATGGAGGAGAAGGAACAGGCAGTATGAGTTGGTGAACATGGCACCTTCCAGGATCTAGAAGGAGTAAGCAAGGAAATTAAGTAATCGGAGGAGTGACAACCAAAACAGCTGGGTGTCAGGCAGACATGTCCGTTTGACCTGGCTTATTACTGTTTAGCATCTAGTGCTTTTGCAAAATTGCCTGGTGTCTTCTAAGCTTTCCACAGGGATCAAAGGCTTTGTTTGCTCCGAATGTTTTCTTAAGCAGTTAGTCAGAAATCTTCCTTTTTGTGCAGATCAATGAGAAGAAAGTGGCAAGCCGCCATTAGATTGGGCATCAACAAGAGACCTTGACCCGTTGGTGCTCTTAGCATGTGTACTGTGCAATTCCAGGGCTCTGAAGGCAGTCTCAGCACACAGGAGCAGTTAAACATTTTGTCAACATGTCTGATTTTTGCTTTAAAATGCTCTAATACACATACACAGTGTAAGAGAAGAGATGAAATAAGAAGGGTGATGGATACTTTAGTTCATTGTATCATTCCCTTTACCTTGTTTGTTTGAAAATCTTTATAAGGAAAAAAAATTAAAATATTTAAAAGACTGATAAGAACAAATACCAGAAATAAGTGTGAAGGGCCCCGCATGACAGTAACCCCTCTCATCCCTTTGGAGACAGCCAGCCCCAGATACTGGGCCCTCCCTCCCCTGGACCCTCCACTTCAGTGGAGTGGGAGTTGATGAGCCAGGAAAGGAGAGGTGGCAGCTACCCAGAGACACTGGACTCTCTACTGCTCTCTGAAGTGTGATTTTAGGAGCTGCAGACTTCCCAAACCTCCAGAGCAGTTAGTTCATCCTTTGCTTTCCATGATCATCTCTGAATGTGTGTTTGGTTAGAGGTTAGGAAATTGTCAGTCTGTGCATTCAGTACAGACTGAGCACTGTTCTAGATGCTGAGGATACAGCAGTGAGGATTCTGCTTAGGTTGAGCGTACATTCTGCTGGGGGAGCCTGACAAGCAGCATGGACCCTTGTCAGTGAGCAAGACCATTTCAGTGCTGTGAAGAAAATCACATAGGATGATACGAAGGTCAGGGAAGATGTGAGAGCCACTTTAGGTCGGGTGATTGGAGGAAACTCCTCTGAAGAGGCACTATTTGGGGTGATTCACAAAGGATGAGAAAGACGTAGCTGCTGCCTCGGGACAACTTTCCAAACAGAACCTCAGAGCCAGGAAGCAACCTGGGCAAGGCGGAAACCCAGAATGCGAGTGCCTGAAAGGTGAGTGTGTGGACCCTGATTCTGTTGGCTGTCTTCCTTTTCTTTACTCCCTTCTCTCCTTATTCATTTTAAATTTTGTTTCTTCCCAGAAATCTCCCATCTCTCTGGGTTCCGTTTCCCAGTCATTTGTAGCTCCCCTCCCAGCACTCACAGATGTTCTATGTTGACTTTTGGTTGAGGAGCCCTCTATGGTTAAAATGAGACCAGGCTCACAATAATGGGAAGATTCGTACAAATTAGAGTTGTAACACTGCCAAACAGTGCTTTCTGTGCTTTGGAAATGAATCTGAAGTCAGCCGAAAGCCCGTTAAAACCCACATCCAAATCTTCTACTATGTTTCACAAGTTGGATCAGAGATGTTTAGTTATAAAAGGAAACTTAGAAATTATGTAGTAGTGAGGTATTGGTTTTGGTTCATCTGATTGTTGATTTTTTTAAAATGGCATCCCTTGTGTGAGGGAGAGAACGAGAAGAGTACAAGTTGGTATTGGCCTTAAAAAATATACGTGCCCCTTGATCAAGAAATTCCATCTCTAGGAGTTTATTCTAAGAAAACAATCATGGAAATTGCAAAGATTTATCTACAAAAATCTTCGACCAGTGTAGATTATTGTTAAATGGAAAGTGATCTAAAAGTTGAACAATAGAAAACTGGTTAAATAAATTGTGGTACATCACTTTGATAGAGTACTATGTAGCCATTTAAATTGATATTGTAAATGTAATGGCCTGGAAAGCTGTTTATGTTACATTTCATGTCAGGAATACATTTGGCTACAGCTAGTGAAAAAAAATTATTTCCATTGGGCTGATATAAATAGGGATTTATTTTTCTCACATAACAGGAAGACCAATGTAGGTCGCTTCTGGGGTTGGCTCGGTTGGTTCAGCAACATCAGCACCAACATTTCTGCTATTCCCATGAACTTTCTAATGCTTGACACCCCGTGGTCACGAGAGGCCTGCTGCAGCTACAGTTCACTACCAAAGTAGAGAGGGAGTAGGGGGTGGCAACTACAGCTTCTCTACCTTTACTCTACCTTTGCTTTCCTAAGAAAGCAAAACTGTTTTGAGAGTTCCCTAGCTGACACGTCTTTGTATCTTATCAGCTAAAACTATGTCACATGGTCACAGCTGGTTGCAAAGGATGTTAATAAAGTGAGTATATAGCTTTTCACATCTGTAGAGTATAGGCAGGCAAGGGAGATGAGGGTTGGAAATAAGCATTGGGTCAGCTGACCCACAGGGTCTGCTCTCCAATGTTAAATGAAGAATGTAGTTTGTGATCCCATTGAAGTATATAAAGTAAAATGGGTAATCACATGAATTTTTAAAAACTAGAAGGAAATGGCCAAGCGCGGTGGCTCACGCCTGTAATCCCAGCACTTTGGGAGGCTGAAGCAGGCGGATCACGAGGTCAGGAGATCAAGACCATGCTGCCTAACACAGTGAAACCCTGTCTCTACTAAAAATACAAAAAAAATTAGCCAGGCGTGGTAGCGGGTGCCTTTAGTCGCAGCTACTCGGGAGGCTGAGGCAGGAGAATGGCGTGAACCCAGGAGGTGGAGCATGCAGTGAGCTGAGATGGTGCCACTGCACTCCAGCCTGAGTGACAGAGTGAGACTCCATGTCAAAAAAAAAAAAATAAAAGTAATAAATAAATAAATAAAACTAGAAGGAAATACTCCAAAATTTTATTCCTGGTTATTCATTTTCTTGTTTCATATTTTCAATGTTTTAAATAATGCAGAGTTAAAATGACTCTCTAACTCCCTATCAACCACCTTAAAAGCCCTGAAGCTCTGGGTGGTGGGATTATGAGTGAGATTATAGGAATATTTATCCTTTATTTTAAAAAAATTCTGTAGAGTGAGCTATCTTTGTTTTTCGTTGCTATAACAGAATACCACAGACTGGGTAATTTATAAAGAAATAATGAAGTATATTTAGCTCACCGTTTTGCAGTCTGGGAAGTCCAAGAGCATGGCACTGGCATCTGGTGAGGGCCTTCCTGCTGTGTCATAACATGACAGAGGGCAAGAGCAAGAGAGCCAGAGAGAGCCCACATTGGTAACACATTCACTCACAGTAACCCACTCTCTCGATAGCAACATTAATTCATTCTTGAAGTCAGAGCTGCCGTTAATCCATTCACCAGGGCAGGGGGATTAAGTGGCCAATACATGGCAAAAGGAACTTTTGAGGGACACATTCAAACCATAGCAGGAGCACATGTCACTTTGATTTTAAAAAACAACGAAATATGGTTTTATTAAATGTTGCCTCAAGACATAAAAAAAGACATTTAAAATTTTTATTTTGCTTACCTCTATATTTCACACAGAATTGAGAATCAAGTGACAAGGAACTTGTACCAAGTCCCATATCCAGTGAGAGGCAGAGCTTGGCCAGGCCCCAGGTGTCCCAGTTCCCAGTAAAGGGATTCCTGCTATGCTTTTTCTTTTTTCTTTCTTTCTTTCTTTTTTTTTTTTTTTTTTAAATATCATTTCTTTACTTTGGGACCTATTCCAAATTGAGTATGGCCGTTTAAATCCTCCTAACCAACCACGTCCTAACTTCCTCCTCTTCCTTCTGTGTTGTGCTTGGCGTTCCCTGACAGATGATAAATGTCTTCTCCCATTCAAACTGTTGACCTCTAAGGTATGTTGACTGTGAAAGCTGTCAGAATCAAAATGGAGTCATTTATGTCAAAACTCTGAAAAATGGAGCCAGCGAAGGCCGTGAATGAAGGGTTCTCATGCACGAGAACGGTCACAAAAGACTGCAGAAACACAACCTTGCACAAAGGCCCTTGCAACTTGACACATACAAAAAATACTTCTGTGAGGACATCTGCCCAGCAACCCCCTGTCTAACCTTGGACTGATGTCACTTTTGTTAATGATCCTTGTAGCCAAGGATAATTGTCTCAAAAAAATTATGGAATCTTCCTCATTTTTCCTTTAAAAATCCTTGTCTTCCTTTGACCTCCCTGAATATATCCATGCATATTCCCATTGCAGTACAACTCCCAAATAAGTATGATTTTCTTTGAGTCTCCCTCTTTGTCTGTTATTTAGGTTGACACTTCATTGGATGCTCAGTCAGTCACTTGTCAATTGATTGTTGAACATTTATTGTCAGACATTGTTTTAGGTACTAGGAATATAATGCTGGACAAGACATTGTCCTTCACTTGAAAAAGTTCACATAGGCTCAGGAGGCTGAGGAGTAAACAAGCAGTTATAACACAGAGGGGTTCCTGCTGTGATGAGCAGGCTTGGGAACATAGAAGGGATACAAATCTGGCCTTTGGGGGTGGGGTCTTGGATGGGTATGTTTCTAGGAAGGTCTCCATAAAGAAGTAATTCCAAGCAGAGATAGGAAAAAGAAAAAGGTTCTAACTAGGAAGAAGAGGGCAAAAAGACAAGGCAGGGAAGCTTTCCAGGCACAAGAAAACAATTGCGACCTTTCCCAAAGCATATCTGAAGGTGTGTGGTGCTAATATTTTTCCTGGAAAATAGGCATTATGGTTAAATAAGGTTAGGAAAGCTTAACAGGGTTTTTGCATGTCCTAGACTTTCTTCAGCTCTTTTTTCTGCATATTATATTACCAGACTGCCTTTCTCTTGAGCTCTTGGGCCTCGTGATGTTCTGTTCATCTCCAGAATGTCACTAAATCGTGTGACATAGACAAATTCGTTGTTTTTCAAGTTTTTAACTGAAACATATTATTAGCCCTCCTTTTCCTCACTATTACTTTTTATCACATTTTGGAGCAGATTTTAAGTTTGCAGTAAGAGAAGGTGTAGTAATTCTGAAGATGTTTTCTAGAAACTGAATCTCAGTGTTACCTTTGTTTAGTTAATTGCAGCAGGAATGCTGTGAAGAAATGCAGTGGGAAGGATAAAAAGGTAAATCGGTTTAAAAATCTTCAGTAAATATAATTTGATATAGTTTTTAGTAATCCTGGAGATTCTTTTTAACCCATCTGCAAGGTTGTAGAGTATAGTTGGTGAGTGAAGAGTTGGCTTAATGCAATATAAGGGCGGCATACAAACAGGTTTGAAGTTGCTTGCTAAGAGAATCCCGGAAAATAAGAGAAGGCTACATCTCTTTAAGTTTGTTCCACCTGAGCGAGCCAGCCCTGTCATGCTCATGTTCAGTGGAGTCATTAGCAGTGCCTGAAAGAAGAGAAGCAAGAGTGCCAGGAACTGCCTGGCTGCTGCTCACCCTGGATTTGCCAGGATTCCTGCCTTCTGCCTTCCCTGCGGGTCAGCCCCGTTCAGTTCCATTGCCATATGCACTGAGTAAGTTTTCATTTTCTGCAGCCTCCGCATTGCCTTTCTCAGGCAGCTCTTCATACCTTATGCTGGCTTTTCTCTCCTTATTTTTAAAGCTTTCTCTGGGTGGAAAAAGCAGGATATTTGGAGTCAGTCTGGGTTTGAATCCCGACTTACCAGCTAGAAAATTTTACTTGAAAATGGGGATCATTAACAAGTCTATAAATTATTGTGTGATGAAGTCTTGTTTCCTGTGAAGCTGTTTATTTTCTACCGTTAACAAAGGATGTTGTTTAGTCTTGGTGCATCTAGGAGGACAAAATTGGGAGTCTTGGGGATAAAGTTCAAAGAATTTAAATCTAAAGTTCAGTTGGGGCTGTGTTTGTTTTTTTAAATTATGACTGGAAATTAGCCTCTTTGAGGTTTTTTCCAGATTTATTTTCATGAATAAATTAAATTTCAAATTGTCAGTATTCAAGAAAACATGACAATGTTGTTGTTTAATAATAATAAAAATAAAATGACTCCAAAAAATGGGGATCACTTGTAACTTTGTCCTAAGACTATTGAGTTTGAGATATTATAAGTGCAAAATGGTGTATCTGTAGCTGCTTTAAGCCTTCATTAGCTCCCCTTTGCCCATGGAATAAAATCAAAGCCGTCTTAGATTAAAACTCAGGGTCCTCAGTCCCTCCCCTTGTCTTCCTTCCTGCCCCCATTACCTCCTGCCCAATACCCTGGCTCCAGGCCGCCTCTAACCTCCCTGCATCTGCTTTACACTGGCCCTTTGCTCAGCTAAAGGGTTGTTCATTGTTTACGGTTCAGCTCAGCGCAAGAAGCCAGGACAAAAGTGTACATCGGAAGATTCTGTTTTTGTGAAGTCCAAGAACACACAAAACTAACCTGTCATGAAAGAATTCAGAAATTGGAGAGGTGGGAGGGATTGACAATAAAGGGATATGCTGGAACTTTCTGGGGGTGAAGGAAGTGTTTTAAACCTTGTTTTTTATAGTGGCTACACAAACGTATGCAGTTGTTGAAACTTATGAAACTGAATACTTAACATCTGTGCATTTTGTTGTATATTAATAATACCTTTCAAAAAATAAGTCATGTACATAATCTTATCCAGAAAGCTTTTCCAGGCTAAATTTAGCCTCTCTTTTTGTCCCCAGCTCTCTGCACTCATTTCTGTCCTTACACTTAGCACGCTGTATCGTAAGTGTCTCCTTTCTATGGGTTCTGTGCTCTTTTAGTCTGTAGGTTCCTGTAAGGATCCAGACACTTGCTAACTGTGGAACCTTGGATGCTGCTCAACCTTATCCTGTCTATGCCTGCATTTCCTAATCTATAAATGGGAAAATAATGGTGTTTCCTACATGGGGTTGTTGTGATGATGAAATGAGGATATGTATGCAAGGAGCCAGCATGTAGTAGGCACTCAGTAATTATTAATCCTGTAATGGGGCAGAAAATGTATTCACATTATACTTATATGCAAAGAAAGGTTAGCTTATATTTCTATAGCTAACCCAATCCTCATTTGAGCCTCTCTTTTCTCCTAAGCAGGATAGCAGAGGAATACCAAGTTTTATTCCAGTCTGATAACTTTGTCTCATCCAACAATTTAAACACCTAATAAATTATTTTAGTAAGTATTGATGAGAACAAAATGCATATCCCTCATTTTCTTCAGGCTCACTAAGAGCTTTCTGCAGTACATTGATTTAGAAGGTCATGCACAGTTTGAACCATTTCTGATTCCAGAAAACAAACGTGAAGAAACCCTACAGTCTCTTGGCAGTTTGCAAATAGGTCATTAGTGTCAACCATTATTATGCAGGAAGAAAAAGTGAGCAGACCTTTTGACCTGAGTGTGGAAAAGAAGATCTTTCCCCTGATGTTCAGTATGAAGAAGGCCCACCCAAGAGCTGGGGGTCTCAACAGGAAGAGGATTAATCATTTAGCACCTTCCACTGTGACTCGACTATGCTGCCTATTCCAGCGGACTCCAAACAAGTGTGCAGATCAATAATTCATGCTGGCAATGACTTTGACCTCCCTGAGCCATGTCCCTGACTAGCCAAACATTTAGTCATGACCATAGATAAAGAGTAATTAAACACTAAGGTCTTCTCTCCAGCCATCTCTGCACCCAACCATAGATAGATATATCCTGGCCTCTGGCTGAGTGTTCTTAGGTTGAATCCTTCTCCTTTAGCTTCACCCTACTGCATTATTTCCTGTTCTGATTGCCAATCTGCCATGAAGTGTTCAAATCATGCCTGTGGGCACAGGAAGGTTGCCTGGTGTGGGCTGAGAGTTGGGGTCGTGGCCCTCCGCCTATCCAGATGCATTCAGATTCTGTACGAGCCTCCGAGGAGTGTGTGGGCCTGATATCTTATGTGCCGTAGGCTTGGACAGATCTCTGAACCTTCCTGAACCTCAGCTCCCTGGGCCTCCAAACCCAGACCAATAGTTTCTGCCCTGCCTGCCTCACGGGGGAGGAAGTGACAATACTTGGTAAATGTTTACAGTTGAAAACACATTTAAATGTGAATTGTTTTTGAAAGGGCAGATACTGTGTGATCTCACTTATATAAGGTAACTGAGAGGAATAAAATTCCCAGAGACAAAAAGGAGAGTGGTGATTGCCAGGGCCTGAGGAGACGGGATAGAGAGTTGTTTTTAATGGGTCCAGAATTTCAGTGTGGGATGATGGCTATATATCAGTGTAATGCCACTGAACTGTACACTTAAAAATGGTTCACATGGGCCAGGCGCGGTGGCTCACACCTGTAATCCCAACACTTTGGGAGGCTGAGGTGGGTGGATTACGAGGTCAGGAGTTCAAGACCAGCCTGGTTAAGATGGTGAAACCCTGTCTCTACTAAAAATACAAAAATGAGCTGGGCGCGGTGGCAGGCACCTGTAATCCCAGTTACTCGGGACGGGAGAATCACTTGAACCTGGGTGGTAGAGGTTGCAGTGAAACGAAATCGCACCGTTGCACTCCAGCCTGGGCAACAGAGTGAGACTCCATCTCAAAAAAAAAAAAAAAAAAAAAAAAGGTTCATATAAGCCGGATGCAGTGGCATGCACTATAGCTGGGACTGGCACACATAGTCCCAGCTACTCTGGAGGCTAGGGCAAGAGAATTACTTATGCCTGGGAGTTCATGGCAACATAGGGAGACCCATCCCTTTTAAAAAATGGTTTAAATTGTGATGTATATTTTGCTATAATTTTTAAAAAGTGTTAATCGTCTTAACATTCTCATACCTGTAAGTCGTCACAAGCTAACCCCGAAAGCAGCCTTCCTGCCACTCCTGGTCCTTAGAATAGGACCCCAAACCTCCTTCTCAGTCTCCCATGGCTTTCCCTCCTCTGAATGCACTGGTTGAATGGAGATGGTTTGAGCTGATCAAGTCTGTATTGAGCCCTGCCTTCGGCCAGGCACAGGACATACAAAGATCAATAGATGCAGTGCCTCAGGTCTGGTGTGGGATGCAGATCAGTCAACAGGGAATTTTGATACAGTGTGGGAGAGGCGGTGATGGGGTGGCCAGGTTCTATGGGAGGGCAGGAAGGCTTCCTAGGGTCCTGAAAGGCATGTTGGAGTTAACCAGACCAGGAAACTGTCAGAGGCACAGCTACTGCCTCTACTTCCTTAATGCTCCGTTTACTCTCATGCTTCTCTGCTTTTCTGGTGCTCTTCCTTTGGCTAGAGTGCACCCTTTCCTTTCTTTCCCCATAAAACCCACCTCGTCCTTAAAGTGCCAGCTCAGGTGCTGCCTGCCTTCTGGAGGCATTCCCTCCGCCCAGCTGGAATGACTCTCCCCTGCTCCTGAGCTCCCACAGCCCCATCTTATGTCCCCATTCAGCACGTGTTTCATTCTGTCAGGTAATACAGCTCTTTATATTTCTGTCTCTCTTGTTGGATGTATTTTGGGACTTTTATAGTTCCAAGTAAGAAAAACCAACTGGAACCAGCCGCAGCAGAAAAGAGTCATTTATCAGAATACAGGGTGTCTCCCCTGGACCAAGATTGTTCCTGGCTGTCCCCGCTCATCTTTCCCCTTTCTCTCTCTGCTTCCAATCCATGTGGCAGGAGCGGGTGACATTCCACATATTCTAGGTCTGGCCCACCTTTGCCTTTTAAGAGCTCAGCCCAGGGAAGGTTTCTATGCTACTTGGGTCAATGATCACCCCTTGACCAATTAACTGTGGCCAGGGAAGCAGGATCACATGTACACACGGTGGGGGGCAAAGCCCATGTGCCTTGGGGAAGAGAATCCCTTAGGTCAGCATGAACTGAGTTCTGTAGCATTGAGCACTGCAGGCTACTTAGCCCTTACAGCCCTCTCCCCTGGCCTTCCCACCCTGCTCCCCACTCCACCTCCCCTGTGGTTTTCCTCTCTGGTCATTTCTTCATTTTCTTTCTTTCTTTCTTTCTTTCTTTCTTTCTTTCTTTCTTTCTTTCTTCTTTCTTCTTTCTTTCTTTCTTTCTTTCTTTTCTTTTCTTTCTTTTCTTTCTTTCCTTTCTTTCTCTTTTCTCTCTCTCTCTCTCTCTCTCTCTCTCTCTCTCTCTCTCCTCTCTCTCTCTCCTCTTCCCCCACTCTTCTCTCCTCACTGTCTCTCCCCTTTTCTTTTCTTCTTTTTTTCTTTTCTTTTTAGAAGCAGGGTCTGGCTGTGCTGCCCAGGCTGGAGTGCAGTAGTAGTTATTCACAGGTGTGGTCACGACAGCCTTGAGCTCTTGGACTGAAGAGATCCTCCTGCCTCAGCCTCCCAAGTAGCAGGAACCATAGGCATGTGCCACAACACCTGGCTCCAGTTTTCTGTTGTGGATGCTGCTGCCTTCATCCATCCCTGATATTAGTATTTTCTATAGTTTCACGTATGCATCTTCCCAATTTTTCATTTTCTTTAGATGATCTCATGAAGTCCCATGACTTCAATTGCTATTTGCATTCAAATTATAGTTACTGCTCAGATCAGAGGGCCTGACCTATAGATTCTGTTGTCTGGTGATCATCTCCATGAGATATCCCAAGTGCAAAAACTGAATGTGCCTTGTGTCTCTCACCCCTTCCTGACACTCCCATTCACCTGAGGCCTCCTGCATTTCCTGCCTCTTGTGGATGACATCATCAGCCACCCCGTCACATCTGGGAGTCACTTTCACTCCTTCTCATTCTATAAGAAATCCAGTCTGTCACCAGACCCTTTCCCTGTTACCCCCTAAACACCTCTGAAATCCATCCACTGCTGTGGCCTTAAATCAGGCCTGCATCATTCGTTACTGTCTTGTACTAGACTCCTGTACCACCTTGCAATTTGCTTCCCCATAGTGCAGCCCATTTAATCTTCCTATATAAAGAATCTGGTTATGTCAGTCCCTTGTTTAAAATCCTCAGTGGCTCCTCATTGCTCCTGGGATAAAAGTCACACTTTGATGTGCGATATACAAAACTCTCCATTGCCCACCTGCCTGTCTTAATCTCTTGCTTTCTCTACAGCCTTTGTGGCCCATTAGCAGTTTCTGAATGTGCCCTGCTGTCTAAGATTCCCTTTCATGCTTTCTTTTCTTTTAAAAAAATTACACTTTATTACTTATAAATGAAGCCTTAATATAAGAGTAAAAAAGTATAGACCACTTCTCAATTATAAAGGGAAGAAATCATTATATTCAGGGGCAATATACTTATCTCTATGGTATCTGTTTTAAAAAGCTGCAGTAGCAAAGACATGGAATCAGCCTAAATGCCAAGCAATGTTAGATCGGATAAAGAAAATGTGGTGCGTATACACCATGGAATACTACACAACCATGACAAAGAATGAGCTCATGTCCTTTGCAGTAACATGGATGGAGCTGGAGACCATTATTCTAAGCTAACTAACACAGGAACAGAAAACCAAACACTGTGTGTTCTCACTTACAAGTAGGAGCTAAACACTGAGTACATGTGGACACAAAGAAGGGAACAGCAGATGCCAGGTCTACTTGAGGGTGGAGGGTGGGAAGAGAGAGAGGATTGAAAAACTACCTATCAGGTATTATGTTTATTATCTGGGTGATTAAATAATCTATACACCAAACCCCAGTGACACACAATATACCTATATAGCAAACCTGCACATGTACCTCTGAACCTAAAATAAAAGGTCAAAAAAGGGCCAGGTGCGGTGGCTTATGCCTATAATCCCAGCACTTTGGGAGGCCGAGATGGGTAGATCACGAGGTCAGGAGTTTGAGACCAGCCTAGCCAACATGGTGAAACCCCATCTGTCCTAAAAATACAAAAAGTAGCCAGGCACATTGGTGGGCACGTGTAATACCAGCTACTCTGGAGGCTGAGGCAGGAGAATAGCGTGAACCTGGGAGGCCGGCGGTTGCAGTGAGCCGAGATCATGCCACTGCACTCCAGCCTGAGTGACAGAGCGACACCCCGTCTCCAAAAAAAAAAAAAAAGAAAAGAAAAAAAAAGAAAAGAAACAAAGAAACACTTATTTATATTGATAAATTTAGAGAGTTGCTTTTCAACTCGAATTTGATATTAATAATTTTAAATTAAAATCTGCTATTTAAATATACTTGGACAGATATAGTTTTCAAGTTGATATGCTTTTGCTAAGATAAGAAATTGTCAAAGTAGATGCAAATATAAGAGAAAAATGATTTATTGATAGTTCAGCTATGGAAACTTTTAAATATGTTTCAAACAATTTAGGTACGTGAAACTACTTTTATAAATGTAAGTTTTATGAAATCTAATGTATCTCAAGTATGTCTGTTTAAAATTTAGCTCTTGAAATAAGATGTTTATCAGTATAAAACACACACTGAATTCTGAAGTCTTTGTAAGCCTTCAGAGAAATGGAAACTATCTCATTAGTAATTTTTCCAATACTTACATGTTGAAATGGTAATTTGGATTATAATGGATTGCTATTTATTAAATTCACTCAAGATATCATGTAAGTAACCACTGCTATTAAATTAAAATATTACTTTGTCCTGTAAACCTTGTACCTAATGCAAGCAGGTAATCATTATTACTTCAGTGTAAGTTGTTCACCATAATTTTTCATCCATGCTGGCTGCCTGGTGAGATGCTCTTCTATGGACCAAGCACTGGTGCTTTGCTCTGTGAAGCAGCAAACTTTCATAAGGCAGCCAAAGATGAAAGTGAGCAGAAAGTGTAATTTTGTACCAGAGCATGGAAATTTGAGGTTGCCAAAATTTTAAATAATGATTTTTAAAAGTTATCCAGTTAGCAAAAGTACTTAAACAGGCTGAGTGTGGTAGATCATGCCTGTAATCCCAGCACTTTGGGAGGCCAAGGCGGGTGGATTGCTTGAGCCCAGGATTTCAAGACCAGCCTGGGCAACATAGCAAGACCTCATCTCTATAAAAACTACAAAAATTAGCCGGGTGTGGTAGCATGCACCTATAGTTCCAGCTACTCGGGAGGCTGAGGAGGGAAGATCTTTTGAGCCTGGGAGGCGGAGGTTGCAGTGAGCTGAGATTGTACCACTGCACTATTATTGTTAATAATAGTAATTATTATTGTTATTTAAAATGTACTTATAATATGAAGGTGTCAGATATCTGTAATATTACAATATAATTTCCTAAAAGTTAACTTGAGGATCATTTTGCTTAAGCTTCAGCCATTAAGATGATTAGTTTTGACTCGAGGAACAACACATAACAAATGAAAAAGATTATGCCATACCTCTCTGCTTTTGTTGATTTTAGGTGTCCAATGTATGTGTCTTCAAAGTAGTCTATCATATATTGTATTTCTTTTAGCAAAGGTTGCTACGTAAAGTCATAGGAAAGCTAAGAAAAGGAATATTATGCTGCAAAACAAAATAAAATGAGAACTCAAAATAAAATGAGAACTCAAAAATAAAATAAAATGAGAACTCAAAAAATTAAAAAAAAAAAAAACAAACAACTGTACTTGAGTTCAAGAATAGTAATAACCCTGTATCAGATATACTAGGTACCTGTATACCTACTTCTACCCCAAACCAAAAAAGTCCTGAAGGGGCCGACAATGTCATTAAACATGCCAAAGAGATAGTCACACGTTAGATCTGTATTCCATATTGAAATCTCCTGAATGTAAGGTGGGAGCTGGAGGGAGCGTCACTGTCTACACAGTTGGCAGAGCACTGCCCTTCCTGTCTTCTACTAGGCTTTGCCTAGATGTCTGAAATGGGACTTGCCCCCTGGGGTTAGGAAAGGACATGTGGGTGCCCACCATGGGAACAAATGCAGGACTCTGTTGATGAGGAAAAATATGGAGAGTGTATGTTGAGTAAACAAGCACCAGCGTCTACCACAGCCCTGATTTGGTGTTCTGTAATGATCAATATTTCACACTGCTTCACCACGGATGGGCTACTTCCTGGTATCTGTGCCGTCTCTCACTGCACAGAATTCTCAGTCTCTATAGCTATGGTTGCCAAGGTTCAAGCATTTTAAGTACAGCCTCTGTCTTGCACTACCTTATTAGGAATGTTTGGTTGCAAATAACAGAAAAATCAAAGAATAGTGGTTTAGACAAATAGGGGCATTTTTTTTTTCTCATATGACACAAAATCTAGAGGTAGGCGGGGTTCAGGGCTTCATCAGGGCTACGTGGTGTGTTGGCTTTTGTCCCCATGGTGACAGCATGGTGGCTGCAGCTCATGTCTGCATGGAAGAGAAGAAGGGTAGGGAAAGGATTCTTCTTACCAGCTCTGCCTCATTTTATTAAGAAACTTGGCCAGGTACAGTGGCTCATGCCTGTAATCCCAGCACTTTGGGAGGCCACAGCTGGTGGATCATGAGGTCAAGAGATTGAGACCATCCTGGCTAACACAGTCTCTACTAAACCCAGTCTCTACTAAAAATACAAAAACTAGCTGGATGTAGTGGCACGTGCCTGTAGTCCCAGCTATTTGGGAGGCTGAGGCAGGAGAACTGCTTGAACCCTGGAGGCAGAGATTGCAGTGAGCCGAGATGGCACCACTGCACTCCAGCCTGGTGACAGAGCGAAACTCTGTCACACACACACAAAAAAAAGAAACTCAAAACAGATTTTTATTTAGGTTTTATTCGCCAGAACTATGATACAGGCCATCTGTGATTTCAAGAGAGGTCAGGAAAGAGTATATTTAGCAGGGCATCTTAGTAACCTGAACAAAATTGGGGTTACGCTAATGAGGAAGAAAGGAGCAAAGGAAGGTTAATGCACTCAGAGCTAATAGCGCCTCTCATATATTACATCAAATGTGCTTCTCTCACCGTAGCTACTCATCCTATTACTATTGCTGAAATCCTTTTAGTGTTGCCCTTTTAGCTTGCGAACTTCAAATATATTCTAATATTTTTGCAAAGTGCTTCCTGCAGAATGTAGTTTTAATTAGGCTAGCCCTGGCGTTAAACCGGCAAAAGGTATTGGTTGAATTGAGTGTTTTCTGAAAACCACTTAGTTTTTCACTATCAAGTGGTTTAATCAGACATTCATAATATATATGCAAATCTTATTAATATTCTGTTAATCATGGTGAGACTGGATGGTCAATGATTGATATATGATTGTTAGAATGACTCAATATGCATATGAAGACTTTATAGTTTTAGTATTATTTATATGACTTTATTATACATGTAGTATTTATTTTATGCCAGTAATTCTTCATAATCATTCAACTTTACAATAAGAATTTGTTGGGATCGAACAAGTCATAAACAGTGCAATTTTTGTTCCACTTCAGTTTCAATGACTAATTGGTTTTAAACCTACGACTCTGAATTCTCTTTGTTCGCCATGGATCGTAACACTCACACTGTAGTGTTACTTTCCACTACAACTGTGTGATTTGAGAGGACGTGAACCACATCTGTCTTGTTTACCATCTGCTTCGCAGAGTTCCTGGCTCATAGTAGGTACACAGTAAACATGGGTTGAATAATTTAATTACCAAATGACTCTTAATGATCAGTTACATTTCAGCAGCAGAAGCAGTCCTAACTGTCCTAGCAGTTCCTGTGTGCTAGTCAATGTTTTATTTAAGGGGAAAAATTAGACAACGTAAGCTACTTATTAGAATATGTCAGGCTGTATTTGGGTATTTAGGTTTTAACCTAAATATAGGTACAAACATATAGATGCTCTGTGTTTGTTCCTTGTTTTCCTCTGAAACATGTTTATGTTTTAGAGTCCAGAGACCAAGAAAGAAAATGACTTAGTGGTTCCAGTTCCTAAGTCTTAGGGAATCACTATGATTGCCCAAACACAGGTCAGGAGCCTGCCCCTGCTGCAGTCTTCTGTGTCCAGGAGGCTGTGCCGTATGGTCATGTCGTGTTTGTAAACATCAAGCTGGGCTTGAAGCTATGCCTGGAAGAGGCAATTGAGGCAGACGGTTCCATAGGAACTGGCAAGGCCATCTCAGCAGTCTACCTGCGTAACTGCTTCGAGCCTACCTCACTATGTGTAACACATGCACACTCGCAGCATCCTGTCATTTATTTAGAAATCATTGAACACCTGCTGTGGGTCATGGGTCCAGTGTTATACTCTGCTGCTTACTCTCTGAGTGTTCATTATAGTCTCTATGCCTTGGTTTCTTTATCTGAAAAATAAGCAAAGGCATAATACTTACTTTGTAGGAGTGTTTTGAGGATTAAATGACATATAATATGTATGTAAACCTCAAGTAGTGCCTGGCACATAAGTGTTAATGAAATGTCAGCTGTTACAAGTCCACGGTCCTTTTTCAGAATTCTAAATTTTTTTTTTTTTTTTTGAGTCAGAGTCTCTCTCTGTTGCCCAGGCTGAAATGCAAGTAGCATGATCTTGGCTCATTGCAGCCTCAACCTCCCAGGCTCAAATGAGCCTCCCGCTTCAGCCTCCTGAGTAGCTGGGACACAGCTATGTGCCACCACACCTGGCTGATTTTTGTATTTTTTTTAGAGCCAGGGTTTCACCATGTTGGCCAGGCTGGTCTCGAACTCCCGACCTCCAATGACCTGACCACCTCAATCTCCGAAAGTGCCGAGATGACAGACGTGAGCCACCATGCCCTGCCCATAATTCTAAAATTTAAAAGCTATTGAAAACCAAAGTTTCTTCATCCTTGGGCAGAAATTCTCACCTGATCTGAACTAAATGACTTGCACAGCCTGACCTGAAAGGATGTGAGATGATTTTGAGGCTTTATTTCGCCGTTTAGTGTGACTATTCACCGATTTTGCTGCAGAAATATCAGTGTGGCAGATTGCAGGGTGCTGCCCCAGCCCCACGGGCAATATTACATATTATGATCATTTTCAAGTGAAAAAGTCTAAATTCTAAAACACATCTAAGCCCTAGGTTTCGGATGAGGGTCGTGATGTTGTGTTTCCTTCACCAGTATCCTCATCAGTACGTGCCTCGATGAGTGAATTACAGTCTCTGCCTTGGAGGAACGCACAGCATGGAGTGGATTGATGTCAGTCCAGTGTGACAGACTAGGTCAAAGGCAGCCTCGGTCCAAGGGAACACTCAGGGCAGCCCCCACTCACAGCAGTGTGGGGAAGGGCAGTGGTGCTAAAGCATTGGAGTGGGGATGCCTGTGGTGGGACTTGAACCCAGCACCTCCTTAGGTCAGCACTGCACTGGGGACCAGGGATTCGGCAGTGAGGAAACCTGGCTCGGTGGCTTGTTCATTGTGGTGGAACACCGAGCATCTGTGGGGGCAGGAGTAAGCACTAAATCATCGCAGATGTGATGAGGGGTGTTGTGGATGCTATGGGAGCCCATAAGAGGGAGCTAGCCTTGTCCTGGGGGGCAGAGGACACCTCCCTGCCCAGGTGACATCTAGGCTGAGACCTGAAGAAGGGATGAGCAGGAGTGAACCAGGTGAGGAAGCTGCAAACCCGTGGAGCAGGGAAAGGAAAGGACATGCCAAGGTCCCGTAGGCTGGAGAAAGCTAGCCCCTTTCAAAAAGTGGAGAGAAGCCAGTGTGGCTAGAGGAGAGAGTGAGCAGAGGACGGCAAGAAAAGTGGGTTGATCACAAGCTCAGGGTAGGGTGCCCATTGTCTGGTCTCTCAGTGAAGACAGCTCTTGTGTATGGCAGTTGTCTAGCACTATTATTATTATTTTCTGAGACTGTTGCTCAGACTGGAGTGTAGTGACATCATCACAGCTCACTGCAGCGTCCACCTCTCAGTCTCAAGCGATCTTCCCACGTCAGCCTCCTGAGTAGCTGGGATTACAGGTGGGTGCCACCACACTTGGCTAAGTTTTGTATTTTTAGTAGAGACGGGGTTTTGCCATGTTGGCCAGGCTGGTTCCAAACTCCTGGGCTCAAGCAATCTGCCCGCCTCAGCCTCCCAAAGTTCTGGGTTTACAGGTGTGAGCCACTGAGCCCAGCCCCAGCACTATTATTAGTAGCACTCTCTTTCACTCTCATAAATGTCCTGATTTGGACCATTAAAGTATGTGGCCCACCCTTCTTACAGGCCGAGTTAGGGAACTGAGAATTTATCCTTAGGGAAGCGGGAAGCCATTGAAAATTTTAAACAAATGCACATTGTTAAAAGTTATTTGGCTTGATTTGGGCCGCTTGACCTTGCACAATAAAAAGATCTTTTGTTTTACTCGGCCCATCATGCTCTCGGTTTCCACGATGACTGGAAAAGATATCAGAACTGGGAAAATAAACTTGAGTGCTGGTCAGCAGAGTGACATTTGCTCCCACAGGACAGCAGAATTATCTGTGAACCTCTGTGTACACATAAAGCTAGAAGTAGAGCCAGTGTCTGATGATCCTGTGAAGTGAAAACATTCTCTTTCCTCAGCTGAACTTCCAGGAGTTCCTGTGTTGTCTGGAACAATCGTAGGTCTGTCTCAGAAAATTCAGGAAGGGTGGTGGCCTTTCCTTTCCTTTCTTCCTGCGCGTGTGAGCGTGCATACATGTGCGCGTGTGTGTATGTGCGTGTGTGCGTGCTGGCCCATATGCAAGCCCAAGCTCAACTCGCTTTCCTGATTTGACTTTCTTTTCCCAGTTGATTTTCTTTGCTGGTCAGAGCGAGCAGTTGGCAGACACTTATTTATCGGTCTCTTGCTTTCAGCCAAGAAAAGACAGGAGAATTTAGGAAAACCCAAGACTCATGTTTTACATTTTGTGTAGGATGCTTTCATTGCCTCAGAGACACAGATTCGCCCCTTTGGGAATTCCTTTACTCTTAGCTCTTATTTCTGTCCCATTTTGAGCTCTCCTGTCTACTGTCGGGTAGGTGGAAAGATAAAAGCGACTTGACAGCTGGTAATCCCCTTTAGGCCGCACAGTGGGATGTAGTTAAGGAAGCTTAACGATAAGAAGCAGATTAGTCCTTTGCGATAAGAAGGGATTGGAACTTTTCAAAGCTGCTGCAAAGGCTTCAGCGTGAGCAGGTGTCTCCAACATGATGGCGTCCCTGAAGATGGGGCGGTTGTGGATGGGAGGAGGTTAGCTGAGCTCCTAGGGGATAGGCTGCTTGGGGTCCCATAGGTTGGCTCTTACCTGAGTGAATCATCTGTCTGGTAACCAGGAAATGGCAGATCCAGGGAGGATAGATGATTCATCTCTTAGGGGAAGACTCACATAAACTCATACATACAACATACACAGTGGTCACAGGCACTCACACATGCACAAACACATATACATGCACACAACATTACAAAGCCAGTTTACTAATTTGTTCTCAAATACTTGCATTCTTTCTCCAAAGACAATCTAGGGTATAATTTAAAAACCTGTTAATAGCTGGAAGTGGTGGTGGCTCACGCCTGTAATCCCAGCACTTTGGGAGGCTGAGGAGGGAGGCTCGCTTGAGCCCAGGAGTTTGAGATCAGCCTGGGCAACATGGCAAAACCCCATCAATACAAAAAAATACAAAAATTAGCCAGCATGGTGGCGCGCATCTGTAGTTCCAGCTACTTAGGAGGCTGAGGTGGGAGGATGACTTGAGCTTGGGAGGACAAGGCTGCACTGAGCCAAAATCGTGCCACTGTATTCCAGCCTGAGTGACAGAGTGAGACCTTGTTTCAAAAAACAAAACAAAAACAAAATCTGTTTATACATTTTATACTGAAAAAACCCCAATCATCTGCAGGCCAGTGCATGCTCCATCTAGGGTGGACTCCATATGTGCCTGTGGTAGGTCTCAACAATGACAAACCTAGAAGCTGGAAAAATAAGCCTCTTGGGTGTTCATAAGCCATTTTAGAGTGTCTTTAAAATAGTCTCCCTACGTATACTTACCCACTATAGTAAGATACTGTAAGTGTGTGTTTGTCTTCTGCGAAGCTCATGTTGAAATTTGATACCCAATGTTGGAGGAGGGACCTAATGGGAGGCATTTGGGTCATGGGGGTGGATCCTTTGTGAATAGATTAATGCTTTCCCTGGGGGTGGGTGGGAGTGCTTACTTTATTGGTTCTCCTGAAAGCTGGTGGTTTTTTTTTTTTTTTTTTTTTTTTGAGACGGAGTCTCGCTGTGTCGCCCAGGCTGGAGTGCAGTGGCGCGATCTCGGCTCACTGCAAGCTCCGCCTCCCGGGTTCCCGCCATTCTCCCGCCTCAGCCTCCGAGTAGCTGGGACTACAGGCGCCCGCCACCGCGCCCGGCTAGTTTTTTGTGTTTTTAGTAGAGACGGGGTTTCACCGTGTTAGCCAGGAGGGTCTCAATCTCCTGACCTCGTGATCCGCCCGCCTCAGCCTCCCAAAGTGCTGGGATTACAGGCTTGAGCCACCGCGCCCGGCCGAAAGCTGGTTGTTAAGAAGAGTCTGGCCCTTCCCTGTTTTCTCTTGCATTCTCTTTCATCGCATGATCTTTGCACATACCGGCCTCCCTTTGCCTTCCACTGTGGGTAGAAGCAGTATGAAGCCCTCACCAGAAGCAGATGCTGGTGCCATGTTTCTCATACAGCCTGCAGAATCATGAGGCAAATAAACTTCTTTTCCTTATAAATTACCCAGCCTGGTGTATTCCTTTATAGCAGCCTGATATGGTTTGGCTGTGTCCCCACCCAAATCTCATCTTGAAATGTAGCTCCCATAATCCCCACGTGTCATGGGAGGGACCTGGTGGGAGGTAATTGAATCATGGGGGGAAGTTTTTCCCATGCTATTCTCATGCTAGTGAGTAAGTCTCCATGAGATCTGATGGTTTTATAAAGGGTATTTCTGGCTGGGCGCGGTGGCTCACGCTTGTAATCCCAGCACTTTGAGAGGCCGAGCTGGGTGGATCATGAGATCAGGAGTTCGAGACCAGCCTGGCCAACGCAGTGAAACCCCATCTCTACTAAAAATACAAAAATTAACTGGGTGTGGTGGTGGGCACCTGTAATCTCAGCTACTCGGGAGGCTGAGGCAGGAGAATCGCTTGAACATGGGAGGCAGAGATTGCAGTGAGCCAAGATTGTGCCACTGCACTCCAGTTGTGCCACTGCACTCCAGCCTGGGTGACAGAGCTAGACTCCATCTCACAAAAATATAATAAAAATAAAAATAAGGCCGGGCGCGGTGGCTCAAGCCTGTAATCCCAGCACTTTGGGAGGCCGAGACGGGCGGATCACAAGGTCAGGAGATCGAGACCATCCTGGCTAACCCGGTGAAACCCCGTCTCTACTAAAAAATATAAAAAACTAGCCGGGCGAGGTGGCGGGCGCTTGTAGTCCCAGCTACTCGGGAGGCTGAGGCAGGAGAATGGCGTAAACCCGGGAGGCGGAGCTTGCAGTGAGCTGAGATCCGGCCACTGCACTCCAGCCTGGGCGACAGAGCGAGACTCCGTCTCAAAAAATAAATAAATAAATAAATAAATAAATAAAAATAATAAATAATAAATAATAAAAAATAAAAATAAAGGGCATTTCCCCTGCACACACCCTCTTGCCTGCTGCCATGTAAGATGTGACTTTGCTCCTCCTTTACCTTCTGCTGTGATTGTGAGGCCTCCCCAGCCATGTGGAACTGTGAGTCCATTAAACGTTTTTTCTTTTGTAAATTACCCCATCTCGGGGATGCCTTTATGAGCAGTGTGAGAACAGACTAATACACAGCACAAAATGGAATAAGACATTAAGTTTCTTAACTTGGAATCCCTGGCCATGCATTAGGAGTCCAAGAGCACCATTAATTTGTAAGGATGTATACACATGTGTATTTTTCTGCAGAAAGATCCATAGCTTTCTTGAGATGATCACACACACACACACACACACACACACACACAAATTAAAAAAAAAAAAACTGAGACACATGAACATGTAGCTCAGCTAGCTCATAACTTGACACCTTTGAAATAATATTTTAAAATAGTTTTTCAGCATATCCTGAAGAGGGATGACATGGGGAGGAGGAGATGGCACTCAGCTTTTCACTATTGTCCAAAGAAATTCAACTCTGACCCACATGTGTTTGCCATTTAGCATCAGAAAAGTCCTAAAGATACACAGATCTGTTATATGCATCTCTTCTATAGTTTGAAGTGGTTCTTAATCAGAGGAGAAATCGTTCTGTGAAAAACAGAAGTATCCGAGGTGGTTGGGCAAAGCTTGAAAAAATGGGCTTTTAGAGTTGGATTTATTGACCAAAAGCCATATCCTTCAGATGTCTCCAGAATGCATTATTCATAAAAGCATATTATGAATACATCAGTGGCACCTGCAGATGAACAGCATTGTACTTTGTCAGTCAACAGGAAACATACTTTGCATTCTAGGATAAAATGCAAATCATTCATCAGGTGGAGCCCTCCACGCCTCCACTATGGCAGACCTGACACAGCGCAATATAGTGGTGCTTCCCGTTCCCACCCCTCACCCTGTGAGACCTCTGCCTCCTTTCTTGGATACCTTATTTGCCTTTGGACCTTAGAGTCTATCTTGGCTTGAATTGAGCGTTTAATGCCATGTTAATCTGGGGATCTGAGTATCTCTGCTTGCCTTTCACAGGGGAGATGTTGGCAAGCTCCCTACCATTTCCACAGGATCGAGTTTTGTCCTGTTCCTTTTTACAGCATCATTACTCCTGTTTCAATAATGACAGATCTTAGTGATGATGACCTTCATACAAAAATGACACAGGACCGTAACAATTAAGGGTTAGTTGGAACTTAGCTTTAATTTTAAAGCATGTTAGTGTGTCCAAGAATCAGTTTTCCTCTTTTTGTTTAGGAATCTCCAGTGCACAGAAGGTCATGTTTTGGTAGCACACCATGCTGAAAAGTCACATGGAGTTTTGAGTTAACTGTAATTAATCCTTCTAAGTCTTCTTTGTATAGTAATTGTTATTCATGTTTTTCTCAGCACCATCTCCTCACTCCATTTCCACCTCTCCAATATTTTGTAGGCTTTATAGTCTTTTTTTTTTTTAAAGACTTCTCACTCTGTTGCCCAGGCTGGAGTGCAGTGGCATGATCATAGCTCACTGCAACCTCGAATTCCTGGGCTCAAGCAATCCTCCCACCTCAGCCTCCCACATAGTTAGGACTATAGACACAAGCCATCACACTTGGCTGTTATTATTATTATTATTATTTTGTAGGGATAAGGTCTCACCATGTTGCCCAGGCTGGTCTCAAACTCCTGGTCTCAAGTAATACTCCAAAGTCATTTTTATTACATTTCATCTTGTTTAGTCTTATCCTGAGAGCTGATCTAGGGTCAAAATGTTGATGTGTTTAAAAAGTACTTACATAAATATATGGATTATAAAACCAAAATGGGATATATATATATATATATATATATATATATATATATATATATATACAGAGAGAGAGAGAGAGAGAGAGAGAGAGATGTTTTTTTAGGTGGAGTCTCTCTCTGTCACCCAGGCTGGAGTACAGTGGTGCGATTTCAGCTCACTGCAACCTCTGCCTCCCAGGTTCCAGCAATTCTCCTGCCTCAGCCTCCTGAGTAGCTGGGATTACAGGTGCCTGCCACCATGACCAGCTAATTTTTGTATTTTTAGTAGAGACGGAGTTTCACCATGTTGGCCAGGGTGGTCTCAAACTTCTGACCTCAGGTGATCTGCCCTTCTCAGCCTCCCGAAGTTCTGGGATTACAGGCATGAGCCACCGCACCAAGCCAGAGATCACTAACATTTTGAAGTTGGATAGTTCATTCTTTCAACAACTGTTAAGTTGGTAAGTGTATCAGTCACTGTTCTGGGTGAAGCATGAGCAAGACAGATGAGGACTTTTCCCTTGGAGTTTGCTTATGGTCAGGGAGAATAGATGAGATGATCTCAAAGGACAGGAAGTAAGGAAAGGACATTTGAGCTCTCGTGAATGAACCACTATGTGGATTTCTGGAGGGAGAACACTTCAGATGGAGAGAACAACAACGGTAAAGACCCTAAGGTAAGAGCGAGCTTAAATGTCTAAGGAACAGACAGAAAAAGGCTAGTGTAGCAGTGAGGAGAGGACAGCAGAAGACAAGCTGAGAGAGACGCGCAAGCCTGGGCACGTAGGTCTCGGTGGGTCACAGGAAGGAACTGGTTTTTGTGTGTGTTGTGTTTCAGTTTTGTGGTAGGCTGAATGAGGCCCCGCTGTGTCCCATTCCAGAGCCTGTGTGACTATGTTAGCTTACATAGTAAAAGGGACGCTGCGGCTGTGAGTAAGTAGAGGATCCTGACGTGGGGAGACCATCTGGGTGGACCCAATGTGATAACAAAGGTTCTTATAAGAGTAGGGCAGGAGGATCAGAGTCAGAGAAGGTGAGGAAGAGGCTGTGAGCCAAGAAGTGTAGGCAGCCTGTAGCAGGTGAGAGTTTGGATTATCCTCTGAAGCCTCCAGAAGGAAAACAGCCCTGCCAACACCCTGATTTTCGACTTCTGAGCTGCAGAACTGTCAGAGAATAAATGTATGCTGGTCCAAGCTGCTGAATTGAGATCATTTGTTACAGCAGTAGGAAAGTAAACAGGTTTCTAATTCTAAAATGCAGTGGAGACACATTTGGAGGGGAGCAATGGGATGGTATTTAGTTTTTAACAGAGTTGGTTGTTGAGAGGCAGGAGGGGCAGAGGGAGGCCAGTCAGGAAGCAAAGGCAGTCACCACAGGGGACACGTGACGGAGGCCTGGATTAAGGAGTTGGCAGCAGAATGAAGAGGGATGAACAGATTTTGGATACAGAGCCGATAGGAATTGCCAATGGCTTGGTCGTGGGGATATAGAAAATGGGAAATCAAGGGTGATGCTGAATTTGGGCTTATGCAACTGAGTGCCATTTATTGAAATGGAGGAAGATGGAAAAGGAATAGATTTAGGAGGAAAATTATGCATTCTGTTTGGCCCATGTTGAAACTTGGCATGCCTATTAGATATCGACGTCCATGAATAAGCAGATGCATGTATCAATGGAGGTCTCACAAGAGAGATCGCCCACGTACCCCTCACTTGGACAGTGTTTGTCCTCACACAGGATTTATCCAGTGCCACCGTCACTGACGAACCACCTGGCTGACTAAACTTGATCCACTGCGCCATCTCATTCTTTTGTTCTTATCTTTTGTCTTGGGCTCGTTTTCCATTGCCTGCTCAGTGTGGGCTGAATGAGCAATTAACAGAGTCTAAAATGAGGCCTAGGATGTCTGATAACTAAAGAGTGATGAAGGAAACAATGTAGATTAATTTGTGTCCCAAATGTGTACCGTTATTTAGTGCTTTTTGAGAAAGCTAAATGAATTCTGTGAATTTTAATTGATGTTTAACTTTTAATTGTGTTCATGTGGGGCAGCCAGTTGGAACTATGCCTAATAAGACGGATGAGTATACACACATTTGCATATGGCAGGCCTTCCGAGGGCCAACCAGGGAGAGAGAGGCTTAAAGTAAGAGGAGGAAAACTGCAGGGAAAGGATAATAAGCTAAAACACGTTTATTTTCAGAAAATTTGAAAAATTATCACTTTTCTATTCATCTTAAATAATACAGGTTTACTGTAATATTATTCCTCTCATTGGTGTTTTTCTATTTTTTATCTCTTTTTTTTTTAAGAAAAAAAGAGGATTATAAGAGAAGCTAGTTTATTTACAGTGGAAGGAATTCTGATTTGCATAAATTCATGGTTCAGATTGTTAGCCAGACCAGCAAACTCTTGTTTATTGAAGATCTATTCTCTGTGAAGCAGTTAGCTAAATGCTCAAGGGGGTGCTACAGTAATTAGGATGCTTTTGGGCCAACTCATTGGCTTAAGCAACAAGGAAATGTATTGTCTCCCCTAAGAAGTGGGGCTGTCTCCGGGCCCAGTATGCCAAGCTGCTGCTCTCCTCAGTGATTCTCATGGCCCAACCCCCTTATGTTTGATGGCTTCATCTGTAGATCAGGAACAAGATGGCTATAGCCATCCTAGCTATCACTTTTAGATTTGGTAACATCCAAAGGGGAAAAAAGGGTTGTCTCTTCCTTATGTGTCTTACATGTGAAGTCATCTCTCCCAGAAGCCCCCGTCAGACTTTTCTCACATCCCTTTCACCAGATTGGATCATATGCCCATTTGTAAGCCATTCACTGGCTGAGGAAGTTGCCACTGTTGACTTAGATCAGCGATAGGCAAACTATAGCTAGCTGCCTGTTTTTATAAATAAAGTTTTATTGGCACATCCCACGCCCACTCATTTACATATTGTCTTTTGCATTGCAGTGGCAGAGTTGAGGAATGTGACAGAGACTGGCCCACAAAGCCTAAAATATATACTCTCTGCCACTTTATAAAGCAGGGGCCAATCTTTGGCTTAAACTAATCATTTGGGACATATATGTTGAAAAGGCAAGCACAGTGGCCACTGTTAGATACAAAAGAGGTATAAAATGTGATCTTATTCCTTAAAGAGATTACTGAGGGAAATTTTATGTACGGTAGAGAAGGGGCCTCGCCCTGTTGCCCAGGCTGGAGTGCAGTGGTGCAATAGTAGCCTCACTGTAACCTTGAACTCCTGTGGCCTCAGGTGATCCTCCTGCCTTGGACTCCCAAAGTGCTGGATTACAGCTATGAGCCACCATGCCTGGCCCAGAAACGATATTTTAGTGCATTAAATAGCTACAAATGCTCATTATAGTTTAATGCCCAAATACAAGGTATTCCATACATATTTATAATTGGAAACTATGTAGGAAACAATGTCGATTAATTTGTGTCCCAAATGGGTGCTGTTATTTATTTCATTCTACTACAAAGGAAAAAAAAAACAAGGCAAACCACTCTACCCACTTACCAAGCTACATTTCAAAGAAATTATAAAATGAACATCAGATAAAGAAAACCTAAGAACATGAAAGCATTTTTGAAATTCTAGGAAAAAACAGCAATAATATTTAAAAAGAAATGCTTATGCAGATTATGAAACCATGCTGAAAAGGATTAGAAAGTGATAATGTTAACAAGTAGCCCAGTGAAGGCACAGCCTCTGAACTCTTATTTTGCATCTCTTTTTTCCTTTATGGAAATTGATCTAAAAACCAAAGAGAGTAAAGCAAACAGTGTTTAAAAGAGTCATGAATAGGCAACACAGGGAATCTTTGTAGAGTTAGAACTGTGGAGTATCTTTACTGGATTCACCATTATACATGAGTGATAAAATTGTATAGAGGTTCACATACACAAACACAGGTAAAACAGAAAATCTGAGTAAGATGGGGGAATTATAGCAAATGTCAATTTTGTGGTTGTGATATTATACTATAGTTTTGCAAAAACAGTGAGGGAAATGGTACAGTGTACAAGGGATCACTGTATTGTGTTTTACAACTCCATGCAAACCTTTAATTATCTGAGCAAAGTTTTCAATTAAAAAGACAAATGAATTAAAAGGACACTGAAACACTGGATAGGTAGAGAAAACCCAGCTGATTACATCCCACGTGTAAAGGAACTGACCTTAAGGCAACTGTTAGTACTCTTTTTTTTATTATTATTTTTTTTTATTTTAAAGACAAGATCTTGCCATGTTGCTCAGGCTGGTCTCAAACTCCTGGCCTCAAGCCATCCTCCCACTTCTGCCTTACAGAGTACTGGGATTACAGGCATGAGCCACCACGCCTGGCCCTATTAGTAAATTTGGAAAGGTTATAGAGAATAGGAACGATCCCCAAAAATAGGAAAATGTAGAGTATTGTTCCACTTTTTCACAAATGGTCTTTGACATTTCATTTAAACCCTGACAAGTTTATAATAGATTCTTAAATAGATGTCAGCAATCAGAGAATAATAAAGAGATCACCAGGAACCCATAAGGGTTCACTAAGAACACTCATTATGGTAACCAAGCTCAGGGAACAATATCTAGATAGTGAATCTCAATTTCAGCAAAGCAGTCACAAAACTCCTCATTAAAATATTGAAAATAAGGTTGCATAGTTATTTGGAGACAGCCAAGTGGATGATTTTTGCCAGAAAATGTTGATTCTATTGGTTTTAGACCAAACTAAAGTAATGCCTATAATAAAGAGCCATGTTTTTAGTAACTTGGATAAAAACAAAGAAGACTATCAAAAAATATGCAGGTGGGCTGGGCGTGATGGCTCACATCTGTAATCCCAGCAATTGGGGAGGATAAGGTGGGTCGATCACTTGAGCCCAGGAATTCGAGATTAGCCTGGGCAACATGGTGAAACGCTGTCTCTACTAAAAATACAAAAATATTAACTTAGCATCGTGGCATGCGCCTGTAGTCCTAGCTACCCAGAAGGCTAAAGTGGGAGGATCACCTGAGCCCAGGAGGTCAAACGAGTTGCTGCAGGAGCTGTGATTGTGCCACTGCACTCCAGCCTGGGCGACAGAGTGAGACCCTGTCTCAAAAGAAAAAAACAAAAAATGCAGCTGATATAAACATCTCAGAAAGATACCTCATTATGATAAATGACAATTTCAGATTCTATGGAAGTGCTGACAAAACGGGCACAAACTAATAAAGCTAAATAAGCAAAAATTGTCGAAGTCCTACATTTAGGTTTCAAAGAGTGATCATAAATGTACACGATGAAATAGAAGCAGCTTTATGGCACTTCATATGGAAAGAAGAAATCAGAGGGATTTAATTGGTGCTGTAATTGGCTAGGCCTTGCCACACAGCATGCAAACAACTGGGAGTAAACCAGGACTGACTATGGGCAGAATCTGGGAGAAAAGGATAGATTGAGTGGGGAGGGCATGATTTGAGGAGGAAGGAAAGGAATAAAGAGATCCACCTTGGCCTGGCAGAGTGCTGGGTCAGTGGCTAGAAGGAATTGCACCCAAGGGACTGACTGACCTAGTGACTGGATTTTGAAGCATCCAGCCTTTGTCGACAGAGTTCCTTCAAAATGAAGAACATATCAGAAGCAACAGAGAAGGGCTGGTAGGAACTAGATAGAGGTTCAAAGTTGAATTCTAGTCCCCCCAGAAACTGAGGAGAATGCAAGTCCCAGGGCTCTGGGAAGAAGGGGTGAGCACTCCAGCAAGGCCAGGGAATGGGCTACATTGGAGAATGTGTATCGGGGTTAAGGACATTACTTCGGAGCCTGCCAGAGTAGTCTGTATTCACCCCTCCCTTCCTGTGTGTGCCTTGCACTGGTTACTTGACATTTCTGAGGCTGGGTTTTTGCCTTGATTCAATGGGGAATTGTTGGGAAAACTAAATGTGGTTTATTAGATGGTTAGGACAGCTCCTTGAATTATGGAATAGAAGTTCTACCAGGCACTTTGGCCTCTATTTGACAGGTACAGATGAATTCTAGAGCATATTTACCTGTTAGGAGGGATTTCCTGTTGCAGTGACTGTGAATCCTGGCTATTAGAATCACTTTGGGAGCATTTTTTTAAATTCTGATTTTTTTTAAAGGATACTCAGATCAATTGACCCTGAATCTCTGTGGCTGGACTCAGGCATTCATAGTTTTTAAAGCTTTCCAGGTGATTTTACTGCCCAGCTAGCATTGACAGCCATTGTCTTACTCTGTCGTCAATCCTGGTTGTCATTGGTTCAGGGCCCAACTAAATCTGCAGGGGACCACCTCATTGGAGACAGCTGGGAGTAGCTGTAGCCAGTGGAGACTGACAGCCAGCTGTGAGCTTGAGATGAGCTAACAAGGGCAGCTGCTAAAAACCCCACAGACACATTCACTAATATGACCCATCTGCTGGAAGAGAAGCACTCTATGGAGAGAGGAAAGAACAGTCCCACTGAACTCTGAGCTGACCGAGGCACATCTGGAGTGTTGTATTCTGTTTTAGGAAGAATAGACAAAAGGAGACACTTTTGTCTGGGCCTTTGGATTGAGCTGGGAAAAGTAGCAGTATCAAGAAAGGCATCACACTGTCTGCTGGAGCACAGGGCATTTTCCATGAATGATGAGTCTGGGGAGCCTACAGTATATGGAGAGGAGAAGATAATCCAAGTTCAGGAAGTAGAGCAAGAAGTCAAGAGATGAGTTTTGATGGGCATTCTCTCAGGCTTAGGGCTGAAAAGTAGAAACAGGGTTGACTGACAGAGATAGAAAATGTGTGCATTGATAAAAGCCAGTTAAGAAATAAATTTAACAGACACTGAGCGGTTAGCATACTCCCCTGGGTCACGGGCATATTTAAAACTCCCAAAACATACCCAGTGAAAGGGGAGCAGGATGATAAGGAGCAGTGACCATGTCTGGTGAGTAACAGTTGAAGAACTGGGGGTGGTGAGCTGCAGGCTGGATAGCTGAGCGGGATGACAGCTGTCTTAAAATACTTGAAATATTCACTTGTAGAAGAGGGTTTTGGTCCACTGAGTAGACATTATAGGAAATCAGACTTTTGGTCAATAGTAGGAAATGGCTTTTGTATCAGGAACTGAAACTAGAATAAGATTATGTCCTGTGAGGTAGTAAACTCCCTGTCACTAGAGATATTCAAGCTGGTATCGTAAAAGAGTTACTAGTATTAAGTGGTAAGTAGGACGAGATTAGTGGGAGGGTTTCAAGTCCTTCAGTCTTATTCCAACAGGCGCTACTCAACTCTTATTGATTTAAGTGTGTAATATGTTGTAGGATTTTATTTATTTATTTATTTATTTATTTATTTATTTATTTATTTATATTTATTTTTGAGATGGAGCCTCGCTCTGTCGCCCAGGCTGGAGTGCAGTGGTGCGATCTCGGCTCACTGCAAGCTCTGCCTCCCAGGTTCACGCCATTCTCCTGCGTCAGCCCCCCAAGTAACTGGGACTACGGGCGCCCGCCACCATGCCCGGCTGATTTTTTGTATTTTTAGTAGAGATGGGGTTTCACCGTGTTAGCCGGGATGGTCTTGATCTGCCCGCCTCGGCCTCCCAAAGTGCTGGGATTACAGGTGTGAGCCACTGTGCTGGCTGAATTTTATTTTTTAAAGGGATATGCCAATAAAAGTAAGAAACTAGAATTATTAAAATTATTTTAAAAACTTTTAAATTGACACTAACTGTATCTATGTAAAGGGTATGATGAAATGTTTCCATATATGTTTCAGTTGTGGAACAGTTAGATCAAGCTAGTTAACATAGCCATCACCTGACATACTTATCTTCTTTTTGTGGTGAGAACATTTAAAATCTACTTTGAAAATAAATAAATACAAGAGAGACAGTGTCTTGCTCTGTCATCCAGACTGGAATGTAGTGACATGATCATAGCTCACTGCAGCCTTGAACTCCTGGGCTCAGGAGATCCTCACACTAAGCCTCCTAAGTAGCTGGGACTACAGGCACACACCACCCTGCCCAGCTTATTTTTGTATTATTTTGTAGAGATGGAGGTCTCACCATCTTGCCCAGGCTCGTCTCCAACTCCAGGTTTCAAGTTACCCTCCCACCTTGGCTGCCCAAGGTCCTGGGATTGCGAGTGTGAGCCACTGCACCCGGCCCTAAAATCTACTATTTTAGCAAGTTTGAAATACATATTATGTTATTATTAATTATAGTCAAAATTCTATGAAGTAGATCACTGAAGCTTATTTCTGCAGTCTAAATAAAAAAAAAAAAAATTGTTGAGACAATGTCTCACTCTGTTGCCTAGACTGGAATGCAGTGGTATAATCATGGCTCACTGCAGCCTTGAACTCCTGGACTCCAGCCATCTTCCCACTTCCCCTTCCTGAGTAACTAAGACTGCAGGTGCATGCCACCATGCCTGGCTAATTTTTGAAAAAAAATTTTTATAGAGACTCGATCTTGCTGGTCAATTAAAAAGTTTTTAAAATAATTTTAATAATTCGGCCGGGCGCGGTGGCTCAAGCCTGTAATCCCAGCACTTTGGGAGGCCGAGACGGGCGGATCACGAGGTCAGGAGATCGAGACCATCCTGGCTAACACGGTGAAACCCCGTCTCTACTAAAAATACAAAAAACTAGCCGGGCGAGGTGGCGGGCGCCTGTAGTCCCAGCTACTCGGGAGGCTGAGGCAGGAGAATGGCGTGAACCCGGGAGGCGGAGCTTGCAGTGAGCTGAGATCCGGCCACCGCCCTCCAGCCTGGGTGACAGAGCAAGATTCCGTCTCAAAAAAAAAAAAAAAAAAAAAAAAAAAAAAAAAAAAAAAAAAAAAAAAATTTTAATAATTCTAGTTTCCTACTTTTTTTGGCATATCCCTTTAAGAAATAAAATTCAGCCAGTGCAGTGGCTCAGGCTGGTCTCGAACTCCTGGTCTCAAGTAATCCTCCCATCTTAGCCTCCCAAAGTGCTGGGATTTCAGGTGTGAGCCATTGTGCATGGTCTGAAACTTCGTACCTTTTGTTCAACATCTTTTCTTTCCCCATCCCACTCCCCGTCCCCACCCCTGGCCTCTGGTAACCACCATTCTACTTTCTACTTCTGTGAATTTGACTTTTTTAATGGTATGATTCTTTGATTTCTATTACAAGGAAAGACACAATGACAAATATTTGATCAATGAATGCTGCTTGTTTGCATAACCAACCAAGAGATTCAAGCATGTATGTAAATACGGACTCTTTTTTAATGCAGGTGGAGTGACATGGAGAGTCTGTAAATTTACTTTTCTTGGTCTTGTAGTTTGGGAAGCATCATTGGCTATCTGCCTTAAAACTTTAAGCTATTTTACGTTCATTTCAACAAAGAGTGTGTAGCACGTACCAAGTGTGAGGCATCATCCTGTACTTTGACAATTGGAAACCTTCTCTCCCCAACTTCTACCAATTGGAAATTAATTTCAGCACTGAAATCACCTTCCATATTTAACAAGAGCATTACAGCACAACAAATATAACAGTGATGACAGTGAACATTCATCCGTTGCCTCCCCAACATTATTTCTTCCTTCTATCTTTCTAATAGCCCCCATTTCCTTTCTTAACTAGGGCGGAACCAAGACACACTGGCAGTTAAGCTGATTTGTCTGTTGCCTCAGATGGATTTGTGATGACATTTCTGATGACATTTTACACTGCCATCGGTCTTACTGTGCTACTGCTAGTTCACTAGCTTCATAAAGTTACCTCTTAAGCAAGTTGTATATATTGATGGACTCTTGTCCAGTTGCTTTTTGGGAGACAGAGGAATATCCTGTAATGACTGCTGTATCTGTTACCATGGGTTGCTTTCTTATTTTTTCATCAATGAAGGAACTCAGTGCTGTGCTCTCAGCTATTTAATTTTTCTTTCCTTCCTCATTAAAAAACAAACAAACAAACAAACAAAAACAGGGCTGGGTGTGGTGGCTCACACCTGTAATCCCAGCACTTTGGGAGGCCCAGGTGGGCGGATCACAAAGTCAAGAAATCGAGACCATCCTGCCCAACATGGTGAAACTCCGTCTCTACTAAAAATACAAAAATTAGCTGGGCGTGGTGGTGCACGCCTGTAGTCCCAGCTAATCGGGAGGCTGAGGCAGGAGAATTGCTTGAATCCGGGAGGCAGAGGTTGCAGTGAGCTGAGATCGCGCCACAGAGTGAGACTCCATCTCAAAAACAAAACAAAAAACCTATTTGTGACCAATTTCAAATTAATAGATACGTAAAATTCTAAATGTAATAAATTATTATTTTTTTAAAACCCAGTAAGATAGAAGGAGAACCTATCGATTGAAAGACTTAAAGGACATATTAACCAATCACTATATATGGTCCTTATTTGAATCCTGATTCCAACAACTGTAAAACAAAACAAATATTAAACTAAATTTGGCCTGAGACTGCCTTCATTCCATGAGTCCCTACTTAACAAGCTAACCTAGCTTAGAATGTAAATAAACTTGAAAGCCTAATTTAGGAGTATATTTTGTAACAGGGAGCTGGGTGTTAGGTGTTAGCCAGTTACAGGCTGTTAACCGATCAGACCATGTCCAAATAAGGGAAATGCTGAGCTGCCACCTATCCAGCTGTTTCTGTGCCTCACTTCTGTTTTCTGTCTGTAAATACTCCCTGCCCAGTTATGGAGCAGAGCTCTCTGAACCTCCTCTGGTTCAGAGTGTTACCAGATTCATGAATTGTTCTTTGCTCAATTAAACTTCATTAAATTAATTTGTATCAAGTTTTTCTTTTTACATAAAAAACATTTTTGAGACAATTGGAAATTTAAACACTGGTTATTTGAAGTATTAAATTGTTATCATTGATATATTTTAGGTATGATGGTATTATTTTTGTTTTTTTTTTAAGTGTCCTTGTTTTTTAACAATACATACTGAAATATTTAAGAGTGAATAGTATTTGGGATTTGCTCCAAAACAATACAGAAGAAAGGAAGTGAGTGGAGGGTATAGATGAAACAAAACTAGTCATGAATTGATCATTACTGAAACTGAGTAATGGGTACATCAGGGTTCATTAAACTAATCTGTTTACTTTTCCTGTGATGAAAGATTATATAAAATTTAAAGACTCCCCCTCACTTTCCAGTGGTAATCAGTTTCAACACTTCAGTATCTATTTTCAGGAAGCTTTCAATGTATGCATTACAGAGAGAAAGGGGATAGTGGAGAGGGTTTGGTTTTTGGCTTTGCTTAATTAAATGAACTCACTAATATGTATTGTCTACAACTTTCTTTTGGGAAAGGGAGCTTGCTATATCATGGACATTTTGCCGTTTAATTTTGTATTAGAGCAGTTCATGACTGTATTTCTCTAAAGAGGACAAAAAAAAAAAAAAAAAAAAAAATCCTCGGCTTCTATAACAGTGTAACCTCTGCACTCCAGGGGATAATTTTGGCTTTTTGTGCTGAATACCGGTACTTGAAGCCTGGCGTCTCTGTGGGCTTTGGCCAGGAAGAGCCTTAATTGCAAGCCTTGGGCAGCTCCCGCTGGTCTGATTAAGACCCTTTCCCAGCACAGGATCCCCTCCCCATACAAAGCATTGAAGCATCAGCCCCAACCTCCATCACAGGATCTTGCTGTCAGACAGCAGTGGTAAATCTGTTGGAAATTCAGCACTCTCTGTTGCCTACTGTCTGGGGGCCAAACTTTTGTGAGAGTTAGAAAATGCCTTGTTGAATTCCTGTTGCTTTTTTGTGATTTCATATCATGTGAATTCTTAGTGAGTCATGTATATTGGTAAGAGAGAGAATTTGTGTGAGAGAGTGGTTTGTTTTTTTAAAAAAACAGAGTGGATGAATAGGTGATCAGCCTTGGCTCCGGAATGGGCTTTCTGTTTTTATTATGCTGGGAAATTGACACAATTTAATTCCAGCGCACCTTTCAGTATCTGCTGTTGTTCATTTCCCTTTCGTCCCCATGGGAAAAGAAAAGCAATCTATGCTTAGAATTCCTCCTCTTTCTCCCTTAACCCTTAAGGAACACAGTGAATATCATACCTTTTGTGATGTATTTTCAAAGTGCTTTAAAATATTGCTATCATCATTTCACTATCCTACACAATATTTTTGGAGCAACTATAGTGGGTCCTTGAATAACATCATTTTGTTCAATATTGTGTTATTTCTTTGATGAGGAAACGAATCGATTCCTGGCCAGGGCCTCTGTCTGTGTGGAGGCTGTACATTCTCCCCATGTCTGCATGGGGTTTCTCTGGGTAATCTGGTTTCCTCCCACATCCCAAAGATGTGCACACTGGGCGAATTGGCGTGTCTACATAGGCCCAGTCTGAGTGAGTGTGAGTGTGAGTGTGGGTGTGGATGAGAGCGCCCCCTGTTACGGGATGCATCCTGTCCAGGGTAGGTTCTTGCCTTGCACCCTGAGCTGAGCTGCTGGGACAGGCTTCAGCCACATAAGACCCTGAACTGGAATAATTGGGTAACTAATTATCTTACTTGTTCTCATTAATCTTTCTTAAGTGTATATTTAGCTCACATTGATTTCAGTGTTTAATATAGAAGTGTTTTGGGTCTTTACTTAGAAGTTTGGTGATGTTTTATTCTGACCAGAAATATGTAGGAACTTAACTCTTAAAATTGATTTTGTCATACCAATTCAGCTGTTCCACTGAAAGTCAAAGTTTTCAAGAACCTATGGCTGATATTAAGTGAGGACTTACTGATCTCTGGGCCAGGCACAGCATCAGGCACTTGGAAACAGGGATACAAGACAGATTGGTTTTCCCATTGTTATTGTGCTGGTGGAAACACTGAGGTTGAGCATTTAGGAAGGATGGATTTATGATTAGAATGGTGAGCATTTGTTAAATGGGCATGTTTTGCGGATAGATGTAATAATGATAAAAACCACTTACTGATTAATTGCCATGTGCTCACTTCCTTCCTAAAAGTTTTTATGTCAATTATCTCATTTGATACTTACCGTGACCTTATGAAGTACATGCTTTTATTATCCCCCTTTTATAGATGGGAAGCACAGAGAAGTTAAATAGATGATTCAAAATCACACAGCTAAAAAGTGATGTAATCTGCTTTTTGTTTTGTTTAATATATGTGCTGCAGAAGAGAGCACAGTATAATCTGGATTTAAACTCAGTCCAACTCCACAATGTGTGCTCATTATGGAATTACTAAGGAATATATTGGCTCATTGCTTTTTTGTTTTTGTTTTTGTTTTTTGAGATGGAGTCTCACTCTGTCGCCCAGGCTGGAATGCAATGGTATGATCTTGGATCACTGCAACCTCCACTTCCCAGGTTCAAGCAATTCTCCTGCCTCAGCCTCCCGAGTAGCTGGGATTACAGGTGCATGCCACCATGCCCGGCTAATTTTTGTATTTTTAGTAGAAACGGGGTTTCACCATATTGACTAGGCTGGTCTTAAACTCCTGACCTCAAGTGATCCACCTACCTCAGCCTCCCTAAGTGCTGGGATTATAGGCCTGAGTCACCATGCCCAACCTTATTGATATATTTTATTAGTAGCTTCCAGTTAAAAAAAAAAATGATGTTTAATTATTGTTAACCATCAATATCCCTGGAATCGGTTGATGTTTCAAGCTGTGAAACATGTTGAAGGGCTTTCAACAGATACAGTGTCCTATTGCAGCATGGGGTCTGAACTAATTTCTAGACTTAAAACTGGTCGAATTTTTGCTGTGTGTTGGTATTTTGGGGGATGAAATTTCACTTGTAGTGAGTCTAGAGTCATTTAGGAATGAATCTTGTTGTGTTACTTGCAGTGTTCAGTTGTGACAAAAAGAAATCCCCTGGGCTATTTTTGTTAAATCAATTTTATGTCTTTTAGTTATTTATCATGAAGTTTGCTTTAGTGAGTGAAAGTCTATGTTTCCCAATGTGCATATGTGCATATTTATGTGTACATGCGCTACTTAAAGCTATGAAAATCTCAGTGTATTGCTAGCTTCTTGCTGTGTATGACTGTACTTAGTGTAAACTCTTAATTGGGAGTGATGTCTGAAACTAAAAACTATGTGGTGCTACAAGCTAGGCTGTATAACCCTCAATTCAAACTCATAGTCATAGATCATCTTTTCTCCCAGCCATGCTGTCATAACACTGATGAAAGCTGTCATACTTCATTCATTCAGCTAATCTTGATTGAGTGAGTACCTACTGTATCCTAAGCATTGACATTGTTGCTGGAAGTAAAACAGTGACTGGTCACCCAACTGCTCAGGATGTTTTTTGTTAAGTCTCTTGTCCATGATGTAGTCTAACCCGACGACATGCTAACTGACTACATATAAAGTGAATGAGGTCAGATTCTGTTCGCAGCTGCCCAGACTGATGTGCTTAAAGCAATCTCTGGACAGATGGGGCATCTGGCACCTGTTGTGACTGCATCATGTTCTGTGGAATAAAGGAGGGAACTGGAAGGCTTGCAGTGAAGCAAAGGCAAAGCTATTTCCCCAGATGCCACGGCATGATTCGTAGCCCTCTTTGGCTGGCTTCACAATCTGCCCAAACTTGAGAAGCTCAAGGTTAAACTAGTTCTAGTTTAAACTAGGACTTTCTGTGTCCTAGTTAAAAATGTCCCCAACTGAAAAAGAACTACACATTCCTCTCAGCTTACTATAAAGAATAATAGACACTAGTCCATGTTGAATATATTTAAATGGGATGGTCTGCAAATTTTCATACTTGAACTGTCCTTTCATGTTTAAACTGAACGCACACAGTCTTATAGGCAGCTGGAATAGAGACAGAGTAATACTTAGAGCTTAGTAAATACTTGTTGCTCAGCTCCACAAGTATTTACTAAGCATTTTCCTAAGAAAAGCACTGTGAAAGATCAAAACACACACACTCAAAAACCCACAGTAATGTTCAAAACAACCAAACTTTGGGATTTTTAGATGCCACCTTGCCTCTGTGGGTGCTTTTGGTCCAAGTGCAGATGGTGCAGTACAGGAAGCTCTGAGATCATCTATCTCATTCCCCAAGAAAGGTAGCAGATGAGAAGGCTGAGGCCTAGGAAGATAAATATTACAAACTTTGCGTGTTCATTAGGGAAAGCATGAAAATCAATTGTGGGTCCTCTGGTAGCAAACATGGGCCACCTTCTCCACACATTTCCCAGTGCCCCACCGATCCCGCATGTATCATTTCAGAAGGCTACCAAGTAGTAACTCTTCTAACTGGTAAAATATATCATTTGGAGAGGAGGAGGAGCTTTGTTGGGAAAAGAGAAGCGGAGGACGAGCTTCTAATCCCAAAAGTTGGGATCAAACTATTTCTAAGATAGCCTTGAATTGAATCAATGTAGCAGTGGTTAATTCGTAGGTGAATTACAGCTTGATGGAAACAATCACATCATCATGCTTGGGTTGCACATTTTAAACCTGTAAAATAATAGCCGACTCAAATGCCAATCATGAGCTTCCCAAACAGCAGCTGTCACTGTGTGGTGGACTTGGCTCTGAGTGTCTCAGGTCACCCTAATGTGTTCCAGTGTTCGCTGTTTCAGTGTCATTGAGTACACGGTGGCCACCGCAGATCACAGACTCATGGCAGGGACTGTCTAACCCTCACAATCAGGAGTGTTGGAGCTTAAGAATCAATGCACAGCCTTACTTACACTTTTCATTTAAACTGTGCTTGAAGCTTTAAATGTTTCCAGCTGTGCATGTATTAGAAGGGATAAAAGAATAAGGGAAGAACTTCAGAAAATAGTGTTGTTCCAAAGGAGGGCTTGGTAATTCTAAATGGCCAGTAGGGCAGGCCAGAGGCTGCTGAGGATTCGCATCACAGGAGAGAAAGTATTTACCAGTAGGGTTGCTTTGATTGATGGGTCCTGGGAATTTCTGCAACATGCCCTGCAGCACCTAAGAGCAGGATGGATGTTTCCAAGGCTGAATGTTTCTGCCCTTCTGCTCCTAGGGAAAATAATTTCCACTCCCACTGCAGCTCTACCCTACCCAATTAATGGAGTTCTTTCAGTGATTTTTCATTTGTGAGTATGATATGCTCAGCTCTTGGCCTAATTAGACAAGAGGGAACCGCTGATTGCTCAGTCTCCAGACTTCTTGCTTGGGACATGCATTCTCAGTTTCTTTACACCACTAGTTGTATTAATAAAAGAAAGAGGAGGGGGTTAGGTGCAGTGGCTCATGCCTGTAATCCCAGTACTTTGGGAGTCTGAGGAGGGTGGATCACGAGGTCAGGAGTTCAAGACCAGCCTGACCAACATGGTAAAATGCTGTCTCTACTAAAAATACAAAAATTAGCCGGGTGTCGTGGTGCACGCCTGTAATCCCAGCTCTCGGAAGGCTGAGGCAAGAGAATCGCTTGGATCTGGGAGGCAGAGGTTGCAGTGAACCGAGATCGTGCCACTGCACTCCAGCCTGGGCGACAGAGTGAGACTCCATCTCAAAAAAAAAAAAAAGAAAAGAAAAGAAAAAAGAAAAAGGAGGGAAACATTCCAAATCTGCCAAGACATTAAATATATAATGGATGCATATAGTATTTTCAAAATTTAAAAGACATAAAATAGGTCTCTCTCCCAACCCTGTCCCCTTCCCAGAAACAACCCCTATTAACTTTGTCTATTCCCAGAGATATATCCGTGTATATGCATTTAATGTCTGTATTTATATACATATAGATCTATTTATCTTTTTCATTCACAGAAATGGTAACATATACATAATTCTATACCTACTTGTTTCTTTTTGTTTTGTTTTTGTTTTTGAGATGGAGTTTCACTCTTGTTGCCCAGGCTGGAGTGCAGTGGCGCAATCTCAGCTCACTGCATCCTCCGCCTCCTGGGTTCAAGCAGTTCTCCTACTTCAGCTTCCTGAGTAGCTGGGATTACAGGCGCCTGCCACCACGCCCAGCTAATTTTTTGTATTTTTAGTAGAGACAGGGTTTCATCGGCCAGGCTGGCTGGTCTCGAATTCCTGGCTTCGGGTAATCCACCCTCCTTGGCGCCTCCCAAAGTGCAGGGATTATAGGCGTGAGCCCCCGCACCCGGCCACCTTACTTGTTTTTACTTATCTTAGGGATTGTTCCAGGTTAGCACATGTAGACCTTCCATATTTGCTTTTAATAACTACAGGAATGTTTGTTAAACATTGTTTAGATGGTCCATCATTTACTAGCCTTTTATCGCTGGACATTTTGGTTGTACAATCTTCTGCTGTCCTAACAGTAATTAAATGTTACCCCTTAACATAAATATTTTGGCACATATGCTGATTTATCTGTATTGTCAGTTTGCAGAAATAGAATCGCTGGGCCAAATAGTATACACTTTTAAATATTTAAAATATTTAAATATAGACATTGTCATATTGCCCTCCTATAGAGGATTTCTTCATTGACTTCTTCCTGGCAGTACATAAGAATGCATCCTCCAACTCCTTTCCCCTCTCCCCATCTCCACCTTGGCCATATCAGAGTCTGTCTTTTGCAGGACAAAAGGTTTTGATCTGGGACGAGCATTAATATTTTTAAAACTCACCCCGTGGGTGTCAGCAGTGTTTCAGTTGCAAGTCACAGAAAATCTGCCTCAACCCGAGTTAAACCAAAATTAAAAAAAAAAAAAAAAAAGATGGAGAAGTTGATGGGCGCATATAACAAAAGTCCAGAGAGAAAATGTGCTTCAGGCGTAGCTGGATCTAGGGAGAGCTGGCATGTCATGGCACAGCTTCAGGGGCACAGTCACATTGCATTAGAAAACAGTGTGAAGGCTGCCCCTGGAGTTAGTGGCCATACATTCAGGAACACAACTGAGCTTACAGGGACTTGGTCTCTCTCCATTTCCCAGCCCTGTTTCCTTGGGGTTTGCTTTGTTCGCAGGCAGGCTTTCTCCATGTGGCAGCTCTAGGTTTACGTTCTATGAACTTTGTAACCTCAATATAAGAGCCTCTCCTTCTCTGTAGATACAGCCAAAGTCACGCAATTGTTCTTCATTGATCTGACTTTGGTCAGATACTCATCCCAAGTAATTGGTCACTTCTGGGAACGTCTTTTGGTTTGCTTGGCTGTCACCCATTCCCTGTTCTTCTGAGAGTAGCCCCTTGATTTTCTTTCTCAATTCTAAGTCCCCATGGTTCTGGGGCCCTTCCTTCATCCAGGGCTGAGCATGCGACCGTAGGCATGGCCAGTCAGCACCCATTCTACCAATGGCCAAAGTGATTCTGATTCTTGGATTCTACCTCTTCGACCACTAACCCATCTGTAAGCTAGACCAGTTTGTCTGAGACTCAGGAGAGTTATAGCTGAAGAATATGGGAGATGGAAGTGCATACAAATCACCTGGCGATCTTGTAGTAAAGCAGATTCTAATTTATTAGATGTGAGATGGGATCCACTGCATTTCTAACAGGGTCTCAGAAGATGTTGATGCTGCTAGTCCAAAGGCCACACTTTGAAGTAGAGAGACATAAAGTGGATCCAATGGCCTCTCTAGGCTCCTCCTGGTCTAATGATTTTGAGATTTTGTAGCATATACAAAAGGATACGAAACAAACAAAATCTCCACATGCAATCAATTCTAATTTGTCTCCACTTCACATAGCAAACAGAAGTCACATTTTAATGATCACATATATCCAAAACCATAAATATTATGAAAACATTCATTCACTTAAGAAATACAGTTCCATTTCCTGCCTTGATGGGGTTGGGAGAGGAAACCTTCATTGAATTTTTCTGAAAGAATCATACTTTTGACCAATGTTGGCAAGAAAGTAACTTTTTCTTTTGGGGACTGTGAGCTCTCTGTTGTCTTACTGAAAAACAAAACAAAACAAAAATACTGCTGCTGATTCTACTGTCAAGTTAGTGACTTATTTGTACTTTACCTGAGGAACCAATTGGCCCTTGGCTGACACTGGGCTTTATCTATCTAGTTATCCCATCATAGCTGGGTGACCTAGTGGCAAAAACTGGGGACAGTCTACTGTTTTCTTGAGAATAACACAGTCACTCTCCTTCTGTCTCATGACCAACTGCTCTTCACATCTTCTTTTTAAATAAATTCTTTTCTCGTCATCTCTCAGTACCGATATCTCAATCCAGGAATAATTTGCACAACATCTAAAGAGTTTCTTTGCTCTCCCTTATTCAAATCGGCTGTTGAATGGACTCCGCAATACCCAGCACCATTTACTGAAACAAAAATGATTTCTTTTGGAAGGCAATTTCATGCCTTGTTATCCCCAACAATGTTTCTGAAATACAAGGTTAGATGGTATTTCCAGAAAGTCCCTATTCATTCCTGAGACTGAAAAGCAAAAATAAAATTTTAAAGGGGGCTCCAGAAGCCCATGGCATTGTCTGCTAGATATCTTCATGCTTTGAGGATCATTGTGTGGCATTGTAAAGATATTTGTTTTAAAATCATGCCTCCTGCAAGGAAAATTGTAGCCTCAAACACTTGTGTCATTATGTAAATAGGTGTTAATGAATCGGTTGTACAAAGTAGACTGTGATTGAGAGTTGCTGTTCTTATGAGAAGATCACAGAAGGACAGCTGGATTTTCTTCTGCCTTTTTTGGAATCCTTATACTCATTCTGCTTCACAGATATGACTTCTACCAGAAGGCAAGTTGTGCAGAATTCTCATCTTGTGCTTTATTTTTTTATTGCTAAACTGTTAAGTAAAGCCAGTCCCATCCGTAAGTTTGAAAAGCCGCTTTAGGACTTAATTATTAAAAGGTAACATCTCCTCCATAAATACTGATCCTCTAGAAATACTGTGGTGTCCACATTTGTCTTTTAAGATTAATATAACCCATCCTCTCCTGTAAGAAATGGGATTTCGAGGCCCTCTCTTGGCTCTGTGTATCTGCGATTGACTCGCTGAGTGTCAGAGTTACCCTTAGAGGGTGCCTCAGCTGGGAAGCCATTGATCAACAAATTGCACCTTGATGGTAGAATAGAAAGAAGAGCGGTGTATGTTGTAGCAGGGAGTTGTCTTTATCCATTAGTGATGTACATACCAGGAGATAGAAGATTTGGGGATTTGTCAATTGGCCTAATGACATTTTCCCAGCAAGTCTTTATTGGGCACCTGCTGTGTTCCAAGGCATAATGGTTGGCTCTGGGTATACAGTGATGATCCAGCATACTGAGCCCTGACCTCATGCAGGTAACTTAAATGAGCTATTTAATGCCTGGACTTGACTTGAAAGATGACGCTAATTCCTAACCTCACTGGATTGCTGTGATAATGAAACACATTTTTGAAAGTATAAAGTATTAAATGCAGAGTTCCTGAGGTCAGAATGATGACACAGCCTCAGCAATGTCCTTAAGCATGAACTTTCTAACATTAGCTCTTTTTTTCTATTATCTGTTTTCATGAAGTTATCCTCACGGCCCTCACTTTGCCCTTTGTCTTTTTATGACAGTTGCATTTTCCTCTCCAAGGATTGTCCCGTTTTCCTGATTCTTTAACAGTGCCAGCTTTTTATCTGCCTTGCAAAATATTTTTTCTAAAGGAGGGGCCTCCTAAGAAATTTCATGAGTATTTGATAGGAACTTAGAAAGAAAAAAGTGACTATTCACAAAAGATAGTGAGACAAAAATGAAAAGTAGCTTTCTGTATTATACATACAATAAAAATCAGACCTTAACACCCCAGAATACAGTTCTCATGAGACATCTCTGTCATTTCCTAGAGCTAGAAATAAACAGAGAACAGTTTTGAAATGGGCAAGTAGCCAGCCTTGTCGTCTGTGGATAGGAATGATGAGGGTCATGTTTGAGTGAGGGAGAGAGTGGAGAGGCAGTCTCTTGAGCATGCTATTGGAGCAGCTGAGACTTGGAAGCATGCAGGGAACGTTTCTAAGAATGCCTTTGCTGTACATGTTGAAGGAAGATCTCAGGCTTGCATTTAAAAGACCCCTGGCCTGTCACAGCCTCCCCGGGTATGTTTTGATTTTGGTTTTTTGGATTTTTTGACTCATTGCACAAACTTTATCTATGATCTGTTAAATGAGGGAGTCCTTCTTCTCTCCGATTCTAATGTCCAGAGTAATGTATGTGTCTCTGTCTCTCTCTGCTTTGTATCCCTGTCTCTGCATCTCTTCTTCTCTCCCACACACAAGCTCTCCACTGCACTTATGTGATTTTATCACTAAGACTGGGAATGCTGAGCAAACCTCAAGTCTGAGCCCCTAAAGAAATGTTTTAGAGGATTTTGTTTACACTTTGTATATTGCACAATTAATGCATCTTAAGAGATTAAGAGCTGCTGCTTTTCTCTGTCCCTGACCTAAGTAAATGAATGAATGAATAAATAAATAGGCAGCTTAGCATCATGGTATAGTGCAGTGTTGGCAAACACTTTCTGTAAAGGGCCAGATATTTTACATTTTAAGCTTAAATATTTTAACCTTTGTGGACCATACAATCTCTGCCGTAACTACTCAAGTTGGCTAGTGAATCATGAAAGCAGCTATAGGCAATATGTAAACAGGTGAGCATAGCTGTGTTCCAATAAACTTATGGACACTGAAATTTGAATTTAATGTAAGTGTTATATGTCATGAAATAGTATTCTTTTTTTTATTTTTTTATTTTTATTTTTTTTTTGCCAACAGTTTAAAACTACAGCCCTCATGAAAAACAGGCTCTGGGGTAGATTTGGCCCCTGGACCATTGTCGTTTGGCAACTCCTGGTAGAGTGGAAGAAACTCAGAACAAGAAGTGAGAAGCCTTACCTTCCAATTTTGGTTTTACTACTTTTTAGTTTTGACCTAATCATTTTGCTTCTAACCTCAGTTTCCCCGTCTGAAAAATGAGTGTGGAAAGAGGGTAAACAGGAACTTTAGAGTGGAGAAACCCGGCAGACACTGCCTCAGTCAGGTGGTCATGGTCAACATCACCAGTGCTAAGTCATGATAGAGTAAGAAATATTTGGTCTTTGTCCCTGGTTCCTGACACAGAACTTCTATAACTCTTGGAAGTTCCTGAGTGACAGGCATGATAGGAGCATTTTCTATTATTCATAACAAGCCCCTTCAGCCTTACCTGAGTTTCTGCTAATGAGGTGACTTTGGTGGGCCCCTAGATACCTCCAGGATGGAGCTGGTTGCCAAAGGAACCAACCATGTAGTTAGAGAGTGGAACTTTGAGGGCCCCTGATATGGTTTGGCTGTGTCTCCACCCAAATCTCATCTTGAATTGTAGCTCCCACAATTCCCACGTGTTGTGGGAGGGACCCGGTGGGAGGTAATTGAATCATGGGAGCAGGTCTTTCCCATGCTGTTCTCATGATAGTGAATAACTCTCATGAGATCTGGTGGTTTTATAAAGAGGAGTTCCCCTGCACAAGCTCTCTCTTGCCTGCTGCCATGTAAGATGTCCCTTGTTCTTCTGCTGTGATTGTGAGGCCTCCCCAGCCATATGGAACTGTGAGTCAATTACAACTCTTTCCTTTATAAATTACCCAGTCTCAGGTATGTCTTTATTAGCAGCATGAGAACAGCCACCCTTCTTTCAGGGAGTGGTGAAGGGGTCGAGATTGAGTTAATCACCAATGGCCAATGATGTAATCAATCATACCTCTGTTATGGAAGATCCATTTAAAAACCCTAAAGGACGGGGTTCTGAGGGTTCCAGATTGATGAATGCATCCATGTATCAGGAATGGGGCACATCCCAGCCCCACAGGGATGGAAGCTTCTGCACTCTGCCCCTTCTGGACCTCACTCGTGTGCCTCTTTCTTGAGCTGCTCACGTGTATCCTTTATAATAAACAAGAGTAGGAAAGTATTCTCCTTAATTCTGTGAGCCCTGAGGAGGGAGTTTTAGGACTCCTCTGACCCCTGATTTATAGCCAGTCAGAAGTATGGAGGGCCCAGGACTTGCAGTTGGTGTCTGGAATAGGGCAGTCTTGTGGGGCTCTGTGTTAACTCCAGGTAGTTAGTGTCAGAACTGAATTGAATTGAATTACAGGATACCTGACTGCTGTTCAGAAAACTGGAGAATTAGTGTGAGGAAAAACCCCCACATTTAGTGTTAGAAGTGTTGTGACTGAAGCAGTTGAGAGCCACGTTGATAGCATGCACCCTTGATAGGATTTGATGAAAATGGCACCCCAGCCCTGCAGTCATCTTTCAGTAAAGCCATTGACACCAGTTTAAGCATGAGGAAGCGACCAAGTAGACCTAGGGACAGTCTACAATATACCCGATCGCCATTTCTCAAAACTGTCAAGGCCATCAGAAACAAGGCAAGTCTGAACCACGGTCACAGATCAGAGGAGACTAAGGAGACATGATTAAACATCATGTTGTGTCCTGGACATGGGATCTTGGGGGAGAAAAAAGACATTAGGGAAAAACTGGTGACATCTGAACAAAGTGTGGAGCTTAGTCAATAGTCTTGTGTTGGTGTCGGTTCCTTGGTTGTGACAAATCTACTGTGGTCATGTAAGATGTTCATATTGCAGGGACCTAGGTTAGGAGAATAGGTGAATTTTGCAACTTTGTTATAAATCTAAAGCTGTTCTACAATAAAAGCTTTATAGTAAGAAAACATTAAGAAAAATCTCCAGGATTTGGCAGTTGATTAGGTAAGGAGGGCAAGGGAGAAGGAGAAATAAAGATTTTTGTCAAAGTCTTTGGCCTGATTACCTCGGAAGTTAGCTATGTAAGTGGACGGAAATGACAGAATATAGGAGGCAGTCTGGCTTGCAATAGGAAATAATGAACTTGTGGTACTAGGGATATATCCATGAATGTGATGTACCATTTAACAGTTGAAGTAAGAAAAAGGGCCAGAAAGAGCTTTTGGATTTCAAATGTTTGGTTTAAAATGACCTCTAGCCTCACAGCATTTGGCATTTAATTCTAATTTAAGAAAGAAAGATGAACTGTATTAAAAATAAAATAGTGATTGAACTTGTATAAATAGCTGGACTCCTGCTCTTGTTTCTATGTTTGTATGTGGGTAAATTTATCTTTTTGTCATTAATGCATTGCTTGGAGTTGGAGTAGCTATCAGCCCCTCTTTATTTGCAGAAGGACTTAGAGTCATGTTGCCAAGTGAAACATGACTTAAGTGACTCAGCAGCCAGAGCTAGCCCTTTTTCTTTAGCTAGAAGTGCTGGTTGTGTTGACCCAAATATACTGGAGCGCATGTTTTGTTTACTTCAGACAAGAAGTAAGAGCTTTGTTTGAGTCATTCCTTTTTCTATCTTCCCTATTTGTATTTTACAGCCAGAACTGCCTCAAAAATGCACACAGCCATTCATCAGAGGCCTGCGATGTCTGCTGTGCATTAACAGAATATGAAATGTGTGAAATTTATCAGTGTAGGATCAAACCACAGGCAAGACCTCATGCCTGCATAGGTCATGAACAGGCACTTCACCAAAGAAGAAATTCAGGTGGCAATACATGTGTGAAAAAAATTAAACTTTGCGAATAACAGAAGATGTATAATTAAACTTGTGAAGATAGCAAAGAAATACGGAACCAATGCTGGCAAGGGTATGAGGAAGAGTACACTGGCAGGATTATAGATCAACATAATTTAGGGGGAAGGCAGCTTGACATATATATTCCAGACTTTAAAAGGTAGTTATCCTTTGTTTCAGTCACTCCACTTCTAGAGATTATTCTAAGGGAATAATGGGACAGGCATATAAAGATATATGTAAAGAATGACCATCTAAGCATTTTTTTTTTTTTTTTTTTTTTTTTTTTGAGAAGGAGTCTCGCTCTGTCCACCAGGCTGGAGTGCAGTGACGCGATCTCGGCTCACTGCAAGCTCTGCCTCCTGGGTTCCCGCCATTCTCCTGCCTCAGCCTCCCGAGTAGCTGGGACTATAGGCGCCCGCCACCGCACCCAGCTAATTTTTTGTATTTTTAGTAGAGACGGGGTTTCACCGTGGTCTCGATCTCCTGACCTTGTGATCCGCCCATCTCGGACTCCCAAAGTGCTGGGATTACAGGTGTGAGCCACCGCGCCTGGCCAGCATTATTTAAAATAGTAAAGAACCGATGATAACATCTAACAATAAACAGACACTGGTTAGCTTCAGTGTTGTAGATGTAGCAATTGTAATAGAAAGATTTGCATTAAGTTTTTGAAAAAAAAATTTCAAAATGCATTCATATAGTCAGTCCAGTTTATACCACTTGTATGTGTGCATGTATACTTCTAAAAGAACATATGCTAAATTTTAAATGCTTTTAAACTGTAAATGGAAATATTTTAATTCTAAACCAAAATGTGGACTCTCAGTGCTAAATTCTGAGTGATGTAAACTGTCCTCTCATAAATTACTATTATTTTTGTAGAGCCTAAAACATGTTCCCATCACCACCCTTATGCTCCCTTTCCAAAATAATCCTGACTTTCTTAAATGAAAATTATAGTTCATCCTAAATTATTAAGAATTTTCATTCACAGTGTGAAGAATCTAGAGCTGTGTTATAGAGAAGCCAGCAAATAGTTATTGTTCCTTAGTTTTATTTTATGCTATAGTAGTTAAAATACCCAAAACAGTGCTTCATAAAAAAAAAAAAAAAAAAAAAAAAAAAAAAAAAAAACACTATACTTACAAATACAAGGTGAAAAATGGGATTTTAGTGGAAAATGGGATTTTCTTTCCCTTAATTTAATTAATTTACATCTTGCCTCTTTCCAAATATATGTAAAGTACCTAGATCTTTCAATAGAACATGCGCTGAACATAAAAAAGTGTTCACACACATGAACTAACCAGCTGCACCATCACACTGCCTCCAAGGTAGTATGATAAAAGGCAGGGATGATAAAAGGCAGAACATATTTCCAAAGACACTCAAGATCTCTGAACTAGAGACTTCACCTTTCACACATGAATGAAATGATTCAAAAATCATCTTTCTTCCAAAGTCAATTGAAAACCAGTGTGGTCATGTAGTTCGGATCAGGCCAGGGGCAGAGCTTGAGAAGAAGAGCTGACTGTAGCCAGCAGGGTCCCTAAGTAAATAAGGCTTCATGTAACCATATACAGCCTGACAGAGTAGGAGAAGAAAGGAAAGGAGTGAGCAAGGGGAAAAGGTTTAGAGCACCTGCTCTTTGCCAAGCACTAAACTGAAATGCTTATTGTGTGCTGTCTGATGTAGTAAGGTGCAGGGATATTTTAATGTTCAGATAGGAGTTTGATCTAAATATTTCCAAATAAGTCAGTCTTCTTCCTGATGTTACCCTTGCCAACTGCATGCCATGGGCTGTCATCTCCAGATCTGCCAGTCACCCAGTTAGTTGCTAATGATCCCAGATTTCCCCGCCTCCCACCACTCTTGAGTATTTCATAAGCCACTTCTTAAACTGCCTGCCATAGCCAAGGTGAGGAGGGCTTGGGATTATTTCAAGAGGTCTACCGGATACCTTGGATTTCAGAGCCAGAGTTGTGAACAAGACTTCACTTTTCATGTTCCTCATTTGTATCTGCCTCTTTCCAAAAAGGATTTGAAGTACCGAAATCTTTCAACAGTATGTGTGCTGCGAGACATTTCATAAGAGAGAGAATTTTAGGAACTCTACGCAGAGGGACAGTATTTACAAAAGCAAGACAAAGTGAGCAAAGGAGAGAAAACAAACGTCTTACTGTATGTGGGAATGAGCGAAAGGAGAGGGGGAGAAAGACTGAGCACAGTTGCACATGGGGGTGGAGCTCCTTATGATGTTTTAGTGATTAAATAGGTGACACCTAGGAAGGGTGATCACTTGGCTTTGTGGCAAGAAGTTTGTCTAAGCCATTCCCAGCACCTGGTAGGCTTCTTCCTATATTAGGACAGCTTCACACCAAGATTCCTTCCGGAACCTTGAGCCTAGTTAACCCTATGCCCATTAACCCTGCCATGTTATACCTGCTATGTCAACCTCTCTTATGCTGACATCCCCTTTTTGTTCTTCACGCACCTCCATCTTCCCACCCCTTAGCACTATTCCAAACCGTCACCACTTCTTCAAGTGGCTGACACCTCCTATTCGCAAGGTTCCAAACAGGGGTCTGTGCACTAAGTCTGGCCCTCTGCCATGTTTTGCCTAATCTACACATCCCACCTTTATTACTGGCAAGAGCCAAGAATCTGCAATCTCCTGTTTGCTGAAGTCTCCAGCACCCTCTGTTGTTTCCTACTCCCCTTCTCCACTCCCTATTGTTCCCACTCTCTGTTATTTCCCAGTCCTTCCTGTGTTCCATGTCTTGGTCTGGGTGGTAGTCAGCTAAGTCTATTCAGTTAATAAAACTTCACAAAGCACTTATTTTGCAATTTTCTATGAGCACATTATATACCAGCTTTAAAAAATTTTAAAGTTAATTAAAAAGCAGAATCTTGATTTCTCTGGATAAACCCTGCAGTGGACATCATTATTTTCCCCATTTAGTAGATTAAGATATCTGAAAGGACAGTTTGTCTATGGTCATTCAGCTGGTACACGACAGAACATAGGAGTCACACTTGGGTAGACTGTACTTTTTTGTTTGTTTGTTTTGTTTTGTTTTGTAGAGGGAGTCTCGCTCTGTTGCCCAGGCTGGAGTGCAGTGGCATGATCTCGGCTCACTGCAAGCTCTGCCTCCCAGGTCCAAGCGATTCTGCTGCTTCAGCCTCTTGAGTAGCTGGGATTACAGGCGTGTGCCACCGTGCCTGGCCAATTTTTGTATTTTTAGTAGAGATGGGGTTTCACCATGTTGGCCAGGCTGGTCTCGACCTCCTGACCTCAGATGATCCACCCGTCTCGGCCTCCAAAGTGCTGAGATTACAGGTGTGAGTGAGCCATAGCGCCCAGCCTCGGCCTGTGCTCTTGACCATTGTGTCTTCCTTCCTGTCAAGAGAGTTGGTCCAACCATGAGAGACTCTAATTCTACTCTTGGCTTCTCTTTGCCACTTCAATATCCAAACCATGAGTTTCAGAGATTCATTTATATTGTTTATATTATTTGTTTTATATGCTGTGGTAGATTAAAAGTGGTCATGAATTATTTGCAACTCCTTTCATTGAGATGTGGGATCTTACTATCCTCCCCTTGACTTTGGGCTGGTCTTAACAATTTGCTTAAGTGGTAGAATGCAGTGGAGATGACACTGCTTGACTTACGAGGTAGACTGGAAGAAGATTTGTAGCGTCTGCCTTGGTTTCTTTGAATACTGACTCTTAGAATCCAGTTGCCAAGCTGTGAGAAACCCATAGAGAGGTCCACATGGAAAGGAAATGTGGACACTGGCTGACAGCCCAGCTTAGCTCCCAGCCCACAGCCAGCAGCAACTTGCCAACCATGTGAGAGAGCCATCTTGGAAGTGGATCCTCCAGCCTCAATTGAATGACCCCAGTTAATGCCCCATAGAGCAGAGATGAACTGTTCCCGCTGAGCACTGCTCAAATTGCAGATTTCATGAGAAAAGTAAATGACTAGAATTGTCTTAGGCCACCAATTTTTGGGATGGCATATTATACAGCAGTAACTGGAACACCAGCCAGTTTTGCTTAACTAATATACATTAGAATCATATGTAAGATCAAAAAATGTTTTTGCTTTCTTTAATATTAGTGCTATCATAGAAAGTTTCTCCTAGCAAAAACTTAACTTTTAATTCAAGCCATTCCTGGAAATCACTCCAGGAATTATTTTCGCATGCTACAAATGTTATTTTCTCTATCCTCACTAAAGCAAATACCAAAGACCACCTATAGTAGTACACATTTGCTGACCAAATTGAAACTTTCTAGGGAAAAAACACATTTGCTAGTAGAATATCAACAAAGTGACATCAAAATAATTGTAGGAAGTAAGCCAATGTAAAATCAGTTTCTCTATGAATTTGTGAGTTGCTAGAAATTAGGTATGAAAACTATACAGTCTAAAGTTAATTCTTCACATTGCTAAATGAGCAGAAGACTACCATCTCACGTTTTTGGTTGGGGCTCTCCAATTACCCAAGACATTTGCTTGGCAAATATTTTCCTAGCCAAACTGCACAGTCACCCAGGGTGTGTTCTACCACACTGGACCAGCCAAGTTGGACAGTGACTGATTACCAGGGTCATGTGTTTACTGCAAAGGGAAGTCATAAGGTTATAGCTCCCATTTCTTCTGAGCCCTTTGCAGTATGTACTCTCTGTGCTGTTTCCCCAGCAAGATAAGTGAGGTAGGGAAGAGATGCTTTTGAATGCATGGCTGGTCATGAAATGCCTGTAAGAAACTTGATAGGGATATGGGTGATATTGACATATGTATTAGAAAGTTGATTGTTCTATGAAAACCTAAAGAATGATGGGCACTGCTCTAGTCTGAATGTTTTTGTGCCTCCACCCCCAGTCAATTCATATGTTGAAACTTAATCCCCAGTGCAATGGTATTAGGAGGTGGGACCTTTGGGAGGTGATGAGGTCAAGAGGGTAGAGCCCTCATGAATGGGATTAGGCTGAGTGGAGCTTGTTTGCCCCTTCCACCACATGAGGATGCAACAAGAAGGCTCTGTCTATGAGGAAGCAGGTCCTACCAGACACTGAGTCTGCCAGTGCCTTGATCTTGAACTTCCCAGCCTCCAGAACTGTGAGAAATAAATTTCTGTCGTGTAGAAGCCACCCAATCCATGGGCATTTTTTTTTATAGCAACCTGATTGGAGTATGACAGCCACAGTAAATAGTTAAGTGAAAAAAAAAGAAAAAGCAGATTGACAAATGGGAGGTGTGATATTACACAATTTGTTTGACGTAAAGATGGATGAATAAGAGATGGTGAGTTAGGGCTGGGCACGGTGGCTCACACCTGTAATCCCAGCACTTTGCAAGGCCGAGACGCGTGGATCACCTGAGGTCAGAAGTTCGAGACCAGCCTGGACAACACTATGAAACCCCGTCTGCACTAAAAATATAAAAAATTTAGCCGAGTGTGGTGATGCACACCTGTAATCCCACCTACTTGGGAGGCTGAGGCAGGAGAATTTCTTGAACCTGGGAGGCAGAGGTTGCAGTGAGCTGAGATCACGCCACTGCACTCCAGTCTAGGCAACAGAGTGAGACTCTGTCTCAAAAAGAAAAAAAAGAGATGGTGAGTTAGAAAGAGAAGTGTTTTTTAGCAAGGCCAAAGAATCTATTCTTTTAGATCAGGGAGGGGTGCTACTCAACTCTGCAGCTCTGAGTTGAAAGTAGCCACAGATTATATATAAAGGGATGGATGTGGCCATGTGCTACCAAAACTTTATGGACATTGAACATTGAATGTCATATATTTTTCACATGTCACATAATATTATTCCTGTCTTCAGTCATTTAAAAGTATAAAAACAATCCTAAGCTCACGGGCTATATAAAAGTAGGTGCAGACTGGCTTTGGCCACAGGCTGTAGTCTGCTGACGCCTGTTGTCATTTGGGTTGGGGATAAGTTGGTGGTTTGCTTTCACTCTCTACTGTCTAAACTTTTGTGTTTTTGGAACTTTTTAGAACAAGTATTACTTTTTTTTTAGATGAGATCTTGGTCTGTTGCCCAGGCTGGAGTGCAGTGGCATGACTATAGCTCACTTCAGCCTCAAACTCCTGGGTTCAAGTGATCCTCCCACCTTAGCCTCCCAAGTGGCTGGGACTTACAGGCATGCACCTCCATACCTGGTTAAGTTTTTAAATTTTTATCTTTAATAGATATGATGTTTCCCTATGTTGCTCAAGCTGGTCTTGAACTCCTGGACTCAAGTTATCCTCCTGCCTCTGCTTCACAAAGTCTTGGGATTATAGATGTGAGTCATAGCGCCTGGCATATGCCTCTTAAAATTAAAAAAAAAAAAAAAAGATATTTCCATGTTAGAGCAAAGGAAGAGGAGAAAGTCTCTGTGTGGGCCCCTGTTAGGTTTCAGTGAGAAAAGGACAAGTGATAGCACCTCAGGGCTCTTGTTCGAATAATTCAAGATCTCATTTATTCCCACTGACCCACCCAGAATTGGGTTGAAAGTCCCATTGGTTCTCTCTAAAGAGATTTATGAACTTAAGTTGTAAACAATTTAAGGTAAATAGTGTTACTAATTATAAATTATTTTCATCTGCTTGTTAAAGCCGGCCTATTAGAATATCAGCCCGAGAAGAGGGTGAGCTTAGATTAAGATAACTTGAAAGCAGCAACACCAAATCCTTTTTTTTTTTTTTTTGGTTTTTATTCTGTATTTTATTACTGAAATATGTTGTCCTACCCATCCCACCCCACAATAAAAATCTCACTCAGGCCCCCCATTTCTTTCCCTCATCCCCTCTTCTACCACACCATCCCGGAACAAGTGATCCAGGATTCACTGACCACTGGCCATTTTGGAGTGTGTCCATTGGGTAGCAATGTGGAAACCACCAGGGCCTTTGTGAAGAAAATGGAGGGGGTTGAGGGAGTCCCAGGAGGGGCTTATTTGAGGGCCTTGGCCACGTGCTCATAGGCGAGCTCGATCTCCTCATCATCTGGACAGGTGGAAGCGAATTCTTCCCGCGCATAGGCATTGCTCAAGTACCGATGCACTCCCCGGAAGACCTCGGGGATGGTGAATCCCCAGTACTTCTTACACACCACCTGTACTATGTGTAACTTTGGCAACAGGTTGCAGTCAGCCAGGGTGAGCTCGTTGCCGTCCAGAAACTTCCTCTGAGAGACACCTTCATCTTTAGCACTGGTTTCATCCACTTCTTCTGGGAGGGCGGATGTTAAGTAGTTGTCTAAAACCTTCAGGGCTTTCGGGAGTCCCTTCTCCAGATTATCATTGAGTGCTGGGTTTGAATTCTTGATGTCGGCAGAAAATTTGGCAAATATGTCCAGCCCAGCAGTGTTGGACTCAAGGTTCAGAGCTGCCAGCTTGGGGTACCTGGGAGGGCACAGCACTGCCTCCAGAAATTCCTCAATCTTGTTGGTGTCTGTGTGCACTTCAGTGCCATACAGCAGGCTCCTGGTCACAGCTTCTGCACTGTCTCGGTCCGCCTTTTGGTGTCAATGGTGGTAACATTGAAGGTGACTCCTTTGAGCCACAGTACCATGAACAGTCTCTGGGAGAACAGGCAGTTCCCAATCTTGGCCCCATCACTGCCAGCCTTCACGAACAATTCGACCTGCGGTTGTTCTTCAGCCATGGTTGCGTCGGGCCCACCATATTCTTTTTTAAACGCTGTTACCCATACTAATTCAGACTTCCCTCTCTTCTTATTTTACCCGCAACTGACTATGCTTTTATGGTACCTATCTTAGGCTAGTTTGCACTAGGTCTGTTTATGTTCTTTTTGTCTGTCTTCATTCTCTGTAAATTCCCTGAAGGCATGGGTCTTTATATAATACCTTTTATTCATTCACATATTCAACAAGTATTTACTGAGTGCTTTCTACGTATCAGGCATTGTTCTGGGACCTAGGGATACTGGTGTGAACAAAGCAAAATTTTGATCTATGGAGCACACAGTCTTGGTTGAATCTGACTTTGTCCTGTTGATCTGCACTAATGTTTTTCCTCAAGGATAAATTAGCTTTACTTCACAGGTCAACAGGGATTGATTATTAGTGGGTGCTTAGGTAGTGCTGTGGTCTGAATGTATCCCCCAAAAGTTTATGTGTTGAGAACTTAATTGCCACCGTAACAGTATTAAGAGGTGAGGCCTTTAAGAGCTTATTAGGCCATAAGGGATCTACCCTCCTGACTGTAGGTTAATGCTGCTATTGTAGGAATGGGTTCCTGATAAAAGGATACATTTGTCCTCCTTTTTCTGTTTCCTGTGTGCCACATGATACCTAGGTGACGACCCTGGCCAGTTGCTGTTGCCATAGTCTTGGACTTTCCAGCCTCCAGAACCATGAGCCAAATAAACTTCTGATCTTTATAAATTACCCAGTCTGTGATATTCTGCTACTGCAGCAGAAAAAGGACTAAAACAGGTAGTGTGTTAGGAGGCATTCTGAGAGTCAACTCGAAAGAGGACCCTTGTCCGTCACTCATCTGGGAGAAGAGTATTACAGCACGTGGGTCACATATATGTCATCCCTTATATAGATTGTGAATTGTGGCACATGGGACGCAACTGAGGGGCAGGGTGATGTGGTGATGGTGAAATAGATAAAGATTTGCTGTCAGGATTCAGATTAATTTCCCTTCTGCCTCTTCTTTGTGACATCACCAGTGGAGCCTTAGTTTCCTTTTTAAAATGGGCAAAATAATATCTACTTTAGAAGATTATTTTGGCCGGGCGTGGTGGCTCAAGCCTGTAATCCCAGCACTTTGGGAGGCCAAGACGGGTGGATCACGAGGTCAGGAGATCGAGACCATCCTGGCTAACACGGTGAAACCCCATCTCTACTAAAAACTACAAAAAACTAGCCGGACGAGGTGGCAGGCGCCTGTAGTCCCAGCTACCCGGGAGGCTGAGGCAGGAGAATGGCATGAACCCGGGAGGCGGAGCTTGCAGTGAGCTGAGATCCGGCCACAGCACTCCAGCCCGGGTGACAGAGCGAGACTCCATCTCAAAAAAAAAAAAAAGAAGATTATTTTAAGACTTTTAAAATCATTACTGTTGTCGTCATCATCATTAATAGCTAATATTTATTGAACATGTGTGATGTCTTGTGTTAGCCACTTTAGAGGTATTATCTCATTTAATTATCTCAATGCTACAAAATAGATCCTACTATTATTCTCATTTTACAGATGAAAAACTGTGACAAAGAGAGGTTACAGTCGAAACAAGATTACACAGCATGTGATCACATGATGTGTGTGAAAGTCCTGTACTGCACCTGGCACATAGTAAGTGCTCAGTATGTGGCCCTTTGCCTCCTTCTTCCTCTTCCCACCCTCCCCTTGCTATATAGCAACAGTGCTGGGGAGACCACCAACTCTTCTTGGGTGGTTTATGAGTCAGTAGGGAAAAGCTCATTCATTCCTTTTTCCTCCTCCAGACCTCCTAAGACTAGACGTGTCATTCATGATATTTCTAATGGAGCCCTTCTTTTCATTTATTATGACTTCAGCCCCAGACTTTGACAAGACTACAGTATCACCTAGAGCCCAAACAGGAAACAGATGATATACCCAAATTAGATCATCTGAAAAGCATTAATGAAGTAACTTCTTACAAAGGTAGAGAGAAAATGAAGATCATTGCAGAGCTCCTTCAGTTTAGTCACAGAAGGACTAACACCAGCCCAAGACCTGAGTAGGGAAGGGAGTACTTACCCAAACCTGGGGGTGAAAAGGCCCTGTGGAGGGGGCTTCCTGACCCAAGCTGTGCCCTTCCATTAGAGGATGGAGCCAGCCCACAGTGAGCCACAGAGAAGGGAACAAGGGAAATAAGTACCCCAGCCTCCCTGTTCTCTCTCCTTCCCCCTGCTGCTGCTCCTCAGGGGCGAGCCCAGCTGGAAGCCATGTCCATGGATGCAGCCATGTACACTGGACTCCCAGAGAAGGTGGGGTGGATCTTGAGGGGCAGGTGGAAGGGATCAGCACCGCTGCCACCCTGGGCACGCCCAGGAAATGGTGGGGCAGATCGCAAGTTCAGTTTTGCACACTTCTTGGCATTCATGCAGATTCTGACATTCTCCTTGGCTCCAGCTGTTTAACAGATGGCTAGATCTTCCAGGCAATCGGTTACAAATTACTTTTTGTAACTGTGCATTTGGAAAGAGTCTGGCAATGGATTAGTTGGAGAACAAAGAATTGAAACTGGTTCTTCTACATAGCCTTTGAGACTGATTGACTGTATCAGTAGCCATATCTCTTAAAAAACCTCAGTTCACTTATTTATAAAATGAACACAGTAATACGTGCTTCTCAGGGACATGAAAGGCCTCAACTAGGTTAAGTCTAAAGCTTTTATAGGCCTTATTATAATTTTTAATGGACTTTTTAACAATTTTTGAGACTTCTCATAGAGATGAGAAGTCTTAATGTGCAGAGTAACATAGACCCTCTTGAATTAGATTTGAGATACAGGTGCCTGTATCTTTCTTTAGATTGTTGACTCTGTGGCATATTATAGACTGTCACATCTTAGAGGTTCATCTTGGAGGTGAATAACTTGACTTGAAATGTCATATGGATTTTTCTTTGACATTTTTGCACTTTAGATCAACAGTCCCCCACCTTTTTGGCACCAGGGACCAGTTTTATGGAAGATAATTTTTCAGACAGTGGGCAGGTTGAGGGGAAGGAGTAGTTTGGGGATGAGTAAAGTATATTACATTTATTGTGCATTTTATTTCTATTATTATTACATTATAATATATAATGAAATAATTATACAACTCACCATAATGTAGAATCAGTGGGAGCCCTGAGTTTGTTTTCATGCAACTAGACAGTCCCATCTCGGGGGGACGGAAGACACTGACAGATCCTCTGGTATTACATTCTTGTAAGGAGCGCCCAACCTAGATCCCTCACGTGCACTGTTCATAATAGGTTCCGTGCTCCTATGAGAATCTAATGCTGCCTCTGATCTGACGGGAGGCGGAGCTCAGGTGGTAATGGGAGTGATGGGCAGCAGCTGTAAATACAGATGAAGCTTCACTTGCTCGCTCACTTGCTCGCTCGCCTGCTGCTCACCTCCTGCTATGCAGCCCAGCTCCTAACGGGCCACGCATGGGTATCGGCCCATGGTCCCGGGGTGGGGGACCCTTGTTTTGGATGGTCTCAGACATGCTAACCAGGATAATTGGGACCCTCTTTACCTAGGATCAATCACTTAAATCAACTGACTAAACTTCCTCCCTCATTATTGTAGTCTATGTACTACAGCTAAAATCTAGAATAAATTACTGATATAAAAATTGAACATGTAAAGACTGTCATGTCATATATCTACCAAGTACCTTAAGGTTTAGGCAGTATGTTGGTAACTATGTGAAATAACTGAAACTCACACATTATTGGTGGTGGGAATTTAAGTTGGTTCAGCCATTTTGAAAAACCAGCAATTTCCACTGAAGCTAAACGTATACCCACCCCATGAATAGCAGTTCCACTACTAGGTATACAACCAAGAAAAATGTGTACATGTGTCTTCTAAAAGACAATCACAATAGTGTCCATATCAGCCTTATTCCTAACAGCCCCAAACTAATTACTAATCCAAGTGGATATCAACAGGGGAATGGATACAATAAAATGTGGTGCTTCCTATACAGTGAAATACTTCATTGCAATACAAATAATGAACTAATTAAAATATAATAAACTAATGGAACGTTCAGGAAGGTGGATGAATTTCAAAGCTATCATGTTGGGTGAAATAAGCCAGACACTAAAAGAGTACTTTAAAAAAAAAAAAAGAAAAGAAAAGAAAAGAGTACTCTTATGAAGTTCAGGAAGAGGTAAAACTTAATGGTTATGGAAGGAAGTAAAAAAAAAAAAAAAAAAAAAAGATTACCCCTTATGCCAGGGTGGGGCTGGGAAGTGCTGATTTGGAAGAGTCATAATGAAACATTCTGGGTGTTGGAAATATTCTGTATTTTGATACAAGTGGTGTTACAGAGGCATACCTATGTAAAAATTCATCAGACTGTATACTTTAGCTTGTGTACTTTACCTACTTTGCTTCTTATATACTATAATAAAAATGGTTTTGAAAAATATTATTGAGTGTTACAGCCAAATCCGGGCAAATGTGGCAATGATGATACCAGGAAACATAGTGAAAAGTTGACCTTAACTATAACATGATCTTTCTGGAGAGTTTTGGCAATGTGTATTAAAGACCTCAGGCACATGCACATAACAGTATTCTATGGAAATCACTAAGATCGTGTGTAGAAGTTTCTTTATAGGGATGTTCATTTCAATGTCCTTTGTAATATTGAGCATTAGGAAATAACCCAATGTTCAATTTAGAGAATTGGTAATAAATTCTGGAGTAATATGCGGCTACTTAAGAAGTGTAGTGGAGGAAGGGGCTGTGTTTGCTTTCATGTGTGTTTTTATGGAGGAAACAAAGTAGATAGGCCAAAGACTTCAGAAAATGGTTAGTTGGCTCAAAAATGGCTGGCTCTAATCATGATAAAGACATTTGAAATATGTGTATTGAATGAAATTGATAGATAGTAGATGTCCGATGATCACATTATTTACAGCCCTGGAAGAAAAATGCTATAGGTCTCACATTCCTTCCTTGAAAATCTGTTTCTTCTCGTATTCTTTCACTTAGCCTTAGATTTGTCTGAGGTCTGTGTATCTGATTCAGACCCAGCAAATAAAATCTTGTCTGTGGTCTTGAAAGTGTATTTTTCCTTTTTAGCATTGCTGGTTGTATTAGTCCATTTTCACGTTGCTGATAAAGACATACTCAAGATTGGGTAATTTATAATGGACTCACAGCTCCACATGGCTGTGGAGGCCTCACAACCACGGTGGGGGGTGAAATGCACATCTTACATCGCAGTAGACGAGAGAGAATGAGAACAAAGCCGAAGGGGTTTCCTCTTATCAAACCATCAGATCTCGTGAGACTTATTCACTACCATGAGAACAGTATGGGGGAAACCGCCCCTATGATGCAGTGATCTCCCACCAGGGCCCTCCCACAACATGTGGGAATTACGGGAACTACAATTAAAGATGAGATTTTGGGTGGAGACACCGCCAAACCATATCATAAAGAAACTCCAGGCCTCTAAGAGAGGCTGTTGATGTAAATATAGGGACTGCGGTTGCTCACACCTGTAATTCCAGCACTTTGGGAGGCCTAGGTGGGTGGATGACCCGAGCTCAGGAGTTCAAGACTAGCCTGGGCAACATGGCGAAACCCTGTCTCGAATAAAAATACAAAAATTAGCCGGGTGTGGTGGCATGTGCCTGTAGTCCCAGCTACTTGGGAGACTGAGGCAGGAGAATCACTTGAACTCAGGAGGAGGAGGCTGCAGTGAGCCAAGATCACACCACTGCACTCCAGCCTGGACAACAGAGCAAGACTCAGTATCAAAAAAAAAAAAAAAAAATATATATATATATATATGTATGTGTATGTATATGTGTATATATATATGTGTATATGTGTGTGTGTGTGTATATATATATAGAGAGAGAGAGAGAGAGCACGCATGACACTGAGTGCTAAACAGTAAAGCCATTCAGAGGAAAGCTGCTGGATAAAATGGAAGCCTGAAAACATTCCCACAGTAAAATCCTACCCTGTGTTTCGTTACCATTAAATATCCTTTCAGAGTTATCTCTAAGAAGCCCACTTGGAGACATCTAGACTTTCGAAAATTTAATAACGTCTCAGATGGAAATAACATTACATGCTAATTAATTGTCATGGAGTAACATTATTCAAATTGGTAACTGTAACTCCCAAAGATTACATTAAGTTTGATCAGTGGGCACAGCTATTCTCTGAGAAATAAATTCAAAAATTTATTGCTGTCTCTTCTTCTTTTGACCAAAGGAAAAATTAAGTCAGTGACCTTGGTAGGTTTCTTATTTTGAACAATGTGTATGAGATTTTGTGCTATCATTTCTAAAAGCTTTTTTATTCAGATTAGCCAAAAATCTCTGGAAGAGGGTAATTTTTTCATTGGAAAATTCGAGTGTCATGTTATTTTCAAGGTTACCTTGTATTGAGCTGTTTTTTTTTTTTTTTTTTTAAATGTCTCAGAGTTTCAGTTTCTAAATCTGTAACATGGAAATAATAATGCTACAACATCTTAATGGTAGTAGAAGAATTACATAGTGTCTGGCATGCGGCAAGTGCTGAATTATTGTAACTCTGTATGTTTGCATACGTAATAACTCCAGGCGTATAGCATTATATATACAAGTTATCTTGGTTTCTCATCTCCTACTTACCACCACGTTTGGCACATAGTAGGCATCAGTTTTTTGCCTGAAGTCCCCTATTATGTGGGATCTAAAAATCCAATCAATTGAACTCATAGACATAGAGAGTAACAGGATGGTTACCAGAGGCTGGGAAGGGTAGTGAGGGTTGGCGGGGAGGTTGGGATTGTTAATGGATACAAAAAAAAAAAAAAAAAAAAATAGAAGGAATAAGACCTACTATTTGATAGCACAATAGGGTGACTATAGTCAATAATAACTTAATTGTATATTTTTAAAATAACTTAAAGCATATCATTGGATTGTTTGTAATTAAAGAATAAATGCGTGAAGGGATGGATGCCCCATTCTGCATGATGTGCTTATCTCACATTGCTTGCCTGCATCAAAGCATCTCATGCACCCCATAAATGTATACACCTACTGTGTACCCAGAAAACAAAAACATTTAAAATAAAAAAATAAATTTTAAAAAATGAAGTTCCTTGCTTTGGTTTGTCTTATATGGAAAAAAAAATGGTGACTAGTATTTTTTTCTCTAGACCCCACCAACCTGGTGTTTCAGTAGAATGACAAATATTTTCTAGTAAAATTAAACATGACAATAGCAATTTAATCCCTTTCAAAACTCTCCATTTTATTGGGATTCTTGTGGTACCCTATCCTTCTACCTCATTCATTCATTTATTCATTCCACAAATATTTACAGAATGCCAATCCGAGCTGTGCTGGGGACATCATGAGCAAAACAAGAAGAGTCCCCTGCCCTCACTCACGCTGGGGGTGCCCCGAAGGCATCCCTTTTTTTGCTGTTCCACCAAGCATTTGTCAACCCTAGTTTCCCCATTGCTTATGAGCTAGTCCTGGAGGCCAGCCACTTGCTTCCACGAGCACAGCTGTTCCCTGAGCAGAGGGCCTCCTGGCCTTCCAAGCATTGAGGCCCTCCACCTCCAGACCCTTGCTGGATTTATAGACAGGTCAGTGATTGTGCAGCCGATGCAGAACTGGAACCCTCTCTCCGTGAACTGCATTAAAATAAACTGATTATTGCACAAAATCTTGGCAGAAAGATTTGAAAAATGTCCCATGAACAAATACCAAGTCATCTGAGGCTTGTCCACATGATTTACCAGCATTTTTCACATGACAAAGATGTGAAGGAAAACGAGGGAAATGTGTCAGCCACTATTGGCATGAACCAGAGATATTTACAGGGGAGGGTGAGGGACTCTAGTTCAGAGTCTCCTCCGATTCTTAAAACAGCAAGGATTATGCAAAGATAAAAAGCAAAAGTAAACACTAAAACTGTGAATGAAGCAAGAACACAAAGAGGGGAAATCCTTCTATGGAAACAAGCTTTCCTTCAGAGGAGAAAAACAAGACTCTGCTAAAAAAAAAAAAATCTGTCAGCCTGGAGTAATAAATGGAGGCTGGTGTATGCACCGTGCCTCCTTAGTCCACGTTTCTTTGCTAAAACACGATGTTTTTAAATGGAAATGAACGTTTGGCGGCTGGAGGATTGACGTAGCTGACGCCGGCTCCATTGTGGCGTGGGAGCACAAACAACACACGGGAAGATGGTTTTGGGAGTGAGGCAGAGGGCAAGGGGATGCAGGAAAGTGACAAAAAAGCAAGTGAATTCTATGAAGTCTGGTGTGAGGGCAGAGGCAGCTTGATTTGGGAACTGATTCCTCTTATGTTACTTATCCGTTCATCAAACTAGTATTTCTTGAGCATCTGCTATGTGTCTTACATGGTGAGGGGCTGTGGGAACGCAGTAGAGGCTGTAGCAGGGGAAGGAGCTAACATCCCTCGAGGCCCCACCGGTTGCCAGACAGTGCTCCAGGCTTTGCATTGAAATCCTCTGCAACCCTAAGAACTGCATCCCGGGGCTCCGAGGTGGTGGAAGCTGGCCTTAGAACGAGGTCTTTCTGACTTCAGAGCTCACTGCCTCCCTGTTGTTTTGAAATCTTTTTTTTTTTTTAATTTTTTTTTTTTTTTTTTTGAGACGAAGTCTTGCTCTGTCGCCCAGGCTGGAGTGCAGTGGCCGGATCTCAGCTCACTGCAAGCTCCGCCTCCCGGGTTTACGCCATTCTCCTGCCTCAGCCTCCCGAGTAGCTGGGACTACAGGCGCCCGCCACCTCGCCCGGCTAGTTTTTTGTATTTTTTAGTAGAGATGGGGTTTCACCGTGTTAGCCAGGATGCTCTCCATCTCCTGACCTCGTGATCCGCCCGTCTCGGCCTCCCAAAGTGCTGGGATTACAGGCTTGAGCCACCACGCCCGGCCCTTTGAAATCTTTATCCTGTGGTGATTTGCTTTTATGTTTACTTTCAACCAAGGCTAAAACCTTTATTCCTGGTGTGGAATGCCACTTCTCCTTTGATCTTTGGAATCTGCTTTGGGCCACAGTGTCTTTCTGATCCAGAGAACCGTATTCTCAGGCGATACGACTGATTCTCCCTTCTCTTTCTAGCTCCTGTTTTTTCCCCGTGGCCTCTGTATAGGTTTCACATTCAAGCTCTGAATCATCCTTTCTGTTGCCAAATACTCATGCTGAAACCCCCTGCAAGATCTTCTCAGCTCTCTCTCCAAGATAGACACAAATGCTTCCTCTCTCCAAACCAAACTTAGTAGAAAACAAAATGAAAGGGAGGAAAGAGACTCAGTGCATTGCTGAAGGCGCTCCAGGTCCTTCGCTTTTCTCATTCGACAGTCAGATTTTATTTGAAAGACAAAAAGATACGTACACCGTAGACCATGGTAAAATGAGATCCATGGGTTTGATTCAGAGAACTCTAAGCAGAGGCTGCAGAAGAATCATAAACGAACATGACTGTGCAAACTTTAAGATGATCTACAGTATGGCTGCCTTTTACTGAGCACCTACTATGTAGCAGGCACTGCAGTGCTAGCTAGGGAATAAGTTTGGCAGCAAACACAACAGATAAAAAATTTTTTTGCTGTCATGGGGCTTATATTCCAATGGGGAAACAGTCAATAAACCTAACAAGTAAGGTTGGTATGGTAGGTTAGAAAGCGTTAAGTGCTAGGAATTAAAATAAAGCAGGGGAGAGAGATAGGGAATATGAGGGAGTGTGGTTGTAATTTTGCATAGGGAGGCCAAAGAAAGCCTCTCTGAAAAGATGGCATTTGAGTCAAGATGTAAAGTGAGGGAATGAACATTCAGATACCCAGAGAGCCTTTCAGGAAACAGCAGATACGAAGGCCTTGAGCAAGGAGGCCTGGGGTGTGTTCTAGGAACAGGGAACACAGGCGGTGGAGTAGTAAGTAGATGGGCTCTGACTATATAGGGTTTTGTAGGATTGTGACTTTTCTCTAAATGAGATGAGAGCCATTAGGGGCTTTCAAACAGGAATGACCGGATTTGACTTAGTTTTGACAGAGGTTAATGGGGTCAAGAGAGGGGTATTTAAGGGTGGGGGAAATACCAACATGGTTGTATGCCATTGGAAGTGATCCATGGAGAGAGAAAATATGACAATGCAGGAAAGAGGGCAGAATTGCTGGTGCAGGGCCCTTAAGTAAGGAAGGGGGCTCAGACTGCGAAAGATGAGGAAAGGGGTTGGCTTCAGGGTCACAGACAGTTCATCCATGGCAGCAGGAGGGAGGCAGAGTATATATGGGTACAGGAGCAGGTGGGAATAGATGTAGTAGAGGGAATGTGTGGAAATTCTCTCCTGATTGCTTCAACTATTTTTCAGAGAGTAGAAAACAAGATCATAAGCCAAGAGTGAAGATGGAGGAGGAGGAGGTGTCGGAAGTTTGAGGAAAGAGGAGTATGAATTAACCATCTAGCAGCGTGGCAGAGTAAATCGACCAGGGAATGTGGTAGGATTGCCAATTGGCAGTCCTAGTTTCTGGTCGTGAATTTAAAATGCCTGTAATCCCAGCAACTGGGAGGCTAAAGGAGGAGGATCGTTTGAGCCCAGGAGTTTGAAACCAGCCTGGGCAACATACCAAGACTCTGTCTCTAAAAAAAGTTTTAAAAACAAATCATGATGAGATTGGACTTGTTGGTTTTGAAGGCTGAGAATATATGTGTGTTGGAGGGAGTGGGGAAGGGAAGGCTAGTGTTGTGGTGATGAGTTGGGGGTGGCAGTACTTGCCAGGATCTCTTAGAACTTTGTCACTTCCCAGTTACAAGTGTATACAATGAATACTTAGAAGAAAAGTAACACAAAAAAGGCATCAAAGTTCTCGGAATAGTTCTATCAAGACGGTGGAATTACGGACAGTGTTTTATCTCCTTTTCACTGTTTTCCCTTGAACTCCATCCAAGATCCTCACCAGTGAACTCAGTTTAAAAATTCTACCACCTAGGCCGGGCGTGGTGACTCAAGCCTGTAATCCCAGCACTTTGGGAGGCCGAGATGGGCGGATCACGAGGTCAGGAGATCGAGACCATCCTGGCTAACACAGTGAAACCCCATCTCTACTAAAAAATACAAAAAACTAGCCGGGCGAGGTGGCAGGTGCCTGTAGTCCCAGCTACTCGGGAGACTGAGGCAGGAGAATGGCATAAACCCGGGAGGCGGAGCTTGCAGTGAGCTGAGATCCGGCCACTGCACTCCAGCCTGGGCGACAGAGCAAGACTCCATCTCAAAAAAAAAAAAAAAAAAAAAAAAAAAATTCTACCACCTCTTGCTTGTAATTTATTTATTTACTTTGTATTTAGAGATGTAGTCTTGCTATATTGCCCAGGTTGGCGTGCAGTACATTTTTACAAGGTTCAAATTACTTTGTCTAGAATTTACTAAGGAAAAAACACACATTAAAAACAACGATGACCACAAATAATATCCCTGCTGACGATGTTTCCCTGGGTGTTCTTAATATGTTTTCACAGGATATCCCAGATAAAACAAATGCCTTTCTGTCCTTGAATATGGTTAAGTACAATGCATCCTGCCACAGACTGTATTATATTTTTCTGGCCAGATCCAACCTCTCAGGTTCTTCCAGGAAATGTGTTTCTAAAAATTTCCACAGCCGGTATAGAGAGTCCTTATGTGCCCAGATACACAGATTTGTAATTAGTAATAGCTAAAGGGTTGTTTTTCATGTTTTTGAGAAGTTATCTGAAGCCTCCAGGGCTATTCGAAGTCAAATTATTCTATATTTCCAGTTTGGTTATCAAATCTCTTTATTTTTATTAGATGAAGAGTGCAGTTACGCTCCTAACCATGATCCTTCCTTATCCCCAGCAGCACTACATGGTAATTAAAACTCCTGGTCCTACAGACTAAGACTATTTCATAAATGTTTGTCGAAACTTGCCAACTTATTATGTACCTAACCCAATAAATACCACAGAATATTTTTGAAATTTCCTATTATGTCCTGTTTTAGGGCAACTATATTGATTTTTCTCCAGGTTGTGAGTATAACACTATTTTATCTAAAGAGACAGATGTACTGAATTTAACATAAATATAGGGACTATCATAATCACAGTGTATTTCCTCATTGAATGAAAACAGAATTGAATGAATGTTTGATTAGTACTACAAAGACCCTCTTAACCTCCATTTCAAGAGACTGACCTGAGTGTTGAGTATGAATCCTGCAGAAAAAGTAAGAACTGCTTGAAACTAGCAACATAGAAAACTGAACTGAATTCTTGAATGTGTCTAAAAGTCAGTACCTCTGTGAGCTCGGGCAGTTTGCTTAACCTCACTGGCCTTCAGTTTTATTGGCAGTTTAGTTACCCTCACTGGCCCTCAGTTTTGTCATCTGAAATATTAGATAATTTGATGAGAACTAGACTTGTTTCTCTTTTTTTTTTTTTTTTTTTGAGACAGAGTTTTGTTCTTGTTGTCCAGGCTGGAGTGCAATGGCACTATCTCAGCTCACCGCAACCTCTGCCTCCCGGGTTCAAGAGATTCTACTGCTTCAGCCTCCTAAGTAGCTGGGATTATAGGCATGCGCCACCACCCCTGGCTAATTTTGTATTTTTAGTAGACACGGGGTTTCAGGCTGGTCTAGAACTCCCAACCTTGTGATCCACCCACCTTGGCCTCCTAAAGTGCTGGGATTAATGCTGTGAGCCACTGTGCCTGGCCAAGTTATTGAGAGTATAAAGGGACTATAGGGATTTTCTAATGTCTCTTTAAAGAAAGCAGGAGTGCTAACTCTTAGTTTGTTTCCTTTTCCATTATACTCTGCTGAACTTTCATTACTTCTAAATCAAAAAGTTGATATTTCCAACTTTAAAAGTAGTTGCGGTGGCTCATGGCTGTAATCCAAGCACTTTGGAAGGCCGAAGCAGGTGGATCACGCGGTCAAGAGTTCGAGGCCAGCCTGGTCAACATGGTGAAACCCTGTCTCTACTAAAAATACAAAAATTAGCCTGGCGTGATGGTGTGTTCCTGTAATCCCAACTACTCAAGAGGCTGAGGCAGGAAAACCGCTTGAACCTGGGAGGCAGAAGTTGCAGTGAGCTGAGATTGCACCATTGCACTCCAGCCTGGGCGATAGAGCGAGACTCGGTCTTAAAAAAAAAAAAAGTAGTAGTTTCAAAATTGTGAGACGGGGCACAGTGGCTCATACCTGTAATCCCAGCAGTTTGGGAGGCCAAGATGGGAGGATCCCCTAAGCCCAGGAGTTCGAGACCAGCCTGGGCAATATGGCAAAATCCCATCTTTCCAAAAAAAAAGGCCGGGCGCGGTGGCTCACACCTGTAATCCCAGCACTTTGGGAGGCCGAGGTGGGCGGATCATGAGGTCAGGAGATCGAGACCATCCTGGCTAACACGGTGAAACCCCATCTCTACTAAAAATACAAAAAATTAGCCTGGCGTGGTGGCAGGTGCCTGTAGTCCCAGCTACTCGGGAGGCTGAGGCCTGAGAATGGTGTGAACCCGGGAGGAGGAGCTTGCCATGAGCCGAGATCACACCACAGCACTCCAGTCTGGGCGACAAAGCGAGACTCCATCAAAAAAAAGAAAAGGCGTGGTGGTGTGTGCTTGTAGTCCCAGTTATTCAGGAGGCTGAGGTAGGAGGATCACCTGAGCCCAGGAGGTCGAGGCTGCAGGGACCCACTGCACTCTAGCTTGGAAAACAGAATGAGACCCTGTCTCAAAAACAAAACAAAACAAAATCGTGATGACTTTGGAAGCAGAATCACACATGCCTGTCCACATTCCACATCCCACGCCTACTGAGCCATCTCTGAGGATCTTTGGATCAACAATCCAACAGTTGTGTTGATGGTTGCACAACTCTGTGAATATGCTAAAAACCACTGCATTGTATATTTGAAATAGGTGAACTGGATGGTAAGTGAATTATATCTCAATAAAGCTAGGTCAGAATTCTTTGGTGGAAGGTGACAATGTTACCAGAAAGGGGTCCCAATCCAGACCCCCAAGAGGGGGTTCTTGGACCTTGTGCAGGAAAGAATTTGGGGTAAGTCCATAGAGTGAAACCAAGTTTATTGGAAAGAAAAGGAATAAAAGAATGGCTACTCCATAGGCAGGGCAGTGGCATGGGCTGCTCCACTGAGTATATATGTGTAGTTATTTCTTGATTATATGCTAAACAAGGAGTAGATTATTCATGAATTTTCCAGGAAAGGGGTGAGCAATTTCAGGAACTGAGGATTCCTCCCCCATTTTAGGCCATATAGAGTAACTTGCTGACATTGCCATGGCATCTGTAAACTGTCATGGCACTGGTAGGAGTGTCTTTAGCATGCTGATGCATTATAATTAGTGTATAATGAATGATGAGGACAACCAGAGGTCACTTTCTTTGCCATCTTGGTTTTGGTGGATTTTGGCCGGCTTCTTTACCACAACCTCTTATCAGCAGGGTCTTTGTGACCTGTAAATTGTGCCGACCTCCTATCTTATCCTGTGACTTAGAATTCCTAACCTCCTGGGAATGCAGCCCAGCAGGTCTCAGCCTCATTTTACCCAGCCCCTATTCAAGATGGAGTCGCTTTGGTTCAAATACCTCTAACAATAGAAACCAATCCAAGTCAACTCAAGTGAGAAAGGTTTCACAGCCCATGTCACTGAAAAGTTCACACTAGATATCCAGGCATGACTGGACCTAGGTCTTAAGCATTAGCATTAAATCCCACACTGTCTCCACCTCTCAGCCCTCATTCCTCTGCAATAGGTTCACTCTCAGGAAGGTTTTCTCCACAGGTGGCCCCTGGCAGTTCTCAGCTTAAATTTTCCCGATTTATCAACTCTAGCAGAAGCAAAAAGTCCTGGAACGAAGTGTCATGGATAGCTTGGGCCACATGACCACCCTATACTAATAAACGCTCACATAGCACTATGTGCCAGTTCTATTCTTGTAATATCCCATTGATGGGGTTCAGGACACACTACCCCAATATATGGCACTTTGGCATACTGCATATTTTAATCTGAAGGAATATGAGAAAACACAGAAACAGGAAGGTCTCTCTGACCTTTCCTTCACCCCTCCCTCCCGAAGCACATCATAAAATCTAGGACAGATTTTCTGAGCTTTCCTTGAAGAGGGTCATGAAACACTCATGTGAGAGATGCCTTCCCTATATTCAAATGGAAGGAGCATCCTTATCTCTGAAAGTGATGGGACACAGAGACGAATACAAACAGGCCTTGCTACGTTCCTGCAGGTCACTGCACTCACCCTACACCCTTTGCCCTATCATATTTCTCCACCACCATCCTCTTCATCAACCTACTATGAAAAACACTCAGGTTTCATTGCTTCTCTGTGGTTTCCTTTCTTTATGAAGGCTGCTGTGTCATGTAAAACATATTAAATAAATTTGTGTGCTTCTCTCATATTAATTTGGCTTTTATTATAGGAGCCCTAGCCAATGCACCTAAGGTGGATAGAAGAAAATATATTTTCCCCCTACAGCACTTTATAGATGAAAAACTTAAAACTTGAGGCACACAGAAGTTAAGTAACTTGCCCAGGTTCACACAGTAGTAAGTATTGGAGCTGGGATTTGAAACTCAGGAAGTCTCTGCCTCTACAGTCTGTGGTTTTATTGGTCTTAAATTCTATGCTGGAGCCAAGGGAAAGAAATGTTCAGACTGGCCAGTGCTGGAGCAGATTCGATATTTACAACCTCATTCTCTCCTGATATCCTGTATTCTATCTAGACCCTTGAGGGATGGATGTATATCCTATCAGATGTCAGTGAATTTTAGAAAGCAGGTTTGTGAGCACCTTCTGCTTCAGAGACTGGGCTGTTTCTGCATCATATTCATCATTGCCAATATCAGCCCGACTGTAGCTATTTGAAAAGAAGCCTCAGAGTTCGTAATAAAGCAAGACTCAGGCTTCCTGGCTCTAGAATCAGGACCATGTCAAGATCCTGGCCTCTCTTAAAGAAATTATTACCAGTACACAGCCTTGGGAAGAAACAATACAATAACTTGTGCTTCATCAGCAATAAGAAGTAAAACGAGACTGGCCGGGCGTGGTGGCTCACGCCTGTAATCCCAGTACTTTGGGAGGCCGAGGTGGGCGGATCATGAGGTCAGGAGATCGAGACCATCTGGCTCACATGGTGAAACCTGTCTCTATTAAAAATACAAAAAATCAGCCAGGTTTGGTGGCGGACGCCTGTAGTCCCAGCTACTCGGAAGGCTGAAACAGGAGAATGGTGTGAACCCAGGAGGCGGAGCGTGCAGTGAGTCGAGCTCGCGCCACTGCACTCCAGCATGAGTGACAGAGCGAGACTCTGTCTCAAAAAAAAAAAAAGTAAAATGAGACTTTAGAAATTACCAGAATAGGCCGGGTGCGGTGGCTCAAGCCTGTAATCCCAGCACTTTGGGAGGCCGAGACGGGCAGATCACGAGGTCAGGAGTTTGAGACCATCCTGGCTAACACGGTGAAACCCCGTCTCTACTAAAAAATACAAAAAGCTAGCCGGGCGAGGTGGCTGGCGCCTTAGTCCCAGCTACTCGGGAGGCTGAGGCAGGAGAATGGCGGAAACCCCAGCTACTCGGGAGGCTGAGGCAGGAGAATGGCGTAAACCCGGGAGGCAGAGCTTACAGTGAGCTGAGATCAGGCCACTGCACTCCAGCCCGGGCGACAGAGTGAGACTCCGTCTCAAAAAAAAAAAAAAAAAAAAAAAAGAAATTACCAGAATAAGTGGTAACTAATAGACAAACTCATTATTATAGAATCCAAGGATTAGGCTTCAAGGAACATTATTTTCAAAAGCACAGACCCACATTTGGAGAATTAAAAGTTTTTCCATCTTTTTCTGATACAGGAAATAAATTTATGTGCATAAATGTTTCTTTTTTCTTTCTTTCTTTCTTTTTTTTTTTCTTGAGATGGAGTCTCACTTTGCCACCCAGGCTGGAGTGCAATAGCACAGCTTCGGCTCACTGCTACCTCTGCCTCCCGGGTTCAAGCGATTCTTAAGCCTTATCCTCCTGAGTAGCTAGGACTGCAGGCACATGCTACCATGGCCAGCTAATTTTTGTGTTTTTAGTAGAGACGAGATTTCACCACTTTGGCCAGGCTGGTCTTGAACTCCTGGCCTCAAGCATTCTTCCTGCCTTGACCTCCCAAAGTGCTGGGATTACAGGTGTGAGCCACTGTGCCTGGCCTACACAGAAAAATATTTCTAAGGTGTCAGTTACTGACCCTGTTTTTGAGAATTGGTTCACAGGACCACTGGTATCAGAAATCACCTGGGATGTTCTTTATTAAGTCATAATCCTAGTTGGGCTTACACCGGTGGTCCTAGCTACTCAAGAGGGAAGGTCAGAGGGTTGCTTGAGCCGAGGAGTTCAAGGTTGCAGTCAGCTATGATCAGGCCATGGCACACCAGTCTGGGCAGCAGAGTAAGACCCTGTCTCTAAAAAGTAAATAAAATTAAATCATAATCATAAATAGACACAAACATCTGTATTTGTTAAACACCCTAAGTGACTCTTCTGTCCACCAAAGTTTGAGAATCATCACCATAAGTGGCTGGGGCAAAATAGGATAGAAGTAAGACCACTGGGGTCTGTATTAGTTCATTCTTGCACTGCTATAAAGAAATACCTGAGGCCGGGCGCGGTGGCTCAAGCCTGTAATCCCAGCACTTTGGGAGGCCGAGACGGGTGGATCACGAGGTCAGGAGATCGAGAGCATCCTGGCTAACACGGTGAAACCCCGTCTCTACTAAAAAAATACAAAAAAACTAGCCGGGCGACGTGGAGGGCACCTGTATTCCCAGTTACTCGGGAGGCTGAGGCAGGAGAATGGCGTAAACGCGGGAGGCGGAGCTTGCAGTGAGCTGAGATCCGGCCACTGCACTCCAGCCTGGGCGACAGAGCGATACTCCGTCTCAAAAAAAAAAAAAAAAAGAAGGCCGGGCGCGGTGGCTTAAGCCTGTAATCCCAGCACTTTGGGAGGCCGAGACGGGCGGATCACGAGGTCGGGAGATGGAGACCATCCTGGCTAACATGGTGAAACCCCGTCTCTACTAAAAAAATACAAAAAACTAGCCGGGCGAGGTGGCGGGCGCCTGTAGTCCCAGCTACTCGGGAGGCTGAGGCAGGAGAATGGCGTAAACCCGGGAGGCGGAGCTTGCAGTGAGCTGAGATCCGGCCACTGCACTCCTAGCCCGGGCAACAGAGCGAGACTCCGTCTCAAAAAAAAAAAAAGAAAAGAAATACCTGAAACTGGGTAATTTATCAAGAAAAGAGGTTTAGTTGGCTCGTGGTTCTGCAGGCTGTACAGGAAGCATAGCGACATCTGCTTTTGGGGAGGCCTCAGGGAGCTTTCATTCCTGGCAAAAGGCAAAGCAGGAGCAGGCATTGTACATGATAGGAGTAGGAGTGAGAGAGGGGGCGGTGCGCCACACTTTTAAACAACCAGCTCTAGTAATAACTCACTGTCTATCACGAGAACGGCACCAGGGGGATGCTGCTAAATCATTTACAAGAAACGGCCCCCATGATCCGATCGCCTCCCACTAGGCCCCTCTTGCAACACTGGGGATGACATGAGATTTAGGCAGGGACACAAATCCACACCATAACAGGGTCTTAAAATGAACCAAAAGTAATGGCCATAGGAAGGAATTTCTACTAAGTAGGGAAAGGGGGCAGCTTATTTTTCTCAAAGGCCACCATATTTTGAACAGCTTTAATTGTTAGGCGGTACCCCTAATGTTTATGTCTTTTTTTTTTTTTTTAAGACAGGGTCTCACTCTGTCACCCAGGTTGGAGTGCTGTGGTGCAGACATGGCTCACTGCAGCCTTGATATCCGGGGTTCAAGCCATTCTCCTACTTCAGCCTCTCAAGTAGCTGGGACCACAGGCATGCACCACCACACCCTGCTGTTTATATTTTGTAGAGACAGAGTCTCACCATGTTGTGTAGGCTATATGTATTAATCTGTTTCACGCTGCTGATAAAGACATACCTGAGACTGGGCAATTTAGAAAAGAAAGAAGTTTAATTGGACTTACAGTTCCGCATGGCTGGGGAGGCCTCACAATCATGGCAGAAGGCAAGGAGAAGCAAGTCACATCTTCCAGGGATAGTGGCAGGAAAAAAGAGCTTGTGCGGGAAAACTTCCCCCTTGTAATAACCATCAAATCTCGTGAGATTTACTGTCACAAGCACAGCATGGGAAAGACCTGCCCCCATGATTCAATTACCTCCCACAGGTCCCTCCCACGACACATAGGAATTCAAGCTGAGATTTGGGTGGGGACACAGCCAAACCCTATCACTATATATTTCCTTTCTTCCTTCCTTCCTTCCTTCCTTCCTTCCTTCCTTCCTTCCTTCCTTCCTTCTTTCCTTTTTTTTTTTTTTTTCTTTTTTTTTTTGGAGTTTCACTCTTGTTGCCCAGGCTGGAGTGCAGTGGCACAATCTCAGCTCACTGCAACCTCTGCCTCTCAGGTTCAAGTGATTCTTCTGTCTCAGCCTCCCACGTAGCTGGGAATACAGGCGCCTGCCATGTAAGCTAATTTTTGTATTTTTAGTAGAGACGGGGTTCACCATGTTGGTCAGGCCGATCTCGAACTCCTGACCTCAGGCAATCCACCCGCCTCGGCCTCCCAAAGTGCTGGGATTATAGGCATGAGCCACTGTACCTGGCATATCTTCTCATTCTTTGTGTTCAGAATTGTTGATCTCTATATTCATTGCTAGCTCTGTAGAGCAGAAAAGAGCACTAACCAGTGAATTTTATTTAAGAATTTTTCAGATGGAAAATGTACTCTCATGAGCTATAAACTGACTAACCAACAACAATAATTAGCATTAGTGAGAAAAGCAATTGTTAATAAGAGCTAACCATTTTTGAGTAGACTATAGTAAGCACTTTACATGCATTATCTCACTCTGTCCTCGTCACCTTATGCATGAATGGATGGTGATATTATCTCTATTATCAGACGAGGACACTGAAGTACAGACATTAAATATTGTGTCCTAGATCACAAATATTGGGGCAAAGTTGGACTCAGTCAGACCGAGTCTGTTTAACATTAGAGCCCATTTGCTTTTAAACTTTGAGCCATGCTCTCTTGTCCTCTCAACAAGAATTTATTATTCTCCAGGAGACTGAAAACAGAGTCTGAAGAATCATTGACTGCAACAAGTGAGCATTTATTATATAGTGGAAAAGAAAGCTACCCTGCCCGTGGCTCTGGGACTCACCATTCTAAGAGATCTAGCTGATGTGCACAGAGGCAGGCTTTTATGTCTCAGGTACCTATTACCCAAATTAGGACAAAATGGTGCCCATATCCTGTGGGGCCCCTCAGTGCTTCCAGAGCGTTCCAAGGGTCAGATTTCTCCTGCTTCCTGGGTCTTGGATCCTTGACTTTGTGAGGCCATTTTAGTTGCTGCTCTTGACCCATCCTAAAGGTCAGAGCTGGATTAAAGATAGAATAACATGCCTGGAAGAATCCACCATAGCAACCTCTCTAAGTGCACTTTTGCTCCAATTCCAGCGACCACTCTAGGCCAAGCCGTGAGTTCATGTAATGGGATATCTGAAGATATATGACCTCAGAAATTCACAGAGCAGGTGGGACCCTTGCACAAATCATTACAGTATAAGGCAACGTGTAGTAAAGTGTGGGAGCTCTGGTGTCCAACTGCCTGACCCAAGTCCAGTGTCGCCACTGCCCTTTTAGAGATAGCACTTAACCTTTCTCAATCACGGCTTTCTCAGCTGTAACAAGGAATAGTAGTAAGAGCACTTGCACATGGAGCGTATCATGAAGATTCAATGAAATAAAATGTATCAAGTGCTTCTTAGGATTCCCATCCCATAGTGTATGTTCAATAAGTAGCTCTTATTATTGCTGTAAACAATAAAGGAGATACTTATTTGAGATCTTCTTTGAGGAGGAGCATTTGATCTAGGCCCAGATGGGAGGAATTTCTGTGAGAGAGGAGGGATTATTCTATGCAGCAGTGGAACCATAACCTGCAAAAACACACAGGGAGAGGCAAGGCACATGCAGGGCGTGGTGAGTGAGGCAGAATGGCTGCGGGGCAGAGGGTGCGGGAGTGTAGGAGGAAAGGAGGGAAAGACTGATCAGAGGGCGTTTGTGGAAAGTCTCAGAGAATGGTGAGCATCATGTTAATCTCCTAGTCCATGCCTCAGTTTTGAGAACTGAATACCCACTAAATTAAGAATTGCACTTTTTTTTTTTTTTTTTTTCGCATTTATAATACTTACGATCCTAGCCAGGGTTGACTTGGAGGCAAGAATAATTCCTTGGCAGTTTTAGGAGACCACATGAATTACGCATTCCTGGTTACGTGGACTCTCAACTTTTTGTAAACCATGAGTGTATTACCAAAGGTGTATGGTCCCTTGTGCAGCCACCCCCACAGCCCCCATCCCACCCCACCCAACCCCTGCCCTGCTGGCCAGCTACAACCTAGCTACAACCACAAGAGCCAAAGCAGCCCAGAAGACAGTGCTGATCGGGGTGTCCCTGTCATTGGACAGCCCTAGACTCCAGGCCTGCGGTAGGGGCGGGAGGGAGGGTAAGAATAGGAAGGAAAGCCAGTCTCTTTTTGCAGATAGAGAAGAGGGTGCCCAGAAGAATTGTGCTGAGCTGGTGATTTTAGCTGTTATCTGCTTGGATGTAGGATTGATTCACTCCTACTTCGAGGTTCTCAGAGCCCAGAATGTTCCATAACTGAAACGCTTGATGCATTTGGTCTCTGTGGCACTTCATTCCCCACCCCCAACCCCATTTTAGTATTTGTAATAGCGATCCGCGAAGGGCAGGACTTGAATGTTTTAAAACTAAAAGAGGATAAAAAGTAAAGTCCTAATAATGGTTCTCTTCTGTCTTTGTCCCTCTAATTAGAGAAGGCCATATGCATGTCTCCATAGGAAATGGACGGTTAGGGAATTGGTACCGTGCTGGAGTTGTGTGTAATCTTGCCCTGCCTGAGGGAGGCCTGATGTTGGAAGTATATAAGGGAATCTGAAAGCTTGGCTGCTCTAATAATTAGACTGGCTGTACTGGTTTTTCTTTGCTTATTAAATCACAGGCCAGCAACACCTCTGTGGCAGGAGTTGTATACCGAATTGGTACACTGTGAGATCCAGAGCAAACTGAAAGTATGTCACACTGAGCATTTTCACAGATCAGTCATGGCCACAAGTTTAGGCCTGGCTTAACCTGATTCACTGGAAATCAACTTCAACAGCACCAGCTGTAATGAAAAGTAAATATGCAGGTGTTTGTTGTTATATATTTGGCATTGTTAAGCTATCACTGAATTTTTTTAAACTCTTGAATCAGTTGGTGAATGTACATGTATCCAAACAGCTTGCTTTCAGACTGTGTACAATATCTTCTTTTTTTTTTGAGACAGTCTCCCCTGTTGCCCAGGCTGGAGTGCAGTGGTGCGCCATCATGGCTCACTGCACCCTCAACCTCCCAGGCTCAGGTGATCCTCCCACCTCAGCCTCCCAAGCAGCTGGGACTACAGGCGCACACCACCAAGCCCCTGGCTAGTTTTTGTGTATTTGGTAGAGATGGGGTTTTACCATGTTGCCTAAGCTGGTATTGAACTCCTGGGCTCAGGCAATCTGCCTCGGCGCCCCAAAGTGCTGGGATTACAGGTGTGAGGCATTGTACCTAGCCCATAAGTATCTTTTAATGCTTACCTTCAATTACGATATTGAAGATATGGGAAATACCTTGCATTTGTATAAAGCGTTTTTACTGGTTGTTTCAGTTATTTGAAATCACGCATCCTCTGTCAATCTTCTGGCTGATTCAGTTGTTTGATTCTGCCCAGAACCAAGTGCGGTATAATAAATATTAGCCCCTTGATCCATAGAGGATGCTGACCCTGAGTTGAGTGACTTATGCAAGATGATAAAGCTAGATAGTGGCTGGCTGGAAGGAGCAGCCCACTAGGTCATCTGCTTGTGGGTTCAGTGTTGGGGTTTCTCCACCACATTGTGACAGAATAATCTGGCTTGACTGGTTTTTCTAAAGCACTGATTTTTCAGCTTCCCAAGAAAAGCAGAGTAGATCCTTTTTTTGTTTGTTTTGTTGACCCAGTTATACACCTTCTCTTCTATAGATTTTCCCATCTTCTAAGATGTGAGAAGCACATTTTATGCATAGCCAATGATTTTTTAAACCAAACTCATAAGCAAAATCTGAATTTCTTTGGAGCAGGAAGCAGAGAAAACAAATACCTTTTCTGTGCTGATTGCTCACATAGACATGCTAACGCACACTCTGCAAAGGGGTTGGGTTTTAGAAATTTAAATTACTTTGTTGTCACCTAAAATAAAACCCTCCCTAGACACTCCCCCAGCACTCTCTTTTTTATTTTTTATTTTTGAGACAAGCTTTCACCATGTGGGCCAGGCTGGTCTGGAACTCCTGGCCTCCAGTAACCCACCCACCTCAGCCTCCTAAAGTTCTGGGTTTACAGACGTGAGCCACCGTGCCCAGCCTCCTCTGCCCTCCCTTCACCTATAGCCTTATCTTCTTCCTTGTCTGCCTCGCAGGCCAACCCTGGAGAGAGTTGGCTAACTTCCTGTCCTCATTTTCTCATCTTCCTCTTGTTTCTCACTCTTCTTCTGGCTGGACACTGGCCAGGTTTTTGTTAAGGTCACCACCAGTGGTCTCCACGTGACTCAGTTCAGTGGACTTGAGTTTTTCAGACTCAATTTATTTCCTCTCTTAGGGGATTTAGTACACACTGTGACCTTGGGGAAGTTACTTCTCTAAATTATTTGCAAAATGGGCACAGCACCTTCCTCCTCGGATTGTAGCGAGGTCTAACTGACATAGTTTGTGGGAAGTGGTGAGCATAGTGTCTGCTACAGTGAGAGGTACATGGTAACCCCTGGTTCCTGTGACACTGTATTTTCCCTATGCCTTTGGCTCCTTCTACTCCTCTGTGCTATCATGAAAAGAAATGAAATGTGTCTGCAGCAAGAGGACTCTGGATGTGAGGTGTTAAAGGAGGGACAGTCCTAAGAGAAATCTTAAGCAACTGAGTGGTGGTGCCATTTGCTGAAAGGTGGGATCCTAGAGGAGCCAGAGGGGCATGGAGGAGGGCGGGCACATTTGGACATAGTGAACCACCCATGTGTAGATGAACTGGATGTATGGGTGAGTAAGGCTGGAGGTCAGAAGAGACATAGGAGCAAGAGGCTCCATGGCCGGGCATGGTGGCTCATGCCTGTAATCCCAGCACTTTGGGAGGCTGAGGTGGGCAGGAGTTCAAGACCAGTCTGGCCAACATAGTGAAACCTTGTCTCTACTAAAAATACAAAACTTAGCCAGGTGTGGTGGCACACGCCTGTAGTCCCAACTACCTGGGAGGCTGAGGCAGGAGAATCAGTCGCTTGAACCTGGGAGGCAGAGGTTGCAGTGAGGCAAGATTATTCTGCTACACTCCAGCCTGGGCAACAGAGTGGGATTCCATCGAAAGAAAGAAAGAAAGAAAGAGAGGAAGAAAGAGAGAAAGAGAGAAGGAGAGAAGGAGAGAAAGAGAGAAAGAGAGAGAGAGAGGGAGGGAGGAAGGAAGGAAGGAAAGCAGAAAGAAAGAAAGAGAAAGAGAGAAAGAGAGAGAGAAAGAAAGAAAGAGAGAAAGAGAGAAAAGGAGGGACGGAGGGAGGGAGGGAGGAAGGAAGGAAGGAAGGAAGGAGGAGGGAGGGAGGGAGGGAGGGAGGGAAGGAAGGAAAGGCAGGCCAGCCGTGGTCTGGGAGAGAGAGCAAGATGAGAAGGGAAGGGTCTGGGACAGATGCAGAAAAACGTTGGACTGTTTCAATAGCCTCCTGATCGGCCTCCCAGCTTCCACCCTGGCCCCCCATAAAAAGTCCTTATTCTGCCAGAAAATGCCACAGGATCTGCCCTGCTGTTCTCCTAACCCCAGGCTGCTTCTGTGACCTCATCTCCACCCTCCCCGCTCTCCTGCTGGGCTCACTCTGCTCCACCCATGCTGGCTTTCTTGCTGTAGTTCCTCAAATAGATCAAGTACTCCCCTTCCTCAGAGCTTTTGCACTTGCTGGTCCTTTTGCCTAAAATGCTGTTTTCCTAGGTATTCTACGTGTATCACCCTCTCACTTCCTTCAGTTCTCTAGTTAGATATCCCAGCGTATCCATGAGAACTTCCCAGAACATATTATTCAAAAGTGCAACACTCATCTATCCCCTTTTCTCTGCTTTCTAAAACTCACTAGCATCTGATATGATCTATATCCACCTGACATATTTTGCTACATTGTAAAGTATAGAATTATATGCTATATGTTTCTATATGTGACACATATAATTATAATAATTGTAAATATATATACTAATATACCATGATATATATTATACCATCTCTATTTATTATAATCTGCTATATTATACAGTAATTTTTAAAATTTCCCACCTCCTAATATAACTCCATGAAGCCAGCAACCTGATTGTGTTCACCGCTATATCCTTGGAGCCAAGAAACTTTCCTGGCATGAAATATACACTTGCTAATATTTGTGGAATTAAGAAATTCCAAGATTTCATGATAGCAAAAAAAAAAAAAAAATCAACTTTTATCCCCCACAGGGTTGCCATTTGAAGCTGCAAGTACATTATGTGGAGTTGGTTGCTGTGGTACCAATATGTTTTACATTTTGTATAGTAATGTCCACGAAATGAAGGATGGGTTTCCAATTTCCATTAGCGTAGGATGCACTCGAGTCCTGCCAAAAGTTTCTTCCCTTTTAAAACGCCTTATCTCAAGCTTAAAGACTTCAACTTCCTTTTTAAAGACACAGCTCCCTTTCTCAGGAAATGTGTGTTTCTACTAGGATACAAATGGGGTTTATGATGCTGAGGGAAGTCCATTTGATTTGCTGAATATACCCTTGGCAATTGAGAGAAGGTTATCTGAAATTAAAAAAAATAATAATAATCCAGTTTGCCAGTATGCCACTCTGGATTACAGAACAGCACCAAGGTTATTGTGCTTGGAACATTTTTGTTTTTCTCTTTTAAAAATATTGCCTAATTATGGACACGAGGATATAAAAACAAAAGAAGCTCATTCTCTTCCCCATTTCCAGTCTACTGAGGATGACCCCAAGGCAGACTTAGATTTTCTCAGTGATTCAGAAGAAAATTGAGTAGTGTTAAGGAAAAACAGCCTTAACCTGAGACTCTAAAATTGTGCTTTAAGTGTGAGCAGAGGGACGCGAAAAGCCTGCTGATGAATGTCACCTGCTGTCTTTTGCAAGCCAATGTATGCCACGGGACTCCTATGAATAGTAAATAGTACATGGCCTTTGAGCTGTTTTTATGTCAGTGGTAATAGGTCACACTCTTACCTAATTGCTCGTGCAGTTCAGAATTACCATATGGGGGTGAAGGATGCCCTTTGTATCCACTGCATTTTGGGTCAATAGGTGTGAAGCATAGGCCTCATCAGCCCTGTGGTCCACCTGTGTTTGGCAGTGAGTTTAGCTGTGGAGGAGTAATTAATTACCAAACTATATCAAATAACTATAATTTTTTTCTCTCTGCTAAGTAGAACTATTTCTAATGAGCAGCTTCAGAGAAATTGAACACCAGTGCACAAGGTCCTAAGAAGCTTTTACATCTGAATATCCTTGATATGTTTCAAACATGCATTCTATACATCCTTGTATGTATTTCTTCCATTACCTGGGAAATGTTAGATAATAGAAAGGATTGGTTTTGGGTGTCAGGTGGTCTTGAGTTTGAATCACTTACTAGCTAACTGATTCTTGTACCTTTTCATGTCTGTCACCATGAACACTGGGAATGGACGTGTGAGATACACTCTGAATTTCCTATTTGGGTAAGACATGCTAAAGAGGACTGCCCTACATTTTCATTTAAATAATTGCATTCAAAATAGAAAGGCTCAAAGGATGAGGGAATTTTTTCCATTAATGATTAATTAAGGTCAAACAGCCAGGCTTTCACTTGATTTACATTTAAGTGTGTATTAATTCATACTTTCTTAAGTCAATGTCAGTTATGCTGCTAAAACAGAAACCAGTAACAATTCAGAGATTGAATAGTAGGAAATAAACCTAGGGTTTGGAGGGGCTGTTGAATCTCACTTTATGTAATGCCATTATAAATATCGGTTTTAAACTCAATAATGTACTTGCTTCTGTTTAGGGAGCAGTGTAGGGAAATGGAAGAGGGTTGGTGTGGGGTATCAGACAGACTTGGGTTTAAATTGCTTACTGCGAATGACCATAGGCCAGTATCCTAACCTCTCTCCGTCTCAGCCTTGCTATCTTGAGTTTGTGACAAGGATGTTTGCTGCAAGGTGTGTGTTTGTGAAGCCACAAAGATGAGGACCTGGCCACCCAGCAGGTGCCTACACTAACTTCAGAGTCTTTTCTCCCTCTTCTCCTGCCTCTTCCTCCAGCTCTGCTACCAAGTAGCAAGCCATTTTACATATCCGTGCCTCAAGTTTCCTCATCTGAAAAAGAAGGCTGGACCACACACCTTGTCCTGAAAAGTTCTACAATCTAGGTTTTAAAAGTATAAACGCTTAAAAAAAAAAAGGTTCCTACTTAAAAATTGATACCATACTTGGATGTGTGTAAATGAAAATATCTACAGACCATGAACCATGTCTGTTATTTATACTAAAGAAAAATTCTTCTGAGAGCAAGTTAATTGGAAAATCCAGAAACCATTAACAATTTCTTGCACTCACCTTAAAAGAGCAATGAAATTCCATATCCTGAAGTCTTGAAATGAGTAAATGGAAGGATGTAAATATTTATTGGAGTGAGAGTGGAGCAGAGAGAAGCTCGGCTTTGTCTACTGGTGGGTGGTAACACATCTATGGATCATTGTTTACACTAAGCATTTAATAATCCCATCTGTTGAAAATGTATAATTGGAGGTACTTTGAAATTGCTATAAGCTACCTAGAAATTGGCAAGAAAGTAATGCTGGAAAGATTCCAAACTCTGCAGCCGACCAAGAAATCCAATATAAATCAATATGTAATTATAAAACCACATCTTTGGCCACAGCTCTTTAAATATATTTATTTAGGCATGATACAGACTTTTAACACCAGCATCTGGAATTCGAGAGTCCTTTGCAAGCCTCAGGTTTGAATCTTTGGGGATACTGTTTATTTGACCTGCAAAACCCACAGACAAAGGCAGAACTTTCTCCTGCCCCCAGCTGCTGTGGTATTGTCTCCACTGATAACTCCACATTCTCCCTTGTCTCCCAAGTCCTTTAAAGTTGATTATATCTCATTTCAAAACTGAATCAGTTGGTCTTATTAAAAACTTTATACTTCTTTTTCCTTCCTAGTACCTCTTTTTCAAACCAAAAATTCACTTGGTCAGGCCTGCCCTGGCTTCTCATTCAGAGAAGCATCTTTGCAGTACATTCCCACCTCTCAGGAGTTTGTGTGTATTTTTCACACTGAACTTCTTTAAAAATCTCCATTCACTGGCTTCCTTTGTCCCGCACCCATCTCCTCTGTTCCTCACCCCACACTCTCCCTTTCTATTCATATGTCACAGGCTGTGCACATATACTTTATGCAGAGAAATGGCATATTGAGAATTGTAGCTGTTCTTAAGGAAAGAAGACTGCATACTAGGAAGAGCTGTTAAAGACATTTTATGGGTCATTACCTCTTTAGTTATCTCTTTGGATGAAAATTTTTATGTAACTCTATCTCTATGTAAAATTAAAGTAGGGGTTTGAGAAAGTACCTAATCAAAATGGGCAGATTTCAACAAAGGAAATCAGGGCTTTATTTTCCCAGGAATGTGGAGTTTCTTTGTAGGTTTCAAGATCCCTAGTCTCTCATTCCCCAGCTGCTATTCCCCCTTATCTCTGGGCACAGCTGCTTCCATACATTTGCCAAGTTCATCATCACATGAGTGGTGTCAGGGACTGAGCTGTGTCCCGGTAACATTGGTATGTTGCCGCCCTAGACCCTAGTGCCTCAGAAGGTGACTGCATTTGGAGACAGGACCCCTAAAGAGGTAATGAAGTTAGAGCGAGGCCATTAGGCTGGGATCTGGTCTATCTGATGTCCCTATTAAGAGGAGGAAACCAGCCAGGCGTGGTGGCTTACGCCTCTGTAATCCACCTGGGCGGGTCACCTGAGGTCAGGAGTTCCAGACCACCTGAGAAACATGGTGAAACCCCATCTCTACTAAAAATACAAAAATTAACGAGCCTGTAATCCCAGCTACTCAGGAGGCCGAGGCACGAGAATTGCTTGAACCCGGGAGGCGGAGGTTGTAGTGAGCCTAGATTGTGCCACTGCACTCCAGCGTGGGTCACAGAGTGAGACTCCTTCTCAAAAAAAAAAAAAAGAAGTGGAAACCTGGACACACTGAGAGACACCAGGGATTACCATGTGAGGACACAGCAAGAAGGCAACTGTCTGCAAACCAAAGAGAGAGGCCTCAGAGAAACCAATCCCGCTGGCACCTTGGTCTTAGACTTCTAGACTCCACTGTGAGAAAATAAACTTCTGTTGTTTAAGCCCCCGAGTCTGTGGTATTTGTTATGGCAGCCTGAGCAAAGTAATACAAATAGTTATAGCAATATCACATTCCTATTATGAGATCGCCGCAGGATCAAACAGGAGAATCCAAGAAGGAGACCTAGAAAAAATGGGTGAAACCACTTTCAGGCAGAAAATAAACTCTCCGGAGAGATGATCTAGCACATGTGTGATACATGTTCTAGGTGTGTAACATCTTTGGAACATTTTTTCCCCATCAAAGCCCAGTTTTGGAATTTTGACCTCCTTTGAAGTCAGGGAAAAATTTGGACCACAGGCTCAGGCATACAGAAGTGTAAGCAAACCATGTGGCATTCGGAGAGCTGTGTCTATGCTGATGTTGAATGCTAGGAATGTCTGATGCATGGGGTTACGCTGAGAATTAACCCACTTTGATCTGGGCGAAATAAGATAAAACCACGCTGCGCTCAGTTAACAGCCCAGATGGAGATGAGTGGAGAGGTGCTGTTAACAGCACCGGAGCAGGCATTGTTTAGCTGGATTTTGGTTTCAGCTGTATAGAGTTAGCTTCAAAGAAGTCTTTGGAAGTACTTTGCACAGTCATGGATTCTCTGTATATTTGATGGCCTCCAGCTCCATTCTAAAAGTGTGACCTTTATAAAGCCGTAAGGGACTTCTGCTTGATTCAGTACTTTAAAGAAGGAAAAAAAATGTGTTTTCGTACCCTGTGGTGTAGGCCTCTTCAAGATAGGTTCTTAAAAATCATTTGTTCCTTTTATTGCTCTTAATTTATTCCTATTTATTTATATTGATCAGATAGGAACAGTGGATATCAATGTAGAATTTATGTATTATACAGTCCATTTAGAATTCCCAATGAATTGTCAATAATAGAAAATGTGGGCTGGGCACAGTGGCTCACACCTGTAATCCCAGCACTTTGGGAGGCTGAGGTGGGTAGATTGGTTGAGATCAGGAGTTCTAGACCAGCTTGGGCAACATGGTGAAACCCCTGTCTCTACAAAAAATACAAGAATTAGCTGGGGGTGGCAGTGTGCACCTGTGTTACAAAAATTAGCTGGGCGTGGTGGTGGGAGTGGGCACCTGTAATCCCAGCTACTCTGGAGGCTGAGGCAGGAGAATCCCTTGAACCCCGGAGGTGGAGGTTGCAATGAGCAGCGATCACTCTACTGCCCTCCAGCCTGGGCAACAGAGCGAGACTCTGTCTCAAAAAAAGCAAAACAAATAAAAACAGCAACAACAACAAAACCAAGAATGTTCCAAGATGAAACGATTGCACCTGAGTTTTAAATTTGGGTTTGGTATTCAGGGATCTACTGCAGTTTCACTCTTTTCCATATGAACTATCAATTATTTCCTTTCCACATTGATTTCTGAGGCCACCTCCATCCTAGATTGTGCTTTCATATATGCATGAGCCTGTTTCTGAGCTCTCTCTTTTTGGGTCTCTATGCCAATTCCTAATCACCTGAACCATTGGCAATAAAATGTCTGGCTACCTGGTAGGGAGAACTCACTCTATCTGCCCCTACTCACCAAATTTTTCTCCCAAGTTGCCTTTTTTCATCCATTGAATTTTATTTTTCACTTTGTCTGTTTATTATTTTTGAGACAGGGTCTCAGTCTGTCACCCAGGCTGGAGTGCAGTGGCCTGACTTTGGCTCATTGCAACCTCTGCCTCCCGGGTTCAAGCCATCCTCCCACATCAGCCTCCCCAGTAGCTGGTACTACAGGCGTGCAGTGCCATCATGCCCATATGCCCAGCTTTTTTTTTTTTTTTCTTTTTCATAGAGATGGGTTTTGCCATGTTGCCAAGGATGGGTCTGTAACTCCTGGTCTCAAGCAATCCATTCATCTTGGCCTCCCAAAGGGCTGAGATTACAGGCCTGAGCCACCTCGCCTGGCCCCCCTTACAATGACTTTTTTTTTTTTAAATGAGGCAAGGTCTTGCTCTGCTGCCCAGGCTAGAATGCAGTGGCATGATCTCGGCTCACTGAAAAGTAGCTGGGACTACAGGCATGCTCCACCACGCCCGGTTAATTTTTTTGTATTTTTGGTAGAGACAAGGTTTCACCATGTTGGCCAGACTGGTCTCCAACTCCTGGCCTCAAGTGATCCACCTGCCTTGGCCTCCCAAAGTACTGGGATTATAGGCATGAGCCACTGTGCCTGGCCTCTTCCATCAAATTTTAAAATAAGCTTGTCAAGTTTTAGGAAAAATCCTGTTTTACTGGGTTCTGTTTCATTTATTGATTGACTTAGGGAAAACTGACATTTGTTTGGTACTTCATCTTTTCCTCCATGAGTATGACCTTAATATTAGTTTTAGGCTTGCTTTTGTAGAAAAATGAATGTTTAAAAAATATTAGTATACACTATATTTAAATCCTCAAACATTTATGGAAGGATTTCCAACATAACAACCGTGCTGGGGACTGATGGATTTTTAGAATGAGCAAGTGAGTCCTCTATTTCAAAAAGATTACAGTCTACTAAAGGGAGGCGTGGTAGACATACATACCGTTTACTTCACATAAATTAGACCGTGATAAGTATGATGCTAAAGCTATACATAAGATGCTACCAGGGAAGGAGGATTAATTTAGACCTGAGAGAACCCTTGGGACCCCTCTCAGAGCCATGTGTAGTACTAGTATTTGTATGTTTAGCTCATGTTTGGCTCATTTGATATAACGAGATGTAAAGAATAGTTGTCAGTCTCTGTGTTTTCAAAACATTTTGATAATTAAACGTGGGCTTTGTGATTCATATTGACATGTAGTCAGTATAGAATATTTATGAGATATTTTACATTCATTTGTTTATACTATCTTTAAGGTGTAAATTAATTAAAATTAAGTAAGATTTAAAACTCAGTTCCTCAGTCACAATAAGTACATTTCAAGTGCTCGGTACGCTCATGTGACCAGTGTCTACTGTATTCAGTGTGCAGATTCTGACAATCATTTATTGTACACTTAATCTTGATATCTAAATGTGGGAAGATATTTAAAGCATAGTAGTTTACATAGGTCCTGGGCTGGGGTTTTATGAATAATCTATATTCTAATCATCTGTCTTCTAATTGGTTATATGTAAAACATTCTGACATTTTTGGATTGTGGAAAGTATGATTGCATTTGTAAAAGGATTAGAGGGAAACAATGGACAATGGAAAAAGCCCCATTTCAGTAGAGCCTTATCTAGAGAATGGTTTTACAATCATGAGTGTCAGGAAGCACCAGTGAAATTTACGGATTTTCTGTCTCTTTCATTGAAGCAGAAATTCAAAATAGATTGGTCAGCATCTTCTTGGATCTTTTCTTTGTTTTTTTCCATTACCTCAGTTGCTTTTAGCAGTTGAAAAGGAATCTTGTTGTTGTTGTAAACTCCAAATTACCAAATCCTGCTAATGTTCTGAAAAACCTACATGTTGTATTCTTGATTTCGTCTAGGCTGGAGTGTAGTGGTGCTATTTCAGCTCACTGCAGCTTTGACCTCCAGGGCTCAAGCCATCCTCCCAACCCAGCCTCCTGAGTAGCTGGGACTACAGGCGCGAGCCACCATGTCCAGCTGATTTTTTGTATTTTTTTGTAGAGATGGGGTTTCGCCATGTTGCCCAGGCTGGTTTTGAACTCCTGGGCTGAAGCGATCCACCTGCCTTGGCCGAAGTGATCCACCTGCCTTGGCCTCCCAGAGAGCTAGGATTACAGGTGTGAGCCACCGAACCTGGCCCCTGATAACTTCTACTGATTCCTTTGTATGTGTGTGTACATGCATGTTAGTGGGTGTACTTGCTTGCTGGGTACCCTATACTCCATGGTATTATATTAGATACTTTAAATCTTGTGCCTTGTATAGCATTCTTCTCCTTTTGTGAAAGACATTCCTTCTAATGGAAGGAAAATCAACGGAATGTCAGAAATATTAACTGGGAGTGCATCAGCCACAACTGATATAGGAAGAAGCAGTGAGAAATAATAGAACTAGAGAATACCTTTCAAAACTGTCAGCTAGGACAGTGAGGACTTCTCAATACTTGCAGGAAATTGAACCTTCACTTCCAAAGTGATAGGAGAATTGACTTCTAATTTTGTGAAACTTGAAATGCAAAACTGAAAATCTAAAAGTGCTTAGAAATGATGGAAAAGATTTATAAGGAAGTCTTCAGATAAGAATAAAGTCATGATGATATAATTTTGAATTTCAAAAGTTTTGTTTTCTTTCTTTGTGGGAAGAATAGGAAACAAGAGGCTTAGAATGTAGAAATCATCTTCATGGAAATATTAGCAATAGTGGATATGTGTTAAACTGTTTGGGAGAAGCAGGGAAAGGCTGGACAGGGAGTGGGGACAAGTCAGGTTCATTTGAGTTAAATGTTTTGAGAGGGAACCTGCAACAGTGGACTCTGCAGATGCACCGAGATTCTTCCCTGTTCATATTCTCAGCAGTGCCAGCCTTGACTTTTAGTCAAGAGATAGTTATCCTTTAATGGGTATAATTTTTAGAATTCCATCTGCAATTCCGTTCTACAGTTGCAATTCTACAATTGAAAATTCCATTCTACAATTGAGGAAACTGAGGCTTATAAAGATTAAAAAGCTCATCCAAGGGTATGCACCTAGTAAATAAGCTTAGACCTGAAATTTGGACAAAAATTTTGCCATTTATTAGCTGAGTACCTTTGGTCAAATCACTTGATCTATTCGGATGTCCTGGTTGCTACTCCGGATATTGGGAAAATCATAGCACCTACCATCATAGAGATGGGAGGGCAGGAGTTTGGCAGTAACTCAGTTGATATATAGATAGTGCCTGGTGCAGAAGACGTAGGCGAAATAAATAACTATTGCCATTTACTGGCTCTGTGCAAAGTCCTTAGAGATGCTATAGGAAGATACAGAAGAAATGGAGAAAGATGTTTCTCCTACTCTTCAGTAGCAAAATATTTTGAACTTCTGTTGACCAATTTGCCGTGAATATTTTCCGGGGGTGGGGTGGGACAGAAGATATCAACATTTGTTATACTTTGCATGGAGCATTTTGTTAGGCTCTGTAGCACTCAGTATATTAGGTTTGATACATATAACAGAAAAACCCTACTTTGCAAAATGAGTTAAGATAACAGGCTCCCAGTTAGCATTTTCACATGGAACATTTGATTTTTGGCAACAAATGACTGACCTTAATTGGGAAATAACTGTACAACAGTTTCTTTATCCATTCTGCTGTGGATGACAATTGGGTTGTTTCTAGATAGGGACTGTTACCACTGTGAACGTTCTTGTATGTGTGTGCTGGTTGATGTGTGGCCTCCGGGATATATATACATATATATACTGAGGAGTGGAGTGACTGGGCCTGAGGGTTCCTGCTACTCCAGATCATTACCAGCACTAAGTATCATAATACTTTTCAATTTTTGTCAATCTGGTAGAGTTATACTGAATTTTTATTGTTATAATTTTTATCATATCATTACAGAAACATTTCTTTGTATGATTACATATTCTTCCTAAGTATAATTTCCAGTAGCTGTACTGCATTTTTTTGTATGGATATCATTTATATAATCAGTCCATGATTTTTCATAAACAACAAATAATCCTTTGAATTGTTTTCATTTTATCAGAACGATAAAATGTGCGATGTTTGTGTGTAAAACTTTTTCTGTATGATATTTTCCTGTATTATGTTATTTCTTTAGCATAGATTCCTAGAAGTAGAGTAATTGGTCAAAGAGTACCAGCAAAAAGACGCTCTGTATTCTACGTGGGAGCTATAGGGCCTTGGGAATGAAAGGAGTTGGAGGTTAGTGCCCTTGTCTCTTGTGCAAGTTTGCAGACTCTGCAGTGGTAGGAACAGCACAGGCAGAGGCAGAGGGGGAGGGATGGCCGGGGTCCAGAGCTTGTCCACAGGCTCCTACTTTCATCCTAATTCTATTCACAAAATTTGTGATGATGACATACGGCATCGAAAGTGTCCACCTTACTAGGACACTTCCCAGGATAACAGCATACATCCTTACTGAAGTCTTCCTGGTAAGGAAGAAGACATGAAGACAGATTTTAGGTTTTGTTTTGTTTGTGCAGCCATTTATTGAGCTCTTATTTTATAAGTGCTTTACATATATTACGTCATTTAATCTTCAACAACAGTATGAGGTGGGTTCCTTAGCTTATGAATGTGAGAACCAAGGCTTTAGAGCTCGTAAGGAGCAGCGCCAAGATGTGAATCCAAGCAGTCTGTCTCCGGTACACCATACCGCCTCCCTGTAACAGCACAAGATCATTTATAATTGAATGTTTATGTGAGTGACTTAAGCAACAGATACTGTCAGAATTCAGAGAAGGGAGAGATAACAGTGTGGACTGGAGTGGACAAGGAAGGCTTCAGCAAGCAGCATCCTCTTTTGAAAGGACTGTGACTTGGACTGTTTAAAAACAACATCACATCAGATTTTTCTGGCAGTTTCATTTCCCACCTTCCTTTTCTTGCAAAGTGAGTTGATAAAATGCAAAGTGAATTCACGGATGATATGTTCCTGGAGTGTAGCTAGCTCATCCTTCAGATTCAGTATGTGCTTAATGAAAGACAGTTCTCCTGGGCTGGTCGTATATAGAATGGAGTCAACTAGAGATCCCCAGGGAACTGCTTTCTCTGTGGTTGTGTGAAGTAGGAACCCACGGCATCACAACTGCAGTTACAGGTTTAACTGAATGGAGCGTTCTGTGCCTAGTACAGAGTAAGGCATTTTTATCTACGTTTGTTTTCTAACACTGTTGTAGACTTCTGAAAAACTGCAGTAGCAAGTAGCCAATAGTCATACATGGTAATCAGAGAGTGAAACTCTTTCCAAGTGGTAGAGTCAAGAGGTTAGAAATAGCAAACTACTTATATTATAATCTGTGTGTACATTATATAAAGTAAAGACTCAAACCAGTATGGAAATCATAAAACATGGAGCAAAGCAAAGCACATGAATTTGCAACATTCTCTCTTTCTTTTTTTTTTTTTTTTTTGAGACACAGTCTCACTCTGTTGCCCAGGCTGGAGCGTAGTGGTGCGATCTTGGCTCACTGCAACCTCCGCCTCCTGGGTTCAAGCAATTCTAGTGCCTGAGCTACCCAAGTAGCTGGGGTTACAGGTGTGCATCGCCACACTCGGCTAATTTTTATATTTTTTGTAGAGACAGGGTTTCGCCATGTTGGCCAGGCTGGTCTTGAACTCCTGACCCTATATAATCCACATGCCCCAGCCTCCCAAAGTGCTGGGACTACAGGTGCATGCCACCATGCCTGGCTAATTTTTGTGTTTTTTGTGGAGACAAGGTTTCACCATATCGGCTGGGCTGATCTCAAACTCCTGGCCTCAAGTGATCCGCCCACCTCCACCTCCCAAAGGAATTTGCAAAATTCTCTACTCAACCTTGCTATGTAACTTTTTACTAAACAACTCATATAATGAGTCGTTTTGAACCTGAACCAAATCTCTGATCATTAATATGTTCTTCCAACCAAATCAGGACTTAATTATCCATTATTTATTCCAGAAAAACCTTGTAGAATCACTGCTTTGTGCCAGGTGCTATGCTCAGCGCTGATAGGCCAAGGATAATGGACACTGCCCTTGGCCCTGAACTTGTGAGGTTGAGACACAGCATGCACTGTGGCCAGGTACTGACATTTGTGGTCATATTAATGACACCACCCACAGTCTTTCTTTGCCCTCAGTTTCCACAGCTGATCAACTCCTCTGGTGCAGCAAAGGGCCATAACCTGGTAGAATATTCTGTGAACAACTTCTTCAGAGAAAAAGTTCCTACATTAACCACTCCTGCTTGTGTTGTTCCCATCCTCCCAAAACTCAGTTTTCACTGTGAAAATGACTACAATTGCACCTAATTTTTTTTTTTTTTTTTTTTTTGAGGTAGAGTCTCACCCTGTCGCCCAGACTGGAGTGCAGTGGCACGATCTCAGCTCACTGCTACCTCCACCTCCAGGGTTCAAGCAAGTCTCCTGCCTCACACTCCTGAGTAGCTGGGATTATAGGCACCCACCATCACGCCTGGCTAGTTTTTGTATTTTTAGTAGAGACAAAGTTTTGCCATGTTGGCCAGGCTCTGGTCTCAAACTCCTGGTCTCAACTATCTGCCTGCCTTGGCTTCCCAAAGTGGTGGGATTACAGGCGTGCGCCACCGTGCCTGGCCTTAAAACACATTTTTAATTAAACTTTTAATTTTGAGATTGTTGTAGATTCACATGCACTTGTAAGGAATACTCCCGAGGAACTCTGTACACTTTACCTGTCCCCCAGTGGTAGTCTCTGTGTCCTCCATGGTAGTATCTTGTCAAACTTTAGTACAAATATCACATTAATATTGGTGCAATCCATCAATCTCATTCAGATTTCCCCAGTGCTTGTTTGTGTGTGTGCGCATGTGTGTGTTTGGTCCTCTGCAATTGTATCCACCACTACTCTCAAGATACAGAACAGTTCCATCCCCACAGGATCCCTCCTGCTGCCCTTTTATAACCACACCCACCTCCCTCCTGCCACTACCCCTTCCCGTTCCTAGAGCCTGGCACCTGCTCATCTCTTCTCCTTTTCTATAGTTTTATCATTTCAAGAATGCTATGTCAGTGGGGCCAGGTGCGATGGCTCATGCCTGTAATTCCAGCACTTTGGGAGGCCGAGGTGGGCAGATCACTTGAGGTCAGGAGTTTGAGACCATCCTGCCTAACATGGTGAAACCTTGTCTCTACTAAAAATACAACAATTAGCCGGGTGTGGTGGTGGTGGACTCCTGTAGTCCCAGCTACTTGGGAGGCTGAGGCAGGAGGATGGCGTGAACCCAGGAGGTGGAGCTTGCAGTGAGCCGAGATCGTGCCACTGCACTCCAGCCTGGGCGACAGAGTGAGACTCCCTCTCAAAAAAAAAAAAAAGAATGCTACGTAAGTGGAATCATACTGTATATGACCTTTTGGGATTGGCTTTTTAGATACAGCATAATTCCCTAGAGACTTATCCAAGTTTTTTTTTGTTTGTTTGTTTGTTTTTTTTTGTTTTTTGTTTTTTTTGAGACGGAGTCTCGCTCTGCCGCCCAGGCTGGAGTGCAGTGGCCGGATCTCAGCTCACTGTAAGCTCCGCCCCCCCGAGTTTACGCCATTCTCCTGCCTCAGCCTCCCAAGTAGCTGGGACTACAGGCGCCCACCACCTCTCCCGGCTAGTTTTTTGTATTTTTTTAGTAGAGACGGGGTTTCACCATATTAGCCAGATTGGTCTCCATCTCCTGACCTCGTGATCCGCCCGTCTCGGCCTCCCAAAGTGCTGGGTTTACAGGCTTGAGCCACCGCGCCCGGCCCCAAGTCGTTGCATATCAAATAGTTCCTCTTAATTGTTGAGTCACAGTCCATGGTATGGATGTACCACAGTTGTTTAACCATTCACATGTTGAAGGATATGGTGCTGCTACCAGGTTTTGGCAATTGTGAATAAAGCTGCTGTGAATATTTGTGTATAGGTTTCTGTTTGAACGTGTTTTCTTTCTGGGATAAATGCCTGAGTGCAATTGCTGGGTCAGATGGGATTTGCATGTTTTAGTTTTATAAAAAATGGTCAAATTGCTTTCCAGAGAGGCTGAACCATTTTACATTCCTTCCAGCAATCTATGATTTATCTAGTTTCTCCACATCCTTGCCAGCAATATGTGTTATAACTCGTTTTTATTGTAGACATTCTGATAAGTGAGCAGTAACATCTCATTGTGGTTTTAATTTGCATTTCCCTAATGGCTAATGACATTTAACATCTTTTCGTCTGTTTATTTGCCATTAGTATAGTCTCTTCAGTGAAATGTCTGTTCCTATATTTTGCTCATTTTTTAATTGGATTGTTTATTGTTTATATTTATTTTTATTTGAGTTGGAGTCTTGCTCTGTCTCCCAGGCTGGAGTGCAGTGCTGCGATCTTGGCTCACTGCAATCTCCGCCTCCCGGGTTCAAGTGATTCTCCTGCCTCAGCCTCCCAAGCAGCTGAGATTATGGGCACCCACCACCACGCCCAGCTAATTTTTCTGTGTTTTTAGTAGAGATAGGGCTTCACCACATTGGCCAGGCTGATTTTGAACTCCTGACCTCAACTGATCTGCCGCCTTGGCCTCCCAAAGTGCTGGGATTGCAGATGCCAGCCACCGTGCCCTGCCAAGGATTCTTTTTTTACTATAGAGTTTTGAGAATTCTTTATACATTCTAGGTACTCATCACTTGTTATATGTTTGGTTTTGTAAATATCTTCCCGTCTGTATCTTGTCTTTTTATTCTCTTATCAGAGTTTTTTGAGAAGCAAAAGCGTTCATTTTTGATGAGGTAAAATACATTTTTGTACTTCTTAATGTAGCCTCAAGTCTGCAGGCAAGGCACATGTTGAAGACCATCTCCCAGGACACTTGAAGGCTGCTTGGAGAATTTTCTCATTGCTCTTGAGAAATCAATAGCATGGAATTGTTGCATTTGCTAAAAAAAGGAATATTCAATGGCAAGTTCCCTAGCCTGCAGAGTTTCAATTGAGTCTGTCTACTTTCCTGTTTTTAATCAAAATCTTGCCAAGTGGAAGTTTCGGACTTCTGTGCCAGATAATTGCTAACACTAAATAAACAGCAGTGATTGTTTCTTTGCAGTCACATAGAACATGCTATGTTAGAAATTAAATGTAAATATTAAGGGTGTGGTCATTTTTAGTTGGGTATAAACCAGGTAGTTAGAATTAGAGATTCATGTTTGCATCAGGCCAGAAAGCTGCTGACCTGCAACATAAGCATTTCTATCTATCTGTCTGTAATATAGATGTGTAGAGCTGATCAGCATGTGTTCTCCTCAAGCTAGTAGAATACATTTTAAAACCCTGATTTATTCTTCCTTTTGCTCTGTTCTTATATCCTTGTGGTGGGGGAGCTTGTTGTACTTTTTGTCTTATGAATCTTTCCCCCAAAGGGAACACTTCCCTGCACTATTAAATCAAACTGGCATATGAAAAGAAATGCATTTTCCTTTCCTTTACAAGAGACTTGCACTTTTGTCTTCAACATCTGGCTTTCCTCGTGTCTCCTTCTCCCTGCTGCAATGACCGCAGGACTGAAACATCTAAGGAAGTGAGCTGCGTGAGGAGACCACCTCCTTTCTTTGTCCTACTACCATGTCGAGCACATAACTATCTTGGCAACGTTTTGGGGGGTGTCTGCCTCACTGTCTAGATGGGCTGACCCTTCTGGATGTCTCACTCATTTCTATATTCTCAGCACCAAGAGCAGAGGCTGTCACACCAAAGGTGCTCAATAAATGACTGGAGAACTCACAAATGCCATTATCTACTTAGTAGGTGAAAATTGGTAACATCCATCATTCAGTGAATTTTCATCCTTTCCTCTTACCCATTCCAACCCCTTAGGAACAGACACTAGTTTTTGCTTATGTCAGAGTCATTTTTTAAAACCCTAATGCCTAGAAAATAAGTAGACATTTAATAATGTTGATCTCAAGCATTTATTGAATACTATGTTAAGAACTGTCGGGAATGCCTACACGTACCCAGAAAGTACAGTCCTTTCCTTCAGGTAACCTACACTCTAGTGTGTCTGGGGGGAAGCATAGAAATTATCACATGAAATATTTTTTAAAAAATATATTCGGGAGGCTGAGGCAGGAGAATGGCGTGAACCCGAGAGGCGGAGCTTGCAGTGAGCTGAGATCCGGCCACTGCACTCCAGCTTGGGCGATAGAGCGAGACTCCGTCTCAAAAAAAAAAAAAAAAAAAAAAAAAAAAAAAAAAAAAAAAAAATATATTGTAACCTTTGTATTGAAAAAATTAGTCCAGACTATAATTAGTTGAGCAGTTCACAGGTCATCTGGTGTGGACTGATCACAGAAAGCTCAAGCTAGTGGCCTGAGAAAACTCTACAGTCCTCGGTGCCGCCACCAGAATCCTCTGTTCATTCTCCCTTTATTTGTGCTGTTCAAAGTTCTTGCCTTCTCTTGAAATGCTGCCCTTTTCCTTGTCTTCTTTCTGCCCATACCCTGCATTGAATGTTGCATTAGACAGGATTCTTTGGGTTGCAGGAATCAGAAACCCATCTCTAATGGGCCTGAGCAAAAAGAGGAATCCATTGCTTCATGTCACTGAAAAGGGGATCTAGGCAAGGCTGGTGTGGTGGATCGGCTGCCAAAATGGCAGTCAGCAATTTCTCCCATCTGTGTGCACATCACTCCTTCCATCAACAGGTGGACCCCATTTCTCCTCCCCTGGAGTCTGAGCTGGACTTTTGACTTGCCTTAACCAATAGAATGTGATGGAAGTGATAATCTGCCAATTCTAGGCTAGGCCTTAGGAGATTTGGCAGCTTTTGTTTTTGCTGTGTTAGAAGGCATCCACCATGTAAAAAAATCCAACTACCCTGGTGGAGAGAGGGGATTCCTGCAAGATAAGGACTATAAAAAAGTGTATTTAAAAAAGTATAAACAGGCCAGCTACAGTGGCTCATGCCTATAATCCCAGCTTTGGGAGGCTGAGGTGGGAGAGGCCAAGAGTTAAGATCAGCCTAGGCACACACCAAGACCCTGTCACTACAAAAAATAAATTAGCCAGGCGTTCTGATGCACCTGTAGTCCCAGCTACTCAGGAGAATGAGGTGGCAGGATCGCTTGAATCTGGGAGTTGGAGGCTGCCAGGAGCTATGATCATGCCATCATACTCTAGCCCAGGTGACAGAGTAAGATCCTGTCTCTAAAAGGGGAAAAAAAAGTTTTTAAAAAGCTATAAACATATGAAAATAAAGTCAGAGGCCCGGCCAGCTCCCACCATTCCAGCCACCCTAAGTCTTATAGGTGCTGACACATTGTTTGTAGAAAAATCAACTCAAACTATGTTTTTCCTCTGTTCTCACACCACAAAAACAATCAACACAGAAGACTTCTGTGACCAAATGTGGGAGAGGGGTTTCCCCACACACCAAGTAAGAATCAGTTCTGGACACCACCTGGTGTCCTCCAGGTCTACCTGGAGATAGCGTCAGACCCCACAGATGGAAGGCTGAGTCCCCTAGACTGCCCTTCAGATGCCAGTCACTAGCCCAGGCCTTCAGAACTTCTGGCAGACCGGCTTCATGTTGGGGTTCCCATGACCCCTATTTTGGGTTTGACTAATTTGCTAGAGCAGCTCACAGAACTCAGGGAATCTTGTGTTTTACATTTACCGGTTTAGTATAAAGGATATCAGAAAGGACACAGATGAAGAAATGCATGGGACGAGGTAGGGGAAGGAGCTCAGGGCTTCTGTGTCCTCCCTGAGTACACCACCCTCCATAGATGTCCAGCTATCCAGAAGCCCCCTGAACCCTCTCTTCTTGGGCCTTTTATGGAGATGTCACTGGATAGGCATGATTGACAACCATGTAGAAATGTGACTGGACAAAAGGGTATATGATCTAATACTGAGAGACTGGCAAGATCCAGCAAGGCCTGTGTGTTCAGATTCTTCTTGGCTTCTCTGCACAGCATTCTTTCCTCCAGGGTATGGGGCAGGACCCCTTCTGAAATGAGCCTTATGTCCTACAGTCAGACAAGGTAGGTCAGAGAATTTCTTCATGGCCAGCTGCATGACAGAAAGGCGGAGGAAGTTTCCTTTCTTTGGGAGAGAAAAGAGCAGGTGGAACAAGGGCAGGATAAGGCTTCTAAGGCTGGCTTCTGGGATCTAAAGTGCCCCAAAATCATGACAACAGACTATTAGAGGGGCATTGGTAATTATGAGCCAGGAACCATGAATGAAAACCAATATGTGTATATATATATGTATCATAATGTCACACATGTGAATGAAGCCATCTTGGATACACTAGCCTCACCCAGTGCCACATGGAACAGAGAAAAGACACCTCATCTCCTTTGGAGACCTGCCCAGATTGCAGAATCATGAGCTAATGAGCGGCAGTTATTGTTGTAAGCCAATACAATTTTTTTTTTTTTTTTTTTTTGAGATGGAGTCTCACTCTCACCCAGGCTAGAGTGCAGTGGCATGATCTTGGCTCACTGCAACCTCTACCTCCCGGGTTCAAGCAATTCTCCTGCCTTGGCCTCCTGAGTAGCTGGGATTACAGGTGCCCACCAGCTAATTTTTGTATTTTTAGTAGAGATGGGGTTTCACCATGTTGGTCAGGCTGGTCTCGAACTCCTGACCTCAGGTGATCCACCTGCCTCGGCCTCTCAAAGTGCTGGGATTGCTGGCGTGAGCCACTGCACCTGGCCAAGCCAAAGCATTTTAAGGTGATTTGTCATGTAGCTATAGCAAATGGAAAATGCTGGATCTAGTGCTCTAAAGATTTAGTAAGAAGTCTTTCTCCGTTTCATGGCTCTGCTTTCCCAGGGAGGCTGTCTTTAGATGGTGGAAGGATGTCCACTACAGCATCAGGCTTGCATTGCACTAGCTTAGCAATGCCCACTGGAAGGGCATAGGCTTTCCCAGCAGTTCTGGCAAAAGTCTAGGGATGACTCTCATCGGCTCTGATTAGCTCACATGCCTATCCCTGCACAAGCCACAGTGACTCTGATTGGCCAAGGCTGGATGACATGCCTCTCTCTGGATCCAAGGATGGAAATGGTCTGCCTCATCTAAACCATTTGGATTAAAAGTAGGAGTAGGATAGGTCCCCAAAGAAAACCTAGGTGCTGTCTTCAGAATAAGAGGTGGGATGCTGGGCAGGCTGAAACAACAAACACGCACTACAAAATCAAGTGTAATCCCATCTCTTTTCATAGGCCTTTCACCATCACTCCAAATTTTAAACTATTACAGCTCAAATGACCTGGTCTCTTCTTTGGTGCTTTTAGCATCTGCTGCCTTGTTGTGCTCCTTCCTTACACTTTGCAAGTAAATTCTTATTTCACACCTTAGGTAAGAACCTTTGTATTTCTTATTGTTCTGACTGCATTTGTTATTTTAACAGTGTTATATTTTCCATTACTTTCTGCAAAGAGAGGCTCTTGGAGGTATGAAAGGCACTGAATTCTTACATTGACAGGAGGAATTTGCACCTGCGCTCTCCCTCTCTCTCCAGGGCTGACAAAACCCTAGGCATTGGCATTGCGTCCAAAGGAGGGGATGTGGTCTGTTTTCCCCTTGGGTTCTGCCTCCCAAAAGGAGAACCAGATGGCGATCAGCACTGATTGTTTTCTTTCTGTTCTGGGGAGCTTGCTCTTGTGTTATTTAATTTGTATATTTTAAAAAAATAATTTTGTATGAGTGCCCAGCAGAGCAGCTTTTGGGCAACTAGCTTATGAAATAAATTTAAATGATCTAAAAAAGAACATCCGTTGTTAATTGAAATTTAAATGAGCCTAATAAAGTTTTAATTTATCCTTCTCATTGAGGGTCAGCATTCCAGGATGGAATTCTAAGAAACATCAAGACAGTAATAGAAATGGAAAGTAGATGCCCGTAGGTACCCCCAAGCAAAGCCCAACCCTGGTTTGTCAGGGCCTCTCTGAGTTTATTCACACATAAAGTGCTATTATGTTTATTTATTTGAGAAGGTACCCCTAACTGGTGATTTCAATTCCAGAATTAAGGATATCACCATATCCGTTCCTTTGAGTCTTTGTTACCTTTAAAATTTTAAATTATTCTGAACTATTGTGTATATGTATGAATGAATGTACATCCAGTGTACCAACAGTCATTTGTTAAAGAGCATTATATATTTATAATTGTGTACCCCTCTTCTATTGAAGCCTTCTTCATCTCCCCACCAGAGATACTGTCCTGAAATTTGTGTTTAGTATGCTCTTGCTTTTCTTAAACTTTACAGGAAGACTGGGCATGGTGGTTCACACCTGCAATTCAGCACTTTGGGAGGCTGAGGCAGGTAGATCACTTGAGGCCAGGAGTTCAAGACCAGCCTGGCCAACATGGTGAAACCCCATGTCTACTAAAAATACAAAAATTAGCCGGGCATGGTGGCGCACACCTGTAATCCAGATACTCAGGAGGCCGAGGCATGAGAATCACTTTAACTCGGGAGCCAGAGGTTGCAGTGAACTGTGATCATGCCACTGCACTCCAGCCTAGGCAACAGAGTGAGACTCTGTCTCAAAACCAAAAACAAATAAACAAACAAAAACAACCAAAGAAAAACTTTACATGAATTTTTTTTTTTTTTTTTTTTTTTGGAGACAAGGTCTCACTATATTGCCCAGGCTGGTCTCAAACTCCTGGGCTCAAGTGATCCTCCCATCTCAGCCTCCTGAAGTGCTGGGATTATAGACATGAGCTATCACACAGCCTACATGAATCTCACTGCAAGTAATTTTTTATGGCTTGCTTTTTATGTTTCTCAGTATTGTTGGTGAAATTTGTCCATATTGATTTTTTTTTTTTTTTAGCTGGAGCTCAGTCTGTGGCTTATTTTTTCACTTTATTGTTTATTTTCATAAGCAGAAGTTTAAATTTTTAATTGTCAAACCTTTGTGGTTTATGCTTGTTGTGTCCTGTTTATTTTTTACTTGAGATGATAATAATGATATGCTTTCATTTTCTTCTGACAATTTTAAGTTGTGTTTTTTCTCCTTTAAGTCTTTAATCTGGTTTTTTATTTTATTTTTATTTTATTTTATTTTGAGACAGAGTTTTGTTCTTGTTGCCTAGGCTGGAGTACAATGGCGTGATCTCAGCTCACCGCAACCTCCACCCCCTGAGTTCAACGGATTCTCCTGCCTTAGCCTCCCAAGTAGCTGTGATTACAGGCATGTGCCACCACACCCTGCTAATTTTGTATTTTTAGTCGAGACGGGGTTTCTCCATGTTGGCCAGACTGGTCTCGAACTTCCGACCTCAGGTGATCTGCTGGCCTCGGCCTCCCAAAGTGTTGGGATTACAGGCGTAAGCCACCATTCCTGGCCAGATTTTTTGTTTGTTTGTTTTTTAATTTTTAATTTTTTTTAGACAGGTCTCACTGTTGCCCAGGCTGAATTCCTGGGCTCAAGTGATCCTCTTGCTTCAGCCTCCTGAACAGCTGGGATTACAGGTGCAAGCCACCGTGTCCAGCTAATTTTTTCTTTCTTTCTTTTTCCTCTCTCTGGTGTTGGTTTTTGTTTATGCTGTGAGGTACGGATCAATTTTTTTTTTTAATCCAAGTGAAAAGGTAGATCATGCCACTCCTTTGCTCAAAAATTTCCAAATCTTCCCATATTCCTCAAAATTAAAGTTCTTAAAATGAACTGAAAGTCCCTATATGATCTGGCCCTCTGAAATATCTCTGACCTCATCTCCTTCCAGTGAACACTGGCCTCCTTGCTCTTTCTTGAACACTCCCAAAATGTTCAGGGCCCTTGACTTTCCATTTGTTGGAAATTTTCAGATGTCTATACTTCTGGCTTCCTCACTTCCCAAGTCTCTGCTCAAAGATCACCTTATCACGGAGGACTTCTCTAGCCACCCTAGCTAAAATCTCGCTCCAACACACATACACACACACACACACACACACACACACACACACCCTCAACGTTTGATACTTCTCTTCTCTTCTTTCAAAGAACTTACCCGAAAAACTCTCTGGGCCTGGTATGGTTGTGTGTTGGGGTAGCAGTAGGTGGGTATTTTAAAAGTGTTGATTTAATTTTTTGAATGGCTTAAGGACTACATGGGACTTTCAATTTCTTCTTAAGTTAGTTTTAACCCTGCCTGTACAAAAATATATTTTTAAAATTAGCCAGAAATGGTGGCGCACACCTGTAGTTCTAGCTACTTGGGAAACTGAAATGGGAGTCTCCCTAGAGCCCAAGAATTTGAGGCTGCAGTGAGCTATGATTGTGCCACTGCACCCCAGCCTGGGCAACAGATACCCTATCTCTAAAAAACATTTTTAAAAAAATTTTACTTTTTGAATAGTTAATATATGCCCACAGTGTAAACATTCAAGTTTCAAAAGTATACACAGTGAAAAATAGATCTCTCTCCTATCTCTGCCTTCTAGCTACCTGGTTCCCTTCTCTTGGCATCAATTTCTTGTCTATTTCCCTAGTTTCTTGTTTATCCTCGCAGATATATGTCATGTATGTAGAAGCACATAACATATATTGTTTTTACATAAATAGTGGAATGCCATATATATTATCCTGCACATTGCTTTTTTTCCACTTAACCATGTACGTTAGATATGCTTCCAAAGCTATTCATAGAGGGCTGCCTCACTTCTATTCCAGTTACCGAATATTCTATTGGATGATGTACCATCATTTATTTACCTAGTCTCCTTCTGAAGGATAATTAGGCTGTTCTGTCTTTACAGTGGCCTTCTAGCCAGTGTGTTTTGCCCATCTTTAATCGCTGCTTCACCCTGATGTCAGATATACCTTCTCCTTAAACTTCCATTCTCATGCTGTCATTTGCCTGTTCAGGAACCTCCAGCAGCTGCCTAGTTCCCACAGAATAAGGTTGAACTTCTTACCCTTGAACAAAGATCCTGCATGGTCTCTGCCTTCTTTTCCATCATGTCTTCCTGTTCCTGAGGACACTCCTCAAAACTTGAGGTTTTCCCAAATGTACCTCTGATTTTGGGCACTCCAAAGTTTTCTTCAGCCTGCTCTACCCTCCCCCTTGAACCCTGTGAAGGGCGGGGCAAATCCTTCCCTTCCTCTGGGCTGGTCACATTGGGCTCTAGGTCCTCTCTGGAACAGCTGCACTTTAAATATTTCAGCCCAGTCTCCCACTGTACACCCTACAGAGCCAGCACAGGTGTTCTGAATTTTGTTTGGGGTTACTGATACTTAAATTGTTCACCAGTGGTCCTTCCTCTACGAGACTCCAAATTCCTTGTGGGCAGGGACTGATCACTGGGAATGGGGAATACTAAAATGAAAAGATATCCTGATTTCCAAGTAGCTTCAAACATAAAGGTGAGCCAGAGATGCAACATTAAAATACACAACACAGTAGGATCTTAGTTTAAGTGGAAGTATGCTCTATGCTCAGGGCAATTGTGGTGCGGGGGGAGTCTTTTATTTTATTTCATTTCTTATTTTAAATCTCTGGTCTCTAGTCCAGGGTCTGGTACATGACAGCTGCCCAATAAGTGCCTGTTGAATGAAGAATAACATAAAAAGAGGCATCTAAGGCAAGTGTCAACTTCTTGCGGTAACAGCCACCTTTTATATACAAAATAAGTCAACAGATAGTGTAGTGTGGACGTCGCTCATCTTTTGGGGAGAAAGAGGGCTGTGTGGGAGGGGGTGGAATCAAGTTTCAGCCAGGGAGGGAGGCGAGGATAGGCGAAGACATTGCCCGCCGGGTCGCGGGTGGGTGGGGGGGTCCCGGCGGCTGCGGGGCGCGGGGGAGGCGGGGAGAAGGGAAGGGGGAGGAGACTCTCGCCTCCTGCCCCGCCTCCCCCACCCCGCGGCGGCGGCGCAGGGCGGCCGCGCGGGTGTCGGCACCAGAGGCAACAGCTGCAGCAGCCGCGCCGCCCCCTCGCCCGCGGCTCCCGGGGTGAGCCCTAGCACGGCCGGCAGCTCGCGGCGCGGCAGCCCCAGGAGACGAGAAAGTTCCCGGCCGGAGCGCAGAGATGCCGGGCAGCGACACGGCGCTCACCGTGGACCGGACCTACTCGGACCCCGGCCGGCACCACCGCTGCAAAAGTCGGGTGAGCGCCGCGGGCTGGGGGGCGGCGTGTGCGCGCGGGCCCGGGGACGAGGCGGGCTGGGGCGGCGGCTCCGCGCTAACCCACGCGCCCCCTGCGTTTCGCCGCCGGCCTCCGTTGCCGCCGGAGGTCCGTACCTCCCAGATCCTCCGAACTGCAAGGGTGGGCGGAGGGGAGGCGTCGGAGCCCGGGCTGCGGTTCCTGGACCCCAGGTCCACCTGCCCCTCGCGGCGCCCAGGTCCCCGCGCTCTGTGCGGGACGCCTGGTTCCCCGACGGCCCGCGCTCCGCCTCCCTCCCCGCCAGGGAGCGCCCGCCGCGCCGCGAGGGAATCCCGCCACCCGCGGCCACGCGTGTCCGGGTCTCCGGGGTCTCGCCCCGGGTGTGACGGTGCCCTCCCCGCCGAATGTCCCGGCAGCCACCCCGTCTGCCGATCCTTGGGGCGTGTGGCCGGAGCCCTAGCGCGGTGCGCAGCCGGATCGCGGGGAGGCGGCGGACGGGCTCTGCCCAAGTGAAAAGTCAGAATCTTTGCGCTGCCTTGCCGGAGTTTCGAGCCAAGCCGAGCAGGCGCCCTCGCCATTGTTTGCAGTGTAATTTGCTGTTGCTGATTTTGGCTGTGGGTGAAAATAGCTCATTCTGAGCCTGCAGCAGAGACGAGCCCTGTAGGGCTTCAAAATAAAGACGGAGGCCGCAGCCCGAGCGCGGGTCTCTCCTGGGAGAGGAATCCTTCGCCCTCCCCGGTGAATACCTTTGCCCTCCCGGGCTGTTGAATCGTCGAGGCTGGATGTGAGGCTCTGTAACCCGTTCTCCCCACGGCTGATTGAAGTGCCATTTAACAAAGCACCTCCTCCACGCTGGCATCTGTTCTGGCAGAAGGCACCTGGAGTTGTTCTTTGCTCCGCCAACTACTTACTCGCTTGTCCGAGAACTGGGGATTTGGGTGCCAGCCTCTGTGTAAAGTTCACGGAGGTAGAGCCGGGCTCAGATTCTGGCCTACCACCTCCGAGATCGATGGAAATAGTAGCAACAGTGACGGGGTTATGTCGCTGCCCTTTGTGCAGGATTTGGGTCTTCACTCATAATTTGAAGTAGTAATCGATTGCCCCAGAAGTGAAGCAATGAGTCCCTGGTTTATTGCCCACTTTCCCTTTTTCCTTTAGCATCTGTTAATCATTTTGAAAGAATGATTTGAGTTTTTACAGATTGAATCTATTCGGTGGAATAATACCTCGTGCTCTCATTTCAATCCCCTAATTCTCTTATTTTTGCACTTTCTTTAAAAGTTTCCTAACAGTTTGCTATGAAAATAACCAGAAACTCCATTTGGAATAAACATTGAAGATCTGTGCTTTCCCACAGGTAGACGTTTCTTCTTAGATAACTGTAATACTAGTTAACAGAACTGTGAGGAAAAGGAGATCATTTTCAAATGCATTTGTAATTGAGAGGATTCTGTAAAGTTTATGTTGAGGACTTGAAAAAAATGTGAAAGCTTGTTTTTTCTTGTCACAACTGTGATCTTCTTTGTGTAAACAAGATTAGTAATCTTAGCCGGATGGATGGCTCATTGTCAACTCATTTAAGTGGTTTGAAAAAAACTCATGCAACTTTACAAAACTCACTCTTCATAACCTGTAAAATGGTGGTGATAAAGTTTGTGCCTCAACTGCCTAGGTGCAATGTGGTAAGGAAATGTGTAACATAACTGCAGACTGTGTGTGTTTCTGCCACATCTGCCACTGTTCCCTGTCTACACCAGTCTTTTCTGTTAAAAAGTCAAAACCTTGTATGAGGGAGATTTCTTGATTTTCTTTAAAATTCTGCTGACCAGCGGGGGACAGTGGCCCACGCCTGTAATCCCAGAACTTTGGGAGACTGAGATGGGTGGATCACCGAGTCAGGAGTTCAAGACCAGCCTGGCCAAGATGGTGAAACCCCATCTCTACTGAAAATACAAATATTAGCCGGGCGTGGTGGTGGGCGCCTGTAATCCCAGCTACTCGGGAGGGTGAGGCAAAGACTTGCTTGAACCTGGGAGGCAGAGGTTGCGGTGAACTGAGATCGCCTCAGCCTGGGCGACAGAGCTAGACTCCGTCTCTAAATAAATAAAACAATTCTACTGGCAATGTTACTGTACCTGCTGCCTTGTATTGTTAGCATGGAGATACCCAATTTTTAATTAAGCTGTGTATTCAAACTGAGTTAGACTTATATGTGCTGATTATCCAAAATTAGCACATTGGGCCAGTCAGATCTAGTGAAGAGAAGAAATCAGAGAAGGGCTAGAACTTTAGCAGACCATAATCACAATTTCTGCTACAGTGATGCTGGACTTCTTGAAGTCCCAGTTTAAACTTCTCAACTATCTGCTTTTAGGTTTTTTATTGCTGAGACAGTGAGGAATATGTAGAACTGGCGAAATTTTTGTAAACTCATAAGAACTTTTCCAAGCAGGGTTGATGTAATTTCAAGTCTGTCCTGAGGCTACGATAAGTCTGTTGTAATGAAGGGAAAACAGCAATTTTACTGTGCAGAAAGTATTCATCCCCTTAAATGATTGTAGCTCCTGTATTGTGGAACTCACTTAGATGCAGCTGTAAAGATATGTTTCCCTGACACCCTGAAAGTATGTGATGCAAGAGGAAAACATCAAGTGGTAATTTCTTGATGTCACCATCTCCTTGGGAGGAAACTAGTATAGGATTTAAAAAGAACCCTTTTATGAACTCATTTGGTAAATTAGCTCCCCTAAAAATGCTAATGAGAACTAGGGGTTCATGGGAAGAATTGATTAATTTTTCAGGGATATGGAGTTTCTGCCTAGGAGTGGGCTAAGACTCCATGAGATGAAGTTCTTCCTAACTGAATAGTCATTTTTTAAATTCAAAATCGATAACCTGTTAAGATGACAGGGAAACTACATGGTCTCTCTTGCTGGGCTTATTTCAGCCTTTGAGACTGGAATAATAATGAGGCAGTGTACTCTTACCACATTGCAGAAATCTGTTTTTATAGCCAAGTGGACTAACCTAGATAACCCCTCCCCACTTAATGAAATGTAAGTAATGAATTCTGTGATTGTTGCTAAGCTGACAAGTCAGGATCATTCACATTTTAAAACTTCATCTTGTAAAACTCAGAAATGGTGCTTGTTAACTTGATGCACATATCTCTCTACTTTAAAAGAAAGAGCATCCATAATTAGACTCCTACTTTTTTTTTCATGCCCTAGATAGTTAAAGCCTATCATCTTTTTAAGAATACAGGCTGTCTGCTTTCTATACAGTACTGGCTTTCTATACAGTAACTGGGTTTTATTAATGACGTGTGAATTAGGTTTTCTTTTAGTTGGTTTTCATTTTAAATGCTCTAAAATGCCCTCTCCAGCCACTTGGGTATAGTGGTGGACAGCTGAGGCTCTGGACCTATGTGGGTTGTATTCTGGCTCTTCGAGCTTCTTGACTGGGTGATCACTAGGGCAAGATCCTAAATAGCCTTTCTGAGCCTCCAGTTTCCCATTTGTGAAAGAGCTAATACTCCACTCTTCTGGGAGTGATCATGTCTTAAATAAGAAAGTATTTGTTTAAAAAAAAAAAAACAAAAAATGGTGTGTGCACTCAAATATTAGCTATTTAAAAAAATTCTTTTTTAAATTTATGTTCTCTCATTTGGTGAAAAAGCTGTATTTGTCTGTATGTCAGGTTAATAATTTTTTTCTATTTTGTTGGTGCCACTACTAATCAGAACTGCTAGTCATCTTGAGTGCCTGCCCTCCCCCATCTCTCTAACCTATTAGCAGTACCACTGCACCCACTGCACCTTTCTCGGACATTTCTCTGGAACTGGTTTCTTCCATATCTCCCAATCATCTCCCACCTTGGTCACTTATGACCTTCACCAACTTCTGTTCCATCCTGCATGCAAGGACCACATTATTTTCCCTACAGAGCCATTTGCATCAAGATAGTCCCCAGAATACAGATCTTGTACCAGTGCTGTTTGCTACCAGTGCAATCTTGGATCCTGTAATCACTCGAAGCCTTAGTTTCCACTTCTACATAATAGGAGTGTTCTGAGGAATATATTCAGTAATGCCTATAAAATGTTTAACTCCATGCCAGGTGCACAATAAAAAATCAATAGATGGTTACCACTTTTACTACAGGCTGAGCATCTCAGTCCAAAAACCAGCATCCAAAATGCTCCAAAATCCAAAACTTTTTGAGTGTCAATATGATGCTCAAAGGAAATGCTTACAGGAGCATTCTGGTTTCAGATATTTCTATTTGGAATGCTCAACCAGTAAGTATAATACAAGGATTCCAAGGCCGGGCGTAATGACTCATGCCTGTAATCCCAACGAGGTGGGTGGATCACTTGAGTTCAGGAGTTTGAGACCAGCCTGGCCAACATGGTAAAATCCGGTCTCTACTAAAAATACAAAAAAATTAGCTGGGCATAGTGGCGGGTGCCTGTAATCCCAGCTACTAGGGAGGCTGAGGCAGGAGAATCACTTGAACCTGGGAGGCAGAGGTTACAGTGAGCCGAGATTGTGCCACTGCACTCCAGCCTGGGCAACAGAGCGAGACTCCATCTCCAAAACAAAACAAAACAAATTCCAGAATCTGAAATCTGAAACACTTCTGGTTCCAAGCATTTTGAATCGGGGACCTGTACTATATGAAAGAGGGGTTTGTGAGCTTGGAAATGCAAAGGCTGCTAAGTTTATGAAAAATATAGACTTTTCTAGCATTGCTAGCATTTTGTGCCTCCTTGCGTCATGTTTCTCATCACATTGACTGTTTATATGTTTAATGCTTACATGTATTTATAAGCTATAGACATTGGCACTTTGAGAGCAAGATGCTTCACTTATTCAAAAAATACGTACTGAGCACCTTCTGTGTGCTGGTTGCTGATCTAGGCATCAGGAGTACAATGGTAAATGTAACAGTCTGGTTTCTCTGGAAGCTTAGTATCTGGTGGGTGTATCTCATTTATACTTGTGGCTCCAGACAATACCCCTGTCTTGTACAGGAGGACATGATGATAATACATGCAGAAATCTCTAACATCTGAAGTAAAACTTGTGTCGAGCATGAGTGCCACCTGTTGTATATCTTCAAGTATTCTGTGGTTTGGAAATCCATCTACAATTACATGATGAATAATGACCAAAGGCAGTGAAGAAGAGGATGCTGTAGCCCTTCTAGCAGTGGAACTGGTTGGGCAGTGATGTAATAAGTTGATGATCACATGCTTACTCCCTGGGCAGGAAATAGGGGGAGTGGAAACTGACCTCTGTCCTAGAGGACACTGACCCAGTGAAGTGGTAAGCTGAGTAGTACACAGATATCATTTTCACCAGTGCTTTGTTTTATTCTAAAGAGCTTGTTAAAGAGACTGAATAATGATCACTGTCTCAAGCCAGGTTTTTCTTACATTTAAGATGAGCAAAGTGATGCGGTGTGTGTTTTTTGAGTTGTACTTTGTTGCAGGCTCTCTCTTTAAAGGAGAAGGAATTGCCAGCCACCACCAGCTCACCCGCCTGTCACATCCGCTGTAGAGAGCACCAAGACAGCTGCTACCAAGTTGGATCACAGGGTGTGTTTTGCTTCAGACCCTCTGCCTGAATTTCCAGGGCTGCTGCTAAGGTCAGAAATCAACCTAGTCCTACTTGGAAAATGCCCACAGTTTGACTTAGAAGAGTTTGCAGCTTTCAGCCCTGCGGTTTCTTAATTGTGTTTTCGTGTTTTCAGTGGAGGGGAGGAGGGTGGCAAGAGAAAAGGAAGAGAACCATGAATCACCGTACTATGAATCAGAATGAGGACTTTTCATTCCTTCAAAAGGGAACATCAGGATATATGATTTGTGCATAGGCCACCTGCTTCTGTCGACTTGGGAGGGGTGCTGCCTGAAAGAAACCATAGTGTATTTGTGGATTATTCTTCTGTAAGGAGATAAAAAGAACATAAGTGAAAGGAAGAATGCAGTCACAATAATAGTTAATGTGTACTGCGTGCTTACTGTACACCAGGTAACATGAAGCACTTCAAATACACCATCTCCTTGATCTTCTACAATATCCTGCTTTTCCATTTTACAGATGGGGAGACTGAGGCCCAGATAGATTAATAATTTCTCTAAGATATTCTGTCTATTAGGAAACTATGGTAGAGCTAGGGTTTGAACCTGTATCTGTCTCACCTCCAGAGCTTGATTCTTCACCGCTTCCCTGTCTGCCTCCATGGCGAACACTGGAGAGCAGCCCAGTCTTTCTAAACTAGCTGGGTGCCTGGAGATGGATGTGTACAGCATCTGCTGGGCACTTACCCTAATTGTGTGCTCTAATTCTTATGACACACACCTTGCCAGTCTTTTGCACATAGTCATATGTTCCCAGTGAACATGTGAGTGAATGATACAGAATGATAGTTCATGAACTTTTAATAATGCCTAGGATATGAGAATTTTGCTAGTAGTTTGAAGTCTTAAAGGCTGTCAAATAAGCTCATGATTTAAGATCGTTAAAGAACCGTGTTTTCACCTGATGTTTGGTCTCCCGAGGATGGACTGTTGAATAGCAAGATGAAGGTAGTGCTTCCTTGTGACCATCGAGTTCAAGACATGCCTGCAAACATGTGTCTCCTCAGTAGATCCTCATGACTGGCCTGTAGGTTCACACCTTCTTTTGAGCCATATCATCAGTCACCTACCTAGTGATCTTTCTGTGAAGTCCCCTGTAATATTAAACCATGCCTTCTTGTGTCCCCTGCAGAACATCACACTTTGGGGGAGTGCACTGAAGTGGTTAAGGGTGCGAGTCACCTGCCTCGGTTGACTTTGTTTTTTGTTTTTTTTTTCCAGACGTAGTCATGCTCTGTCGCTAGGCTGGAGTGCAGTGGTGCAATCTTGGCTCACTGCAACCTCCGCTGCCCAGGTTCGTGCAATTCCCCTGTCTCAGCCTGCTGAGTAGCTGGGACTACAGGTGCACACCCCCTCGCCCAGCTAATTTTTTTGTATTTTAGTAGAGACGGGGTTTCAACATGTTGGCCAGGATGGTCTCAGTCTTCTGACCTCATGATTCACCCATCTTGGCCTCCCAAAGTGCTGGGATTACAGGCATGAGCCACTGCACCCGGCCAAGTTTGACTTTCTATAGTGTACCCTGCAGCATGGTACCAAAGTTAGGTTTTTACAAGGGTTGTCACAATACTTCCCTTGGAGGACTGTTGTGAGAATTAAACGGTGTGGTACGTAGAAAGCACTGTTGAGTGTCGGCACCTGCTAAATGCTCAGTTAATGTTCAGATGGGAGAGGAATAATAGTAACAGTATGTAACACTGGTGTAGTTGTCTGGCCATTGCAGGAGCTGCAATTGAGCAGAGACTGTGGGTGTGATTTCCAACACTTTGAGTTCTCTCCAGAGACCAGATCTTTTCAAGGATTGCTTTCTGAAATGCATCCCATTTAGTGCCGGTCCCCTGAGGAAGCCACATTTTAAATGGCTGATTGTAAACCTGTATCTTCCTCGGGTCTTAAAGGCATTCGAGAAGACTGTGCCAACTAAAAACATTACAAGGGGCAGTTTAAAGCAAGCAGAAAACATAGCCCGGTGTCCACACCAGGACTCCCTGTGGAACCCTGGCTTGACGGGATTAAAGGTATGAAGGCAGAGGGTTGGAAAGTTAGACTCAAGGATTTACCATGGTAGAACTGGAAGGGAATTTAGACATTAACTCCAGACCATTCCATTTGCAGAAGGAGAAAATGACACCAGCCAGACTGTAACCAGTAAAATTATGTAATTAATAAGACTGATTGGGACTAACCATTATACCATCTTCTGTCTTTAAAAAGGATTGCTTTAAATAAGTTTTAAATATAAAATTAATTGCTAAGTTATAAGGATGGAATGAGAATTTAAAATTATTTTCAGTAGATATGAACAAATTTAAGTTTTTGTGACTTTTCTAGGTTTAAAAAGTGAATTTGAATGACACGATGTTAGGCCATTCTTGTTCTGAATTTATTTATGGGTTTTTGGGGGGGCACTGGGGCAAAGACAGGTGACAATTCATGTATCAAACTACTTAGCTGCACTGGATTGTTGCTACTTAAAAATATATATATTTTTTTTGTGGTCCCTCTTAGTGTCTTCATTTTTTCAGTATAAAGTTTTGCAAAATGAAGAGTTCATCCATGTCCTGACCTTCTACTTGTTGGGGTGGGATATTGGGGAAAAAAGTATGCCGGACGCGTAAGTCATGGAGCTCATCATATGTACATTTGACTTAGAATTCAACCCGAGTCTGCCCCGGTCTCCAAAGCTCTCCGTTCTGTGAGTCTCACCTTAAGAGTCTCTTCTAGCACCAAGTGTTTTCAGTATGTAAAATTTTCATACAATACGACACAACCCCTAAACCCAAGCCTAAAACTTCACGTAGTCCTTGACCAGAGAAACAATTATGTGCTGCAACACTAGGGGAAGACAGACTTGAGTCCGATGGCCCATGGAGAGACAGCATGTCTGGTGCAATCCCCAGTGAAGCGTCCCCCTAGAAAAAGCCCATCTGACTTCTGCCTTACGCTGCCGATTTGAGAGCCTAGCCCGGGAGTAAAATGTGACTTTTACTATATCCTACGAGATATTTCCACCTACCTGTTGTTCCACAGGCATCTCAAAGTCAGTATATCAAATTCATTCTTTCGACCGCCCTTCTATTCTTGGTTAATATTATACTTTTCCCATACAGCCAGTCAGCAAACCAGATGCCTGAGCTGCTGCCTCAATCCTCAGCCCTACCCAGGCACCCAGTGGTTTACTTCTTTTTTTTTTTTTGAGACAGCATCTGGGTCTGTTGCCCAGGCTGGAGTGCAGTGGCACAATCTTGGCTTACTGCAACCTCTGCCTCGCAGGTTCAAGTGATTCTCCTGCCTCAGCCTCCTGAGTAGCTGGGACTACAGGCATGCACCACCACGCCGAGCTAATTTTTGTATTTTTAGTAGAGACAGGGTCTCACCATGTTGACCAGGCTGGTCTCCAACTCCTGCCCTCAGGTGCTCTGCCTGCCTTGGCCTCCCAAAGTGCTGGGATTACAGGCATGAGCCACCGCACCTGGCCCCAATGGTTTACCTCTTAAATGTTGATCATCTATCTTTTCCTCATTGCCCCCAATGTCACTGTCTTAGCTTACCTCTGGATTTGAGCAGCAGAGTGAAGCATCAGGAAATGGACTCTGTAGCGAAGCTTGAATGTCAGCTCTTTCACTTAGCGGCTGTGTGAGTAGCCATGAGAAGCGGTGTTGGGAAACCCATTACAGCATTTGTTGTTCTGACTTTGAGTCCTTCGTGGTCTACCACAGTTTCCCAAAGTTCAGTCATTCCCACATCTACGACACACAGCCTCATACCACCTACACTGTTATTTGCTTGATATTTCTAAATCAGTTATCTCCTTAAAACTTAAATTTATCTTCAAAGTTTCAGTGTCACTATTCTAGCTACATATTTTCTGAGTTTGAGGCCTCCCAGCACCAGATTAAGAAGTAGATTAGCACTGGGTGTGGTGGCTCATGTCTGTATTCCCAGCCCTGTGGGAAGCCAAGGTGGGTGGATTGCTTAAGCCCAGGAGTTTGAGACTAGCCTGAGCATCATGGCCAAACCCCATCTCTACAAAAAATACAAAAATTAGCTGGATGTGGTGATGCATACATATGGTCTCAGCTACTCAGGAGGCTGAGGTGGGAGGATCGCCTGAGCCCTGGGAGGGGTGAGGTGGGAGGGGTGAGGCTGCAGTGAGCCTTGATTGCGCCAGTGCACTCCAGCCTGGGTGACGGCAAGACCCTGTCTCAACAAAACTAGATTAGCAAGTGTTGGAGCAATGTTAGAAAGTTTTTAGCACCAGAGACTTTTCCTGGACTGAATCAACAGAATTGGATTGAGGATTGAAAAGGAAATCACTCACTCACTGTGATTCTGTGTTATTTAATGCTTTCGTCTTATGCCACCTAAAATAATTCAGAATCATCTAGGAAAACCCTGGTCTTAATGTATCAGCTCCTTTCGTTCCTTCATGAAATATTTATCTTTAGACCCATGGTCTAGAAGATGCTTAGAAACATTTTTCCTACTCATGGGTTGTGAAAAATTGAGTTAGTGAGTGTTTTCCTTTTTTATTTTGGCCAACAGGAGCCCAGATCCAAATTTCAGCTGAACCGAGTGAGGTTTTTATAGCCTGCTTCTTTTTCGTTTCTTTCTTTTTTTTCTTACCTCTTGATTTTGGCTTCCTTTTCTAATTTATATTTTTTCTGGCCTGGTTTCAAAGTGTGTGTGTGTGTGTGTGTGTTTGTGTGTGTGTGTGTTTACATATATGTGTTTTCTGTAATCTGTCTTAAATCCTTTTATACCAAATGAGGTCTTGACCAATTTATTTATTTACTTATTTATTTATTTACTCCAGCCCAGACTGGAGTGTAGTGGTGCAATCTTGGCTCACTACAGCCTCCGCCTCCCGGATTCAAGCGATTCTCCTGCCTCAGCCTCCCCAGTAGCTGGAACTACAGGCGCGCGCCCACCACCACGCCTGGCTAATTTTTTTGTATTTTTAGTAGAGATGGGGTTTGGCCATTTTGGCCAAGCTGGTCTCAAACTCCTGGCCTCAAGTGATCCGCCTGCCTCAGCCTTCCCAAAGTGCTGGGATTATAGAAGTGAGCCACCACACCCAGCCTCATCAATTGATTTAGTTCAATATGAACGATTGTTACTGGGATGAACAGAAGCCCAGTCTGATAAGTCGAAGGCAGTCTTATCTAGGTGGAAATACCTGAAGGAGCTTGGAAATGAGCTGAGCTTGCTTCTCTCTGTATTATTTCCTCTTTAGTCTTCTGACGACCATGACCTGGGAGAAACTGAGGTAGTGGACTACCATAAGCCGAAGAGTGGAACATCCAGAAAATATGAATTCTTTGGGAATTTCAGGCAAGGACAGATAGTGGGTGGAGAAGAAATTTGAGCTCCATGTATTTCTGCAGTAAACTTGAACCTAATTAAGATGTGCATGTAGGCTTGTTGTAATGGAAGGAAATTAAATGGTGCCTTGAGCTGCAGCCTTGCACAGAAATTTCAATATAAGCACTCGTCCAAAAATAAAGAATGCCTTTAGTGAAAGCTGTGCTTCAGCACCTAAATATATTTACTCCAGTGTGTTCAATTCTGTGTTGGGGCCAAAAGTCCCTTTTCTCTGTCTTTGTCAAGATGTTGTGATCATCCAGAAAGCCTGAACTTGGCTTCAGATAGTCAGCAGGGTACTATTTTAATCTCACTAATTGGAACAGGTGGCCTCTATTTGTAGCTGAATCACTGGTTGGCATAGATTTAATTTATCTGACAATATGAAGCCCATTCAGTAAGAGCTGTTCAGGCTTTATGTATTGGCATCAGGCACAGTGCCTGAAAGCCCCACTAGAAAGCGTGGAAGACAGGAAGGAAGATGGAAGAAATGCAAGGAAGAGTGTGCTGCTTCCATTCCATCCTACATGTTGAGTGCAGAACGGGTGAAGGGATGCATGTGAAGATGCTTGAGAGGGGTGCTTATAGATATTTCTCCAGAGGAGAAAGAGGTGGCAAATGTCTGCTTTGAATCCACCTTGTAAGATGGCATGGTGCAAGAGGACCTCATGCTGTCCTCATGTTTTTAATATGAACACATCTTCAGGCAGTGGGGGAAGAGCATGTCCCACGTGACTCAGCTTAAGTGCTCAAGTTGAGATACCTTAAGACACCTCTAGTGACATCAGAGATGGTCCCCAGATTATGACCTTCTCCAGCCAGATCACTCTTTTATTTTTACATTGAGTGTATATTTTGCATAGTGTCTTGTCAATGTTTTGCTTCAAATTCTTCAATAAGACAGAAGCCTAGCTTCTTAGACATCCAGAGTCTCTCATCTGACCTTTGCTTTTCACCCACTCTTGGCCCTTGAACTCCGGTCTCCTTTCTTTGTGGACTCCCATGCCTCCCTCTGTGCCTGTGGGCACCTGCTCCATCCTCTCTCATGGAGATAGTTGTGTTCTTTTCATCTAGGCATGGAGTATTGGACATAGTTGGAGCTTTGTAAATACTGACTGAATGAGTGAATGTGTGTATGTTGTGAAACTGTACTGTGGGACTTGAGAAGCTGAAAAGCATATCTACTCTTGATCCATATCAATTCAGATTAATTTGCCTTGTTTTAATTGCTGTACAGGATCCCCATGTATGGCTATACCATCATTTATTTAACCATTTCCTTACTAAAGGACAAGTATATTGCTTCCAATCTTTGGTCATTACTTATTTTTGCACGTGTGAGGAATATGTTAGCAGGCTAACTTCATAAGTATGGAATTGCTCAGCCAAAGGGCTTGTGTATTTTAAATTAGGATATTGCCAAGCTGAACACTGCACCTACTCTGTGTTGAACACTGGGAGCTAAGGATGCAGCACTAAACAAAACTGGTAAAGTTTGTATAACTGTCATTAATGTGTGAACATGCCTTTACCCACATAGCTTCAGACACAGCATGTTTTCAACTGTTTTGATCCTTGCCAATCTGATAGGTGAAAACTCCTAGCCCATTTTAATGTATATCTTTCCTGATATGGATGAGATTGGTCATATTTTTAAATTTTTATTTTGAAAGAATTACAGACCTAGAGAAATTCGCAGAAAATAGTACAGAGATGTCCCATGTACCCCTCACCCAGCTTCCCCCAATGATTGCATCTTATGTAACTATAGTACGATATATCATATTTTCATAGACTAAAAAGACATTTGTCTGTGTTTATGAGCTGTTTATATGTATGTTTTTGCCATTTATCTATGGGCTGTTGGTCTTTTACATAGATTTGTATTGCTTTTCTACTAATTAAATTCATTGCTTTGCAAGTACATTTTTCCCAGCTTGTCATTCCTGACTCTATTTTTTTTTTTTTTTACTGTTGTGTAACAAAGTACCATAAACTGAGCAACTTCAAAAAACAACACCCATTTAATTATCTCAGAGTTTCCATAGGCCTAGAGTCCAGGTGCAGCTTAACTGCATCCTCTGCCAAGAGTGTCATCAGCCTGAAATCAAGGTGTGAACCAGGACTACAGTCTCTTCTTACGCTTGGGATCCTTTCCAAGCTTACTGGATATTTGCAGGATTATGTTTCTTGCAACTCTAGACCTGAGACCCTCAGGCCCCAGAGGCTCTTCACTGTTTTCTGCCACATGGCATGTTCCATAGCATGACAGTTTGTTTCTTCAAGGCCAATGGGATAGCATCTTTGTTGCATTTTGTCTTTTACTTTTAGATCCTCTTTTAAGGAGTTCACCTGATTAGTTTAGGCCCACCTAGACACTCTCCCTTTTGATTAATTGAAGTCAACTGATTAGGGGCCTTAATTATGTCTGCAAAAGTCCATTATTTTTCCCTATAGCATAATATACCCATAGGAGTGAAATTCCATCACGTTCAAAAGTCTCGCTTGTGGAAAGGTACCATGTTGGGAGTCATCTTAGAATTCTGCCTGTCGCATTGAATTTATACGTTTTGTGTGTGCTGAGCATAGAGCTAGTGGATAGCAAGCACTGAATAAATACTAACCATATTTTGCCATGAAGAAATCTACAAATTTTCTGGTTTATACGTTTGTATAATTCTTAGAATGGCCTTTGTACCTTGAGATTTTTTAAAAGCCCACATGCCCCTGTTCTCCTAATATATTTTATGATTTTTATTTTTGCATATTTGAATCTTTGAATGAGTTAGAATTATTCAGTTCCTTTTCAGATGTCTATACAGTTATTCCAGGGCAATTTTTTGCATTGTTACCTGTCTTTAAAAATATACCACTGTTCATATGTGTCAAGTTTTGTTTTTATAAATGTCTACTTTTTCTATGGGTTTTAAATCTGTTGAACTTAGAAGGTTGTAATTCTGCCACACTTATTCTGGATTGATAGTCCTCTTCCTCTTCCCTTCCCAACCTCTCCCCCAAGGATTTGAAATGAACATTTTGAGGCCAGGCTCAGTGGCTTATGCCTGTAATCCCAGCACTTTGGGAGGCCAAGGCAGGTGGATCACTTGAGGTCAGGAGTTCAAGACCAGCCTAACCAACATGGTGAAACCCCATCTCTACTAAAAATACAAAAAAATTAGCTGGGCGTGGTGGCGGGCACCTGTAATCCCAGCTACTCGGAAGGCTAAGACAGGAGAATTGTTCGAACCTGGGAGGTGGAGGTTGCAGTGAGCCAAGATAGTGCCACTGCACTCCAGCCTGGGCAACAGAGCCAGACTCCATCTCAAAACAAACAAACAAACAAACAACCCACATACATACACAAAAACAGGCATAGCTCCAGTATTATTTACAGTAAGGAAAGACCAAAAGAGGAAAAGATAGCAAAGTTTTGTGTGTGTTTTATAATTTTGCTTTTAATTCTCTTTTGAACTAAGTGTTACCTCTCATCAAGTTTGACTTAATGTTGTAAAATCCTGCCCTTCTACAGTTTGCAAAAACTGTTATAGTACAAAGAATGTGTATTGTTGCTTCCTAAGCCACTGTTGCCACCTTAACTAATTTGTGACACACCATCCCAGCTTGGGAGATGGAAGAGCAGGAACCCAGCCTAACTTTGTGTTCTGCAGGGCACAGGACTACTGCTTCTGCTTTGTTACCCCAGACTGCTTTCAAGCCTGCACGTTCCTCCTGTTTAATAAACATATTTAACATCCTTGTGCTGGGGTTTGTACTGGGAAATTTAAGTTGGTTTGTCACTCATGTTAGGATAGTGAATGTAACAAGATTTCAGATTTATAGGTAATGATCTGTTTCCTTATTTGGCTTAATTCTTATTTGTATGTTACCCCTGTGCCTCCCTAAATATCACTAGATGCACTTGTGTTAATTATTGAACAGTCCACCTGCCTCGTATCTCTGCATCTGACACAGAAGGAGTTTAAAAATGAGCTGTGCCTAGAAATGAACACTTAACATTTTATAACCTGATTCAAGAGCATATTAAGGATGGAATGAATATGCTGATTACATGTGCTTTCATTTGGGAAAGACACCATGCTTGTAAAAGCCTCCTGACTTAGGCAAATTATCAAGTACTATTTGTTGCATAAAGCCAGCCAAAGCTTACCTCGTGTGCCGGGCAATTTAGAGGCATTCACAGAATTGGTGTCTGTTAGGCATGTGGGCACTAAAATTAAAGTGAGTCTCTTTCATTCAGGTGGCTTATTTATGCCTTACCTGGGGAGCAGTAGGGACACTCACTTATGCAAAATCAACATCTGTTTCTACCGCCTAGAAATGCTTTGTTGTTTGGGTAGGTGGGAGCATATTAAATTCAACTATTGAGAAGTTTGACTAGCGCTCTGGCCATTTAAAATGATCTAATACCAAGAAAGTTTTTGAAGTACTCAGGGCTCAAATGAAGCTCTTATTTTTAAAGAAAGACTTAAAATGAGAGGTCTTGAAACTTGTTGCTATTTAAGGACAGTTTTGCAAAGTAAGCCTACCATTCCAACAGACTTTTCTGTTTTTAAATTTTTGTTTTTTTGGTCAAATAGGACATGGATGAAATAGTCTTGCATTCTTGGGGCCTTCTCTAAATTAAATGTTGATCTTTTCCAACCCTCATTTTTAAAATAATTTGTTACATGTTTGGGGTAATTAGAATGGTAACAGATAGATAAATAAGAATAATACATATACTGGGTTGGGCATAGTGGCTCATGCCTGTAATCCCAGCACTTTGGGAGGCCCAGCTGGGTGAATCGCCTGAGGTCAGGAGTTCGAGAACAGCCTGGCCAACATGGTGAAACCCCATCTCTACTAAAAATACAAAAAATTAGCTGGGTGTGATGGTGGGCACCTGTAATCCCAGCCAGGTGCTGGGATGCTGAGATAGGGAGAATCGTTTGAACCCGGGAGGCGGAGGTTGCATTGAGCTGAGATCACACTTTTGCACGCCAGCCTGGGCAACAGAGTGAGACTCTGTCTCAAAAAAAAATAAAAATAAAAAATAATAACATATATACTATTGAAAAACAAAGAATACCAAATCTGAATACAAATATTATGTTAATGTTTCCTGATACTTTGGATATTTCAGAAATCACGGTTACTTGTAGGTAACTAATTCAGTGAATTGTTAGTAAATAATTCTTTAAAATAGTTGCTTCCTAGTTTATTTACACAACAGCCTAAAATGAGCCTGGATATTTTTCTAGGGCAGCAAGCTTATTAACTTCTCAGTGGACTTTAATTTTCCTAAGTTTATGATTGCTGTGGTCGTGAATTTAATTTAAGGTTGAAGTTAATGTAGAAGTAAATGCAGTGACATCAGATTCCAAAATTATAAGGTAATGAAATGGCCCATTAGAAACAGCAACTGTTTCACAAAGAGGGGGAAATATTTGGTGCCTGGGTAAAACCATCATCATTAACCAAGTGGCTCTGTGATTAAATAGGAAGCAGACAAATTAAATTATTAAGTGCTTCAAACATGGAAAAAAAATTTGAAACTATGATACCATTATATCTACCTCTTAGATTTAATGAATGTTGACATTTTGCCATGTTTGCATCAAATTTCTGTCAATTGTTTTTATGAAATAAATGGTCCCATAAACAGCTGTCTAGGTGCGTTTCTCTCTTCCTACTTCCTCAGAGGCCTCCATAACCTGAAGCTGTTTATCATTCCTTCACATGTTTTCACACACTGGATGAATCCATAAACAGTTTATTGTATTAGATGTATTTAATTAAATATATGTATTTTTGGGTTACAATTCTACATATGTGGCATCTCTTGTAATTACAATTTTTTTTTTTTTTTTTTTTTTTTTTTTTCCCAAGACGGAGTCTCGCTCTGTCGCCCAGGCAGGAGTGCAGTGGCCGGATCTCAGCTCACTGCAAGCTCGGCCTCCCGGGTTTACGCCATTCTCCTGCCTCAGCCTCCCGAGTAGCTGGGACTACAGGTGCCCGCCACTTCACCTGGCTAGTTTTTTGTATTTTTTAGTAGAGACGGGGGGTTTCACCATGTTATCCAGGATGGTCTCGATCTCCTGACCTTGTGATCCGCCCGTCTCTGCCTCCCAAAGTGCTGGGATTACAGGCTTGAGCCACCATACCTGGCCACATTTTTTTTTCTTTTCTCTTCTCTTTTCTGTCTTTTCTTTTCTTTTCTTTTTTCTTTTCTTTTCTTTCTTTTCTTTCTGAGACAGAGTCTCGCTCTGTTGCCCAGCTTGCAGTGCAATGGTGCAATCTTGGCTCACTGCATCTTCCACCTTTCAGGTTCAAGTGATTCTCCTGCCTCAGGCTCCCAAGTAACTGGGACTACAGGTGTGCACCGCCATGCCCAGCGAATTTTGTATTTTTAGTGGAGATAGCATTTCACCATGTTGGCCAGGCTGGTCTTGAACTCCTGACTTCAAGTGATCTGCCTGTCTTGGCTTCCCAAAGTGTTGGAATTACACGTGTGAGCCACGACGCCTGGCCTTGTAATTACAGTTTTCTAATGTGGTATTTTTATAATTTATCCTACTTCATTTTCGTATTTTACTGCTGTATGTTACTTTGCTATATGAATAAAACCAGAGTGTGTTTATAGCTGTTCTTCTAATGGTGAACAGGTAGGTTGATTCTGGGACAGTCTCTGTATTCGTGGGAGAGTTTCTTAAGGGGAGATGCCAGGAAGTGACATTGCTGGGGCAAAGGAAAAAGAATTTCTTCAACTTTGGCATCCATTCTTAAAGAGCTTTCTCAGTGCTGTAATCACTACTATACTTACAGTAGTGATTTTTTTAAGGCCACATTTTAATATCTGTAATAGAAAATTTTTATGACGCTGATAGATTGTCTATGTAGGTGTTGAATAGTATTTGTATATAGATTGTGTATTTTAATTTTGCCTGAAAGCAAATATAAAGTTATTCTGAATTTGCTATTAGGCAATTTTTGTACCTGGTCAATAATTTTACATCTCTATTCTTGTTAATGCCTAATAAAGCAAATGTATCAATATTTATTGAGATAATTTACATACAGTAAAATTTCCTGCTTTAAGTGCACAGTCCTATGAATTATGAAGAACACCTACAGTCTTATAACCCACATTTGATTAAGATGTAAAATATTTCTGTCACCCCAGAAAGTTCTCTTTCACCTCTTTATAGTCAGCCCTCTCTCTGCCTAGCACCTGACAGTTACTGATCTCATTTCTGTCCTTACAGTTTTGCGTTTTCATAATGCAGTATAAATGGAATCATGTGATACGCAGCCTTTTTAAGTGTGGCTTCTTTCATTTAGCATAATGCTTTTGCAAGTCCGTGTTGTTGCATATAACAGGAGTTCATTCCTTTTTATTCGTGAGTAGTGTCAATATACTTTTAAGAGTAATGCATCTATGAACAGAGATGAAGAAGGCTGAACTCCCACACCTCATCTGTTTTTCTGAATTTACCTGTTTTTTCATGTTACTACTGCAGCATTATGAAAAGTTTGGAGTGCCAGTTTCCACAGTTAGAAAGTAGGTTAGTTTATAATCCTGTTACTTTTTAAATGTTGTTTTGTTACTTCAGAATAGAAAAGGTTATACATTAAACGCTACTATATATACTACTTGAGATTAGGGCCAGTGTTGTCTTAACCTAATGTGATAATTTGCTCGGGCTGCTTTAACAAAGTATCCCAGACTGGGTGGATTAAACAATGCATTTATTTTCATGCAATTCTGGAGGCTGAAAGTCTGAGATCAAGGTGTTGGCAGAGCTGGTTTCTTCTGAGAACTAGGAGGGAAAGAGCTGTTCCAGGCCTCGCTCCTGGGCTTGTAGGTGGCCGTCTTTCTCCTGTCTTCACATCATTTTCCCTCTACGTGTCTGTGTCTAGATTCTCTCTTCTTATAAGGTCATCAGTCAAATGGCATCAGAGCCCACCCTAATGATCTCATTTGAGCCTAATTACCTCTTTAAAGTCCCTATCTTGAAATGTAGTTACATTGTGAGGTAGTGGGGGTTAGGATTTCAATATGAATTTTTAGGAGTACGCAAGTCAGCCCATATCCCCTCGGCTTTGTGGATTTGTTGAGTGTTTATGCATACGTGCATATTTCTAGGGAGAGGTTCCATAGCTTTCTTTGGAATGATTCTCAGTTGTGGCAGACAACCCTTTAAAAAGATGAGGAAGAACTGGTCTAAAGTGAGCTCCTGTTTCAAAAGTAAAACCATCAATGTCATAAAAATATATTTATTGACATGTCAAGTGGTTATGCTTTTATGTCGATTGAAAACATTTATCGCAGGCACCATGCCTCACACATGTAATCCCAGCACTTTGGGAGGGATCCCAGCACTTTGGGAGGTGGGCAGATCTCTTGAGGTCAGGAGTTTGAGACCAGCCTGGCCAATATGGCGAAACCCTGTCTCTACTAAAAATACAAAAATTACCTGGGTGTGGTAGCGGGCGCCTATAATCCCAGCAACTCAGGAGGCCGAGGCACAAGAATCGCTTGAACCCGGGAGGCAGAGGTTGCAGTGAGCCAGTATGGTGCCACTGCACTCCAGCCTAGGCGACAGAGCAAGACTGTGCCTCAAAAACAAAACAAAACAAAAGAACAACAACAAAACGTTTACAAGATATACACAGAAAATACCACTTTTGTTTAAAAAGTGCCACATACAAATAGAATATTAATGAAGCTAGCATAAATGGGTAGGAGTGCCATTGCCAGCACTATGACAAAGGCTTCACCTGGGTTAAAACAGCTTTCACGCAGCACCAAGAAAGAGACACAACTATCCTCCTGTTAGCAAAGAAGAACTGAGGCTCAAACAGGGGTTAAGCGACTTGCCCAGGATCATCCTGCTAAGTGAAAAGGCTAGAATCTGAACCCAGGTAGCTCTGCATTCCAGAGCCCGTGCCTCTAACCAGTAGACAGAAGCACCCAGACATCTGCAAGGATGACCACATAAAAACTCAAATGTAGGCCTGAGCTACCTCCAGGTCATGGGATGATGGGGATTTTATTTTCCTCCTCTGCCTTTTCTGTATCTTCATATCTTTTTTTTTTTTTTTTTTTTTTTTTTTTTGAGAAGGAGTCTCACTCTGTCACCCAGGCTGGAGTGCAGTGGCCAGATCTCAGCTCACTGCAAACTCCGCCTCCCGGGTTTACGCCATTCTCCTGCCTCAGCCTCCCGAGTAGCTGGGACTACAGGCGCCCGCCACCTCGCCCGGCTAGTTTTTTGTATTTTTTTAGTAGAGACGGGGTTTCACGGTGTTAGCCAGGATGGTCTTGATCTCCTGACCTCGTGATCCGCCCGCCTCGGCCTCCCAAAGTGCTGGGATTACAGGCTTGAGCCACCGCGCCCGGCCTTTTTTTTTTTTTTGAGACAGAGTCTTGCTCTATTACCCAGGCTGGAGTGCAGTGACAGGATCTTGGCTCACTGCAACCTCCATCTCCTGGGTTCATGTCTCAGCCTCCCAAGTAGCTGGGACTACAGGCGCCTGCCACCACGCCCGGCTAATTTTTGTATTTGTTATAGAGACAGGGTTTCGCCATGTTGGCAGGCTGGTCTCGGACTCGTGACCTCAAGTGATCCGCCTGCTACAGCCTCCCAAAGTGTTGGGATTACAGGCATGAGCCACCACACCTGGCCTGTATCTTCATATCTTTTGTAAAACAAGCCATGTTTTGCCATTAAATGTTAAATGGGCATATATAACTTTTATTTAAAATAAATTTAAACAGAGTGATAATGATATTCAAATAGCAAGTTCTCCATTTGAACCCTATTCAAAATTTGAATGATCAGCATTTGTCCTGAGAAGAAGATAAATCACATTCATGCTATTATTTTCTAAGTTAGTCTTAATTTTGCTCCAGGTCTGGGGAAGGGTTGGTGGTCAAGACTTGTGACCCCAGGGATGGGAGCTCATGGCAGCAGTGTGCTGTAGGTGTTCCAAGCTCATACCTCAGAGCTTTGATCTAGAATTTTCCCCTGGCTTTCTTCTCCGGCAGGGCCAATTAGAAGCAGGCTAGGCCTGATCTTGAGGTCTCAATAGAAAACTAAGGGGAGGCTGCTTTACCCCAGAGTGCCCTCCGTCGCCCTTGGTGCTTCACGGTGTGCCCAGCACTGTGCGAGGCCCTGAGATCAGTCAGATGTGGGCACTGCCCTCAAGGAGCTCAGGCTGGGGAGGACAGACCTGCAGACAGATGACGACGCTGCAGAGTGGCAGGGACTGTTCTCCATGGGGCCCTGGCTTCTCATGGGCCCTCCACAGGAAGAACTCCCCCAGAGTCCACCCTGAGAGACTCTAGACCAGAGGACAGGGTGTTGACTGTTTAGCCTTCCTGGCCCACCCTCCTTTCCTGCTTGGACCCTCCTCCAGAGATGTCTCTTGCTGTTTGTAGGACATTATTGGGAGAGGACAGATGGCATCAATTTTCAAGGCTTTGGTTCACCTCTGATGAGCCTTTGATATGTATTTTGTATATGTGTGTATATATTTATATCCTTGTGCCGAGGAAATACTAAATCACGGGCGTCATAGCTAGGTTCTTTGATTTGACTCAGATGGAAGAAGGATGCTGCAGAAGAGGGAGGAACAGGGATGTTAATTGTCATGGCAACCAGCAGGTTTTTATAGTGGAACACTGCCTTTGTAACCCAAATCCATCACCTTTTTTCTAACTACAGAAAACAAAATGACGCAAACTCAAGAAATTATAGTACCATCTCTCAGTGAGGTTTTATTTGCTTTTTGGAAGCAATCTTGCAATGATTTTAGTCCCTTCGTAGAATTTCAGAACAGAATGGCACCCTTTAAGTGTCCTAGAATTTTACAAAAGTCACGTGCTTATGGCTTTCCCATTATTTGTCATCCCCGTTTCTCCACTACCAGTCTAACTCACAAGGGACTGAGCATGAGGATGAGTTTAGAGCTGGCAGACTTTTTTTTTTTTGAGAAGGAGTATTGCTCTGTCGCCCAGGCTGGAGTGCAGTGGCCGGATCTCAGCTCACTGCAAGCTCCGCCTCCCGAGTCTATGCCATTCTCCTGCCTCAGCCTCCCAAGTAGCTGGGACTACAGGTGCCCGCCACCACGCCCGGCTAGTTTTTTGTATTTTTTTTAGTAGAGACGGGGTTTCACCGTGTTAGCCAGGCTGGTCTCGATCTCCTGACCTCGTGATCCACCCGTCTCGGCCTCCCAAAGTGCTGGGATTACAGGCTTGAGCCACCGCGCCCGGCCATGAGCTGGCAGACATTGTACCTTCTGCAGCACAGGCTCCCCTTTGGAAAGGGTCCATCTTGCTCTTGCACTGTTTTTGCTGTTTGACCTTGTGCAGCCTTGTTGCGCTTGTTTCCTCACCATCCAGCAGACACTGAGATGCTTAGAATAGCTCACTCCTGCCAGTCATTCTGTAGGCAGGTTCAGAGTTCACACTTTGCTGCCTGAGACCTCTTGGAGAATTGAACCCATGTGCCTTTCATTGGTAGCTCTGGTGAGGTTTCATAGATGGGGAGTACAAGAAGGTCAATGTAAGAAAAGAGCCCTTTTGTGGATGGGTGGAGCTTCACCAGGGAAAACAGAGATGCCCCCAAGCCTACAGGCAGGTTTTTTTGTTGATGAGCACTTTGGGCAGAGAAGACAAAAAGGTAGGCTGCTCTTTGCCTTCCCTAATGTCCTAGCCCAAGGCTTCCCCTTCACCCAGGACCACACCTTGAGGATGAGTAGCATTGAGGTTAGTGGTACCTATGTCTCCACAACATGTGGTATGGAAAAGGAGTCACTCAGGCACCTTTCATGGCACTGAATTTAAGGACGAGCTCGTTTTAGCTCTTTAGGTTGGATAATTGTCTCTTCATTGCCCACCCTTCCACCAAGTCAGGAGCGGGTTATGTAGCACTTCAGGCCAGAGTCCATTCATGAGTGGTATACATGTGAATTGTACTTAAAATGATTGGGCTTTCAGCCTAATTCAGTACATCCATTCAGTAAATGTGTATTGAGCACCTACTATGTGCTAGGCATCCCAGGGAACGAAATAAAAATGCCTACCCTTGTGGAATGTGTATTCTGTTAGGGCAAGGCAGACAAGCCAGACCTACACATAAAATATATAGTATGTTAAATGCGGATAAGCGCAATGCTGAGAAATAGACAAGAGGGCTGGGGAGTCCCAAGGTGGAGGTAGAGGAAAGAAGTTTTAAACAGGACACTCAGAAAAAGCTCTTGTCAGGGGAAACATTGAGGAAAGACCTGGGAAGTAAGCTGTGCAGCCATCTAAGGGAAGAACATTCCAGGGCAGGAAAACAGCATGCACGGACTCCTTGATATAGCAGTGTGCCTGTTGTGTTTGAGGCACAGCAAGGAGGCTGTGTGGCTGGGGCAGTGTGAGCAGGGAGTTGAGTCCTGGGACATAGGGTCTGAGAGGTGGTGGGGAGGCCAGTTCCTGAGCCAGTAGAGGTCTTGCAAAGATCTTCTGGGCTGTTGGATTGAAAAGAAATTGTAGGTGGGCATGGACTGGCCCAGGGAGACCTGTGGGAGTGATGAGAGTGGCTTGGACTAGAATGTTGACTGACAGTGGAGGTGATGAGAAGTGGTCAGATCTTCTAAATGCAGGCTGTGGTAAAGCCCTCCCCTAGTGTGCTGACAGCTGTGCATGGTGAAATGAGGAAGCAGCATGGTGAAATGAGGAAGCAGCCCTGGGCTTTGGGGGCGACGGGCCTGGTTTTAAAATCCTGGCTCTTACAAACTGTATGAAATCATGTTAGCCAATTTGCTTAACCCATTTAAGCTTCAGTTTCCATAAGTGTGGCTGGGCGTGGTGGCTCACACCTGTAATCCCAGCACCTTGGGAGGTGGGCAGATCACTTATGGTCAGCAGTTCGAGACCAACCTAGCCAACATGGTGAAACCCCATCTCTACTAAAAATACAAAAATTAGCCGGGTGTGGTAGTGCACACCTTTAGTCCTAGCTACTCAGGAGGCTGAGCCAGGAGAATCACTTGAACCCAGGAGGTGGAAGTTGCAGTGAGCCAAGATCACGCCACTGCATTCCAGCTTAGGCAACAGAACAAGAAGACCCTGTTTAAAAAAAAAAAAAAATTAAGTATAATTATTTCCCTATAAGGATGTGGAAGGCTTATGTAAGATAACGTAAATACAAGGTTGTCCCTGAGTCCCTTTCTCAGTTCATACCTGGCTTGGGTGCTCTTCTACCCAACCTGTGCCCAAGTCTGCTGTGAGCCATGGCATCTTTGTAACTTGTGACTCACTTGTCCCTCTCTACCCAGAGGTGGGCAGAGATTGCAGAATAAATGGGTACAGAAATGGAAGGAAGCATGAAAGGAAAGAAATAATGCATTAAGAATTTCATGCATTGATATTGGTATAATATTTGAGTTTACTGTTTCAACAGAAAGCAGGACTTTTTTTCCCCAGAGTTCAGTGTTTAAGTACATCAAAGGGTTCGTTAAGGCCTTGGCTACATTATTTATTTAAATAAGTCTAATCAGGGAAGATGTGTACTCTTGTTTCTATATTTGAAAATTTATCTTCTCTCTACTTTTGGCTTGTGAAAAATGTTTGTTTGAAGATGCTAATTGGTGTTTTTACTTAGGTGTTCTTTAAGAATATTTTGTTAGCAGATGATATGGTTTGGCTCTCATCTCAAATCTCACCTCAAATTGTAATCCCCACCTGTCGAGGGAGGGAAGTGATTGGATTATGGGGGCGATTTCCCCCATGCCGTTCTCATGATAGTGAGTGAATTCTCACAAGATCTGATGGTTTTATAAATGGTAGTTTTTCCTACGCTTCCACATGCATTGTCTCTTGCCTGACTCTCTGTAAGGCATACCTGCTTCCCCTTCCGCCATGATTGTAAGTTTCCTGAGGCCTCCCCAGCCATGTGGAACTGTGAGTCAGTTAAGCCTCTTTCCTTTATAAATTACCCAATCTCGGGTAGTATCTTTATAGCAGTGTGAGAACAGACTAATACAGCAGATTTTATTAACATTTTATTAACATTTTATAACATTTTATTTCCTCAGAATAGGAAATTTTTACCTCAACGTTTTATTATGAAAATCTGAAACAAATGCATACAAAATACAAAGGTAATAATTTAAATGAATGTTAACTGAAGTTACTGGTGATCTAGATCGCTCCCCACCCACGTGTCAGTACAGTAGTGACTGCTGCAGGGCAGGTTTTCTGTGGAATTTTGAATGCTTCTGTTGCCTCCTGGGTGATGGAAAGGCTGAGCCCTTGCATAACTTTTCTGTTAGAAAAATTGTGTGTGACGACACCTTCATTCACAGTGAGACTATTTGCCCTTCTTCTGGAGCTGCCATATCTTTTTTTTTTTTTTTTTTTTGAGACAGAGTCTTGCTCTGTCGCCCAGGCTGGAGTGCAGTGGCATGATTTCCGCTCACTGCAACCTCCATCTCCCAGGTTCAAGCAATTCTCCTGCCTCAGTCTCCTGAGTAGTTGGGACTACAGGCGTGCACCACCACGCCTGGCTAATTTTTGTATTTTTAGTAGAGACAGGGTTTCACCGTGTTGGCCAGGCTGATCGAGAACTCCTGACTTCAGGTTCAGGTGATCTGCCTGCCTCGGCCTCCCAAAGTGCTGGAATTACAGGAATGAACCGCTATTTATTTACTGTTAAAGTCAGTGTTATCGTTTGACCTGTGTCCCCCACCAAAAGATATGTTGAAGTCCTAACCCCCAGTACCTCACAACGTTACCTTATTTGGGTATACATTCTTTACAGAGGTAATCAAACCTCTGTAAATTTTCTTTTTTTGAGATAGAGTTTTGCTGTTGTTGCCCAGGCTGGAGTGCAATGGTGCGATCTCAGCTCACCGCAAACTCTGCCTCCTGGGTTCAAGTGATTCTCCTGCCTCACCCTTGCAAGTAGCTGGGATTACAGACACGTGCCACAATGCCTGGCTAATTTTGTATTTTTAGTAGAGACAGGGTTTCTCTATGTTGGTCAGGCTTCTCGAACTCCCGACCTCAGGTGATCCACCTGTCTCGGCCTTCCAAAGTGCTGGAATTATAGGCGTGAGCCATCACACCTGGCCTAAACCTCTGTAAAATTTGACCTTAAGTGAAAATGAGGTCAGTGAGGTGGACCCTAATCCGAAAAGATTGTGTCCGAATTTCCCCTTTCTATAAAGACACCAGAGATTGACATGCACAGAGGGAGGATGAGGTGAAGACAGGGTTGTCAGGATGATTGGTGCCAGGCCTGACAAGCCAAGGAGTGCCTGAGGCTACCGGAAGCTGTGAGAGGCAGGGAACAGTACTTCTCCAGCATCTTCAGAGGGAGCTTGGCTTTGCCAACACCTTGATCTCAGCCTTCTGGCCGCCAGAATTATGAGACAATAAATTTCTATTGTTTTACGCCATACAGTTTGTGTTATTTTGTTACAGCAACACTAGGAAACTAATACAGTCCACAAAGGTGTTTCCTTACTGACCCAAAACACTGAAGTAGTACTAATTCCTCGCCCCAGCAAGAATAGAAATAGAAGAGGTCCTGAAGCCCCAGGATGGTACTGTTACCAGACGATTATCTCTGTGGTCCCATGAATGCAGTTATATTAATATTCTTTACTATCTCAATAAATGCAACATTTTAAATTATTTGTAGCAAACTTATGAAGCCTTAGGAATATGTCTGTGGACTCAGTTTGGAAAACACAGATGTTGGAATAGGAAAGCAACACATACTTCAGATCTGAGTTCTAATCCTCTCTCTGCCACTTTGCAGCTGTGCAATTGTGGTTACCTTGCATAACTTTTCCGAGGCTGTTTCTGCACCTGCAGAGTGGGGAATGATGCCTGTCTCCCCTGTGGATTGTTTTGAGAATTAGAGGTAATGAAAACGGTCTAGCTTTGTTCCATGCACACATGGCAGGTGTTCAGAAGTTGGTTGGGGCACAGAGGCTGGGCTGAGAGGGAGGAACCAGACTGGGGAGCTAACAGTGATTCGATTGGAGGGAGGGGGATGGGTCCTGGCCTGGCAGACAGAGGAGGTCTGACTCTCCTGTTTGTACTTTACCTGAGAGGTTTTCACTGAAATCGTTTTTCCCCTCAGATATAAAGTCACAGATTCCTTTCCTTAAGAGGGAAGACAGCATTTGGTTCATGCTTGAGCCTTGTTTTCTTACCAAGGCATGAAGACCCTGAGAGACAAAGTAACCTGTCAAAGGTTAGGTGGTCTTGTCAGTTAGACTGTTTGTTGTTTATTAGGACACTAAAACCCCAAAACGTTGTGTTGGGTTTTTTTAAAAAGATGACTTATTGAGGAAACCATCATTCTAAGCGAACTATCACAAGGACAGAAAACCAAGCACTGCATGTTCTCACTCATAGGTGGGGATTGAACAGTGAGATCACTTGGACACAGGGCGGGGAACATCACATACCGGGGCCTGTCGGGAGGTGGCGGACTGGGGGAGGGATAGCATTGGGAGAAATACCTAATGTAAATGATGAGTTGATGGGTGCAGCAAACCAACATGGCACATGTACACCTAAGTATCAAATCTGCACGTTGTGCACACGTACCCTAGAACTTAAAGTATAATTTTTTAAAAAATTAAGAAAAAAATGACTTATTGAGATAACTTACATATCATACAGTTCACCATTTAGCATGTACAATTTGATGATTTTTTAGTATATTCACAAAGTTATGCAATCCTCACCACAATCAATTTTCGAACATTTTCTTTTGAGACAGGGTCTCATTCTGTCTCCCAGGCTGGAGTGCAGTGGCACCATCTCGGCTCACTGCAACCTCTGCCTCCCAGGTTCAAGCGATTCTCCTGTCTCAGCCTCCCCAGTAGCTGGGATTACAGGGGCGTGCCACCACACCCGGCTAATTTTTTGTATTTTTAGTAGAGACAAGGTTTCACCATGTTGACCAGGCTGGTCTCGAACTCCTGATCTCAAGTGATCCACCCGCCTCAGCCTCCCAAAGTGCTGGGATTACAGGCATGAGCCACTGCACCTGGCCAATTTTCAAACATTTTCATCAACTCAGAAAGATACCCATTAGCGGTTATGCTTCATTTCTCCCTCTCTTAAAAGTTTCATGCATATTGTAGCATGAATCAGTACTTTTTTTCTTTTTATGGCTGAAAAATATATATATTTTTTAATTTTGAGACAGAATCTCACTGTAGCCCAAGCTGGAGTGCAGTCGCGTGATCTCGGCTCACTGCAACCTCTGCCTTCCAGACTCAAGTGATTCTCATGCCTCAGCCTCCTGAGTAGCTGGGGCTACAGGTGTGTGCCACCATGCCTGGCTCATTTTTTTGTATTTTAGTGGAGACAGGTTTTCACCATGTTGCCCAGGGTGGTCTCAAACTCCTGAGCTCAGGCGATCCACCTGCCTTGGCCTCCCAAAGTGCTGGGATTATGGGCATGAGCCACCATGCCTGGCCATGGCTGAATAATATTTCATTGTGTGGATATATTATATTTGGTAGACATTTGGGTTGTTTTCACTTTTTGGCTATGAAGAATAATGTTGCTATGAACACTTCTGTATAAGTTTTTGTGGGGGTATATGTTTTTATTTCTCTTGGGTACATACATACCTAGAAGGAATGTTGCCAGGTCATATGGCAATTCTATTTAACCTTTGGAGGAACTGCCAGAATGTTTTCCAAAGTGGTTGCACCAGTTTATATTCCCACTACCAGTGTATGAGGGTTCTGATATCTCCACATCCTCACCAGCACTTGTTATTATCTGTCTTTTAATTACTGCCATCCTAGTGAGTATGAAGTGGTATTGTATTGCGGTTTTGGGTGATTTTAAAAATTTCTTTTAATGAAAACAGTTGTTGTAATCTTTGTACATGAAATAGGTAAATTTTCTTTAGCTGAGAGGCTGGTATAATTAATAATATACTTACAAATTATAACTTTCGTGCCTTGCCACATTCCTTCTTACTAGTCATTTCTTGAAGCTGGTTGTCCAAAACCAGGTTGGAGAAACAGTTGTGGCTTGCGTGGCTTGACGTTTACTTTGCCGATGATACTGCACATGAAAAGGCCACCCAGAGCTTCCTAGTCCTCCCCACCATGAGGTTCAGGGTTGGAAGGCCCTGGTCAGTGGCCCGGCGTCTGGAAGGGTGTAATGGGTGCCTAGCCCACATGTGTTTTCTTAGGCAAGTAGCCAGGGCATTTATTTGTGATTCTCCCAAGGGGTAGCTGCTGTTGTATAGATGTGGTAGTTGTTGTACGTGGGTGTAGCCAAAACTGGCCCCTGTGCCAATAAAGATGGACACTGTGCTCTCTTTACAGCTAAAGATGGACACCATGCTCTCTTTATAGCCAAGCTTTACAGGCTGTGAATTCACTCCTGAAGAATAAGCATAACATATGTACAACACCTGTGAGACCAGAAATAAGTGCTGGTTGAATGAAGGAATAGCTCTGGCTTTGGAAACCAGGCAGCACTCTAGCCTGGTAGCTTGAACAAGCTGCTTAAGTACTTAAGCTCTCTGAGCCTCGGTCCCTCATCTGCAAAACAGAGGTGGCATTGCCTCAGTTACAGGGTCCTCACGTGATGACGTAAAAGTGCCCAGCTCATGGTAGGCATTCAACAAATGTTAATTCTCTTTCCTTAAGTAGCTCTGCTCAGTCCACTCTGCTTAGTCTCAGATTTTTTTTTTTTTTTTTTTTTTTTTCTGCAGATTTAGTCCAGGTCCAGAACACAGGATTGATTGTATTATTTAGAATATCTTTTCTTTTCAGACAAATAATGAGCTCTTGGCAACATTAAGTATTGATGGAAATGAATATTGCAATTTGGCAGCTGCTGATTGACACATGTTTGCTAAATAGCTACTCAAATTTCAGAAAGCTTGCCTAGAAGAAGAAAAAAAGTAAGATATCCCGAGGATATTTTTACCTCCTTTGCCCAGGTATTTATTTGTAAAATCATTTTCTTTGGAAAGTTCCAGCTGAAAAATTTTTATAAAACACGAGATAGCTTTGGCTGAAGAGTTCAGGTGAGCCTGCATAAAAGATTAAACTTCAGTAGATAGGAAAGTATTGAGGTTTTTTTGGAGCCTCTTTGCCTTTTAATTTTTTTTTTTTTTTTTTTAAGAAAGAGCTGGTCTTTTGGTCACTGCGTCTTTTTTTATATCTTCAGGGAAGTCATAGTAACAGGCTCCATGTCTGATTGGGTTCCATGGCAACAAAGGGTTGTGACTTTATTAAAGGAGAGTTGAGCATGCCAAGAAAGATAAAAATCAGAGTATGGAAAATGTCCGACCAGATGAATGTGTTTTTTGGATCACATGTGCTCTGGACTAGAAAGGTTTCCTGAGTCGACATCAGTCTCCATTACAGGTTTGAATCTCACTGGGTTGTCGTTAAGGTCATAGGGATCAGTGCTTATTTAAAAAAAGAAAAAATCCATCTACTTCTTTGCTTTTACCCATTCATTCTTCCTTTTTTAATGTCTTGGTATATTTACGAAAATCAAAACAGTGATGGTAAGTACCTAACAAGAGAGGATTCTGACTTTTCAAGGGGGAAAAGAAATGTACCACATTCTTTGTGGAACGGATTACAGCTCTATGTTGTGAGACCGTGTGGGAGGGCCAATTAGAGGCAATTATATCTGGATTGAACTCTGCCTGAATTAAAGCTTGCTGGATGCTTTCCAGGCTGGGGGGTTTGCTTTCCCATCCATGTTTCTCTTTGATGGGTTTGGAGATCCTGGTTTCCGGCCATGGGTGTGGAGTACTCTCTCCCAACAGTAAGGAGCAGGCTGTTGCCATAACCAAAAGTGTGTGGTAATTAGAGGTCTTTTGCTGAAGTTGCTAATATTTGACCAAGAAATGGTATGATCCGAAAACTTTGAATCATCCTGTGTTCCCACTTCACCTGCTTGTTAACTGTGTGGGGCTGGGTTTACTTTTCTATGAAATGTAAAATTGTGTATTTCTCCTCCCACTGATATTGAAAGTGAAAGAACTCTGAGGACGGGTCGATGTTGGACACTTTACTGTGTCAGTCATCCTTTAAACCAGTGGCACGTTCTCACATGCCCTGTGGGTTCAGGCTTTATTAATCACTTGGGGCCTCTTCATGGTGAATCAGAAACTGCACAGATACTGGGAGTGTCATGATTACGCATACTGTAACGAGCAGTGTTGGTCTAAGAGGGAAGAATTAGCTAACCAGCTTTCACGGCACCCAGCTATCATTAATCAGCTATAAGTCCTTGGTGAAATCACTTAAACTTCTTGGGCCTTGATTTCCTTATCTTAAAATGAGTTTGACCTAAATTGATGTTTCCTAACTTTCCTGTTTTGATAAAGAACCTGGGGTACTGCAGAACCTCCAGTAGGGATTTCTGATTCACTAGTCTGGGGTGTGCCAAAGATCTCTGGAGCCCCATCCACTCTTAACAATTTGGTGTTTGGGATGTACTGGTCTAGCTCAATAGTTTCAAACTATTTGGATGTAAGAATGGGGTGGAGGTGGGAGGTAGAAAGGAGGCTGTCAGATGCACATTCTAAATTCTGTTCCTGAGATTGCCTGAAGCCACAGCTTGAGAAACACCAGCTCCAAAGGCTCTTCCACATACTGGTCCTCACTTCCTTGAAGGAGCCAGAAGAGCTGTGTATCAATGAGAGAGCCTGGTGGGTTTTCTTACCCACGGTGTTAACTCTAAACCCCATATCAGTGTTTGAGAAAGTTACTTATTTTAAAATCTCGGAGTACTGCAATAGTTTGTTCATAGAATTCTCTATGCTGTTTCTTGTGGATAAGACAGTGTTTTCTAAGCATGGTTACTTTAGGTGTGCACGAGGCAATGCCAGCCACATCCAAATTACCTGTGGAGCTTGTTAAAAAACATATAGAAGATTCAATATGTCCTCCGTAGGGCCTGGGCATCAATCTTGTTGAAGACCTGAAGGATGTTGTGTTCTTTTTAAGGTTTAGGACAAAACCTTACAAACTGACCCTAACCTAATTTCCTCAGTGAAATTGACTGAGTATAAACACGCATGTTTAGTACAAGGGGAATGGTTTACATTGAGTCACTTAGACTGTAGAAGAGTCAGTAACACATAAAGTGCCTTAGAGAAAAATACCCTGACCTGAGAATATTTAATAATTAAACCATTAACTGCTGAAGCAGACCCATTGTAATGTATATCTGGTCTGTACAGTTTCTATTTGTGCCTAGTTTTTCTAGTTCGTGTTTAGCAAAGATTAAGTGATATTGTTTAATGAAGTGTTTAGTAGCTCTAAATGATAAAGGTTCACATTTTTTTCTATTAAGTAGCTTAAGTGCGAATTCATTTGGAAAAAAAAAATTCCACAGGCTGGGTGCGATAGCTCATGCCTGTAATCCCAGCACTTTGGGAGGCTGAGGCAGGCAGATCACCTAGGTCAGGAGTTCAAGACCAGCCTGTCCAACATGGTGAAACTCCATCTCTACTAAAAATACAAAAATTAGCCGGGTCTGGTGGTGGGCTCCTGTAATCCCAGGTTGCTGTGAGCCAAGATCGTACCATTACACTCCAGCCTGGGCGACAGAGTGAGACTCTATCTCAAAAAAAAAAAAAAAAACAAAAAAAGAAAAGAAAAAAAAATCCACAGTCCTAAAGGGCTTAAAGCAAAATTAAAGTCTCTCTTTTCAGCTTCTTGTCTTTTTCCCCAGAGATAACAATGATAACAGTGTTATGTTTCTTTATTTTCTTGAGACGGTTTCGCTCTTGTTGCCCAGGCTGGAGTGCAATAGCATGATCTTGACTCACTGCAACCTCCACCTCCCAGGTTCAAACTGTTCTGCCTCAGCCTCCCGAGCAGCTGGGATCACAGGCATCTGCCACCATGCCCAGCTAATTTTGTATTTTTAGTAGAGATGGGATTTCTCCATGTTGGTCAAGCTGGTCTCGAACTGCCGACCTCAGGTTATCCACCTACCTCGGCCTCCCAAAGTGCTGGGACTACAGGCGTGAGCCACAGCACCTGGCTGCAGTGTTATGTTTCTTATGTGTCTTTACAGAAATAGTCTTGACACAAAATATACATGTCTATTATTTATGTAACCAGTCCCCTATTGATACACAGTTTAAGTTCCTCCCAGGATGATTTTTTTCATGTTTCTTTTGCTTTGTAATACTGTATTGAAAACTTGTGTACATTTTTTTCTATAATCATATTTAGATAAATTTCCAAAAGCAAAACTGTTAGGTCAAAGGGCATGTATCTTTTAAATGAGAATAGAGGCGAACACGTTGTTCTCCCGAAGGCTGCACCAATTTGCAGGGTAAATCTTTTCTTTTCAGAAGGATTCCCGGACTCAACTGAGTCTAATGCAGCAGGTGGCTATCCATGTCTACTAACCCACAGGAACCTCAGGGTCCTCTGCCTGGAGGAATGACATAAACTGTGAGAAAGAGAAGAATGTAAAAGGTATTTAAAGTGTTTGGAGAGAGAAAAGGATAGGGACTAGCTTAGTAGGGAATCCTCAGTTTACAAGGAGAGTGCTGTGGGTCACAGGAGGTCGCAGATCCTGATCTGGTTTTGAAGAAAGCAAGACAGACCTGGGGCATAAGATAATGTGAGAAAATCCTGCTCTAGATCAGGCAGACCACTTCCCAGATGTGACCTGCTCCTGTAGTAGAAGTCGTAGAGTAATTTTGAGTGAAGCATCATAATAGCACTGAGATGCTGTTCATTTTAAACACCACCTCCAATGTGAGTCATGATGGAGTCAGATGTGTGTATGTGTGTGTAATGCATATGTCAAAAGTCATGTTTAAAGGGAAAGGATTACGTCTCAGTAGTCTCTCCCAGAGACTGCACCTCTTGTCAGTGTCTGAGGAATAACTCAAGTAGACCAGGGGCTGGGTGCCATGGGGAAGTTGCCATCTCAATGGCAGGTTCCATCTAATCTGGCCATCTGTCTGCTTTCATTTTTCCCTCTATTGCCAGTGGGATAGGAGAGCATCTTGTAGACACACCAAAAAGTTGAGTCCATTCACATCTGGGAAGTTCAAGTCTATTGAAGGCAGAGAAGAACTGGAAGGTATCTTGGGTCTATATATCAGTGGGGTGTCAAAATCTTACAGGCTGGCTAAGAAGGATGGGGATGTGTATTGTGTGTTTAATGGGAGCCACCCAGAGTCCAGAAACATCGTAAGCCACCCAAGAACCTTGGGTTCGGACTACATATGTGAGCGAGGAGGAACTTGTTCTTCCTTGGCCCTTGGGGACCAAAGTGTCCTCTCAAACTGGTCATGCTTGAGGCATGTCACATGTGCCCAGGTTGAAGATAGCCAGGAATAAGAGTAGTCCTAAAGACCATTAGCTCTGAATTGGATCATTGTCTATGTTTAATCAAAATAATTAAATGAGCCAAACAGTGAGCGTTGAGGCAGTTGCCAAATCATTCTGTATTAGAAACTTGGGCAGGTTTTTAAAAGATATTTGTGACTGAGACACAGAATGTGAGGTAGGGGTACTGAACTGGGCTATGGGTGAATGGATGGGAGTATATGAAGCCCAGGGAAGAATAGGGAAGGAAGAAGTGATCCTGGATGTATTTTAGGAGCTAAGCTGGAGATGAAGCAAAATATTTAGTGACCAAGGTATTTTCAGACTAGGAAGGCAGCCATAAAAATAGGTAAAGACAAGTTGGAGTCCAAATTTAAAGGCAAAACCTGAAGAAAAATGAACAAACTTAGCCATGTGGAACTGAATTTTATATACCTTACTGGTCTGTCTGGTTTTAAAAATCTTATTGTAGTTTTAAAATATTCATTTTAAGAGTTATAAATAGAATTAGCAAAATGACCTAGCAAAGAAAGTATATACGTCTCATATACAGAGTGTACGATTGACTTAACATTTGGTTTAAGGCAAGATCCATTTGCTGGAATTTATTATTTAACATGACTTAAGACCTTTACTTGAACTGAGCCAGAGGATAGAGGCTATGCAATATTAACTTTGGTAGACACTGTGCCTCTTAAATATTACAGTAGAGTTTTCACAGAGTAGGCTTTGACTAGCCTTTATTAGGCTGACAAAATTCTCCCTCTTTTCCAAACCCCACTGCCCTTTTCTCTCCATCCCACCCCTCAACACAGAGTTAAATAAACACCACTTAAGCCACATAGCAATTTTGAGATCTTTGCATTTGTTATTTAATGTCAAAGGCAGGAAACCCCTGGTCCCCTAGAACAGTCTGGCCTTAGTTTTTCATATGACTTGTGGCAATTCAAATATTTGAGAATCTGTGCCTACAAATATCGTCAAAAGGGATTTAAAGATGAGTGACAGTAAGAAAACTTGTAATCTACTGCAAAGGTTAAGTACTCAATTATAATACAAAGCAGTATATGATCACAAAAGGGCAAGAGGAAAATATTAAATCTCTTCTGTTTGCCATGACATCTTGTCCTTTTCTGATTTCATTAAATCCCAAAAGGAATTTCCTTAGGTGAGACCCAAGTCCCAAAAAGGTTAATTTACTTGCCCCAGGTCATATAGCTGCTAAGAGGCAGAGATGGGATTTGATTAGGTCTGGTTGTCTATGCTTGTCTCCTCAGAGAGGTGCCTAAGGCTGCTGTGACCGATGGGCTCCAGTGCTGTTTCCTCTGTCCCTTTCTCTCCGTGTTCATCAGGACATCTGTGTTTGAAGGTCCCTAGGAACCTTAAGTTGATCATGTCTGAGGCTTAAAACTCCTCGTGCCTGTCTTGTGAATAATCTTAGCTACTAGAAGGAGTGAAACAGAAGGGGGTTTTCCTTGACTCGCCCCTTCACCCCCACATCCAGGTGGTGTCAAGTCCTCTCATTCCGCTTCCTTCATAGACCTCTCGTGACCACCTTACATCCAGCCTTCACCAGCTCTTGCCATAGATTGCTGTAGCAGGCTCCAGTTGGCTCCACGGAAATGCATTTTCCATCTTGCTTTCTCAGAAGGACTTGTTTAAAACAGGGATGTGATCATCCTAATCCTCTATGCGGCTGCCAAGTGACCTGCAGGATGAACCCCAAGCACCTCTGCATGATTTAAGTGGGACTGTCCGGGTGTGGCCCATCTGCGGTCCCAGTCTTCACCTGCACCAAGTCCTCCAAATCCTTACCTCTCTGTCTAACTGATTCACCTTCTGACAAGCCTTTCTTTCGGCTTTCTTTGACTTTTTCTCCTCTCCCATTCCTCTTATCTCCCCCTTAGCAGCCCCTCCCAAGTGCTCGCATAGCACCAAGTACTCTGCTGACACTTAATCAGTGGCTGTCATTGTGTCTCTCCCCCTGGCCACTAGGCCGGGAGGCGGCTGTGCCCCTTTGCCTCCCCAGCACGCCTCGCCGTGCCTGACACTAGGAGGCACCCAGCAAGTGTCTGTCTCATGAATGAATCAACAGAGTCTCCTGACTGCTCACTGTCTTTAAGCCACTTCCCTTCCCTTGGCGCTGGCTGGCCCCTTTGCTCTGCCTTCATCACATTGGTGTTTCCTGTGCCCAGTCCACTGCTGGCATTTGCTCTGCCTAACAAGATTTGTTGAGCCGAGCCCTTTTCCTTATTGGTAAAGAGAGAGTAGCAGACCGAATATCTGTCCTCTTGCAATCCCAGAGTCGGGGTGATTGATAGCAGGCACCCTTCTAGTCGACCTCCCTGCAAAGATACAGAATGTGGATCTCTTCTGCTGGCAGCACAAAGAGCCCATTTGTACAGCAGAGTGTTGAATACAGTGCATTATTACTGACATTTGTACTGGGTCCAGTGCAGGGCGTGGAGTTTCTCTGAGACAAACACAGGAATACCCCGAGATAATGTGAGCAGTATCTCCAAAGTCCAGGCTGAGTCATATGGTAGGTGCTGTTTGGAATATCTAGCCTGCCTGCTTTGCAGATACAGATGCCTCAGGCAGGAGGGTGAACTGGCTGCCGATCCTGCTGTGCTCCTGGGTTTGCTGTGTGGCCCTTGGTAAGTCTCTTCACGGCTCTTGCGTTTCAGCCAGAGCGTGTAAATATGTACTGTGGAGCTTTGTGGTCTTTAATATCCTGGGAGGTGCTGGAAAGAAATACAATTTGTCTTTGTGCTCTTAATAGTTGTCTTTGTGCTGGCCCAAATCCCTCCAATTTCTCAGTGGGTTTCTAGGCATTTAAACTGCCTAAACGCCTAATGAACCACCAGTCTCCTTAATGTTATGTCCTTTTAAAAATGTCAGTCCAGTGTGAGTGATTTAACAGATGGACAAATATCTGGGTTGGATTGTGCCGGCTACTGGCTGGAGAAGAGCCAGGTCTCCTCCCACCTCCCTGGGAGTTCGAAAGTAACCCCGGGTCTAACCAGACTCTGAGTTGGAATCTAACTTCGTACTTTAACATCTAGTCTTTCGACAAGTGGACATCTTTGAGTCGTCCTGCCTTTGCCTGGAAACTTGAAACTCTGTAAAACTGACTTTGTGTAACGCTGCCCAGCCCACCTTGGGGAAGAAGGGTGTGGTGACTGCCTCCAGCTGTGGGAGAGGAAGCAGCTGTGGGGGAAATGGAGAGTGCGTCTGAACTGGGGCTCCTTGGACCATGCTTGGATACCCCATAGTGTGGGGTTCATTCCCCATAGGGTGGTGAAGGCTCAGGTTCATGTGATCTCTGCCCTGGGGCAGCCTTTGATCTCATAGGAAATCTGTATTCACTTGTGGCTCTTTGTCATAGAAGACTTCTGTATATTGACACAAAATACAATCTTTCTTCCCTTCCCTCAACATTAAAATATTTGCACACATATATTAATTCAGGTGGCTTTTTCCTAATCCATTCTGTAGCAAAGCTTTGCCTGTTGTTGATAGTGATCCCCAGTCTTCAGAAACCAAAACACCTGGGGGTCAGGGAGGATGGAAAGTTGGAGAAGTTTGCTGCTTGTCATTTGATCATTTGGGTCTTGGAGGTTACATTTCTATTGTTTAAAATATAAAAATTAGCTGGGAGTGGTGGACAGTGCCTGTAATACCAGCTACTCAGGAGGCTGAGGTAGAATTGCTTGAACCCAGGAGGTGGAGGTTGCAGTGAGCTGAGATCGTGCCACTGCACTCCAGCCTGGGCGACAGAGTGAGACTCTGTCTCAAAAAAAAAAAAAAAATCTGTTGTTTAAAAAAAGAAAAAAGTCAGAGGGGCCAGTTGTTCCGACAGCAAATCATCTGATAGCCTTGTAACACTGTGAGTGCAACCATTTACAGAGCTTGATGCACACAGTTTTCATTGGAATAAAAGGGAAAGGGGCTTCCCAAACTGCAAGAGCACTGCTTGTAAAACAGTCAGAGCTGCTTTCTGTGCCAGGCTGTTCAAAAAGATGTGGGAACAGGGCTTGTCTTGGTTGACAGGCCATTCTGGAGAAAGCCTGACAATGCTGGCAGCCCCTCTGCTCTCCTTCCCACCTGTTCCTTTCCAGTCAGTTTATGGAGAGTAGGTTGTTTTTGCTTAGCGGAGGATTACCTGTGGCCTGGGGGACATTAAAGGGCTTTCTCCTGACTACATGCTTCACATTTCTGTGTGTAACCAGTGAAGATAATGATCCAAGAAGATCATTGCAGTGGTGATCTGAGGGTCTTTGAGACCAGGTCACAATTTAAGTAGGGTCTCAAATTTAGATTTGTTGTTGTTGTTGTTGTTTTGTTTTTTTTTTTTTGAACGGAGTCTCGCTCTGTCACTCAGGCTGGAGTGCAGTGGTTCTATCTCAGCTCACTGCAAGCTCCGCCTCCCGGGTTCACGCCATTCTCCTGCCTCAGCCTCCGGAGTAGCTAGGACCACAAGCACCTGCCACCACACCCAGCTCGTTTTTTTGTATTTTTAGTAGAGACGGGGTTTCACCGTATTAGCCAGGATGGTCTCGATCTCCTGACCTCGTGATCCACCCGCCTCGGCCTCCCAAAGTGCTGGGATTACAGGCGTGAGCCACTGCTCCCGGCCTCAAATTTAGATTTTTTTTTTTTTTTTTTTGAGACGGAGTCTCACTCTGTCGCCGGGGCTGGAGTGCAGTGGCCGGATCTCAGCTCACTGCAAGCTCTGGCTCCCGGGTTTACGCCATTCTCCTGCCTCAGCCTCCCGAGTAGCTGGGACTACAGGCGCCCGCCACCTCGCCCGGCTAGTTTTTTGTATGTTTTAGTAGAGACGGGGTTTCACAGTGTTAGCCAGGATGGTCTCGATCTCCTGACCTCGTGATCCGCCCGTCTCGGCCTCCCAAAGTGCTGGGATTACAGGCTTGAGCCACCGCGCCCGGCCTCAAATTTAGATTTTAACATTATTACCCAAAGAGTTAGGTACAGAGCCAGAGACAAAGCAATAGGATTGAAAGAAGTCATTCTACAGCTTAAGCAAACACACACACACACACACACACACACACACACACACACATACACACACATTTTGTTTATTTTCCCGTGTAATTTACTCCATAGTTTTTTTTGTTTTTTGTTTTTTTTTTTTTTTTTTTTTGTTTTGAGATGGAGTCTTGCTCTGTCGCCCAGGCTGGGGTGCAGTGGTGCGATCCCAGCTCACTGCAAGCTCCACCTCCTGGGTTCACGCCATTCTTCTGCCTCAGCCTCCTGAGTAGCTGGGATCACAGGCGCCCGCCGCCATGCCTGGCTAGTTTTTTTGTATTTCTGGTAGAGATGGGGTTTCACCATGTTAGCCAGGAGGGTCTCGATCTCCTGACCTCATGATCTGCCCATCTCAGGCTCCCAAAGTGCTGGGATTACAGGCGTGAGGCATCATGCCTGGCCTACTCCATAGTTTTTATTTTTAAATGTTTGTGAACTAATATTGCACAAAGAAGATATTCCATTAAGAAATAATAACATGAAACACCCCTGTACTTATACCCAGGGTAAGGAGATGAGCTTGACCTTGTGACCTTCCCTGATTGCGCATCCCTACATCACCAGCCTTTCCCACCCCCAAGATGTCATCGCAGCCATAAGGTTTAACTGTTCTCAAGATTTTTCTCTTTTTACCACGTGTGTGTTCATACCTAAACAAGAGCTTGCCTGCATTTGACCTTTATAAAGTAGAATTCATAAAGTATGTGTTCTTTGACTTGCTTCTTTTAAGATGTAATCATTTTATTCTTTTTGAGACGGTGTCTTGCTCTGTCACCTGGGCTGGAGTACAGCGGCACGATCTTGGCTCACTGCAACCTCGACCTCCCAGGCTCATCCTCTTGCCTCAGCCTTCCAAATAGCTGAAACTACAGGCGTGTGTGCCACCATGCCTGGCTGATTTTGTTTTTTTTGGTAGAGACAGCATTTTGCCATGTTGCCCATGTTGATCTTGAACTCTGGGCTCATGTGATCCACCAGCCTTGGCCTCCCAAAGTGCTGGGATAACGGGTGGGAGCCATTGTGCCTGGCCCATTTTAGTTCTTGTAGCTCTGGTTTATTCCATTCCACTGTACAAATAAACACAATGTGTGTGTGTGTGTGTGTGTATATATATATATATATATATCCCGTGTGTGTGTATATATATCTCCATTTTATTGCCCATAGGCTTTGGATTATTTGTGTGTTGTCTTTTGTTATTGCTTTTACTGTTTTTCTTTTGCAAGTGATGCTGCTGTGTATATTTTCAATGTGCTCCTAACAGGGCCACTTGATCCTCTAACCTACAAATGGAATTTCTGGGTCTCTAGGGGATGTGCGTGCTCAAATGCCAAACAGTTTTTAAGAATCAGTTAAATTCAAACACTGCAAATATACCTTGCAGTCTGCTTTTAGCATTGCTTCATTTTAAAATGAATCCTAGAACCACTGAAAAAGTTTTAAAAGTGAAAGTAATTCTATCCTGCTTTGTCTTATGAGAAACTGACTTTAACCTTAAGGAGATAACATTATTCCTTTTTTGTAGTTGTTGCTGTAGAAACAATTTTTGGAGAACAAAACCAAACTTGAAAACTTGAGGCTGGGCACGGTCGCTCACGCCTATAATACCAGCACTTTGGGAGGCCAAGGCAGGTGGATCACAAGGTCGAGCAATCAAGACCATCCTGGCCAACATGGTGACACCTCATCTCTACTAAAAACACAAAAAGTTAGCCAGGCATAGCGGCAGGCACCTGCAGTCCCAGCTACCTGGGAGACTGAGGCAGGAGAATCACTTGTACCCAGGAGGCGGAGTTTGCAGTGAGCCGAGATTGCACCACTGCACTCCAGCCTGGCGACAAAGTAAGACTCTGTCTCAAAAAAAAAAAAAAAAAATTGAGAACCATTTGGGTGTGCTGGCTTATGCCTGTAATCCCAGCATTGGGAGGCAGATTTGTAATCCCAGCTTTGGGAGCCAAGACAGGCGGATTGCTTGAAACCCCGGAGTTCAAGACCAGCCTGGTCAACGTGGCAAAACCTTGTCTCTACAAAAAAAATACAAAAATTAGCCGAGCGTGATGGTGTGCACCTGTAGTGCCAGCTGCTCGGGAGGCTGAAGTAGGTGGATCAATTGAGCCCAGGGGGTCAAGGCTGCAGTGAGCTGTGATTGCACCACTGCACTCCAGTCTGGATGACAGAGCAAGACACTGTCTCAAAAAACAAACAAAAACACCAAACCTGAGAATCACAGGTGAAACAGTCTAGCCTCAGGAATCACATGAACTGTATGTAAATAGTCTCTAGATGAACTCTGTGACCCTTCAGTTGCCACAAATGGGTATACAGTTGGCCCACATCCGTGGATTTCACATTCATGGATTCAACCAACGAGGGATCAAAAATATTTAGGAAGAAAAATTGCATTGGTACTGAACAGGTAGAGTGTTTTTTCTTGTCATTATTCCCTAAACAATACAATATAACTATTTACAGAGCATTTACATTGTATTAGGTATTATAAGTAATCTAGAGATGATTTAAAGTATACAGGAGGATGTATGTAGATTATATGCAAATACTGCACCGTTTTATATCAGGAACTTGAGCACTAGCAGATTTTGGTATTTGCAGGAGGTCCTAGAACCAATCCCCCATGGATTCCAAGGGACAACTATGTATATACACCTATCATACACTGCCATGGTCTGCTCGTATGAGTATTCTCAGTGAAGAGTCTTTATGGGAAACATCGTTGTCCATGAAATACAGATTCAAAGCTGTGAGCCTTGGGCAACCCAGTTCTCAATAGAAATATTTCAGTGGCATTGGTCTCTTTAAAAGACAGTATTTTATGCAGTTATATAAGAAAGATGTAACATTAGTCTACAATATTGTAATGAGATTTTCACTTGAAAACTATGACTTGGCGATTCCAGCTTAGTCCCATAAAATTTGTTTTAGAACTGCCTTTTAAGTCATGGTTTCATTTCTTTGGGAAATGGGATTTAAAATTTCTCTTTTCAGTAAGGAGTTACTTTTCTGAAAGTAATTGCATAAACAAAATTCAGTTAGGGTGAGTTACAAAAATGCTTACTATCCTATAGGTTATTTATTTTGCTACTGTTAGTAAAATCGTAGGTCCCTGGAGGAGACAAGGAAGCATCTTAAGTGTGCTAATGAAAATTTGCAGGTATTTGCATATTAGTCTCACTTTGAGATACAGGCACTGGGGACTTTTTTTAAAAAATACGAAAATAAGGTGAATTAGTCTCTCAAAAAGAGAATATAAAACAAAAGGTATCTGTGTCCCCAGATTCCCAGTCCTATTCCCGAGAGGTAACTACCATCCACAGTTCTTAAGACAGCTTCTAGAAATGTTCATACACATAGAGTATACAGTTGTACACGTGTATCATAAATCCCTCCACCCCTCGTTTAAATAAGCACAGATGAGCGTGCACAGTAGGCATAGCCCTGCGTCTTGCTTTTCTCTCTTAACAGTTTAGACTGAATAGCTTCCCATGGTAGCCCATTCAGATCCATTTCCATTTTAGTGGCTGCATCATTTTCCATTGTAATAGAATTTTAAAAAGTAGTTCCCTATTGACGGATATCTATGCTGTTTGCAGAATTGGCAGCAGATGGGGTGGTTGGTGGTGGTGGTGGTAGTGGTAGGGGTGGCAGACTATCATTTTTTTGGAAGCAGCATAGAAGAATCAGAGAAGGAGGCAGCAGACTTGTAAATCTTTTCTTTTCTTTTTTTTTTTTTTTGAGACGGAGTCTCGCTCTGTCACCCAAGCTGGAGTGCACTGGCCAGATCTCAGCTCACTGCAAGCTCCGCCTCCCGGGTTCATGCCATTCTCCTGCCTCAGCCTCCCGAGTAGCTGGGACTACAGGCGCCCGCCACCTCGCCCGGCTAATTTTTTGTATTTTTTTTTTTTTTTTTTTTCGAGACGGAGTCTTGCTCTGTCGCCCGGGCTGGAGTGCAGTGGCCGGATCTCAGCTCACTGCAAGCTCCGCCTCCTGGGTTCACGCCATTCTCCTGCCTCAGCCTCCGGAGTAGCTGGGACTACAGGCGCCCGCCACCTCACCCGGCTAGTTTTTTGTATTTTTAATAGAGACGGGGTTTCACCATGTTAGCCAGGATGGTCTCGATCTCCTGACCTCGTGATCCACCCGTCTCGGCCTCCCAAAGTGCTGGGATTACAGGCTTGAGCCACCGCGCCCTGCCAGTTTTTTGTATTTTTTAGTAGAGACGGGGTTTCACCGTGTTAGCCAGGATGGTCTCGATCTCCTGACCTTGTGATCCACCCATCTCGGCCTCCCAAAGTGCTGGGATTACAGGCTTGAGCCACCGCGCCCGGCCTGTAAATATTTTCATCTCCATTTCTGTTCTTTAAATCTCTTGAAAAAAATTTTTTTTGCCTGCCTTAAGATGTTTTCAGAACTATATGGAAGCCCAAAAAGGCTAGATGTTTTTTTCTTGCTAGCCCTTCTTTCCTTGTGGTGACCATGATGGTGAAGGAGATTATGATATGTAACCAAAACACTGGGGAAGAGGAATGTATTTACATTTGGTGGCTAAAGAAGGTTCTGATTCTCTTCTCTGCTACCTGCAGTGCAAATACACTCTATGGTAACAGGATTATTAGTTTTTAACCTGATTAGCAAGCCTTTCTAATAATAATCTATTTGGACGGGGGAGTTTTCCTTATACAGAGCGTCTTGCTGCATAGTACCCATTCGAGGTGGTGTTTGCAAACCCTATGGAGTGCCTTTCCAAATACCCCTTTCCTTCCCTTTCTCCCTGGCTGGCAGAGCCTGTTCCTGGAGTGGAGGCTGAAAATGGTATCTGCTGCCTCCCCAGCCTCACTTGCAACTAGGGCATGGACATGGGACTCAGCCCTGGTCAAAGGGACCCCGGGGGAAATCTACTGAGGAGCTTCTGGAAAATGTTTTCCTTCCTAATAAAATATGAAAGAAGATAAGGATCCTCATCTATAGCCGGAAACTGTCTACATGTGATTCCTAGAACTACAGTAGCTCTCTTGCCTCCATGTGAGGAGAAGCAGTGGCCCGAGGATAGTGTGAAAAAATGGAGAGAGATTGGGTCTTTGATATCTTTAAGCCGTTTAATTAGTCCTGCCCTTTGTTCTTAGTTTAGGAGACCATAGATGTGCCCTTATTATTGAAACTGATTTTATTCAGTTACTGAAGTTATCTTACCTGTTATGTAATTTTACCCATAGGAAAAATATGAAAGTAGCAAAATGACTCAGTTAAGATAGTTGAGTGCCTGCTGTGTTCAAGAGACTATTAATATGAGGCTCTGGGGCTGCAAAAAAATCAAGTTTCTAAGAATATGAGGTGAGAGCAGCAGGAGTCCTGAGTAACCACTGATAACTGGATTTGGGGTGCTCAGAAGTGACTGTGTGGGAGAGGTGAAATTGAGCAGACTCTGAAGGAACCCCTAGGTTTTGGTAAATAGGAAGCTGGGGATGAGGATGCCTGGGGCTTTAGAAAGAACACAGGCTGTTGAATCACACCTGGGTTCAAACCGTGGCTTGCTACTCCCTAGTTTGTGACCTTGTCAAATTCTTTGACTTCTTTTTTCTTTTTCTTATTTTTGAGACAAGAGTCTCACGCTGTCACCCAGGCTGGAGTGCAGTGGTGTGATCATAGTTCACTGCAACGTCGAACTCCTGGGCTCAAGGGATCTTCCTGCCTCAACCTCCTGTGTAGCTGAGACTACAGGTGCATGCCACCACACCCAGCTAATTTTTAAATTTTTTGTAGAGATTGGAGGGCATCAGGGGTGGTCTGGCTTAGTTGCTCAGGCTCGTCTCGAACTCCTGGGCTCAAGCCAGAGTGCTGGGATTACAGGTATGGGCCACAGTCCCCAACCCAAATTCCTTGATATATTTGATACATTGAGCATAACTAGCATAATTGAGGTGAGAACTAGAAATAAAATGTGTTAAACATCTGTCGTGCTGATGTGCATGTAGAGGGACAGAGTAGATGGCAGCAGTGGAAGGCGTGGTAAAGCCTCCATGCATGTGGCACTCCTGAATAAAGGGTGAAGTGACTCCTGAATAAAGGGTCAAATGACCTTGGCATGCTCTGCTCGAGCTGGACAGAGTTCACCTGGGTGGCCCGCTAAGAGGCTGAGAGTACAGGATCTGGACAGAGACAGGTTTGAGTCAAGATAATGAAGACTTTGACTTCTGGCTTCAGGAGTTTAAACCTCATCCTGTAGCCAACCTATGGTGGTGACCACTGAGAGGATCAACCTGGAGAGAGAGGAGTTAGATTGTTGCATGGTCCAGGTGTGCTGTGTGACAGATCTAGACCAGGCAGGTGTCAGGTGTTGGAAGGAGCAGAAGGGTCTGATGTGGGAGGCAAGGCAGAGGGGAGATTGAATGATGAGTCCCAAAGACTGAATAGCTGTCAGTTATGGAGTGTGAAATTCAGAACAGATGTGTAAGACTTTCAGATCATCATATCCTAGGTGGGAACAAGAACAGTTGGAAAGATTTATTGACATTTTTGATGAAAGATGCTATATAAGTGGAAAATAATGATGTTACCCAAATCTGTTTGTCTTTTAATTATTGTCTAATTACGCTTATCACTTTACCTCTGTTTGTATATGAAGTTTGATTCCTTTGAAAGATGTGTCCCTTAATAAAATAAACATACCCTTGCCTCTGATTAGATATTATTGAACTCTTTGAGTCAATCCTGTAATATGAAGTATATATTCACTGATTGTTCACTACATGTTTATCCAGGAAGAAAAGCAATCAAGCAAAGTGTTTCTCTGACACAGAGATTGTGGTACTTACAGATGTATTTACAATGGCCTTATTAATAAAACATCAGTCATAACATTGAAAGCAATGAATGACATCAGAGTCATTAAAGTATAGAAATCAAATAAATTTTAGTTCATCAAGTTCAGGGTGATATCCTGAGCTGAATGAGAGACTTCATAATGTTCTCAGTTCATGAATTGTAAACAGATGGTCCCCTAACATTTCGAAATGCTGATTAAGGTAGGTGGACTGAGTCAGATTAATCAAGTATACCACATTGTAAATACTGTTATGTAGTTAGCAATCCTTGGCATCTTGTTAAGTTCACCTTCTTTCAGGCTGGGCACATTGGCTCATGCCTGTAATCCCAGCACTTTGGGAGGCCGAGGTGGGCAGATCACTTCAGGTCAGGAGTTCAAGATCAATCTGGCCAATATGGTGAAACCCTGTCTGTTGCGGGAAGTCAGGGACCCCAAATGGAGGGACTGGCTGGAACCATGGCAGAAGAACATAAATTGTGAAGATTTCATGGACATTTATCAGTTCCCAAAATTAATACTTTTATAATTTCTTAGCCTGTCTTTACTGCAATCTCTGAACATAGATTGTGATGATTTCATGGACATTTATTACTTATCTAATAATGCTCTGGTAATTTCTTATGCCTGTCTTTACTTTAATCTCTTAATCCTGTTATCTTCGTAAGCTGAGAATGTGTGTCACCTCAGGACCACTATTGTACAAATAGATTGTAAAACGTGTGTTTGAACAATGTGAAATCAGTGCACCTTGAAAAAGAACAAAATAACAGTGATTTTCAGGGAACAAGGGAAAATAACCATAAGGTCTGACTGCCTGCAGGGTCGGGCAGGGCAGAATAGAGCCATATTTTTCTTCTTGCACAGAGCCTATAAACGGACGTGCAAGTAAGAGGATATTGCTGAATTCTTTTCTGAGCAAGGAATACCCTGGGGAAGGAATGCATTCCTGGAGGGAGGTCTATAAATGGCCGTCCCGGGAGTGTCTGTCTTATGCAGTTGATATAAGGACTGAAATACCCCCTGGTCTGCAGTACCCTCAGGCTTACTAGGATTAGGAAATTCCAGCCTGGTAAACTTTGGTCAGACCAGTTCTCTGCTCTCAAACCCTGTTTCCTGTTAAGATGTTTATCGAGACAATACGTGCACAGCAGGACATAGACCCTCCTCAGTAATTCTAATTTTGCCTTTGCCTTGTGATCTTTATTGCCCTTTGAAGCGTGTGATCTTTGTGACCTACTCCTTGTTCATACACCCCCTCCCCTTTTAAAATCCCTAATAAAAACTTGCTGGTTTTGCAGCTCAGGGTCATCACGGTCCTACCAATATGTGATGTCACCCCTGGAGGGCCAGCTGTAAAATTTCTCTTTTTGTACTTTTTATTTCTCAGACCGGCCGACTTAGGGAAAACAGAAAGAATCTATGTTGAAATATTGGGGGCTGGTTCCCCCAATAACCATCTCTACTAAAAATTCAAAAATTAGCCAGGCATGGTGGTGTGTACCTATAGTCCCACATACTCAGGAGACTGAGACAGGAGAATGGCTTGAACCTGGGAGGCAGAGGTTGCAGTGAGCTGAGATCGCCCCACTGCACTCCAGCCTGGGTGACAGAGCAAGACTGTCTAAAAAAAAAAAAAGAGTAAAAAAAAGTTTACCTCCTTCCCCAAGGCAAAAGGAAGCCCCATGATTCTTAGGGAACTTGGCATGAGTAAAGCTTCTTGGGCATTTCACCCTTTGGGCATAAAATTCATGTTTCCAAATGATACTTCTGCACACAGGCAGTAGTTCCATAATAGGCTAAGAGCAGGTGTCCCTGAGTGAGAGTTCTCACAGTCTTGTTGCATTGTTAAGGCTCTAGGTCAGGTATAGACCCATGGTTTGGTTGATTGCAATTCCTAGTAAAGAGAAAAAAAGCATCTAGCTTTGACACTTTCGAGACTGCCTTCTATCCACCCCCTACACACATACTTGTTTGTTTGTTTGGTATTTCTGTTACTAAACTCATTTGGATTTTTTTTTCCACATATAATTGTAGTCATAGTACCTGGTTCAGTGGAGTAGATAGGTGTAACCGTGGCACTTTCCTGCATTCAGGAGAATCTGGGATATCTTCATAAGTATGGCTTAGAGTGAGAGGAATATGATTTGCTGTGTACATTGAGGGATTTCTCTTTTCAGTCCATAACAGACAGAAGGCATTGCACTCTTCAGGAAATCATCTTTAAGTCCTGCCATTATAAGTCCACCTGTTCATCATAGGTGAACACTTTGCTCTTCTTTAGCCCCCTGATGGAAAGTACCAAGGCTGTGATAATAATTGGAGTTCAATTAGTATTGAGCCTGTAGAAGAGAGATGAGTGGAGATGGAATAAATTATAAATCATGTATTTATGAGGTAAAATGCCTGATTTTCCATATGTAATGGACAGTGTTCTTTTAGGTAAGAACTCAGCTATCCTTGGCTTCAAATGATGCTTAAGAAAAAAAAAAAAGTCCAAATTACGTGAACCCAGCATCCCAGACAGAGGCTCACTTAATGTTGGTATGCAACAAGTGTATATGCATGTCATGACCAATTACACAGATTCATGAATGAACCATTCTTATGTGACATAAACTAAATCCAAAATCCCTCTATACAGTATAGTTTTACAGTGCTATATTTTTAAAAATTAATAAGAACCTAAACAGTATCTGTATTTAAGATAAGGCTCCTTTTCTTTTTGATATTCCAAAGTCTCTGTTTCTCAGTATTTTATTTTCATGATTATAAAAATGCCACCTGCTTTAAAATCACCGGCTTCCCCTTGTCTGCATGGTCAGGTGTCGAGCCTCGCATGACTTGCAGAGCCTGTTGCAGGTTGTCTATGTTCTTCTGAGCCTTGTGCCTCCTCCCTTTAGGAATCTTTGCCATACACCTCTTTTTTGCCCCAGCCCTCAATCATGCCTTGATTTAGAATGACCCATTTAGCCATTCTCAATTTTAGATAATCCAACTTTTAGTTTCCTAAGTACATATTCTAGTTTTTCCTTCTGCAGATACAATGTGCACCTTGCTAGGCTCTCAGAAGATTTTTGAGCCACCTCTAAGCCAATTATCACCTTCTCAGAAGCTTCTCACTGAAGCCCCCTGCTTACTTATTTCCTCCCCTTGGTTCCTATAGTACTCGTTCCTTTTTTTTTTTTTTTTTTTTTTTTTTGAGATGAAGTCTCACTCTGTCACCTAGGCTGAAGAAGTACAGTGGCACAGTCATGGCCCTGCAGCCTCAACCTCTTAGATTCAAGAAATCCTCCCACCTCAGCCTCTCGAGTAGCTAGGACCACAGACACTACCACACACAGCTTTTTTTTTTTTTTTTTTTTTTTTTTTGTAGAGATGAGGTCTCACTATTTTACCCTAGCTGGTCTCAAACTGCTGGGCTCAAGCAGTCCTCCTGCCTCGGCCTCCCAGAGTGCTGGGATTACAGGTGTAAGCCACTGTGCCTGGCCTTGTTACATTTTTTAATTCTGTGTGCCTCCCTGCCCCAACAGTGACCTCTTAGGGCAGAGCTTATCATATTTCTCGGGCTCCAGTTCTTTCAACACCCTACTCAGTTCACAAAAGATGCCCAGAAAAACATTTTCAAGTAGCAGTTCTGTGTTTTAGGGGGCTTGGTTTGCAACCTCAGTTAATCAGTTCCATTAGCTATCATAAAGACAATTTGGTCTAAGTAAGCAAGCCTTAATTGTACTTTGTGTGCTTTTAGTTAAATTCAGCCTCATTGAGAAACATTGGCTTTCTAAATGACTATTATGTAATAAAACGAGGCATTAGCAATCTGGATCAACATGGTATTAGGATTTTGCTGCATTTTGCAGAATTCTAAATTGCATATTTTTGTATCTAAATCTTATGTATTCAGTTAAACCATAGATATTAATGCCTTGCTAGTACACCATGTGGATTTCTGCTCTTTTTCACTGGCTCTTTTACATTCTAAAAACAAATATTTATGAGACAGTGTCATGAAAGTTTGGGAAACTTTAAAAATGTTAAAGAGCTGACAAAATGCATTACAGGTTGACATGCTAATGAAATTTAAGTTTTTTTTTCCTGCTAGAATTGAGCAATACTGTACATTAACATTTATTCATTGTGTATTTATAGTGTTATAGGTGCTATAAAGATAATAGTTTTGACAGCTCCTGCGTTTTTGTTATTTATGTTTTTTTGCATCTTATATTTTACTTTTTTGAGGTTTCACTTACAGTAAAGTACATACATCTTAAATGTACAGTTGGATAATTGTTACCTATGTATATGCCCTGAGTAACTGCCACCTGAATCAATGTTGTCGGCGCCCCACTGCTCCCTGGTGCCACCTCCTGGTAAATCATTCTCCCTACCCCTACTTCCCCGCAAACGGTAACCACTCTTCTCACCTCTGTAGCATGCTAATCACACAGCATCACATTTTTTTTTTTTTTTTTTTTTTTTTTTGAGACGGAGTCTCGCTCTGTCGCTCAGGCTGGAGCGCAGTGGCCAGATCTCAGCTTACTGCAAGCTCCGCCTCCCGGGTTTACGCCATTCTCCTGCCTCAGCCTCCCGAGTAGCTGGGACTGACTACAGGCGCCCGCCACCTCGCCCGTCTAGTTTTTTGTATTTTTTAGTAGAGACAGGGTTTCACTGCATTAGCCAGGATGGTCTCGATCTCCTGACCTCATGATCCGCCCATCTTGGCCTCCCAGCATCACATTTTTGTGTGTGGCTTCTTTCATTAAGTATTACACACATGAGATTTGTCTGGGTTGTTTGTTAAACAGTTGTTCATTCCTCTTGTTGCATATGGTTTTTAACAACTTGTTGCTTAAATTTTATTTTGGTAAATAAGATTCATTATAAAGGGCCAGGCAGGATGGCTCATGCCTATAATTCCAGCATTTTGGGAGACCAAGGCAGGCAGATCACATGAGACCAGGAGTTCAAGACCACCGTGGCCAAGACGGCAAAACCTTATCTCTACTAAAAATACAAAAATTAGCCAGGCGTGGTGGTGCACGTCTGTAATCCCAGCTACTCGGGAAGCTGAGGCATGAGAATCACTTGAGCCTTGGAGGCGGAGGTTGCAGTGAACTGAGATCGCACCACTGCACTCCAGCCTGGGTGACACAGCAAGACTCTGTCTCAAAAAAATAAAAAGTAAGATTCATTATAAAGAGTAATATTCAGTTTGTGTTAGTTGGTCTGTGCTAATAATTTTATTAACAAGACTATTGGCATTTTGCGTGTGTGGTGCCAGCCTTACAGACCTGGTAGTAACAGAACTGCTGCATATAAGAGCTGCAAGGCCCTTAGGGTTTACAGAGTTCAGCCACCTTGCTTCTTCACGAGACCTAAGGTTCATTTGATCCCAAGTGCCCCGAGTGATCGAGTTCAGCTGTCTTCTTGTCACTGTTGCTGTGTCACAGTTCAAACTTGATTAGGTGGATGTCCGAAGTTAACAGGAAAGCAATCTTGGAAATGTAGAAATCCACCTGGGCATGGTGGTGCCTTCCCGTAGCCTCAGTTACTTGGGATGCAGAGGAAGGAAGATCACTTGAGCCCAGGAGTTCGAAGCCAGCCTGGGCAACAGAGCAAGACCTTGTCTCTAAAAGAAATTAAAAGAAAGAAGAAAATGTAGAAATCTCTAATTAGCAAGACTTGGAGTTTCAGTTATCCACAAATTTCTTTCACTCATCTAGAATACTTCCCTTAGTGTCAATTAAATGAGATGTTACTGACTGTTCATGGAACTTCATCTTTTATTAAAACCTATTCTTAAAAGGAAGGGGAAAATGTAACCAGTGCACATGTTTGCTATGGCACTTTCAGTTTTAGCGCACTGTCTTGAACTTTTGATGTTCCTACATTTAGTTCTTTTAAAGCCTTGTGAAAACCACAAGGATTGTTCTCGGTACAGGAGGTCTTAGGGTAAGTTCTGAATCTGTGATCTCTGCAAGTGAAAAACCAATCCCTAATCTTATACCTTTCTGCTAAGGTCGTAATGATTCACAGGAAGTTTCATAGAAAGGATTTTGAAGGAGAGATTAGTAGACTCAGCAATGGAACATTAAATCCTTTATTGGCCGGGAAGTAACCACAGAACATTCTTCAGAATGTAAGAGACTTCCTTAAGTATGATTAACAAACATAGGGACAAGTGGCTTGTCTTTTTTCTAATTATAAAGCACTGTTTTTCAAACAGGATTATGGTCATGAAATAAATTTGATGAGTACCAACTATCACTTTATATACTTATATGGAAATGCAGAAGGAACATCACAGCAGATAGTCATCTACCTTACCCAGATTCAACAGTTTAAAGTGTTCTTATTTTCTTTGTGTTTGTAACCTGTTAAAAGTAAGTGATATGCAGACATCAGGGTACTTTGTTTCTTTTTTCTTTTCTTTATTTTATTTTTTTATTTTTTGAGATCAGATCACCCAGGCTGGAGTTCAGAGGCGTAATCTTGGTTCACTGCAACCTCTGCCTCCCAGGTTCAAGTGATTCTCCTGCCTCAGCCTCCCCAATTAGCTGGGATTACAGGTGCACACCACCATGCTCAGCCAATTTTTTAGGAGAGGTGGGGTTAGCCAGGCTGGTCTCGAACTTCTGACCTCATGTGATCCACCGAGGACCTCATGTGATCCACCCACCTCGGCCCCCCCACAGTGTTGGGATTACAGCATGAGCTACTGCACCCAGCCTTCTTTTTTGTTTTTTGAGACAGAGCCTTGCTCTGTTGCCCAGGCTGGAGTGTAGTGAGTGTAGTGGCACGATCTTGGCTCACTGCAGTCTCCGCCTCCCAGGTTCAAGTGATTGTCATGCCTCAGCACCCCCCCTGAGTAGCTGGGATTACAGGCATCTACCATCAAGCCCAGCTAATTTTTGTATTTTTAGTAGAGATGGGCTATCACCATGTTGGCCAGGCTGGTCTCGAACGCCTGGCCTCAAGTGATCTGCCCGCCTCAGCCTCCCAAAGTGCTGGGATTACAGGCATGAGCCACCAAGTCCAGCCAGGGCACTTTGTTTCTAATGTGTATCTGCAAACAAGGACTATTTCTACATAATAAAATTAACAAAAGTAATTATAATTTCTAATATTCAGTTGTCCAGAAAATTAGGTAACTGTAAATACAGTTACATTGTGTGTAGTAAAGATAAGTAGTATTTTACAAAACTTGTGTTTTAATTAGGTGTGTGCATGTACATGCACATACATATGTATGTATATATTGGGAAACATGTATTTCTTTCTTGGACAGCTCATTCAGAATTTGTTACAGTGTAGAGAAATTGGGTTGGTATATAGGTATTTGCTGCTCAGTGATACTGCGCATTCTGTGCTGAGTGTTGTATGGCACCTAAGAAAGTGAATGCTTTCAGTAACTAGTAAAAACCCAGCAAAGATGATAAAACAAGGAGGGACCCATCTAACAGTAAACGTAAGAGCCAGAATGGCTGGGCGCGGTGGCTCAAGCCTGTAATCCCAGCACTTTGGGAGGCCGAGACGGGCGGATCATGAGGTCAGGAGATCGAGACCATCCTGGCTAACACGGTGAAACCCCCGTCTCTACTAAAATTACAAAAAAAAAACCTAGCCGGGCGAGGTGGCGGGCGCCTGTAGTCCCAGCTACTCCGGAGGCTGAGGCAGGAGAATGGCGTAAAACCCGGGAGGCGGAGCTTGCAGTGAGCTGAGATCCGGCCACTGCACTCCAGCCCCAGCGACAGAGCAAGACTCCATCTCAAAAAAAAAAAAAAAAAAAAAAAAAGCGCCAGAATGGATCAGGAAGGAGAAGAAGTCCTTTGGAAAGGCCTCATGGAAGAGATCTTGAAGAATGGTAGGATTTGGATATGACAGAGGCCTTGAGATGCTGTGTCCAGAAGGGAATGGTGTAAGTGTTGAGGTGAAACAGAGTCCAGAAATGTGTTCATGTACCACGGTGCTGAGATCTGTTTGGTGGATGATGACGGAAGGAGGAAGACATTGGAAGTTGAATAGGAAAAATTTACTCAGGGCTTAAGTACTAGCAAGGGAAGGAATCCAATCTCCTTACTGAAGGAAGAATCATTGAGCATCTTAAGCAGTGTTTTCATGTGATGGAAGTGGGAGTTTAGAAGATCAGTGTAATGACTTCCTATAGACTAGATGGAAGGAGTAGAACACTGAAAACAAGGAAACCCAGTTAAATTGTTGCCCTTGCTATAGGTGAGATAGGAAATGAGGATGTGGATTAAGATAGATGGCCCTGAGGATAGCAAGGAAGGGTCAATCTGGAGAGAAACTACCAAGCCAAAAAATGAAACAAAACAAAACAAAACAGGTGACAGTTATAAAGAAGAGATGAAGGAGCGAGAACATCGATAAAATAATTATGCTGTTTACACCTAAGGTCATGGAATTAAGTATAACCCAGTCCCCAAACCCCCAATATAGTATCTGTAAAAACAAGCTTCCAAGCATAATTCATATTCATTCATTCATTTTCTCTCTCTCTCCCCCCACCCCTCCTTTTTTTAGAGATGGGGTCTTGCTGTGTTACCCAGGCTGGCCTCCAACTCTTGGGCTCAAACAATCCTCCTGCTCAGCTTCCTGCATAGCTGGGGCCACAGGCACATGCCACTGTGCCTGGCCATGCCATAATACTCTCAAAAAGTAGGCTAAGGAGGCTTTTTAGAGGAAGTAGCAAGTTATAATCATTAGATATGCGTTTCTAATACGATTTTCTCTTGTTTTGCCTAAAGACTTGGAGGTGGAAAATGTTAGACATCTGTCTTGAGGGTCTTACTTCAGAGTCCTAGTTTTACTGAAAATAGCAACATAGAAGACTCGTGACAATTATAGAAACGTTGAGAACTGGCTGTTGAGAATGTAAAGTTTAGTGATTTTACGTAAGGTACCTTTATACAAGTCAAATTAAATACTAGGTAAGACTGTAAAGCAGTATCTTAGGCTTTTGTGTGGGGAGGGGGGCGGTATCTTTTAAAAATTGTCTTTCCTGTTCAGGTTCATTGAAACTTGATTCTTACGGGACCTCCTGGTATGAATTTGAGATCCTGTTCTCCACTCTCCACCCTCCTTTCTGCTGCAAGATGCATAGACAAGCAGCAGTTTGTGTGCACACAAACACTCCATGCATGTGAGGGCAATGGGGACAATGATCGGCTTCTGTTGAAAGAGCTTAATGATGGTGACAGCAGCATCACTGTTCTTGGCTCTGGAGTCTTCTGAAGAACCCGCCTATCTGGGGTATGTTAGGTTTGATAAACCATGGCCAACACTTATAGCATTTACTCTGTACAAGACCCTATCATGAGTTCCTGTAATCCTCACAGTCACACTGTGAACTAGTAGATACTGCCATCCTCATTTTACAGATGAGAAAATTAAGGCATAGAGAAAGTAACTTGCCCAAGATGAGGTAATTCACATGGCAATGCTGAACCTAGGCAGTCTGGCTCTGAAATCTGTGCCTTGAACCACTAGCTTGTGCTACCACCCTGGAAGCAAACCTTTATTTAGGATACATGGCTGTGGAATCAGAGCTTTCCCATGAGGTCTGAGCTGCCTGGTTGCTGCGAGTGTTGTGGGTGGGTCCTGGAAGTCTGTTGCCTGTGTTTTGGAAATACAGCCAACCCAAATATAGACTTAGTAGTTCTAAGAAGGGTCATGGTACAGTGTTTATCTTTAAAATCACAGTCCACTGTTCTTTTTTTTTTTTTTTTTGTCATTTCTTTTATCTCAGATCACAAAACAGTATGATCTTAGAGGAGGACTGTTCTCTGCCTGAAACACGAATCTTTGGAGCCTTTAAACGTCTGTGGCTGTGGGAGAAGAAAGCCTCCTCTTATTGATAGCAGAGCATTTAATGACTGTAGAACCTGCCGGAGCTTTAGCCAAAGAGAGAGTTTATGTATAAGCCGGCCTTGAGGATCTTTGGTAGTGGGTAAAACAGAAGTTACCCACATTTTTTATTATGCAAGGTATCTTGGGATTGAAGCTCGTTTCTTTCCTGTTTATGAATGTCAAATTGAGAACATCTCCAGTAATTGCCCTGTGGCACCAAGGAGTCTAAAGGAGTCTGTATCTGCTCTTCTGGTTTCTCTATCATACATATTTTTCACATTTGCAGTATTTAATGGTAACACAATGGTTTGAGTAAACTAAGTAGATTTGAGGGGTTTTAGGGGTTATAGGAAACAGGTATATGTAGGATAAATGGTTTGGCATACACAGAGCTCAAGAAAAGGTAGGATATTCCTGGAGCCAGGTGCACCTGCACTGGAAGGAATCACACAGCTCTGCCACTTACTAGCTTTGAGTCACTTTTCTGAGAAGATGGGAGTTTTAATTCTAATATCAGATTCTTGAAAGGAAAAATAAAATAAGGTGCCAAAACCATTTAGAAAATTATTTGATGCTGATGAGTCCTTAGTAACTGGTGGCTTCTCTTTTCTGATAAACTTGAATGATCCCGGCAAGATTCTGTCCTCTCTTGAGCCATTCTTCTTGAGGCCTGCTTGTGTCCTTTAAACAAGTCGTTGCCTTCTTGGACTTTGGAGGGTGAAAGGAGTCCTTCATTTCTGTGTTCCTGTTCTATCAAATTGTGATTTCCTAAGGGACAAGAAACTACATTTCAGAACCTTGCTGCTGCATTAGAGAAATTATTTTATTTTTATTATTTATTTATTTATTTACTTTTTGAGACAGAGTCTTGCTCTGTCGTCCAGGCTGGAGTGCAGTGGCGCGATCTTGGCTCACTGCAACCTCCGCCTCCCAGGTTCAAGCGATTCTCCTGCCTCAGCCCCCTTGGGTAGCTGGGATTATAGGCATATACCACCACACCTGGCTAGTTTTTGTATTTTCAGTAGAGACGGGGTTTCACCATGTTGGACTAGGCTGGTCTCAAACTCCTGACCTCAGGTGATCCACCCGCCTCCTCCCAGAGTGCTGGGATTACGGGCGTGATCCACTGCACCTGGCCTGAGAAATTATTTAAGACTGCTTCCTTATGCCATCACAAATAGTGGATTGAGTCAGAACATATGGGTGTGTCCAAAGGAGGAGGCACCTGAGCTGTCTGCCACAGTTACAATGGTCCCCCCAGGGAAAAGGTCCCTTAGGGAGGAAAGGATCACACCTGCATATTCTGAAAGTGGGAGATCTTAATTATTTTTTTCTTTTTCTTTTTCTTTTTCTTTCTTAGAGACAGAATCTGGCTTTGTCGTCCAGGCTGGAGTGCAAGGGAGCAATCATAGTTCACTGCAGCCTGAAACTCCTGGGCTCAGTCAGTCCTCCTATCTCAGCCTCCTGAGTAGCTGGGACTACAGGCATGCCACCATGCCTGGCTCATTTTTTTTTTTTTTAATAGGGACAGGGACTTACTATGTTGCCCAGGCTGGTCTCAAACTCCTGGGCTCAAGTGATTTTCCTGCCTCTGCCTCCCAAAGTGCTGGGATTATAGGCATGAGCCACCATACCTGGCAATATTTATCATTTGGTAAGTGATCACCTATATTCTGCTTGGAGCAGTGAAGAGCCATGAAACACATCAGTTTCATATTTGACCTCTCACATGTGTCACAAGCCATGAACCATTCACAGTCCGGTCTGTTTTGAAAGCAACCCAACACAACCTCAGTTGCAGGTTCTTCTTGATCTCATTGCAAACAGCTGAGCCACTTGTCCCTAAACAACTGGCTGCCCTAGTTGGCTGCTAATCAACAACTGATTCAGTTAATAAGAACTAAGGTCCTATTGAGGAAAGAGTGTGGAGCAGACACAGGTGGCCTAGTAGATGATAGATGATCCTTCTCTCCAAGGAGGCATCCAAATGTTGGAGAAACAAATGTGTTATTCAAACACATGTCATACCTAGAAAAATAAGCACTGTATGAGGAATCAGTGCAAATAGGGGGAAGCACAAAGGAAGCAGTCAATACTAGCTGGGCGTGGGGGTGGGAGAACCTTTGTGAAAGAGACATGTTTGACTTGGTCCTTGAAAGGTGAATTGGGAAGGAGACCAATCTAGGGTGAGGAACAAACACAGAAAGAGCAAAGTGCATGCAGTGTTCAGGTGTGACTGGCTCGTCACACACATGGAATAAGATGGAGGTTAAAAACTAGACTTTGGTACAAATCCTGGCTCTGTGTCTTCTTAGCTGTCACCATAACTTTTTGATGCCTCCCACTTTCAAATCTGCAAGGCAGAGCTAATGACATGGAGATAGGAGGCTTAAAGGAGGGTGTATATAAAGGTCCAGCCTTACCCTAGGGGCTGTACATAAATGTGCTTAAAACATCATGGTGGATGGATCTGCTGGAAAATGACTAGGATAGAACCCTGATCAAGAGAGCCTTAAATTCTTTGTTAAGTATTTCACACTTTAGGGAACATTAAAGATCTTTGGGAAAGAACAGGGTATAATCTGATTTATCTTTTGAAAAGATGATTTTATTCAACTCAGGGAAATCAGAGTTTTTATATTGATGGCCTCATTTGAAGGCCGAGCACAACTTCAAAGTAAGGCTGTTTTTCCATGCCAGAAATAAATGCTGTACCAAAATATTGATTGAATGTACTTTTCATGAACTTTTTTTTAATTTAAGTGGAATGCTATATTATTTTGATACAACTAAAGGCAGCTTTTTAGTTCTAATTGCCATTTGGTGATGATACTGCTGGCTTATATTAGAAAAATAAAACTGCGCAAAATTAGCTTCAGCATTGCAAAGGGAAAGAAATGACTGTTGATCGGTTTTTCTTCTACTCTTGAAAAGCTACTTGTTTCTAAGCCTTGTCTGATAGCTAGTAGTAGTCTGATCCATTTGTAAGAAAATTCTATACTGCAAATCATCCAGTATATATGTTTTTCCCCCCAGTATTTGTTATACTACCAAAAATAAATGAAACCCTCACCCTCAGAGAATAATTTAATTATGAGGCTTGCATATGCTTTGGGAATGCACTTTGGGGCTCCAGTACCAAACACTATTTCCTGGCTTAGTCTTACATAGCAGCTTTTCAAAGGACATGAGCCAATTTGTGACCATTATGTGGCTTTCTCTGGATGCCCTAGGAATGGGGATGGGGAAGCAGTGGTGCAGGTTCATGAGCTGGGTATGTTTGACCACATTCCCCCTATGAAACATAGGAGTGCTGGTATAGTGTTCATCTCCAGGCAAGATGACATACCTAGCCTCTTAATAAGCAGGTTAAAGTATACCCACCTCTTTCCACTAAGATTATGATTATGATAAGACACATGGAAGATACAGTTAGAGTAATGCTAATATCCAAAAGTCAAAAAAGGAGGGGAAAACAAATAGGCTGATCACCAGATCTAACTGAGTTACTCTAAGTTTGATTCTAAATTTCCTAGCATCCAAGGCAAAAAGGGAAACAATTATTGTTATCTGATAGATAATACTGCACACCCTTGTTATATTCACTTATTTATCTAGGAAACTATACTCTAGGAAACAAATTACTTTCCCTCTTGTGCAGGGTACCTATAGTGAACACAGCATGGTCTGATAGAGCTCGTTCAGGCTGGAGATGCCAAAAGACTCTGCAAGACAGGTGCTGGATTTGTAACTGTTGTTTAGAAACTTACACAAAGTACAGGTCCCTTCCAAGAAGACCCACCCTGCGTGTTTTAGGGGTAAGTGAGGTGGTGAATGAATGTGATGGGAAATAGAGAAGACTGGGCCGCCAGGGCACGGCAGTAGGCAGACCCTCTGCTCCCAGGCTTGGCCTCTTTTCTCTGTTCTCTAAGGGCCTCAGAGACTCGTTTTTCCTGGGGGCGGTTCTCCCGGAGTAAACGTGGTATTCCCACATCCCTTTCCTTGCTGGCTTCCCCTCTTCCTGGGGAGGTTTTACTGACAGACACTGCCAGAAACCTATGGGAATGAACAAGCATGGATGGGAAATTTTCCAGAACTGCCCCCCAAAAGACCTTAAGTTTAGTGCCCAGCAGCTCTTGCTCACCCCTTTTCTCCTTCTCTTCTGAGTTAGGAACTAAAAGCTTCAGTGGACATTTGTTGTGTATTTAGTCCTAAAATTAGGCCTGGTTCTACCAGACACAGTGGCTCACGCCTGTAATCCAACACTTCAGGAGGCTAAGGCGAGAGGATAGCTTGAGCCCAGGAGTTGAAGGTTGCAGTGAGCTAGTGATTGCATCATTGCACTCCAGCCTGGGTGACAGAGTGAGAGACCTTCTCTCTCTCTCTCTCTCTCTCTCTCTCTCTCTCTCTCTCTCTCTCTCTCTCTCTGTGTATTTAATTTAAAAGACATGGTTCTTAGTTCCCAGGCCTGGAGAGGTAACGGGCAGATATTAAATGCACACTTCCCTTTCCCAAATTTGCTCGTTTTCAAGGTACACGGGGTCCCCCAGACTCCCTGCTTCTCTTAGAAGTTGCCTTTTTTGGGTATTGCCTCATATCTCTCCACAGTTTCCTCCCCAGGGACTGTGGCTGTCCTTGCCCTGCAATTGGTGCTCATTTAAGGTAGGTCTATTTTTATCACCATAGCTTTCCCTTCTACTTCTCAAAGGACATTCTTGCTGAATCTGGCCTTTCTCTCCCTTTAATTTAATTCTTACGTAGATTTAGTACGTAGAAATCTTTACCAGGTCAGACTAATTTTGTAAAGGGTTAGTTTGTATTTATTGGAAGTGTGATTTATAAGCTATTTTGAAGAAAGATACATTTTTTAAGTGCATGTAACTCAAAGTAGATTACCACTGTTGCCTGATAGAGGCTTAATGAGAAGATAATTATTTCTAATTACAGTATCAAGTATTTGTGAGTGCTTGAGGATGCTTGAAGAATTTGTTTTTGAGAATCTTAAACACTGCCTAATCTCCTTTATACTATTAATTTGCAGTGTCTGGAGAAAGGATTGGGCCATTAAAGATATGTGTATTCTAGCCCCTGTTCCAAATGATCCCTAATTTCAGAGTAACAAGATTTTACTTTACCTGCTCTCAGGAAATAGAATTCTTCTTCTTCTTCTTCTTTTTTTTTTTTTTTTTTGAGATGGAGCCTGTTGTCCAGGCTTGAATGCAGTGGCATAGTCTTGGCTCACTGCAACCTCTGCCTCCAGGGTCCAGGTGATTTTCCTGCCTCGGCCTCCTGAGTAGCTGGGATTATAGGCACCTGCCACCATGCCTGGCTCTTTTTTTTTTTTTTTTTTTTTTTTTTCCTTTTTTCTTTTGAGACAGAGTCTTGCTCTGTCACTCAGGCTGGAGTGTAGTGGTGCGATCTCTGCTCGCTGCAACCTCCACCTCCCAGGTTCAAGCAATTCTCCTGCCTCAGCCTTTTGATTAGCTGGAATTACAGGTGCCTGCCACCATGCCCGACTAATTTTTGTGTTTTTATTAGAGACGGGGTTTTGCCATGTTGGCCAGGCTTGTCTGGAACTCCTGAACTCAGGTGATCTGCCCACCTCGGCCTCCCAAAGTGTTGGGATTACAGGCGTGAGCCACCGCGCCTGGCTGAAGATAATTATTTCTAATTACAGTATCAAGTGTTTGTGAGTGCTTGAGGATGCTTGAAGATTTTGTTTTTGAGAATCTTAAACACTGCCTAATCTCCTTTACACTATTAATTTGCAGTGTCTGGAGAAAGGATTGGGCCATCAAAGATATATGTATTCTAGCTCCTGTTCCGAATGATCCCTAATTCCAGGGTAATGAGATTTTACTTTACCTGCTCTCAGGAAATCGATTTTTTTTTTTTTTTTTTTTTTTTTTTTTTTTTTTTTTTTTTTTTTTTTAAGCTGGAGCCTGTTGTCCAGGCTCGAATGCAGTGGCGCAATCTTGGCTCACTACAGCCTCTGCCTCCGGGGTCCAAGTGATTCTCCTGCCTCAGCCTCCCGAGTAGCTGGGATTACAGGCACCTGCCACCATGCCCAGCTCTTTTTTTTTTTTTGCATTTTTAGTAGAGACAGGGCTTCACTATGTTGGCCAGGCTGATCTCGAACTCCTGACCTCAAGTGGTCCACCTGCCTCAGCCTCCCAAAGTACTTAGATTACAAATGTGAGCCACTGCGCCTGGCCAGAAATAGAATTCTTGAGGCTACAGAATTTCTTTTGTCAGTGATGCCAAGAAAGGAAGAAGGGGGGATGGGAGGAATAAAACCTTTATGGCAAAACTATTGACTCAGTTCCCGTGCCGTACACGGTGCACTTATTTAAAGTCCGGAGTGTGCTATTGTCAAACTTGAACTATGAAAGGAAATGTTCCTTGTCTAAACAAATTAGAATAAACACTATACTAAGACACTTTCCTAATAAAATGTCCTTCTGGATACCATATGAAGATCCTTAAGATTTTTTCTCTCCAGTACACCATGGGGAAAGTGCAGCTTTCTTCTAGCACATGTAGGTATTGAATATTCTGTGTAGGTGTCCCATGAAGGTATTAATATGTTTCTGGTAACAGATGACAAGGAGCCTTATCCAGCCTCTGGAGTTATTTTTCCAGTATAAGGTTAGCTCTGTTAGCAAGGATGCGGGGATCCGGTGGTTCAGTTAGCTTCCCTGGGTTCCGTGTTCACTGACTCTGACTAGACATTTTGCAAGTGCATGTCAAATGTGACCCCAGGATAGCAAGAGGGAGATGGACTAGTGATGTCATATGTATATATTTAGAGACAGGGTCTCCCTGTGTTGCCCAGGCTGCCAGGCTGGAGTGCAGTGGCACGATTCGTGTTCACTGCAACCTCCGTCTCCCAGGCTCCTGACACTCCTGCCTCAACCTCCCAAGTAGTCAGGATTACAAGTCATGCCACCATGCCTCGCTAATTTTGGGTTTGTTTGTTTCTTTTGGTAGAGACAGGGTTTCATCATGTTGTCCAGGCTGGTTTCGAACTCCTGGGCTCAAGCAGTCTCCCCTCCCAAAATGCTGAGATTACAGGTGTGAGCCACCGCACCCAGCCACTGTATCTTATGTATTTCTTTTTTCTTCTTCTTCTTACGAGGAAATACCAATTTTAATTTAAAGAAAAAAAATCAGAAATTGTGAGAATAATAGAGCAAGACAAGTCCTGAAAAAGAGCTCTGCATCTTGATGGTCATTATTTATTGGAAGAGCTTTAGAAAAATTAAAATGCCATTTAGCTTAAGAAGTTGTGAATTATCTGCAAATCAATTCATTTCAGGAGTGGGAGAATCCCCAGAATTATTTCTTAATATCAGAATGTATGCAGGTTTCTCTTTTGAATGTCTTATACATTTAGAAAGGGTACTGTACAAAGTCTCCTATTTTCCATACAGGACAAATTGTTTCAGCCAACTGTTAGTGGAGGGGCAGCCAGCACAACCATCTCCCTGGACAAACAGCATTGGAATATTCTGCTTCCTTGATTTATATATCTCTTCATATGTTTCTTCATCAATTTTTATAGTAGTCACAGTTTCTTCCTCATCTTCCAAGATCATATTTAAATGTTGATCATAAGCATGTGCTCTACTTTGAAGCTCTCAGTCATTTCTCATTTGCACATAAACTCGCTCATCTAGGCTGAGCCCAATAACCTCCAGGGGCTCCTCTCCAGTGTTGGTAGTTTGTTGCTGGTCCGCATCGTCTGACATGCTTCAAACCCTGCGCCCTGTCCCGCCTCTCGCGAGAACACGCGAGCAACTCCAGTCTCTGGAAGCATGAGGACACAACCCTTCTAGTTTCTGATAGAAAAGCTCCTGTTCTTTTGGGAGAACACACAAAGGTACCCCGCTGTGGGGCCATGCTGAGCAGTACCTCAGTCTCCCAGCTGTATCAGCCAGTATAGAGAAGGGCACCCTCCCTTCCCTCTAGGCAGATCAGGGTTTTTCTGCTGTTTGCCTTTTCCCACGTGGGCAGGTATGAACCCCTCACTCCCTAGGCCCTTAGGGACAGGGGTTCTTTCTCCAGAGGTCCTTTGTCTTTTATTTTTATCTTCTGCTTTTATTTCATTCTCTCTCTTAGTGATTATAAGTGCGTAGGCATTGTTCCAATACTAGCAGTAAGCTTTTTTTTTTTATCTTCATAAAGTTATTTGGACCAAATCACTGTTTATGTTTTAGAATAGGGACCCAAGTGGATCACTTGAAGCCAGGAGTTCAGGACCAGCCTGGCCAACATGGTGAAAGCCCGTCTCTTCTAAAAAAAAAAAAAAAATTTAGCTGGGCGTGGTGGGACTCACCTGTAATCCCAGCTTCTCGAGAGGCGGAGACAGGGGAACTGCTTAAACATCGGAGGTTGCAGTGACCCGAGATCGCAACACTGCACTCCAGCCTGGGTGGCAGAGAGAGACTCTGTCTCAAAAAAAAAAAAAAAAAAAAAAAAAAAAAAAAAAGTGGATTTTATAGACCGTATCAAACCTGATTGGTGTGGCTCCAGGAAGCTACACCAGTGCTGTGGACACAAAGTTACATCCATGATTATTTCAAGTTCAGCCTGAGGGAGAATTTTCTGACAGAGTAGTCTAAACCAAGCCCAGATTATCCATACAATGGATGACCATGTTAAGGGCATTACAGAGGTTCTCACAGGATCTGGGGCTGAGCTGGTACAAATCTTGCTAAGTCTTGCATATTTCATAAACCTGAGTTGAGCCCCACCTAAGCTATTTATTATTCATGGACTTCAAGAAACATACCCTTTACAAGCCTTGGGTTTTTCATAAAAGCCTTGGTGTGAAGAATATATGAATGCATAAAAAAGTCTTTAGCGCAGTGCCTGACTCACAATAAAAGTATTCAGTCATTGTTAGGCAGGTAGGCACTGGAGACAGACAGCCTGAATTTCCAGCCTGGCTCTGCCGGTTACTGGCTGTGTGCCCCCAGGCAATTTACTTAACTTCTCTGTGACTAGTTTATAAAATAGTAATAATAGTAGAACCTACCTCAGAGAGTTTTTAACAATTAAGAAAGGTACTACACGTGTCACTAACATATTTTACCTCCTGGGCTTGTAATAGGATTATACTTCCCTGTGCCCTAGAAGTTAGGTAGGGTCAGTGTAATGAGTGGAGAAAGTGTCTCTTTTAGAGAATGTCCAGATGGTAGAGGCCCCACTGTAACCTGGGTCTCCCCACTGACTCACAGCAAACTTTTTAGCATTTGCACGGAATAAGCCTTTTCTTTTATAGCCACTGAGATTTTGACTTTAATACGATGGCAAAGCCTAGCACATTCTGGATGGCATATCGTAGGAGCAGCCTAGACCAGGGGTTTCCAATCTTTTAGCATCCCTGAGCTACACTGGAATAAGAAGAACTGTCTTGGGCAACACATAAAATACACTAACACTGACAATAGCTGATGAGGTTAAAAAAACAAAAGTATCATACTGGCTAAGTGTGGTCGCTAACACCTGCAATCCCAGCAGTTTGGGAGGCCAATGCGGGCGGATCAGCTGAGGTCAGGAGTTCAAGACCAGCCTGGCCAACATTGTGAAACTCCATCTCTACTAAAAATACAAAAATTAGCTGGGTGTGGTGGCGTGTGCCTTAGTTCCAGCTACTCGGGAGGCTGAGGCAGGAGAATCACTCGAACCCAGGAGGCAGAGGTTGCAGTGAGCTGAGATTCCACCACTGCACTCCAACCTGGGTGACGGGGTGAGACTGTCTCAAAAAACAAACAAAAAGTCTCATACTGATTTTAAAAAGTTTACGAATTTGTGTTGGGCTGCATTCAAAGCCATGCTGGGTCGTGGGTTGAACAAGGTTTGCCTAGACTCTAGACCTGAAATAGAGTTCAGCTAAAATGATTAATAGTTAAAAATGTCAGTGATACTGACTTACATACCAAGGCCATGAAGACTTGTAAAAGCCTTCAAGTATTGAACATGCAGGTCCTTGTGGACCTGTGCATAAATCTTCACTCCCATGTACTTGGGAATACCTGTTGCCTTGGAAATGCCAGCCCATTTGAAGGATCTGACCCTTTTCTTACAATGCCTGAGGCTCAAACAGCCTTTCTTTAAGCAAAGGTTCATTATATTTAGCCTTGAGACTAAGCAGGCAGTTGTCATCTGTCACATTGTTCTGATAGCTCTGCATCCCTACACATTCTGGCTACTCTGTGGCCTCCAGAACCTCAGAGGACTCACCCCTGCCACCGTCCCTGTCGTTTCGGGGTCCACAGGAGGCCCCCATTCTAGTTCTGTTTGATGGAGGGTTGAGTGGCATGCCTCTGTGTTGGTACCCTTCCCTTTTGGTTCATCTCCCTCTGGAGCTTTAGCGGGTTAATACAGAGTCTGTTGGGAGACAGCCTTCCATGAATCCTGCACAGTGTGTCCAAGCCATGCTGGTCATGACCAAGTTGCTGTGCCTGCGTCTAGTGAGTAAGGTGAGCTAGCTTGGTGTGTTGTACTGGAGGCCTGGTTGATTGCAGAGGTGGCGCAGGGTTAGATTTTGACGTCTGTCCGGGACTCAGCTTTTCCTCAGCCTTTGTTCCAGAGCATTGGGGTGACAGTGGAAATGTCTCCGCTGCCAGAAAGAAAACACAATTAGGAATGGCGTTTCAGTAGGCGGTTCTGCCTTTCATCTAAAGTAATAACAGCCAAGTATTCTGGAAGAATTGAAAGAGTCTAGTAGTCATTCTTAAAAGCAAAATCTTTTCTGCCAAAACAGTAATACATTTTATTTTTTAAAAACTTGAAAATACAAAAGAATGCCGCCCCATAACCCCACAGTGCAAAGGTCAGCACTGTTAACACTTCGGAGTTTGTTTCCCTTTCAGTTTTTACATACATTTTTAAATGAAATTGAATTTAGGTACATTTTAGAATGGAATTGAAATGCTAACAGTAATAAACATTTGTTGAAACCATTCAGTGTGCCAGGAGGTCACACTTGAAGAGGTGAACACTTTACATACATTTTCTCATTTATTCCTCACAACTCTTTGAAGAATCATTATCTCCATTTTTCAGAAGAGAAACTGAGGCACAGAGCGGCTAAGTCATTTTTCCAAGGTCACACAGCTCTTAAGAGTGGTGCCAGGATGGAAACCAAAGCAGTCTGTTTCCAGAGCCCTTGGTCTCCTTATGATACAGTGCTGTCTCACAGTAATGATAGCTTGGATTACATTTGATGGAGTTGTGCAGTATTAGTTCTGAATTGTCTGATTCTGTCTCCTTGTTCTATAGATTCAGAAATGGAAGCCCGTAGAGGTGACTCAATTTACCCAAGAAAACATACCTAGTAAATGTCAGCGCCCAAACAGGAACACAGTGTCCTGATCCACACAGTGTACATTGAGTCTAGATAATCAGAAACCTTGGTCCTCCCTACGTCCTAACCCTGAAACCAGGCTGCACTGTGTAGTGTATTATATAGGGTCAGTACCAAGTCTGGATTAAACGAAGGGTGGAGGACTCTGACAGCTTTCTTCTAGCACTCACATGTAATTTCAGTTTGTGTTCAGGGAATTTACAGGCATCTAACAACAATGGGTACAGCTGTCTCTCAATTATCCCATGCAGTGCTAGGGTTATAAAAGGGCAAAAGGAGCAGCCTGTAATAGTTCCAACTGTATACCCTCATCAAGCATTTTTAACTGAGATTTGCTGACAGGCAGTAAGATTGATTGATTTGGGGCTTTAAATGCTGTTGCTTTCTCCAACCTGGACTCTTGAGAACATGCCAAGCATTGTTAAATCGTAAAGTAAGTCAAAAGTCATTTGGCCATTTGTGCATATCCTGTGCATACAAGGCTGTCCTGTAATGAGAGGTCTGTGAGAGCACGAGGCTTTGCTTGAGACTCAGAGTTGGATGACCAGCCCTGGTGCAGTTAAGAATTAAAGGAGGGCCGGGCGCGGTGGCTCAAGCCTGTAATCCCAGCACTTTGGGAGGCCGAGACGGGTGGATCACGAGGTCAGGAGATCGAGACCATCCTGGCTAACACGGTGAAACCCCGTCTCTACTAAAAATACAAAAACTAGCCGGGCGAGGTGGCAGGTGCCTGTAGTCCCAGCTACTCGGGAGGCTGAGGCAGGAGAATGGCGTAAACCCGGGAGGCGGAGCTTGCAGTGAGCTGAGATCTGGCCACTGTACTCCAGTCCGGGCGACAGAGCGAGACTCCGCCTCAAAAAAAAAAAAAAAAAAAAAAAAAAAAAAAAAAAAAAAAAAGAATTAAAGGAGTAAGAACAGATGTTGACTTACTGCTCGGTTTGGTAAGGTCAAGGATGAAAACCTTTTTACCTCTAGATGTTGTTGTGGACTTCTCAATAGAGAATGCCAATCAGATTTTAAATAACTTAATCTCATCTTATCTGTGAGCTCCAGGAGGGCAGAAACAAGTTCTTATGAAACTCACAAACAGTGCTGAGTGAAAAATGACAAGAAGAATACATGTATACAACAGGTAGAACTAATGTATGCTGTTTGAAGTGAGGATCATGGTTGCCCCTGGAGGTGGAGGTGATGTCGTTGTGATTGAAGGAGGACACAAGGGAGGCTTCTGTTTTATTTCTTTTCTTTTCTTTTGAGACGGAGTCTCGCTCTGTCGCCCAGGCTGGAGTGCAGTGGGGTGATCTCGGCTCACTGCAAGCTCCGCCTCCCGGGTTCACGCCATTCTCCTGCCTCAGCCTCCCAAGTAGCTGGGACTACAGGCACCCGCCACCTCGTCTGGCTAATTTTTTGTATTTTTAGTAGAGACGGGGTTTCACCGTGTTAGCCAGGATGGTCTCGATCTCCTGAACTTGTGATCCACCTTCCTTGGCCTCCCAAAGTACTGGGATTACAGGCGTGAGCCACCACGCCCGGCCTGTTCTATTTCTTTAACTGGCTGCTGGTCACACATTGTGTTCAGTTTGTAAAAATTCATCGAGTACTTATTTCACTTTGTACTTATTTAATGTGCTCTTTTCTGAGTATAAATTGTGCTTCAGTTAAAGTTTAAAAGACCTTATTTGTATTTGTGTATCTTGTTGCACATTGATACTCGGAAAAAAATCTCTGTTTAGTTGAATCGGTTTCAAATGGTGCCGGATTTATTATCCAGGTATTGGGAAACTATCTTCACCTGGAATTGTCAGGGCTATGCCAGCACAACTTCTGAGGTTATTTTTTGGCTCAATGGAAATGTGTCTTAAATGATTCCAGGGTAGACTCCTTGGAATAAAGAATGATGGCACTTTGGTTCAGTAGGCAAACATTTACTGACAGCCTCCTAGGAAAGTACTAGAACTTCAAGTTGGCTACAGCTATGACATCATGCCTCCCCAAAGGAGCTTGCAGTCTGCGGGGGGTTAAAGTGCATGGGTGGTGATCAAAGGAGGAGTCAGGAAGTGCCACAAGACAAGCACAGAGCAACAGGCATGTCACAAAATGGAGAGGGGGCATTCCACCAGGACTAGGAAAAGCTTCATGGCAGAAGGGGCATTTGAAATGGGTTTGTTTGTTTGTTTGTTTGAGACGCTGTCTCACTCTGTCACCCAGGCTGGAGTGCAATGGCACCATCTTGGCTCACTGCAACCTCCACCTCCCGGGTTCAAGCGATTCTCCTGCCTCAGCCTCCCGGGTAGCTGGGACTACAGGCACGTGCCACCACGCCTGGCTAATTTTTTTGTATTTTTAGTAGAGACAGGGTTTCATCATATTAGCCAGAATGGTCTCGATCTCCTGACCTCATGATCCGCCCACCTCAGCCTCCCAAAGTGCTGGAATTACAGGCATGAGCCACCATGCCTGGCCCTTGAAATGGGTTTTAAAGGATATGTAGGATTTCAATAAACATAACTAAATGGGTGGCAGGCATTGTGAATATCATGCATATGAGAAAATCCATAGAAAATTCATATACATTCTGGGAATTTAGGTTGTATGATTCACTTAAGATATTCTTAAGATAGGCCTGAAAGGTGGTGGGCATCAGGCCCTTCCTAATGCCTGCTAAATGAAATGATATGCCAGGTTATATTATTTCATTTAGTAGCCATTAGGAAGCCAAAGGAAGTTTCTAAGACATAGAGTAGCATGATCAGATATAATATCTCCAGTAAAATCAAATTTGTAGCCTCAGTGATTGTACAGTTACCGTTAATTACCTATCTGCCCAAAATAAACATTTTCTATGTTTCGTGCATTCTCTGTTGCTATAATTTGAACCTGTTCCTGTTCGTGTCCACTAATGAGCCACAGGTACATAGATTCCTTGAGCTTCCTGTGGTCGACCCTCTAGGACTTAAAGAGTATTTTATACCTTCTTTATTCCCTATCCCCATCCTTCCCTCTTGACCAAGTGAAGTCACAACTTGTTTATCCTTTTTTCATATATCCAGTTTTCTAGTCTTGTAGCGATTGGGCATTTGCTTCCTTCCAGCTTTTCCTATATGGTGCTTCTCTGCCAGATAAAGCAACCAGTGTCTGTAATTAATGACAAAATTGTGCATTGGAAAAGAGGGGCTAAGAGCTAATGCTAACGAATGTTTGTAAGTTGTGGAGGAGGCCTGACCCGCCCATCTGGGATGGTGTCCCACTGTGCTGCTGTGCTCCCTCCTCTGGAATAAAGCACTGGGCAGGATTTATTATGTGGTGAAGTGTTAGTACCCGTTGCTGGATATGGTCCATATTCGAGTCTGGATCACTCAGTGCATTAGTCTGTTCTCACATTGCTGTAAAGAAATACCTGAGTCCTGATACTTTATAAGAAAAGAGGTTTAATTGGCTCACAGTTCTGCAGGCTGTACAGGAAGCATGGCTTCATCTGGTCCTGGGGACGCTGCAGGGAGCTTTTACTCATGGTGGAAGGCAAAGCAGGAGCAGGCACTTCCCATGGCGAAAGCAGGAGGATGCGGGCAAGAGAGGGGAGGTACTACACACTTTTAAACAACCAGATCTCACGAGGATTCACTACGATGAGAACAGCAGCAGAGGGATGATACTAAACCATTCATGAGAAATCCGTCCCCATGATTCAATCACCTCCCACCAGGCCCCGCCTCCAACATTGGGGATTGGAACAGTTGAACATGAGATTTGGATCGGGACACAGATCCAAATCATATCACTGAGTGTGAGATTCATTAATTTTTTACTAATTTTTTTGGTATCAACCCACTAATTCCTTAAAATTAGGTAACATACTGAATATTGTCTTGCTTCTCATTTGATTTCTATTAAGACTGTATATCAAGTCATTATTCTAATCAAAGGGATATTGACAAATGAGATGCTTCAGTTTGGATCTTAAGAATTGTTTGTAGATTGTGTTTGAACTCTACAAAGAGCTGTTTTTCATCCTCCGGGGGTATCAACAATGGAGTGACCTGACATGGAAAGAGGATTACAGTTAGGATGACTTGGATTCAAATCCTGGCTTTACCCCTCGGTTTCTACATGTTTATGAATCTAGTATGTTCTTTGTCTGGCATGGTAATGAAGTGAGACAAGCCATGAGAGACATCCATGGACCCTGGCATATGATCTGCTTCTGCGTTTTCCTTTTAGAGCACAAACTTGCCACCCGCTTCACCAGGAAACTCAGCGCTGCCTTGCAGTTCTTTTCCCTAAATCGCCCTTGAATGAGAAAGCTGTTTTATGTGGTCTGAGTTTTATCATTATTTTATTATTATTTTTTTGAGACAGAGTCTCACTCTCTTGCCCAGTCTAGATAGAGTACAGTGGCATGATCTCGGCTCACTGCAACCTTCACCTTCCGGGTTCAAGTGATTTTCCTGCCTCAGCCTCCCGAGTAGCTAGGATCACAGGTGCCTGCCACCACGCCCAACTAATTTTGTATTTTTTAGTAGAGATGGAGTTTCACTATGTTAGCCAGGCTGGTCTCAAACTCCTGACCTCAGGTGATCCGCCTGTCTGGGCCTCCCAAAGTGCTGGGATTACAGGTGTGAGCCACTTTACCCAGCCCCCCGCCCCTTTTTTATTTCTTTTTAATATCACTGTGGTGTGGTTTGGGGTTGTTTCCATATATAAATACTGTTGTATTACCCAGTTATTAAAGTTAATCTTATACCGTATTATTCTGTCACATCTATTTAATGATTCCATTAAGAAAATAATGTTCTTGTTTGATGGATGTACCTGCTCGTATATTTTTTCCTATTTTTCCCCATCTTTCTTTTTTGTTTAAAGATTCTCCTTCTATTAAGTGAGTGAGTTCTGAGTTGGATGTGTTCCCCATAGTGGTGAAGTTCCCAGTGAATGGGGCGTGGCAGGCATCCCAGTTACCTGGGCACTTTGGGAAACCAGGACTGACTGGTGACCTCATTCTATTTTGCATTTTCTACCCTGGGAGCCAGGTTACTGTCTCATCACACAAAAAAGTGGATACCCTGGGAGATCCAAATCTCACAGCTACTTAGTGTAGATGGATGCAGGAAGGAGCCAGGCCACCCCTATGTTCAACTGGAGGGGACAGCACGGTTGCTTTATCCTGTGACACTTGTAGTTTGAAAATCTGGGACTTAATGTATGTATCTTGTATGTGCACAGATTCTATCACAGTAATTATCTCTTTGACTTCAAATTTTCATGTGCTTCTTTCCTGTCTCTTTCAGGTAGAACGTCATGACATGAATACCTTAAGCCTGCCCCTGAACATACGCCGGGGGGGGTCAGACACCAACCTCAACTTTGATGTACCAGATGGCGTCCTGGACTTCCACAAGGTCAAACTCACTGCAGACAGCCTGAAGCAAAAAATTCTAAAGGTAACAGAGCAGATAAAAATTGAGCAAACATCGCGCGATGGGAACGTTGCAGAGTATCTGAAACTAGTGAACAGCGCGGACAAGCAGCAGGCGGGACGTATCAAGCAAGTCTTTGAGAAGAAGAATCAGAAATCAGCTCACTCCATCGCCCAGCTGCAGAAGAAGTTAGAGCAGTATCATCGAAAGCTCAGAGAGATCGAGCAGAATGGAGCCTCCAGGAGCTCCAAGGACATTTCCAAAGACCACCTGAAGGATATACATCGCTCTTTGAAAGATGCCCACGTGAAATCTCGAACTGCCCCCCATTGCATGGAGAGCAGCAAATCGGGCATGCCAGGGGTCTCGCTCACTCCACCTGTGTTTGTTTTCAATAAGTCCAGAGAGTTTGCCAACCTGATCCGGAATAAATTTGGCAGCGCCGACAACATTGCTCACTTGAAAAATTCCTTAGATGAGTTTAGGCCAGAGGCGAGTGCCAGGGCCTACGGGGGCAGCGCTACCATCGTGAACAAACCCAAGTATGGCAGTGATGATGAATGTTCGAGCGGCACGTCAGGCTCGGCCGACAGTAACGGAAACCAGTCGTTCGGGGCTGGTGGAGCCAGCACGCTGGACAGCCAGGGGAAGCTCGCCGTGATCCTGGAGGAACTGAGGGAGATCAAGGATACCCAAGCTCAACTGGCTGAGGACATCGAGGCGCTGAAGGTGCAGTTTAAGAGAGAATATGGTTTTATTTCCCAGACGCTGCAAGAGGAAAGATACAGGTATTTCAAAGTATTCTACTGGCATGTTTTTTAATTTTTAATTTTAGTGGGTATGTGATAGGTGTAGCATTCTTTTTAGAAGGATGAGTTACTGCAGAGAGATTGTCTGCTTGAAATGAGAATGCCTTATGGTTGTATTTTCAACAAATATGGATATGGATTAAAAGGCGTTTAGCAATCAGTACATCCCTAATGTATTGATACATCCCTCTTCTGAAAATCTGAAATCCAGAATGTTCCAAAATCTGAAACTTTTGGAGTGTCAATACAATGCCACAACTGGAAAATTCCACAAATAAAAACACAAACTTGAGGCACAAAATTATTTAAAATACGGTACACTTTTACCTTCAGGCTGTGTGTTCATGGTGCATAGGAAACAAATGAATGGTGTCTTTAGATTTGGGTCACATTTTTGAGGTATCTCCTTATGTATATGCAAATATTCCAAAATCTGATAAAAATCAAAACCTGAAACACTTCTGGTCCCAAGCATTTCAGATAAGGGATACCCAACAATTCTGTTCTTCATGATTCTAAGTTTTATAATTTGTGGCCTTTACCTGACAATTTAGAGAAGGATTTATGTGTGGGTCCCTTAAATTATCAGATACAGGCAATGACTCACATGCATCTTAAGATTCTGATTCAGTGGACTTCCGTTATAGTGTCATTACACTAATTCAGAGTTCTGTATTTGATTTCCCTCTATAACAACTATCAAGTAAAAAACACTTATGCATAACTTATGCAACAAAGTTAATTTTATTTGGTACATCAATCTTGAAGTCCTTATGTGATGTTTTTTTGTTGTTGTTGACGGGCAGAGGGGTTTGAGATGGAGTTTTCACTCTTTCTCCCAGGCTGGAGTGCAGTGGTGCAGTCTTGGCTCACTGCAACCTCGCCTTCCGGTTTCAAGCAGTTCTCCTGCCTCAGTCTCCCAAGTGGCTGGGATTACAGGCACCCGCCACCACACCCAGCTAATTTGTGTATTTTTAGTAGAGATGAGGTTTCACCATGTTGGCCAGACTGGTCTCCAACTCCTGACCTCAGGTGATCCACTCACCTTGGCCTCACAAAGTGTTAGGATTACAGGCATGAGCCACTGCACCCGGCTGAGGTTTCAAATATGAGAAAAATCATCTTCAGTGAAAGGGGCAGGGCACAGGAATGAGAATCTTTGTACTTCTGTTCCTTTAGATTTGGACTTTTTTTTTTTTTTTTTTTTTTTTGAGATGGAGTCTCGCTCTGTTCACCCAGGCTGGAGTGCAGTGGCGCGATCTCAGCTCACTGCAAGCTCCGCCTCCTGGGTTTACGCCATTCTCCTGCCTCAGCCTCCTGAGTAGCTGGGACTACAGTAGCCCGCCACCACGCCCGGCTAAGTTTTTTGTATTTTTAGTAGAGACGGGGTTTCACCATGTTAGCCAGGATGGTCTTGATCTCCTGACCTCGTGATCCACCCACCTCGGCCTCCCAAAGTGCCGGGATTAGAGGCTTGAGCCACCGCACCTGGCCTAGATTTGGACATTTTGAAACACCGTGTGGTGAACCATCTATAATTTGTAATAAGCTTAATTTTGTATTGTCACTTAGGTTCCAAGAGCTGAAATCCATAATCAGTGCGTGTTTGCGTGCTGGGAAATAGTAGAGTTGACTCCAGAGTAGAAGGTGATACTAAAAGCATGGTGCTTTCCCTGTGGGTTCTCTGGCCATGAACCCCAACAACAGTGTCAGAGCAGAAGAGGGAGAAGGCACCACAGACACCAGAGGTCCTGGCCCTCCTTTAGCAGGATCCCACAGAGCCCTGTCTCCTGCCTGGCTCTGGCGAATGCATCAGCTGATGAGCTCTATCTTGAGGTCACTGCATCTAGCTAAGGTGCTAGTCTGACCCGTGTGCACCGCCAGTGGCAAGGATGGAGAGTCAAGACCCCAGAGACTGGATCTTTCCAGAGCTGGGACTCAGTGTTTTCCAAAAACTCATTTCCCACAGCTTAACCTTACTCTTTTGGAAAAACAGCCCATCAGGGGATGAGAGCAAGCCAAAAGGTACTGGCGCAGGAAAATGAAAAGGACATCGTCCCGCAGTGTGCTGTGAAATGTCACAGTCGGAATTGGCTCCTCTCTTTTAAAGGTATGAGCGACTGGAGGACCAGCTGCATGACCTGACGGACCTGCATCAGCATGAGACGGCCAACCTGAAGCAGGAGCTGGCCAGCATTGAGGAGAAGGTGGCCTACCAGGCCTACGAGCGCTCACGGGACATCCAGGTACCTTTCTCTTTGTGATTAGACATAGACCTGGGCTCTTCCCTGGCCTTAATTCATTTTACAGTCTAAATGTCTATGCCTAAGTCCTAGAGGGTTTCTGGCACATGGGACAAAATGTTTTCTCTGCACATTTTCTCTGCACCATGTAAACCCCACTAGTTCATGTTATAGACATTAGTAAGTAAAAAGACAATATTCTTTTTTTCTTTTTCTTTTTTTTTTTGAGGTGAGTCTTGCTCTGTTGCCCAGGCTAGAGTGCAGTGGGTGATCTCGGCTCATTGCGACCTCTGCCTCCTGGGTTCAAGCGATTCTCCTGCCTCAGCCTCCTGAGTAACTGGGACTATAGGCACACAGCACCACGCCTGATTAATTTTTTTTGTATTTTTAGTAGAGACGAGGTTTCACCATGTTGACCAGGCTGGTCTCAAACTCCTGACCGCAGGTGATCCACCCACCTCAGCCTCCCAAAGGGCTGGGATTACAGGTGTGAGCCACCGTGCCTGGCTAAGAGACCATATTCTTTATACTTTCTGCCTAAATCAATTAACAAGTATTTATAATCCACCCCAAGCCCATCACCACCAAAACTGTAAAATGTGAAAATAGGAGACAAACTCTGGCTTCAAGAACTCACTGCCTAGGTGGAGAGTGTGGGATAGTACAGCTGCCAAAGAACTCAAGACAGCACAAACATGGGCCAAGTTACATGACACGGACACTGTGAGCCACAGAAATTTAGCCATATGGTGCCCAGCAAGCTGTGGACTGTGGGAGCAATCAGTCATTTAGTGGCAAAACATTTCCACGTTCAGTCCCACGTCTGCCGTATCAGTTGTGTGGCCCTGAGTAAGACTTGAGCCTATTCACTCATCTATAAAATAATAGCATTCACATGGCCGGGCGCGGTGGCTCACAGCACTTTGGGAGGCCAAGGTGGGCAGGTCACGAGGTCAGGAGATCGAGACCATCCTGGCTAACACGGTGAAACCCCATCTCTACTAAAAATACAAAAATTTAGTCGAGCGTGGTGGCACGCGCCTGTAGTCCTAGCTACTCGGGAGGCTGAGGCAGGAGAATCACTTGAATCCGGGAGGCAGAGGTTGCAACGAGCTGAGATTGCACCACAGCACTCCAGCCTGGATGACAGAGCAAGAGTCTGTCTCAAAAAATAAATAAATAAAATAATAATAATAGCATTCGTATTTGTAAGAAATTAAAGCACTTCAGTGCATACTGTATGCTCAATACTAGCAAGGCACTTCACAGGTTTCTCTTTTCCCATTTACTTCTCAGCAACCCTTTAAGGTAGTTTCTGTTATTATCCCCACTTCTCAGATATGGAGACCGAGGCACAGAGAGGTTAAGTGGCCTAAACAAGGTCTTGCAAATCATCCTTAAGGAAGGAATGTAACTGAATGTCCTGGAGAAGGCGGGACTGGAAGGAGTGGGTAGGATCTGGGTGGATGGAAGGAAAGGATAATGGGATCAATATAAACAAAGTTGTGCTCCAGTATTACCTAATGTGATCCTAGCACGTAGTGAAACAACCCCAGGTTCCTTGATTGCCTTAAAAAAAAATTGCCCAGGGCTGGTGGCTCACACCTATAATCCTGGCACTTTGGTAGATTGAGGCAGGAGGATCACTTGAGGCCAGGAGTTCGAGACCAGCCTGGGCAACATAGTGAGACCCCCCCCCTCGATCCCTAAAAACAACTTTTTAAATTTAGCTGGGTGTGGCAGTGTGTACCTGTAGTCCCAGCTACTCAGGAGTCCAAGGTGGGAGGATGGCTTGAGTCCAGGAGTTCAAGGTTATAGTGATTGTGCCAAAGCACTCCAGCCTGAGGGGCTGACAGAGTAAGGCCCTGTGTCTCTTAAAAAAGTACTCTTCAAGCAATGCCCAGCTTCATTTTTATGGATTTTCTCTGTGGACAGTAGTCATTTTCTCCAGCTCTAGGAAGGCTGAAGGCTGTGAGTCCAAGCCCCACTTTACAAGGGAGAAAATTAAACATAATGATAGCACTTTCTCCCGCAGTGTGTGAGCTGGAGTTTCAACTGGCCACATTTTATTCCACTCTGCTGAGGGCTGAGCCTGTGCTAATCCCAGATGCCTACCTGGACAATTCTGGGAACCAGCACATTGGAGCTGATGGGAAATTCTGCCCCCAGAGACCACATCTCAAAAGACACTTGGGAGGTTTCTGGCCCTGTTCTAGATTAGGCGAGTTTGCTTCACCACTGGCTAATTCGAGAAACTTGAACCATTTAAATGTTAAATGTTGCCAGGTGGGCGGGGTGCAGTGGCTCATGCCTGTAATCGCAGCACTTTGGGAGGCTGAGGTAGAAGGATCATTTGAAGCCAGGAGTTCAAGACCATCCTGGCCAACATAATTAGAAAAAAAATTTTTTAATTATTGTAGCTTAACAGGGTGATGTGCCTGTAACCTTAGCTACTTGAGAGGCTGAGGAGGGAGGAGTTTGTGGTGACAGTGAGCTGTGATCGCACCACTACTCTCCAGTCTGGGCGACAGAGCAAGGCCTTGTCTCCAAAAAACAAACATAAAAATGTTGCCAAGTGAACAGTACAATTGCTTCACGAAGTCGTTCTATTTTAGAGCATGTTTCGGGTGTCACTGAGTGGTATATGAATTCATGGTTTTCTTATTTAGGGGATAGTTTGGGTTAATATTGTTCTTCTGTGTTTTAACAAACATATTTTAGTGGTGAAGGACAACAGATAAAGTGGGGAGGGACCACCTAAAGGGAACTTAAAACTCCAGAGAGGTTCATTTCGACATTTTCCGGTTTCCTCTCTCACTCAAAAGTGCAAAGAGGACATCTATGTGAATGACTGGAGCATCTTCCCTGTCATGATGGCTAGAATCCTGGCCCTCTTCACCTATGCTGTGTGACCCTGGATGAGTTAGTGCTCTGTGCCTCAGTTTCCTCCTCAATAAAATGGAAATATTAATGAGCTCTACCTCAAAAGGTTGTCAAGAAGATTAAATGGGATAATCATGTAAGGTCTTGAAATCTTTGCCTGGCACATAGTAAACAGTCAAAAAATAAATACTGGCCATTCCTTACATCTGGGAGTAGCCACATTCCTCAGGGCTTCTAGCAGTTGAGCCTTTTGACTTCATCTTTATTTCTTATTTGTTTTATTCTTACAGACAGGGTTGCACAAAGGGAATGGGCTGCCAGAGACAGAGAGGCTGTTGCCTGCAGGGATGCAAGGGTTTTGTCGTTTTAAACAACTGAGTGGTTTTTTAAATCCTGAATTCCCTATTAAAAACATTTCAAGTAATCCCTTTTTATGGTCATCATCCCCAATAAGTTAATGACTGGACCCAAGGACGTACCAAAAATTGTGGGGCTGAATACTCGGGCTGCTGTGACTCAAATTCCTTGCAATTCACTGCTTAATTTTCTTGGATTTTTCTTTTCGTTAAAAAAAATTGACAGCAGTTGTAAGACAATCCTAAGATCGGTCTACTTGTACATGTAATTCATCTTATAATCAAAGATTCATGGATTTTCCTAAAAGGTTGGTCTTTTGTCTTGTTGCATCACCTTTTCTGTACTACGCCTAAAATGGAGGAAACCTTGGACCCAAGTGGTTGAAAAGAACGCGTGATTTCTGGTACATGCCTCTTACTGTTAAAAGCCAGCACTTTCTAGAATGTGAAGATCTGAAGAAGTTTTATCCTTTTCGTTGGTAGCCTAGTATAATAGAAGTTACTATAGTAACAGAGAACCTGTTCTTTGGCCCATAGAGTTATTCAGCAGAAGAAAAGCAAATCAATCTTGGAGCCATTATGCTTGTTTAAAACCTGAAAAGATGACTATATTTTAATTGAGCAAACACAGATTGGCACATGAGTTAGAACAGAGAGGGGCATATTGTACTACCTCTAGTTAGATCCTTTTCACCCAGCAGGCTTGGAGGTTTCTCTCTCAAGCCTCACTTTTTTCTTTTTCTTTTTTTTTTTTAAACCGTCTCTCTCTGTCGCCCAAGCTGGAGTGTAGTGGCACAATCTTGGCTCACTGCAACCTCCGCCTCCTGGGTTCAAGCGATTCTCCTGCCTCAACCTCCTGAGTGGCTGGGATTACAGGTGTGTGCCACCATGCCCAGCTAATTTTTATATTTTCTTAGTAAAGATGAGGTTTCACCATAATGGCCAGGCTGGTCTTGAACTCCTGACCTCAAGTGATCCACCCACCTTGGCCTCCCAGAGCGCTGGGATTACGGGCACGCCCCACTGTACCTGTCAAGCCTCACATTTTCTTACTGGCACCTAGCTGTCTCTTTCATATTCAGCCAGTATGTGGCACGTGCTGCATGCCTGGCTCTGGCTCTGTGCTAGAGAGGACAGCAAATGCAAGATGCGCTAGTTCCTGTCCTCAGGCAGCATATGTCTCATGGTTGGGAAGGAGAGCTGAAGGGAGACTTGACCTCATCTCATGGATCAGGAAAGGCTTCCCCAAGGGTGTGGCAATCAAGGCAAGACCTAAAAAATGAGTGGGAGATCCACGGGTGAAGAAGGGACGGAGTGGGGGATGCACACATCTCAGGCAGAATGTGCAGAAGCCCTGAGGTGAGTCTATGCTCCTTTTCAGAACTTAGAATAAAGCTGGGTGTGGTGGCTCACACTTGTAATTCCAGTCATTCAGGAGGCTGAGGCAGGAGACCAGAGGTTGAGGTTGAAATGAGCTCTGACTGTGCCATTGCACCCTAGCCTGGGCAACAGAGTGAGACCCTGTCTCTTAAAAGAAAAAAATAACTTGAAAAAGGCCAGAGCACTATGACAGGGCAACGGGCTGGCATGAAGTCATTGAGGGAGGAGCGGGAGCTGAACCTGGGCCTTGCAAGGCCTCAGAAGGCCATATTAAAGATTGGAAAGGTTTTATGAAAAGGAGTGATATCAAATATGTATCCTTAAAAGACCACTTGGGCGGCTCTGTGGAAAATGGATTCGTGAGGGTGGGGAACAAAAGGATATATAGGGAAATTCGTGTAAGGTTATTGCAGGCAAAAGATCCCAGTGACTTAGATTGGGATGCTGACCAGGTGGAGAGAAAACCAGACCAATTGAGCTAGAAACTGGATGTTGCCTCTGTGGCTGGGTGGCGGGTTGGATGAGAAGGGTGTCAGGGTATGCACGTTAGGCTTCTGGTATGAGGAACTGGATGGATCATGGTGCTCTGCTCTGAGAAGGACACTGGAAGGGAACACGGTTGACTGCAGGTGTTGGGTAGCTGCAATACATGAAGTCACACTTGCACGTGTTGCATCTGAGGTGCTTTCAAGAAGCTCTAATGGAGATGTCAAAGAGGCACGGAGATCTGTGAGTCAATCTCAGAAGAGAGAACTGGCCTAGAGATTAGGCCGGTTGTAGTCATCTTGTGTCTTAGTAATTGAAGACTTGGCATGGATGAGATCCAGGGAGATAGCCTCGGATGGTATACTAAGTAACACTGCGTTCAGAGAGCAGGTGAAAGCACAGTTGCCCTGCAGTCAGCCCCAGTCCCTGCCCCTCCCTTCTCTCGCCTTCCTCTGCCAATCTCTAACCGATGGATGAAATCTTTGAGCAGTGGAAATAAGGACTGGCCATTGGAGATCCCACACACTCCTTGGCTGAAGGTGGAGTAGTCACAGAGTGGAACCTCCCTCCTTCTCTGCTTTGTCCCTGATGGCACCAACAGGCACCAATATTTTATATCACTTTATTTCAAAAATAGGGAAAGTCAGGCTGGGCACAGTGGCTCACGCCTGTAATTCCAGCACTGTGGGAGGCCATGGCAGGCAGATCACTTGAGGTCAGGAGTTTGAGACCAGCCTGGCCAACATGGTAAAACGCTGTCTCTACTAAAAATACAAACATTAGGTGTGGGGACATGCACCTGTAATCCCAGCTACTCAGGAGGCTGAGGCAGGAGAATCGCTTAAACCTGGAAGGCAGAGGTTGCAGAGATCACGCCACTGCACTCCAGCCTGGGTAACAGAGTGAAACTCTGTCTCAAAAAAAAAGAAAAAAAAAAAGATAAAGTAGGCTGGGCATAGTGACTCACACCTATAATCCCAGCATTCTGGGAGGATGAGGCAGGCAGATCACGAGGTCAGGAGATCAAGACCATCCTTGCCAATATGGCAAAACCCCGTCTCTACTAAAAATACAAAAATTAGCCAGACATGGTGGTGCGTGCCTGTAGTCCCAGCTACTCGGGAGGCTGAGGCAGGAGAGTCACTTGAACCCAGGAGACTGGAGGTTGCAGTGAGCTGAGATCATGCTACTGCACTCCAGCCTGGCAACAGAGCAAGGTAACTACGTCTCAAAAAAAAAAAAAAAGGTAAAGTCAAAAAACTTAGCCATACTTCCTCATTTGTGGTATTTTGTGGTTGTGTACACATGCTCTTCTACTCGTGAACAACAGGAGAAAGTGAGCCTGGAATTCTTGTTGCACATCTTTGTCTGTCACCCTCATCAGCAGTTTGGGGATTTGCAGCTGCCTGGGCGTTGGGCTTTCTGAGCCGGGGCTTTTGTGTACAGCTGAGCGAGCACTCGCATGTTGCTCACGATCCCAACACCGTTTGACCCTTGCTGTCCCTCTTGCCCACAGGAAGCCTTGGAATCCTGCCAGACCCGCATTTCTAAGCTGGAGCTCCACCAGCAAGAGCAGCAAGCTCTGCAGACAGACACGGTGAATGCTAAAGTTCTCCTGGGGAAGTGCATCAACGTGATCCTGGCCTTCATGACTGTCATCTTAGTGTGTGTGTCCACCATCGCGAAGTTCGTCTCGCCCATGATGAAGAGCCGCTGCCACATTCTTGGCACCTTCTTTGCCGTGACTCTTCTTGCTATATTTTGTAAAAACTGGGACCATATCCTGTGTGCCATAGAAAGGGTAATAATACCAAGATGAAGCTGCTGGTTCCTGCCTTCAAGTTCTTTCAAGTTTTTTTTTTTTAAGGAAACTCTGTGCATACTACCGAATTTTACAATGAATGATTGCGCGGACTCGTGTGCAAGAAAAACTAGGGCTGTGTGGTGTAAATAACTACAGTTCTCTTAACTCGGTAGCAGTTGCCAACTCAGTCCTTGTACTTCGTTAACACGAATCTATGTCAGAGCTCTCCTACCTTGCTCACTGCCTTAATCAGACCGATTTCCTGCCCACCTGACTGGCCCAGCGTGGTAAACCTCTGTATATTGAGACCTTGGCGTAATTGGTGATCCAGAAGAAAGAGGTCTCTCTCCTAAGTCTCTGTCAGAATTGAGCTTCACAATTGCTAATGGTTGTTTTCTGTGAGTCCTATAAAAAGCAAGGATATGCATGATTCAGGGAATGAAGAACCACAGGCTTGGGCAGTGTTAAACACTGTGGCCTTTGGTCCTCGTGTGATCCACCCTGCTTGTCTCCAGGCAACCATAGGTCCCGTCATGTACTCAGTGTCCACAGTGGTCAGTCGTTTGTGACCCTGTAAGATGGAAATCTTATCACACACCTGTTATCCAACAAGTCTACCTGAGGGGTTTTGTTACACTTTAAATGGTAAGACATAGGGATTTATGAATGGAGCTTTCCCCTTCTCATACGCAGGCAACCAACACCTGATTTTATCTGAACTGGCTAGCAAATGCCCAGCCTTCAGAGTGTGCAGGAATGTTTTCAGATCCCTCATCAGACTGTGACTTTAACATTAATTTGGAATCCTGTGAGCACTACTCTGAAGGTTTGTGTTTTGGCAAATCTTTTTTTTTTTTTTTTTTTTTTTTTTTGAGACAGTGTTCTGCTAAATATTGCCCAGGCTGCTTGCAAACTCCTTGCCTCAAGGGATCCTCCCACCTCAGCCTCCTGAGCAGCCAGGACTGCAGGCACAGGCCACCATGCCTGGCTGTTTTTTGGCAAATCTTGATTGTGATAAGCCCCCCTGGAGGATATGGTTCACTTTATGTGATTCATTTTATTCACAAGTCTGTGAGGGACTGCAAAGCTTACTCAGGACATGAAAACAAATGATGGTCATGTTGCAGTTTTTTCCTTGAAGGACGACGGAATCGTAGCCTCTAAAGTTAAAGTGGACTGAGGTGTCAGAACACTGAAAGCATGAGGAAACGAGGACATGGGGTGTGACTGAATGGCGGCTAGATTCGTGGGGGCAATTTACCTGGATGAAGACTGAGAGTGTCCTTTTCAGGATGTGAAAAGCTAGCAAGAGTAAAATAAATAAGTCCAGCGTTTGAGCCAAGGTTGCCCCCGTCTCTTAACATCTTACTGAACCTAAGTCCTGAGGTACTAGGATGGCCACACTGCCTCTGAGCTGAAAGCATTCAAAAGTTCACATCCCTGTTTGGGGGATACCGTTCACCACCTTCAGCCCAGATGATACTTTCCTTTAAATCTGTGTCTCTGTGTACATAACAAAGAGGAAGATGTAAACAACGTTCATGGGAACTGCTGTTGAGCCCCTTGTCCCACCACTCGCACCAGCTGCTGCAGGCAGGAAGGCATGTGAGTGCACATTTTCTTCCAGAAGACATCAGGTCTCCTGGATTCAAATTAAGGGCAATATTTTGCGAACAGCTCTTCTTAGGGAAATCTCCTGAAGGAAAAAAATGTGACAGAATGTGCCATAGTCTGAGAGAATGGAATAATTGAGCATTTAGTACAAAGTCCAGTGTATATGAGTTGAACTTAGGCAGCTCAAGCTTGCTTTTTTTTTTTTAAGTGTGCAATTCAGTGGTTTTAGTAAATTCACAAACTTGTTCAACCATCACCACTGTCTAATTCCAGACTCATGCTTTTTTAAACAATAAATGTCATTTCATGAAATCTTTGGTGATAAAGTATTTTGGATTCAGGGAAGAGGGAATTACCAGTCCCACCCCCATCTCATGGCTGTCTCTCCTTTCATTGTCAGACTCCCCCTGGTCTCCCACGTTGATGTGTATACACTGATCGTTCAAGTCCAGGGGACAGATAAGGAGTCCAAGTGCAAGGCAGGGAGGCAGAGAGAATGTTGTGCTTCCTTCAGCTTTTGTATTTCAATGGCCAGCATTACCCTTTACCTGTGGGCATCAGACTCAGCATGGGCTGAGAGCTAAGTGTAACTTACACTCCTAAATGAAGCTGGGGCCTGGGTGGGTCCCTCTTGGTATCTGTGAATCTTTCCAAGCACCACTTTGGACACACCAGGGATTGAGTGCTGCTGTTAGTTTAGAGAATGAGAGATTTCTAACCCTTAGGTGAAGGGCTCTGGGATGGTCCAAGAAGATGTAGGCCTCATTCTCACACTAGCCCACACCATTCCAGTGCTCAGCCTAGCAAATGTGCTTTAATGCACACTTCTCAGACCTGTGATCCATGTATCTTCTCCCCAGTGACAGAAGTAGAGAAGAGAATGAAAAGCAGCACACTCTGTCCTCTCTAGTCTGGAGCTGTTAACAGAACCTGCTAGAAACTAGCTTTATTCTAACATACTGTAGGGTCTAAATCCTCCTACCTGGATCATGAATTCCTTTTAAAGAGTTCATATTTTCATTGACTTTCACTAAATGTCAAATAACCTTGTTTTCACTTCGATAGGCTCAACCTACCTGGCATATTTATTTCACAGTCTTGTTGAAAGTTCATGAAACTTTGTACTTTTTAATAAGATGATACACTGGAAAGAAACTTAATCTCTGCAGTTTATTCTCTCTTAAGGAATAAATACTCCCACTGTTTTCTTTAATGCGTAAGGAGATTAAATGACATTTTAGAAATATTACAATTAAAAATAATGATATAGCTATAACATATGCTGGATTTGGATATTTAATTTGTGTTTGTGTCAACTATAATCCTTTCTCCACACCTTTCATTTATGGTAAACATCTTGGGCCAAGCCCAAGATGAAAGTGCTTGTTGGGTGGGTAAGCACTGCTGGGTCACTCAGCAAACATTCCTGAGTGTAGATGCTGGACATTGGATTCTAGCACTGCGTTTATCTGGTGACATACTGTCCTGTGGGTCTTGAGTTGGTTATTTCAAGTTCAAACTTTGAATATGATTAAACCGGAACACCCTCCCTCGCCCACCGCCAAAAAAAAAAACAAAAATGGAAACCCATAGTGAAACAGCAAAAAAGCACTTCGTTGCTGGGTTTGGACAATGAATGTGGAATTAGTCCCAAGTTTCTAGCTTGGCACAGTAGCCTCTGCCTGCGTGATCCTTGTCAGCTATTCACAGAAGGAAATCTGAAACTCTGTCTTTCATTTCAGCCGTGGAGGCTGTTATCCTTCTCTGTCAATTAGCATTCATGTGGTTTTCGCTCTTTCTAGCTCTGTCACTCTTGTTTTCATTTAAATATTGCCCCACTCTGTGTGTTTATTGCCTTGCTATCTCTCTAGCATATCAGGTTTAATTATGGGCTCAGTAATAATGAGGAACTAGCTTCCCTCAGGCAACTAATTACTTTTGTCTTTTTTGGTGGGATTGTGCCAAATTATTTTGCATTGAATGGGAACGTTTTTGCAGTGAATCCAGATATAGTTGTATTGGTTTGGAAAAACATTTAAATATATTTATTCATGTGTACATGTGCGATTAAACAACCTATTTTACATGTTTCTGTAATTCTGAGGAGTGGGCTGGGGGTGGGAAGAAATGGCATCACTTAAAATTCAGGGCCTATGTGAAGAGGTGTTTTAAAGTTAGCATATGCACAAAGGAACGAGTTGGTTTAAAAAGATAAATCACTGCAAAGAATGAAATTGGCTTATTCACATCAAAACTAGATAAGATGTTAAAAAAAAGATATGAAACAGAACTAACCTATAGTTTCCTGAAATCAGTACAATTCTATTTATAAGAAGCTAGAAAGTAATGCACCTTGATTGTTTTAGGAGTGATTTATGTGTTGCAATTTTAATTGATTTAAAGCATGTCTGCTGTGTTTGTCCTAAGAGAAATATTTCAACAAAACGTGCTCTGTGTTTGAGAGATGTTTAGGCAGTAGTTAGCAACTCTGAAAGTAGAAACTGGAAATGTTAATAATATTGTGAGGCTTGTTGCAGAATTTCCATTTGGTGAGTTACTACTTAGTTTCATGTCAGCCTAAAATTGTGAATTCCCTGTAGATTTTCACCCCATTGTGGTGTCATCAATGAATTCAAAGCGGGTGCCATTATTTTTTTAAATAAACACTTGATGTTAGCTTTGGTGTTAAATAAAGAGGTAGATTTCTTAAATTTTCACATTTGTTGGAGCCCATCTTAGTAGCAAATGTGTGTGTGTGACCAATTTTTTTAAATAGATTTTATATTTTAGAGCACTTTCAGGTTCACAGCAAAATTGAGCAGAAGGTACAGAGATTTCCCTTATGAACCCTGGCCACAGACAGGCATAGCTTCCCCTCCACATGAGCGACATTTCCCACCAGAGTGGTGCATTTGTTACACTTAATAAACCTGCATTGACACACATCATTATCCGCAGTTCATAGTTTAGGGTTCATGGTGGTGTCATTCTGTGGGTTTGGACAAATGTATGACTACATGTATCCCCCATTACAGTATCACACAGAATAGTTTCCCTTCCCTAAAAATCCTCTGTGCTCCGTCTATTCATCCCTCTCTCCCCCTGTAGTCAATTTTTAAATGAATCTCAAGTCTTCGATATTGTAGGAAGTTGGCAATGTGTGGCCCGTTGCTTGAGCCCTGACAGAAAGAAGGGTGGTTTATTCACAGTCCTGCTAAGATACTAGCGAACATGGCCTTGTGTTGAAAAAGGGGAAGTGATGGCGAAGACAAAGCAGAGCCTTCATGAGCTGGAATGAGACAAGAGCAATGCCAGTCCAGGTGGGCACAGGGCAGAGCACAGGAGGGAGCAGACGCCTGACTCCAGCAGTCGGTTTAGTGGGCTGTCTCCAGTTTGTCTGGGGCTTTGGTATCTACAATGCGCTTGATTTCACTGTGTGTGAACTCTCATGAACCAGTCCAGTGGTACAGATACCAGTGCTATTCCTACAATATTCCCCGTTTATCCTCAGGAGATGCCTGAAACCTCAGATACAACTGAGCCCTGTATAGACCATTTTTCTTATACATACACATGATAAAGTTTAATTTATAAATGAGGCATAGTAAGAGATTAATGACTAATAATAAAATAGAGTGATTATGGCCAGGTACTGTACTAAAGTAAAATAAAGATTACTTGAGCAGAAGCAGTTGATCTTATAACCAAGACAGCTGCTAAGTGACTCACGGTCGGGAAGCATCTACGGGGGTGTCCAGTTTTTTGGCTTCCCTGGGCCATATTGAAAGAAGAATTGTCTTGGGCCACATATAAAATACACTAACACGATAGCTGATGAACTAAGACAAAATCACAAAAAAACTCATAATGTGTTAAGAGAGTTTACAAATTTGCATTGGGCCGCATTCAAAGCCATCCTGGGCTGCATGCAGCCCATGGGCTGGGGGTTGGACAAGCTTGGTCTACGGTATAAATACACTGGACAAAGGGAGGATTCAGGTCCCAGTTGGGACAGTACAGGACACAGCCAGATCAGAATGGCCCACAGTTTTAAACTTACCAATTGTTTATTTCTCAAATTTTTCTTTCTTTTTTTATTTTAACAGCTCTTGTCACCCAGGCTGGAGTACAGTGGTGCGATTTCGGCTCCCTGCAACCTCTGCCTCCTGGGTTCAAGCGATTCCCCTGCCTCAGCCTCCCAAGTAGCTGGGATTACTGGCATGCACCACCCCATCTGGCTAGTTTTTCTATTTTTAGGAGAGACAGGGTTTCACCATGTTGTCAAGGCTGCTCTCGAACTCCTGACCTCAGGTGACCCACCCACCTCGGCCTCCCAAAGTGCTAGGATTATAGGCATGAGCCACTGCACCTGGCCTGTTTCTGGAATTTTTCATCTGCTATATTTGGATCTTGGTGGGCTACAGGTAACTGAAACCACAGAAGCAGCACCGTGGCTGAGAGGGGACTGCTGTATCAGCGGGTAGAATGGAAGCTCAGACACATGAGCCTTTTCTGAGGTCTTGGCTGGTGAAGAATTCATGACTCTGTTTTCCTCATCCTGCCTTTTTAGCCCTCTGCTTCCAGTCACTTCATGTCCTGACCAGTTTTCTACTTTGGTCACTCACCCTGTACAGACAGACAAACTAGAACTCTCAGATGATAGAAAAATTCTTAACTTCAGTAGCCCATTCTGTGCCCTGGAAAATGGAGCATAGCTGAATATTTGAAAATCTTATGGGGAATAACTGTAATTTTGCACGCTTTTGTCATTTGATGTCTGAGGATGAATACAGACAATGGAAGTGATTGAATGAAATATATGTCCAGCCCAGCATATTCCTAAATGTTGCATTAGGGAAAACACCTTACCAATTCTGTGTTTCCCTGAAAAAAAAAAAGAAACGAGGAAAAGTTATGTTAGTTGGTTTCAAGCTTCATTAAGCATAGTACCATAGAATAAAGCAATATTTACCAGTTTTAAGTAATGTATGGATTTTTTCTTTTTTGAGACAGGGTCTCATTTTGTCACCCAGGCTGGAGTGCACTGGTGCCATTATAGCTCATTGCAGCCTTCATCTCCCAGGCTCAAGTGATCCTCCTGCCTCAGCCTCCCAAATAGCTGGGACTACAGGCAAGTGCTACCATGCCCAGCTAATTATTTTATTTTTTGTATAGACAGGGTCTCACTTTGTTGCTCAGGCTGGTGTTGACCTCCTGGGCTCAAGTAATTCTCCCACCTTGGCCTCCCAAAGTTTTGGGATTACAGGCATGAGCCACCATGCCCCACCGGGATTTCTAATATAAGAAATTATTTTGGGCCGGGTGCTGTGGCTCATGCCTGTAATCCCAGTACTTTGGGAAGCTGAGGTGGGAGGATTGCTTGAGCCCAGGAGTTCAAGACCAGCCTGGGCAACATAGTGAGACCACCCCCCTGCATCTCCAAATAAAAAAAAAAAAAAGAATTAAAAAAAAAAAAAGTTATCTTACACATCTGAGGAGGTCCATAGTCACCATTTGACAAAATAACTTAAAGTCTTAATAACAATTAATAATAGCCTTTTAAAATTTGCAGTTAGGTTTATGAATATCTGCAGCCCCACATACAGAGTTACTTTCTAATAGGTGTGATTATGAGATGTAGAAATTTGTGGGTCATGTAAGGAGCATGACAATACTAAACAGCACCTTTCTGGGCATTCATAGATTTGGGATAATGCCTGGCATTCTTTGAAATTTACTGTGTGCAATGTACTGTGCCAGGTGCTTTACTTGCACTATCAAATGTAATCATTCCAACACCCAACAAGACAGGCACTATTATTTCTGCTTCATAGATGAAGAAACCGAGGTTCAGAGAGGTAAAGTAGTAACATCAGGCAACAGGTACTGGGGGATCCCCAAGCTTGTGTGACTGTAGCCTACATGGGTGACTGCTGCCCTACACTGTAATAGAGGGAATTGAGCAACTGGTTTCTTGTCAGTCAGGGATCACTTTTAATCCTAGGACTATAGCAGGACAACTGAGCAGGACTATAATTTGTAATGAATAATATGGTTACAAATTGTGCATTTCCATCTTCATGCTGCTGGCCATACTAGGTGAGGGCAGAGATACCTGAAGCAAGCATCCTTGATTTTTGAAGAGCCATGAGCTGACAGATTTGTGGACAAAGAGAATGGAAAGCGATTAATTACAGAAACTTTTACACACTCCCTGGCTTCCTGAGATTCTTGAGGTATATAATTGGCAGTTGACGCGGCTGAGTGTTTCTCAGCTTTTTTGCTCAGCTCTGAGATGGTGAAGTCCCTGGTGGCTTCTGCTCTGAGGCTGCATGACATCTGCTACCATCTGTGGTGGCGACCTCAGAAATCCCTCTCCTTGCTAAGCCAGCCAGCATCTCTCGCTTGCTAGGCCTTTAACTTGACTAAAGCAGTTAACAGGAACATGTGTCAGCCATGTTAACAGCTGTTTTGTTGGTGGTTACTCCACTCTGGCTTAGGCATTGATAATTGGATTTCTTTTTTTTTTTTTTCCTATTCTGCTTTAAAATAAGCCTCTGAGTAGTAGAAGGAAAATAAAGTCATGTACTTTCTGGTCTGTACTAGCAGTAAGGGACTCCATTTGCTAAAGAAGCTCTTGGAGGCCTGGATCCTTCTCTGATTCTTAGACTGTCAACGTCACAAGCAACAGTGCTAGCCTAGCCTTCTACCAGGGGTTTCCTCCCAAAGTGGTTTTGAATTCTCTTCCTTCATCATATCTCTTCTGTGTTTTGATGGCCAGGTCTTGTAGCTCGAGGGAACAGTGAACTGTAAGACCCCAAAACTTAGGCCACAGGTAGAAGTTTATACATCCCCACACACAGTGGCTTAAGCCAGCAGAGACCCAAAGACATGCTTGGATTCAGAAAGGTGGCTGTCCCCAAACATGGTCAGAATTGTTGCAAGATGACTTCCTGCTATGCCTTGTCAACAAGAAACAATTGACTAAGAAAATCCATGGAGGCCAGGGAGGGTGGCTCACACCTGTAATCCCAACACTTTGGGAGGCCAATGCGAGTAATTACTTGAGGTCAGGAGTTCAAGACCAGCCTGGCCAACATGATGACTGTCTGTACTAAAAATATATATATATATATAAAATAGCAGGATGTGGTGGCGGGTACCTGTAATCCCAGTTACTCAGGAGGCTAAGGCAGGAGAATCGCTTGAACCTGGAGGCAGAGGTTGCAGTGAACCAAAATAGAGCCACTACACTCCAGCCTGGGCAACAGAGTGAGACTCCACCTCAAGAAAGAAAAAGGAAAGTCCATGGAAACCGTGAATGAAAGGGAAGGGAGGAGACCCTTTCAGTCGATAAACAATCATCCTCAAAGGAGAAGGCGGAGGGATGCAGGAGGCCGGTGACTGGCTCTCTGGGTGAGCTGGAGAGTGGCAGCTGTGTCGCTGGAGTGGGCAGGGATCCTGCCTGGCCAGCTGCACTCAATCTTCTGGGTTTCTGGTTCACAGAGCTGGTTCACAGCCTCCCTGAGGCTATCGACTGTGCAGGCTCCAAGCCAAGCTGGGGACTGCTTGGCAGCCCCAGTGAACCCTTTCTACTGGGGACAGATTGAGCTGTCCGACAGGGCAGAACGTTTCAGCTCCTTGGCAGCTGTATATCCTTGAATGTAAATCACTGCATTTGCTTTCTCTTGTCAGGGATATTCTTGTGAGAGTGAATCTGTTAGTGTGAGTCAGTTTCCCAGGAGTGGGCACCTAATAAACTGATAAAGGCATTTCTGAACTCCATGACATGTGGGAAGCCCAGCTCAAAACTCGGGGACTTTCCCCTTACTGGCAATTTGATTAAATGAGGATGAGGGGATGGGAGGGGTGGTGTTTCACCTCTTAGAATCACCCCTTCCTAAACTGTTAACTGCCTAGGATTATAGGGATTAGATGAGATAGTAGATGCTCAATAAATGCATTAAATTATTGAAGGCCTGGGGTGCCCAAGGGCCTTCAATAATTTAATGCATTAATTAATTAGTTTATTTATTTGAGATGGAGTCTCAGGCTGGAGTACAGTAGCACGATATCTGCTCATGCAACCTCCGCCTCCCAGGTTCAAGCTATTCTCCTGCCTCAGCCTCCTGAGTAGCTGGGACCACAGGCATGCACCACCATGCCCGGCTAATTTTTTGTATTTTTAGTAAAGACAAGGTTTCACCATGTTGGCCAGGCTGGTGTCAAACTCCTGGCCTCAAGTGATCTGCCCATCTCGGCCTCCCAAAGTACTGGAATTACAGAATTTAATCCATTTATTGAGCACCTACTACATGCCATGCACTGTTCTAGGCAGAGTACAAAGCAATGTTCTTATCCTCTTGGAGATTACATTCTGGTGGGGGAGAAGTCAGATGAAAATAAGATAATATTTGGAAGGGGGAAGGCCCAGGCTCTTGGTGTGTTAAACTTACCTTGATATCCTTACAGAGAAAATGAACTTTCTGAGTGTTTCTTTGAATTTTTCAGCTCAATTTCATAGATAGCTGTACGGCACAGCTGAGTGGACTCTTCCAAAGTAGAAATATTTCTGAGTCAGAGAGACTCAGCACAACAGCAGGAGCCCTGGGAAGACCTAGGGGTGGTTCTGTTTGGAAAGGGGATTAGATGCTCCTGGTACTCCTGCTCGAGTGTTTGTGGCTTGAAATGAATAACATGCAAATGAACACCTGGGGCTGAGTCAGCAGTGAGTAACCCCCTCTGCCGGGACGCCCAGCCCCAAGGCATACACAAGGGCCGCCCCTGCTGGCTTCTGCACCCTTGAGACGCTTCCATAGCAGCCTCTGCGCCTGACCCCCAGCCCTTGCCCATGCCACCTGCCCAGTCAGAATTCCAGATCAGGCCAGTGGGGCTCTGCTGATGAAAACAGCATTACCTGGAAGCCTGGGACTTCAGTGTTTCTTCCCGCAGCAAGTGCTGAGGAAGCCGCTGCTTTCCCTGGCACCCCCTTGCTGAATAGCTTCCCTTCTGCAGAGGGCTGGGGTCCCCACTTCATCAGGCCTCAGCTCTCCCATCGGCTCACCCCTCCTTCTTCACACCACTCCACCCCTCTGTCCAAGACAGACTCTCACACCTGGGCGCCCTGCCCCTTCTGAGAGCCGGCATCTCCTTCCTCAGCACCTGTTTTCCAGTGGATTCATTTCAGCACCCACAAATGTCCAGTCGCTGATGTCCTAAACCTACTTTTATGATCCTGCATTTCCTCAACTCACTGCTCCTTCTCTTCCCTGTCACTATCACGTTTCTTAAAAGAATAGTCTCCACTCCTCTCTCCCAGGATTTCTTAATCCACTAAAAACTACTGTCAGCCCCCAACACTTCCCTAAAACTTCTCTCAGTGGGGTCACCGAGGTCCCATTTGCACATCTGGTGCATGCTTCATAGCCTGTGTTTTTACTAAACTTCTAGTCATTTCCCTTTGCAGTGCTCCCTCCCGTCTGAAACATTTTTCTTCCCTTGGAAATCCCTTCCTTTCCCTTCCCCTCCCCTCATCTCCCCTCCCCTCCTCTCCCCTCCCCTCCTCTCCCCTCCTCTCCCCTCCCCTCCCCTCCCGTTCCCTTTCCTTTCTTCTTCTTTTTTTTTTGATGGAGTCTAACTGTCGCCCAGGCTGGAGTACAGTGGGGGCTCACTGCAGCTTCTGCCTCCCAGGTTCAAGCGATTCTCCTACCTCAGCCTCCCAACTGGCTGGGATTACAGGTGCGCCACCACGCCCAGCTAATTTCTGTATTTTTAGTAGAGACAGGGTTGGCCTGTCTGGTCAGGCTGGTCTTGAACTCCTGACCTCAAGTGATCTGTCCGCCTCAGCCTCCCATAGTGCTGGGATTACAAACGTGAGCCACTGTGCCTGGCCGGTTGGGTATTTTCTTGATGCCGCTCTCTGGTTCTTCTGCCACCTCTTGACCACCCTCTAGTCTTCTTTGGCTGCATTATCTCCATCTCACTCCCTTTGCACAGACTCCCTGTGATTCAGCCATCATCTCTAAGACTAATTCCACTGCCTCTATGTAGTAAGTACCTGCCTCTTTTCTGAGCCACCGTCCATATTTCTATTTCCACTTCATCTCTACATAGACATCCTTAGAGCACCTCAAAATATAAAACCAACCTCATTTTTTTGCCCTTACTTCAAATCTGCTCTGTCTACACTACCTCATTCCATAAAGGCACCAACACCATCCATTTATTCACTCTCCCAAGCTAGAAATCTTAAAGCCATTCCCCCTCTTTCTAACCAGTGCCATCTAATCATGTCAAACTCTACCTTCTAAAGACACCCAAAACTTGTCCACCTTACTTTTTCCTACCTTGGTTCAGGTCACCATTATTTCCCCCCAGGAGAGTTGTAACAGTCTCCTATGTGGTCCCCACTCTTCAGCTTTGCCCATACCCAATCCACCCACCATGTAAACTACCTGTGTGATCTAAAATGCAAATTGGATCACCTTATTCCACTTCTTAAACCTTTCAGTGGCTTCTCTTGCCCAGATGGTCATGTCTGAATTTCTGAGTGAAGCCCACTAGGTTCCCAGTGTACTGAAGCCCATGTAATGCCCCAGCCTCATCTCCCATGCCCCCATTCCATGCTCTACACATCAAGCCCTGAGCCCACCTTGCTATTCCATGCCCTTGGATGACACACAAGCACCTCCTTCTGCCTGCAATCACATTCCTTCTCTTCAAGACCCTTTCAGATGTCAGCTCTGCAAAGCCCTCATGTTCTTCTCCTCCAGACCCTGTATTCTGTAAAGAAATGCTCTCTAAATACCTCTCCCCTAGTTATTGAGAAGTATTTCTTTTATGTCTGCTCCTGAAGTAAACAGTGAGTTCCTGGTGGCCAGAGCATGCCCTTCCTATTTCACTCATCTCGTCCTCCCACAGGACCTTGCCAAGTGTCAGGTACATATGTAGGTGGTGTTTAATCAGTGCAAAGAGCAAAGCAGCCCAGGTACTGTGAGAATGAAATATCTGGCTGGGCGCGGTGGCTCACACCTGTAATCCCAGCACTTTGGGAGGCCAAGGTGGGTGGATCACTTGAGATCAGGGGTTTGAAGTCAACCTGGCCAACATGGTGAAACCCCATCTCTATAAAAAAAAAAATTAGCCCAGTGTGGTGGCAGGAGCCTGTAATCCAAGCTGCTCTCAAGGCTGAGGCAGGAGAATCGCTTGAACCTGGGAGACAGAGGTTGCAGTAAGCTGGAATGGTGCCACTGTACTCCAGCCTGGACAACACTATGAGACTCCGTCTCAAAAAGAAAAAAAAAAAAGATATCTAATGGGGCTATTTTCCTTTGCCCCTAGATTGTGAGTACTTGGTGGACTGGGAGTGTGTCTTTTTCTTATCTGCCATACCTAGACAGCTGGTGTTCAATAAATAGTGTTGATTATGGTTGGATTTACTCAAACCTTCCAAAATCCCCTCCCAATGCAAAGGGATAAAGATATCTAACTAGAATGCTGCCACTTCTGAACAGCTTTCTTTAACTTCACTTTCCCTGATACTGACCTTTACTTCACCATGCCCTTCCCATTCTCTCCTCACCCCATACTAGGAGGAACTCTGGGCTATAAAGCTAATCTCATAAAATTTGCTGGAGTCTGAAGTCCACCCTGGCTAAAGAAAGAACACACCTCAGAGCCCAGCCCAGGCTGGTTTTAGGTACTTTCTGCTTTTATTGAAATTATGACCACATTTCTGGAATCAAAACAGGGAAATATGACTTACAAAGAACTTTTAAATGATAAAGGGCACAAGTTCCTCTTCATGGAATATGTCATTTTCCAGGCAGAGGGCTTACATATTATCTCACTTCATCTGCACCACAGCCCTAAGAAGAAGCTGCTGTCATCTTCTCACTTTACATACGAAGGAGCAAGAGGCAATGGTGCTGAAAGGGTGGAGAAATGGTACAGAAATGATGGAACTAGAAATCAAACTCTCCTCTGTCTGATGCCAAGCCATCAGGTCACTTCCAGGAACATGAAACAATCTGTGACATGCCTTTGGGATCCTGAATTAGCAGAATTTCTGGGATTTCAATGATTTATGAGAACACTATAAAAATGAGTAGTGTTTCTATACACTAGCAGCAAATTATCTGAAAGAGAAATTAAGAAAATTCCATTTACAATAGCTACCAAAAGTTAAAATACTTAGGAATAAACTTAAGGAGGTGAAAGATCTGTACACTGAAAACTAGAAACCACTGATAAACGAGATTGAACAAGACACAAATAAGTGGAAAGATATCCCATGTTCATGGATTGGAATAATTATTGTTGTTAAAATATCTATACTACTCAAAGCAATCTACAGATTCAATGAAATACCAGTCAAAATATCAATGACATTCTTCACATAAATAAAAAAAACTTATGAAATATATATGGGATTCCAAAAGACCCCAAATAGTCAAAGTAATCTTGAACAGAAAGAACAAAGCTGGAGGCATCACATTACCTGACTTCAAAATATATACAAAACTATAATAAATGAAACAGCATGATCCTTCCATAACAACAGATATATAGACCAATGGAACAGAATAGAGAGCCCAGGGACAGAATATTAGAAATTTAGAATTTCTGATTTTGAGTTTTCTAGGATGTTTGAAAGCCATCTTCTCAGAATAGGATGGCCAGAAAGTATAGCGAGGGACCCAGCCTTCAGTTATAGTTATGCAGCCCTCCCGAGGCCTGGCTGTCTGTCTTTGGAACCTCTTTGGAACTTCAGGGGCTTGAAGATTCCCATTGGGCACAAGGAAGTTGAGATCTGCTCCCAGGTTCTAGTACTTTATATTTATACATTATTAATGCATAAATAAATATATAATATGTAATAACATATACTATATACTTAGGGATGTTTAGTTCATATATATAAATAAATGTATTTGTTTAAATTTTTTAAAATTTTTTTTTTTTTTTTTTGAGATGGAGTTTCGCTCTGTCGCCCGGGCTGGAGTGCAGTGGCCGGATCTCGGCTCACTGCAAGCTCCACCTCCCGGGTTCACGCCATTCTCCTGCCTCAGCCTCCCGAGTAGCTGGGACTACAGGCGCCCGCCACCTCGCCCGGCTAGTTTTTTGTATTTTTTAGTAGAGACGGGGTTTCACCGTGTTAGCCAGGATGGTCTCGATCTCCTGACCTCGTGATCCGCCCGTCTCGGCCTCCCAAAGTGCTGGGATTACAGGCTTGAGCCACCGCGCCCGGCCAAATTTTTTAAAATTTTGAAATGACCATAAACTTAGTGAAAAGTTGCATGTTCCATACAAAGAATTATATTTTTCCTGAACCATCTGAGAGTAACCATCAGTTGCCAACCTGATATCCAGTCATGTGCAGATACTTAATGCATAGTTCCTACAGATAAAGACGCTCTCCTTCAAAACCATAATACAGCCATCAGAATCAGTAGGGTAAATAGATGTCTTACTGACGTCCAGTCCTTAAACCCCATTCAAGTTTCACCAGTTGTCCCAATAATTGCCTTTGCAGCAAAATGACCTAGTTCAGAATTACATGTTACATTTAGTTATTTCTTTTGTCTCCTGAATGAAACAGTTCCTGCATCTTTCCTTGACTTTCATGAACACGGCACTTTTGAAGCTTATAGGCCAGTTATTTTGTATAATGTGCCTCAATCTGGTGTTTCTTTGTGATTAAACTCAAGTGGTCTATCTTTGGCCAGAATATCACAGAAATGACACTGTTCTCATTGCATCCTATCACATAGGGTTCAATTTCCATTTGTTCCATTACTTATGGTTTTGCTTTGATAATTAAGGTGTCTTCTAGGTCCCTTCACCATAAAGGTATTTTGTCCCCATGAGTAATTAATGTGTATTTAGTGGAGAGGTACGTTGTACCTCCCATTTCTCACCAAACTTTCAATTTATTCATCTATTTGCTAATATCAGTATGGAATCATGGTTTCCTATTTTATTCAAAGGGTTGTAATCCGTGATTATTATTCATTTTAATAACAAGTTGAACCCTGTACAGCTGTGGGAACTCATTTAAGCAATCTTTTGTGTCCTTTTGCCATGTCGTCATTATTCTTTGAGCAAGCACCTCCTTGCTTTTTGGTACAAGGTGCTCCAGGCTCATGTCCTACTTTCCTTGCCCTAGACCTAGAACTGACCATTCTTGCAAGGAGCCTGGGTTGCATTTGGTGGAAAACTGCATTTTAAAGCCAAGATCTGGATCCTAGGTTTGTTCTGCTATTAGGGCATCACCACTCCCAGGCCCTCACAGTAGACAGAGGTAGGGAATACATGTTTGTATATGGATATATGTATGTGTGTATAATATGTAATGATATAGGTACATGCATATACATCTGTTATGGACTGAATATTTGAGTCCCCCAAAATTCATATGTTGAAGCCCTAATCCCCATTGTGATAGTATTTGGAAATGGGGCTTGTGGGAGGTAATTAAGATTAGATTAGGTTATTAGGATGGGGTCTTCATGATGGGATTAGTGGCCTTATAAGAAAAGAGAGCATGACTGGGCGAGGTGGCTCACACCTGTAATCCCAACACTCTGGGAGGCCTAGGCAGGTGGATCACTTGAGATCAGGAGTTTGAGACCAGCCTGGCCAACATGGTGAAACCCTGTCTCTACTAAAAATACAAAAAATTAGTTGGGCATGGTGGCACATGCCTGTAATCCCAGCTACTCGGGAGGCTGACACAGGAGAATTGCTTGAATCCAGGAGGCAGAAATTGCAGTGAGCCAAGATCGCGACACTGAACTACAGCCTGGGCAACAGAACAAGACTTCGTCTCAAAAAAAAAAAGAGCAGGCCGGGCACGGTGGCTCAAGCACTTTGGGAGGCCGAGACAGGTGGATCATGAGGTTAGGAGATCGAGACCATCCTGGCTAACATGGTGAAACCCCGTCTCTACTAAAAACTACAAAAAACTAGCTGGGCGAGGTGGCGGCGCCTGTAGTCCCAGCTACTCGGGAGGCTGAGGCAGGAGAATGGTGTGAACCCGGGAGGCGGAGCTTGCAGTGAGCTGAGATCCGGCCACAGCACTCCAGCCTGGGTGACAGAGCGAGACTCCGTCTCAGAAAAAAAAAAAAAGCAGCAGTCTCTCTTTCTCTTTCTCTTTTTCTGCCCCATGTCTAAGGACACAGTGTGAAGGTAGGGAGCAAGCCAGGAAGAGGGCCCTCACCAGGAACAGAATTAGCCAGCACCTTGATCTTGGACTTCCCAGTCTCCAGAACTATGGGCAATACATGTCTGTTGTGTAAGCCACCCCACCTAGTGTATTTTGTGATAGTCACCTGAGCTAAGACAGTGTCTGTATTTGTTTATACCTACGTTCATTTATATACAAATTTAAATCTCTGCTGATTTCTGCATCTATCTCTATGTTGAAAATCATGAGCGCACACTAATACCTCCAATGCCAATCAACACCTCTGGGTTTATTCAAGTTCTCCTTTCCATATTTGTAACTTCTTTCTCCGACAGTGAAAGCATGGACTTCCATTGTCTCTTACATATTTACTCTTTTTCTCCACTCCCTCTGTATAACAAATTTCCCATCTCTGCTGCCCACATCTCCTCCATGTGCGTGATGGTTGGGTACTAACAGTGCTGACTGTCTCGCCCTACTTGGATCTAAGACAACCTTGGTGATGGCCCCAGTGCAGGTATGTCCCCGCCACCCTCTCTGGCTTTGACACATGCTCCAGGATGCCCATTCAAGGAAGCCCTCTTCCACCCTTCTGGACTGATGACTCTGCTGGGTACCCCTTCCCCTGTGTCCTCCTCCCCATGCCTGAGCTCGGCCACCCTGCTCTAGGCTACCAGCCCCTCCCACCATGGGTCCCTGCCTTGCTCTGTTCAACTAACTGCTAATGGCTTTAAAACTGAATTATTCAGGAAGGAAAGGGAACGAGGAAAGGAAGAGCATTTTATTGTGGGTTTTTTCCTGATTATTTTAGTAATACAAAATGACTTGGAGACATTTGGGGAAATATAGAAGAGACAGAGAAAGATAAATATCCACATTAATTCTCCCACCTAGAGAAAACCAGTATTATCCCTTTCCCTCCAAAAACATTGAACTTAAGCAAAAACAACTCCCCGGCCCCAATCCCTACCCCCCAAACTACTAGTTTCCTCAGTTGAGAAAAGAACATATGCACATGCCGGGCGCAGTGGCTCACGCCTGGAATCACAGCACTTTGTGAGGCCAAGGCGGGCAAATCACGAGGTCAGGAGTTCAAGAACAGCCTGGCCAACGTGGTGAAACCTTGTCTCTACTAAAAATATAAAAATTAGCCAGGCATAGTGGCCTGCACCTGTAATCCCAGTTGCTTGGGAGTCTGAGGCATGAGAATTGCTTGAACCCAGGAGACGGAGGTTGCAGTGAGCCAAGACTGCGCCGCTGTACTCCAGCCTGGGTGACAGAGTGAGACTCCGTCTCAAAAAAAAAAAAAAAAAAAAAAAAGAATATGTGCACATGGTTGAAAAATTCAGAAGTAACTTTCTTCCCACTCAGATCCCCAAGACCCCTCCCCAGATGCAACTGCTGATATCTGTGTATTGTATATTCTTCCAGCTATTTTCCATGCATATATATGTTTACTCCATTTCTCAACCAAATTGAACTTTTACCTTTCTTACATATTTCCTCTTAGTCTTTTTGCTCTGCGTGTATATAATCTAGCAAAATATGAACTTTTTCCTATGTTCTTGTATTTGGCTTCTTCCAAAGTTATCACTTGAAGTGCCTGCATAACTTTCCATCATATATGTGTTTCATTGGTTTCATCTTCTGTTGTTGGATATCTGCAGTTTTTTTACTATCATAAATGATGGACTTTGTCTTTATTGTGCCAGGGGAGTCATGAAGCCAACCCAGTGTGGTGAAGCAGTTCAGCTGCTTTTGGTGGCTAGTAATAGAATATTGAGCTAAAACTGGCTAAAACAATAAGGTTTATTTTTCTCAATAATAAGCACTCCAAGGCCGGGCACGGTGGTTCACACCTGTAATTCCAGCACTTTCAGCAGCTGGTGAATCATCTGAGGTCAGGAGTTCAAAACTAGGCTGGCCAACATGGTGAAACACCATCTCTACCAAAATTACAAAAAAAAAAAAAAAAATTAGCCAGGCATGGTGGCTCACGCCTGTAATTCCAGAGACTCAGAAGGTTGAGGCACAAAAATCACTGGAACCCAGGAGGCGGAGGTTGCAGTGTGTTGAGATCGTGCCACTGTGCTCCAACCTGGGGTACAGAATGAGACTCTGTCTCAAAAAAAAAAAAAAAAAAAAAAAAAGCATTCCAGAGGTGGGTGATTAAACCAGTTTTGCCCAAGATGCCAAAATACAGAAGTTAACATTTCAAAGCCAAATCACTGGGTAGAATTTCCAAAGCGCAGGTTTGAGGGCCTCTCCCTGTGTTCCTGAACTCCTCACCCTCTTCAGGATTCAAAGAGGGGAGAGAAAGAGAAGATTCTTCACTGGTTTTTTCTTCAGATTTCTTCTGAGATGCCCGGGATGGAGTTTTACTGCCCTCAACTTAAGGCAGGTCTCAGACAGAGCATTGAGACCTACTTCTTGACTGACAAGCAAGAGAGCTAACGAGACCTGTGGCTGCCAAACAGGAGGCCTGTGCTGGAAGCAGCCACCGTGATGCTGAGTGCTTCCCCAGGTCTGGCATGCAGCACTCAGGAAAGAAAAGCTGCTAGTCCAATGCAGGCAGGGGATCCCCTAAGAAGAAAGTGGGAAGTGGGCACAGCACCCCTGTGAGGCTGAGGGAGGAGACCCCAGGACAGATGCATCCCCTCAAGAGACCTCGAGGGAATCCAGGAGTAGCAATCTCCTAAAAGCCTGCAGAAGCATCCGTGAGAAAAAAATCATCTGGGTCACAACAGAGACCCCAGCTGGCTTTTAGCAGTACCCACTTAGGAAAGACTCTACCGGTCATCTTACCAACACCCTGGCCCTAAGGGATCAAGCACGTCCTAGCAGCCTGGTAGGGGGTAAGCGCTGGGTGGAAGGAGAAGAAGCATGAGGCAGAAAAAGAAACACCAGCCATGGCCTCTTTATACCTCAGGCTGTGGACCTGACACAGGCCTGGTGATGGAAGGGAGACATGATGCAAGATCATTCAGGCTTTTATTCATCTTGGACTATTCTGATTCCACAACTACAAATCTGTTTGCTAGGGAAAGTGACTTTGGATTATCTATTACCTGAGGGCAAGGACAAAAGTCAAGGACCTGCCAGAGTTTTCATCTAGTAGGGGAATATCACCCCCTGAAGAGTTTCCAGGGCCAATGGGGAACAGCAGTAGAGTTCGTTTTCATCACACCTAATGAGCTGTGTGCTTGACATTCCAGTTACAAGCAGAGCTAAAGTGGATGAAGCAACAAGGGTTTATTTTTATTTTTATTTTTATTTCTTGAGACAGAGTTTCGCTATTGTCACCCAGGCTGGAGTGCAGTGGCACGATCTCGGCTCACTGCAACCTCCGTCCTGGCTTCAAGTGATTTTCCTGTCTCAGCCTCCCGAGTAGTTGGGATTACAGGCGCCCACCACCACACCTAGCTAATTTTGTATTTTCAGTAGAGATGGGGTTTCACCATGTTGGCCCGGCTGGTCTCAAACTCCTGACCTCAGGTAATCCGCCCACCTCGGTCTCCCAAAGTGCTGGGATTACAGGCAGTGAGCCACCGCACCCAGCCAAGGGTTTATTTTTCTCACCTAAAAAGAAGTTGGGAGGCAGGTGGCTGCAGGGTTGGTTTATTAGCTCAATGAAGGCCAAGCTCATGAAGACCATGCTCAGCCCTCCTCTTGCTCTTGCTCTACTGGCCTCCCTCTATCAATAATGTCTCCCCTCCTGGCCACAATATGGCTGCCCTGAATCCAGACATCACATCCTCACACAGAAAAACATGCCAGACAGGCTCTCCTTCCCTTTTACAGAGAGGAAAATATCTTCTAGAAGTGTCTCTGAAAGACCAACTTTATGACTCTTGAGCTAGAACTTGGTCACATGACCATCCCTCCAACACATTTCCTGAATGTCTCTACTTCCTTACTGCCTAAGTTTCCTCAAACCACTATAAACTAGAATCAGTGCCTCCCTCCCAAGAATTGCTGCCAGTGAGGTCATCAACCACCTAATTGCCAAAACCAGTGCATGCATTTCACAGCCTGGCCTTACTTGGTTTCTAGATCAGTCAACACTGGAGACCTCTCCCTATTCTTTGAAGCTTAATCCTTCCTTAGGGTGTTTTCTCTCCAGGTGTCTGTGCACCTCTGCACCACTCTTCAGGGTTCTGTGGCTCCATTATTCACCCCCTCCTTCCTACACACCCTCCGTGGACCCAGATGCCACCTTTGTGGCAAATACTACTACAGTTGCATAGCTAGCACCTACCTCTTTTATAAGCAGTGGATCTATATTTTAAATTTCACCAACTTCTTTTATAAGCAGTGGATCTAGATTTAAATTTTAAATCTATATTTTAAGCAGTGGATCTATAATATTGGTTCAGGACGTCCCTAGAGAACCTCAAACTAAAACACCAAGGTCATTGTTTTTTCCCTTACACCAAGTCTGCTCTTTCTGCACTCTTTATTTCCATTAAAGGCACCACTACCACCCAAGCTAGAAACCTCACAACCATCTTCCTCATCATTACCACCATCAACCCATGTCAATTCTACCTTCTAAATACATCTCAAAATCAAAATACATCTCAAAATCATCATCTTTCCATCTCAACCACAGCTGCACTGGTTCTAGTTCAGTTCTTCCCAGGACAGTTCTAACAGCCTTTTTTTTTTTTTTTTTTTTTTTTTTTGGCAGCTTACAAAATATAATTTTACTTAAATTTGTATAGATAAAAATCTACCAAAATTTTAACAAAAACTTTATCCAAATCCTTTCCCACAACAAAATTGGACATTATGGAAAAAAACAAAACAAAACAAAACAAACATTCAAATAAGGTTCCCATCTTTCTACCATAAACTGGTAGATTCTGGGAGGATGAGGAGTAAGAGATAAATGAGGAGAGAAGATACGGATACCCAACACAATTTGATCTTCAGTGTTGTCTCATCTTTAAATGACTTAATAACAGAGATTTCCATAAGAATCGGGATTCATTTTTGACACAAAAATGGAAGCTTCCACTCCAAAATCACAAATAAGGTTTCTGGTTTTCTTTTTGGTGTGAGGTAAATAGTATATTCAATATTAAGGCAAATGGTAAAAACACATGAATGGTATATTAATGCAGACCTTCCATTAAATATATTTTGGAACACTCACAGATTTTTCAAACATATGTTGAAATTAGAAATCTGTAAAATCTGCTGCAGTGTGTAATAGCTATTTGCTTGAATGTCTTGGCAGTGCCTTTTTAGTAGCTAATATGTTCAGTGTAATCTTGTGCCTTTTTAGCAATTAATACATTAAATATAATCTTGTCTGAGTTTTTAAATGGTCTGTTTTTCTTTTTCATTATGTAGGATTAGATGCCCACCAAAATACTTGTAAATGAAGCAGGACCTGATTTCAAATTCTGTCTAGACACACAGTATTTGGCCACACAGACCACTTCCCAAAGTCTGCAAAACACTGCCTACTGGGCAGGCTTACAATGACAAAAAAGTATGAGAATACAAGATATTAGCCGGGCGTGGTGGCTCAAGCCTGTAATCCCAGCACTTGGGAGGCCGAGACGGGCGGATCACGAGGTCAGGAGATCGAGACCATCCTGGCTAACACAGTGAAACCCCGTCTCTACTAAAAACTACAAAAAACTAGCCGGGCGACGTGGCGGCGCCTGTAGTCCCAGCTACCCGGGAGGCTGAGACAGGAGAATGGTGTGAACCCGGGAGGCAGAGCTTGCAGTGAGCTGAGATCTGGCCACAGCACTCCAGCCTGGGTGACAGAGTGAGACTCCGTCTCAAAAAAAAAAAAAAAAAAAAAAAAAAAAAGAGAATACAAGATATTATTTTTATAAAGACTCAAATCAGATTTAGGCTGTCTACATATATTATTCCAGAAAACACAGATTTAAGATTTTTCAGTGATTCTTGCCTTCTGCCCCCTTTTCCTCCCCAATGAGATAACCATTTCTTTCACAATGATGAACCATCCCTTTTTATGGAAAAATGGCTTTCTTTCCCCATCGGATCAGGACAAAGACATCAATTCTTGGCCACACTGGCCACAGCCTTCTTGGCTGCATCCTCCAGGTCAATGGCTGAAGTAATGGGGAGTCCGCTGTTGTTGAGTATCTTCTGGGTCTCTTGGACGTTGGTTCCTTCAAGCCAGACCACCAGGGGCACCTTGAGTTCTAGCTCCCAGCAGGCTTTGGCAATCCCATTGGCAATGATGGCACAGTTGACGATACCGCCAAAAATATTGACAAGGATGGCTTCAACCTTAGGATCAGCTCTGAGCAATTTGAATGCTTGATATACTTGAACTTCCTTTACACCACCTCCAAGATCCAAGAAGTTGGCTGGCTTCCCACCATTAAGGAAAATGATATCACAAGTAGCCATGGTGAGCCTAGCACCATTCACAAAGCAGGCAATGTTCCCATCTAGTCCTATGTATTTTAGATCATATTTGGCAGCTTCATTTTCAATGGGCTCATTCTCTGATTTGTCATCCATAGCAAATATGTCTTTTTGTAGGAATTCTGCATTGTCATCAAAGTTTATCTTGGCATCAAAACAGACAATTTGTCCTTCTGGAGTTTCACCAAAGGGATTCACTTCCACCTGAGTAGCATCAATTTTCAGGAAGAGATTATACACCTTCGTAAGTTGATCTGCAGCCTGGCTTTTCAAAGGCCCAACGAAGCCTAGATTTTCTGCCATCTGCTGAGCTTGGCTGTCCTTTATTCCTTCAAAAATGTCAACTTGCTCCTTAAAAATGAGCTCTGGGTTTGAAGCAGCCACCTCTTCAATGTCGACGCCCCGCTGGGGCTGCCCACCAGCACAGGGCCATTGCAGGACTTGTCCATCAGAATTGCCAGGTAGGTTTCTCTGGAAATGTCAAAGGCTTCAGCAACCATCACCTTGTTAACTTTCACACCTTCTTTTGGAGTTTGTTTTGTCGCTAGATTGTACCCAATCATTTGTTTAGCCGGCTGTCCCACAACATTAGGGTCTTTTGTTAAATGAACACCTCCTTTCAAACCACTATTAAAGATACCTTTTCCTCTTCCTCCAGCTAAGATCTGGGCTTTTAAAACAATTTCTTTTGCATTTAGTCTCTTAGCAGCCTCCAGAGCTTCATTCACAGTGTCTGCTACAAAGAATCTTTGAACTCTCATTCCGTTATTAGACATAAGTTTCTTGCTCTGGTATTCCTGCAAGTGCAGCCATCTTCTGGAGGTCAGTTGAACTGCCTGGGACCCAGACGCCAGGAAGCGGGGCCGCAGTGCTAGGGCGCGCAAAAGCTTTCCGGCCTGCGCTGCCACAGGGGACGCCATCTTAAACAGGAAACCCGGCACTCTAACAGCTTTTTAACTACTGCCCCTTTCCCTTTTTTCCTGCCTTGTATGAAGATGTGATGCGTGGAACTGTGGCAGCCATCTTGCAACCATGAAGTGATGAGAGTGAGAACTAAAAGCCAAGGAGTTAAGGATGGCAGAAGAAAACCGGACAGGAACTGGGTCTCTGTGACCCTGTTGAGCAGTTGGGTCAACGCCGGGAATCATCTGTCTGGAGACTGCTTGTGATGTGAAGTCATAAATGTCTTTCCTTATGCCTTTGATAATGGCTATTAGTTGCATCATAAGCCATTCCTAATTGACATAGTGAGTAGGAAGATGAAGGTAACAATGTGAACAAACTTACAACATGTTGATGTGGCACTCTTGAAGCAGCTATTTTAGTCTGAGAGGGAGTTTTGTTTGTTTGTTTGTTTTAGGTAGCTGGGGGGAAAGCCAAACTATTAAATATTTAGTTTTTAATTATTGTTACTAGGTAGTATATTCAGTAGTCATCATGCCCACATCCCTTGTCCCTTGTTTGTCTTTTTCACTTAGGCCTCCTTTTAATTTTTAATATAAAACAGTATGTTGAGCAATTTTGTGGAGAGAGTTTTCAAATGGTCAGGTCAAACATTCCCTGGGTCAAAATGACTGCAGCAAATAGGCCTCCGCCAAGTGTATGGCCTCACCTGGAGCAAAGGCATGGGAGGCAGGGATCTGTGGAGTAGGGTGAGGACACAGCAAGTTAAGATGGTGCGGGGGAGTCATGTGGGGTGGAACTCAGAGAGTCGGGGGTTGAGAGTAGAGTAGGGGCAAAATATGTGAAATGTAGGGCTTGTGAAATGTGGAAGCCCTTCTTCCCAAATGCAAATTGGGGGCACCCATTTCACTGGGGCGTTCTTGGCCTCCATCCCATCCTGCCTATTTTGTGCACCTTCAGGTGGCCTGCTCTCATCTCAGCTCCACCTGGGTGCCTGTGGGAAACGTGGTTGCCCCAATGTCACACAGGAAGCATGGCCATCTCTGCTGCTGAGGTCTGAAGTCCATCCTGGGGCGGAGGTATGGTTGTCTGGTTGGAAGCAGGGACCAGGAGACTTGACTGGAAGTTTCTAGTGTCTGATGCTGGTTGCTTAGGGGGGTCACCAGACAGTCCCCATGATGCCACCTGCAGAGGAAGTAGAAAGATAAGATCCAGAGATCCAGAGCAGGGAGAGAGTGGAGGACCCAGAGGCTGATGGGGACGGTGCAGAGCATCCCCATCCGTATTCAGACATGCAGATGAATTGGAGTACTTGATGATAATTGCGTAGCATCCAGATTGGGAATGAAGAATTCAGCCTCCACCACAAGTGCAAAGTCCCTGGGACCAGCCATCTGGAGTCACCCAGTTCTTAATCACTGGACCTCTAGAGATAATGGTCCCTATCCTCACACTTCACCCTTCCCCAGACTGCCCCAAATGTGGCTCTTCTGATGACAGTATTCTCCAGGCTTTATGAAGCTTTACTAATTGTGGCTGGTTAGTTATTTCTGAACAAATTGTTTCCAGTCCTGGTGTTGAAGGATAGCACTTGAACAAACAGAGAAAACACTTAATAAACATTCCAAGGTCATTGGCCTTTGGAGAAAGCTTGTCTTTTGGTCATATCACTTCTTCTAATGTGGTTTTTTCCCCCTCAGAGAAGGGTGTTAGAGGACTGGGCATTTTCCCCTCTGGACATTGTCAGCGGGACAGTTCCGTGAGTGTATTGACGGTTCCTGGTCATGTGCTGTGATCACCAAGGTTCAGCCAGTTTTGTGTCTGGGGAACCAGTAGGTTCCTTGGGTGTAACGCTCCCCATTGCTAAGGTTATAGCAGCCTCTAGGGGTTGCCACAGGTTACTGTGCTGGCTACAGTGTCTTGGATCCCTTTAAAGTTGGAGTTCTCAGGATTTCCTACAGGTGTTCCACGGGAGTACAGAGGGTCTGATGGCCATGGTCTGCAACTTAGGGTATCAGTTTGCCTAGACCCACCTGAGAATCACCCCCACTCTAACTGCACACACGCAACATACACACATGCACATACAGTGCCTGCTCTGAAGGGGGCGTGCATTCAAGTCCTCACTCCTCTTGTTGAAGTCCCCCAATTTCCCCTAGTTCTTCCCCATGTCCCCAACTTCCTCATTCGTTGAACACAAGCATGTTTGTGTTCACACGTGGCCCTGGAGAGCTGTTGCCAAGCGGTATTTAGCATTTTCCTGAGTCTCTCAGCAGGGGCGTTCCAGGCTCTAGTTTTTATGATTTATCTCAAAATCCAATCCAGTCTCATCACTCTCTGCTTAAAGCCTTTGGCAATTTCCCATTTCCCCTTCTGGTGGCTTATAAGGCCCCTTTCCCGTCTCCCTGCCCTCTTCAGCCTCGTCTCTCCTGACACACCATCCCCACCTGCTAGTCAGAATGAATTTCTTTTTGTACTTCAAAAGCTCTCTTCTCATTCTTGAAATTTTACAATTAATCCCATCTGGCCACAGCTCTGTGTACAGCATGGCAGTGTCTAATAATTAGTTACGAGTGTCTGAGTATCATCCAGTATTCAGCAGGGCAACTGTGACTTGCCCACTGCAAAGCTCCAATACCCGCTTTGAAAGATACCAAAGAAGGTTAAGACACAGTTCCTACTTTCCTGGAATTCTACCTTCTAGTTGGGTAAGACATGAACACATGAAATGCCTAGAAAAACAAGTAAGTGTTAAAACAGAGGCTGCAAACTGGTGGATTGTGAGCTGAAGCTAGGCCTTAAAAAAATGTGTCTTGTTTCAAAATAACAATCTTAGCCAGCTCAGTTGTCATTTTCCAATTTTTAAAATTCTGGTAAAATACATACAATGTTAAATTTACTATGTCAACCATTTTTAAGTGTAAAATTCAGTGGCACTAAGTACATTCATATTGGTGTGCAGCCATCACCACCATCTACCTCCAGAGCTTTTTCATAATTTTTTTTTTTTTTTTTTTTTTGAGACTAAGTCTCGCTCTGTCACCCAGGCTGGAGGGCAGTGGCGCGATCTCAGCTCACTGCACCTCTGCCTCCCAGGTTCAAGCGATTCTCCTGTCTCAGCTTCCCAAGTAGCTGGGACTACAGGCACCTGCCACCATGCCTAGATAATTTTTTGTATTTTTAGTAGACATGAGGTTTCACCATATTGGCCAGGCTGGTCTCAAACTCCTGATCCACCCGCCTCGGCCTCCCAAAGTACTGGGATTACAGGTGTGAGCCACTGCACCCAGCCTAGAACATTTTTCATCTTGCAATTCTGAAACTCTGTACCCGTTCATCACTAATTCCCCATCCTTGCCCCCCACCCACCTCCTGGCAAACACCATTTCACTGTCTCTGTGGTTTTGACTACCCTAAGTATTACAGGTATTGCAGCTCATACAAATGGAATCGAACAGTAATTTATCCTTCTATGACTGACTTATTTCATTTAGCAGAATGTCCTGAGGCTTCATCTGTGTTGCCTATATCAGCATTTCCCTCCTCTTAAGGCTAAATAATATTCCATCATGTGATATATATATATATGTGTGTCACATTTTGCTTATCTGTTCATCTGTCAATGGACACTCGGGTTGCATCCGCGTTTTAGCTCTCGTGAATAATGCTGCTATGAATATGGGTGTACAAATATATCTTCAAGACTCTGCTTTCAGTTCTTTTGAGTATATACCCAGAAGTGGAATTGCTGGATCATATGCTAATTCTATTTTTAAATGTTTGAGGAACTGCCATACTGTTTTCCACAGCAGCTGCACCATTTTCCATTCCCACCAACAGTGCTCCAATTTCTCTACATCCTCACCAACACTTATTTTTGATTTTGTTTTTGTTTTGTTTTGCTTTTTAATAGCAGCCATTGTAATGGATGTGAGGTGGTCAATACAGTTAAATTTTTAAAAAATTAGTTACCAATATCTAAAAATCAAATTTCACTTTAAAAATGTGTATTTTCAGTTTTTTTGAAAAACTGGAAAACTCTGGCTGGCCTGGCCTGTCCTCGTCCCTGGTAACAGTTGGCTAGAGCTAAGTAGCAACTGCCCCTTGGCACAGGGCAGGGCCTGCAATTTCCAGCTCAGCTTGCACCTCTCCTGTAGGTTCCTGAACACAAAAAATAAAAGCAGGTGCCTCTCACCCCAGCACTGCCACTTTTCCCCATTGAACGGTCAGGAAGAGAGAATTTTCCTTGTATTCACCCTTGATAAAATGTGGCAAAACTAACAGTAGACAGGGAGATAGGGAGTGAATGTCATTTTTGTGATAGTGTATACCGATTATGTTCAATTGGTAGATTAGTCCATTTTCACACTGCTGTGAAGAAAACATGAGACTGGGTAATTTATTTTTATTTTAAAAAGAAGTTTAACTGGATCATGGTTCTGTAGTCTGTACAGGAAGCATGTACATCAGCTCCTGGGAGGCCTCAGGGAACTTACAATCATGGCAGAAGAAGGGGGCAGAGTGAGGCGTCTCATATTGGGAGAAGAAGCAAGAGAGAGAGGTGCGTAGGTGCTAACCAGTCCTCATGCAACTGGTTACACAACCAGTAAATAACCAGTTGAGAATAACCAATTCTCGTGAGAACTCTATCACGAGAACAGCGCCAAAGGGATGGTGCTAAACCCTTCATGAAGGATCCGCCCCTATGATCCGATCACCTCCCACCAGGCCCACCTCCAACTCTGGGGATTACAATTGAACATGAGGTTTGGGGAGGGACACAGATCCAAACCATATCAACTGGCAATTACAGTTTCTTGTAGTCAATCACTTCACTGGTGTTAGTTCTTCCTGGCCCCTATAGGCATTTGAGTTTGTGATCCTTGGGTTAAACTCTTGGCCACTAGGTGTTCTGAGACAGTGGCTGCTCTGGGAGCTGGCTGATCAAAGGCAGTTTGAGAAAGGAGGCAGATTTTCACCTCTGCCTTGAAGGATCATGTATTAGTTTGCTAGGGTTGCCATAAGGAACACCACAGACTAGCTGACTTAAACAACAGAAATTAATTTTCTTACAATTCTGCAGGTTAGAAATTTGAGATCAAAGTGTCGGTAGGTTGATTTTCTTTGGAGGCCTCTCTCCTTGGCTTGTCGGGGGCCACCTTCTTGCTATGGCCTCACATGATCTTCCTCTGTATCTGTCTGCATCCTAATCTCCTGTGCTTACAAGGATATCAGTCATATTGAATTAGGGCTCACCTCTATGACCTCATTTTACCTTAATCACCTCTTTAAAGACTCTATCTCCAAATAGTATTGTATTCTGAAGTACTGGAGGTTAGGACTTCAACATGAATTTTGGAAGGACGCAATTCAGCCCGTAACAGATAGATAGGACCAGGAAGGAGGAGAGAGAAGGTACAGTGGGCATGCATTTTGCTATCTTCTCAGCAGCTGTATCTGTTTCTTACTGCTATTATAACAAATTACCACAAATATATTGGTTTTAACAACACAAATTCATTTTCTTCCAGTTCTGGAAGTTCTAAAATCAAGTGTTGGCAGAGCTACAATCCTGGAGGCTGCAGGAGGGATCTAGTGTTTTGCCTTTTCCAGTTTATAGAGGCTGCCCGTGTTCCTTGGCTCATGGCCCCACATGATCTGACCTTCACTTTCATCTTTACGTCTCCTCTGTCTCTGACTTTCTTGGGTCTTTTTGTTTTCTGAACAGAGACAGGGTCTCACTCTGTCATCCAGGCTGGAGTACAGTGGTGTGATTATAACCTACTGCAGCCTGGAACTGCTGGACTCCAGTGATTCTCTTGCCTTGGCCTCCCAAAGCTCTGGGACTATAGGCGCACATCACCACGCCTGGCCTCCTGCCTCCTTTTTATCAGGATCCTTGTGATTACATTAAGCCCACCCAGATAATCCAGGATCATCTGCCCATTTCAAGATTTTTTTTGAGCTGGAGTTTCCCTCTTGTTACCCAGGCTGGAGTGCAATGGCGTGATCGCGGGTCACGCAACCTCCGCTTCCCGGGTTCAAGTGATTCTCCTGCCTCAGCTTCCCAGGTAGCTGGGATTACAGGCATGTGCCACCATGCCTGACTAATTTTGTATTTTTAGTAGAGGCAGGGTTTCTCCACGTTGGTCAGGTTGGTCTCAAGCTCCCGACCTCAGGTGATCTGCCTGCCTCAGCCTCCCAAAGTGCTGGGATTACAAGTGTGAGCCACTGCACCTGGCCTCAAGAGCCTTAATCACATTTGCAAAATCCCAGGGATTAGGACATGGACATCTTGGGCAGGGTCAGGGAAGGGATTATTCTTTCAACTACAGCACATCTTCCTTCTTCCCCACTCCAACTTTGAAGCCCTAGTGGGCGATGTCCCTCAGAGCACCCCATGAGAGTGCTCACATGACCCACACCAGCCAATCTGACCCTTGGAGGGTTTTCCCTGGAGTGGCAGAACAGTGCAATTTGAGTCAGGGACTGACAGAGGTCTAGCCTCCTGTAAGGTTGAAGTTTTCGTCTGCACTTGTGGAGATGGAAACTGAGGTGTAGCAAGAAGGAAATAGTTCTGGTGACATTTTTATCATTTAAAATACAATAAAATAAAACAAAATATTAAGATCACATCAGCCTCCTTTCATTTGAATAGAGGAGACTCTATTAAATCTTCCCCATACCTAGCCCTGAGGTGAACATGCACATTTAAAAAAACATTTATGAAGAAATGGAGTCGATGACATGTTTAATTTGTGTTGAAAAGGATATATTTATAGTCACTTTGTTAAGTTTGCTAGTTGGTGGGGTATAGATACGGTTTTTAGAAAAACTCTTCCTCGGCTGGACGCAATGGCTCACGCCTGTAATCCCAGTGCTTTGGGAGGCCAAGGCAGGCAGATCACCTGAGGTCAGGAATTCGAGACCAGCCTGGCCAACATGGTGAAACCCCATCTCTACTAAAAATACAAAAATTAACCAGGCATGGTGGCAGGTGCCTGTAGTCTCAGCTACTCAAGAGACTGAGGCAAGAGAATTCCTTGAACCTGGGAGGCAGAGGTTTCAGTGAGCCAGGATCGTGCCACTGCACTCCAGCCTGGGTGACAGAGTGAGACTCCGTCTCAAAAAAGAAAAACTCTGCTCTGTCTGCACTGACCCATCCAGCCTCATAACAAGAAGGTGCAGGGCAAAAGGTCATATTGGAGTATGAGTGTGCCTCACAGTGCTGGCCACCAGAAACACATGGGGAATGGACGAGAAACAAGTTGGAAATGAACAGGGCCAAAGGCCAATCTGTTGAAAAATTCTTCTAGTCATCAGACTTGTAACATGGGCAGTTGGATTCTTGATTTCTGGTCAGAATTGAAATTCTTTCCTGTCTGGAATATACCAGATAAAGCTATCTAAACACATTATACTTTTTTTTTCATTTTTTGATGGAAATTGTACACATTTAAATTTATTAGGAGTTCTATGGAACCTGATAATAAACCCATAGAATTAAAGCAAATAATGAGTATGCCTTTGTGTGAAATTGCATGATTCATACATCCTAATGTATTGGACTATGTCTTAGCAAGACATTACCAATAACAGATTGTGAAGCTAAAATAAACTTTTCTAAACTATCAACCATGCTAGAAAACAGCCTGAAATCTCTTTCTGTTCCCTTTATGGACAATGGTATTTCAAACTTCTTGTCACATGAAGAGACAGTCAAAGAGCATGCAGCCAAAAAGGAATGAAAAAGTCTATAGAAGTGTGTCAGACAATTCATTCACACAAACTCATGTTATTTTTCTATATTTTGTATTTTTCTGCTATATGCGGGCTTTTAAGCTTTGTGATTTGTTATAATGTTTGTTTGTTTTTTTTGTTTTGTTTTGTTTTTGAGACAGAGTCTTGCTCTGTCACCGAGGCTGGAGTGCAGTGGCATAATCTCAGCTCACTGCAAGCTCCGCCTCCCGGGTTCACGCCATTCTACTGCCTCAGCCTCCTGAGTAGCTGGGACTACAGGCGCCCGCCACCATGCTCAGCTAACTTTTTTGTATTTTTAGTAGAGACGGGGTTTCACCATGTTAGCCAGGATGGTCTTGATCTCCTGACCTCGTGATCCACCCGCCTCGGTGTCCCAAAGTGCTGGGATTACAGGCATGAGCCACCACGCCCGGCCCATTATAATGTATTTTCCAATTCTATTCATTTTCATATTTAATTTTGTATTTGTAATTTTTTTTTAAGAGTTGAGGTCTCACTGTGTCACACAGGCTAGATGTAGTGGTGCAATTATAGCTCACTGCAACCTCAAGCTCCTGGGCTCAAATAACCCTCCCACCTCAGCCTCCCAAGTAGTCAGGACATGCTCCCACCTCAGCCTCCCAAGTAGCTAGGACATGCTCCTACCTCAGCCTCCCAAGTAGCTAGGTGTGCACCACCACGCATGCTTTATTTATTTATTTATTTATTTTGTAGAGACAGTCTTGCTATGTTACCCAGGCTGTTTTCCAATCCCTGGTTCAAGGGATCCTCCCACCTAGGCCTCCTGAAGTGCTGAGATTACAAACATGTGCCACTGTGCCTGGCCTGCAATTTTGCGTTCATTGTCTTTAAAAGAGCACCCCATTATTCAGGCCCCACTACCTGGAATAGCTCCCATACACAGGCTACAGTGAAGAGATGTAGGTGGCCAGCCTGCCTAGAACAGGGGCTGAGAGCTGAGGAATCATGGCAGACAGGTAGAGAGGGAGACAGGTGGGGACACCGAGGATGGAGAATGTGAAAAGCTGAGTGTGGGAGGCTCGTTGAGGTTGATACTGGGTGCGTGATGGGTTCCTGTCATGGAGAGTGACAGGAGACGGGGCTCCTTTTCTCTGGGAACAGATGTTTCCAGCTGCTTCAACCTTCTGCACCTGTAATGAGTGGAGAGATGATTAAAGACTAAAACAGGTGATACGTTCCAGAATTCTGAAAAAGAGTCAAAAACATGTCACTCTCTGCAACTGAGATTTTTAAGAGCCAGCATCAAATGGATGAGGGTAATTACATGTTGGGTGCCTCCCAAACCTCAGAAGAGTCCTCAAGGAATAAGGGAGCTCCTCCATTCATCAAGAGTTGAGAGTGATCCTCAAACCCCATCCAGGAAGCACCAATTTAAATGTAACTAATAAAAAAACGCACTTTCCAATAATATGGCTAAAAGGATAATGACATATGATAAAGTATTTAAAAAGCAAATGTAAAAGTGGCAGTTCCACCTGCATACATATACAGATGAATACATTAGACTAAAAAACTATGAGGCAGAAAACATCTAATGATTTTTATGCAAAGACAAATGACACATAGGGAAAATATTTGTAATTCATAGCCAAAAAGTAATTTTCCTAATGTATCAGCACTCCTATAAATTGATTTTTTAAACCCAAAATCTAATAGAAAAGTGGTAGTTCATAAGAAAGGAAATAGAAATGCCTCCTAGACATAGGTAAAAATATTAAATCTTTGAATAAGAAAATGAAAAATAAAATTACTCTGCAATATCACTTTTTTTTTTTTTTTTTGAGACAAAGTCTTGCTGTGTCGCCCAGGCTGGAATGCAGTGGCACAATCTCAGTTCACTACAACCTCCGCCTTCTGGGTTCAAGCAATTCTCCTGCCTCAGCCTCCCAAGTACCTGGGATTATAGGTGCCTGTCACCACATCCGGCTCATTTTCTGTATTTTTAGTAGAGATGGGGTTTCACCATGTTGGCCAGGCTGGTCTCGAACTCCTGACCTCAGGTGATCCACCCGCCTCGGCCTCCCAAAGTGCTGGGATTACAGGCGTGAGCCACCAGTCCTGGCTGCAATATCACTTTTCAACTGGAAAAGATAAAAAGAAAGTTTGATAAGGATGTGTGGAAACAAAGTATCTCATAAATTGTTGGTGGGGCTTGGCACGGTGGCTCACGCCTTTAATCCTAATGCTTTGGGAGGCTGAGGCAGGAGGATTGCTTGAGCCCAGGAGTTCAAGACCAGCCTGGGCAACATAGTGAAACCCCCTCTCTACAAAAAATAAAAAAATAAATAAAAATAAAAATAAAAAATAAAAAAAATTAGCCAGACATGGGGGTGCACACCTGTAGTCCCAGCTACTTGGGAGGTTGAGGTAGGAGAATCCCTTGAGCTCAGGAGTTTGAGGCTGCAGTGAGCTATAATCACACTGCTGCACTCCATCCTGGGTGATAGAGTGAGACCCTGTCTCAAAAATAAAAAATTAAAAATCATTGGTAGTGGTAGAGATACAATTTCTGTGAAGAGCAATTTGGCAATTTCTATTCATATTATAAGTGCGTATACCCTTTGACACAGCAATTTAACTTCTTAGAATGTATTTTATGGGTATGGTCACATATGAATGACATGACATATGTACAAGATTATTTCTAACACTCTGTAATAACAAAAGACGGGAGATAGCCTACATGTCCATCTAGAGTGGCCAAGTAAATAAATTACTAGATATCCGTATATTGGAATATTACTCGGCCATAGAGAAGAATGGGGAAACTTTGTTCAAACGAACATGAAATAATCTTCAAGATATACAAAGTGAAAACAGCAATATATAGAAGATATATATACTCTACACTTTAAAAAGAACAGGTGGGGCATGGCATGGTGGCTCATGCCTGTAATCCCAGCACTTTAGGAGGCTGAGGCTGGCAGATCACCTGAGGTCAAGAGTTCAAGACCAGCCTGGCCAACATGGCGAAACCCTGTGTGTACTAAAAATACAGAAAATTAGCCAGGTATGGTGGCGGGTGCCTGTAATCCCAGCTGCTCAGGAGGCTGAGACAGGAGAATCACTTTAACCCAGAAGGCAGAGGCTGCAGTGAGCTGAGATTGTGGCACTGCCCTCCAGTCCGGGTGACAGAGCAAGACTCTGCCTCAAAAAAAAAAAAAAAAAAAAAAAAAAAAAAAATTTGGGAGGAATGTAGCTGCATGTGTATCTTTTTGAATAAGTATGAAGTATCTGTAAGGATCTATAGGAAACTCATGACATCCACTGCCTCCAGAGAGAGGCTCTGGGTGTGAGGTTGTAAGAAAGAGCACAGTGTCTTCCTGATACAGAGTGGATCACAGGAATCCTAATCAACTCAGCAAATGCTAGTTGAGGGCTGGCCTTGTGCCGAGCACAGTGGCAGGTGCCAGGGATGCAGCAGTGTCCTGCCCTCCTGGAACTTACACCCTAGAGAATGAAACAGGCAATAAACAAGTAAAATAGATGGGTGGACAGTCAGATACACAGAAAGAAAAAGGGATGCAGTATTTGAAGAAAATTTAAAATGGCACATGGAAAGGGTAAATGGGGGTGGCGTATCTATTATTTACACGGGGTGGTGGCCAGGGAAAGTCTCGTGTCATCCAGATATTGGGGGTGCGAGTATCCAGGACACAGCAAGTGCAAAGAGCTGACATAGGTGTGATTGAGGAAGAGTGAGGAAGCCAGTGCAGCTGAAGCAGGGAGAGGGAAAGGGACTGAGGCCAGTGCTGGAATGTGTCCCTGCATCAACTGTTCTCGGGCACAGTGCAGCCTGCCTGGGCCTGCTGGGGGTGGTGTGAACTGTGAAAGGTAAATGGGTTGGGACATTCAACATTCTTGGTGATGCCTATCTCTTTTTAGCCAATGGGTGTAATGACTTCTCTCTGAAATAAGAGACAAGGCAGCCCTTTGGTCATTCTAGTACCACGTCCCAAACATAGCGCTTGTCCCCATAGCACAAAAGCCATCCTCTATTCTCTTAGAGAGCCTGTGTGTCTTGGAAGGAAACAGATGCAAACATCTCTTCTAATACTGGCTATTCCTGAGCCTGTATGTTCCAGAAGTGGCCACAGATCAAACAGCTTTCCGTGCTTGTGTTTGGAAAGATGGCTGGGCCCCCAGGGAACCCCGGCTTCCACCGAGGGTGCACTTTCTCTGTGTGACATGTGCTATGTCAACTCTCTAGTCACAGTGGGTCCTCGTTCCTTAAGACGACAAATCCCCTGGGGAAGCCGGTTGACTCTTGCATAATTGGACAGTTGGCTGTATCCAGAGAGGAGTGTTTACAGAGCACATCAAAAGCCAGCCTGCGGACCCACGTGTTTGCTCAGTATCCACACGGCAAACAGCAAGAGCCTCCCTTGAATGGAGGGGTCAGGAAGGGATTTTCCTCAAATCTAAGTGAGCCTCTGGGGTGACGGCTCATTCAAAAGGCCATGGTGTAGGAAAGAGTGTCCTGGAGTATGGGTGCCAGACCTTTGTTGTCTGGGGTGGACACAAAGAGTCTTTGCTCTCCCCGTTTGCTTTCTAGCAACAGAATCGACCCTGGGATACTGAGGGGGGACTTGGGCCTGTTTCAGGGTCTAAGTGTCTGGACCAGAACCCAAAGGCCAGCTGTCAAGCAGGGGGCGGGGAGAAGGAGGGTGGCCCACTAGCTGTGCTCATAACAGAGACCCAAGGCTTTTATGCACATGATTGGTGATGAGCTGGTTGCCTGGCAACCGCAGCCCCTTCCCCCTTCTATCCATACCCCTCAGGCGGCATGTAATGTTTGTGACATTTTTCTTTTCATAGCGGAGACAGGGAATCGCCCCCTTCATTAGCTAAAGGTGGTGCCCACCCGCCCATCCCCCCTTAGTAGCTTATTGATCTGACTCCTGATTCGAAATCATCTCAGAGCAGAGCAGTTAATTATTCATCGCACAGAAGACTGATTTTTGTACCAAGATAACCCCACAGACAGGAGTTCATGGAAGGGAAGGGTTTAGACCAAGACCTGGCACTCAGGAAGAGAGGTATAAAAATGAGCTGTTAAAAGAATTACTGATATCTCTTTCTTCTGGGAAATCTCAGTCCTAAGACCTAGACTTCACTGTTTTCAAAGAGCTTCACTGTCTCTCAGCTTCTCAGAATACTGCAGCCAGAGATTTCGCCCCGTCTGCCCCCTGTAGCCAACTGCCTTAGCTTACAGACAGTGAAACTGAGGCCCAATAGACAAGGGAGTGACTTTGCCAAAGTCACATAGCTCATGACGCCAGGGCTAGAAATACAGACCTCCTGTTCCTCATTCTCTTCCTACTACACCTCTAGCCCTCAAAATTGAGCATGCCTAACAATTCTACCAGGAGTCACTAAAAAATGCAGATCTAGGAGCCCCTCCATGGCACCATGTTGGCTTCCTAGGGCTGCTGAAACAAATAATTACAAACTCAGTGGCTTGAAACAACACGGATTAATCATCTACAGCTTCAGAGGTCAGAAGTCCTAAAGTGGGTCTTGCAGGGCTGGGGGTGAGGTGTTGGCAGGTCTGAGTTCCTCCTGGAGGCTCTGGGGGAGGATCTCTTCCTCACCTTTCCCAGCGTTCAAGGCCACCTTCACCCTCAGCGCATGGCGCTTCCCCCCAATCCCTACATTTTTAGCCAATGGGTGTAATGACTTCTCTTGGAAATAACTTTGTGGGGCAAGGCAGCACTTTGACAATTCTAGTACCACATCCCAAACATAGCACTTGTCCCCGTAGCACAAAAGCCATCCTCCATTCTCTTAGAGAGCCTGTGTGTCTTGGAAGGAAACAGATGCAAACATCTCTTCTAATATTGGCTGTTCCTGAGCCTGTGTGTTCCAGAAGTGGCCACAGATCAGCCTTCCATGCTTGTGTTTGGAAAGACGATGGGCCCCCAGGGAACCCCGGCTTCCACCGTGGGCCTCTCCTGCCTGCCTCTTCTCTTTGTTAGGATCCCCATGATCCAGTGGGCCCACCGGGGTAATTGAGGATAATCCCCCCATCTTAAGATTCTTAATTTAGTTGCATCTATTAGGCCCTTTTTCCCATGCAAGGTCACATATTTGTAGGTTCCCGGAACCAGGACATAGACACCTTTGGGGGTTCATTATTTTGTTCCTCCTGCCATGCCTCTGAGGCAGGATTCTGACTCAACCTCCTGGGGTAAAGCCTAGGAATCGGCATCCTGAACAACTCTCCTTCCGACTGGGAGGCAGGGGCTCCTGGAGCCTGGAGGGAAAGGCCACGCCACGCCCGCTGCAGTTGGAGGTGTCTCTTCTTGAGAAAATGACTAGCAGGGCAAGGCTGTCATTCCCATTTCATAAGATAGGAAGCTCAAGGGAACGGTGAATTTCTAGAGAATGGTGAGAACAGTTAATTTCTAGTCCAAGGTTTACAGCTAGAGCTGAAATTAATTAATTAATTAATTAATTTATTTATTTAATGTACTTACATATTTATTTTGAGATGGAGTCAGTCACCCAGGCTGGAGTGCAGTGTTGCAATCATGGCTCACCACAACTTCTGCCTCCCAGGCTCAAGTGATCCTCCCACCTCAGCCTCCTGAGTTGCTGGGACTACAGGCATGCACCACCAAGTCCACCTAATTTTGTATTTTTTGTAGAGATGAGGTCTCACTATATTGTCCAGGCTGGTCTCAAACTCCTGGGCTCAGGCAATCCTCCTGCCTCAGCCTCCCAAAGTGCTGGGATTATAGGTGTGAGCCACCACACTCGGCCTGGAGCCAGAATTTAGACCCAAATCCCCTATTTCCACACCCACTGTTCTTTTTACTACAGCACAGTCACCACCTAAACTCTTCCTCTATTCTGTAAACACAGTATGGTGGGGACTGCCCCCCTCATCTCACAGACAGAGACACCGTGGCACAGAAGGGATCCAGCCACCTGCCCAAGGCCTAATGCCTGGCTTCTGGCCGAAGCACCACTGACCCGGGAAGCCCTGGACAGATCAGGCATCTCCTTCGCTTTCTTCCATGGAGATTTTATCCCTACCCATCTGCTGAGAAACACTTTTTAACACAGAATGAGACTCATTTCAAATACGCAGGGCAGAAACAAACACAGAGCCTTTTGGTGGATTATCTGTGTGGAGCAGACTGATGGCAATTAGGGGTTCGGGGAGACAGCAGGTGGGGTTGACAGGTTTTTCTATCACCGTCCCATGAGGAAACCTAACAAAGGAGACCCTCCTCACCGGTGCGCAAGTGTGTGAGTCAGCGCCAGGGGGCAGAGTTTGTCCAGGAATGAGAGTGCACACGCCACTGTGCTTTGGCTTGAGGGTGATGTTAAGAAGGACGAGCTTCTGGTGCGCAGGGTCATTGCCTTGAGTACAACCTTAGCCAATAGGTTTCTAATTGGGCCACTTATCTGGAAATAAGTGTGACATAAGAGCCCCGGAGGGTGGGTTGAGAGCACATGCAAAGTGAATGAGGAGCATGCCACGAATGTGTTTTTATAGGGTCAATTGTCTCATAATCTTTGTGTTCTCCTTTGGTGTGAATTAAATTCTGACCACTACTTGGCAATTTGTCAGAAGGCAGCCAGCTTAAGTATTGAGAAACACTGAATAAAATTTCAAGAGTTTTCTAGTACGTGGCCTCTGCAGCTGGAAAACATTTAAGAAAAGCTCACTTGTTTTTTCTTTTTTTCTTTATTATTCTTATTTATTTATTTTTTTGAGAGGGAGTCTCACTCTGTTGCCCATGCTGGATGGAGTGCAGTGGCACAATCTCGGCTCACTGCAACTTCTGCCTCCTGGGTTCAAGCGATTCTCCTGCCTCAGCCTCCCGAGTAGCTGGGACTGCAGGAGCACACCACCTCGCCTGGCTCATTTTTGTATTTTTAGTAGAGGCAGGGTTTTATCATGTTGGCCAGGCTTGTCTCGAACTCCTGACCTCAGGTGATCCACCCGCCTTGGCCTCCCAAAGTGCTGGGATTACAGGCATGAGCCACTGTGCTCAGCCTAATTATTATTTTTGAGACAGCGTCTTGCTCTGTTGCCCAGGCAGGAGTGCAGTGGCATGATCATAACTCACTGCAGCCTTGAACTCCTGGGTTCAAATGATCCTCCCACTTCAGCCTCCCCAGTAACTAGGACTACAGGTGTGCACCACCACACCTGGCTAATTTTTTTTTTTTCTTTTTTTTTTTTTTTTGGTAGAGATGGGGTCTCACTATGTTTCCCAGGCTGGTCTTGAACTCCTGGGATCAAGCGACTTTCTGGCCCCAGCCTCCCAAGCATTGGGATTACAGGTGTGAGCCACTACACCCAGCCAGTTTATTTTCTATTTTAATTTTAATTTTTTGCAAATTAATGTGATTATGCACACACAGTAGCTGTAGAAGCTTCTCCTCACATCTGCCCCCATGCTGTCCCAGCCCCCGAATGGAACGGTCCCCACAGAGGTGGAGGCAACACAGCATACTGGGTACGTTGCTTGGGAATTAACCCCAAGCACGCACAGTTCAACCATCTGCGAGGCAGCGACATTTGGACAGATTTGAATTATCAGTGGCCTGAGGATGCTGTCTCTTTTAGAACAACAATAACTACCATTCATGAGAACTCCTTAGGCACCAGGCTTCCCTTGTAGAATCTCATTTAGGCAATAAAATGATTCTGTAAAGTAGATGCTACTATTATTTAACCGTATTTTACAGTTGAGGAAACTGAAACTATGAGGGGCTAAGAAAATTGTTCAAAATTACCCGGCTAGGTGAGGTGGGCATGGTGGCTCACACCTGTAATCCCAGCACTTTGAGAGGCCGAGGCAGGCAGATCACTTGAGGCCAGGAGTTTGAGATCAGCCTGGGCAACATGGTGAAACCCTGTCTCTACTAAAAATACAAAAATTAGCTGGGTTTGGTGGTGCACACCTATAATCCCAGTTATTCGGGAGGTTGAGGCAGGAGAATCGCTTGAACCTGGGAGGCAGTGGTTGCAGTGAGCTGAGATTGAGGCACTACACTCCAGCCTGGGCAACAAAGTGAGACTCTCTCTCTCTCTCTCTCTCTCTCTCTCAACAACAACAACAACAACAACAACAACAACAACAGCAAAAATTTGCCCAGCTAGGAAGTAGTTCAACCAGGCCTCAGACAGAGCCATCTGACCCCAAAGTCCAGGGACTTAGCTCCTGTTTTCCTGGAAGCCTGAGAAATCCTATCTCAATGGAAAAAAACCTGGCCGTAGATTCTGACACTTTACATTCTAATTTGAACATGGTGCTGATTTGGTGGGTGGCCTTAGAGAATTTACTTCATGTCTCGATTGAATCTTAAGATCTTAAGGTGAGGCAAATGCTTCATAACTCAACTGGCCAAAGTACATATAATATGACCTCTATGTTGGGGATATTTGGGTCATCAAGAGCCCACACTAGTATGTGGAGTCAGGGGCCATCAACAGCTCTGAGATCTACAGGAAGCTGGCACTGGGGTCAGAAGGAAGTTTCTGTAAAATGGAAATGTAATGGGATGATGTGAGGTATGAGTGGAATTATCTCTCAAGCTCTTGGTTGCTAAAATACACAGAGAATGTATCAATCTGCCCACAGGCTCGGGTTTTAGAGCTGGGGACTTGGCAGAGGATGGTCACATGTTGGGCAAAGAGAAGTAGGCATTGGAGAGATGTTGCATGAGGCCATCAGCTGGGGTCAGCTGGAAGAGGAAGGCCATATGTCCCAAGGGACCCCTGGGAGCTGCTTGGCATTGAGTACCAGGGTAGGTCTTGGGGGCCACTTGCTAAGCCATGGAGACCAACAGTTCTGCCATAGGCAATCACAAAAAAAAAAAAAAAAAAAAAAAAAAAAAACACATATTCCACTTTCTCTTTTCTTCCTTTTCACCCAAAGCTACAGGGGAAAGCACAGGCAAGGAATCGGATGGGAGAGGCACATCCCATGTCTCCACCCCGCCACTACCAAATCTTTTAAAGCCATGAGTCTAGTCTTCACTAGAGGTGAGGAGGAAAGCTTTGAATCCAATATAAGAATGAAATTTTACATTAAACAGAGTTGAATCTTAGTAACTGGAGAGAAACTGTTGTGATAACTAAAATGAAAAGTTATAGAATCAGACTGGGATATATGTAGCTAATGGAGCCTGCTACCCAGTGGGAAAAGGAGGTTCCACAGAGCATAATTGATTGATTTTATTGGGGTAAAAACAGTATTTCATGTTTTTCTCCCCAGAGAATTGACAATCTTTACTAAACCTATTACTGAAAGATGAATCAATAAATATATATTCTGCCACAGGTGAAAGACTACAGCCTGCCGTTTCACACTGCACAGTTAGTTCCTGTGCGTGTGGGATGATCACATGGTTCTCTGGGACTTCAGTCTTGCAGAAGCATCTTGGATATACCTCAGATAATGGTGGGGAATGCTAAGAGTTGCTCTTTTCATCAAATTTGCAGTTGTAGTTGGTTCTTCTGCTCCCACACAAGTATTAGGTTAGAATATTCATCTTAAATGCCCTTCCTCTGCTCAGAGACTTCTGCCCCCTGAGATGTCTGGATCAATACCAACTCCCAACTTCTGACACCCCTCCTCACCCCCACTCTCCACCTCTACCTCAGCTGTGTCTCCCTCTTGAACTTCCTTCCTTCCTTCCTTCCTTCCTTCCTTCCTTCCTTCCTTCCTTCCTTCCTTCCTTCCTTCCTTCCCTCCTTCCCTCCCTCCCTCCCTCCCTCCCTCCCTCCCTCCTCCTTCTTCCTTCCTTCCTTCCTTCCTTCCTTCCTTCCTTCCTTCCTTCCTTCCTTCCTCCCTCCCTCCCTCCCTCCCTTCCTTCTTTCCTTCCTTCCTTGCTTCTTTTTCTTTTTTTTGAGATGGGGTCTCACTCTATCACCCAGGCAGGAGTGCAGTGGTGTGATCTCAGCTCGCTGCAACCTCCGCCTCCCAGGCTCAAGTGATTCTCCCACCTCAGCCTCCTGAGTAGCTGGAACCACAGGTGCATGCCACTACACCCAGCTATTTTTTTGTATTTTTGGTGGAGACGGGGTTTCGTCGTGTTGCCCAGGCTAGTCTGGGACTCTCAGCTCAAGTGATCTGTCCGCCTCAGCCTCCCAAAGTCCTGGGATTATAGGCGTGAGTCTCCTCGCCTGGCCTCCCTCCTGAACTTCAAGCACTCAGCTTGAGCTCTGGGCTTCAGAAGTGATATACAAATGAACTTAAACTGTAGTCACAATGGTGATAATCTCACCTCAACCCTGAGTTCCTGCCACCCCTTGACTATAGATTTAGGCAGTACAAGAACCCATAGATAGACACATCCATGGGACAAAGAAACAGACCCAAGGATGAAATCATAATTCACTCTATGATGAAGATGATATCACCAATTCATGAGAAAAGGCAAAGTATTCCATAAACAGCATTTGGATAATTGGTTAACTACATGTGGAAAACCAGCCATTTAAATTCCTATTTCTGATGAGGCTCAAAACACAATACCCCAAAATATGGCACCTTGAAATACTGACAATTTTAAGCTGAAGGAAATTGAAAAAAATCACAGTAGCAAGGTCTCTCTGACATTCCCCCGCCCCCTTTCTCGTGAAGCAAGGCCATAGAAACTAGAACTCCCCTCAACCCTTTTCCCTGAAGCAGGCCATAAAACTGAGAAAAGTCACTCTTCGACTTTCTCCCTCCCTTCTCCCCTGAAGACCTTCATGTGGCAGGTGTCCTGCCCTATACCCAGAGGGAAAAAAATGTCACAGTGGGGTGCCAAGAAGAATCTGAACAAACAGATCATGCTAAATTCTCCCCAGTGTTTTTTGTTTTTGTTTTTAGGGGGTTATTTTGGATGGAGTTTCTCTCTTGTTGCCCAGGCTGGAGTGCAATGGCACGATCTCAGCTCACTGCAATCTCTGCCTCCTGGGTTCAAACAATTCTCCTGCCTCAACCTCCCAAGTATTGGGAATTACAGGCATGCACCACCATGCCCGGCTAATTTTTGTATTATTAGTAGAAACTGAGTTTTACCATGTTGGTCAGGCTGCTCTTGAACACCTGACCTCGGGTGATCCACCTTGCCTCCTAGAGTGCTGAGATTACAGGCGTGAGCCACTGTGCCTGGCCCTCCCCAGTTTTTTACCATTAGATTGCCCTCCAGTCATACTTCTGCACGATTGTCTATACAGATACACAAATATTCCTAATTCTTCAGGTTTTTATTTTTGACGGCTCCTGTGTTACATAACATTTATATTAAATAAATGTTCTGCTGGCTGTGTATGGTGACTTGTGCCTGTAATCCCATCACTTTGGGAGGCTGCGGTGGGAGGATCGCTTCAGCCGAGAGTTCAAGTCCACCCTGGACAACATGGCAAAACCCTGTCTCTATATATAAAAAAAAAAAAATACAAAAATTTGGCCAGGCATGGTGGCTCATGTGCTATAATCCCAGCACTTGGGAGGCCAGTGCGAGTGGATCACTTGAGGTCAGGAGTTTGAGACCACCCTGGCCAGCATGATGAAACCCTGTCTCTGCTAAATACAAAAAAATTAGCTGGATATGGTGGCTTGCGCCTGTAATCCCAGCTACTTGGGAGGCTAAAGCAGGAAGAGTACTTGAACCCAGGAGGTGGAGGTTGCAGTGAGCCAAGATTACACCACTGTACTTCAGCCTGGGCAACAGAGCAAGACCTTGTCTCAAAAACAAAACCAAAAATTTGCTGGGTATGGTGGCACATACCTGTAGACCCAGCTACTTGGGAGGCTGAGGTGGGAAGATTGCTTGAGCCCAAGAGGTAGAGGCTGCAGTGAGCTGTGATCTTGTCACTGCACTTAGGCCTGGGTGACAGAGTGAGACCCTATCTCAAAAAAAAAAAAAAAAAAGTTATGCTTCTCTCTTGTTAATGTATCTTTTGTTATGAGAGTGTCAGCCATGAACCTAGCAATGGGTGAAGAAAAGATACCACTTTTTCTCTCTTATGCTTCACATCCCTCAATTTCTGATGGCTGAAAGAGAGGTAATAGATAAAAGAAGGAAATTGTAAAAGAAAACTTAGGTATATATTTATCAGACCTTGGGAATTGGGAAAGAACTTTACAAACATAAAAACAGTAAAGAAATCACATAGGAAAAAATGACAAATTTGAATATACAAAATTTTAAATGTGTGCCAAAAACAACACAAATTCAATCAAAAGGTATGGTAGTAACAGGGTCCGCTAATCCCCATTGCACCGGTGGACAACAAGCCAACGGCCAGCATGTGAGTGAGACCATCTTAGACCAACCCTTCCCCAGCCATGGCACTAGCTGACACATACGCGTGAATGAGCCCAGCTGAGATCAGCCAAGCCTGATCCAAGTTATCAGATATGGCCTGCTGCTCCATTGACTTGTAAGCAATAGTAACTTTTTTGTTGCTGTTTAGAACACTAAGTTTTAAGGGGACTTGTTACGCAGAATTAGACAAATGATACAAAAGAGAAATGAAAAATTGGAATAAATATGTGTAAGAAATAGGAACAATAAAGGTGCAAATCTTTAATATGAAATGAGGCCTTATAAATCAAAAGGAAAAACACCATCTGCCACAGTGAAATGAATAAAAGACATAAGCAGTCAGGTCGTTAAGGAAGAAAGACAAATAACTAATAAGCGAATATAAAAGTATTAACGCTCACACAAATAAAAGAGGTGCAATTTAAACATTAAATGACACTAAGATATTTTTTACTTATTAAATTAACAGTTTATATTAGCAATTTTAAAAATGTTCAGTAATGAAGGGCAATCTCTTATCTATGGGTGAAAGTCTAATTAACAAACCGTTTCTGGAAAATAATTTAGAAAGATTTAGAAAATGTCTTTGGGGCAGATGCAGTTGGTTGGTGTGGAGTACTGAATCCTTATTCTCAATTCCTTGTTGCTGCCTGTATCCGTGCTGTTTGCATGATTTTGTAGTTCCTCCCACTAGAAGAAGAGTCTATTTTCTTGCATATTGATGTGGTGGTTTGTCTTGTGGCTGTTTGTGGCCAATGGAAAGTTAACAAGTGTGTGCTGCAAGCAGAGGTTTAAACATCCCCTGGTGTCAGGTTTGTTCTGTTGCATTTCTCCCTTTACCACAAAAAGAGCTTTCCCTATGTAGTCCTGCCCCTTCAACACGGGCTCTAGAGTGAACACGGGGGTTTGGGAAGTTGGAATGGTAGTGGCAGAATTGCTCTTGAAAGTTTCCTAATTCTCACATAAAAATAGCCAGAACAAGCTCATAGCAAAACCAAAAATCTGCAGACATTTCCAACAAGACCAAATGAGAAGGTATCCCCTTGAACCCTGAAAATAGAAGCAGGTGAGAATAAATAATTGATAGTCACAAGACCTGTATGGCATCCTCATCTGGGCAGGAGAAAGCAGAGGAGAGTAATGAGGCATTTAACAAACCTGAGAACAGGAAACCCCTAAAATATACTACAGGTATTCACTGGAAGGCTTAGCAGGTCAATTTTGGAAGAGTAGCTGAAACTGTTTTGCCTGCTCCAATTTGCTGGTGAGAGCAGTGGGGAACCCTTCAGTGAGGTCTGAAAGGTATGGAGCAGTCCCGCCCCTGTGAACTCTCAAAACCCACCAGGTAGGAATCTCTTTTAGGACAGATTCGTTCCCTAAAGATACTACTAGGACTAGAATTAAAATTGAACAGAATAGGCATTACAGAGACGAAGGAAAGAAGGTAGACAAAAGTGATGAGACTCTCCAGGAAATCTTACAAAGCAAGCTGCTTTTTTTTTCCTTCACTACATGAAACACAACAGAATAGGTAATTGTGTAAAGTTGGAACAGTTATTCTGAACAAAGCCTCAATCTAAAAGCTCAAGAAACCTAAATCCATGTAAAAATAAGCAACAATAAAGTGTTGCAGTCAAACCTCATGCAAAGGTATTGTAAGGAAAATGAGAATACAGCAAAATAATATCCCTACAGGTAATGAAAGCAGATCAGAAAGGTTTGCTTTAAAAAGAAAAATAAAACTATAATGTACTATTTCAAAATAAGCTAGAAGACATTAAAAAAATGATACAAAACATGAAAGAACAACATAATCAGAATTAGGAAAACTCAGAAGTGAAGTGACAGAACCCAAGAAAAATATAAAAATAAAATAAATGAAGACTCAACTATAAGGGACCCAGTAAATAAACATAGGAGACAATGCCTTAAGAGAAATAGAGGGTAAAAATAAGGAAAATATTAAAAAATCAAAAAGCAGCTAAGAAAGAGAGAAAGATTGAGGAACAATACAGCTATTGAATGAACATAGGCAAAGAAGGACCAACGTATGGGTCACAAAAGTGTCTGAATAAGAAAACCAAAGCGAGAAAATCAAATATTAAGTGTTATAATTCAAGAAAAAAAATTTAAATAAAATAGATTTGAAGGTACTTATTGAAAGAGACTATGGGCCGGGTGTGGTGGCTCATGCCTGTAATTCCAGCACTTTGGGAGGCCAAGGCAGGTGAATCTTCTGAGGTCAAGAATTTGAGACCCGCCTGGCCAACATGGTGAAACCCCGTTTCTCCTAAAGATATGAAAATTAGCTGAGTGTGGTGGTGCATGCCTGTAATCCCAGCTACTTGGGAGGCTGAGGCAGGAGAATTGCTTGAACCTGGGAGGCAGGGGTTGCAGCGAGCCAAAATCATGCCACTGCACTCCAGCCTGGGCAACAGAGTGAGATTTTATCAAAGAAAAAAGAAAAAGAAAGGAAAGGAAAGGAAAGGAGGAAAGGAAAGGAAAGGAAAAGGAGGGGAAGGGGAAGGGAAAGGAAAGGGAAAGAGGGAGGGAGGGAGGAAGGAAGGAAGGAAGGAAGGAAGGAAGGAAGGAAGGAAGGAAGGAAGGAAGGAAGGGGAGTATGCATATGAGAATAGTGAACCTGAATGACCAATACTAAGACATATTCTAGTAAAATTTCTGGATTTTAAAGAAAAAGGAAAAAAAAATTAAGTAGGCAAAAACAACATGAGGTTATGAGGGAAGGAAGATTATTATTAGACTTTTTGATTATTATTAGTCTTTTGGTGTCAGAAGAAAATGGAATAGCACATTTAGGACACTCAGTGAAAGAAATATAACTCTTAAGTATATAGGGCACACACAAGCTGTTATGAACATGCAAAAATACAAGGAATATTGCTTCTATGCATACTTCCTGAGAAGCCTGTTACAGAATAAGCTTTGGACAACCAAAGGGACTAGACAGTCTCTGATACAAGGACTGATGGTAAGTATTAAATTATATAGGTACTTGTAGATGAAGACTAAATGAGAGTAAAAAGGGAGAGAATGCCTTGACAATGTAGATAGAGTATAACTTTAAAAATGAAGCGAGAGTGCGAATAAGGCATGAAAAAGTTAAAAAAAGTTAGTAGTCATAATTTGTAATAGTTATTGTAAGTATTGTTATTTTGAAGCTCTTCTTTATATAATGTAGGATAAAGTAAATGAGCAGTTATGGAATATTCTATCACTTCTCCTGTTCTAAGAACCAGAACCAGGATTCTTGGTGTGGAAGGAGTTGCAGAGATAACATAAAAAAGAAGTTAGGGCCCCGGGCATGGTGGCTTATGCCTGTAATTCTAGCACTTTGGGAAGCTGAGGTGGGAGGATTGTTTGAGCTCAGGAGTTCAAGACCAGCCAGGGCAACATAGCAAGACACTGTCTTTATAAGAAACACAAACAAAAAAAAAATTAAGGAATAGCACTGTAGACCTGAATGTGAGTTGGAAATATCACTGTCAAGTCATGAAATGTTTTTACCTTCAAAATATATTCTCTAGTTCTGTTCATTAAAATAGCCCCCAAATATTGACCAGTCTACCAAGTAACATAGGGCATCCCCGGAGCCAAGCTTGTGGTAAAGAAATTACACTTTTCACTAAAAGAAAACCAGAGCTGCTTGGATAAATGACTGATTCCAAATCTGTGACAAAAAAAGTACAAAGCAGGCTGGGCGCAGTGGCTCATGCTTATAATCCCAGCGCTTTGGAAGGCCAAGGCAGGAGGATCACTTAAGTCAGGAGTTTGAGACCAGCCTTGCCAACATGGTGAAACCCTGTCTCTACTAAAAATACAAAAATTAGCTGGGCTTGCTGGTGTGCACCTGTAGTTCCAACTACCCAGGAGGTTGAGGCAGGAGAATTGCTTAAAGCCAGGAAGCAGAAGCTGCAGTGAGCTGAGATCATGCCATTGTACTCCAGCCTGGGTGACAGAGCAAGACTCTGTCTCAAACAAAACAAAACAAAACAAAAACCCCAAAAACCAAAAAACAAACAAACAAAAAGTATAAACTTAGCCTAGAACATTTTGTAATACCAGATAGCAAGGACTCTGTCAACTACTAGAGTAATTTCAAAATGACTCAGGAATCAACTTGAAGAGATTCCTAATGGCCACAAGTCAGACAATTTTAGCCTCAATAAGGACAAGAATTGGATGAACTGAAGAAACACATCGAACATATTTACATTTGTGAATTCGTAGTAATAAAAAAATTGGTTTCCTTTGAAGGATAACAATTCATTATTTCAAAAAATGGATAAAGGAAAGGAATTGGGCATTATCCTGACTTTCTATATATACTATACTACTGGGTAACCACTAGCAGATGAGGGAGGCTAGGTGTGGTGGCTCACACCTGTAATCTTAATTCTTTGGAAGGCTGAGGTGGGAGGACTGCTTGAGCTCAGAGTTTGAGACCAGCCTGGGCAGCATAGGGAGACCCCATCTCTATAAAAAAATAAAAATAACTGGATATAGTGGTGTGCACCTATCTGTATATAGTCCCAGCTACTTGGGAGGCCAAGGGGAGAAGATCACATGAGCCTATGAGTTTGAGGTTATAGTGAGCTATGATTGTGTTCCTGCAGTCCGGGCTGGGCAACAGAGGGAGACACTGTCTCTCTCTCTCTTTTTTTTTCTTTTTTCTTTTCTTTTCTTTTCTTTTCTTTTCTTTTCTTTTCTTTTCTTTTCTTTTCTTTTTTTCCTTTTCTTTTTGAGACAGAGTCTTGTTCTGTCACCCAGGCTGGAGTGCAGTGGTGCTATCTGGGCTCACAGCAACCTCCACCTCCAGGGTTCAAGCGATTCCCCTGCCTCAGCCTCCCAAGTAGGTAGGATTACAGGTGTGAGCCACCACACCCAGCTGTTTTCTTTATGTATATTTTGTTTTAAAATAAAAAGTAGAAACAAAACCAATAATGCTTTCCTGTCCCGGCCTGCGTGGCGTGGGCTCGTGGGTCTCTGAGACACGGAAATTGAAAGCGTTTTCGCACCCCAGGGGCTGCTCCTGGCGGCTCTGTTGCCATCACCATGCCACAGAACGAATATATTGAATTACATCGTAAACGCTATGGATACCGTTTGGATTACCATGAGAAAAAGAGAAAGAAGGAAAGTCGAGAGGCTCATGAACGTTCAAAGAAGGCAAAGACAATGATTGGTCTGAAGGCAAAGCTTTACCATAAACAGCGCCATGCTGAGAAAATACAAACGAAAAAGATGATCAAGATGCATGAAAAGAGAAACACCGAACAAAAGAATGATGAAAAGACTCCACAGGGAGCAGTACCTGCCTATCTGCTGGACAGAGAGGGACAATCTTGAGCTAAAGTACTTTCCAATAGGATTAAACAGAAACGAAAAGAGAAGGCAGGGAAATGGGAAGTCCCTCTGCCTAAAGTACATGCCCAGGGAGAAACAGAAGTATTAAAAGTTATTCGAACAGGAAGGAGAAGGAAGGCGGCATGAAAGAGGATGATTACTAAAGTCTGCTTTGTTGGAGATGGCTTTACAAGAAAGCCACCTAAATACAAAAGATTCATCAGGGCAATAGGCTTGCGTTTCAAGAAAGCCCATGTAACACATCCTGAACTGAAAGCCACCTTTTGCCTACCAATACTTGGTGTAAAGAAGAACCCCTCGTCCCCACCGTATACAACTTTGGGTGTTATTGCCAAAGGTACTGTCATTGAGGTAAATGTGAGCCAATTGGGCCTTGTGATGGAAGGAGGATGGATGCATAAATGCAGTCTTAAAATGATGGGTGCATAAATGCAGTCTTACTGATTTGACAGCAATTTTATATATAATTATTGAGGACTACACACCAATTGAAAAAACTGCCATTACTGTGATGTTTCTGAACACTACCAAACAGCCATATATGTCTGCAATGAAGAGATTTATTTATTTATTTATTTATTTATTTATTTATTTATTTTTTTTTTTTTTGAGACAGAGTCTTGCTCTGTTGCCCGGGCTAGAGTGCAGTGGCCGGATCTCAGCTCACTGCAAGCTCCACCTCGCAGGTTCACGCCATTCTCCTGCCTCAGCCTCCGGAGTAGCTGGGACTACAGGCCCCGCCACCTCGCCCGGCTAGTTTTTTTGTATTTTTAGTAGAGACGGGGTTTCACCGTGTTAGCCAGGATGGTCTCGATCTCCTGACCTCGTGATCCACCCGTCTCGGCCTCCCAAAGTGCTGGGATTACAGGCTTGAGCCACTGCGCCCGGCTAAGAGATTTATTAAATTGTAAACATTAAGAAAAAATTTTTTAAACCCTATAATGATAACACATAGAACAGACCTGAGCCCTCCCACAGACAAAGCTAGCCAAACCCAACACAGATCAAACAGGCTTCAATTAATCCAAACTGTGAACATGAAATAAATGCTTATTGTTTTTTACACCTAAGCTCTGGGATGGTTTGTTACACAGCACTGTTGTGGCTTTTGCTATCTGATGCAGTTCAACACCTGTATCAAACATTGTCTAATTTCACCATTGAATGTGGAAAAGACCAGATACTTGTTTCCCTAGCCTACCCAGCAGTTAATGATGACCACAAGACTCAATACTTGGAAATAAGCCCTAAGGGGAATTCTGCTGCGGGGGTTTCTGGTAAACATTTTCTTTCCTAAAGAGTGGTATGTAAAGAGCTTCTCTCACTCTCCTGGCTTCATATACCCTGCCTTCCTGAATTTTGTGTGACAGTGTGATGCTGGGAGACATTTGCTGCCATGAGGCAAGTAAGTACCTGGATGAAAAGTCAACATTCTGAGGATGTTGGAGCAAAAAAATAAAAAGAGCCTAATTTCTTGGTTACATCTCCCTATCTTCCTTCATATTTCTTGGTTATGTAAGTAATAAATCCTAGTTGTTAGTTTTCCTATTACTTGCAGCTGACTTTTTTGTTGTTTTTTGGTAGATCTCCTCTGTAATCAACCGAACGTTCTAATACTGCCTAACTCAGACAGTTTAAAAATGTTCATACTCTTTAATTCAATAAGTAGTTCCATTGCTATCAATTTAGCACAAGAAAGTAATCCAAGATATGGTCCAAGAATGTGTATCAAGGTATTATCTATAAGGCGAAAACTAGAAGATAATCTAAAAGTTCAATATAAAAGAATGATTAAATAAATACCAAAAATATATTATACATCCATTAACCGCTGTCTTTTTGGAGAATACTTAAGGATATGGAAAATGCTCATGTGTAATAAAAAAATTAATGTGTAAAACTGTGTGAGTTATGTCAGAGAAAATGAAAGAGTAAGGATCTCCAAAAATTCTCTCCACCATAAAAGCAACAAGAAGAAAGCTAGCACAATTGTCACCATTGACCAGAGAATGTTGATTCAAGAAAAATAGCTGAATTTCAATAAAAGAAGTGAGTTTTGTGGCATTTTTATTTCCCTTATTCCCATCCTTTTCTTCCCAGTTCTGAAGTACGGTTGAACATCAACATCCCACAATTATGTTTGCATTTTTCCTTGTGTCACCTGGCCTTTTCTCTTCTCCTTTCAACCCTGTGCTTGCACTTTAAAGTATCAATTTTGTAATCCTTGCCTGCTTCTGCTCTACTTCTGCTCAGGCTAAGAAGAATGAATATACATTAAAAAACTTGAATAAAACCTTCCAATCTCTATAGTAGTAATTGTGGAATTGAATGTCCTTTAATTTTTTCTTTACTTTTTGGTGTTAGCTGTGTTTTTGTAATGAACATGTTTTTCAGAATTAGTAAAAAAAAAAAAAAAAAAAAAAAAAACACCCAAAACAAAATACACAAGCAACTGGGTTCAGCGTGCTTCTTCCAAGAGAATTATTTTTACTTACCCAGAAATTAGGCAGTTATCTAAACAGTCTTTTGGGTTACTGATATGGCTTGGATGCTTGTCCCTTCCAGATCTTATACAGAAATGTAATCCCCAGTGTTGAAAGTGGGGCCTGGTAGGAGGTATTGGATCATGGGGGCTGATCCCTCATGGATGGTTTGGTGCATTTGGTGCCATCCCCATGATAATGAGCGAGTTCTCTCTCTGGTAGTTGACGTGAGAACTGATTGTTTAAAGAGCTTGGCATCTCCTATCACTCGCCACCTCTCTTGCTCCCTCTCTCACTATGTGATGTGCCTGCTCCTTCTTTGCCTTCTGCCATGAGTAAAAACTCCTTGAGGCCTCACTAGAAGCTGAGCAGATGCTGGCACCATACTTCCTGTACATCCTGCAGAACTAAACCGCTTTTCTTCATAAATTGCCCAGCCTCAGGTATTTATAGCAACACAAGAACAGACTATTACAGGTACTATCTTTTGGCCCTTGCTGAGAGTAGTCATTCATTCATGTATTCATTCAAGAAAAATACTTACTGAGTGCCTACTGTATGCTAGGTATGGTTCTAGGAAACAAGGATCTATCAGTGGAACAAACAACATCCTTGTTCTCAGAGAACTTACATTCTAATGGGGAGAATGTGACAATAACTGAATGAATGGAAAAGAGTCAGTCTGTAAGAAGTGATTTAAAGCAAAAAGCTGGGTAAGGGACTGTGAGCAATGGAGGTGGTATGAGGTGCTATGTTAGCTATGGAATGACTGCTCTAACAGTGACTTTTGCATAGAGAACTAAATAAAGTGAAAGAAATAACCATGCAGACTTTTAGGGGGAAGAATACTTCAGGCAGAAAGAACAGCCAATGCAAAGGCCTAAGGCAGGACAGTGCTAGGCATGTTTGAGCAGGCATGTCCTTGACTTGTTTGGGGAATTGCAATGTCAGTGTGGCTGCAGCAGAGTGGTATGGTAGGGGTAGAGAGTGGTGGAGAGGAGGTTGAGGGGTGGCAGAGGTCCAAGGGTGCAGGGCCGAAAAGGCCTTGGTGAGGACTTTGAATGTGACCCTGAGTGAGATAGAAAGCCATTAGAGATATTTGGTTGTTTTTAAATTTTGATAATATATATATAACTTTAAATTTCCCTTTTTTTTCTCTTTTTTTTTGAGACAGAGTCTTGCTCTGTCACCAGGCTGGAGTGCAGTGGCACAATCTCGGCTCACTGCAACCTCTGCCTCCCAGGTTCAAGCCATTCTCCTACCTCAGCCTCCTGAGTAGCTGGGACTACAGGCACGGACCACCATGCCCAGCTAATTTTTGTATTTTTAGTAGAGACAGGGTTTCACCATGTTGGCCAGGATGGTCTCAATCTCTTGACCTGGTGAATCCGCCTTCCTCGGCCTCCCGAAGTGCTGGGATTACAGGCGTGAACCACCATGCCTGACCAAATTTACCATTTTAATTATTTTAAGTATACAGTGTTCAGTTTAGTGCCATTAAGCACATTATTATGCAACTATAACCACTATCCATCTCCAGAACTTTTTCATCATCCCAAAATGAAACTTTGTACCAATTGAACAATAACTCTCATTCTCCCCTCCAGGCAGCCCCTGGTAAATACGATGTTACTTTCGGCCTCTGTAAGTTTGACTATTCTAGGTACTTCACTCAAGTGGAATCATATACTATTTATCCTTTGATGTCTGGCTTATTTCACTTAATTTTTAAGGTTAATGTCTTCAAGGTATCAACCATGTGATAAAATGTGTCAGACTTTTATTGGAGGGTGTGATGGTTAATTTAGAGTGTCAACTTGACTAGATTAAGGAATACCTAGAGAACTGGCCACACATTGTTTTGGGGTGTGTCTTTGAGGATGTTTCTAGAGCAGATTGGCATGTGAGTCTCAGTGGACTAAGTCGGGAGGATCTGCCCTCAATGTGGGTGGGCACCATCCAACTGGCTGAGGGACCAGATAGAACACAATCCTAGGAAAAGTGAATTTGTCTCTCATTCTCTCTCCTGGAGCTGGATACACTCTCCTCCTGCCTTTGGACATCAGAACCCCAGATTCTCTGGTCTTAGGATATTCCAGCATGTACATCAGCAGCCATTCCAGGTTCTCAGGCCTTCAGCCTTGGACTGAAAATTACACCATTGTCTTCCCTAGTTCTGAGGCTTTTAGACTTGGACTGAGTCACACTGCTGGCATCCCAGGGCCTCCAGCTTGCAGGCCGTCTATAGTGGAACTTAGCCTCTATAATAACATGAGCCAATTCTTCTCATAAGTCCCCTCTCATGTATCTACATATATATATATCCCATTGCTCTGTCTCTGGAGAGCCCTAACTAATACAGAGGGTTTTGAGCTGAGGAGTAATGACACTTTACTCACACTTCAGAGGGATAACTCTGGCTGCTCTGTGGGAAGAGACTGGAGGTGACCACAAAGGTGAAAGCACAAAGACCAATTAAAAGATCATGATTATAGTCCAGTTGAGAAATGAGAGTAGCCCAGACTAGGGTGGTAATGGTGGCAGTGAAGAGACACATTTCAGAGTCAAGATATATTTTTCAGGCAACGCTGACCAAATTTGCTAATGGATTGGATGTCAGGTATGAGAAAGAGTACAGACGAGGTTGATCCAAAGAGTTTGGCCTGACAGCTGTTAGAGTGGCGTAGTAATTTACAGAAATGGCCAGAAATGCAAGCACAGTAGAGTTCAGTGGTGGGATGGGAGAAGGATAAAAGCTCACTTCTGAACTGTGAAGTTTGGAATGATGATTAGTCATCCAGGTGGAGATATAGAATGGACAGTAGACCTATGATTCTAGAATTTAAGAGAGAAGAGAGAGGTTAGGACTTGAGATACAAAACCGGGTACCATCGGCTCATAAAAGTTATTTCAAGCTCTGGATCTGGATGAGACTCCTCCCAGTAACTGAGTGCAAATCTAGAGAAAAAGAGCCTGAGGATGAAGCTCTGGGACCCTCTGGTGCTCAGAAGCCAGGAAAATAAAGGAGGTCCAATATAAGAGATTGAGGATGAGGGACCAGTTCCTTAGGATCAGAACTATGAAAGGGGGGTGTCCCAGAGGCCTAGGGCAGAAAGTGTTTCAGGAAGAGAGATCACCAAGGAAGATGAAGACTGGAAATGACCGTGAGAATTGCAACGTGGGGCTCTCCTGGGACCTTGTCAACAGTGATTTCTCATCACTATTCCACATCCCTGGGAGCTTATCTTCATTTTTTAAAAAAATAAATTAAAATTCTTTTCTTTTTTAGAGATGGGACCTGGCTATGTTACCCAGGCTGTTCACAGGTGTGATCCCACTACTGATCAGCACAGGAGTTTTGATTTGCTCCGTTGTTGACCTGGGCTGGTTCACCCCTCCTTAGGCAACCTGCTGGTCTCCCTTCCATTCCTGGGAGGTCACCATATTGATGCTGAAGTTAGTGCAGACACCAGATCGGCATAGCACACTACTGCCCAGAACTCCTGGGCTCAAGTGATTTTCCTGCCTCAGCCTCCCAAGTAGCTGGGACAACAGGCATGCGCCACCATCCCCAGCTTTTCTTCATTCTTCTAGAGGAGCTTTGGAGGGAGTTAAAGAGAGTAATAAAATGTAAGTACAATTTTTTTTTTTTTTTGAGACGGAGTCTCACTCTGTCACCCAGGCTGGAGTGCGGTGGCACAGTCTCGGCTCACTAGAAGCTCTGCCTCCCGGGTTCACGCCATTCTCCTGCCTCAGCCTCCCAAGTAGCTGGGACTACAGGCGCCCGCCACCACACCTGGCTAATTTTTTGTATTTTTAGTAGAGACAGTGTTTCACCATGTTAACCAGGATGGTCTCAATCTCCTGACCTCGTGATCTGCCCACCTCAGCCTCCCAAAGTGCTGGGATTACAGGTGTGAGCCACGGCGCCTGGCCAAATGTGAGTACTATTTATTTAATAAGTGCCATCTCCCAGAGTCCTCCCAACCTCTTCCTGCTTTGAGTCATGTGAGTCCTTGCTGCTGAAGTCACTGGCTATGCTGATCCTTGAAGTCACTTAGCTTCTCTTTGTGCTTCTCACCACCCTTTGGATCACAGACACTCCAGGATTTTCAGAGCTTGTTCCTGTGGCCCCCATCCTGTTGTTTTGGGTTTATCTCCTTGCCTTGTCAAGTCAAAGTCTGACTTTGTACAAAAATTTTCCACTTATCATGCTCCTGGCTCTGTCTTCTTGACCAGACTATTTGCATACATTAAATTTTTTTCCCTCTTTTCACTGCTGACCACATCTCTTCTCATCATATAAATTGTAGCTTTACGTTAATCTCCATTTCTTGCCACCTGCTGCCGAACTGAAAATGTCTATTCATTATTCTGTGAAAATTTTGAGTGTTGGCTGTACAGAGCTCTGTTATCAATGCCTCATAGTATGCCAGTAATTATGACATGGCTGTTGTCTTCATATTTCCTCCAAAGTAATTGGGAGAGAAAAAAAAACTAAAGATATAAAATGAGAAGTAATAAAACTAGGCAATAAATCATACTTTCCAAAAATTGCTGTCAAGTCATACTGGTACCAGATGGAAGCCAGGGAAGATTACGTTTGAGCTAGGACATTGAAAGATGAGAAGGATTTAAATAGTAGAAAGGAAAGGGGTGGGCAGTCCAGGAGTAGGAAAGATATGTAAAGTTTTGATGACAGGGAGGTACAAGGAAAGGTAGACTTGCTTCAGATAATGGAATATGAAGCACTAAGTGCCATGAATTTAATGGTGGGTGTTCAATAGGTTTTGAATAACGTAGAAGCAGTGTTGGAAAGAAGAGCTTGAAAGCTTTGGTTGATATGAAGAATTCAAAGACAAGGAGACTAGTAAAAGGACTGAGGCAGTAGTCCAGCTCTGATGGGGTAAGAGCCTGAGCTTCAAACTGGTGCAGAACAAGATCACCTGTTTCCTGAGAGTTCCAGCAATGGATTTCTCATTGGCCCAGGTTTGGTCATGATCCCACCCTTGAACAAATCTCCAATGGGCATGGATATGTGGTGATTTGGTTGGCTGGGCCCTGGATCTAGTGGTGGGGCCAGCTCTGCCCAAGCATGGTTAGAGAGGGAAAGGGGTGGCCCCAAAGGAAAATCAAGACAATGTTCCCAGAAGGGAGAATAGATGCTGGGAACATTAAAGCAGTCCTCCTCACTATCTTCCATTCATTCTTGGAGTGGCTAACCTGCCACTCCACTGAAACTGTTCTCACCAAGATCATCTCCTAGTTTACAAAATCACAAGACATTTTCAGGACTTATCATAACCTGACTTCTCTGCCCATCTGACACTGTTCGACCCTGTAAATGTTAGTATTTTCCAAGATTCTATTTTCAGTTTTGTCTCTTCTTACTCTCCTCATTTTCTCCTTTCCTGGCTTTTTCAAGAATTGATACACTTTCCCCTCTCATCTACCATGGACACACCTCTATTATTGCACATCTTACTCTGTATTGTGATTATATGTGTATGTATCAGGGACCATTATGTATCTTTGTAGCTCTAGCTCCTGGCACTTATTGGGAGTAGACTTAATGACTAAATAGAAATAAGGTATGCTGGCAGCAAGAGTGAATGAAGAGACAAAGATGATGTCATGATTTTGAACCTCGGATCCATGACCAGAAATAGAGAAGTCAGTATCGGAGAAAAGAGTATGAGTTTAACTTTAGATGTGTTATGTCAGGAATAGTTAGGACACCAAACAGAAAAGCCAAGTGGAGACAGTAATTGTGCTAGAAGCCTATTAGACTATAAGTTTCATGGATATAGAGACCTTGCATATCTTGTCATCGTTTTTAGAACATGGTACAAAGTAGGTGCTCAGTAAATGTTTGTTGAATTACTGAAATAAGCATACTCTGTAATCAACACAACACATTTGCAGATCTGACACTATCTACCTGAGATGGCATCAGGTCTCACGGATTGAGGGCTTAGTCCCACAAGATCATCCCCCACTTCAGATGCCAGTTGCAGGCCTCTGACTGTGACCTGTGCTTTAGACTGGGTGGCTATAAATTGGGGTTCCTACAGCCCCCTCCTAGGGTTCAATTGAATTGCTAGAGCTGCTCGTAGAACTCGAGGAAGTGCTTACTTACTAATATGGTTTGGCTGTGTCCCCCACCCAAATCTCATTTTGAATGGTCACTTCTATAATCCCCATGTGTGGTAGGAGGGACCTGATGCAAGGGAATTGAATCATGGGGGCAGGTCTTTCTCATGCTGTTCTCGTGATAGTGAATAAGTCTCATGAGATCTGATGGTTTTATAAAGGGGAGCTCTCCTGCACACACTCTCTTGCCTGCTGCCATGTAAGATGTGTCCTTGCCCATCCTTCACCTTCTGTCATGATTGTGAGGCCTCCCCAGCCATGTGGAACTGTGAGTCCATTAAACCTCTTTTTCTTTATAAATCAGCCAGTCTTGGGTATGTCTTTATTAGCAGCATGAGAATAGACAAATACACTTACATTTCTCAGTTTATTATGAAGGATATTGCAAAGGGTACAGATGAACAGCCAGATGGAAGAGTTGCATAGGAGAACTTATGGGGGAAGGGGCACGGAACTTCCATGCCCTCTCCAGGAACCTCCTCATGCTTAGCTATCTGGAAGCTCATCTGAAACCTGTCCTTTTGGGTTTTTATGGAGGCTTCATTACATACGCATGATTGATTACATTATTGGCTATTAGTGATCAACTCAACCTTCAGCCACTTTCTGGAAGTCAGGATGTAAGGTTGAAAGTTCCAACCTTTTATTCATGCCTTGGTTTTTCTGGTGATCAGCCCTCATCCTGAAGCCATTTTATCATACAAAAGACACTGTTATCATTCTGGAGATTTCAAGGATTTTAGAAGCTGGATGAAGACCAAATAGATATTTCACAATATCACACAAATAAAGCCATGTGAGTGGCTGAGATTTCTATGAGTGGGCACAGGGTCAGGTAGGCTTGACCCCAGAAGTTTCTCACATTTAAGAGAAAGGATGGAGACAAGATGTGCCAGGGCCGTTACAGGCAGTCACTTCTTCAACAAACAAGAAGGGAAGGCTTTCCGTGGACTTCTTATTTATTAGTAGAGAAACCTTCCTTAGAACCCCTGTATCAGATTTCTCCAAATTCCATTGCCTGGAATTAGGTCACATGCCCATGCTGGGCTGCAGGAGAGGTGGAGAAAGCAAATATATGGCATTTTCAGACTCTATAATGGGAGATTGATTTTGACAGCAAGGAAGAAAAAAGAAGGTACAGGATAGGTAAAAGATTTTTTCTGCCTCCCAGAGAGCAGTGAAATTTTAAATGAGGAGAAGGCCATACAGAGTTTTTAAAAATACCCACTTACTTTGGGGACATTCTTTCAGGTTCAAAAGGTTCTTCTAAATTATTTCTTCTGGCACATTAAACAATGTGCAAATGATGTGGGAGAAAATACATTTCCTCTCCCAGGCCCTCCTGTTTACATCCTCTCATCCTCAGCATTGGGGTCTTAGTTTGAACCCTTAAAGCAACACTCTGCTATTTATTTGTTCTCCTCCAGGTCAGGGAGAAGGTTGAATTTAAATAACTCCAGTTCAGAGCGGTGGCACACCATAGGGAAAGTTGACTTTGAGATTTGCCAGATGGGTCAAGCCTATTTGCAGCCTTAAAAAGGCCTGAAATCACAGCCCTGACACAAAGCTGCAGGAAGCAGAAAGTGACAAGCTTCCTCTCCAAAAACTGCATCAAGTAAAATGTTATAACAAAAGAATTCATTTTCCTATTCCTTATCCTAGACTGCATTTGGGCCTAGACTCCAGTTCCTTGGGGGACACATCATAGCTGTGCCAGATGGGAAAGGGAAGGAGCCCATGGTTTTTTTAATGCTATATTTATGAACTGAAGAAATATGTGACAATAGCTAGAAAAGGAAAAAGTACAGGCAGTAGGAAGTAACTGGGAAACTGCTGGCACGGCCAACAGGTATATGAAAAAATGCTCAGTATCACGAATCATCAGGCACATGCAGATTAAAACCATACTTCACACCTCTTAGAATGGCTATTATCAAAAAGACAAAAGAAAACAAGTGTTGGAGAAAAGGTAACCCTTGTACACTGTCAGTGGGAATGTAAATTAGTACAACCATTGTGGAAAATAGTATGGGGGTTCCTGAAAAAAATTAAAAATAGAACTACCAGTCTGATTCCAGCAATCTCACTTTTGAGTACATATCCAAAGGAAGTGAAATCAGTATGTCAAAGAGATATCTCCCATATTCATTGAAGCACTATTCACAATAGCCACGATGTACGGAAATGACGTAAGTGTTCATCAGTGGATGAATGAATAAAGAAAAGGTGGCATGTGTACACAGTGGAATAACATTCAGCTGTAAAAAGAAGAAGGAAATCTTGTCATTTGCAGCAGCGTGAATAAACCTAGAGGACATTATGTTAAGTGAAATAAGCCAGGCGTAGAAAGACAAATACTGCAAGATCTCAGTTATTTATGGAATCTGAAAAAAGTTGAACTCATAGCAGCAGAGAATAGAATGGTAGTTACAGGGTCTAGGGGGTGGGGGGATTGGGGAGATGCTGGTCAAACAATAAAAACCAACAAAACAAACATCTGCTGCTATGGCTAAGGCTGTGGCGAAGCTACTGCAGACAGAACAGAAAAAGACCTACGACAGAGACAGAGAAGGGAGAGGCCACAGCCAACAGGTGGCCTTTGCAATGTCAGGATGACAAGGGAGATGTTTGCAAAAAGCAGTGGCCTTATTGTGAAGCTCCTGTGGAGCTCTGACTCTGCGCTAGGTCCAAAGTTCTTTAAGGGTATTAGTGCATTTGGCCGGTTGTCTTGCTCTTCTCACCTTACAGGTAAAGAGGCTGAAGCACAGGGAGGTGGAATCTTTTCCTTGGGTCTCTTAGTGACCGAATGAGGAAACTGGGATGTCACAAGGGCTGACTGACTCTGCTTAGCACTCTTAGCTGTTGGCACTACCCTGCTGACCTGCTTCCAGCTTGGTGACTTATCACTTGGCAAAAACATCACTGGTCCTGGGGCAGCTGACACTTCCACAGAGAAGTGAGCATCTCTTGGCCACTTTGTCTTCCCTGCTGATGGCTGTGGAAGGGCAGGCAGAAATGCAAGTGCCTCCTTCTTCACACGATGCACAGAGCAAGGGCTGGACGTGGTCAATTTCAAACATACATTGTTCACATCAGATCCATCCCTCATTTTTCTGTATTAGTTTGTTCTCATGTTTCTATAAAGAAATACTTGAGACTGGGTCATTTATAAATAAAAGAAGTTTTATTGGCTCATGGTTCTGCAGGCCGTACAGGAAGGACAGCAGCTTCTGCTTTGGGGGAGGCCTCAGGAAGCTTCCAATCATGGCGGAAGGCAAAGGGGCAGCAGTTATCTTACATGGCAGGAGCAGGGGCGAGAGAGAGAGGGGAGGTGCTACACACCTTTAAACAACCAGATTTCATGAGAACTTACTCGCTATCATGAGAACAGAATCAACAGGGATGATGCTAAACCATTCATGAGAAACACAGTCCCATGATCCAATTCCTTCTCACCAGGCTCTACCTCCAACACTGGGGACTGCAATTTGACATGAGATTTGGGCAGGGACACAGATCCAAACCATATCACCTCATCAAGGAGTGTTTGAGGCAGAAGTATTTCATTCACCTCTTACCTCAAGCATGTGAAAATGGCTTTATAAGGAGGAAACAGAAGCTCAGAAAGCCTAAATCACTTGCCTAGATCTTGCAGCTAAGGGGCAGATCTGGAATTTGAACACGGAGCTGGCTGATTCCCAAGTTCTAGTTCTTTCTATTACATCACACTTCAGTGATAACTTGGGGCTCTTTGAGACCATGTTGGGCCTGCTCCTTTCTGTACAGTTTTCTACAACTGCAGGGGCATCTAACGGACCCAAGGCAGAATTTAATTTATGGAGGTGGAAGGGGAGGGAAACACTTTTGCCTGTCATCATCCATGTCTCCAACAGGATTCTCAAAAAGGAGCCACTAAAAGTTTGGGAGTGATACGGTTTGTATGTTTTGTCACCTCCAAATCTCAAGTTGAAATGTGGGCCTCCAGTGTTGGAGGTGGGCCTAGTGGGAGGTGCTTGGCTTATAGGGGCAGATCCCTCATGAGTGGCTTGGTGCTGTCCTTCAGTGAGTTCTCACTCTATGAGTTCATGCAAGATTCGGTTGTTTAAGGCCAGGCGCGGTGGCTCATGCTTGTAATCCCAGCACTTTAGGAAGCTGAGGCGGGCAAGTCACCTGAGGTCAGGAGTTTGAGACCAGCCTGGCCAACATGGTGAAACCCAGTCTCTACTAAAAGTACAAAAATTAGGCCAGATGTGGTGGCTCATGCCTGTAATCCCAGCACTTTGGGAGGCTGAGGCGGGTGGATCACGAGGTCAGGAGTTCAAGACCAGCCTGGCCAACATGGTGAAACCCCACCTCTACTGAAAACACAAAAATTAGCTGGGCTTGGTAGAGCATGGCTATAATCACAGCTACTTGGGAGGCTGAGGTAGGAGAATTGCTTGAACTGGGACCCGGGAGGTGGAGGTTGTAGTGAGCCAAGATTGCACCACTGCACTCCAGCCTGGGCTACAGAGCGAGACTCCATCTCAAAAAAAAAGAAAAGAAAAGAAAAGAAAAAGTTAGCTGGGCGTGTTGGCGCATGCCTGTAATCCTAGCTACCTGTGAGGCTGAGGCAGGAGAACCATTGGAACCTGGGAGGCAAAGGCTGCAGTGAGCTGAGATTGCACTACTGCTCTCCAGCCTGGGAGACAGAGCAAGACCCTACCTCAGGAAAAAAAAAAAAAAAAAAAAAAAAAAGATCTTGTTGTTTAAAAAAACATGGCACCTGCTCCCTCACTTTCTTGCTCCCTCTCTTGCCATGTGATGCTCTGGTTTCCCTTCACCTTCCACCATGATTGTAAGCTTCCTAAGGCCCTCACCAGAAGCAGATGCTGGCACCATGCTCCTTATCCAGCCTACAGACCTGTGAGCCAAATAAACCTCTTTTCTTTATAACTTACCCAGCCTCAGGAATTCCTTTATAACAATGCAAACAGACTAACACATGGGATGAATTAGGGCAGGGAATTTTTAAACTAATATATGTGTGTGTGTGTGTGTGTGTGTGTGTGTGTATATATATATATATATATATATTAATTGAGGTATAACGTATATATGGCAAAAAACATGAACTGTGCTAATTGTAAGTGTAGAGCATGGTTAATTACCTGTGTAGACGCCTGTGTAGCCATCACTCACACTGAGATAGAGAACATTTCCTGCATCTTCCCAGTCAAAACCCATTTCCTCCCCAGAGATAGCCACTATTCTGATTTTTATCATAATCGATTTGTTTAGCCTATTCTTGAATTTCATATAAACAGCTATGCTGCCTAATACTTCTTTTGCTCATTAGTGTTTAAACCAAATATACAGAATGGTGTAAAGTAAAAGATGAAACTCTTCCCCTAACCCTACCTTCCCAGTCTCTGTTCCTAGCATCTAGCAATGACATCCTTCCTTCTATTCTATTTCCTAATGTTCAGGTACCATAGAAAACAGAAGGGGAGTCTTGCTTTGAGAGTCAACTTGTGGCTTTTTCCCTATGTTTTCTAGAGGAAGAGACTTACCAGCTACAATATGCATAGGCAGGAAATCATTAACAGTTTCCCTTATAAAGTGTGGAGGAGGCAGCTTAGTTGTTCTGCAAGAAAAGGGGGATCATTCCCAGGATGATATGGGACACAGTGGTTCTTGGTACATTAAGCAGAGATAAAGATTCCTGACACTCTCACTGCAGAGGACAGCTGATGCTGGAAACAGTAGCCCAGCTGAAGGCAGTATTTCTCAGCTCCTGCTTTGCATCTGAAAGGGGCTGTGTTCTCAATAAATAGCCAAGGAGCTTAAGACAGGGGTATATCTTCTCCATTCTTTCTCCATCTGCAGGCTGAATGCAAAGGACTCAGAGGTCCTAGAGACCCTAAAGGAGGGTGCAGTCACGAATGGAAGGCGTCTGGGCCCCTGGATCACCATGCAGAAGGTTGCATGCCAGATAGGCATAACCACGTGGGACTATTACACCAATAAGGAATACCCATGTATTATGCTAAGCCACTAACATCTAAGGGTTTAAGTAGCAATATCATCCTGAAAAACACCATCTATGAGGAAATGAACTCCCGAGAACCAGTTATGACACAGTCATATGCCCTTGGAGGTACCTAGGTGTGCACATGGGAAGATTGGAAAGCTAAATAGTCAGTACTTTGGGCTCTGGCCCAGATACACATGAGGATCCTGTGTCTGAGTGAGACAAGTCTCTCCTACTTCTGGATGCTGCTGGAGCCTTTGAGGGAGTGGCCTCCTGGGGCAGGCAGCATGGCCTCTTCCTGGAGCCTCCATGTGCCTCTGCAGACACCGATGCTGTCTCCTACACACCTGAGCCACCAGGTGTCCAGTGGACAGTATCATGGTGCTCAGTGATACTGGTCCCCTGTCGCCTATATTTCCACCATTCCTCATTATGAGAAGACAGGGAATGTAAAGCACTTTAGTTCAAAGGGCTGTAGGCATTTCAGCTGGAGCTTCCCCACCAGGTGTAATGTGAACCTGGCAAGAGTGCAAAGAATCCACATTTTCTGTTTCAGAGAAAGACACTGCTTTAGCTTTGTGGCCACTACTAAAGCCGAGGCTTAGCCTGTCTCTCATTTTGAGCAGAATTACACCTAGCTTACTCCTCTGCAGTAGTCAATGGCCGAAGGTAGTGGGACTCTGCCCTTAAGACCCAAAAGCATTAGGGAGACTGCTGGATGTATAATGGGGGAGGACTGATGTTCTTGGAGAAGAGATAGCCTGGATTTCAGGCTTAGGACATCTTAAACTTTTATCCTCTGAGGGTGAACCTGGAAAGTGGCTTTAAACTTTTCAGACCTTGACCCACAGTAATACATGCAACCTATATAGTGACTCAGTACATAATATCTGAAATGTACTCTGATATTATCTGTTCCATCCCATTCCAAAATATATTTACTTATTTTCAATTCCACTTTCTAAAAGCTGGTCACAACCCATTCAGTTGATTCCATCACACTAATGAGTGGCAATTTATACTTCGAAAGATTTGGACTAGGACATACTGGCCACCCCACCCCTACCCCAACTGTGCACGGAGGGGGACTAGACTGTGATGGTTAGGAGGATGTCTCTGGAGCCAGAATGCTCAGATTTGAATTTTGCCTCTACTACTTATTAATTTTGTACCCTGAGCAAGTTCCTTAACCACTCTGTTCTTCAGCTTCCCATCTGTAAAATGGGATTGTTTTCAAAATTACCTACCTCATGGAGTTGTTGTAAGAATAGATTATATATATGTGAAATTAAGGAACAGGGCCCAGCATCTAGTCAGTGCTACATAAGTGTTAGCTTTAATTATTAATGGGTTATTTCCTCTTATTCTGAAAGGACAAATATTGTGGAAGTTTTGAAGTCCCTGGAAGACCTGAGGATTCTGACTCTCTAAGCCCCATGTGTTCCGGGCTTGGAACTATTTCTCAGGCAGAGGCAGTGTGACTCTCACCCAAAGTTATGCCATGACAGATGGGAGTAAGTGGCTCTTAGATCCTACTTGGTTTGTGGCTCAGTGGAAGGTGCTATGGCAAAAGTTCAGAAGTTTGATTCTCTCTGATACTTTCTTCCATGAATTTGGACTTGGAAATTAGTTCTTCAAGATGGTCACTCCCCAGATACTATTCATGCATATTCGAGGCTCAGTTTACATATGAACATTTCCATGACAATTCTCTAATTCTCACTGGGAAATAAATTTTTCATAGCCTGCCTCCTTTTTACATCTCTTGTGACACCTATTATTATTATTATTACTTAAAAGTGAGCTTTAAACATGTTTATATATCTGTCAGTTTTACTGTTATACTTTGTACATAATGAAACTCACCCTTTTTAGTGTATAGTTTAAGTTTTGACACATTCAGCTGTGTAATCATTACCACCACAGTCAAGTTACAAAATATTATCATCACTCCCAAATAATTCTCTTGTACCCCTTTGTGGTCAATGCCTCCCGTAACCCCCAGCCCCAGGCAACCACTGATCTATTTTCTGTCTCTGAAGTTTTGTCTTTTCCAGAATGTCGTATGAATTGAATCCTATAGTGTGCAGCCTTTTGAGTCTGACTTCTTTCACTTATACATGAGATTCATCCAAGGTGTTGCATATGTCAATAGTTCACTCCTTCCTGGTGCTGAGTAGTATAATACTATTCCATTGTGTGGATGTATCATAGTTTATGTATCCATTCATCTGTTGAAGGACACTTGGGTTCTTCCAGTTTTTTTGAAGATGATGAGTTGCCTATAGGTTTTTGCATAAATATAAAATTTCATTTCTCTTGTGTAACTCCTTGGGATAGAATTGCTGGGTCATATGGTAAGTGTATGTTTAACTTTATAAGGAACTGTCAAACTATTCTCTAAGTAGTGGTACCATTTTGCATTCCCATTAGCAGTGTATGAGAGTTGTAGTTACTCTGCAATCTTGCCAGAATCCAATCCAGTTCCCTTCCCCCTCCCCTCGTCTCTCTCTCATTCTTTTTTTTGCTTTTTTCAATGATAATAGGTGTGTAGGGAGTAAACTTTCTGTTGAGGCATAATCTACATGCGGAAAAGTACACAAATTCTAAGTATCAAGCTGGAGATTTTCAGCCAATACCCCACCTCAAAGGTAACCTTATTCTGGCTTCTCTCAACATAGACTAATTTTTGAACCTTACATAAATAAAATAATATACTGCATACTCCTTTCTGTGGCTTCCTTTGCTCAGTATTATGGTTGAGTGACTCATCAATATTGTTGCATGTTGTTGTAGTTAGTTTTCTTGCTGTAGAATATTCCTTTATATGAATATACATCTATTCTAGTTGATGGTCATTTGTGTTGTTTCCAGGTTGTGTCTATTATGAATAATGCCTCTATGAACATTCTTGTTGCCATTTGGGAGTTCCCCAGGACTATCCTTAGGTTCAATAATTCATGAGAAGGACTCACAGAACTCAGAAAGAAAGCTGTTATATTCAAGATGATGGTTTATTACAGTGAAATAATACAGATTAAAAGCAGTGGGAAAAGGCACAGAGGACAGAGTCCAGGCAAGTTCCCAGGTGTGAGCTTCCAGTCGTTCTCTTTCAGTGGAGGCCTGCAGACAGAGTTTACTTCCCTCGGCAATGACGAGTGGCAGACGCATGGAGTAATGCCAAACAGGGATGCTCCCCTAGCCTTGGTGTCCAGGGATTTTACTGGGGTTGGTCACATGGAAATGGCAACCACCATGTGGCTGTTCTTAGTCTCTAACTTCTCCAGAGGTTAAGCTGATGCCATGCGGCCCAACACTCTGGCTATAAATGACATTGTTAACATAAGCTGTTTGGTGTGACCCAAAGCCCCCAGGTAAGGACACTCTTATTCCAAGGTCTTAGAGGTTGCCTCCTAGAAACTGATCAAGGGCCAAACATTGCTTTGGCCAAGATTAATCCTTTACTTGTATGTCTTTTGGTGAACATATGTAGCATTCCTGTTGGCAGCTCTACTCTTAGCATACCTAAGAGTGGAGTTACCATGTCATAGGCATGCATATGTTCAGATTTAGTAGTTATGATCAGTTTTCCAAAGTGGCTATATCAATTTACATTCTCACCAGAGTGTCTGAGAGTTCCAGTTGCACCATGTCTTCTCCAACCCTTGGTATTGTCAGATGTTTCATTTTGTTTATTTCAGTCATTCTAGTGGGTGGGTAGTAAAATCTCACTGTGCTTTTAATTTGTATATCCCTCCTGAATAATGATGTTGAGCACATTTTCATGTGTTTATTAGTCATTTTGATATCATCAGCAAGTATTATTAACTCCCTGTACTGTAATTTAATTCAATTCAACAGTCTTACTAAAGCCCTTGTAATGGTGAACACAATGTAGTTCAGCACAACACACACACACACACACATACACAAAGAAGATATGTATGTTTTGATGTATTGATATGGAAAGATCCTTAATGCAGACAGAGTGTGTATAGCATGCTACCATTTATGTGAAATGTTTGTGGAAAAACTGAATGCACATACAAACGTATAATCTTAAATATGCATAAACATTTTTCAGAAGGATCAACAGAAACTATAATTACTACTTGTAGAGGAAGAAAACAAAGTGAATGCGGAATGGTGTGGGGAAGGAAAGAGTGATTTTTCACTGTACACCATTTAATATACTCTGATGTGTGAGCAATGTAAATCTTTTTATCTAAACCTAAATCTTTTAACCTTTTAAAATCATTCTGCAGAAATATTTAAGAAAAAAATATCACTTTGTCTATAGAATGATTTTATGGTCCAGTTGGGAGGGATTGTTGAGGAGTTATGGACACAGACAAGAAAATAAGTAACTGCGGCCAGGCTGGGTGCAGTGGCTCATGCCTATAATCCCGGTACTTTGGAAGGCCGAGGCAGGTGGATCACCAGCTCAAGAAATCGAGACCAGCATGGCCAACATGGTGAAACCCTGTCTTTACTAGAAATACAAAAATTAGCTGGGCATGGTGGCACGCACCTGTAATCCCAGGCTGAGGCAGAAGAATTGCTTGAATCTGGGAGGCGGAGGTTGCAGTGAGCCGAGATCACGCCACTGCATTCCAGCCTGGTGAGAGAGCAAGACTCCGTCTCAGGAAAAATAAAATAAAATAAAAAAGAAAGTAAGTAACTGTGGCTACCTGGATCACACCTGTAATCCCAGCAGTTTTGGTGGCCAAGGAAAGAGGATCGTTTGAGCCCAGCCTGAGCAAAATAGGGAAACCCCATTTCTACAAAAAATACAAAAATTAGCTGGGCATAGTGGTGTGCACCTTCGGTCCCGCTAGTTGGGAGGCTGAGGTGGGAGGATCATCTGAGCCCAGGAGGCTGAGGTTGCAGTGAGCTGAGATTGTGCCACTGTACTCCAGCCTGAGCAACAGAGTGAGACCCTGGAACTTTGAACTTGAGAGAGATTATTTAGGGTATCTGGCAGAAGAAATTTCTAAGCAGCAAAGCATTCAAGAGGTGACTTGGGTGCTGTTAAAGGCATTCAGCTTTATAAGGCAAGCAGAGCATAACAATTTGGAACATTTGCAGCCTGACAATGGGATAGAAAAGAAAAATCCATTTTCTGAGGAGAACTTCAAGCTCGTTGCAGAAATTTGCATAAGTAATGAGGAGCTGAACATTAATCCTCAAGACAATGGGGGAAATGTCTCCAGGGCACGTCAGAGGTCTTCATGGCAGCCCCTCCCATCACAGGCCCAGAAGCATAGGAGAAAATGGTTTCATGGACTGGCCCCAGGGTCCCCATGCTGTATGCAGTCTAGGGACTTGGTACCCTGCATCCCAGCCACTCCAGCTGTGACTAAAAGGAGCCAAGGTACAGTTTGGGCTGTTGCTTCAGAGGGTGGAAGCCCCAAGCCTTGGCACCTTCCACATAGTGTTGAACCTGCAGGTGCACACAAGTCAAGAATTGAGGTTTGGGAACCTCCACCTAGATTTCAGAAGATGTATGGAAATGCCTAGATGCCTGTGTAAAAGTTTGCTGTGGGATAGGGCCCTCATGGAGAACCTCTGTTAGGGCAGTACAGAAGGAAAATTTGGGGTCAGAGCCCCCACACAGAGTCCCTATTAGGGTACTGCCTAGTGGAGCTGTGAGAAGAGGGCCACCATTCTCCAGACCCCAAAATGGTAGATCCACTGACAGCTTGCGCCGTGTGCCTGGAAAAGCCACAGACACTCAATGACAGCCCATGAAAGCAGCCAGGAGAGGAACTATACCCTGCAAAGCCACGGGGGCAGAGCTGCCCACGACCATGGGAACCTACCTCTCACATCAGCATGACCTGGATGTGAGACATGGAGTCAAAGGACATTATTTTGGAGGTTTCAAATTTGACTGCCCCACTGAATTTCAGACTTGCATGGGGACTGTAGCCCCTTTGTTTTGGCCAATTTCTTCCATTTGGAATGGCTGTATTTACCCAATGCCTGTACCCCCACTGTATCTAGGAAGTAACTAACTTGCTTTTGATTTTACAGGTTCATAGGCAGAAGGGACTTGCTTTGTCTCTTTTGCTTTGGACTGTGGACTTTTGAGTTAATGCTGAAATGAGTTAAGACTTTGGGGGATGGTTGGGAAGGCATAAATGGTTTTGAAATGTGAGGACATGAGATATGGCAGGGGCCAGGAATGGAATGATATGGTTTGGCTCTGTGTCCCCACCCATAACTCATCTGAATTGTACTCCCATAATTCCCACGTGTTGCGGGAGGGCCCTGGTGGGAAATGATTGAATCACAGGGGCAGTTTCTCCCATACTGTTCTTGTGGTAGTGAATAAGTCTCATGAGATCTGATGTTTGATAAGGGGAAACCCATTTTGCTTGGCTCTCATTCTCTCTTGCCTGCTGCGATGTAAGACATGTCTTTCGCCTTCAATCATGATCGTGAGGCCTCCCCAGCCATGTGGAACTGTAAGTCCAGTTAAACCTCTTTCTTTTGTAAATTGCCCAATCTTGGGTTTGTCTTTATTAGCAGTGTGAAAACGGACAAATACAGTCATTCTTGCAAATTCCACTTCTAACACCAACTCCAAAGTTCAGGTGTCCCCAAGATCACCCTCACTCTGGCACCAAATAAAAGTGCAGGGATTCCCAAGAACATGCTCAGTTTCAATAATCACTAGAAACACTCACAGAACTCACTGAAAGCTGCTACACTCATGGTTATGGGTTATTACAGTGATGTATACAAGTTAAAATAAACCAAAGGAAGAGGTGCAAGGGGCAGAGTTCAGGAGAGTTTCAAGCATGAAGCTTCCAAATGTCCTCTCCCAGTGGAGTCAGAGACAGTCGTTGTGCCTCCAAACAACAGTGTGTGGCAATACTCATGGAGTACTGCCAACCAGAGAAGCTTGGTGTCCAGAGTTTTTACTGGGGCATCACCACATAGACATGATTGACTGTCCATGTGGATGACCTTAACCTCCAGCTTCTCTGGAGGTTGACCTGATACCATGTGCCTCAAAGCCCCTACCACAAATCATTGTAATCAGATTATCTGGCATGGCTCAAGGCCCCCAAGTAAACAAGGACACTTTCATCAGGCAAGACATCCCAAGGGCTTAGAGAGCACCTCCTAGGGGCTGAGAGCAAAGGCCATACCTTACTTTGGGTAAGGTTAATTCTTTCTTACACAATATGTTTATCTATCTAAACATCTTATGTTATGAACATCCTAATAGTTATATCTTTTTTTAAGAAATAGTTTTCTTCCTCCCTCCCTTTCTTCCTTCACCTTCCCTCCCTTCCTTCCCTTCCTTTCCTTTCTTCCTTTCTTTTCTTTCTTTTTTTATAATTTTTTTTTTTTTTTGTCAGAGTCTTGTTCTTTGCCCAGGCTGGAGTGCACTGGCATGATCATGGCTCACTAAAGCCTCAATTCCCCAGACTAAATTGATCCTCTTGCCTCAGTCTCCTGAGTAGCTGGGACTACAGGGGTGCACCACCATACTCAACTAGCTTTTCGTATTTTTGTAAAGACAGGGTTTTGCCATGTTGCCCAGGCTGGTCTCAAACTCCTGGACTCAAGCAGCCCTCCTGCCTCAGCCTCCCAAAGTGCTAATTAAACAGGCATGGGTCATTGTGTCAACCAGTTTTATTTTCTTTATAAGAAAGAATACAAGTCCTTTATGTGAACAAAATAAACAATATAGTAAAGTAAAACAAGGAGAGCAAAATCAGTCCAAATCCACTCACTAAGTGATACAATGATTAATACATTAGTATATGTCCTTGTACACATCTTTCATTGCTGTTTATCCACATAATATGTATAGAGTTTTATATAAATAAAATTATTCTATTTATGTTGACATATAACTGGTTCTTGGACACTTAAGTTCTTTAAATTGCTTTTATTAAACATTGACTAGACACAAAAATATTTATGAAGTAAAATGAAACACATTTACAACCAAACACGTCTGAATTTACCACCAAATTTAAGGAAAAAACCCCCAAAACATTATTTTTTTTATTTTTTTATTTTTTTGAGATGGAGTCTCGCTCTGTCCCCCCTGGCTGGAGTGCAGTGGCGCGATCTCAGCTCACTGCAAGCTCCGCCTCCCAGGTTCCTGCCATTCTCCTGCCTCAGCCTCCCAAGTAGCTAGGACTACAGGCACCCGCCACCGCGCCCGGCTAATTTTTTGTATTTTTAGTAGAGATGGGGTTTCACCGTGGTCTTGATCTCCTGATCTTGTGATCCGCCCCAAAACATTATTAATGCCGGGCGAGCTGTCAGAGCCCTGGCTTTGGGAAGTAGTCAACTCACAGGTTGGTAAGTAGAACTTACCAACAACAGTATAGGTTTGAAAAAGGAAAGTTTATTAGAAAGAAGGAATACTGCTAAAGGGTGCAGCGGGGTGCCTCAGTGAGAGGACTGAGCTCACTGGTGGATCTTCCTTAGGACCTTTTATGGACCTTAAGGCAGGAGCTTAAGGGTAATTTGGGCCATATTAGTCACATAGGTCATGATAAATTATTACATTTATAAACATTTGGGTGCCTTAACATCACAAGAGTTGCACAATGAGTTTCGGCATGGAATTCCCAAGATGTATAAAAATTCTAGTTACTTAATAAAGATTGAAATAGGCCTGGAACCAGATGCCAACTTTAGATAGTAGGGAAGTTTTTATTATTATTATTACTGTTTGAGATGGAGTTTCCATTGCCCGGGCTGGAGTGCAGTGGTACGATCTTGGCTCGCTGCAACCTTCATCTCCCAGGTTCAAGCGATTCTCCCACCTCAGCCTCCTGAGAAGCTGGGATTACAGGTGCCGACCACTATGCCCAAATATAATTTTTGTATTTTTAGTAGACAGGGTTTCACCATGTTGACCAGGCTGGTCTCAAACTCCTGACCTCAGCTGATCTGCCTGCCTTAGCCTCCCAAAGTGCTGGGATTACAGATGTGAGCAATCGCACCCTGCTGGGAAGTTTAATTACTTCTAAATTTCCTAGATAACTTTTGCCTTCGGATGGCCTGTTTGATGGTCACCAGGTGTTCTTTGCTCCCTTCTAAATTCCTCAGACAAGGAGTTTTTGTCTCTGGGTCCTGTTCAGTGGTCTCCAAGTCATTTTCACTTTCCTCACTCATTACCTTTAAAGTACCCTGTGTGCCTCTGTCCAATCCACATCCTCCCTTTCTTCTCCCAAAGATAACAACTGTCCTGAATTTAGGTCTATCGTTACTCTACTTTTAGATTTATTGTGTTGGGACTCAGGAAACAAAACATGCTGCATTAGACTTCAGACTGAGAGGACCTGGAGAGCAGTAATGTAGGGAACGCCTTGCTCTGATATTCCTTTATCTAAGGGAAGTTTCTCCAGAAAGAATGCAGTCATTAACCAGGGAAGATTAGCTCACAGAAAAAGAGAAGAAAGTTCTGACACCATGCTCAGAGAAACTCTTATCAGAGACTACCACCTTCAGGGCTGCTACCTGAGAGACTTTTTTTTTTTTTTTTTTTTTTTTTTTGAGACGGAGTCTTGCTCTGTCACCTGGTCTGGAGTGCAGTGGCCGGATCTCAGCTCACTGCAAGCTCCGCCTCCCGGGTTCACGCTATTCTCCTACCTCAGCCTCCCGAGTAGCTGGGACTACAGGCGCCCACCACCTCGCCTGGCTAGTTTTTTGTATTTTTAGTAGAGACGGGGTTTCACCGTGTTAGCCAGGATGGTCTCGATCTCCTGACCTCGTGATCCGCCCGTCTCGGCCTCCCAAAGTGCTGGGATTACAGGCTTGAGCCACCGCGCCCGGCCTCTGAGAGACTTTATCTGCATAATAAGATAGCCTGGTTGGGCTCAGTGGCTCAGGCTGTAATTCCAGCACTTTGGGAAGCCGAGGCAGAAGGATCACTTGAGCCCAGGAGTTCGAGACCATCCTGGGTGTAAGGCAAATGACTACACTACAGTCAAAAGTGGGCCGGAATAAACATCCAGTGCAGCATGGCACAGCGGGATTGGAGTTCAGGTGCATAATTCCGTGCATTATATAATCACAGTTATGTAACCATGTTATGGGTGGGCTCATCACCTGGCTCTGAGTCACTATTGTCTGTGAGGTGTATAAATATATCACTGACACCGTGAGAGGGTGCTTGATAAAGCCAGCTGCTTTGCAGGTGAACAGGAGGGAGCCAGGAAGCGGTGAGCGCATGAGGGAGCGAGCGTAACTGCATGCATGGGGGGCAGCAGGAGCCATGGAGCTGGCGCTGAGGGAACTGTGGCCAGAGTGGGCAGCTGAGACAAAGGCTGATGGAGAAGGGGAGAGAATAAAGCCATATCGCATCTGCCTACAGACCCCTGAGTTCTTTCAGCTACCTGCCACCCGTTCACTGACTCCCCTCAGACCCCAGCTTGAGCTGGAACCTGACACTAGGCAACACGAGGAGACTCCATCTCGGAAAAAAAAAAAAAAATTAGTTGGGTGTTGAAAAATTAGCTGTAGTCCAAGGATCCCCTGAGCATAGGAGTTCAAGGCTGCAGTAAGCTATGATCATGCCACTGTACTCCACCCTGACAATACAGTGAGACACTGTCTCTAAAAAACAAACAAAAATAATTTGTTGACAATGCATTTCTCCCTTACCCTTCCATAGCTTGTTATCACCATCCTTCAGGAGCTCCCAGCCCCCTATTCCTTTCCATATGGTATAGAAATTTGGCCAGGTGTGGTGGCTCACACCTGTAATCCCAACACTTTCAGAGGCCGAGTTGGGCAGATCACAAACTCAGGAGTTCAAGACCAGCCTGGCCAACATGGTGAAACCCTGTCTGTACTAAAAATACAAAAATTAGCCAGGCGTGGTGGCTCACTCCTGTAATCCCAGCTACTCGAGAGGCTGAGGCAGGAGAATTGCTTGAAGCCAGAAGGTGAAGGTTGCAGTGAGCCAAGATCGTGCCATTGCACTCCAGCTTGGGCAACAGGGTGAGACTCCATCTCAAAAACAAACAAATAAACACTTTAGCCAGCTCAGCTAGTCCTTCTCTAAGTCTCATATTTTGTGTGGCTCATGTGCACTTAATAAATTTGTATGACTTTTCTCCTGTTAATCTGTCTATTGTCAGTTTATTCCAGAGACTCAAATTATCCAACCTTGGCCAGGCATGGTGATTCATGCCTGTAATCCAAACACTTTGCGGGGCTGAGACAGGCAGATCACTTGAGGTCAGGAGTTCAAGACCAGCCTGGCCAACACGGTAAAACCTCATCTGTACAAAAAAATACAAAAATTAGTCAGGTATGCTGGTGCATGCCCGTAATCCCAGCGACTTGGGAGGCTGAGGTGGGAAGATCCCTTGAACCCGGGAAGCAGAGGTTGCAGTGAGCTGATACCACACCTACTCCAGCCTGGGTGACAGAGCAAGACTCCATCTCAAAAATAAAAAATAAAAAAAATTTATCAAATCCTTGGAGTGTGGAAGGAACGTTCCCTTTGCTCCTACCATCACATTTGTTTTCCAAAGCAATTAGTTTTGTGTGCTTTTGGACTTTATACAAATGAAATTGTAGGGGAAGAAGAATCCTTTTTCCTTTACCCTCCTAGCAGGCTGAGCCTGTGAATTAAAATAACGAAAGACAGATTAGCAAGAGAAAAAAAGTTTTAATTACACACTTAATGCACATTAGTTTAAATAAGAAATAAGACTCAAGGATGTGGCTAGATGGTTGAGGCTCATCTACCATCTTAGACTAAACAAAGGAAAAGGGGTTTGGGGTTTCTGGGTCAGTGGGGTAAGCTTATGGGAAAGTGAGGGGATGAAATGTATGATAAATAAAGGCTATCTTATTTTGCAGATAAGAGTCTTCCAGGTGATAAGGGTCATCTCCATGAATAGCTTTCTTCCTGGTAAGGAGACAACTTTTACAAATATAAATTTGCTTTATAAATATAAATTCCTTTACAAAAGGGGAATTTTATACTGCATTTTTAGGTAGTAAGAGGGAGGTAAAGAGCTTTACTTCTGTCTACTATTTCTCAGTTGTCTTTAGCTCAAGATATTCCAGTGGTAAAGAGGCATATTTTGGGATGGCATGGTCTGGTACCCTGCAGAACCATACTGTATATATTATTCTGCAACTTACTTTTTCTCACAACACAATATTCCTGAGATCATCCATGTCATTGTGTGTAGCTATAATTAATTCATTTTCACTGCTGTGTTTATCTATTGTATTGTTGATGGACAATTAGGATTATTTCTTCTTTCTTGGTCTTACAAACAGTGTGGATATAAACACATGTATAAGAGTTTCTCTTGAGCATATGCCCAGAAGTGGAACTGTTGAGTCATAAGACATTCACATATTCAGATAATGCCAAATTATTTTGAGATAATGCCAAATTATTTTCCCAAGTGGTCCTGCCCGGCCGGATGCAGTGGCTCATGCTTATAATTCTAGCACTTTGGGAGGCCAAGGCAGGCAGATAGCTTGAGCTCAGGAGTTCAAGACCAGTCTCAGCAATGGTACTGGAAAGGGGTCCTGATCCAGACTCCAAGAGAGGGTTCTTGAATCTCACACAAGAATTTCGGGCAAGTCCACAGTACAAAAGGAAAGCAAGTTTATTAAGAAAGTAAAGGAATAGCCGGGCGCGGTGGCTCAAGCCTGTAATCCCGGCACTTTGGGAGGCCAAGACGGGCGGATCACGAGGTCAGGAAATCGAGACCATCCTGGCTCACCTGGTGAAACCCCGTCTCTACTAAAAAACACAAAAAACTAGCCAGGCGAGGTGGCGGCGCCTGTAGTCCCAGCTACTCGGGAGGCTGAGGCAGGAGAATGGCGTAAACCCGGGAGGTGGAGCTTGCAGTGAGCTGAGATCGCGCCACTGCACTCCAGCCTGGGCAACAGAGGGAGACTCCATCTCAAAAAAAAAAAAAAAAAAAAAAGAAAAAGAAAATAAAGGAATAAAGCCCCTGAGGGCTGCTGGTTGCTCATTTTTATGATTATTTCTTGATTATATGCTAAACAAGGGGTGGATTATTCATGAGTTTTCTGGGAATGGAGTGGGCAATTCCTGGGATTGAGGGTTCCTCCACTTTTTAGACTATGTAGAGTAACTTCCTGGCATTGCCGTGGCATCTGTAAACTGTCATGGCACTGGTGGGAGTATCTCTTAGCATGCTAATGCATTATAATTAGTGTATAATGAGCAGTGAAGATTACCAGAGATCACTCTCATTGCCATCTTGGTTTTGGTAGGATTTGGCCAGCTTCTTTATTGCAACCTGTTTTATCAGCAAGGTCTTTATGACCTGTATCTTGTGCTGACCTCCTATCTCATCCTGTGACAGAATTCCTAACCTTCTGGGAATGCAGCCCAGTAGGTCTCAGCCTTATTTTACCCAACCCCTATTCACGATAGAGTTGTTCTGGTTTAAACGTCTCTGACAGCAACATGGTGAAACCCTGTCTCTGCATAAAATACAAAAAAATTAGTCAGGCATGGTGGTGCGCACCTGTAGTCCCAGCTACTTAGGGGGCTGAAGTGGGAGGATTGCTTGAGCCCAGTAGGTGGAGGCTGCAGTGAGCCGAGATCGTGCCACTATACTCCAGTCTGGGTGACAAAGTGAGAGCCTGTCTCAAAAAACCAAAAAACAAAAAATCAAAGTGGTCCTGACAGCTTACAGTCCCACTAACAGTGTATGAGTGTTCCAATGACTACATTCCCACCAACACTTGATACTTTATATCTTTTGTACTACCATGCTGTTCAAAGTAAAATTTTAAATTTGTAATAGGTTTTGCCAAATTGCTCCTCATGTAACTGCCTAATGGGTTCTTCCTGACTGCTGCACAAACAAAATCAACCCCCTGAGACCATGGCATTGCAGTAAAGAAAGCGTTTGATTGATGTGAGGCTGGTTATGCTACATGGGAGATGGAGTTGTAACTCCAATCAGTCTCCCTAAAGGCTCAGAGGTTAGGAGTCTTTCAAAGATAGTTTGGTGGGCAGAGGGCTAGGGTAGGAGGCATGCTGATTGGTTGGGGATGTCAACATGGGGTGTGGAAAATGGTCCTCGTTCTCTGAGTCTACTTCTGGGTGGGGGCCATAGGACTGGTTGAGTCACAAGTCCATATGGGGCCATCCAGTTGTCAGAAATGCAAAAAACTGAAAAGACATTTCAAAAGACCAATCTTAGGGTCTACAATAGTGATGTTATCTTCAAGAGTAATTGGAAAAGTTGCAAATCTTACGACCGTCAGAGTAATGGCTGGTAATTATTTAGAATTCAGGCCCCTCTCATCCTTCTAACTTGGTGACCTTTCAATAGTTTTACAAGGGCAGTTTAGTTTTGGGGAAGGGTTATTATTATTTAAATTATAAACTAAATTTCTCCCAAAGAAAAATTTCCAGAAATGAGCAAAGACAGCCAGTCCATGAGGCTAGAAGCAAGATGGAGTCAGCCATGTTAGATTTCTCCTATGTCATACTTTTGCAAAGGCGTTTTCACTTAAAAAGATCTTACCAGTTTACACTCCCACTAGCCATATATGAAAAACTGTGTCATTACACCTTAGACAATACTGAAACTTTAATTTTTAAATATTTGCCAATTTTAATATTTGTCAAATGATAAGGTGAAAAAGTTATCTAATTTTATTTTGCTTTATTTGCCTACTAGAAAAATTGTATAGTTTCAATGTTTTATTGGTGTTTGTATTTCTTCTTACATAAAATATCTTTTCTTGTAAAATGTCTTTTCATATAAAGTTGTGGTATTTGAAGACCCAAGATTGGAGGCATGAGAGTGGAGCATCAGGTAATAAGAGTTTTCATATAGAGTAAATAGGGATGGTTCTGTGCAGAAGAAGAAAACAAAATTAACTCTGGAGATGTTATTTCAATTTTACTAAGTCTCTTTCACTCCAATTGAATGTGTCAGAGGTGTTTGAACCAGAGCAACTAACTCCATCTTGAATAGGGGCTGGGTAAAATGAGGATGAGACCTACTGGGCTGCATTCCCAGGAGGTTAGGCATTCCTTTTTTTTTTTTTTTTTTTTTTGAGACAGAGTCTTGATCTGTTGCCAGGTTGGAGTGCAGTGGCATGATCTTGGCTCACTGCAACCTCTGCCTCCCGGGTTCAAGCGATTCTCCTGCCTCAGCCTCCTGGGTAGCTGGGATTATAGGTGCGTACCACTATGCCTGGCTAATTTTTGTATTTTTAGTAGAGATGGGTTTTCCCCATGTTGGTCAGGCTGGTCTTGAACTCCTGACCTCATGATCTGCCTGCCTTGGTCTCCCAAAGTGTTAGGATTACAGGCGCGAGACGCTGTGCCCGCCGAGGTTAGGCATTCTTAGTCACAGGATGAGATAGGGAGGTCAGCACAAGATACAGGTCATAAAGACCTTGCAGATAAAACAGGTTGTGGTAAAGAAGCCAGCCAAAACACACCAAAACCAAGAGGATGACGAAAGTGACCTCTGGTCATCCTTACTGCTCATTATATGCTAATTGTAATGCATTAGCATGCTAAAAGACACTCCTGGCAGTGCCATGAGAGTTTACAGATGCCATGGCAATGCCCAGAAGTTACCCTATATAGTCTACAAAGGGGAGGAATCCTCAGCTCTGGGAATTGCCCATCCTTTTCCCGGAAAACTCATGAATAATCCACCCCTTGTTTAGTATATAATCAAGAAATAACTATAAGTGTACTTAGTTAAGCAGCCCATGTTGCTGCTCTGCCTGTGGAGTAGCCATTTTTTTTGTTCCTTTACTTTCTTAATAGACTTGCTTTTGCTTTACTCTATGGACTCACCCTGAATTCTTTCTTGCGTGAAGTCCAAGAACCCTCTCTTGGGGTCTGGGTTGGAACTCCTTTCTGGTAACAAAAGAAAACTATAGATATAATATTAGATTTTGACAGACTATCAAATTAAATTTTGTTTTCACTGTATAAAACTTAGAAATCATATTGAACAGAATTAGAAAGTTGTTTAAAAACAGCATTTACATAATTGAATTTGATGTAAGTACATCTACAAATAACCATGCTGGGCTTGTCCATTTTCTCCAGTGATCTCAAAACAATATCCATATTATTTTTTATAGTTTATAATGAAAAAACTGAAACCACAGGAAGATAAATGATCTCCAAATAATATCCATATTATTTTTTATCATTTATAATGAAAAAACTGGAACCACAGGAAGATAAATGATCTTTGTTAGATCACAAGTCAACATGAAGGTCAAGAATAAAATTAATTTTCAGCCTACCATTATGGCCCAAACTCTCCAAACCCCCTGCCAGGTTTTTACTTATTAGGAATTTAAGTGTTTCACAAATGAAAGTCTTCAGCCAAAGAATTGTTAGTTAAAATACAAAACAAAAACATTAGCATTGGAAGTTTCTAAAGTGTTGAAAGCTAAGTGCTTTAACGCTAAAATCCTTGACATTTAAAAGGCTCAGGAGCCAAACCTACTGAAAGCCAACTAACATGTAAATTATAACAATTTATTTCTCTTAGGCCTTGGCATGTTTCCTTTTGGTGCCAGAAGTAGAGTGAGATATTTGAGATTCAAACTCTTTGGAAACTTTTATAAATTAGAACTATATTCTCCATGGAAAAGTATCCTTGCATCATCTTTCCCATTTCTTCCCCTAAGAACTGACTGGACTTCACAACTTATTTTGGGCTAATGTGGAGAGATCAGCTGTGGGAAACATCCATTGATTTACTCAGGCTGCCCTTTGTATCTTAATGCTTCAGGTTTTGTTATCCTCCACCTTTCTTCTGTCTTCTTTCCTCATAAGTTGTTTAGATACAATTTTTTTTCCCGAGTCTTGCTCTCTCCCCCAGGCTGGAGTGCAGTGGCACGATCTTAGCTCACTACAAGCTCTGCCTCCCAGGTTCACGCCATTCTCCTGCCTCAGCCTCCCGAGTGGCTGGGACTACAGGTGCCCGCCACCATGCTCGGCTAATTTTTTTGTATTTTTATTAGAGAGAGGGTTTCACCGTGTTAGCCAGGATGGTCTCGATCTCCTGACCTCGTGATCTGCCCGCCTCGGCCTCCCAAAGTGCTGGGATTACAGGCGTGCACCACCGCGCCTGGCCTCTAGATACAATTTTATTGCTAATAATTACAGAGTGAGAATGAGCGGCAATGGGCTGGTATGGTTGCATTCAAATTCCAAAGTTCACATTTTGGAATATTGATTTTTGCTTGAGAACAATTTACCTAAGAACCATAGGAATTTGGCGGGGGAAGGATGTGATGGGGAATATGTTGAGTTCTTTCAAGGAATTTAATCTTCATTTCTGAGGAAGTAAAAACTGTGACATAGTGTTCTCTTTCTTTTGTCTTCCTTCCCCCAAAGGTGAAGAGTTTGCAGTTGTTTGAGAGCCCTTCCAATTCCATTCTTTCACAGCCTATCGCCTTTCATCCCCATCTCAAACTCAGTGTTTTGGGGGGATTCAGGCATCAGTCTAAAGTTAGAACATAACTGGAAATCATCTTGAAAAGCTAAAAATAGTGTAGGAAAGAATAAATCTTTTCTCACCCATAGCTAGGTTCATAAATGAGGTATCTATAACAAAACACAGATTGACAAGAGAGAAGCATACAAATTTATTTAATATAAATTTTATGTGACATAGGAGCTTTCAGAAATGAAGACCCAAAGAAACAGGGACATGTGTGTATTTTTATGCTTAGGGTTGATGAAGAGCGGACAGTTCTGCAGAAGTATGATTGAACAAAAGTTTACGATAACTGCAGGGAACTTAGCAAGGCCTGTTTGTTTGGGTTCTTCCTTGTATCCTTGTGTCTTCAGAGATAAGGACATTCCTTTCTTCCAGGTTTGGGTGAGTGCCTCTGGAATGAAGGTTTTATAACTCGCTTCATGGAAGAAGGTTGAGCGGAAGGTAAAGTGACTTTCCTGCTGAAATTTTCTGAGGGTACCATATTTTGGGGTGGTGTTTCCTGAACCCCATCAATAGGAAGGTAGGTCAAAGCAATTTTGGAGTAAACCCACCCTGGAATGTAATTCTGGCACTGAATTTCTCATGTTTTCCCTTTTCCTTCATTCCTTCCTTCAAGGATTATTCATTGAGCACCTCCTGTGTACTCCTAAGTTTGGAGAATACAGCAATGAAAAAGACAGTTTCCCTGACCCTATGGAACTTACACTAGTCAAGATTTCTGATATTGATAAGCGCTATTAAGAAAATAAAAATGTGTAGTCCCAGTTACTTGGGAGGGTGAGGTGGGAGGATTGCTTGAGCCCAGGAGTTCGAGTCCAGCCTGGGCAATGCAGTGAGACATTAAGACATGTCTCTAAGAAAAAAAAAAAAAAGAAAAGAAAAATGATGTGATCAACTGAGAGCTCCAACAGGAGGCAACTTTAGATAAGGTAATCTCTAAGGAGATATCTGAGCTGAAACCTGAAGGATGAAAAATAGCCAGCTAGGATAATGAGCTAAGAGAAGTTTAAGGTAGTTAATACTGGAAAATCTAAGTCAAAAAAAAAAAAGCTTGTCATGTTTGAGGGAAAGAAAGGAGGACACTGTGGCTAATGCAGAATGATGGAGGGGGACAGTTGTAATATCCTGGAGCAGAAGGCATTAACTAGACTGTGCGTAGCCTTTTACACTACAGTTGAAGTTCAAATCATACTCTAAGAGCAATGGAAGCCATTGAAGCCGTTAACGCTAGCAAGATTCGATTTATGGTCTCAAAAGCTCATTCTGGCTGCTCTTTGGAGAGTGGAAGCAGGAATATGGGTTAGAAAGTTCCTGGTTAGGAGTTGCTATGGTTTGAATGTGTCCTCCCAAAAACATGTGTTGAAAACTTAATTCCCAATGCAACAGTGTTAGGATATGTGGCCCAGTGTAATGTGATTAGGCCCTGAAGGTGGAGAGAATGGATTTATGCCATTTTCAAGGGAGAGGGTTCATTATAAAAGGGGGAACTCGACCCTGTTTTACTCTCTCTCTTGCCCTCTTTGCTCTTCTGTCATGGTATGACAACAAGAAGGCCCTTGCCAGATGTTAGCCCCTTGATCTTGGAATTCCCAGCCTCCAGAATTGTGAGCCAATACATTTCTGTTCATTATAAATTAACCAGTCTGTTATAGTAGCACAAAATGGACTAAGACAGGAGTCCAGGAAAAGATGATGGCCTTCATTAAAGTGGTGGCAATGGAGGTGAAATGAAGTAGACTTAAGATAGATTTTATGGATAATTCTGAAATTACATATTTATACATTAGCAGTTCTGGGACAGCGTAGTGGGGGTTTCAGGGAAAATAAATCAAGGATGACTCTTAGGGATTTTGGCTTAAGCATCTGGGTTAGACAGTGCTGACATTTACCGAGATAGGTAAGATATACAGACAGGAACTGTTTTAGATTTATTACCTTTAAAATACCTATTAGATATCTAAGTGTCAAGTGAATAGTTGCATACCAGAATCTGAAATGCATGTGCGATATCTGGGAAGGAGATATCCATGTGGGGATTGTCAACATATAGAAAACATTTAAAGCCATAGGAAAGGAAGACATTAACTGGATAGAGAAGGGTATAAGTTCTAGGCATTCTATCATTTACAGATCAGACAGAACCAAGAGAGTCAGAAAAGTGTTTGGCCAACAAAGCAGGAGAAAAATCCAGAAAAGTGGAGAATGTTTTAAGAAGTGATCAACTGTGTTGAAGGCTGAGACGATGAGCACTTATCCTGTGACTTTGAGTAAATTACTTCATCTATCTAAATTCAAGCTCCTCATCTGTAAAATGTGGATAAAAATAGTATAACACTTAGAGTGTTGTTGGGTGTATTAAAAAACAATATATGTAATGTTCTATGCATCTGGCATGTAATAAGTGATAAATGGTAGCTATTATTAGTCCATTGCTGTTGAGTTCTGAATTCTATAAGAAGAAATATAAATATGTCAGGGGAAAAAGCACATACATACAGTGGAAAAGTTCTGAATAACAGATATTCAGTTTTATCACATCTTGCAAATCATTCTTTAATGTTTCCTTTAGTCTTTGTGTCTTTTTAGCTCTTCTGGAGTCAGGGCTTAAGATATGAGAATTCCTTCTTCTCTGGATAGTCAAAAGTTGCTATGACAACTGGCTGGAAATGAAAGTCCTCTGCTTTATTTATTTATCTGAGGGTGATGTGCTGTAGAAAGGGGGAAGTGAGACTGCCACAATGTGCCTCACAACCTTTAGAAAGAAGACATGCAAGGGCCACATTTTCTGCCATCCTGTCAGTGTCCTTTATTGTTTATATATAACTTACCCATTTCTTCTTTTTCTACAAAGTATTTGAGGTCATAAATATTGAGACACATATAACATGAGGCAGTTTAAAGAAAATAAATCAGATGATTAAATACTATTTGGAGGAGAAGTAATGTATAACAAAAAAAATAATGTATAACAAAACAGAGTCATTAACACCATGTAACAAATTTAGCCCCAAGTATTTTGGAAGTAAAAAAAACAACAACAAAGAAAAACATATGCTTTCAGGAATTCTCTGAAGTATGCTTAAAGGTCACAAGCAGGTTAATTAAGAGAGAAACTTTTAAACAGATATATATGTTGTTCCTCTGCAATAACAGCAGTGGTCAGCCGGGTGTGGTGGCTCACACCTGTAATCCCAGCACTTTTGGAGGCCAGAAGCAGGGCAGATCACCTGAGGTTGGGAGTTTGAGACCTGCCTGGCCAACATAGTGAAACCCCGCCTCTTCTAAAAATATAACAATTAGCTGGGCGTGGTGGCAGGCACCAGTAATCCCAGATACCTGGGAGACTGAGGCAGGAGAATCTCTTGAACCTTGGAGGCGGAGGTTGTAGTAAGCCAATATTGTACCTTTGCACTCCAGCCTGGGCAACAGAGTGAGACTCTGTCTCAAAAAAAAAAAAAAAAAAAAAAGAAGAAGAAGAAGAAAAGAAAAGAAAAAAATAGTAGTGGCCAACATTTGCATAACACTTTACAGTTTATAAAGCATTTTAATGCTTTACAGAAAGTAGTGTTATAACTATTCTTTTTTGCCCCCAAACGACACAGTAGGTTAACACAGAGAACTTGAATCATGAATCCTTTTTTTTCAAATACGGAAAACATTTCTTTATTAGTAGCCGAAATATATAAGCATCTCATGAATCTTTTATTTCCAAAACCCAATTCTTTCTACTATACGAAGAGGCAACTTCCTTAATCGCAATTTTTGAAAAATCTTATGAAACATAACATACACAAAAGTACATAAAATTTTAAGGAATAACTGCAAAACTAACATCCACATAGCCACCATCAAAACCAAGAGATAGAACACTCCTAGAACTCTAGAAGGCTGGGAGTGGTGGCTCATGCCTGTAATCCCAGCACTTTGCAAGGCTGAGGCTGGTGGATCACGTAAGGCTGGGGGTTGGAGACCAGCCTGGTCAACATGGTGAAACCCTGTCTCTACTAAAAATACAGAAAGTAGCCAGGTGTGGTGGTGCACCCCTGCAATCCCTAGCTACTCGGGAGGCTGTGGCACAAGAATCATGTGAACCTGGGAGGTGGAGGTTGCAGAGAGCCAATATCCTGCCACTGCACTCCAGCCTGAGTGACAGAGCAAGACTCCGTCTCAAACAAACAAACAAACAAAAAACAACAACAACTCTGGAGCAGCAGTTCTCAACCTTTTTGGTCTCAGGACCCTTTTATGCTTTTTTTTTTTTTTTTTTTTGAGACAGAGTCTTGCTCTGTCCCCCAGGCTGGAGTGCAGTGGCGCGATCTCGGTTCACTGCAAGCCCCACCTCCCGGGTTCACACCATTCTCCTGCCTCAGCCTCCCGAGTAGCTGGGGCTACAGACGCCTGCCACCACGCCTGGCTAATTTTTTGTATTTTTAGTAGAGACGGGGTTTCGCTGTGTTAGCCAGGATGGTCTCGATCTCCTGACCTCGTGATCTGCCGCCTTGGCCTCCCAAAGTGCTGGGATTATAGGCGTGAGCCACTGCGCCCGGCCCCTTTTATGCTTTTAAAAATTATTGAGGACCCCAATGAGCTTATGCGTACATGGCCTATATCTAGCAGTATTTTCGTTATTGGATATTAAAACTGAGAATGAAAAAAATACTCACTTTAAAAATAGCAATAATACATTTACTACATGTTAACCTAAATAATACTTTATGAAAATTAACTATTTGCCAAAACAAAAAAAAATTATTGAGAGGAGCGATAGTCATCTGTTTCAAATTTCTTAAATATCTGGTTTAATAGAAGACAACTTGATTCTTACATCTGATTCTGCAGTCTGTTATGATGTTGTTTTGGTTTAATTATATGGAGAAAATCTGGCCCCACACAGATATGTAGCTGAAAAAGGGGGAGTCTTTTAATAGCCTTTTCAGATAACTGTGGATATTGTTTGTACTATACCAGAATTCCACAAGTGCTAGTTTTTAAAGGTTAGTTGTGGCTCATGCCGCAGTTAGTGGTGGCTCATGCCAGTAATCTCAGCTACTTGAGAGGCTGAGGCAGGAGTTCGAGGCCCGCCTGGGCAACATAGCCAAGAAGCTGTCTCTATGAAAAAAAAAAATTTAAAAAATTAGCCTGGCCAGGTGGCATGTACCTGTTAGTCCCAGTTACTCAGGAGGCTGAGGCAGGAGGATTGCTTGAGCCTAGGAGTTTGAGGCTTCAGTGGGCCATGAATCATGATGCCACTGCACTCTAGCCTGAGTGACAGAATGATACCTTGTCTCAAAAAGAAATAAATCAATTTTAAAAGATTAAAAATAAAGGTTAGTTGTAATATGGAATCTGAAGCCATAGTACTCTGTTACGTTAAAATAAATTTGTCTAACTTGCCCTTTGAATGGCTTTGTCACTCATGTGTAATGTTATGACATTCATTTGAAAAATACTGGTTCACTGAGCTATCCAGATATTCCAAATGTTGACACATTTCGTTATACTGTATCAAAAATCACATTCATTAATATCACTACTAATCTTAACACAAAAGTCTTTAAATGTTGAAAATTTCTAGTTTTCATTTGAAAGCTCAGATTTTGTCACTGGCCAAAAAATTTTGTCAGTTGTTTTTCTTGCAGTGACTAGCTGACTTTATTTTTGAGAAAATGTCTCCCAAATACCCAAGTCTGAATAAAAACTGTTTGCCAGCATTCTTTCAAATAAAAATGGTATTCAATAAAGTAACTAGTTCAACCACTGGCAATTACACAAGTGCTTTTCCTTGAGACAACCATTGTACTTAAGGTGTACAGCAGAAGCTTTATGTTCTTGAACTATGGTCTCCAGACCAACAGCATCAGCACCACCTAGGAACTTGTTAAGTTTACAAATTATTGGGTCCACTGTAGACCTACTAAATCAGAAACTGGAAGTGAGGCCAGTGGTCTGTGTTTTATGACCCTCCAGGTGATTCTGATTCCATCTACGTTTGAGAATCACCACTTCAAACTTACAGCAATGGTTCTCAGTTTTGGTTGCAGATTAGAATCACCTGGGAAGTTTATATGTTTTGTTTTTCGTTTTTTTTTTTTTTGGAGACAGGGTCTCATTTTGTCACCCAGGCTGGAGTGCAGTGGCACGATCACAGCTCATTGCAGCCTCATCTTCCCAGGCTCAAATGATCCTCCCACCTCAGCCTCTGGGGTAGCTTGTACTACAGGTGCGTGCCACTATGCCTGGCTATTTTTTTTTTTTTTTTTTTTTCTGTAGAGACACAGGTCTCACTGCATTGCCCAGGCTGGTCTTGAACTCCTTGGTTCAAGTGATTCTCCTACCCTAGCTTCCCAAAGTGCTGGGATTACAAGCATGAGCCGCCCCCACCTGGCCACACCTGGGGAGTTTAGAATCTCTAGTGCCTAATTATTCTTCATCAATTCAGAATCTCTGAGGGTAGGATCCAGACTTCAGAATTTTTAAAAATTCCCCCTGATGATTCCAAAGTGCAGCCCCTGCCTTAGGCTATCTTTCTGAAACAGTTCTCAGCTATGTTCTTGTCTGGGACTGGAAAGCTGTCTATTGAAAATGGAGCTCTCTGACAAGTTCCTGGAGTGCTAATAACTAGACTGCTGCCGGGTAGAGACAAATGAATGTTTTCGGAATCATTTTCCCATCTTAAATAGTCAGAAAATCCCAAATGGTGAACAAGAAAATGTCCTAGCAGAATTCAAGAATACTTCCCATTAGTTAACCCTCTTTTTTAGAAAAGTGGAAATCCTGGCAGGTCTGGTGAGGTCTTTCTGCTTTGATTACCACTGAAGCCTCTTTTTCAGCCAACAGAGCTTGCTTTTCTACTTAGCTTTTATTTCTCCAGATTGTCTTAAGTTAGCAGTTCTCACCTTTACCAGACTCAACATTTCTATTTTAAAATAAATATTTTTATCACCCTTTTTTCATCCACAAATGAAATATATAGAGTGCAACCTGACTACATATATAAATTTAAAAAATCAACATGATGCCCTGACTATATTATAAAGGATAAATGAGATTAATTTATAACAAAAATATATATGGTAGTATGTAAATGTGTGGGAACAACATTAACAGACATAATTGTCAGATACTGACATAAATACATTTAATAATTTATTATAAAAATTTCAGACATATACTAGAGAGAGTAGTATAATTAACTACATGCTTCCCCAGAATCCAGCTTCAACAATTATCAATTATCAATAGCTGATCTTTTTCTTTCTTTTTTTTTTTTTTTTTGAGACGGAGTTTCGCTCTGTCGCCCAGGCTGGAGTGCAGTGGCCGGATCTCAGCTCACTGCAAGCTCCGCCTCCCGGGTTTACGCCATTCTCCTGCCTCAGCCTCCCGAGTAGCTGGGACTACAGGCGCCCGCCACCTCGCCCGGCTAGTTTTCTGTATTTTTTAGTAGAGACGGGGTTTCACTGTGTTAGCCAGGATGGTCTACGATCTCCTGACCCCGTGATCCGCCCGTCTCGGCCTCCCAAAGTGCTGGGATTACAGGCTTGAGCCACCGCGCCCGGCCTGATCTTTTTCATTCTTACCAATGCTACCTAAAATGTGGTCCCTGGACCAGCAGCATTAGTGTTACCTGGAAGATGGTTAGAAATGCAAATTCACTGACCTTACTCCTTACTCCAGACCACTGAATCAGAATCTCTGAGGTAGGGTTCAGCAGTCTATGTTTTAACAATCTCTCCAGCTGATCTGTAGGTCTGCTAAGTTCTCAGAGCTGCTGATCTAGATAACATTCCTACCTTCTCAGATTATTTGAAAGCAAATCCCAGATAGTACCCAGATATATTTTATCCATAAAGAATTACTTTAACTTTAAAAAATATAACCACATACTATTATGTCACCTAAGAAGAGTTTAAAACTCTAATTATTTATCTCATCAAATATACGGAATTTAAAAATTTTCTCGGATTTTCACAAATGTCTTTTTGCAGTTGATTTGCTTGCATCAGTTCAAACAAGGTTTATATATTGCATTAGGTTGATATGCATCTTAAATATCCCTTAATCTAGAATGATTCCTTTTTTAAAAAATTCCTGCCATTTATTTGTTGAAGAAGCATTTGTCACATTGTTTCTCACATTCAGGATTTTACTAATTGTGTCCCTGTATGTCATTTTGTCATGTTCCTCTTTTTTCTGTATTTACTGTAATCTGGCTGTTAGATATAGAGGCTTGATCTATCAGGTTTGGCTTTTTTGGAAGGAATATTTCACAGATGAAGCTATGCCTGTCCCATTACATCAAAGCAGAAAGCATATCAATATCTGGGCTGTTTCTCTTTTTCAGTTAAGATTGGTTAGTGGGTTCAAGTATTGAAAGCATAATCTAGTCTATATGAAAGTTTCCCATCAGCCCTTTATCTAATGGTCCTAGCAGCCACTGATGAGCATTGCCTAGGTCAATTTTTTTCACTAAGGGATGAAAAAATGATGATACCCTAATTTTTATCATTTCCAGATTTTATTACCTGAAATATAAAGAACTTTCTTTTTTTCTTGTATTTGTATAGGAAATACAGTTTATATAGAAAAGGCAGAGCAAATGCTCAATTTAATTCCTTTATTAACTAGACTTCAAATAATGAATTTGAAACATCCTCTAAATGTTTACTTTTGAATGTCATGTACTATGGATTTTAATATATTTGATATTTTTAATTCACTTTAGTAATCATTCATTATGATGCTTTAATTGTCTCACCTTTGACTAGATGGAGTTTCTTTAGGTTGGCTCCTGAGTTCTTCTGAAACAACCTTAACAGTGCGTGATGCCTTCTTACTTTTGGTTATGAAAAGCTATTTCAAGTTCATCTTATACATTTCCCACACCAACTCTGGAGTCAATTATTTCTCAAAGGAGACTTGGTTCCTTTTACTGGGAAATGGTTTTTAGAGACCATAACCTGAGTGGTAAGGGAGATCATTGCTATAAGGCTATTATTCCTAGTCCTTTTCAGTGGAAAGAGCTATGAAATACGTATTTTTTTCTTTTTTCTTTTTTTGAGACAGAGTCTCACTCTGCTGCCCAGGCTGGAGTGCAGTGGCACGATCTCAGTTCACTGCAACCTCCGCCCCCCAGGTTAAAGGGATTCTCCTGCCTCAGACTCCTGAGTAACTGGGATTACAGGTGCCTGCCACCACGCGCAGCTGATTTTTGTATTTTTAGTAGAGGTGAGATTTCACCATGTTGGCCAGGCTACTCTCGAACTCCTGACCTCAAGTGATCCACCCGCTTCGGCCTCCCAGAGTGCTGTGATTATAGGCGTGAACCACCACACCTGGCCGAAATAATATTTTTAAAGAGAAAATTAAATCTTGAGAACACACTAATGCTTCCAATTTCAATATAAGACTATAGGAATTTTAGGTCTTTGATTTTATACTTGCATATCTTTCCTCTTACACTAAAATATTTGGTTCCTAATGATACTAACATAATCACTTATTTGCTTTACCCATATATACCATAACAATATTTTTATAACAATATCAGTATATTAATAAAAATATAACTAAAATTCAAGATTTCTCTGTAGTTTTTTCTTTCTTTTTTTTTTTTAGACGGAGTCTTGCTCTGTTGTCAGGCTAGAGTGCAATGACACGATCTTGGCTCACTGCAACCTCCGCCTCCCAAGTTCAAACAATTCTCCTGCCTCAGCCTCCTGAGTAGCTGGGACTATGGGCACACACCACCACACCCAGCTAATTTTTGTATTTTTAGTAGAGATGAGGTTTCACCATATTGGCCAGGATAGTCTTGATCCCTTGACCTCGTAATCTGCCCATCTCGGCCTCCCAAAGTGCTGGGATCACAGGCATGAGCCACTGTGCCCGGCCTTCCCTTCCTTTCTTACATAAAAGTTACTGTACACCACTGTTCCGTACCTTGTTTTTAAAGTTTTTAACTTATGTCCTAGGATTGTTCAATAACAATATTTAGAGATATTACTCAGTCCTTCTTATAGTGGCATAGTACTCCACTGTGCAAATCTATTACAGTATATTCAAACAAATTCTCTGCTGATAACATTTGGACTGAAAGATGTCTTATGAAAATAAGGCTAAGAAATGTGGTCTAGAAGAAGAAAAAAGGAGAGAAAAAGAAAAGATGAAAGAGAAGGAAAGAAAATAAAAGTAGAATGATGAAAGAGAAAAAGGAAAGGAGGAAAGGAGATAATTAAAGGAGAAGGTATGTGAAATTTTAAGACAAAAATAGTTTTGTCTACCACCAAGCCATATGACATATAACTTTTTTTCCTTGACATTCTGAAATACAAGCTTATTCTTCTTACATTATTTCTGGCTCTGGCAACAAAGTATTAAAGGAAATGCAATACTGGAATGCCTACTGTTTATAAAGAATTCCTTTTCCTAAAGCATTGTTATTTCTTGCACAAATACTCCAAATGTCCATACTTTTTCTCATTTAAAGCTTAAACTTACTTTGGGAGTCTGAGACAGATGGATCACGAGGTCAAGTGATCAAGACCATTCTGGCAAACATGGTGAAACCCTGTCTCTACTAAAAATACAAAAATTAGCCAGGCATGGTGGTGCGCACCTGTAGTCCCAACTACTCAGGAGACTGAGGTAGGAGAATCACTGGAACCTGGGAGGAAGAGGTTGCAGTGAGCCAAGATCATACCACTGTACTTGTACATACACAAGCCTCCGTTTTAAAAACCAAAACCAAAACCAAAACCAAAAAACAAACAAACAAACAAAACCCCAAAACAAAAAACATTAAACTTGCTAGGCCCGGTGGCTCACACCTGTAATCCTAGCACTTTGGGAGGCCGAGCAGGTGGATTACCTGAGGTCAACAGTTTGAGACCAGCCTGGCCAACATGGTGAAACCTTGTCTCTACTAAAAATACAAAAAAATTAGCTGGACATGGTGGTGCACGCCTGTAATCCCAGCTACTGGAAGTGCTGAGGCAGGAGAATCTCTTGAACCCCGGAGGCGGAGGTTGTAGTGAGCCGAGATCACACCACTGCACTCCAGCCTGGACAACAGAGCGAGACTGTCTCAAAAACAAAAACAAAAAAACCCCAAAAAAACAAAAAACAAAAAACCCTGAAACTTGTTTGTATCCATTGAAGTACAGAGAAATAAAAAATTTAAATTAAACTTGTATGATAATTTCCTTACTGGGTTCCTAAAAATCCTATTATTCCACTTACCTGTAATACAAATTTTGTTAGCTTCACAATATTGAAGTCCTTAATTCATAGCAATTATTTATTTCATTTATCTGCCATAGTAGAGTAACCCATTTGTTATTGTTTGAGAACTGATTAAATTTTTCTGCAGTTTGGATTTATCCCTAGGACCTTTCCCTTGCTCTGAGTATGAGTGCACCAACTTTCTGATTACTAGTCTGATTTCTTGGGTTATCTTGATATAAGGAAGAGAGTGCTCTTGCTGGCAAACATTAGTATTTCAGTGAATAGAAAAGTATTATTTCTATTAGCACTTTAAAATATGTTTTATTGTGGCATAATTAACAGAATAAAATACACATATCTTACTCAATTTGATGAATTTTGACAACTGTATATCCTGTGTAATTGCCACTTGAAACAAAATATAATCTACCATCTTGGAAACTTGGACTCCTTTCAATCACTGTCCCCTATAACCACTTAGAAATTTCTAAAACTAGATTGTCTCTCTTGGATTTCATACAAATAGAACCGTACAGTTTGTATTCTGTTGTGCCTGGCTTCTTCTGTTTATCAAAATATTTGTGAGACTTACTCATGTTGTCAGGTATACTAGCAGTTTGTTCCTTTTTATTGCTGAGTTGTATTCCATTGTAAGAATATACATCATTTTTAAATTGTATCTGTTTTCCTGTTGATATACATTTAGGTTATTAGTTTTTGGTTATTATGAATAAGGTTGCCCTAAACATTCTTTGTCTAAGTTTTCTTGTGAACTTGCATTTTCACGTCTCTTGGGTAACTAAGTGAAATTGATGAGCCATGAATAAGGTAGATGAAAGTACAATGAAAAAGAAATTGCAAAGTACTTTTCCAAAATATTTTACACTTACATCAGCACTGTGTAAGTTCCAGCTGTTTCACATCTTTGTTAATGTTTGGGCTACTAGATTTTATTTCAGCACCTGGGAATGTTTGTGAAATGAAATCCACCGTAGATTTAATTTTCATTCCCTTGATGATCAAAGGTATTAAGTACTTCCTCCATTTTTTTTTATTGTGTTAAAATACACATAACAACCATTTTGTAGTATATGGTTCCATGGTATTAAATACTGTACATTCATAAATGTTGTGCAACCATCACCAGCATCTATCTCCAGAATTCTCTTTATCTTGTAAAACTGAAACTATACCCATTAAGCAGTAACTCCCCAGATCCCCCACCCCACCCGCCCCTGGCAAACACAATTCTACTCTCTTGTCCCTGTAATTTTGATTCCTTTAAGCACCTCAGATAAGTGGAATCAGATGGACCAGTACCATTCCATGGCCTGTTAGGAACTGGGCTGCAAAGCAAGGAGTGACAGATGAGCAAACAAAGCTTCATTTGTATTTACAGCCATTCCCCATCCCTCACATTACCTCCTGAGCTCTACGACCTGTCAGATCAGCAGCGGCATTATATTCTCATAGGAGTGCGAACCCTATTGTGAACTGTGCATGCGAGGGATCGAGGTTGTGTGCTCCTTATGAGAATCTAATGTCTGATGATCTGCCACTGTCTCCCATCACCCCCAGATGGGAGCATCTAGTTGCAGGAAAACAAGCTCAGGGCTCCCACTGATTCTACATTATGGTGAGTTATGTAATTATTTCATATTAGAATGCAATAATAATAGAAATAAAATACACAATAAATGTAATGTGCCTGAATCATCCTGAAACCACCCCGCCCCCCACCAGTCTGTGGAAAAATTGTCTTCCACAAAACTGGTGCCAAAAAGGTTGGGGACCACTGTTCGACTGTATGTATATACCATATATTGCTCATTCATTTATCTGTGGATGGACACTCGGGTTGCTTCCACATTTTAGCTATTGTGAATAATGCTGGTATGAACATGGGTGTGCAAGTATCTGAGACCTATTTTTTCTTCTAGCTCCATTTCTGCATATAGACAGACGTATTTTCAGTTATTTTAGGTATATACCCATAAGTGGAATTGCTAGATTATATAACTCTATTTTTAATTTTTTGAGGAGCCTCTATTCTGTTTTCTATAATGGCTCTACCATTTTCATTCCCATCAACAGTGCACAAGGATTTCAATTTTTCCACATCCTTGCTAATATTTTTTTAAAATAGTAGCCACTCTAATGGGTGTGAGGTGGTATCTCATTATACTTTTGATTTGCATCATAATGATTAGTTACATGGGGCATCTTTTCATGTGCTTATCGGCCATTTGTATGTTTTCTTTGGAGAAATGTCTATTCGTGTCCTTTGCCATCTATTTACTTATTTAGAGATGGAGTCTTGCTCTGTCACCTAGGGTGGAGTGCAGTGGTGTGATCTTGGCTCACTGCAGCCTCTGCCTCCCAGGCTCAAGTGATCCTCCCATTTCAGCCTCCTGAGTAGCTGGGATTATAGGCACACACTACCATGTCTGGCTAATTTTTTGTATTTTTGGTAGAGACGGGGTTTTACCATATTGTCCAGGCTGGTCTTGAACTCTTGAGTTCAAGTGATCTGCCCACCTCAGACTCCCAAAGTGCTGGGATTACAGACATGAGCCACCATGCCTGGCCTCCTTTGCCCATTTTAAAATAGTATTCTTTGTTAGGAGTTCTCTATATATTCTGAATATCAATCACTTATCAGATATTACTTAAAAGTATTTTCTCCTATTCTGTGGCTTGCCTTTTTACTCTGTTGATAGTGTCATCTGATATACAAAATTTTAAAATTTTCAAAAACTGAAATTTGTCCATTTTTTCTTTTGTTGCCTAGGCCTTTGGTTTAATATCCAAGAAATCAATGTCAAATCCAATGCTATGAAGCTTTCATTCTGTATTTTCTTCTAAGAGGTTTATAGTTTTAAGTCTTATGTTTATGTCTTCTTACCTTTTTGAGTTAATTTTTGTATATGGTGTTGGGTAAGGGTTCAACTTCATTCTGGGTCTGGTTTTCCCAGCACTATTTGTTGAAAAGACTGTCCTTTCCACATTTGTCTTGGTACCCTTGTCAAAAGCTATTTGATCATAAATGAGAGAGTTTATTTCTAGGCTCTCCATTCTATTTCATTGTTCTATGTCTGTCTTTACACCAGTACTACACTGTTTTAATTACTATAGCTTTGTAGTAAGTTTTGAAATCAGGAAGTGTGAGTACACGAGGCTTGTTCTTTTTTCAAGATTGTTTTGACTATTTCAGTTCCCTTGAGATTCCATATGAATTTTTAGGATGATTTTTCCATTTCTGCAAAAATTGTCATTGGGATTTTAATAGGGATTGCATAATGTGTTGATCATTTCGTATAGTATTGACATTTTAATACTGCCTTCCAATCCATGAACATAGATGTGTTTCCATTTATTTATATCTTCTTTAATTTCTTTTGCATTGTTCACCTCCTTGGTTAATTCCTAAGCATTTTTTTTCTTTTTGATGTTATCATACATCAAAATGATACTTTCGGAATTTTCTTTTCAGATTGTTGTTAGTGTATAAATAATAAGAGCTGATTTTTGTGTGTTGACTTTGTATCCTGCTACTTTCTGAATTCATTCATCAGTTCTGTTTTGTGAAATCTTTAGGATTTTCTACAAGATCCTATCATCTGTGATAGGATCTTTTTAAATGTATTATTTAATACAGGATATTGAGGAACTTTTAAATGTATTAGCCATTTGTATATCTTTCATGAAGGGAATGTTCATGTCTTTGCTATTAGCTTAAATGAGTTATTGTTAATAACTATTTTTTTTGTTAGCTTGTAGAAGTCCTTTGCCAGATACATATGTAGTGAATATTTCCCAGTCTGTAGCTTAATGGTAACTTTGAAGAGCAAGGTATTTCAATAAACTCCAATCTTTCAATTTTTTTTCTTTTTATGGTTAGTGCTTTTTGTGTCTCATGCAATAAATACCTGCCTACTCCAAGGTTATTAAGAGATTCTTCTGTTTTCTTTTAGAAGTTTTATGGATCTTGGTTTTATGTTAGGCCTAGGAGGCATCTTGAATTTCTGTGTATGGAGATGAAAGGTTGATGTTCTTTTTATTTTCCCTAAATAGTTATCCAGTTGTTTTAGTAATATTTATTAATCAATTTTTTTCTTATTGAATTGCTTTGATGCCTTGGTCAAAAATGAAATGATTTTATATGTATAGATCTATTTTTAGACTTTAATCTGTTCTATTTAACTACTAGTCTATCCTTATGGAAATAACAGTCTTGATTACTGTAACTTTATAAAAGGCTTGAAATCAGGTAGTAAGTCTTCCAACTTTGTTCTTTTTAAAGATTATTTTGGCAATTCTAGATCCTTCATTTTTTCACATAAGTTTTGGATTTTGTCCTTAAAAAAAGCCTGCTGGATTTTTTTTTGTGAGATAATTTTATATTTTTATTTCAATAGTTTTTGGAAAAAAGGTGGTTTTGGTTACATGGATAAGTTCCTTAGTGGTGATTTATTAGATTTTGGTGCAACTATCAACCTAGTAGTATACACTGTACTCAATGTGTAGTTTTTTATTCCTTAACCTGCTGGAATTCTGATACGGAAAATCTACATATCAATTTAGGAAGGATAGGATAATATTACTGAGTGTTCCCATCCATGAATATAAAATATTTCTCTATTATTTAAGTCTTCTTTAATTATCTTCTATCCATGTTTTGTGTTTGCTCTTTTTTTTTGAGACAGGGTCTCACTCTGTCACCCAGGCTGGCGTGCAGTTGCACAATCTCGGCTCACTGCAGCCTCCACCTCCTGGGTTCAAGTGATTCTCGTGCCTCAGCCTCCGGAGTAGCTGGGATCACAGGTGCACACCACCACACTCGGTTAAGTTTTGTATTTTTAGTAGAGATGGGGTTTTGCCATGTTGCCCAGGCTGTCTCAAACTCCTGACCTCAAGCAGTCCACCTGCCTCAGCCTCCCAAAGTACTGGAATTACAGGCATGATGCACCCGGACTCATTTTGTTGTTTTTCAATACAGAGATCTTGCACATCTTTTGTTTATTCCAAGGTTTTGGATGTTTCTGGATACATTACAAATGGTATTGTTTACAATTCCACTTTCTATTGCTAGTATATAGAATTGATTTTTGCTATACTGAGCATGTATCTTATCACTTGTTAAATGAAGTTACTATTTCTCGTACTTTTTTTTTTTGGACGGAGTTTTGCTCTTGTTGCCCAAGCTGGAGTGCAATGGCATGATCTCGGCTCACTGCAACCTCCACCTCCCAGGTTCAAGCGATTCTCCTGCCTCAGTCTCCCAAGTAGCTGGGATTACAGGCATGCACCATCACGCCCGGCTAATTTTCTGTAATTTTAGTAGAGACAGGATTTCTCCATGTTGGTCAGTCTGGTCTTGAACTCCTGACCTCAGGTGATCAACCTGCCTCGGCCTCCCAAAGTGCTGGGATTACAGGCATGAACCACTGCGCCCTCTCGTACCTTTTTAATATATTCTATAGAGTTTTGTATGCATACAATCATATTGTCTGTGAATATAATTTTACAATAGTCTCCCCTTACCTGCAGTTTCTGTTTCTGTGGTTTCAGTTACCTGTGGTCAACCTTGGTCCAAAAATACTAAATGGAAAATTCTGGAAATAATTCATGTTTTAAACTGCATGCTGTTCTGAGTAGCATGATAAAATCTCATACTACTCTGTTCTGTCATGCCTGGAATCATCTCTTTGTCTAGTATATCCATGCTGTATATGCTACCCACCTGTTAGTCATGTAGTAGCCAACTTGGTTATAAGATCATCATTATCACAACGCTTGTGTTCAAGGTCAACAGTAGCCTAAAACTATGTCACAATGCCTACCTCATTCACCTTACTTCCTCTTGTCATGTAGGTATTTTATCATCTCACATCATCGCAAGAATAGTACAGTATCTTGGGAGACCAGTCACATACCTTTAATTACAGTATATTATTATAATTGTTCTATTTCATTATTGTTGTTAGTCTCTTACTGTGCCTAATTTATAAATTAAACTTTATTATAGGTATGTATACACAGAAAAAAAATAGAGTGTATATAAGGTTTGGTACGATCCATGGTTTCAGGTTTCCACTGGGGGTCTTGGAATGTATCCCCAGCAGATAAGGGGGAACTACTGTACTTATTTCTTCCCATTTTAAAAATTTGAGATTTGATTCACATACCATAAAATTCACTTTTAAGGCATATAATTTGGTGATTTTTAGCATATTCACAAAGTTGTACAACAATTACCACTATTTAACTTCAGGATATCTTCATCATTCCAAATATAAACTCCATACTTACTAGCAGTCAATCCCTACTGTCCCGGTCCCCAGCCCCTGACTATTAATCTATTTTCTTTCCCTATGGATTTGCCCATTATTAACATTTCATATAAATGGAATTACATAATATGTGGCTTTCACTTAGCATATGTGTTTAAGGTTCATCAATTTGTAGCATGAATCAGTACTTCATTCCTTTTAATGGAGGAATAGTAATCCATTGTATGGATACACCAGAGTATGAGGGTTCCAATTTCTTCATGTCCTAACACTTGTTCTTGTCCATTCTTTAAAAAAATTAGTCATCCTAGTGAAGTGGTATCACCTGGTTTTGATGTGTATTTCCCTAATGACTAATTACACTGAGCATCTTTTCATGTGCTTATGGCCATTTGTATATCTTATTTGAAGAAATGTTTATTGAAATCCTTTGTCCATTTTTAAATTGGATTTTTATTGTTGAATTATGAGTTCTTTATATTCTGAACAGTGCACCCTTACCAGATATATGATTTCCAAAATATTTTGTCCCATTCTGTGGATTGTCTTTTCACTTTCTTGATATTGTTCTTTGAAGCAATTTTTTGAGATGGGGTCTTGCTGTGTTGCCCAGGCTGGAGGGCAGTGGTGCAATCTTGGCTCACTGCAACTTCTGCCTCCTGGGTTCAAGCAACTCTCCTGCCTCAGCCTCCTGAGTAGCTGGGATCACAGGTGCACATCATTATGCCTGGCTAATTTTTGTATTTTTAGTAGAGACGGGTTTTCGCCATATTGACCAGGCTGGTCTTGAACTCCTGACTTCAGGTGATCCGCCTGCCTTGGCCTCCCAAAGTACTGGGATTACAGACATGAGCCATTGTGCCCAGCCTGAAGCATAAAGGTTTTGATGTTGATGAAGCTTTTTTTTTTTTTTTTTTTTTTTTTTTTGAGATGGAGTCTTGCTCTGTCGCTCAGGCTGGAGTGCAGTGGCCAGATCACAGCTCACTGCAAGCTCTGCCTCCCGGGTTTACGCCATTCTCCTGCCTCAGCCTCCCGAGTAGCCGGGACTACAGGTGCCTGCCACCATGCCTGGCTATTGATTTTGATGTTTTAATTTTAATGCATTCATTTTTTCCCTTGGTTGTGCTTTTTGTCACATCAAAGAAGCCACTGCCTAATTCAAGGTGATAAGGATTTAGTTATATTTTTTTCTAGGAGTTTTATAATTTGAGCTCTTTTGTTTGGATCTTTGGTTCATCTTAATAGTCATAAATGGTGTGAGGTAGAGTTCCAATTTAATTTTTTTCCTCATGTGGCTATCCAGTTTTCCCAGTTCCATTTGTTGAAAAGACTACTCTTTCTCCAATTGAGTTGTATTGGTGTTTTGCTGAAAGTCAACTGACCATAAATATAAGGCTTTATTTCTGGACTCAATTATATTCCATTGATTTGTACTCCTATCTTTATATGAGCATAGTATTATCTTGATTACTGTAGCTTCATAGCAAGTTCTGAAATCAGGATATCTGAGTCTTCCCAATCTTTATGCTTTTTCTTATCGCTTTTTTGCATTGATTAGGGCCTCCAATATCCTAAATAGAAGCAGTGAGAGCAGAAAATTCTTGTCTTACATTTGTTATTCCTGTTCTTAGGAGAAAAGGATTTACTTCACCATTAAGTTTTTCAAATCATTGAGGAAATTCCCTTCTATTGCTAGGCTGCTTAGAGTTGTTTTTTTTTGTTGTTGTTTCTTTTTTTAAACATTCATGGGCTTTGAATTTTGTCAAATCCTTTTTCTGCGTTTGTTGAAACAATTTCTCTTTTTCTGTTAATGTGATAAATTACACTGATTTTTTAACGTTAAATTCACTCTCCTTGGTCATGGTATCTACTAATCCTCTATATTGCAAGTTTCAATCTGCTAATACTTTTAAGAATTTATATATATATATTCATGAGGACTATCAGTCAATAATTTTCTTGTAAAATGTTAAATTTTGGTATCAGGAAAAAAAATTTGGCATGATTATGCTTGCCTCTTGAGTATAGAAGTATTTCTCCCTGTTCTATTTTCTGAAATGGTGTAGGATTGGTACTTTGTCTCCCTTAAATGTCTGATAAAATTCACTGGTGCAGTCATCAAGCTGGAGTTTTCTTTGTGGAAAGTGTTTTGCTTATAAATTCAATTTTTTAAATAGACATTGAGACATTTAGATTTTCTTTTCCTTCTTGTGTCACTTTTGGTAATTTATATATATATTTTTTTAGGAATTTGTTCATTTTGCTTAAGTTACTGAATTATTGGCATAAAGTTGTTCCAAGTATCCCTTTAATATCTATGGGATTTCATTCGCATTTTGGCTATGTTAAAATTAAAACTTCTATACACAAATGTAGATGACAAATAATAAATCAAAAGAAATGTGTAACATGTAGCAGAAAAAGGATGTATTTGCATGTGTATATGTATGGCAGGAGCAAACAATCTACTGGCACAGAGGGAATTATACACTGTAGTGTGACAAATACCATGAAGGCACACAGAGAACACACAGAATGGGTACCCAGTCCAATATGGGGAATCAAAACTATGATGTCCAAGTGGTAGGTTAGCTTGTCCAACTATAGGTAAATGAATATAATCAAATTTATAGACACAAGAAAGCTGAGACTCAGATCCCCAGACATAGTTACTTCATCATGGTTACCTACTTGTTGAGGTCGAGTCAACTGGCTCCTTTTTCACTGGCACAGCTTTAATTACAAAATAAAACACATCTTTGTTTTTGTAAAATAATAAATTACAAAAACCACCAAGATAAAAAGTCCAAAAGACAAAATGTAAACCACCTGTATTTTGACCTCCTTCCAGATATTTTTGTACACTTATGTTAACATAGGTACACACATATATTCACATTAGGACAGCACTGTACTTGCTAAATTATATTCTGCTTTTTTTTTTTTTTTCCTGAGGTGAAACTATATTTTTTGGACATATTTTAACGCAAATAAAGAACTTTACATCAGTTTTTAATGGGTCAAGAGTACTCCATTGCATGTACCAACCATAATTTCCTTAACTAGTGTCCTAGTGATGGGCACTTGTTTCTAGAAGCATTATTTTTATAAAAGGTGGCAAAGAGTATCCTTGTGATTTTCTTATTTCCTTAGGGTATATGCCTCAGAAATGAGACAGCTATGGGGCAAAGGTTAAAGCATGTTAAATTTTGGTAAATAGGGTTGTACCAATTTCACCTTCAAACCAAAAATGCCTGACAGTAATCGTATCCCACACTCCTATCAACAATGATAGACAAAAAAACAACTGTTTGGAAGTGTGACAACTTTACGTTTGTTAACTGAATATTTGTTTTTCTTGGCTTAGGAATGTTCTATTGGCATTTTTCGTCAATTTTAGTAATTGGAGTGTTTAAATTTTTAATTGATTTCTAACAGCTCTTTGTATATTATGAATCCTTTTTGCACATGATTCTAATGTATTTTCCACTGGTTCACTGTTTTCTAACTTTGTAGATTATAATCTTCGTGTAGTTAAATTTGCGTTTTTTTCTTTTCTTTTCTTTTCTTTTTTTTAGACAGTTTCACTCTTGTTGGCCAGGCTGGAGTGCAATGGCGCGATCTCGGCTCACTGCAACCTCCGCCTCCCTGCTTCAAGTGATTCTCCTGCCTCCTCCTCCCGAGTAGCTGGGATTTCAGGGCGCCCGCCACCACGCCCGCCTAATTCTTTGTATTTTTAGTAGATGAGGTTTCACCATGTTGGCCAGGGTGGTCTCCAACTCCTGACCTCAGGTGATCTACCTGCCTTGGCCTCCCAGAGTGCTGGAATTACAGGCGTGAGCCACCGCCATTTCTCGAATAATCTTTTTCCTACTGACCAGTAATTTGTAATGTATAGTTTACTGGTTACCACTGAGATTTCTGGAGTTGTCTGGCTCCAACGCTTAAAAGTAATGGTCTTGGGCAACTCTGTAAAATGGAGATAACAATTGCACCTACCTTACAGAGATGTGCGAGTTAAATAAGATAACCTGAAAAAGTATTCCAGTACTTGACACACAATTCTCAGCAAATGTGACCATACTAAACACTCACACATACACGGGAATTTCTGGATTCTCTATCTCCCATGTCTCATCTACGTAATCCATCCAGCAACATTCCATTACTACCCCACTGTCCTTTTTTTCCCTCTTCTCTAAAGAGACACGGTCCTTTCTAAGGGCCCGTTTTCCCTCATTTCAACAAAAAAGTCACCTCACAGTTGCCTAATAACTAGAGCCTGAAAAATCATAACCTTGGGGGTAAAAATAAGCTTTGCTTCACAAAGTAGTGAGAATCAAAGCCCAACCAAGGCACTGAACAAACGCTGGGGATGGGAAGGTGTCTGTTTCTTCCAACACATATTTTGAAAGGTTGACCGCCTACTTTGTTTCAGCCTTTGGATGATCATGGAAGTTCTCAAAAGCTAGCATCTCCTCTTCCAACTCTTGTTTACAGCCTTAAGTAGTTCCCCATGTGACCCCAGGTGGGCCCTGAACTTGGGATAACCAGGACAGGAGACTTGGAGCAGGAGGTGCGGGAGCGAGGAGGGCTCTCTTCTGGGTGATTGGTCCCGACCTGAGGTTCCCTCGTGGCAAGCTGAGCCAACTCCCCATTCGTGGGCTGATGCCCAGCCGCGGCAGGCAGGCGGCTTCGGGAGCGATTATCTGCACATACGGGGACGACGGCAGGCGGGCTAAAGGAGAGAGGGTGGCGGCAGGATTACCATTTGAGGCTCTCAAAGAGTGTGGGGAAGAGGGAAGGAGAGGCGCGAAAAGAAGGAAAACGCCTGGAGACGCTGTGTGGGCCAGAGGCTAGGGAGACCGGCTTCGCGCTCCAACGACGCGCGTCACTCTGCCTCCCAGAGGCAAGTGCCTGGGGCTCCATTTTCCGTCCCCTGAAGCTCTGGGGATCTCTGAGTCTACCCAGGGCCCTCCAGGAACGCCTTCGGGAACGCATCCCAGCCCCGCCGCTACCGCAGTCACCGGTGACCGCTCCCGCCTCGGTTTGTTTGTCTCCTCCCTCTAACGGCTCCGGCAGCATCTGGCTTCCGTGGCGTCGGTGACGTCGGCGTGGGGGTGGGACTTCCTGCTTCGCGCGCCGCTGGGGCCCTGGACAGAGCCCGCTCCTCCAAGCTGGAGGGGCGGTGCGATGAGGCAGCTTCGGGGCTGGAGGTCAGCACGGCGGGTGGCGCCGCACCCCTGAGGAGCCCGGTCCACACGGAAGAGCGGGGCTTTCCACCGCCGCCGCCGCCTTCGGACCTCTCCCGGGATACTTCACATTTCCCTAGGGACAGGAGCCCGAGGGGTCCGCTCGGCCCTCCTCCTCTTCAGCTTGCGCTGCGAGCTAAAGAGCTAGGCGTGGCGGGCTGGGCCGACACCCCGCTGTAGGACTGTAACCCTTAGTCCCAATGCCTCCGTAAGCGGAGTTGAGTGGGTGCAGGTGGTTGGAGCTGTGGAGGTGTCCCCGGTGGCGAGCGCGGCCAGAACTGCGGTCACTTAAGTTTTCCGTGTGCGCGTTTCAAGGAGCATGCGTGCGTCTGGTATGTAACCTCTGTTTCTGGGAACGGCGTCTTGTTTGTATTTTGGAATACTCATTTTGACCCTCCACAAACTGCCCTTAAATACTTTTTTTATTTTCCTCGTAAAGTAGTGGAAGCTCGTATTAGAAAAGTAGGCAGAGAGACTTGTTGTGAAGCCAGTTGGACGCACGTGAAACTCTTTATGGAGCTTTTGGATGCACACTGGCTTGGTGGTTGTGTAGCCAGTTTGGTAATTGGCCAAACGTGTAAGTACCTCCAGCTTAATTTACGATGAAAAAGCTGTGCTACCATTTTCCTTGGCTTTGAAGACAATTTGAATGAACCGTGATGTCGACTGTCATTACTAAGATAACACCTAAAATATGTTAGCGTATGCCAGGTTTAAATACTTTGGTGAATCCTCAGTGTCCAACTATTTTGACCATAATCAATGGCCATTTTGTTCTTAAAAATATCCACTGCTAAGTATTTTTAAAGCCTTTAGTTAGTTGAAATGAGGAAGCTCTTTCAAATCTTACAGATGTCTAGGATGAGGAGAGACTTGTCTGAATTTCGTGTATATGATACTTATAATCTATTCAGACTTTGAGCAGCTCTAAAACAGAGTAGGTTGTTAAAGCAGTGCTTCTGTTACCAAGCAACATCTCTGTAAACAAGTCTGACATTTAAAACACAATAAATGTATCTATCCTACGGTTACCTGGATTCAGAATTCTCCGTATTTATGAGTTTAGCCTGCAAGTGGTTAGAATTAATACTCACCTTTTGTATTGAGGTTTGATTTCAAACTCAGTTTGTTCAGAATTAGAATGCTTTATTTATTTAAGACTGAGTGTCGCTCTGTCTCCCAGACTGGAGTGCAGTAGCGCGATCTCGGCTCACTGCAACCTCCGCCTCCTGCGTTCAGGCGATTCTCCCGCCTCAGCCTTCTGAGTAGCTGGCATTACAGGCGCGCGCCACCACGCCTGGCTAATTTTTGTATTTTATTAGAGATGGGATTTCACCATGTTGGCCAGGCTGGTCTCGAACTCCCGACCTCAGATGATCCGCCCACCTGAGCCTCCCAAAGTGCTGGGATTACAGGTGTGAGCCATCGCACCAGGCCAGAAGGCTTTATGTTACAGGTGTCACACAGGACTCTCCTGAGAGTTGCAAATGGTTTTGAGTTGTCCTTTGGTTATTTAGGACAGAGTATGCTGGGTGTTCCCCTTACTTTGAGTATTTTCTTTCCAGATCAGAGGAAGTGTGCAGACTGTATTTAGAACATTCTCAAATAATAGTGAAATACAATTTAGAATTCCGTGCAGCACTGGAAGAATGAAATACGGATTATTCACAGGTTGTTGGGTTTTTTTTTTGAGACAGAGTTTCATTTTTGTCGCCCAGGCTGGAATGCAATGGTGTGATCTCGGCTCACTGCAACTTCCGCCTCCCGGTTTCAAGCGATTCTCACATCTCAGCCTCCCGAGTAGCTGGGGTTACAGGCGCATGCCACCATGCCCTGCTAATTTTTGTATTTTTGGTAGAGATGGGGTTTCACCATATTGCCCAGGCTGGTCACGAACTCCTGACCTCAGGCGATCTGCCCCCCTTGGCCTCCTAAAGTGCTGGGATTACAGGCATGAGCCAGCGTGCCTATTCACAAGTAGTTTTTAATCCTTGGTTTACCAGTCACCTCACTGTCTCTTCTTATTGAACCCTTAATGATACAATTTTTATGGCAAGTTGTTTTCAGAACACTTTTTGAATGATCTTTTGAATCAATAACCTTTCAAGTAAGCAAGTATGTGAGAAAATCTGAGACGTGATGAGACTAAATGACTTTGAAATCCATTAATAATGGGAATTGGAACTTGAAGTTTAATGTTCTTTATGTCAGATGCTCTTATGTATTGCTCAAATCCATGGACTTCATTTTAGTTCTCTCCTTTTTTCTTTTCTATATGCTGATGTTGAAGTAATGAAATATTCAAAAGTTGAGCAAGACGGAGAAGAAGAAAAATCAAGAATGACTCATATAATTCTTAGTAATCAGAAATCAGCATTATGTCATGGGATGTTCTAATTCAAGAAGCTTAGAATGAAATCTTAACAGAAAGATTAGTGAATTTTAGTGACTTGTCAGAATTTCCCCACCCCTAGGTACTGTCTCTTTGCCTAAAGTAAATGAGCTTGCTTTTAATTTTGTCATACATAATGTATTAGGTTCAGTAAGTAAATTGTCCACATTGTTTAGCCTGTATTGCTTTTAGGGAATGTGTGTAAATCTGTGTAAAAAACTTCCTATTAATCCAAGTTCACGTTTCTTGACTTAGCTGAACTCTTCGAAATCCTCTCGCCTTGCCTTTTCAAGCACATGTTCTTCATGGAAAAGGTGTCTGTGCCCAGATTGGTTTCTTCACTATCCCCTTAAACCTGCTCTATACTTTATCCTTTCCATATTAGTCTGCATGTCCTGATCTTGTTCCCTTCTTTCTTAAAATCTAAATTGTACCTTTTCTATAAGGTTCAACTCCACCATGACCTCATACATACATAGGAATAGTATGTATTTGTGAGTTATATTTATTTGATACTTACACTTTTTGTTATATTATTTTAACTTTTTTGACTTCCTAACTAGATTATAAGCTTATTAAGGGCAGGACTTTCAGATCTCGATGAGCTATATTCTTAGTCTTTTCCAAATAGAAGTTGCTGAATAAATATTTCTTAAGGATGACTGATGAGGCTTTGTGTCCCCACCCAAATCTCACCTTGAATTATAATCTCCATAATCCCCGTGTGTCAGGGGAGAGACCAGGTGGAGGGAATTGGATCATGGCAGCAATTTCCCCCATGCTGTTCTCGCGACAGTGAGTTCTCATGAGATGTGGTGGTTATATAAGTGTTTGGTAGTTCCTCCTATGTCCATTCTCCTTCCTGCTACATTGCGAAGAAGGTGCCTTGCTTTCCCTTCACCTTCTGCCATGATTGTAAGTTTTCTGAGGCCCCTCCACCCATGTGGAACTGTGAATCAATTAAACCTCTTTCCTTTACAAATTACCCAATCTCAGGCAGTTCTTTATAGCAATATGAAAATGGACTAATGCAATGACAATTATGTATTTCTACTCTCCCCCCTTTTGTAAGTATTGTGAAAGTAAGGTTGTTGAGAGAAGAGAGTAACTGAAGGAGAAATGGCAACAGTAAACTGTAAAAAAGATTAAAGAGTAGGAAATCAGAAATAAAGATTCTGTTCCTAGAAAGTGAGTATTTGAGAATTTCCCATGGCAATACCAGCAGTAAGGACTCTCAGGAATGCTGGTACTATCTTCAGTGGGCTTGGGGAGTTTGGTCAATTTCCTGGTTCCTAGTAGAATATTAGTTTATTAATTATATATTTTTTTCATCAGGATTCCCCTCTTTAGGTCATGGAGAGATCACTGACTGTCAAGTCTAGTACTGTTTCTTTCTTTTTCTTTTTTTTTGAGTTGGAGTCTTGCTCTGTCTCCCAGGCTGGAGTGCAGTGGTGCAATCTTAGCTCACTGCAACCTCAAACTTGTGGGCTCACGCGGTTCTCCTGCCTCAGCCTCCCAAGTGGCTGGGGCTACAGGTGCATGCCACCACACCTGGCTTTTTTTTGTATTTTGAGTAGAGACAGGGTTTCACCACATTTACCAGGCTGGTCTCAGAACTCCTGGCCTCAAGTGATCCACTCACCTTGACCTCCCAAAGTGCTGGGATTGTAGGTATGAGCCACCATGCCTGGCCTACTATTTCTTTTAACTGAGCTATAATCCAGAATGGAAGAAATTAAGAAAGGAAATGCCCAGTTATTTGCCTTCTGTATATTGTGACTTCAGATTGCTTTTGGACTAAAATTCAGAGTTAGTAGGAACCTAAACCTGGCCATTCCCTTTTGGAAAGCACATATCTGTCTCAAAATATGTCTATAAAATATCCATGTAGTTTTTGCAGTCTCAACAAAGATCCTGTATCTGATGCTTATAACGAAGAGTTACTTCAGTTGAAGGTAAAAAAAGTGAAGTTGAGTCTCAGAATGCTTTCATAAATACTCGTTTGATTCAGTTATTTCTTGAGTGAATTTGCCATTCTGGCTTCTGAGTTGTTGCCCAGTAACACAATTTCAGTATAATGTAGCAACCCTTGAAAACAGTAGCATTAGACTATAGGGATTTTCCCGATGAAGCTGCATTGCCTATCTCTGATGTTCATAATCATCCTCTCTCAAGTGTGATTGCATTTTGTTTTAAGGCAGCTATTTCAGATATTGTTAAACTTAAGGGGCATACACTATATGGTCTTAAGGATATTTTTTAGAGTACTGTCGAATTATAACTTCTTGCACATTGTTTTACATAGAGATGCATGATAAGTATGTATTGAATTATTTTGTGGGTGAAGGACACGTGGACACGTGAAGATATTGGTTTAATTAAAGATTATTCTGGGCAGAAAAACTATTATGTAATAACAGACTTCTCTACAACTGATATAGCCAGCCAGAGCTGGGGTGGATGAAGTTGAAATGGTTCTTTGTAACATTTTTGTATTACTTCTAGAACTTCATAGAAAGCTTAGATCAATAAGCACAATTTAATAGGCACTGTAATTTTTTTTTTTTTTTTGAAACATAGTCTCACTCTGTCTGCAGGCTGGAGTGCAGTGGTGTGATCTCGGCTCACTGCAACCTCCGCCTTCTGGGTTCAAGCAATTCTCCTGCCTTAGCCTCCCCAAGTAGCTGGGACTACAGGCACGTGCCACCATGCCCGGCTAATTTTTTGATTTTTAAGAGGGACGGAATTTCACCGTGTTAGCCAGGGTGGTCTCAATCTCCTGACCTTATGATCCACCCGCCTTGGCCTCCCAAAGTGCTGGGATTGCAGGTGTGAGCCACTGCGCCCAGCCTAGGCACTGTAATTTTGTGGGAAGAGAATTGTGATTCAGGAGACCAAGGCTTGACTGGGTGAGTCACTTTACCTTTCGTGGCCTATCTTCTCATTTGAAAATATAAATCTCTGAAAGTTTCCTTCAGAAATTGTATGCTTCCAATTTAAAGCAAATTTTATTTCTCCTGTTTATGGGTTTAATCAATATTTGAGTGCCTATTATGTGTCTTGCGCTATGCTAGGCACTGGGGGGATTGTGAATAAGACATAGTGCTAAGTCTCAAGCACCTTATTGTCTGATGGGAGAAATGGACAAAGTAATTAGTAATTTGTAATAAAGCATGTTAAATTTCATAAGTATAGGTAAGAATGTGTTCTGGGACATGTAGGAAGGATACCTGGCCTAGAACTAGAAAGAATACGCTACAATTGAGGACTGTCTCTTTAGAATCTTGTAAGTGTAGTTTGTAGGGTGTACTTGGACCGGAGGGAGTTAGTCAAAGAAAACTAGGGAGACATTTCTTGAAGTTGGAGAGAGAGAAGAGTCATCAACGTTAGCGGTAGTTGAAATACCAGGTATAGGTGAGGTTCCTAGAGAGAGTTGTGTAGAATCAGAAGGGAGCTTGTGAACACCAGAATGTAATAGGAAGGGGGAGAAAGAAAGTAGGGAGGAAAACCAGAGTAGGGTAAGATTTTGGAAACCTTATCAATGTGAAGGAATGGACATCATATTTAGTTTATTGATTAAGTGGAAATTGTTGCTCAAGAAACGTTGAGTGTGTAATCCTATAAACGTAAACCCATCTAAATGAAGATGCCCTCTACAAAGATCTGAACTTACAAATGGGGGTAGTTTAAGTTCTTGCTTAGCAGCATAACAGAGGAAAGAGCCTGGATCCTGAGAGTGAAGGTTAGATTACTAGCTTCATGACTTTTTGAACCAGTTACTTAGTTTTTTGGTCCTCATTGTCTGAATGTGTAAAATGATATATATATATATATATATATTTTTTTTTTTTTATTTTTTTTATTTTTTTACTTTTTATTTTTTTACAAGAGTCTTGTATGGATTAAAACAAGGTAAGTTGTAAACCTGACTTTTAGTGGGCATTCTTTATTCATTTTTATCCGTGTCATTATTAATGACTCTTCTGAACTACATACCCTTCTTTTCCTTCCCCATCCCCAGTCATATTCTTTTATCCTTCAAGATCCACCAAAATTCCTGCCTTTTCTTTGATATTTTCCTGTATGGATGATATTCCAAATTTTCTGTAATGGAATGAACATGTCCTGTGTCCCTTAGAATTAGCAACACTATTCTTTTTTCTTTTTCTTTTTTAAAGCGTTAAGAAGGAAATTGTAGTATCTAACATGTGAGAAGTCTGGAGATAGGTGGTTCTAAGATTGTCAATTAAGTGGCTCAGTGATAATCTTTAAGAACCTGGATTCTTTTTGCTTGGTCATCCTTTGAACTCAGCCTTGATTACTACAACTGTCATCAGATTTTCCAAAGTTTGGAAGAGATAACTTCTTTCTTCTACCTAGCCCTTTTTAAACAGCTTTATTGAGGTATATTTTACCTACCATAAAAACCACTCATTGTAAGTGTACAATTTAATGGTGTTTAGCAACTTTATAGAGTTGTGCAACTGTCATCACAAGGCAATTTCTGAACATTTTATCAATCTCCCAGATTCTCTCAAGCTCATTTGCATTTAATGTAACTCCTTCCCACAGCCCCAGAGAATCACTGATCTACTTTCTATCACTATAAATTTGTCTAGTTCTAGATATTTCATATAAGTGGAATCAATATAGTCTTTCGCATCTGGCTTCTTTCATTTCATGCTTTTGAGGTTTATTTAATGTATGTATATCAATGTTTTGTTCTTTTTAATTGTTGAATAGTATTCTTGTCTATTTTCCGTTCACCAGGTGAATAGTATTGGTGAATAGTATTTCCCATTTATTGGTAACTGGTGTATTCCCCATTCACTAGATGATAGACATTGGATTGTTTCCAGTTTTTGGCTATTATGAATAATGCTGCTATGAAGATTTGTCTGTAATTCCTTGTGTGAGCATGTTCATTTCTTTTGGGTAAATTCCTAGGAGTGGAATTGCTGAATTATATGGTAAGCTTATTTTTAACTTTTAAAGAAACTGTCAAAGTGTTTTCCAAAGTAGCTGTACCAATTATATCCTACCAGCAATGTATGAGGATTCCAGTTTCTCCACGTCCTCACCAACAGTTGTTGTCTTTTTAATTGTAGCCATTCTAGTGACTATCTAGTAGTAGCCCATTGTAATTTTAATTTGCATTTCCCTGCACACTAATGTTGGATACCCTTTTCTGTGGTTGTTGGCCGTTTGTAAGTCATTTTTAGTAGAATATCTGTTTAAGGCATTTGCCCATTTTTTTGCTGGGTTTTTTTTTTTTTGGTCTTACTGAGTTGTAAGTTCTTTATATATTCTGGATGAAAGTTTGTATTGTTTTTAATATCAAAGATAACATTTGCAAAGATTTCTCCCAGTTGATGTCTTGGCTTTTCATATTTTTACTGGTGTCTTTTGAAGTGCAAAAGTTTTTAATGAAGTCATTTCTTTTGTGTGTGTGGCATGTGCTTTCATGTTATGTATAAGAACTTTTTGCCTAATCCAAGGTCCCAAAGATTTTTCTCTTGGTTTTCTTTGAGCTCTTTCCTTTAAATCTAAGATTCATATTGAATTAACCGTGCAAATATGTAAGAAGAGGACCTAAGTTCTTTTTTTAAAAATGTGAATGCCAAATTATCTAGTACCATTTGTTAAAAAGACTGTTCTTTTCTCTTCAATTGTATTGGCATCTTTGTAAAGTATCAGTTGACTATAATGTAAGAATTTATTGCTAGACTCATGTCTATAAACCTGTCCTTACTCTAACACCATTTTGTCTTGATAACTGCAGTTTTATAGTAAGTTTCAAAATGAGTAGTGTAACATTTTCTTCTTTTTCAAAATTGGTGCTATGTTCTTTCCATTTCCATATACAATTTAGGATCAGCTTGTTAATTTCTACAAAAACAAATCTAATATTTGTAGGATTTGCCCTGAATCTGTCCGTCAATCTGGGAAGAATCACCAACTTAAAAAACTTGAGTCTTCCAGTCCATGAACATGTAATATCTCTCCATTTACTTAGATCTTTAATTTCTCTTAATAATGTTTTTCACTTTTCAGTGTACAAATCTTGCACTTCTTTGGTTAAATTTATTCCTAAGACTTATAATTTTGATGCTCTTAGAAATGGAGTTTTCTTTTTTTTTTTTTTTTTTTGAGATGAAGTCTCGCTCTCTCACCCGGGCTGGAGTGCAGTGGCGCAATCTCAACTCACTGCAACCTCTGCCTCCTGGGTTCCTGCCTTTCTCCTGCCTCAGCCTTCCGAGGCAGGAGACTACAGGCACGTGCCACCACGCCTGGCTAATTTTTTGTATTTTTAGTAGATACGGGGTTTCACAGTGTTAGCCAGGATGGTCTCGATCTCCTGACCTTGTGATCCGCCTGCCTTGGCCTCCCAAACTTTTGGGATTACAGGCATGAGCCACTGTGCCTGGCCCAGAAATGGAGTTTTCATGATTTGATTTCAAATTGTTCGTTGTTAGCATAAAGAAATGCAACCAGCCAGGTGTGGTGACTCACACCTGTAATCCCAGCACTTTGGGAGGCCGAGGCGGGTGGATCATGAGATCAGGAGATCGAGACCATTGTGGCTAACACGGTGAAACCCCGTCTCTACTAAAAATACAAAAAAATTAGCTGGGTGTGGTGGCGGGCACCTGTAGTCCCAGCTACTCGGGAGACTGAGGCAGGAGAATGGTGTGAACCTGGGAGGCGGAGCTTACAGTGAGCCGAGATCACTCCAGCTGCACTCCAGCCTAGAGGACAGAGCGAGACTCCGTCTTAAAAAAAAAAAAAATGCTGCCAATTTTTGCATATTGTTTGTACATAGATGATCATATCTCAAAACAATGATACTTTTTCTTTCCAATCTCAATGTTATTTATTTCTTCATTTTTGCTTTAATTTTTGGGTTAGACCCTCCAGTACGATGTTGAAGAGAAGTGTTGAATGTGCATTGCATTGCTCCCAGTCTTAGGGGGAAAACATGCATATTTTTACCATCAGGTATCATGTTAGCTCTAGATTTTCTATAGATGTCCTTTGAAGAAGGTTAAGGAAGCTCCCTTATGTTCCTAGTTTGTTGCAAGTTTTTAATCATGAGTGGGTGTTAGATTTTGTCATGTTTTTTCCTGCATCTGATATGGTTACATGATTTTTATTCTGTTAATATGTTATATATTAATTGATTATTGGAGATTAAACCCATCTTGTATTGCTGGGACAGATCGCACTTGGTCATGCTGTAAAACCTTTTTTTTTTTTTTTTTTTTTTTTTTAGCGTTTGAGACAGTCTTGCTCTGTGACCCAGGCTGAAGTGCAATGGTGTGATTTTGGCTCACTGCAGCCTTGAGCTCCCGGACTCATGTGTTTCTCCTGCCTCAGCCTCCCCAGTGGCTGGGGCTACAGGCTCATGCCACCACACCTGGCTATTTTTCTTTCTTTTTCTTTTTTGGTATTTTTTGTAGAGACAGGGTTTTGCCATGTTGCCTGGGCTGTTCTTGAACTCCTTAGGTCAAGCGGTTTACCTGCTTGGACTCCCAAAGTGCTGGGACTACAGGCTTAAGCCACCATACCCAGTCCGTGCTATATAATCTCTGTTATATGTTGTTGAATATGGTTTGTCTGATTATTGTTAAGGAATTTTGCATATATGTTCCTGAGGGATATTAGTCTGTTGGTTTCTCGTGATCTTGCTCTTACTGCTTTAAATGTTTGATAGCTTTCATTAGTGCAGTTATGGGGGCCTGGCCATTTCTTTGTGGGAATTTTTCAAATTATTAATTCAGTTTCTTCACTTCTTGTTATAGATCTTTTCAGATTTTCTCTTTCTTCTAGAGTTTTGGTAATTTGTATGTTCTAGGAAGTGTAGTCCATTTCATATAAATTATCTAGTTTGTTGATACAAAGTTTGTATTAAGAAATCCTTTAAGTTAATAATTTAAGGTGGGCAATAATTCTCCCTCTTTCATTCTTGATTTTGGTAATTTGTATCTCTTATTTTCTTGGTCAGTCTAGCGAAGTTTTTTTTTTTTCCCCCGATTCTGTTGCTCTTTCCAAAGAACCAACCTTTTATGTCATTGATTATTTTTCATATTTATATTTTCTACTTCACTGATTTCCATGCTAAAAATTATTATTTTTCTGCTTGTTTTGGGTTTAATGTCCCTTCTGCTCCTTGTTTTTCTAGTTTCCTAAGATGGAAGCTTAGATTATTGGTTTGAGACCTTTTTTCTTTTCTCATATAAATGTTTAAAACTAGACATTTTCCTCTAAGCACTGCTTTAGTTGCGTTCTGTACTTTTTGATTTGCTGTGTTTTGTTTTCATTCAATTTGAAATATATTTAAAATTTTTCCTTGCAATTTCTTCTTTGATCAATGGGTTATTTAGAGGTATGTTTTTAAATTTACCAGTAATTGAGGTGTTCCCAGATTTATTTTTGTTTGGATGACTAATTCCATTGTGATCAGATAACACATTTTTTATGAGCTCAATCTTTTAAATTTTATCGAGACTTGTCTTGTGCCCCAGTATGTGGTGTATCCTGGAAAATTTTCTTTGTGTGTGTGAAAAAGATGTATATTGTGTAATCATTGGGTGGTATTTTCTGTCAGTTATGTCAAGTTTATTGATGAGGTTAGTCAAGTCTTCTATATCCTTGCAGATTTTCTGTTTCATTCTATCAGTCATTGCAGTCTTCAACTGTTTTTGTTGAATTATCTATTTCTCTTTTAAATTATCTCTATTTTTTTTGCTTCATGTATTTTGGAGTTCTTTTGTTAGATGGACAGTTATTGTTATATCTTACTGATATAGTGACCCTTTTTTCATTATGAAATGTCCTCCTTTGTCTATAATATTTCTTATCTTAAAATCTATTTTTCTTGGTACTGTAGCCACTCTAGTTTTTTTATGGTTACTGCTTCTATGGTGTATTTTTTTTTTAATCCTTTTAATTTTTAACCTATTTGTGTCTTTGAATTGAAGATTTATCTCTTGTTGACAGCCTATAGTTAGGTTTTGTAATCCATTCTAACATAATCCCCCCTTTGAATAGAGTGTTTAGTTCATTCACATTTAATGTAATTGTTGATATTATTGGATTTACGTCTGCATTTTTCATATTTGTTTTCTATTTGTCTCATTTGTTTTTTGCTTTTTCCTCTTTGCCATCTTTCTGTGTTAAATATTCTTTAGTGTATCTTTTTAATTCTGTTGATTTCTTTTGCTATATTTTTAGGGATTACAATATGCCTTTTAACTTAATTGCAGTCTCCTTCAGAATAATACTAAATTCTGATAAATTATAGAAACTTTTCTTCAGTGTATCTCTTTTTTCTCTTTTTGGTGCTGTTATTATTATATATATTACAGCTGTATGTATTACAAACCCAGCGATACAGTACTATAATTATTCCTTTATGTAGTCTTATGTCTTTAAAGGAGATGAAGCGAAAATAATTATATTTTTAGAGTCTTTAATATTTACCGATGTGATTACAGTTTCCAGTGAGCTTCAATCTCCTATAGAGTATTATTTTTCCTTTTTTTCATACAGGTTCTCCTTCTGTTTTCCAGGCTGGAGTGCAATGGTGTGATCTTGGCTCACTGCAGCCTCTGCTCACCCAGTTCAAGCAATCCTCCTGCCTCAGCCTCTCAAGTAGCTGGAACTACAGGCATGTGCCACCACACCTGGCTATTTTTTTGTAGAGACGGGGTTTTGCCACGTTGCCCAGGCTGGTCTCGAACTTTTGAGCTCAAGTGAGCCACCCACCTTGGCCTCTCAAAGTGCTGCGATTACAGGCATGAGCCACTGTGCCCAGCCTAGATTAAAGTTATTCTATGGTGTGACTTTTATCCTGAAGGACTTCCTTTGTTATTTCTCATAAGGCATGTCTCACAGCAACGACTTCTCTTCATCTTTGGTTATCTATCTGGAAATATCTTTATTTCATCTTCATTTTTGAAGGGCAGTTTTGCCGAATATAGAAATTTTAGTGGTAAGTTTTTGGTGTTTCTTTTAAAAATTTGTTTTTTTCCATGTCATTTCTGATGAGCAATCGGTGTTAATAATGTTGCCCTGTATGTGAAGTCATTTTTCTCTCGTTCCTTTTTTAAGATTTCCTTTTTGTCTTTCAGCATTTGCAGGTTTCTTTGGATTTGTTGGGCTGTTTAGATGTGTCAGTTAATGTTTTTCATTAAATTAGGAAAGTGTTTGGCGATTATTTCTTCAAAACTTCTTTTCTGCTTCTTTCTTTCCTGACCTTCTGGAACTCCCACTGCATATTTCATGTATAGTGTATCGTCATTTAACATTTATTTTTATTTTTTTTGAGATGGAGTCTTGCTCTGTTGCCAGGCTGGAGTACAGTGGCACGATCTCGGCTCACTGCAACTTCTGCCTGTCGGGTTCAAGTGATTCTCTTGCCTTAGCCTTCTGAGTAGCTGGGACTATAGGTGCGCACCACCACACCTGGCTAATTTTTGTATTTTTAGCAGAGATGGGGTTTCACCATGTTGGCCAGGATAGTCTCAATCTCCTGACCTCGTGATCTCCCTGCCTCGGCCTCCCAAAGTGCTGGGATTACAGGCGTGAGCCACCACGCCCGGCTGTCACTTAACGTTATTGATAGGTTCTTGGAAACTGACTTGAAGTGAAATGATGTATAATGAAACCAACCCTAGGCTAATTGAGAAAAACAATAGTTAAATTCCTATGGCATATCTCCGGTCAAAAAACTTCATCAAACTTCTAAATAAATACCCAAGACACTTCCTACATTAAACATTGAAATAAATGTGAGCTGTAATGTTTAAGAAAGATTAGTAAAAACAAGTAAGATAGTTACTTACCTAATTTTTGGTTAACCAGTGAGTGATATGGTCATAGTGGTGGTGGATTAAACCAAGAAATAAATGTTTGCAAAACAAAAATTATAAGAGGCACCTCTTACTATCGTGCAGTTCAAAAATAATCACAAATATGGCAGGCTTGATAAGAGTGCTTTTTGTACTACATAATGTATTGTCATGCATTTACATGACTATATACTTTATTTGAAATTTCATTTTGCAATAATTTGTATTAATTAATTAATTAATTCATTCATTCATTCATTTTCCAACCTGCTCTAGGGTTCAGGCTTTCTGGTGGCCAGAGCCTGTCCTGGCATGGAACCAACTGTGAACAGGTTGACATTCCATTGCATGGTGCACTTAAACACACACCCATACTCATGCCTACTGGGACAATTTTGATCTCCCAGTGAACCTAACGTGCACATCTTTAGGATATGAGAAGAGGAAACTGGAGTACTTGGAAAATACAAACAAATGTTTACTTAATCGTTTTTGGTGAGTGTCCATTTAAATGTTTTGCTCATTAAAAATTTTTAATTGTTTGTTTTCCTATCATTTAGTTTTGAGAGTTCTTTATTCTGGGTGCAAGTCCTTTATCAGATTTATGATTTACAGTTTTTCCCGAGTCTGGTATATCTTTTCACTTATGTAACAGTGATTTTGAAGAGTAGTGGATTTTGAAGTTCTTCATTTTGATGAAATCCAGTTTGTCAGTTTTTTCTTTTTTGGATTGTGCTTTTGGTGTTATATCTGAGAAGTCTTAACCCAATATCAAAATGATTTTCTCCTGTATTTTTTTTAGGAGGTTTATAGTTTAGGTTTTTAATTCAGGCCTCTGATTTATTTTGATTCTATTTTTGTACATGGTGTAAGGAGCAACTTGAAGTTCTTTGTGTGTGTGTGTGTGTGTGTGTGTGTGTATGGAAAAGGCAATTGTTCCAGGACCATTTTTTGAAAAGACTATTTTTTCTTCACTGAACTGACTGCATTTTTGTCAGAAATCAATTGACTGTTTATATTTGACTGTATTTCAGGACAGTCTTTTCTGTTTAATGGATTTTTGTGACTCTGATGTAATACTACATAATTTTTATTTCTATGCACTTTAATAAGTGAAGTCAGATAATACAAGTCTTCTAACTTTGTTCTTTTTCAAAGTTTTTTTTTTTTTTTTGGCTCTTCTAGGTCCCTTGTGTTTCCATATGAATTTTAGAATCAGCTTGTTAATTTCTATGAAAACTTCCTCAGTATTTTGAATGACATTGCATTGAATTTGGGAGAAATTAACTTCTTAACAATATTGAATTTTCTGATCCACAAATATGGCATATCTTGCTATTGTAACCTGCTTTTTAAAAACAATTATAGATATAGAGTCTCACTATGTTGCCCAGGCTGATCTTGAACTCTTGGGATGAAGTGATTCTCCCACCTCGACCTCCCAAAATGCTGGGGTTACAGGCATGAGCCACCACACCTGGCCATGACCTACTTTTTTAATAGTCTCTTTCCATTGTAAACACCACTATTAAGTTAGTACCATGAGGATAAGAACTGATTCTGTCCTCCACTCCTACCTGGAATTTAGGATGCACTCAATAAACATTTACTGAATGACAAATAAAAGAAGATTCTTGAACATAAATGTTTCTGCATCTCTAATTAGTTTCTCAGGATTAATTCCTAAAATTAGAGTTACTAAGTCACAAGATACATTCATTTTGAAAGCTTTTGCTTAGTAAACTGTCCTCCAGGTAGAAATTTCTTTTCTGTTCTTTTTTGAGTTGGAGTTTTGCTCTTGTTGCCCAGGCTGGAGTGCAGTGGCGTGATCTTGGGCCACTGGAACCTCCGCCTCCCAGGTTCAAGTGATTCTCTTGCCTCAGCCTCCTGAGTAGCTGCGATTACAGATGCCTACCACCATGCCTGGCTAATTTTTGTATTGTTAGTAGAGAAGGGGTTTCACCATGTTGGCCAGGCTGATCTCAAACTTCCGACCTTAGGTGATCTGCCCACCTCAGCCTCCCAAAGTACTGGGATTACAGGCGTGAGCCACCATGCCTGGCCTGAGGTAGAAATTTCTTGGTAACTATCTTTAATGCATGCATAATTGGTTAGCAAACAGTGTTCTCGGTGACATCCTTCCCCAAGGTTTCTCTGAAATTACATTATAAGCCTATGGGAGAGTAGGATTTACATCATAGAAATTTTGTGGATCACTTTACTGTCATTAACAGTTTACTGGAATTCGGAGCTATGAAGATGACCAAAACAGTTGAAGATAGTTTATATAGTTATAAAGCATCTGGAGGGGAAAAGTGCAGACATTATAGAATATGGAATAAATTAGGCCGGGCACAGTGACTCATGCCTGTAATCCCAGCACTTTGGGAGGCCGAGGTGGGTGGATCACTTGAGGTCAGGAGTTGGAGACCAGCCTTGCCAACACAGTGAAACCCTGTCTCTAAAAATACAAAAAATAGCCAGGCGTGGTGCGTGCCTGTAATCCCAGCCACTTGGGAGGCTGAGGCAGGAGAATCACTTGAACCCGGGGTGCAGAGGTTGCAGTGAGCTGAGATTGCGCCATTGTACTCCAGCCTGGGTGACAGGGTCAGGCTCCGTCTCAAAAAAATATATATGTATATATAGAATAAATATCCTGCAGCAAGCACAAGGAAGGCCGGAACCTATGAAGCACATGGGCAAAAGCTACTCTTTTTATTCACTTTTAGAGCAACTAAAACTCTGAAAATAGTTTTGTGATTTTGCAGACTGTAGGGTTTCAGGTTTGACTGTGATTGTGATTTGTGGATTAACTGACAGGATTTAAGAAGGTATTTTAATTTGGCATAACTGTATGAACAAAGTTTTGAAGGCAAAGAGAAACGTGTTTGAGAGTCTGTAAAGTAAACTTAATTGACAGTAGCACAGGGGTCCTGTGGGGCAGCAAAATGTTTGAATTTGTATAGGGAGCTGGCTAATACAGGGGTGTGAGTTTAGCTGGGAAATTTTGATTTGAGTCAGAAAAGAGTAAGGATTATCATAGGAATTATAGTGACGAAGGCAGTGTATGAGAAAGATTGTTTTGGTGATACTTGTAGGCTATGTAAGAATGAGAAAAGACTAAAGTCTGGGACACCATCTAGGAGGCTTCTGTTAAGTGTAAAGTATTTAAGATTCGGCACTGGAGTGTGATGGCTCTCAAAATGGGGAAGAATGATTATATTCAACAAATAGATGAAGAAGAATCAGCAGGATTAATTTGTTACAAATAGAGGATAGAGGATTGTTAGTGGTTAAATGAGAGGAGGATAGTGGTAAACTGACTTTTTTAAGGAGACAAGTAGAAAATTTGAACCTAATTATCTGAATTCTTGTTAAGTTGATGTAGTGGATAAAATGTGATAACTTTTCCTCACCTATTACTGGATTCATGACTGAGACCCCTATAACAAAAGACAGATTATCAAGAGGAAAGCATACACATTTGTTTAATGAAAACTTTACTTTATATGAGTCTTCAGAAATGAAGACTGAAATAAACAGGGAAAACTTTCTTTCTGTGTTTTTCTAAAAAAATTATTATTTCAATAGTTTTGGGCGAACAGGTGATGTTTGGTTACATGGATAACTTCTTTAGTGGTGATTTCTGAGATTTTGCTGCACCCATCACTTGAGTGGTGTACATGCACCCAGTGTGCAGTCTTTTAACCCTCACCCCCTCCCACCCTTCTCCCCAGGTCCCCAGAGTCCATTATATCATTCTTATGCTTTTGCATCCTCATAGCTTAGCTTCCACTTATGAGAACATACGGTGTTTGGTTTTCCATTCCTGAGTTATTTCAGTTAGAATAATGGCCTCCAACTCTATCTCGGTTGCCGTGAATGCCATTATTTCATTCCTTTTTATGGCTGACTAGTATTGCATGGTATATATATATACCACGTTTTCTTTATCTACTCATTGGTTGATGGGCATTTAGGCTGATTCCATATTTTTGCAGTTGCCAATGTGCTGCTGTAAACTTGCATGTTCGAGTGTCTTTTTCATATAATGACTTCTTTTCCTCTGGGTAGATGCCCAATAGTGAGATTGCTGGATCAAATGGTAGTTCTACTTTTACCTTTTTTTTTTTTGAGATGGAGTCTTGCTCTGTCGCCCAGGCTGGAGTGCAGTGGTGCGATCTCTGCTCACTGCAAGCTCCGCCTCACGAGTTCACGCCATTCCCCTGCCTTAGCCTCCCGAGTAGCCGGGACTACAGGCACCCACCACCATGCCTGGGTAATTTTTTTTTTGTATTTTTAGTAGAGATGGGGTTTCACCGTGTTAGTCAGGATGGTCTCCATCTCCTGGCCTCGTGATCCGCCCACCTCAGCCTCCCAAAGTGCTGGGATTACAGGCGTGAGCCACCTTGCCCGGTATACTTTTAGTTCTTTAAGGAATCTCCACGCTGTTTTCTATAGTGGTTGTACTAGTTTACCTTCCCACCAGCAGTGTAAAAGTGTTCCCTTTTCACCACATCTCCATCACCATCTATCATTTTTTGGTTTTTAAATTATGGCCATTCTTGGAGGAGTAAGGTGGTAGCACATTGTGGTTTTGATTTGCGTTTGCCTGATAGTGATGTTGAGCATTTTTTCATATGTCTGTTGGCCATTTGTATATCTTTTGAGAATTGTCTGTTCATGTCCTTTTGCCAGTTTTTGATGGGAATTTTTTTTTTCTTGCAGATTTGTTTGAGTTCCTTGTAGATTCTGGTTATTAGTCCTTTGTGAGATGCATAGTTTGTGAATATTTTCTCCCACTCTGTGGGTTGCCTGTTCACTCTGCTGATTATTTCTTTTGCTGTGCTGAAGCTTTTAGTTTAATTAAGTTCCATCCTTGTATTTTCATTTTTGTTGCATTTGATTCTTGGTCATGAACTCTTTGCCTAAGCCAATGTCTAGAAGAGTTTTTCTGATGTGATTTTCTAGAATTTTTCTGGTTTCAGGTCTTAGATTTAAGTCTTTAATCCATCTTGAGTTGATGTTTCTATAAGGTGAGAGTTGAGATTCCGCTTTCATTCTTTTACATGTGGCTTGCCAGTTGTCCCAGCACCATTTGTTGAATAGGTTGTCCTTTCTCTGCGTTATGTTTTTGTTTGCTTTATCAAATATCAGTTGACTGTGAGTACTTGGCTTGTTTCTGGGTTGTCTATTCTGTTCCACTGATCTATGTGCCTGTTTTTATGCCAGTATCATGCTGTTTTGGTAACTATAGCCTTGGTAGTATAGTTTGAAGTCAGGTAATGTGATACCTCCAGATTTGTTCTTTGTGCTTAGCCTTGCTTTGCAGGCTCTTTTTTGGTTCCATGTGAATTTTAGGATTGTTGTTTTCTAGTTCTGTGAAGAACGATGATGGCATTTTGATGGGAATTGCTTTGAATTGGTAGATTGCTTTTGGCAGTATGGTCATTTTCACAATATTGATTCTACCCATCCATGCGCATGGCATATATTTCCATTTGTTTGTGTCGTCTATGATTTCTTTCAGCGTTTTTTTGTAGTTTTCCTTGCAGAGGTCTTTTCGCCTCCTTGATTAGGTATATTCCTAAGTATTTTATTTTATTTTTTGCAGCTATCGTAAAAGGGTTGAGTTCTTGATTTGATTCTCAGCTTGGTGGTTGTTGGTATACAGCAGAGCTACTCATCTGTGTACATCAATTTTGTATCCTGAAACTTTGCCAAATTCATTTACCAGTTCTAGGAGCTTTTTGGCTGAGTGTTTAGGGTTTTCTAGGTATACAATCATATCATCAGCAATCTGCAACACTTTGACTTCCTCTTTACCAATTTGGATGCCCTTGATTTCTTTCTCTTCTTTGGTTGTTCTGGCTAGGACTTCCATTACTATGTTGAATAGAAGTGGTGAAAGTGGACATCCTTGTCTTGTTCTAGTTCTTGGGGGGAATGCTTTCAACTTTTCACTGTTCAGTGTAATGTTGGCTGTGGGTTTGTCATAGATGGCTTTTATTAAGGTATGTCCCTTCTATGCCGATGTTGCAGATGGTTTTAATCACAAAGAGATCTGAATTTTGTCATGCTTTTTCTGCGTCTGTTGAGATGATCATGCGGTTTTTGTTTTTAATTCTGTTTATATGGTGTCTTTATATGGTACATTTATTGACTTTCATTTGTTAAGCCAACCCTGCATCCCTGGTATGAAACCCAGTTGATCATGGTGTATTTTCTTTTTGACATGTTGTTGGACTTGGTTAGCTAGTATTTTGTTGAGGAGTTTTGCATCTTTGTTCGTCAGGGATATTGGTGTGTGGTTTTCTTTTTTTATTATGTCCTTGCCTGGTTTTGTTATTAGGGTAATACTGGCTTCATAGAATGATTTAGGGAGGATTCCCTCTTTGTGTTTTGGAATAGCTTCGGTAGGATTCATACCAATTCTTCTTTGAACGTCTGATAGAATTCAGCTGTGAATCCATCTGGTCCTGGACATTTTTGTTGTTGTTGTTGGCTTTTTTTTTTTTATTACTGTTTCAATCTTGCTACTTGTTATTGACCTGTTCGGAGTTAGTGTCTATTTCTTCCTCGTTTAATCTAGGAGGCTTGTATATTTCCAGGAATTTATCCATATCCTCTAGGTTTTCTAGTTTGTGTGCATAAAGATGTTTATAGTAGCCCTACAAAAGCATGATCTTTTGTATTTCTGTGTTATCACTTTTGATATCTCCTTTTTTGTTTCTAATTGAGTTGTTTGGATCTACTCTGTTCTCTTGGTAATCTCGCTAATGGTCTGTCAATTTTGTCTTTTCAAAGAACCAGCTTTTTGTTTCATTTATCTTTTGTATTATTTTGTTGTTGTTGTTGTTTCAATTTCATTTAGTTCTGCCCTGATCTTTGTTATTTCTTTTCTTCTGCTTGGTTTTGGTTTGGTCTGTTCTTGTTTCTCTAATTCCATGAGGTGTGAGGTTTGGTAGTCTATTTGTGCTTTCTCAGACTTTTTGATGTAAGCATTGATTGCTATGAACTTTCCTCTTAGCACCACTGTATTTGCTGTATCCCAGAGGGTTGATAGGTTGTGTCACTGTTACTGTTCAGTTCAAAGAATTTTAAAATTTCCCTCTTGATTTCATTGTTGACCCAGAGGTCAATCGTGAGCAAGTTTAAATTTCCATATATTTGTATAGTTTTGAAGGTTCCTTTGGATTTAATTTCTAATTTTATTCTGCTGTGGTCTTAGAGAATATTTGATATAATTTTGATTTTCTTAAATTTATTGAGAATTGTTTTGTGGTCTGTCTTGGAGAATGTTCCATGTGTTGATGAAAATAATATATTCTGCAATGGTTGGGTAGAATGTTCTGTAAATATCTGTTAAGTTCATTTGTTTTAGGGTTTAGTCCATTGTTTCTTTGTTGACTTTCTGTCTTAATGACCTGTCCAGTGCTGTTGGTGGAGTATTGAAGTCCTTCACTATTATTTTGTTGCCATCTATCTCATTTCTTAGGTCTAGTAGTAATTGTTTTATAAATTTGGGAACTACACTGTTAGGTGTATATGTTTTTGGGATTGTGATATTTTCCTGTTGGACTAATCCTTTTATCACTATATAATGTCCCTCTTTGTCTTTTTAAACTGTTGTTGCTTTAAAGTTTGTTTTGTCTGATATAAGAAGAGCTATTCCTGCTCACCTTTGGTTTCCATTTGTGTGCAATATCTTTTTCCACCCCTTTACCTTATAAGTTTATATGAGTCCTTACGTATTAGGTGAGTCTCTTGAAGGCAGCAGATGCTTGGTGGATTTTTATCCATTCTGTTATTCTGCATCTTTTTTTTTTTTTTTTTTTAATTGAGACAGAGCCTCACTCTGTCACCCAGGCTGGAGTACAATGACATGATCTCGGCTCACTGCAACGTCTGCTGCCCGGGTTCAGGTGATTCTCATGCCTCAACCTCCTGAGTAGCTGGGATTACAGGTGCCTGCCACCATGCCTGGCTAATTTTTTTTATTTTTAGTAGAGACAGGCTTTCACCGTGTTGGCCCGGCTGGTCTTGAACTCCTGACCTCAGGTGATCTGCCCACCTCGGCTTCCCAGAGTGCTGGGATTACAGGTGTGAGCCACCATGCTGGCCTCTGTATCTTTTCAGTGAAACATTTAGGCAATTTACATTCAACAACAGTATTGAGATGTGAGATACTGTTCTGTTCATCATACTAGTTGTTGCCTGATTACCTTTTTTTTTTGTTTACATTGTGTTATTTTTCTGTAGGTCCTGTGAGATTTATGCTTTAAGGAAGGTTCTGTTTTGATGTTTTGAGGTTGTTTCAAAAGTCAGAGCTCCTTTTAGCAGTTCTGGTAGTGCTGGCTTGGTGGTAGTGGTGAATTCTCTGAGCATTTGTTTGTCTGAAAAAGACTTTATTGCTCTTTCATTATGAAGTTTAGTTTTGCTGGATACAGAATTATTGGTTGACAATTTTTTGTTTAAGGAGACTAAAGGTAGGACCCAATTCCTTCTAGCTTGTAGGGTTTCTGCTGAGAAATCTGCTGTTAATCTATTAGGTTTTCCTTTGTAGATTACCTGATGCTTTTGCCTCACAGCTGTTAAGATTCTTTCCTTTGTCATGACTTTAGATAACCTGATGACTGTGTGCCTTGGTGTTGATCTTTTTGTGATAAATTTCCTGGGTGTTCTTTGAGCTTCTTGTGTGTGTGTGTGTGTGTTGTGTGTGTGTTGTGTGTGTGTGTTGTGTGTTTTAGACCAAGTCTCACTCTGTCGCCCAGGCTGGAGTGCAGTGGCGCGATCTTGGCTCCTTGCAGCCTCCGCCTTCCAGGTTCAGGTGATTGTCCTGCCTCAGCCTCCTAGCTGGGACTACAGGTGCACGCCACCATGCCTGGCTAATATATATATATATATTTTTTTGTTTAGTCGAGGTTTCACCATCTTGGCCAGGCTGGTCTCAAACTCCTGACCTTGAGTGATCCTCCCACCTTGGCCTCCCAAAGTGCTGGATTACAGGCATGAGCCACCACACCTGGCCAAGCTGCTTGTATTTGGATGTCTAGATCTCTATCAAAACCAGGGAAGTTTTCCTCAATTATTCCCTCAAATAGTTTTCTAAACTTTTAGATTTCTCTTCTTCCTTAGGGACAGCAGTTATTCTTATGTTGGGTCTTTTAACATCCCAAGTTTCTTGGAGGCTTTATTCATTTTTTAAAATAACTTTTTCTTTTCTCTTTCTTTTTCTTTTCTTTTCTTTTCTTTTCTTTTCTTTTCTTTTTCTTTCTTTTTCTTTTTTTTTTTTTGAGATGGAATCTCCCTGTTGCCCAGGCTGGAGCGCAGTGGCACGATCTTGGCTCACTGCAACCTCATTCTCCCAGGTTTAAGTGATTCTCCTGCCTCAGCCTCTTGAGTAACTGGGACTACAGGTGTGCACCACCATGCCTGGCTAATTTTTTGTATTTTTAGTGGAGATGAGATTTCACCGTGTTAGCCAGGATGGTCTTGATCTCCTGACCTCGTGGTCCACCTGCCTTGGCCTACTGAGGTGCTGGGCTTATAGGCTGAGCCACTGCACCCAGCTAAAATTATTTTTTCTTTGTCTTTGTCAGATTGGGTTAATTCGAGGGCCCTGTCTTTGAGCTCTAAAGTTCTTTCTTCTACTTGTTTAATTCTGTTGTTGGAACTTTCCAGTGTATTTTGTGTTTCTCTAAGTGTGTATTTAATTTCCAGAAGTTGTGGTTGTCTTGTTTTTATGATGCATATTTCTCTGGAGACTTTTTCATCCATATCCTGTTTTTTATTTTATTTTTTTATTTGTTCAAGTTGGTTTTCACTCTTCTCTGGTGCCCCCTTGAGTAGCTTAATAATCAACCTTCCGAATTCTTTATCTGGCAATTCAGAGATTTGTTCTTGGTTTGGATCCATTGCTGGAGAGCTAGTGTGATCTTTTTGTTGTCAAACTTTGTTTTGTCATATTACTAGAATTACTTTTCTAGTTCCTTTTCATTTGTGTGTTTCAGTGGAAAGATCTGGAACTGAAGGACTGCTGTTCACATTTTTTTTTTTTTTTTTTGTCCCACGAGGTGATTCCTTGATGTGGAGTCACCCCCTTCCCCTAGGGATGGGGCTTCCTAAGAGCCAGACTGAGGTGATTGTTATTACCGTTCTGGGTCTAGCCACCCAGCAGGGTTACTGGGCTCCAGGCTGATGCTAGCGAATGTCTGCAAGTTGTCTTGTGATACAGTCTGTCTCAGGTCTCCCAACTGTGGATACCAGCACCTGCTCCAGTGGAGGTGGCAGGGGAGTGAATGCTGGTTAGGCTAGCAGTTGAAGTTGTCATGTGGACAGACTCAGGACCTGTGAGTGTTGCAGGCAGTAGAATTAGCTGTTGTTTTCTCCTTTGGAACAGAGTTGTTCTGTTATGAGTTGCTGTAATGGCTTGAGTTGGTTGGCCTCCAGTCAGGAGGTGGCACTTTCAAGAGAGCAGCAGCTGCGGTAGTAGAAGGGGGTATAATCTTGCCCTACGTTGGCAGGGTAAATACTGAGGTTTCTCAGACGATGGACAGACCCATAGAGCTCCGGAGAGTTCATGTCTTTTGTCTTCGGAGTTTTTTGGCTGTCTTGTGGAATTTGCATCAGTAAGCTGCTTTTTTCAAAGGGTCTGTCTGTTTTTTGTGGACAGTCATCCAGAAGTATCATTAGAGGACAAATGGATATGCTCTAGCAGTAACAAACTGGGGGAAGCTTACTAAGTCCTGTTTGTTCAGATTCCTCTTTGTGTCTCCTTTCCTACAGGTATAGGGAGGACCCCTCTGGATTGAGGATCTTATGACCTACTTTAGAGGAAGGTGAGATAAACCTTCTTGCTTCTGCTTTTTTCTCAAATGCCAAGGTGCCATATTTTGGGTAAATTCAAAATATGTCTTAAATCCCATCTTTGCGCTTCTGTTGTAGAAAGAACATGTGAGTAGAGGGGGATTTATAAGCGGAGAGAGGTTAGGAACTGGGGTGTAAATTTCAGTATTATTCAGATCAAGTAATAGATGAAGCTTTGAGAGGTGCAGCTTGACTTTTTTACGAGATGGGATAAGGGACCAGAGAATAAGGAAGAGTATTTAATAATTTCAGTTCAAGTGAAGGGACTAGTATAATGCTTTATACAGGTTGAGGATCCCTAATCCCACAATCCAGAATGCTGTAAAATCTGAAACTTTTTGAGCACCAACATGACACCATGTGGAAAATTTCAAACCTGACCTCATATGATGGGTTGCAGTCAAAATGCAGGTGCACAACATACAGTTTGTTAAGCATCCTCAAGGGAAAAATAAAATTACCTTCAGGCTATGTGTGTGTATAAAGTATATATGGAACATAAATGAATTTTATGTTTAGACTTGCATCTCATCCCCAAGATACTCATTATGTATATGCAAATATTCTAAAATCTGAAAAAATTCAAAATCTGAAATCCTTTTGGTCCCAAGCATTTTGCATAAGGGATATTCAACTTGTATTTACAGTTTGTAAAGTGCTTTTGCCTACCTAATATTGTGACATTTTTAAGAGTTTGATTTCTCAACCTTAATTTTTCAAATATATTATTATACTTGTACAAATTATCTCATTACTATGGTTTCGAGCTTTCCTATTTTCTAAACCAGTTTTCTTGCGTCTCTGCTGTAAAAAATATTTTCTAAGATAATTTGTCTAATTTGAAAAGTCTTACCACAAGGTGTCATTGTAATCTGTAAAAAGAATTTTCATGTAAACATTTGCAGTATCAGTTGTACAATTTTTACATTTTTTTGTGTTTAAACATTTTTTTGTTTCATCTGTTCCTTATTTTTTAGTTGTAACCTAATAGATTGTGTATCTCTTGTATTAAAGAAAAAAATAAAATAGCTCATGTTCTTGAGTTCTCATATTTTTTCACAAACATACGCTTTCCACCCACAAATTCTTTTAGAGTGTGTTGCTATAGAGATGATTTGTTTGAGGGAAAGAATGAGGAGGAGTAGCAGCAGGTGGACATTTAAGGAACAAAATCCTCATTTTATGTCTTTGTTCCTGACAGAACCAGCTTTAGAGTTTGCCCCTCTGCTTTTGAAATCCCTATGGAAGAAAGGTGGATATTCTGAGTGTTTTACATTGATGGTGTTTGCAGTTTACTAAGATTGATTTGCCAAAGGTCAGTGTACAGTATTCCTCATTCTTATGTAGGATTAGTGCTTGAAGTAATTGTAATCTTTGAAGCAACCTTTCTTCCATTTTAACTGGATTCCATTTTAGTGTTCTTTGCTTTCCTATCTTGGTTTCCTGATTGACCTTTTAACTAGTGACATTAAAATACTTTTTGCTGGAGGATGGGTATAGGTATCTAATTATTAACTCCTGCTCTTGCTGCCCCCAAGTTAATTTTTTCCCCTCCCCTCCCCTTCCCTCCCCTCCCCTCTCTTCCCCTCTCCTCCCCTCTCCTCTCTCCTCTCTTCCTCTTTCGTTTCCTTTCCTTTCGGGACAGGGTCTCACCGTGTCACCCAGGCTGGAGTGCAGTGGTGCGATCTCGGCTCACTGCAGCCTCAACCCTCCTGGGCTCAAGCGATCCTCCCACCTCAGCCTCCTGAGTAGCTGTTACCATAGGCGCATGCTACCTTACCTGGCTAATTTTAGTATTTTTCATAGAGACAGGCTTTCACCATGTTGCCTAAACTGTTCTTGAACTCCTGAGCTCAAGCCATCTGCCTGCCTTGACCTTCTAAAGTGCTAGGATTATAGGTGTGAGCCACTGCGCCTGGCTTCAAATTAATTTTCAAGATTATTGACTACCTGCTGCTACTGTCTTAGTTAAGGCCCTCATTATTGCTTTCCTGGACCTTTGATCTCCTTTTTCTCTTTCTTCTATTGCTCCTCCTCAAATCTGTCCTCCACAAATAAACCACTTATTTTTCTGAAATGTAAATGTGAGTCTACCCTATAATGTCTTCTATCCATCTAAGTTTAAAGTCTTTCATTGGCTCTCCAAGACCATGGGATAAACTCCAGTCTTCTGCATGTGGCCTTCAAGGCCCTACCTTACCTCCCCAGGGTGTTCTCTCCCCTGCCCTCCACGCCTAATGTTCTTCTCCTTAATCTCCAAGACTTTGCACTTGATGTTTCTTCTTTGCATCCCTTTCTTAATTTTAGCTGTTTCTTTGTGAAGTTTCCCCTGGCAACTTCACTAGTAGAACTAGGGTTCTCTCCCTTGTCCATTCATATTACTGGTAACTATGTTATAATATTTTTATAATTTTTTGGAAATTCCTCTTTTTTTAAACTGGCACATTATTTACATATTTATGAGGTACATGTGTATTTGTTACATGCATAGAATGTGTAATGATCAAGTCAGGGTACTTGGGGTATTCATCACCTTGAGTGTTTACCATTTCTATATGTTGGGAATATTTCAAGTCCTCTCTTGTAGCTACTTTGAAATAGATATGATTCAAATTAATTATTATTAACTGTATTCTGCTGTGCAACATTAGAACTTGTAATGTCTGTCTAACTGGATATCTGTATTCATTAACCAAACTTCCTTTATCCCACCTTCCCCCATACACATACTTCCTGGCCTTTGATATCATTTTATTCTCTACCTCCATGAGATCAACTTTTTTTTAAGCTCCCACATGAGTTAGAATATGTGGTATTTGTCTTTTTGTGCCTGGCTTATTTCACTTGTTGTAATGACCTCCAGCTTTATCCATATCGCTACAAATGACATGATTTCATTCTTTCTCATAGCTGAGTAGTATTTCACCATATATATATACTACATTTAAAAAAATCAGTTCAGGCCAGGTGCGGTGGCTCATGCCTATAATCCCAACACTTTGGGAGGCCAAGGTGGGCGGATCACGAGGCCAGGACATTGAGATTGTCCTGGCTAACACGGTGAAACCTTGTCTTTACTAAAAATACAAAAAGAAAAAAATTAGCCCAGCATCGTGGCGGGCGCCTGTAGTCCCAGCTGCTTGGGACGCTGAGGCAAGAGAATGGTGTGAATTCGGGAGGCAGAGCTTGCAGTGAACCGAGATCGCGCCACTGCACTCCAGCACTCCAGCCTGGGCGACAGAGTGAGACTCCATATCAAAAAAAAAAAATTCAATTCATCCGTTAGTGTACACTTAAGTTGATTCTGTATCTTTGCTGTTGTGAATAGTGCTGCAATAACCACCTGAGTCCAGGTATCTCTTTGACATGCTGATATCTCTTCCTTTGAATAAATACCCCATTGTGGGATTACTAGATTGTATGCTAGTTCTATTTTTAGTTTTTTGAGAAATCTTCATGCTGTTTTTCATAGTAGCTGTACTAATTTACATTCCTACCAGCAGCGTATAAGTGTTCCCTTTTTCTCCACATCCTTGCCAGCATCTGTTGTTATTACTTTTTTTATAATAGCCATTCTAATTGGGATAAGATGATATGTTACTGTGGTTTTAATTTGCATTTCCCTGGTAATTAGTGATGTTGAGCATTTTTTTTGTGTACCCATTGGTCGTTTGTATGTCTTCTTTTGAGAAATGTTTATTTGTGGCCTTTGCCCACTTTTTAATGAGACTTTTTTGTTTTTGTTTTTGTTTTTGTTTTTTTTCTGTTAAGTTTTGACTTCCTTGTGTATTCTAGGTATTAGTCCCTTGTCAGATGAATGGTTTGCAAATATTTTCTCCCATTCAATGGGTTTTTTTCTTCACTCTGTTGGTTGTTTCCTTTGCTGTGTTGAAGCTTTTTAGTTTAATATAGTCCCACTTGTCTATTTTTGTTCTTGTTTTCTGTGCTTTTGAAGTGTTAGCCATAATATCTTTGCTGAGACCAATGTCCTGAAGTGTTTTCCCTATGTTTTCTTCTAGTAATTTTATAGTCTTTGGTCTTATGTTTGCGTCTTTGATCCATCTTGAGTTGATTTTTGTACGTGTGAGAGGTAGGGATTCAATTTAATTTTTCTGCATATGGATGTTCAATTTTCCCAGCACCATTTATTGAAGGGGACATTCTTTTCCAAATGTATGTTCTTGGTGCCATTGTCAAAACTAGTTGGCTATTCATGGATTTCTTTTTGGGTGTAATAATATTTCCTTTGTATATCTAGGTGCTCTTGTGTTGGGTGCATATATGTTTAGAATTGTTATCCTCTTGCTGAATTGATCCTTTTACTATTACATCATGACTTTTGTCTCTTTTTACTGTTTTTTGACTTAAAGCCTATTGTAACAGATATATGTATAGCTACTCCTGCTTCTGCTCCCTTTTGGTTTCTGTTTGCATAGAATGTCTTTTCCCATCCCTTTACTTTCAGTCTATGTGTTTTTATAGGTGAGATGAATTTCTTTTAAGTGGTATATAGTTGGGTCCTGTTTTGTTTTATTTTAATTTTAAAGATCTATTCAGCTAGTCTGTTTCTTTTCAGTGGAATGACGTTTAATCCATTTACATTCAAGGTTGTTATGGATATGTAGGGGCTTGTTTCTGTCATTTTATTAATTGATTTCTAGTTGTCCTTTGTTCTTATTTATTATTATTGTTTGATGGCGTTCTGTAGTGGTAACATTTGAGTCTTTTCCTTGCTTGTGTGTTTTCCCTACTAGTGGATTTTATATTTTTGTATATTTTCCAGGTGTAAGACTCCCTTAAGCATTTCTCATACGGCTGATCTAGTGGTGATGAATTCCCTCAGCTTTTGCTTGACTGAGAAAGATTTTATTTCTCCTTCATTTATGATAACTTTTCTGGGTATAGTATCCTTGGCTGAGAGTTTTGGGTTTTTTCCCCAGCACTTTGAGTATGTCGTCCCATTGTCTCCTGGCCTGTAAGGTTTTTGTTGAGAAATCTGCCATTAGTCTCATGGGGATTCCTTGATAAGTAACTGGACACTTTCTTTTGCTGTTTTTAGAATTCTCTTTTTGTCTTTGATTTTTTGACAGTTTGACTATAACGTGCTTTGTGGAAGACCTTTCTGCATTGTATTTGTTTGGGGATCTTTGAGCCTCTTGTGTCTGGATGTTTAAATCCCCTGCTAGACTTGGGAAGTTTTTATCTGTTATTTTATTAAGCAGGTTTTCTATGCATTTTATTTTCTCTTTGCCTTCTGAAACTCTGAAAATGAGAGTATTTAGTTGCCTTATGCTGCCCATGTGTCACAAAGGCTTTACTCATGGTTTTTTATTCTTCTTTATCTTTTGTCTGATTGAGTTATTTGAAAGACCTATCTTCAGGTTTTGAGGTTCTTTCTTCTGCTTGATCTAGTCTGTTGTTGAAGTTGTCAAGTGTATTTTGTATTTCACTCAGTGAATTCTTCAGATCCAGAATTTGATTCTTTTTTTTTGAATGATACCTATCTTTTTCATAAATTTCTCATTCATATTCTACGAATTGTTTTTCTGATTTCTTTATGTTATTTTTCAGTATTCTCTTGTATCTCACTGAGCTTTTTTAAAATCAATATTTTAAATTCTTTTTCCAGAATTTTGTGAATTTCTTTTTGATTGGGATTTGTTGCTGGAGAATTACTGTGTTCCTTTGGAGGTAGGATATTTTCTTACTGTGATGTTAGTAGCTGGGTGGGTGAGCCCAATCTCAGGTTCCTGGGAAGAGTTCTTAGTTCCTAGTGGTGGCTGAGTTGTGTGATCTCCAGGCCTCTGGATCGTGTGCTGTGGCATGGAGGGTGGGCAAGGCTAGGTAGGCTTGTCTTTAGACTCCCCAGTGGTGCCTGTAGGTGCTGGCTGTGTTAGGAAGGGGTGGGGTGATCCTTAGGCCCTCAGCGCAATGTTCATGTTGTGGGAGGCAGTGCCTGTGCTGCAGCCCTACTTCTGGGGAGGGTAGAGTTGCTTTCAGTGATACCAGCTATGTGCAGGCAAGTATTAGAAACATGCATTTCACTTGCATTTTAGCCCTGGTGGTGGCAGACCCTACTTGGCTTGTGTTTCAGCCCTGGCATTGCAGCCTGTGTTTCACTCACATTTTAGTCCTGGTGGTGGCAGCTCATGCTTGGCTTGTGCTTTAGCCTCGGCAGTGGAAGCTCATGCTTTGCTTATTCCTTAGCCCTGTTAGCACAGTGATGGCAGCTGTGGGTGAGGGACTCTGGGCACGTGAAAATAAGTGGTGGCTCCACTGCTGGAAGCAGTGGGTGGGATTGGAGCCAGAGGCGTGCACTTTGACCCCAGCATCAGGAACCAGGCATGGTGGTTGCTGTGGGCTGGGTATGTCAGCGGGACTCGAGGGATGTGAAGAGACAGGTGCTGTTAAGCCCAAGCGCAAGGTGCAGTCTGTTGGGACTGGGTTCTCAAAACGGTGTCTTACTATAGCTGCTTGGGACCGGGATGGGGAGTGGGGAGGTTAGTGTGCCCCAGCCTGTGCTCCCTCTCTGGAACAGTGCTGTTGTGCAGTCTTCATGCAGCTCCCTATGTTAGTTTCAGGGCCTGTGAGGGTCCAGGGCCTCTACTGTGGCTAGGATTGCAGGTGTCCATGGTGGGAATGTGGACCCCTGGGCATCTCTCATTTACCCTTTCCCCAGACTGGGGAGTCTCTCCAGGCTCTTAGCTGATCTCAGATAAGCAGGCTGCCTCGTTTCTCTCTCCTTTCTTGATTTAGGTGTTTCCTGTCACCTCTTTGTTGAATTCCTTAATGTTTTACAATTTAAAAACTTTCTGAATTTATGACTTTGAATAGGTAATATATGCACATGGTAAAAAAATTTTAAGTCCAAAAAGTTTAAATCGTCCATTTTCTCTCATCCTTATTCAGTCAGCAATTGTTGGTTAACGAGTATATTCTGCTGACCATTGTAAACTCCTTGAGGACAAGGGTTTTCTTTTATTTATTTCTGTATTCCTGTATCCAACAAAATGTCTAGCATATTAAAAGTACTTAGAAAATATCCATGGAGTATTCTGAATGTAGGCAGGCTCTTCTTTCCTGATGAGAAGTGTGCTTGACTTGATGGTCTGTTTATTTTTTTAATATCTCTCAAAACCCTTTTACTATAAGTAGACCAATCAGTAAATATGGTATAGCAGTCACTTAATCATATTGGTTGTTTAATCAGTTTTTAGAAGTATATGGTTTTAACATTAACCTGCGTGTCTGTCTTGAGGATGGCTTTTACTTATCTCCTTTTTCTGGCTGTGAAAAATTTTATACTTGCTTTGTGACAGATTTGAAATAATAAAGAGAATGTGTCAGCTGCAGTAAAAATATCAGTTAAATTCAGTTTTAAGTATCAATTTCTCTTTAACTTTTCAGACCAAGCCATAAATCTCATGGAAATAAAATTAAATCAGGATTTATTTAAAAAACAATTTTCAGGATATGTTGTTGCATCCGTAGACAATCTTTATTGTGTATTAGCAGCCATATTATGGGTAGCCTTTTCTATTTCAGAAGAAAGGTGGGACTGTGAGCAAAGAAGAATATACAACTGAGACAGAGGTGCTGAGTGCTCATAAATCTTCTGAAAGTCCTCATGTTATTGTAACAGACCTTACATTAAGAAATGTTAAAATGAATTCGGACAAGAATCATCTTTGCCTTTCAGATCACAACTTTCAGAGACTTTGGTAATTTACACTAAGCATTTGAGGTTGACTCATTACTATGTCCTGCTTTCTAGAATTCTTTTGTGTGAATTAAGCTGTGCAGAGGCAGACAGTACAATCGTAAAAATAGAATAACATTTTAATTTAGAGTGCTTGGTGGTTGATTGCTAACCACTCGAATACATATCTTCTTCCTTTTCTCTTTCCTTGCTCTCCCTTGTTTCTTTCTAAATCACAATTACAGAGCCTGGCACCTTACCAGGGCTTTGAAGGGTCTGCTCCCAGCTGCACTTCAGGTTCTGGCAGGTTGTCAAGTTGTGACATTTTTTTTGTACGCAAGACATCCTGGATGGCTATCCAAAGGCTGTTTGGGTGACTAGTGTAGGATTATCTCTGGATTTTGAAGAAATTCATTTCGAATGTTTTGTTTGTAAGTAAAGTAAATGCCTGGTGTAGGTCCTCCCTAGACTTTTAATGTTGTTTTTAAAAAACATCATTCACTTTGAGGGCATGTAGTATTTACAGCATTGTTTTGAAATGTTCAAAGGCATAGCATGTGCTTTTAATGGAATGTGTTTTGGAAGCTTTCCATGAGCATCAGCAGCTGTGCTTTTTGAATATTTTGAATTACCATACTTTGGGGCAGACATTGTACTACTCACTGCTTAAAAAATACAGTGTCTATGCAAAATAAAATGTCATATGGAAGTCTGTAAAGCTGGGACCAGTCAAAAGAAGTGGTAGGAAGGAGACATGGATGTGATTATGTATTTGTAATGGTTGCAAAGAGAAGATGAAGAATTTGGAAAAAGGTTGTACTCGTTTTTTAAAAATTGCCTTTCACTGAGACTAGCCCAGCAAATGCTCACTGATTAACGGCTGATCGAGATAATGTTTAACTTTTTTTTCCCTTATTTCTGTTTGAACTTTGTACTTTAAAAAATTTTCAATATGAATTTTTGTATTTAGTAAACTCTGCACAGTAGGAGACGTTTTATTGGGTATTTCAGGCATCTAATGCATGTGTAAGTGTCTTGCAAGTAATTGATAGCTGTGTGTTGACTGATCGAAATCAGAGAAGTCTAACCATGGTAGGAATTTAAAATTGTGTTAGAAATTTTGAGTTTGATAAATTTTATTGTAAGTAAATATTAATACAAGAGAAAGCCATTGTATTAGTTACTTCTGGCTGCTGTTACAAATTACCATATAATAGGTATCTCAAAACAACAACAAAATTATTCTTTCAAAGTTTTAGAGATTAGAAGTCAGAAATCAAGTTGTTGGCCAAGCCACGTTCCCTCTGAAGTCTCTGGGGCAGAATCCTTTCGTTGCCTTTTCCAGCTTTTTGTGGCTGTAGGTTTTGCTTGGCTTATGGCTGTATCTTTCCAGTCTCTGTCTCCGTGGTCACATTGCCTCTTCTGTCTCAAAACTCCCTCTCCTTCTCTCTTAGAAGGTTACATGTGATTGTTTTGGGCCCACTTATATAATCCAGCATAAGCCCCTCTTCTTAAGATCCATAATTTAATCACCCCCACCCCTTTTTTAAAACTATGTAAGGTAATATTCATAGCATCCAAAGATTAGGAAATGACATATTTTGAGGGGCTAGCATTCAGCCCACTATTGTTTGGAAGACTGTTTCTGAATTTGGGAAGAAAAGTGAATTGAGCACATTATTTGTTCATTTGTTATTTTTGAGCTCTTAATATGCGCCTGTGGTTGTTTAGGTGCTGGGGTTATGAACATGAGTAAGACATGTTTCTTGTCATGGACAAAGTTACATTCCATGTGTTATGTATATTAAAATGCAAGAGAAAACACAGAATAATGAACTATATATGTTTGGTAGGGTCTTTACTTCATGGAGGAAGTAATGCATTCCTGAGCTGCGTTTTGAAGGCTGAATAGGAATTCACTAGATCAGAGTACAAAGAGATGGAAAAAGCCTTCTGAGCAAGGAAATTAGCATTTACAAAGCCATGGAGGTAGAAAACAGCAGTATGTGCTCAGGAAGCTAATGGTAATTAGTGCAATGAGACAAATTTTAGATTTGTTTTGTTTTCTTTTTTTTTTTGAGATGGAGTCTTGCTCTGTTGCTCAGGCTGGAGTGCAGTGGTGTGATCTTGTTTCACTGCAAGCGCCACCTCCCGGGTTCACGCCATTATCCTGCCTGAGCCTCCTGAGTAGCTGGGGCTACAGGCGCCTGCCACCGCGCCTGGCTAATTTTTTTTTTTTTTTTTTTGTATTTTTAGTAGAGACAGGGTTTCACCATGTTAGCCAGGATGGTCTCAATATCCTGACCTCGTGATCCACCTGCCTCGGCCTCCCAAAGTGCTGGGATTACAGGTGTGAGCCACCGCACTGGCCTGTTTTCATTTTTAATATACACATTAGCTATTAAAATCTCCCATTTTGCTGGCTACAAAGTAAATATTCTTTGCTGTGATGGTTCTTAAAGCAAAAATCTTTTCAAAGATTAAGAAGATCTATGAACAGCCTTTAAGTACATGAAAAAGTGCTTCAGGAAAATGTAAATTAAAATCACAAGGAGATACCACTTTATGCCTCCTAGAATGGCTACAATTAAAAGGACTCATGACACCACGTTATTAACCCCCACAACATGTGGATTTGGTTGCTTGGCGGGTATCATCAACTCGGTGCTCACAACCAAGGAGGATTTAGCATGAGGAGTTTATTACTTGCAACAAGTAAGGAGAACATGGGGATAGTTCCCAAAGCAGGGGCCCAAGTCAGGTTTTATAAGTGTAGGATAACAAGGTGTGATCTGATTGGATCTTGCAGTGAGGTGGTGTGGAGGCATGATCTGGCAGGATCCCACCATGGGATGATGCCAGAGCTTGATCTGATTGGATCCTGGATCCTGCCATGCAGTGTCTGCTTCTTAATTCAGTCCCCATTCCTTGGTCCAAGCACTTAGGTTCCTCCTGAGATTGCAGTCTTGGCTCATCTTGGCATGCTCAGGTTATGTGAGCTGAGGGTCCATGGCAACTGAAAAATAACTCACAATTTGTTACATAAAAGTTGAACCAGATTGGTCTGGTGCAGCTGCAAGGTATTGGGAAAAATGTGGAGCAAACAGAATTCTCAATATGTTGGCCGGACATGGTGCCTCACACCTGTAATCCCAGCACTTTGGGAGGCTGAGATGGGCGGGTCACTTGATGTCGGGAATTCAAGACCAGCCTGACCAACATGGAGAAACCCCATCTCTACTGAAAATACAAAATCAGCCAGGTGTGCTGGTACATGCCTGTAATCCCAGCTGCTTGGGAGGCGGAGGCAGGAGAATCACTTGAACCCGGGAGACGGAGGCTGTGGTGAGCTGAGATCACACCATTGCACTCCAGCCTCAGCAACAAAAGCGAAACTCCATCTCAGAAAACTAAACTAAACAAAACAAAATTCTCATATGTTTTTGGTTGGAATAGAAAATGGTACAACCACGTTGGAAAAAGATTTGGCAATTTCTTACACAAAGTTAAATATAAACCTGCTCCATGACCCAGCAATTCCATTCTTAAATGTTTATCACCACCCACCCCCAATCTGAAAATGTGTCCACAGAAAGTCTTGTACAAGAATATTCATAGCAGCTGTATTTGTTGTAAGCAGAAACAACCAAATGCGCATCAGCAGGAGAATGGATAAACAATATGTGGTATGTTTAAATGATGAAATGCTACTCAGCCTTATAAAGGAACAAAGTACTGAGATACACAAAAACATAGGTGAATCTCACAGCCACTTGGGTGAAACAAGGCAAATACATGAGAGTACATACCGTATGGTTTCACTTTAATATGTCCTGGATCAGGTGGAACTGTGGTGAGAATAACCACAAAAGTGGTTGCCTCTTGTGGGTGGGGTGATTGGGAAGGCATATGAAGGAACTTTCTGGAGTGATGGGACTGTTTTATATCTTGATGAAATTGAGACTTTCTTGAGTTCTTTTGTGAACTCATGAAATTGTGTACATTCATGTGCTACATATAACCACATACACAACAGTGGTACCATAAGATTATAAGGGAGCTAAAAAATTTCTATTGCCCAGTGATTTGTGTTACAATTGCTGTTGGAAATGGGTATTAAGTGTTGTGGAAATCAAAACTAAGACAAAGGATCTCTCAGCTAATTTACTTTCTGCGGAAAGGGTGCTGCTTGCTAGCAGTCGTGCCACGAGAGCACACACCAACAAAGGAGACAGGGTCATTTATAATCTAACGCGTCCACCCTATGGCTGTGTCCAGTTTCCATTGGCTGGAACGGGACCTCACATTCTGTACTTGTCCCGATTGGCTAGCAACTTAGAACTTCCCAAAAGAGGCAAAGGTAGAGAACACAGGAAAGGAGGAAGTAACTTGTGGAATGCTGAGAAAGGCCAAAACACCTCCAATTAAGGAAGAGAAACAGGCTACGAACTAATGCTTGCTTGGGCCTGTATAGGCATGCCAGGGCAAATATCTAGGCTAAAAGGTGAGGGCTAAGAATACAGAATATATTGCTTTCTTTATTACGACTATTAGATATTTAAGAATATTTGAATAAGTTTTGCTTCTAAGAGAGGCTACTATTTATTCTCAATTAGACTGGAAGGAAAGTCCTTTTGAAGAGGAACCTCTACTTCGTTTTCTACAGTTGCCTCCAATATTTAGTAGAGTAACATGTTGTACAGGTTTGTAACCTACAAGCAATAGGCTATACCATATAGCTTAGGTGTATAATAGGCCATATCATCTAGGTTTGTGTGAGTACCGTACATTCTTTGATGTTCACACAACAGTGAAATCACTTAACAATGAGTTTATCAGAGCATATCCTTGTTAAGTGATGCATGGAGATAATATTTGTGCATTTCATTATATGTAAATTTTACTTAAAGGACTGTAAACAAGCACATAGATAAAAGAGAACTAGTAGAAGAAATTTTAAAAAAATGAATATTACATATCCATGTGGTAGCCTCACAACCATGAGGAGAATTAAGCCAACAGGATTTGTTGGAAGAACAATGAAAAGGACTACAGTCCTTGACATGATGCTGATCCCAATTTTTGAGTCACTCTCCCTTCTAAGTCCCTTTTTAAAAATTGTGAATTATAAGGTTGGTTGCAGTGGCTCATTCCTGTAATCCCAGCATTTTAGCAGGCCAAGGTTGGAGGATGGCTTGAGTGTGGGAGTTCAAGCCCAGCCTGGGCAACAAAGCAGGACCTTGTCTCTACAAAATAAAAATAAAAATTAACATAAATAAAAAAAATTGTAAAAAGCCAGGCTTAATGGCATGTACCTGTAGTCCCGGCTACTTGGGAGACTGAGGTGACTTGAGCCTGGTAGACTGACAGTGCAGTAAGCTGTGATTGTGCCATCGCACTCCAGTGTGGATTACAGAATGTCTCAAAAAAAATTATAAATTATAATATACATATAGAAAAGTACACAACAACGTACAGCTGAGTGATTTACAAAGCGAGTTACAAAGCAAACCTCCATGTATCCACAAAAATCAAGAAGTAGAACATTACTAGCCTCATCAAGTAATATTTTCCTGACTTTAATGATAATTAATTCCTTTCTTTATACATGCTTATACCTAAGCATGTATCCCCTATATACTATAGTGCTTGTTTTTAATTTTTAAACTTTATGTATTTGTAATAAGTTATATATTTGTAATAATTTAGTGTATATTCTTTTGTGTTTGGCTTCTTCTGGACAGTATGTCTGTAATATCCACCCTATGTATAGAGTATCTGTAGCAGGGATGTCCAGTCTTTCGGCTTCCCTGGGCCACACTGGAAGAAGAATTATCTTGGACCACACATAAAATACACTAACAGTAATGAAAGCTGATGAACAACAACAACAAAAAAAAAAATGCAAAAAAATCTCTCATAAGGTTTTAAGAAAGTTTATGAATTTGTGTCGGGCTGCATTCAAAGCCATCATAGGCTGTATGTGGCCCATGGGCTACAGGTTGGACAAGCTTGATCTATAGCTTATTTTTATTGCAGTATAGTACTAGTTCCATTATACCACTATTTGTTTCTTCAACTATTAATGGTCATTGGATTTGTTTCTAGGTTTCAATTGTTAGGAATAATACTGCTATGAACAGTATCATATAAATCTTTTTTGTACCTGTATTTACCACATTTCAAGTGGATATATGCCAAGGAGAGGAACTACTGAGTCATAGTATATGTATTTTTTTAACCTTAGTAGATAATGCTAGTTTTTTTCCAAAGTGAATATGCCAGTTTACACTGCAACTTTGCATCCTCTCCTCTCCAGACTTATCCGTCAGTCTTTTTGGTTTTCTCATTGAGATTTAAATATAAATGATTTTTACAAATTAGTAATTAAAAAGACAATTCAACAGAAAAAATTGGGCAAAAGATGCAAATGGATATTTTATAAAAGAAGATATCTAAATGGCCAGTAAACAAAGAAAGGTGCTTGGTCTCATTATTTATGTGGGAATCACGTTTTAGAGTTTAGACGTACTATTTTTCCTGCCTTGAGTTACTGAATATTTTTTGCTATGTTGTGGCGACTTTGTGCTTCTGCTTTTCACATTTCAGTCCAAATGGAATTAATTTTAGTGTGTAATATAAAGAAAGGCCCAAGTTTGTTTTTTTCTACAAGGTGATCTAGTTGTCCCAGTGGCGTTTATGGAAGACTCTTCTTCCAGTTCAGCAAAACCACCTTTGTTCTAAATTATCTTATATGGGTGGGTCAGTTTATGGGCTGTATCCTGTTTTATTGGTCTCTTTGTCTATAATTAAGCCAACGGCATACCATACCATCTTAATTACTGTATATTTATACTAAGTATTGATATATAGTAAAGTCTTCCCATTTTTTTTCTTTAAAATCATTTCCACTGTTGTTGGTAGGCCAACAACAGTGGAAATCTTTTGTATTTCCACATAAATTTTTGAATCAGCATGTTAAGTTTCTCACACATAGAGACACACTCATTTGGATATTGATATTGCATCATCTGTGGATTGGGGAGAATTTGTCTCTTTAGAATGTTTTCTAATCCATACACCTGATCCATAGGTCTTTTTTAGTTTCAGTAGCTAGCCACAGTTTTCCTATAGTAGATAGTTTGCACCTAGGCTTTTGGTATTTTTTTATGGTATTAAGAATGTCTTTAAAAATACTTTGTTAAAGAATATCACTATTGAAAAAATAAAAATATTTTGTTGCTGGCATATAGAATGCAATTAATTTTTGTATATTACTCTATCTACCAATCTTGCTAACTTGCTTTTTCTATTTATTTTTCTGTAATTTTTTTTTTTAGATTTTCTACATACACAATCAGAACATCTGTATATAAAGAATTTTTTTTTTTTTTTTTTTAGTTTTTATACCTTCTATTCCTTTGTTTTGTTCCAGTTCTTCAATACAGTGTTGAATAAAAGTGGCAATAGTGGACTTTCTTGTTTTGATCACATTCTCAGAAAAAGATGTTTTAAGATTTTAAAATCAGGTATGGTGTTTTAACATACTCTTTTTATATACACCTTTCATAAGACTGATGCACTTTGAAGTTTCTAGTTTGCTAGGTTTATTTTTCTCTTTTTTTTATTGAGGTGAAATTAATGTAGCATAACATTAACTATTTTAAAGTACATAATTTAGTGGCATTTATTACATTCACAACATTGTGTAACAACCACCACTGTCTAGTTCCAAAACATTTTACCACATCAAAGAAAACCTTGTACCCGTAAAGCAGTCAGTTCCCATTTCCCCATTCCCTTAGCCCCTGGCAATCATTGGTCTACCTTCTATGTATTTGTCTATTCTGGATATTTCATATAAATGGAATCATACTCCAAGAACAGGAATGGTAGGTATTTTATTTTAGTTCTGACAGTCCCTGAGCTGCTTGTTTATTTTGTGTGTCTATTTTCTGTCTGTTGTTCAGGCTGAGTAATTTCTGTAGTTCTGTCTTCCCAGTGCATTAATTCTTTTCCTTTCTATTTCTGCTGATGAGCTCATCTAATATTTTTATTTTGGTCATTTAATTTTTTTTTTTTTTAAAGACAGAGTCTCAGTCTATCACCCAGGCTGGAGTGCAGTGGCACAATCTTGGCTCACTGCAGCCTCTGCGTCCCAGATTCAAGCAGTTCTCCTGCCTCAGCCTCCTGAGTAGCTGGACTACAGGCGCATGCGACACTGCCTGGCTATTTTTGTATTTTTAGTAGAGATGGGGTTTCACTATGTTGGCCAGGCTGATCTTGAACTCCTGGCCTCAAGTGACCCACCTGCCTCAGCCTCCCAAAGTGCTGGAATTACAGGCTTGAGCCACCAGGCTTAGCCTGTATTTTTCAGTTTTAAAATTTCCACTTGGTTGTTCTTTTTACCTTCTTTTCTGAGGCTTGTATTTCTTTGCTGTGACCCTCTTTTCATTTATTTCAAGCTTGTTTGTCATTGTTTGTTTAAGCATTTTTATCATCAGTGCTTTAAAGTCTTTGTCAGATAACCATAACATCTCTGTCATCATAGTGTTGGCTTGTTACCTTTTTTCATTCAGTTTGAAATCTTCATTCTTGATATGATCAATGGATTTCTTTTCTTATATTTATGTATGTATGTATGTATTTATTTTTGAGATGGAGTCTCCGTCTGTCACCCAGGCGGGAGTGCTGTAGTGTGATCACAGCTCACTGCAACCTCTGCCTCCTGGGTTCAAGCGTTTCTCCTGCCTCAGCCTCCTGAGTAGTTGAGATTATAGGCATGCAGCACCACACCCAGGTAATTTTTGTATTTTTAGTAGAGATGGGGTTTCGCCATGTTGGCCAGGCTGGTCTCGAACTCAGGTGATCCACCTGCCTCAGCCTCCCAAAGTGCTTGAATTACAGGCGCAAGCCACCGTGCCTGGCTGACCAGTGGTTCTCTATCGAAACTTGGACATTTGGGATATTATAATACCGTGGATTCTATCTAAACCTTTTGTTTTAGCTGGCTTTTTCTGACACTTTTCTGGTAGAGGAAAGAGGGCATACTACCTTGTTTTTGCCAGGTGGGGGTGGAAGTACAAGATTTTTTTTTGTTTGTGTGTGTGTGTGTGTTTTTTTTTAAGAGGTGGGAGTCTTGCTTTGTTGCCTAGGCTAGAGTGTGGTGGCATAATCATAGCTCACTGCAGCCTTGAACTGGGCTTAAGCAATCCTCTTACCTTAGCTTCCCAAGTACCTGGGCATATATATAGGCACATGCCACCATGCCCAGCTAATGACTTTTTTTTTTTTTTTTTTTTTGAGACAGGGTCTCACTGTTTCCCAGGCTGGTCTCGAACTCCTGGTCTCAAGCAATCCTTCCACTTCACCTTCTGAGTGGCTGGGATTTACAGTCACAAGCCATAGTGCCTAGCAAGTCGAGGTTTCTAAATTGGCCTCTGTTGACACTTTAGTTTTTTTGGGAGGGGGCTTGCGGGAGGGGTCTTTGTTATTGCCAGGTAGCTGTAGTTCTGGCTCTCCATGTGATCTTCACTGATACCCTGGAGAGGGTAGCCTCATTACTGTTGGTGGTTGTGCCTGTCCTAACTAGGTCTTCTGTGCCAGCACTTCAGTGGGGTGAGGGAGGTCCTCTTTGTTACTGTTGGTGGAGGTGAAAGTTTAGGTTTTCCGTGTGGTCTCCTCTGACATTGCGGGATCATTGAGCTTTATTATGTTTTTAGGAAGCAATGGAAGTTTCTGTTTTCTAGTCAGCCTTCTTGTGCACCATCTTGGCCCAGTACTAGGGTATTTTATTACAGCCTAGCTTGGCTTCCACCTGATCTTTGCTTGTGTGGATGGAGGTGGAACTGCAGTTTTGTGTGTGTCTGTGTGGTGTTTGGATAGAGTGCATTGTAATTGTCTACATATTATCTTGCTCGGCTTTCTCATTTTTGTTCCTTTGGCTAGAGAGTAGGCTTTTTTTGTTCAAGACTTATTTGTCTGAATTAATTGGTGTTTCCTGGTTGCCAGTTTCTTCAGCTCTGTGTCCGAGATATATGAAAAAGAAAGCTCAGGGAACTAAACTCACCACTGTATTTGTCCTTGCATTCTCAGGTCCTTAGGTGGTCAGCCTTCTAGTCTCCGTTATTCGGTCTTAAGTTTGTCATATACCTAAATCTAGCACTCTTAGTTTTATTAATGAGTTTAAAAGGAAAATGTATATCTGCTCCATCTTCCTCAAAGTAGAAACCTTTATTCCATAAATTTTGAAATGGGGTATCAATTTTCATTTAGTACTACATATTTTCTAATTTCTATTTCAACCTTTTCTTTGATTCATAAGTTATTTAGAAATGTGTGTCTTACTTTGTAAACACATGTGGCTTTTCTGGTTATTTTTTGTATTGAGTTTTAGTTTAATAACATTGTGGTCAGAGAAGGTATCTTGTATGATCTTGGTCTTTTAAAATGTTTGAAATTTTAAAAAAATACCTGGTATGTGGTCAATATTTATAAATGTTATGTGTATACTTGTGAGTTGTGTGTATTCTATAGTTATGGGGTATAGTCTTCCATATGTGAATTAGGTCAGCATGGTTAATTGTGTTGTTTAAATTATCTGTGTTCTTATTGATTATTTTTTAAAATCATCTTGTCCCATTAGTTACCAAGAATAGTGGTGAAATTCTCCTCTTACCATTGTGAATTTGTCTATTTCTCCTTAGAGTTTTGACAACTTCTGCCGTACATATTTAGTGGCCATTGTAAGTGCATATAAATTTAAAATCGTCACATCTTTCTGGTGTATTTAACCTTTATCATTATTAATTTCTCTCTCAATTTTAAATAGTGGGGGTTTTTTGCCTTAAAATCTACTTTTATTATTTTTAAATAGTGGTTTTTTTTGGTCTTAAAATGTACTTTTATTATTTTTTCATAGAGAACAATCAGTACTCTAAGAAAATCTTGTTTTAAAAGAGAAGATCAAATTTTAGTTTTGTATCAGTGTACTTTTGATATGAGGAGTCAATTTTAAGACAAACCTATAAACAGTTTACTTTTCATCTTAGCCAATTTGTTCACAAATAAAATTTCTTTCATAAGATTCATCTCTCACCAACCTTTCATAATTTGCCCAGACCTTCTACAACTTGCTCAATCCTTTAGTTTTGTCTTATATTTCTCTTTTTTATATTGAAACAATCATTTTACCTTAGGACAAAAATTTACTTCCCTTTTTTTCTATCATTTCAACCACATAATATTTTTTTATACAAAAAATTACTGTCATTCTCTTTTCTTACCAAAAATACATTGTCATAGTTTTTTTTGTATCTGGTTTTCACTTGTTCCTTTCTGCCTTGTTTTTATGTTTTCCAAATTCATATTTTGAAATAATCTTTCAATAACCTCTGAATTAGACCAACTACTTTTTAAATAAAAACATTTTTATGTCTTTTAAAACAATTTTTCACCAAAAACAAATTTTGTTTTTTTCTTGTACACTTTGCATGCAGAATTCTATGTATTAACTAGAATTTTAACTCTTAGTAATCTTAATTTTTAGTTAAATCTTAGTAATCTTAATTTTTAGTGAAAACCTAGGAAGTAAGCGATTTTGAGCTGTCACATATCAACATTTTATAAACACACATTTTATAATCTTTAAAAATGTATTTTTTCCATGGAATAATTTTTAATGTGGAGCCAAACGTATTTATTAATCCCCAAATATTTTTTCTTCCTATAAAGCTTTAAGAAGCCAAGAGTTAAACCTAACCTTACATTTAGCAATTAGTGTTTCCTTATTTTAACTTATTTGGATTGCTACTACAATAAAGCAAGTCACATGAATTTTCTGGTTTCTCAGTGCATAGAAAAGTTATGGTACACTATACTGTAGTCTGTTAAGTTTACAATGTAATTATGTCTTAAAAATGTAGATACCTTAATTAGAAAGTACTTTGTTGTTAAAAAATACTATTGATCACCTGAGCCTTCAGTAAGTCATCATCTATTAGCAGATGGAGGGTCTGGCCTTTCTGCTGATGGCTGCTAACTATTTAGAGTAGTGGTTGCTGAAGGTTGGGATGGCTGTAGCAATTTCCTAATATGAGACAACAGTGAAGTTTGCCACAACAGTTGATTCTTCTTTTCACGAAAGATTTCGTTGGAGCATGAGATTCTATTTGATAGCATTTTACCCACAGTGGAGTAAAAATTGAATGCCAGTTTTATGATGCAATTCATTAATCCTTGGCAAATGTATACTTTTGGCAGGATAATTTTGTGGTAGCTGCTACAGATAGCACATTCTGTATTTACAAAAATTGAATCTCAGTGCACATTAACCTAAGACTAAGGAGTATAATGTTCTTGAGGGACTTTTCCCCTTCTGTTAAAATATAATTTCAGAGTAAACCAAAACAACTGCAATTATAGTTTAAAGGTTGTCTTAAGTAATACGTAGATATCACACTAATTTATCAGAGATGGTATAATTCAAGCAAGGCTGAATAATTTAATGGTTGATTTGCATAGGACAAAGATTTTTTTTGTTATAAGAAGTGATTTGTTAATAACCCATGACTAAGGAAGATTCTATCAGGAAAAAAATATGTATGTATATGTGTATGTGTGTATGTGTGTATATATGTGTATATGTATATATGTATTATGGGACTAGAGAAAGGAGACAACTATTTTAATTAAAATTTTTGTTCTTAGTTATAAGAACACTTTGAAACATCATGTTTTACTTCTAGATGAAATAAACAGTAATGTTCATAATACTGAGTCAGTGCTTTTGGAGATAGGTGAGATTTAGTTTTCTGTTCTTAACAGTATATAACACATAGGAGTTGATCAATATTTATGTGTTGACTAATTTCTCATCTGAATCTGCAGTCTGGGTGCAGCTTGCGTTGTGTCAAATAAAAGACTCTTCAAAGCATTAATCATAGACATAGTTACTTGCTGGAAGTCACCTTTTGAAGACCTTGATTCTCCCCAGCCAGTTACCAAGTTCCAAATAGCTTTTCCTCTGATTTAGAAGTATGGATTTTGTATCAGGATCTATATTTGAAGCTTACTGCAGTAGCTTCAGGAAACACAACACTGGTTTGTGAATTTAAGACTACCTAAACTGGAGAAGTCTGTGCTTCTAGTGGAGCTAGGTTAATACTTGAAGATGTGATTTTGATGGTCACAGAAGCTGCATGGAAATAAAGAAAATTTTTCGAGGTGTGATTCGGCTTTATATTTGCATTTTGTTTTATGAACAATTAAAATCTGAGATTGGGCTTTGTAATAAAAATGGTAAGGATAAGCTGGGTGTGGTGGCTCACACCTATAATCCCAGCACTTTGGGAGGCCAAGACAGGCAGATCGCCTGAGGTCAGGAGTTGGAGATCAGCCTAGCCAGCATGGTGAAACCCCGTCTCTACTAAAAATGCAAAAGTTATTCGGGCATGGTGGCAGACACCTGTAATCCCAGCTACTCAGGAAGCTGAGGCAGGAGAATCCCTTGAACCTGGGAGGCAGAGGTTGTAGTGAGCCAAGATCACACCATTGCACTCTAGCCTGGGCAGACCCCTCCCAAAAAACAAACAAACAAACAAACAAACAAAAAACAAAGAAAAGATAAGGAGAATAATAAAAGTGATAAAAATATGTAACATTAAAGGAAGCTTACTTTTACTGATCGCAAATTATGTGTTTTCTCTGCGCAGGTGTAATTTGGCCTGCTGAGATTCTGCCTTAGCAAGAAAGGAGCGGGAAATACTCTTGGAAAGAAAACTAAAACAGTAAGAAAGCCAAAACTTATTTTTACATGGTTGTCAGCACATTTACCGATATGGACACTTTTCCCAATAATTTTCCTCCTGGTGGAGACAGCGGATTGACAAGTTCTCAGTCAGAGTTCCAGAAAATGTTAATTGATGAAAGGTTACGATGTGAGCATCATAAAGCTAATTATCAGACTCTGAAGGCTGAACACACAAGGTAAACTACTTAAATCTAGAAGTGGGGTTTAGTTTTAAAAAGTTATTGGCATTATCTTGGCTGAATGTTTGCTATAGAATATAGTATAATTTTGTTATTTTGCAGTGTATACATTTAAAACTTTTTTAATATAGTAAAATTTTTACTTTAAAATTATTTTGTTCCAAACTAAGTATGATATCAAGTGGGTTATGAATTTATACACCTTATTTTGAAAGTAGCAAGACATGTAAGATTAAATGTATCCAGATGGCTAAATGTGTTCCCCATCTCCCACCAAAGTAAAATTGCATTCCAAAACTACAGTGTTAATAATTAAATGAAACTCTGTAAAGAGAAGATATTTGTGGGTTTAAAGTAGTGGGTGATATTGGTCTTGTTTTTCTGTAGTGTTGATTGACTTTACATAAAGTAATGCAATTAGAAAGAAAGGATTTACTCAAAATTGAATTCTTTTTTTAAAAAACCAGGTTGCATAATGAATATGTAAAGTTACAAAATGAACTCAAGCACCTGTGTAATGAAAAGCAAACTCAGCAGGAAAAACTTCAGCTGCTGCTTGAAGAGCTAAGAGGAGAATTAGTAGAGAAAACTAAAGACTTAGAAGAAATGAAACTGCAGGTGAGAAAATATATTTGAGTTAGTATAAAAGTAGTCAGATACGTAATGGAAGTAAGTAGTGTTGGTGAATTTGGCAATTTCTGTCTATATCCTTAATGATTACTTTGCTGTATCTCCAAGTGGTACAATTTAATCTTCTTTCATATATTTTAGAATGTTAGCTACCATGTAAGGGAGCCATTAAGCTATTATTTTATGTAAATTGGTATTATATTGCCTATTCTGATATAAATAATATTTTACCATTAAGAATAATTAGGGAAAAAGTGAGTTTGAATTGATAAAAATCCAGAATTAAAGAATTTTTTTAAAAGAAAGATTTACTAATATTTGTATATGCATTATAACTGAAAGTAAGCTAAAAAAAGATAGCTGTTCGTAAGGAGTTTCTTAAAAGAGACTGTAAAAACAGTATGTGCACATAATTTTTGTGTACATCGTAAAGCAAATGGGTTTGTAAGCAAAAGATGGTTGTCTCCGAAGTGCTGAAGTACAGTTTCTTTAGATAATTTTCACACTATTCATTTTTTCATTTGTCTGGAAAGTAGATTAAAGCCAGACTTTAAACTCCAGTCAAATTTCCTGTAAATTTTAAATTAGTAGGTTCTCACGAATAATTTTTCCTGTATTTATTTAATCTCTGAAGAGCACCAGCTATTTATTTCTGCCTAACAATCTGCTTGGTACAAATAATAAGGGATTATTAATATTAGAGTCAGAAGTTCAGAGAGTAAGAAGGCATCTTTCAAGTCACCTGTCTGGCATATCACCCAACTCTTAGATATCCTTTGACAGAAGCCTTGTAAGTTTGTCATTCAATAACTTTTTGAAATCTACCATTGCTGGGAACAACACCACGAAGCCTGGCTTGGAGCCTCCACTGTGCTCACTGTTTCATTCCTAGGTATATTTAGGACATTTAAACATACAAATAGAAACCTCAGAAATGTAAATTGAAGAGGGAAATGTAATTTAAGCCTGTGCAATCAGTGCATTAATTTGTTTTGCAAAAATATAGAGCCCTGTGTGAATGGAAGCTATGAATGCTAAACCCAAGATATTTGAGAGATTCTTCAGGTATTATAAATTTAATTCTGTTTTGTGAGAGTGACATCTAAACGTGATTATTTGTACCAAGCATATCCAGAAAGTAAGTAAAGCACATCCAGAAGGCTGGAGTAGCTATATTAATATTAGATAAAAGAGACTTCCAGACAGAGAGTATCACTAAAGGTAAAAAGGACATTTTATAATGAAAAAAAAGGGTCAATTCTTCCAGAAGATGATAACTTCACAAGTAACTATGTCTCTATGCCTAGTTTTCTCATGTGGTAAAGGGGTAAAAGTTTCTGCTTAACAAGAAGAGTTGTGAGGACTAATGAGATAACATCTACATTTTTACTATCATACTTGCCACATAGTAAATACTCATAAATGATGACATGTTTATTTGAATTCAGGCTCCATGAAGGCAGGAACTTTTTTTCAGCGTGTGTTCAGTGTTTAGGATAATGCCTAGTAAACACCTATTTGTTGAATGAATGACATGAAAAATGGAAATAAATGAATGAATTGGGATTGTTGTTCATATATTGCACTGTCTGTGTCAAACATAACTAGAGCCTCAGCATGTTAGAGTTGGTAATCATCTGTTTTTTCTTTGAATCTATTATGGGTCGAGTTGTATCCCCAACCAGGATATGTTGAAGTCCTAACTCCTAGTACCTCAGAATGTGACCTTATTTGGATGTAGACTCATTACAAATATAATTTGTTAAGTTGATAAGGTCATATTGGAGTATGATGGGCCTTTAACTCAGTGTTACTGGTGTCCTTAAAAAAAGAGGAGAAGAGAGATGGAGACAGATGGGTTTTGAGGGGAACACTGTGTGATGGTGGAGGCAGAGGTTTAAGTGCTTCAGAAGCTTCCTAGAAAGAGGCAAGGAAAGATTCTTCCCTGCAGATTTTATGGGAAGCAAGGCCTGTCAACACACCCTGATTTCAGACTAATAACCTCCAAAACTGTGAAAGAACAAACTTCGGTTATTTAAAGCTGCATGGTTTCTGGTATTTTATTATGGCAACCTAGGAAACGAATACACTGTCCAAAGCAGAATCCCTTTTAGAACATCTTTCAGACAGGACTCTCTTCATTCTCTGCTTCAGTGCTTTCAGTGCTAGAGAACCTGGTGAACTTTTAAAAAAGTGACCCAATTGTATTTATAGATTAAAGTATGTTAAACATTTTCCGTCTCCTATTAAAATGAAGTCATCTACGCATAGCCTCCCTGTTGATAACTTTGGATGTTCCTCCATGTGAAAACTTCCCAAATGTTTGCTCACAAATATAATTTATCTAGTAAGGCTTCTGTTTTTTAAGATACACATATCTAGTTTCTGTGTGATATTTATTCGGCAAAAATAAGCTAAAGAAACATCATGTATACATATGAACACATATTTTGAAGCAATTTAGCTATTTATTTAATGGATGCTTGAAATTTACTTGAATTATAAGTTTAGAAAAGTAAATTCATCAAAGATCAAGAAATATTTCAATGAAGGTTTATGAAAGGTGATTATTTTTAAAATATACATGCATTATCTAGTCTACCTACAGAAATGCTTTTTCTAGGATTTAATGTCATCTCTTTGGCTTTTATAGGAAAAAGATGTAAGAGATATTCATTTAAAGAACATTTCTGCATCAGTAGTGAGTGGGAATGATAATAGTGCCTAGCTCATAGGATGACTGTAAGGATGAAACGAGACAATGCATGGAAAGTGTTAGTTCAGGCTGAGCATGGTACACTTTGGGAGGCAGGAGGATCACTTGAGGCTAGGAGTTCAAAACCAGCCTGGGTAACATAGTGAGACTCTGTCTCTAAAAAATAAAGTTAAATAAATTAGCCTGACGTAGTGGCATGCACCTGTAGTCCCAGCTACGAAAGAGGCTGAGACAGGAGACTTGTTTGAGCCTAGGAGTTTGAGGCTTCAGGGAGCTGGAGCCTGGGCAACACTTTACCCTGGGCAACAGCGTGAGACCCTGACTCTTAACCAAAAAAAAAAAAAAAAAACAAAAAACAAAAACAAAAAAAACTATAAAAATGAAAAGAAACTTGTACTGTTGATAAATGCTAATGAAAAAGAGGTCTCATTTTTTCTGAAACCAATAAAAAGGCACAGTTTCTTCAGCGAGAAATACAGTTTTTACCAAGGACCCAGAGATTGTAGTATTTTGTTTCTTATTTATCAAACAATAACTGAGAATTTTAGAGCAGGCTAAAAACAAATGAAAATTTGAAGCGGGGAAAAAAAATCACAGGAAAAGGAATTGTGATGGTAGAAATTCATCAAAAAAAAGTATTAGTATGGTACTTTGATCTAGTAAGTGGTCAGTACATGTTGTTATTGTGTTGCTATGTACCATGTTAGCAAAACCTTTTTACATATGGGGATCATTTGATATATTCTAATAAAACTAAATGAAAATTACTTTACCAATGATTAACATGCTCTTTTTGTGCTAATGAAAACTATAGCCTAGTATACAGTTTCCCATTTTGTTTTGACTGCTGGGAAGCTCAGATCATAATATAATACTCAGTTTCAGTCATTAATTTATTAAGAATGTTTGACATAGCAGTATTTGCCTTCTTAAAGTATTCTTTGTAAAGTATTGGCCTATTTTAGATTATTAAATGGCAAGTACTGCAGTGTTAAAGATTTGTTTTTATAGATTTAAAATAGGTAATGACACCTAGACTGTTGTATGATGAAGCATTCTTATGTTTCTTTGTAGACAAGTAGTGGCAATATTCCATTAGAAGTTTAAGACACTGCTGGGTGCAGTGGCTCATGGGTGTGATCCCAGATCTTTGGGAGGCTGAGGTGTGTGGATCTCCTGAGGTCAGGAGTTGGAGACCAGGCTGGCCAACATGGTAAAACTCTGTCTCCATTAAAAATACAAATATTAGCTGGGTGTGGTGGCGCATGCCTGTCCTCCCAGCTACTCGGGAGGGTGAGGCATGAGAATTGCTTGAACCTGGAGGCAGAGTTTGCAGTGAGCCAAGATCGTGCCACTACACCCCAGCCTAGGCGACAGAGTGAGACTCTTTCTTTCTCAAAAAAAAAAAAAAAAAAAAAAAAGGGTAGTCTAAGACAGAATATTTTTTCCTAAAATGGGATGGGAGAAATCCTCTAATTCAGTCAGTGTCTTTGGTTTATGTGTGCTTTGGAGATATAGGGGATAGAAGAGGGAGGGATGGGGAGAGACAGAGGAAGAGAGAATTTATTATGTGGGTATTTGTTTTTAATAAGATTCCTAGGAGTTAAGAAAAAGTTAGAGATCCTTTGTCAGAGACCTCAGATCAGAAGACCCCTAAACTGTTGTATGCTGTTAGATTGCACAGGCCAATGGTGAGGTGCACACCATTACAGAATTTAAAGCACTGTTGTTTCCAAGAGGCATCTGTGATGTAATTGAACATATAATATTAGGAGCTGCATGGATATTGTGCAGCTGCATCACTCTACAGGGTAGTGAGCACAGGTTATCTTTGTTCTTTGTAATGCACCTTGTCTGGTTTTTTGGCTGCTGTTCTCTTTATTGCTGGTTTTAAGCAATTTGATTGACATACTTTGCAGTTTTCTTTATATCTGTAGTGCTTGGGGTTTATTGAATTCCATAGGTCTATGAGTTTACAGTTTTTATCAAACTGAAAATTTTTGGAGATTACTTCTAAAAATATTTTCTGTCTCCTCTTTCACCTCGTTTGGAGACTCTTAATTACATTTTAACATTAGACCACTTAAAGTTCTCCCATAGCTTGCTGATGTTGTTTATTTATTTATTTTTAGTATTTTTTATCTCTGTGCTTCATTTTGGTTGGTTTCTGTTGCCATGTTTTCAGATTCATTGATTTTCATTGATTTTTTTCTTCTGCAATATCTAACCCACCATTAATTCCATGCAGTGTAATTTTCATCTCTGAAAGTTCAATTTTGGTCCTTTTTTTTTGTTGTTGTTGTTTTTGTTTTTTCTTGAGACAGCGTCTCTCTGTGTCGCCCAGGCTGGAGTGTAGTGGTGTGATCTCCGCTTACTGCAAGCTCCGCCTCCCGGGTTCACGCCATTCTCCTGCCTCAGCCTCCCAAGTAGCTGGGACTACACGTGCCTGCCACCACGACTGGTTAATTTTTTTAAGTTTTATTTTTATTAGAGATGGGGTTTCACTGTGTTAGCCAGGATGGTCTCAATCTCCTGAGCTCGTGATCTGCCACCATGGCCTCCCAAAGTGCTGGGATTACAGGCGTGAGCCACCTTGTCCGGCCTTGGTTTTTTTATATCTTCCTTATCTCTATCTAACATGTTCAGTCTTTTCTCTAGTTCTTTGAACATACGGAATTCAGTTACAATAACTGTACAATAAAGTTTCAGTGATATCTATATCATTTCTGGGCCTGTTTTAAGTTTATCCCCCCTGCTCCCACCACACACACACACACACACACACACACACACACTCTCTCTCTCTCTGTCTCTTTCTCTCTCTTTGTCTCTTATGCTTCTCTGCATGCCTGGTAAATTTTTATTGGATGTTAGATATTGTGAACTTTCTTTTTAAAATGCTGGATTTGTTTTGTTGTTGTTTTTGTTTTGTTTTTGAGACAGAGTTTCACTCTTGTTCCCCAGGCTGGAGTGCAATGGAGTGATTTCAGCTCCCTGCAATCTCCACCTCCCAATATTTTTATATTCTGATACATGTTCTTGAACTTTATTTTGGGACACCGCTGAATTATTTGGAAACAGTTTTATCTTTCTGGGTCTTGCTTTTAAGTTTTTAAGTGGGAGCCAGAGTAGTATTTAGTGTAGTGCTAGTTATTTCCCACCACTGACGCAAGATTCTTCTGAGTACTATAACAATTTCTTTATGAAATGAAGGATTTTAATCTGATTTGGGGGAACAGAAACTATTCTTAGGTCTCCATGAGCTCTGTGTATTCATCTTTCTACTCCTTTCCGGTGTTTTTTTGCCTAGCCTTAGGTAGTTTCCTTGCACACATGTGCTAATCAGTACTCTACTGAATGAGTCAAAACTTTTTGTAGGTCTTCATAGTTATCTTTCTGTGCCCTCTTTTCTCTGCTACCCTGTCTTAGGACTCTAACTACCCCAGTGTCCCTAGATGCTCAGTTTCATCTCCTCAACTCAGGGAGTCCATCATAACTGCATGGGTATCCTTTCCTGTGCCAGGTCCTGAAAACTCTCAAAGCTCATCTTCTATGTTTTGTGCCTCTCAGGGATCGGCCTTTTGCTTTCTTATGTCTATTGTCTTGCAAACTGTTTAATTTTTGTCTGTTCTTTTGTTTGTTTCAGGCAAGAGGGTGAATCTGGGCTCTTACTCTATCTTGGCTGAAAGGCTTTTTACTTTCAGTTAACTTTCAGTTTTGGAAATCTCAAACACGTAATGCATTCCCAGGTACCCATCATCTAGCATTAATAATAATTCTCTCTGAGCCAGGCTTGTTTTATCTACTACTTTGTTCCACCCACTCCCACTTTTTTCCTCAATGTCTCTGGATTATTTTGAATCAAATCATATTATTTCAACAAATAATTGAGTATATATCTCTATAACAAACCAGTGCAGTCTCTCTTTAAAGCATAACCACAATACCTTTACCATATTTAAAATACTTATTCATTAATACCTTTTAATATCCCATCTTTGTTCAGGTTTTCTTAGTTTTCCCATGGTTTTGCTTGCTTAGTTTTGAAGTTAGATCATTTGATACAGGAGCCATGTAAGCTTTACCTATTAATCTCTTCCTTTTAATTGCTACCTCATCTTAGTTTGGACTCTTGATGTTGTCACCCAGACTTGATACTTGATACCGTAAACCAGATTATGACATGAGCTTTCTATCTGGTTTCTTTGGCTCCATTTACTGCCTCTTCTTCCCACAGCTACAGCTACTCTCCCACTAAAGCTTTTGATTCATCTTGCTTCTTTGTAAAATATGGATATGGTAGTGTCACTCTTAAGCTTAAAAACCTTCAATAAATAAGGTACAGAAAAATATATGTACAATATCCTTTTTGTATAGAAATCAAAAGTGATATGTATGCTTGTGTATCTGTAGATTGTTTTAGGAAGGGTACATAGGAAGTTATTAACAATGATTGCTTCAATAGAAGAAAATTGGGTTACTGCAGTGAGAAGACCTTTTAAGCTTTTGTTTGAATTATTTATGTAATTATATATATTCATTTTAAATAAAATAAATTTTTTAAGTAAATACTATTGAATACCGAATAAATAATAAGAGTCTAAACCTGGTATTCAGGAACCTTTCACTCTTTGGCTGCAACCTCTTTTCCTTTTGTTTCCAGCCAGGGTACAGCCCTCCAAGGTGGCATTTGGAAATGTTACAGTGTTTAGAGATTTCTACCAGTGTGAATATAGGGACCCACAATTTTAAATTTTCTGTAGTACTTAATGTGGTCACATTCAAAATGGCTTTAACTCACCTTTGAGAATCACTTTTCTCCCATAGTCTCTGACACCCAGGCAAATTAAAATGTTACCTGGCTTGAGTTTGGGTTCTGTAAGCTTTCTATATAAGGGTTCTGTATAAGCTTTAGTTTTCCCATTCCTTTGATGCATCATGCCTTCTATCCTAAATGTGTTTTCTCTTTTTTATCTGTCTGGTAAGGCTGTATTGCCTACTTTTATAGTTATTTGTGTGTATGAGTTATTTTTAACACCAGAGTTTGGAGTTTTTATGGGGATATATGTACTTCATGTGAGTTTTTGTGATCTTTATAAAGTTATTTAGATACCTTGTATGCCTCAGTGTAGCTATACTGTGGGATTGTTGTAGGAATTAAATCAATGAATGCATATAAGGTGCTTTGAACAGGATAGTATGTAGGTTACAGTGCATTGTACAATGCTTTATATATAGTATGCTCTCCATTCAATAGAATGTAATATTTTGAACATAGTATTTGGACTGTTCATAAAAAAAGAAACTGAACATTATCATTTTTGTAGAAATTAATATAAATACAAACTTTAGACTTTTTTTTTTTTTTTACAGCTGATATTTGTTCCTCATTCATTCATGAAATAGTAGTTGAGTGGTTCCTATGTGCCAGACATTCGTGGGAGGTATTGGGAATACAATATGGTGAATAAAGACTGTGTCTTCCCATATGAGGCTTACATAAATATTTAATTGCTTATTAAAATATGGGTTCTATAAAAGTGTGACAAGGAGAAACCTAAATTAGGTACAGTGTGAGAGTACAAATGAGCCTTTTCTAATTGAAAATAAGTCTGGAAGGTTCTCTTTGGTATAACAAATTGTTACACCTTTATTTTGCCTGCTTTGGAAAATAACTAGATTATTAGCCATTGTATACAACATGAGAGTCTTAGTTGCCAACATAGTTATTCCTAACAATAGCAATAATAATCAGTAACTGTCTTTACTTCATGTTAATGGAATTTTTGACATCTCCAAGAGCCTGAAATTGAGATTCTTAAAGTATTATTTCAAATAATGATTCTATTTGTATAGTGATGACTATAAAAATAACTATATTGTGAAAACTTTCATGAATTCCATTTTCATAATTAGGAGAGAGGCTTTGAAATATGGAGAATTCTTGATTTGAATGTGATTTTATATTGTTTGCATTTCTCTACATATTAGATATTAACTCCACAAAAATTGGAATTGCTAAGAGCCCAAATACAGCAAGAATTAGAAACTCCAATGAGAGAACGTTTTCGGAATCTAGATGAAGTAAGTAACTTACGTTGTTTACTGTGCATTTATCCTCATGGGATAAAAGTCTCGATGAAAAGCATCATTCCCCTACTCCAAAACCCTGCAGTAGTTCCCCCTTTTACTCAGTCATTACAGTGGCCTCTAAGGCTTCACAGGATTGGACTCCCATTACCTCTCTTATCTCCTTTCCTTTTTCCACATTGGCCTACTGATGTTTCTTTGGCACTCCAGAATTGGTGCATTTCTTTATTTTTATTTTTAGTTGTAATTAAAAAAATTTTTTTGAGACAGAGTCTGGCTCTGTTGTCCAGCCTGGAGTGCAGTGGCGTGATCTCGACTCACTTCAACCTCCGCCTCTCAGGTTTGAGCGATTCTCTTGCTTCAGCCTCCCAAATAGCTGGGATTACAGCCACGTGCCACCGTGCCTGGCTAATTTTTGTATTTTTGGTAGAAACGGAGTTTCACCATATTGGCCAGGCTAGTTTCGAACTCCTGATCTCAAGTGATCCACCAGCCTTGGCCTCTCAAAGTGTTGGGATTACAGGCGTGAGCCACCATGCCCAGCCGAATTGGCACATCTCTTCTGCCTTGAATACTCTCCCTCCAGATATGTCGTGGCTAACTTCATCTCTTGTAAGTCTTTGCTAAAATGTCACTTTCTCAGTGGGGCCTACTTTGACTGCTCCCATCTACCTATTTAATATTGTAACCTGCCTTTCCCATTCCTGCTTAGACCTTTAGACCTCCTTACCTTGCTCTGTTTTTCATTTTTTTTTTTCTGGTATACATACCTTCTACTGTGCTATATAATTTACTTATTTATTGTGTTTATTTTCTGTTTTACCACCTCTAGAATGGAAGTTGCATGAGAGGAGGAACCTTTACCTGTTTTGTTCATTGTTATATTCCAAGTTCCTAGAACAGATTTTGGTATACAGTAGGTGCTCAATTAATATTTGTTGAACAAGAGAATGAGTTTCATGCCACTTCATAAAAGTAAAAATCTGTTACAGTTTTACTTCAGGTTGAGACGGGTCTCCTTTGGTTAAGTGTTGGTGTAGTATGATTAAATGCTTAATAAAGGGGACAGGATAAGACTGCAGGTAATAAGTATATTAGATACTAGCTAGACATTTTATATATGTTACCTTATTTAACAAATATAGCTGGCCTTATACATACAAATGATTATTGTCTCCTTCAAAATGGGCCCCTTTGGAGAGCTGTAGTCTAGTGATGTGGTCATTACCCAAAATCGTCTTTTATAATGGCTTACTGGCTTGATAATATGATCTTTCTAATACACACCTAGTGGCAAGCCATTATGGTTGGGGAGTAGATTTAATTTTTGTAAATAAACAAAGTTTGACCCAAGATAAGTGATCAAATTCAATACAAGCTTTTTTTTTTTTTTTTTTTTTTTTTTTTTTTTTTTTTAGATCAAAGAAAAGTGTATCTGTAGTAAAATCATGAAATCCATTTTCTTGGTTTATAAACTGGCTTAGAAATCTTTGAAGTAAAGATTTTTGGTGAGCTGGGTGTTTTAGGAGACATGCTTTCCTTGTTATCGAATTTCCTGTTAGCGTCTCCTGTATCTTTCTGCTCTGTTGCCTGAGTTTCTCGTTGGGTATTCAGAACGCCAGCAGCTTTCATAGAGTAGTGTTAGGAAGCAGGATGAGAGCACTCCAGGGAATTGCATGTGTTCCTGGTCAATCAGTAGAGATGATGCTGCATGTATTCTTCAGGTTGGTGTGTTGAGTTGAACTATCACTGTCATATTTAATTAGATGTTAAGATGCTGTACTAAATATTACAATAACCTTTTATCTTTTTTGAATTTGTTTTACTTATACTAAATTATACATTTAAAAAATCTATGTTTTGAAAGATGTGCTGCATTCTTACATGTTGTTTAAGTCCAGAGATTAACACTTTCCTCATACTATACACTTTTATTATAATGAGAGCCAGTGAAGAAATAAGATTAATTGAATGGTAATTTACTATTTGGGTATCTTTTCAGGAATGTACTAATTCTATATGTAGGATACTTGTTATGAGGACTTTTCCAAATTCATTTGTATTTCTGTTAAATTTATTTTTTACTTTTAGAGTGGCTGTCATTATAATGTAATTTAAAATTATATTTGTAAAAGTGATTATTGGAGTGAGTACACATTTTGTTTATAAATCTATGATAAATTGCATTCTCCCTTTAATTTAGGAGGTGGAAAAGTATAGAGCTGTATATAATAAGCTTCGCTATGAACATACATTTCTCAAGTCAGAATTTGAACACCAGAAGGAAGAGTATGCACGTATTTTAGACGAAGGAAGAATAAAATATGAATCAGAAGTAAGTGATTGATTATATGAGCTTCTTCATTATTGTTCTAGTCAACACAATTTTATAATTATATATTTTTAAAAATTTCAAATTAGAGTTGATTGCATAATTTCATTAATTAATGGTGGAGTATTCATCATGATTTTCATCAGCTCCGTATCAACAGTTTTCTTGTGAAAGTTCTGTTTTGACTGTAGATTTTTAAAATTCTATTTATCTTTTATTTTGTCTGAGCCAATGGAGATAAACAACTTTGGGGAATTTCATTATACAAAGTCTTTTGTCTCATATAGCCACAGAGATGGACTTCTCTCTGCAAATATAGTTAGTGTGATCCCTTACTTAGCATTGTTCTTTCTGCTTCGTGGAACCAAACCACATATAGGAAAGCTCTAGCTGTCAACCTGTGCACTTTGATATAAACAAGGGGTTTATACCTTAAAGTGTACCCATCAACTTCAAGAAGTAGACTTTGTTTTTTCTGCCATTTGCAACTGGAGCGTTCTCTCTGTGCTGCCTACAGCATATATTCCTACTTCATCTCCATTGCTTTTGGCAGCCTTTCTACTCATTTTGTGGTTTGTCTCCTAGTTTTGCCCAAAATGGGGTTACTGTTTTTCATTCCTTATGTTGCTTTTGGAATATTTTTCAAATGGAAAGAGAGAAATACTAGTTTTATCCTGCCATATTCATAAAAAATAGGTTGGTATCTATAGTTTTGTGAAATATTCTCTTTGCAAACGTATCTATGTTTTAAATTTATTGCATTGTCTTTATTTGGAATTAAGAGTTAAAATATACTTACCTTCCTTTACCACTTATTAAATATTTACAGTGTGCTGGGCATTTAATAAAAACTAAAACTGTTCTACTTGGATCAGACTGTTTTATTCTTATTAGTGAGCAAACTGCTATGAGTGTTTCATCTGTAAGAAACTATATGAACCTTGGATTATTTGTGTCTATTGACAGTGTAGTACCAGAACACTATAAATATTTATAATAGTTTTTTGCATTAAAAAAAACTCTTTATAACTTTAAGGCTTTAAGTGCTTTATTCGTATATTATCTCACTTCTATTACAATAGTCAATGAGATGAGGCAGGACTGTCTTATTTGATTGATTGATCAAGAGAAGGTCTTACTCTGTGGCCCAGGCTGGAATGCAGTGGCACAATAATAGCTCACTATAACTTAAGCTCAAGTGATCTTCCTGCCTCAGGTCCCCAAGTAGCTAGGACCAGAGACATGTACTACCTCATCTGGCTAATAAAACAAACAAACAAACAAAAAATATAAAAACTCTTGTAGAGATAGGGCCTTGCTGTGTTGCCCAGGCTGATCTCGGGCTACTGGCCTCAAGCAATCCTGCCTCAGCCTCTCAAAGTGCTGGAATTAGACGCATAGGCTATTGTGCCCAGCCCTTATTTTCTTCATTTTAAATGAAACTGAGGCACAGGATAAGTGAATTTATTGGGGGAACTCACCCCCAATATTTCAATGTAGGTTCTTTCTATTTTCCTTAAGTGTCAGCCGGCTGAGAAATAAAGAGAAAGAGTACAAAGAGAGGAATTTTACAGCTGGGCCTCTGGGGGTGACATCACATATCAGTAGGACTGTAATGCCCACCTGAGCCTCAAAGCCAGCAAATTTTATTAAGGATTTCAAAAGGGTAGGGGGTGTAAGAACAGGGAGTAGGTCACAAAGATCACATGCTTCAAAGGGCAAAAAGGAGAACAAAGATCACAAGGCAATGGGCAAAAGCAGAATTACTGATAAGGGTCTATGTTCAGTGGTGCATGCATTGTCTTGATAAACATCTTAAACAGCAGAAAACAGGGTTCGAGAGCAGAGAATTGGTCTGACCCCAAATTTGCCAGGGTGGGGTTTTCCAATCCTAGTAAGCATGAGGGTACTGCAGGAGACCAGGGCGTATTTTGTCCTTATCTCAACCGCATAAGACAGACACTCCCAGATTGGCTGTTTATAGACCTCCCGCCAGGAATGCATTCCTTCCCCAGGGTATTAATTATTGATATTCCTTGCTAGGAAAAGAATTTAGTGATATCTTCCCTACTTGCACGTCTGTTTATAGGCTTTCTGCAAGCAGAAAAATATGGCTCTATTTTGCCTGACCCTGCAGGCAGTCAGACCTTATGGTTGTCTTCCCTTGTTCCCTGAAAATCGCCGTTATTCTGTTCTTTTTCAAGGTGCACTGATTTCATATTTTTCAAACACACGTTTTACAATCAATTTGTACAGTTAACACAATTATAGTGGTCCTGAGGTGACGTACATCCTCAGCTTACGAAGATAACAGGATTAAGAGATTAAAGTGAGACAGGCATAAGAAATTATAAAAGTATTAATTTGGGAACCGATAAATGTCCATATTAAAATTTTAATAATTTATGTTCCTCTGCCATAGCTCCAGCTGGTTCCTCCATTCGGGGTCCCCGACTTCCTGCAGCATGAATTGTTCAAAGTCTCAGAGAAAGTCAGCAGCCAGGTTATAGTAGAACTCAGATATACCAGCTCCCAGCCCACAACATGTTTTATTTGTTATTGTTTTCATTTAATGTCATTATATTGGCATATGCCATAACATTTACAAAATGCCCATTCTCTCCAGCTTCAGCTGAAGAGGGAGTGGGGAGGCCATACATAGACTAAGTCCATGTTCAATGTTGCAGTCCTACACTTTGCACAAAGAAGAATTTGTAGTCTCCCACACAGACCCTCAAACCCACAAACCAGTCCACCACTCACATTCCATATGCCCTAAACCTGGGTCTCGACAATGTATAGTCAACACAAATCCTAGACCTTACCCACTGGAAGGTGACTGGCAGTTTGAAGTTGTCACTCTGATTATGGGCCATTCTGCAACTGCAAATTTTGTTAAGTAGCCAGTTGATCTACACTACATGTGGTATAAAGAGTTTTGAATCCAAGGAATTACATGTAAAAATTATCTTGTGGAAAATATGAATGATGAAGATTGCTAGCCTAAAATGAAGATTTAGTATATTGAAGAGAAAACACTAAGGTTTCATATAGTGGTGCTTTATTTTATACTTTCCTTTTAAAATCTAATGATGGTATTTATCTGATAAGGATTATTTGTATTCTCTAGTTTCTTAGTTTTGTTATTTTTCAAATAGTGAAACCTGCATTTGAAATCTGATGACTAATCTATTTTTCACTTATGAAGGACTGATATTCATTAAAATTTTTAAGGAGTTGGTATAATCATTAATTTATCATTATTATTAGTTTTGAGATGGAGTCTTGCTGTGTTATCCAGGCTGGGGTGCAGTGATGCAGTCTCGGCTTACTACAGCCTCTGCCTCCTAGGTTCAAGTGATTCTCCTGCCTCAGTTTCCCAAGTAACTGGAATTACAGGCAGGTGCCACCAGGCCTGGCTAATTTTTATATTTTTAGTAGAGATGGGGTTTCACCATGTTGGCCAGGCTGGTCTCGAACTCCTGACCTTAAGTGATCTTCCCACCTCAACCTCTCAAAGTTCAGGGATTACAGGCATGAGCCACCACACCTGGCCATCATTAATTTTCATATGTGATGTTTTATGATAGTCTTAAGAATCTGAAGATAAACTGCTAGCTAAGAAGGTGGAAAAGTAAGACTGACGTTTCTTTCATTTTACTTCCCAATTGATTATGTAGGAGCAGTATTACTGAGTGGATAACTGTGGATTTACTTTTGTTCAGTCACCTTCATACTTGATTTTCTATATACAAAAACAGTAAAAACCTGGTGAGATGACTGTGGATCATGAAACAGCAAATGCAGTTTCAAATATACTTTATAGAAACAACAAATTTAGTTTGAAAACTTCAAAGTAGAGCTGACTCTTGTCATCTTCCATTTTTACAATTTAGTGTAAAAGGAATTCATGGAATAAAAATATTTGGATTTTCTTGTGTTAATTAGGACTTATACAATACTTGCACATTTTTACTTATACAGATGAAAGTAATGGTATTCTTTAGTGTGTTGGTTCTCAGGGGAATACTTTAGGAAGATTTAGGAATACACATGTCCCTGATGATATTATAAACTAAAAAGAATATATGAAATAATATATGAAAGAACATATCTCATCTTACGAATAAATACAGTGTCGGCCAGGTGTGGTGTCTCACATTTGTAATTCCAGCACTTTGGGAGCCCGAGGTGGTAGGATCACTTGAGGCCAGGAGTTCAAGACCAGCCTAGGCAACATAGCAAGACCCTGTGTCTACAAAAGAAATATATATATATTTTTTAATGAGCTGGGCGTGGTAGTGTGCAGCTGTAGACCTAGCCACTCAGGAGGCTGAGGTGAGAGGAATGTTTGATTTCAGGAGTTCCAGGCTGCAGTGAGCTATCATTGTGCCACGCACTGCAACCTGGGTGGCAGAGACCCCCATCTCAAAAAAAAAAGAAAGAAAAAATAATGTTGACCGGGTGCTGTGGCTCACATCTGTAATCCAGGCACTTTGAGAGGCTGAGGTGGGCGGATCACGGGGTCAGGAGATCGAGACCATCCTGGCTAACACAGTGAAACCCTGGCTCTACTAAAAATCCAAAAATTAGCCTGGTGTCGTGGCACACGCCTGTAGTTCCAGCTACTCAGGAGGCTGAGGCAGGAGAATCGCTTGAACCCACGAGGAGGAGGTTGCAGTGAGCCAAGATTGTGCCATTGCACTCCAGCCTGAGTGACAGAATGAGACTCTGTCTCAAAACAACAACAACAAAAATAAGTCATGCTTTTTCATATGACTGTAAGAACGTATTAAGTCTGGGACTTCATACAGGTGAAATGCTGAAGTTACATATGTAGTCATTATTCAAAAGTGGGACTGTTTTGTTTTTATTATATTAGGACTCATATTTTCTGGAAATAGTAATGACAATACAGAGTTGTAGGCACAGGTGATTATAATGGTAGACTGAGTGAAATAATCAATGGTAATTCAGTGGAGACAAAATATTAAGATCTCAGGAGAGAGGGACGAGGAGCACTACATCCTGTGAAAAACCATCAAAGCGACAGTACATAATGACAGGCCACTGAGTTTCTTCCATCATGCTTCGCAAATTGGCTGTGCTGTTCCTTGGCGTTATGGGTCAGGTGCGGAGCCAAAGTTCCTATGGCAAAAAGGAGACCTCCCTTGATTTCCTGGAAATGCTGGCGTTCTTTTTTTTTTTTCTTTTTTCTTTTTTCTTTTCTTGAGATGGAGTCTCGCTCTGTCCTCCAGTCTGGAGTGCAGCGGTGCAATCTCGGCTCACTGCAAGCTCTGCCTTCCAGGTTGACACCATTCTCCTGCCTCAGCCTCCCGAGTAGCTGGGACTACAAGCACCCACCACGCCCGGCTAATTTTTTTGTATTTTTAGTAGTGACGGGGTTTCACCATGTTAGCCAGGATGGTCTCGATCTCCTGACCTCATGATCTGCCCACCCTGGCCTCCCAGAGTGTTGGGATTACAGCTGTGAGCCACCGTGCCCGGCCGAAATATGAACTTTAAGTATGTAAGTAATTTAAGTGATATTTTATTCGTGTAAGGAATGACAAAATGTTTTTGCATAAAACATGCCATCATTAATTTAGGAAAAATAAATTATAGTACATAAAAGGAAAAAGAGGAAACTCAGTATAGTAGTGATTATTATTTTCTTTTTTTTTAATTTGTTACTTTTTCATATGTCTGGTTTTTTTTTTAATTATACTTTAAGTTCTGGGGTACATGTACATAATGTGCAGGTTTGATACATAGGTAAGGAAGTGATCCAGTTTCAGCTTTCTCCCTATGGCTAGACCATTTTCCCAGCACCATTTATTAAATAGGGAATCCTTTCCCCATTTCTTGTTTTTGTCAGGTTTGTCAAAGATCAGATGGTTGTACATGTGTGGTGTTATTTCTGAGGGCTCTGTTCTGTTCCATTGGTCTATATCTCTGTTTTGGTACCAGTACCAAAAGCTGTTTTGGTTGCTGTAGCCTTGTAGTATAGTTTGAAGTCAGGTGGCGTGATGCCTCCAGCTTTGTTCTTTTTGCTTAGGATTGTCTTGGCAATGTGAGCTCTGTTTTGGTTCCATATGAACTTTAAAGCAGTTTTTTCCAATTCTGTGAAAGAAGTCCTTGGTATCTTGATGGGATGGCATTGAATCTAAATTACTTTGGCCAGTATGGCCATTTTCACAATACTGATTCTTCCTATCCATGAGCATGGAATGCTTTTCCATTTGTTTGTGTCCTCTTTTATTTCATTGAGGAGTGGTTTGTAGTTGTCCTTGAAGAAGTCCTTCACATCCCTTGTAAGTTGGATTCTAAGGTATTTTATTCTCTTTGTAGACTTGTGAATGGGAGTTCACTCATGATTTGGCTCTCTGTTAATGGTGTATAGGAATGCTTCTGATTTTTGCACATTGATTTTGTATCCTGAGACTTTGCTGAAGTTGCTCATCAGCTTAACGAGATTTGGGGCTGAGATGATGGAGTTTTCTAAATATACAATCCTGTCATCTGCAAACAGGGATAATTTGACTTCCTCATTTCCTGATTGAATACCCTTTATTTCTTTATGTTGCCTGATTTCCCTGGTCAGAACTTTCAACACTATGTTGAGTAGGAGTGGTGAGAGAGGGCATCCTTGTCTTGTGCCAGTATCCAAAGGGATTGCTTCCAGTTTTTGCCCATTCAGTATGATATTGGCTGTGGGTTTGTCATAAATAGCTCTTACTGTTTTGAGATATGTCCTATCAATACCTAGTTTATTGAGAGTTTTTAGCATTGAAGAGCTGTTGAATTTTGTCAAAGGCCTTTTCTTCATCTTTCGAGATAATCGTGTGGTGTTTGTCTTTGGTTCTGTTTATATGATGGATTACGTTTATTGATTTGCATATGTTGAACCAGCCTTGCATCCCGGGGATGAAGCCGACTTGATCATGGTGGATAAGTTTTTTTTTTTTTTTATTTCTGGGAATCTTTTTTTTTTTTTATTTTTTTTTATTTTTTATTATACTTTAAGTTCTAGGGTACATGTGCATAACGTGCAGGTTTGTTACATATGTATACTTATGCCATGTTGGTGTGCTGCACCCATCAACTCGTCAGCACCCATCAATTCATCATTTATATCATGTATAACTCCCCAATGCAATCCCTCCCTCCTCCCCCCTCCCCCCTCCCCATGATAGGCCCCAGTGCGTGATGTTCCCCTTCCCGAGTCCAAGTGATCTCATTGTTCAGTTCCCACCTATGAGTGAGAACATGCGGTGTTTGGTTTTCTCTTCTTGTGATAGTTTGCTAAGAATGATGGTTTCCAGCTGCATCCATGTCCCTACAAAGGACGCAAACTCATCCTTTTTTATGGCTGCATAGTATTCCATGGTGTATATGTGCCACATTTTCTTAATCCAGTCTGTCACAGATGGACATTTGGGTTGATTCCAAGTCTTTGCTATTGTGAATAGTGCCGCAATAAACATACGTGTGCATGTGTCTTTGTAGTAGAATAATTTATAATCCTTTGGGTATATACCCAGTAGTGGGATGGCTGGGTCATATGGTACATCTAGTTCTAGATCCTTGAGGAATTGCCATACTGTTTTCCATAATGGTTGAACTAGTTTACAATCCCACCAACAGTGTAAAAGTGTTCCTATTTCTCCACATCCTCTCCAACACCTGTTGTTTCCTGACTTTTGAATGATTGCCATTCTAACTGGTGTGAGATGGTATCTCATTGTGGTTTTGATTTGCATTTCTCTGATGGCGAGTGATGATGAGCATTTTTTCATGTGTCTGTTGGCTGTATGAATATCTTCTTTTGAGAAATGTCTGTTCATATCCTTTCCCCACTTTTTGATGGGGTTGTTTGTTTTTTTCTCGTATATTTGTTAAGTTTTTTGATGTGCTGCTGGATTCGGTTTGCCAGTATTTTATTGAGGATTTTTGCATCGATGTTCATCAGGGATATTGGTCTAAAATTCTCTTTTTTGTTGTGTCTCTGCCAGGCTTTGGTATCAGGATGATGCTAGCCTCATAAAATGAGTTAGGGAGGATTCCCTCTTTTTCTATTGAATGGAATAGTTTCAGAAGGAATGGTACCAGTTCCTCTTTGTACCTCTGGTAGAATTCAGCTGTCAGTTCTGGTCCTGGACTTTTTTTGGTTGGTAGGCTATTAATTATTGCCTCAATTTCAGAGCTTGTTATTGGTCTATTCAGAGATTCAACTTCTTCCTGATTTAGTCTTGGGAGAGTGTATGTGTCCAGGAATTTATCCATTTCTTCTAGATTTTCTAGTTTATTTGCGTAAAGCTGTTTGTAGTATTCTCTGATGGTAGTTTGCGTTTCTGTGGGATCGGGGGTGATATCCCCTTTATCATTTTTTTGTTGTATCTATTTGATTCTTCTCTCGTTTCTTCTTTATTAGTCTTGCTAGCAGTTTATCAATTTTGTTGATCTTTTCAAAAAACCGGTTCCTGGATTCATTGATTTTTTTTGAAGGGTTTTTTGTGTCTCTATCTCTTTCAGTTCTGCTCTGATCTTAGTTATTTCTTGCTTTCGGCTAGCTTTTGAATGTGTTTGCTCTTGCTTCTCTAGTTCTTTTCATTGTGATGTTAGGGTGTCAATTTTAGATCTTTCCTGCTTTCTCTTGTGGGCATTTAGTGCTATAAATTTCCCTCTACACATTGCTTTAATGTGTCCCAGAGATTCTTGTACGTTGTATCTTTGTTCTCATTGATTTCAAAGAACATCTTTATTTCTGCCTTCATTTTGTTATGTACCCAGTAGTCATTCAGGAGCAGGTTGTTCCATTTCCATGTAGTTGAGCAGTTTTGAGTGAGTTTCTTAATCCTGAGTTCTAGTTTGCTTGCACTATGGTCTGAGAGACAATTTGTTGTGATTTCTGTTTGTTTTTTTTTTTTTTTGCATTTGCTGAGGAGTGCTTTACTTTCAATTATGTAATCAATTTTAGAGTAAGTGCAATGTGGTGCTGAGAAGAATGTATATTCTCTTGCTTTGGGGTGGAGAGTTCTATAGATGTCTACTAGGTCTGCTTGTTGCAGAGCTGAGTTCAGTTCCTGGATATCGTTGTTAACCTTCTGTCTCGTTGATCTGTCTAATGTTGACAGTGGGGTGTTAAAGTCTCCCATTATTATTATGTGGGAGTTTAGGTCTCTTTGTAGGTCTCTAAGGACTTGCTTTATGAATCTGGGTGCTCCTGTATTGGGTGCATATATATTTAGGATAGTTATCTCTTCTTTGTCTCTTTTGATCTTTGTTGTTTTGAAGTCTGTTTTATCAGGGACTAGGGTTGCAACCCCTGCTTTTTTTTGTTTTTTTTTTTTTGCTTTCCATTTGCTTGGTAGATCTTCCTCCATCCCTTTATTTTGAGCCTATGTGCATCTTTGCACGTGAGATGGGTCTCCTGAATACAGAACACTGATGGGTCTTGACCCTTTATCCAATTTGCCAGTCTGTGTCTTTTAATTGGTGCTTTTAGCCAATTTACATTTAAGGTTAATATTGTTATGTGTGAATTTGATCCCGTAATTATGATGTTCGCTGGTTGTTTTGCCAGTTAATTGATGCAGTTTCTTCATAGCATCGAGGATCTTTACAATTTGGCATGTTTTTGCAGTGGCTGGTTCCGGTTATTTCTTTCCATGTTTAGTGCTTCCTTCAGGAGCTCTTGTAACGCAGGCCTGGTGGTGACAGAAATCTCAGCATTTGCTTGTCTGTAAAGGATTTTATTTCTCCTTCACTTACGAAGCTTAGTTTGGCTAGATATGAAATTCTGGATTGAAAAATCTTTTCTGTAAGAATATTGAATATTGGCCCCCACTCTCTTCTGGCTTGTAGTGCTTCTGCTGAGAGATCTGCTGTTAATCTGATGAGCTTCCCTTTGTAGGTAACTTGACCTTTCTCTCTGGCTGTCATTAACACTTTTTCCTTCATTTCAACCTTGGTAAATCTGACATTTATGTGTCTTGGGGTTGCTCTTCTCAAGGAGTGTCTTTGTGGTGTTCTCTGTATTTCCTGAATTTGAATGTTGGCCTGCCTTGCTAAGTTGAGGAAGTTCTCCTGGATAATATCCTGAAGAGTGTTTTCCTGCTTGGTTCCATTCTCCCCATCACTTTCAGGTACACCAATCAGACATAGATTTGGTCTTTTCACATAGTCCCATATTTCTTGGAGGCTTTGTTTCTTTTTACTCTTTTTTTCTCTAACCTTGTCTTCTCGCTTCATTTCATTAATTTGATCTTCAATCACTGATACCCTTTCTTCCACTTGATAAAATCGGCTATTGAAGCTTGTGCGTGCGTCATGAATTTCTCGTGGCATGGTTTTCAGCTCCATCAGGTCATTTAAGGTCTTCTCTTCACTGTTTATTCTAGTTAGCCATTCATCTAATCTTTTTTCAGGTTTTTATTTTCCTTGCAATAGGTTCGAACATCCTCCTTTAACTCGGAGAAGTTTGTTATTACCAACCTTCTGAAGCCTCCTTCTGTCAACTCGTCAAAGTCATTCCCTGTCCAGCTTTGTTCTGTTGCTGGCAAGGAGCTGCGATCCTTTGGAGGAGAAGAGGCGCTCTGACTTTTAGAGTTTTCAGCTTTTCTGCTCTGGTTTCTCCTCGTGTTTGTGGTTTTATCTACCTTTGGTGTTTGATGTTGGTGACCTACAGATGGGGTTTTGGTGTAGATGACCTTTTTGATGATGTTACTACTATTCCTTTCTGTTTGTTAGTTTTCCTCCTAACAGTCAGGTCCCTCAGCCACAGGTCTGTTGGAGTTTGCTGGAGTTCCACCCCAGACCCTGTTTGCCTGGGTGTCACCAGTGGAGGTTGCAGAACAGCAAATATTGCAGAACAGCAAATATCGCTGCCTGATCCTTCCTCTGGAGGGCTTTGTCCCAGAGGAGCAGCCACCTATATGAGGTGTCTTTTGGCCACTACTGAGAGGTGTCTCCCAGTTAGGCTACTTGGGGGTCAGGGACCCATTTGAGGAGGCAGTCTGTCCGTTCTCAGAGCTCAAACGCCATGCTGGGAGAACTACTGCTTTCTTCAGAGCTGTCAGACAGGGACGTTTAAGTTTGCAGAAGTTATCTACTGCCTTTTGTTCAGCTATTCCCTGCCCACAGAGGTGGAGTCTAGAGCTAGTAGGCCTTGTTGAGTTGTGGTGGGCTCCACCTAGTTCGAGCTTCCTGGCCGTTTTGTTTACCTGCTCACGCCTCAGCAATGGGGGACGCCCCTCCCCAAGTCAGGGTGCCACCTCGCAGTTCAATCTCAGACTGCTGCACTAGCAGTGAGCAAGGCTCCGTGGGCATGGGACCCACCGAGCCAGGCATGGGAGAGAATCTCCTTGTCTCCCAGTTGCTAAGACCTTGGGAAAATGCAGTATTTGGGCAGACGTGTCCTGTTTTTTTTTTTTTTTTTTTTTTTTTTTTTTTTTTTTTTTGAGACGGAGTCTCGCTCTGTTGCCCAGGCTGGAGTGCAGTGGCCGGATCTCAGCTCACTGCAAGCTCCGCCTCCCGGGTTTACGCCATTCTCCTGCCTCAGCCTCTCGAGTCTACAGGCGCCCGCCACCTCGCCCGGCTAGTTTTTTGTATTATTTTAGTAGAGATGGGGTTTCACCGTGTTCGCCAGGATGGTCTCGATCTCCTGACCTTGTGATCCGCCCGTCTCGGCCTCCCAAAGTGCTGGGATTACAGGCTTGAGCCACCGCGCCCGGCCTGACGTGTTCTGTTTTTCCAGGTGATCTGTCACGGCTTCCCTTGGCTAGGAAAAGGAAATCCCCCAACCCCTTGCACTTCCTGGGTGAGGCACCCCTCCCTGCTTTAGCTTGCCCTCTGTGGCCTGCACTCACTGTCCAGCCAGTCCCAATGAGATGAACCAGGTACCTCAGTTGGAAATGCAGATATCACCTGTCTTCTGCGTCCATCATGCTGGGAACTGCAGACCAGAGCTGTTCCTATTCGGCCATCTTGGAACACCCCCTCCTATTGTTTTCTTAAGTAATATAAAAAGTTAATGTAATAATTTAAAAACTAAGATCTGGGAACTTGAAACTTCATGTGCAAAATATTTACCATAATGCCTGACACAATAGATACTCAATTAATGGTATTAGTATCATTCATACCTGACAGTTATTATCATGGTACCAACTAACATAATAAATATACAGATATTTTAAGTTGATTTCAGATTTGTAAATCAGACTTTACAGAAGTTGAAGAAGTGAAAGAAAGAAATAGGGGCAGGAGACACATTCACCTTTAATGTATTGAGTGAAACACTTTATATATAGTTTAAAGATTATTACATATTTATTTCATGGCATTTTAAGGGGGAGGGAGTGACGGGAAGGGAAGGGAAGGGAAGGGAAGGGGGAAGGGAAGGGGGAAGGGAAGTGGGGAAGGGAAGGGGAAGGGAAGGGGGAAGGGAAGGTGGAAGGGAAGGGAAGGAGGCAGGGAGGAGGGAAGGGAGGATGGAGGGAGGGAGGGCAAGGAGGGAGGGAGGGAGGGAGGGCGGGAGGGAGGGAGGGAGGAGGGAGGGAGGGGGGAGGGAGGGAGGGAGGTGGGGAGGGCTGTTGCAGGGATGGTCTCAATTCCGAATCTTTTCCTTCATTCCTTCTTTCCTGCATCCTTCCCTTCTCCTCCTTCCTTCTCATTTCCTTCTTTCCTTCTTTCCTTCCTTCCTTCCTTCCCTCCTTTCCTTCCTTCCCTCCTCCCTCCCTCCCTCCCTCCCTCTCCCTCCCTCTGTTTGCCCGTTCCTTCCTGTCTTACTCTGTTGCCCGGACTGGAGTGCACTGGCACAATCTTGGCTCACTGCAACCTCTGCCTCCTGAGTTTAAGCCATTCTCCTGCCTCAGCCTCCTTAATAGCTGGGAGTATAGGTGTGTATCACCACACCCAGCTAATTTTTGTATTTGTAGTAGAGATGGGGTTTTGTCATGTTGGCTAGGCTGGTCTTGAACTCCTGACCTCAAGTGATCCACCCACCTCAGACTCCCAAAGTGCTGGGATTATAGGCATGAGCCACTGCACCCAGCCACATTTTTTTTTTCAATTTAGTAAAATCACTATACTGTTATAAAGAAGCTTCTTACATGTTTGTTTTCCATTAATAATAACATGTAGAATTAAAAACCAAAATGCAATTGTATTCAAAATGTAATAAGTGAAATGTATTTTCATCAGAAGCACAAATTAAAGTCAGTGTAAAAAAAAGTTTCTGAATTATTTTCTTTTCTCTTTTTTTTTTACTACTTATAATACTTTATTCTACTTAACTTTTCTTTTTTAAAAAATAATTTCAAGATTTATTTTAGATTCAGCAGGTACATGTGTAGATTTGTTACATGGGTATATTGCGTGATGCTGAGGCAGAACTTTGGGGTAATAAAGATTCCGTCACCTAGATACTGGGCGTAGTACCTTATAGGAAGTTTTTGAGCTCTTTCTCCCTCATCCTCTCCCCTCTCTAGTAGTCCCCAGTTCTGTTGTTCCCATCTTTATGTCCATATGTAGTCAGTGTTTAGCTCACACTTATAAGTGAGAACATGTGGTATTGGTATTTGGTTTTCTGTTCCTTTGTTAATTTGCTTTGAATGATAGTCTCCAGCTGTATCTGTGCTGCTGCGAAGGTCACGATTTCATTCATTTTTATGGCTGCATAGTATTCCGTGGTGTATATGTACCACATTTTCTTTATCTAGTTCACCACTGATGGGAACCTAGGTTGATTCCATGTTTTTGCTATTGTGAATAGTAGTGCGATGAACATACGAGTGTATGTGTCTTTTTTATAGAATGATTTATTCTTCTTTCAGTATATACCCAGTAATGGGATTGCTGGAATGGTAGTTCTGTTTTTAGTTATTTGAGAGCATCCAGACTTCTTTCCACAGTGGCTGAACTGATTTACATTCCCATCAATAGTGTATAAGTGTTCCCTTTTTCTGCAGCCTTGCTAGCACCTGGTATTTTTTTTTTTTCCTTTTAGTAGTAGCCATTTTGACTGGTGTGAGATGGTATTTCATTGTGTTTTTTACTTTGCATTTATCTGATGATTAGTGATATTGAGCATTTTTTTTTCATGTTTGTTGGCTGCTTATATGTTTTCTTTTGAGAAATGTCTGTTTATGTACTTTGCCCACTTTTCTATGGGGTTGTTTTTTCCTTGTTGTTTTATGTAAATTCCTTATAGATTCTAGATATTAGAACTTCGTCAGATGCATAGTTTGCAGGTATTTTCTCTCATTCTGTGGGTTGTCTGTTTACTCCATTGATAGTTTCTTTTGCCAAACAAAAGCTCATTAGTTTAATTAGGTCCCAGTTATCAATTTTTGTCTTTGTTGCAGTTGCTTTAGAGCAGTGGTCCCCAAAGTACCTGGTGCCATTTGACACTGAGGACTGGTTTCGTGGAAGACAATTATTCCATGAACCAAGGCTGGGGGAGGAATGGTTTCAGGATAAAATTGTTTGACCTTAGATCATCAGGCATTAGGGCATTAAATTCTCATAAAGAGCATGCAACCTGGATCCCTTGGATGTGTAATTCACAATAGGGTTCACACCACTATGAGAATCTAATGCAGCCGCTGATCTGACAGGAGTTAGAGCTCAGGCCGTAATGGTCGCACCCCTGCTGCTCACCTCCTGCTGTGTGGCCCCATTCCTGACAGCCATGGAGTGGTAGTGGTCCATGGCCTGGGGTTTGGGGACCCTTGCTTTAGAGGGTCATAAATTTAGTAGTGTATTATTTGCCAAGGCTAATGTTCAGAGTGGTATTTCCTAATTTATCTTGAGTTATCTTTTGGGTGTAGTTAAAAGTAGAGATCCAGTTTCATTCCTTTGCATATGGCTAACCAGTTTTCCCAACACCAATTTTTAAATAGGGAGTCCTTTCCCCATTGCTTGTTTTTGTCAACTTTGTTGAGCATCAGATCATTGCAGATACGCAGCTTTATTTCTGGTTACTATATTCTGTTCCATTTGGCTATGTGTCTGTTTGTACCAGTACCTTTATATATACTTTTAAGAAGTCATCTCAACAACGCTAGTAGTTAGATAATCATCATTTTATAAATGAGAAGATGAAAACACTGGGAGACTGGCCCAAGGTCACACAGCTAGTATATGGTCAGGATTCAAATCGTGGAAGACAATTATTTCTGCTTCTGACTAGGATGGAATAGGGATGGAATTTACTTTAAGGCCTTTACTGAAAACTGGGACAAAATATAGGAAACCACAGTTTTCAGACATTGGAAAATGGGCAGCACAGGGCAGATCTGAGGGAAGGAAAACAAATGATAAGAGCTCTATGATTGCCCCGTCTTAGGTTCTGGAGAGAGTTTCCAGGCCACCGTGCAGAGATAAAAAACCTAAATTGAGCTCCATGATCATTGAGCTGAGGAGTTGGAGTTCAGAATTTGAGAGGCCAAGGAAAGTAGAATTTGAAAAGCAGAGTATTGGAGAGCTCCAGAGTTCTACAGAGGGTAACTTTGCAGTATTTCTTAGTGCATGTGTGGAGGAAACTATACAAGGCCAGAGAAAGAAAATTATTTAGGTGGGACAGTCCCTAGAGCTCACATGGGACTGGGCAAAATTTATTTTTCCATTAGACAGCGTGAAAAGATACTCTAATGCATGGTACTTTGAGTAGAAATCTCAGAAGGATTTTGCCTCAGTAGTAGGGCCAAATTAGCCATAGACTAAAGGCTATTCTGGTTTTGGAACAAGAATAAAAGTAAGGTTTGAAAAGATCCGACTGTTTCTAAGTACAGTAACGTGTTGCTTAATGACAGGGATATGTTCTGAGAAATGTGTCATTAGACAATTTTGTCATGTGTAAACATCATAAACTATACATATATCCACCTAGATGGCACAGTATACTACATACCTAGCCTGTATGGTACAGCCTATTACTCCTAGGCTACAAACCTGTACAGCATGTCACTGTGCTGAATACTGTAGGCATTGTAACATAATGGTTAATATTTGTGTACCTAAACATACCTAAACATAGAAAAGGTTTAAACAATAAAAATACAATATTATACTCATGGGAGCCCTGTCATATACATGGACTGTTGTTGACTGAAACTTCATTATGTGGCTCATGACTGTATCTTAGCTGCATTCCAGAACAAAGATTCAGAAATATGTAAAAGAAAACAAAGAATCCAGCTCTGAAAAAAACATTAAATTCACAATGTCTGACATCCAATCAGAAATGACTGGGCAGCCCAGGTGGGTTCATTGGTGAACTTTATCAGACATTTAAGGGAGAATTTATATTAATTCTCTATAATCTCTTCCAGAAGACAGAATCAGAGGAAATGCCTCCTAACTCATTCTACAAGGCCAGCATTATCCTAATACCAAAACCAGACAAAGACATCTTCACCTGGGTAATAACAAGGGCTCCCATCCTCTGCCGTGGTGTCACTAGAGATAGTGAGGAACTTGGACATCCACTCTCAACTGGCAGTAATGAGGCACCCTGCCCTCATCCTGCCTGGGTCATGTCAGAGGAGGCCTAGTACAGGGTCAGGACTTTAACCACTACCCAGCTGTGTGTTGTCAATGGAGGCCACATCTGGCCCTGTGGTATCAATGTAGGTAACATGAGGAGCAATAATAAATTACTCCTACGCTTCCCATCCAGGGAGGTGTCAATTGAGGCCTAATGGGGAACCAGAACTCCCACCCCTGTTCAGCATGGATATCATGAGGAGCCCTCCCTCCTTGGGTATCAACAGAAGTAGAGTGGAGAATCGGGACTACTACCTCCTCCTGGCAGTAATGAGGTGGCAACACCACCCATCCCCTACCATAGCAATATCACAGAAAGCCAGCTAATACAAACTTTGTATAAGATCTGGAATCTCATAACTTAATTCCCCAAATGTCCAAGTTTCAGTTGAAAATCACTTGTCACACCAAGAACTAGGAAGGTCTGAAACTGAATGTAAAACATACTAATAGATGCCAACACCAAGATGCAGAGGTGTTAGAATTATTTGACAAACATTTTAAAGCAGCCATGGTAAGAATGATTCAATGAGCAATTACAAATGTGGTTGAAACAAATTTAAAAAAATAGACTTAGCAAAGAAACAGAGAATAAAGAGAAGAAAATTGGAAATTTTAGAACTGAAAAATAGAGTGACTAAGAAAGCCTGAGTTGCCAGGCTCAACTGCAGAATGGAAGGGATAGAGGAAAAAATTACTGAACTTAAAGGTAGAACATTAGAAATTACCCAATCTGAACAGACTAGAGAAAATAGATTTAAAAAGCAAATAAACAGAGATTCTCAGTGTCCTGTGGGACTATAACAAAATATCTAAGATTTCTGTCCTTGAAAGGAGAAAGTGGGAAGGTTGAAAAGGTAATGGAAGAAATAATGACTGAAAACTTTCCAGGTTTGATAAAGGTGCAAACATGTAGTTTCAAGAAGCTGAACACATTCACACTGAGAGATACCATGGTCAGGTTTATAAAAACTGTAGGAAAATCTTGAAAGCAGCCCAAGGAATTATATCTTACCCATTGGGGAAAACAATTAGAAAATTAGCTCATTTCTTATCAGAAATCATAGAGGCCTGAAGGAAGTGGCACATTATTAAGTGCTGAAAGATAAGGACTGTCAACTCATAATTCTATATCCAGCAGAAATATCCTTCAGGAATGTAGGTGAAATCAAGACATTCTCAAATGAAGGAAAACGAAGAGAACTTTTTGCCAGTAGACCTATCCAAAAGAGAAGTTTGTCTAAACAAGAAGAAAACAGTAAAAAGAAGGAATCTCAAAATATTGGGAAGGATAAATGTACATGGTAAACAAAACTGTGGGTATATGTAATAGACTTCCTTTTGCCTCATGAATTTTCTAAAGTTTGGTGGTTGAAGTAGAAATTTTAACTCTGATGTGGTTCTCAATGTATAGAGAAAATATTTTAGGTAAGTATAAATGAGCAAGGGCAAAGGGATATAAAAGGAGGTGAAGTTTCTACACATCACTAAAACTGACAAAACGAATTCAGTAGACCATGGTAAGTTACATAAATATAATAACTAGAACAACCAGTAAGAAAGCTATACAAGGAAATACGTTCAAAACATTATAGATAAAATGGAATCCTGAAATATGTTCATGTAACAGGCAGGAAAAACAGAGAAACTAAAAACAGAGAAGAAATAGAACAAAAGTGACTTAGTATATCAATGATAATAAATGTAAATGGTCTGAATACATGAATTAAAATACAGAGATTTACAGTGTAGATTTTTAAAAATGACCTAACTGTACTGACAGTCCCCAGATTACAATAGTTGAACTTGGATGATTTTTCAACTTAACGATGAGTTTATTGGGATGTAACTCCGTTGTAAGTCAGAGTGCTCCTTATGACATAGTGTGGTTACGGTTTCTACTGAATGCATGTCACTTCATACCATTGAAAGTTGAAAAGTTGTAACTTGAACCATCATAAGTCAGGGTCCATATGCTATGTTGCCAGCATAAACTGCATTTTTCACATATATTTTTCACTTTTCATGAGTTTATTGGGATGTAATTGCATCATAAGTCAAGGGGTAACTGTATGAAGTCTGTAGGAAACTCCACGTATAACTGTATAGGCAGTTTGTAAATAAAAGGATATAAAAAGATACATCATGGAATCATTAATTAAAAGCAGGGGTAGCAGTATTAATATCAGATAGAGCAGACTTTGGGGCAAAGGAACATAACAAAGAAAAATACCAGATTTAGGCCATGCGCAGTGGCTCACGCCTATAATCCCAGCACTTTGGGAGGCTGAGGCAGGCAGATCACAGGGTCAGGAGATGGAGACCATGGTGAAACCCCGTCTCTACTGAAAATAGAAAAAATTAGCCGGGTGCAGTGGCGGGCACCTATAGTCCCAGCTACTCAGGAGACTGAGGCAGGAGAATGGCGTGAACCCGGGAGGCGGAGCTTGCGGTGAGCCAAGATCGTGCCACCTGCACTCCAGCCTAGGGGACAGAGCGAGACTCCGTCTCAAAAAATAAATAAATAAATAAATAAATAAATACCAGATTTGTATAGAAAGAGATTATATAATGACAAAAGGGGTCAGCCCAGCAAGAAGACACAGGAATACTAAATGTAAATGTATGTGCACCAGAGGTGCAAAATGTTTGAAGCAAAAATTGATAGAACTAAAAGAAGAAATAGACAAATCTATAATTATAGTTGGTGACTTCATACCCCACTCTCAACAAGTGATAGAACAATTAAAAATCAGCAAGGATAAACAAGAATGCAATAACACCATCAACCATCAGAACCTAAATAACATTTATAAAACATGCCACCCAAGGAGAACACCCAGACATGGTCTTTTGATGTATTCACTGAATATATATAAATGCTTACTGAACATATGCAAGAGAGACCATATCCTGGGCTATAAAATAAACCTCAACAAACTTATACAACTTGAAATCATAACAAGTGAGTTTTCTGACCACAGTAGAATCAAATTACAAATTAATAACAGAAAATAACAGGGAAATCTTCAAACACTTGGAAATGAAATGACATACTTAAAAAAAATTTATGGGTCAAGGAAGAAATTTCAAAGAAAAACATTTCAGTGAGATTACATTTCAAAAAATACATTGGATGAAAATGAAAAGGCAGCATATCAAAAATTTTAGGACACAGCTAAAGCAGTGCCAAGAAAAATTTATAGCACTAAATGCATACGTTAGAAATGAGAAAACAAGTCAGTAATATAAGCTCCCATCTCAAGAACCTGTAGAAAGAGTGTCAAAAAATAAATAAATAAATAAAGCAAGCAGAAGCAGAAGGGAAATAATAAACATAGCAGAAATTGAAAACAGAAATAATAGAGAAAATCAGTGAAACAAAGAGCTAGTTCTTTGAAAAGATAATAAAAGTGACCAACTTTTAGCAAGACTAACAAAAAAGATGGAAGATACAAATTTTACCTCTCAGGAATGAGAATATCACTCATGACCTTGCAGACATTAGAAGGGAAATGAGATAATCCTTTGAACAACTCTACTGTAATAAATTTGACAGTGCAGATGAAATGGATCAATTTCTTAAAAGGCACAAACTACCACAACTCATTTAATGTGAAATCTGCAGTTTGTATAGAGCTATTACTGTTAGGGAAATTGAACCTGTAATTTTAAAACTCCCAAAATGAATAGTTAACTAGAGAATTTTACCAGGTGTTTAAAGAAGAATTACTACCAATTCTACATAATGTCTTCCCCAAAAATGGAAGAGGAATGTTACCAATAGGGGAATCTTGGTTAAAGGATATACGGGATCCCTCTATATTAATCCTTATAATAATTCTTTGTGAACCTACCATTATCTGAAAAAGTTTAATTTTAAAAGAAGTAACTGGAGAAAGAAAAGACATCTTATACAGAGGAACAAAGAATGACAACAGACTTATTTTTACAAGTAGTACAAGCCAGAAGACAGTAGAGCAATATCTTTAAGATACTAAAAAAAAAAAAAAAAGAAACCTAGGCACTTTGATTCCAGAGCCTTTTCTCTTATCCATATCCCTATGTTGTATCGTAAAGGTAATAAAAACAAGGAAGGATGGAGTAATTAGATAACACTACCTTTCCCTCTTGTGTGCCTTGGGGAATTGAAGTGCTATCATTTTTTGAAAAGGAAATCAGTAACTATTCCTAGTCCTATTGTTTCTGTTTAGTTTCCTTTACTTCAATAACTTTTTAAAAAGTAATATTAGTTAGCACATTGTCTTATCTGTCAAGCAGGTTTATATTTAGAATAGAATACAGTAAATGTAGAGGTAACTGCAATACAGGCGGATTTAGATAAAGTTCATAAAAGAGAAATTTAAACAAAGCCCTTTGGAAATTTAGAGGAAAGTTTGAGAGCACAAGAAATTGAGGACATCAAGGAAGATGACATGTGAGTCTGATTGAAAATGGCGAAAAAGGGAAGAGCTGAGGCTTTATCCAAGATCTGTGCCGAATGTCTGGGACACGAGTAGTGTTATGGCAATGATTGTAATAAGCTCTGCATCAGCAGAGATTTTGTGTTTGTTTGCTTATCTGCTGGGTTGTGTCCTTACTACCTAAAACAGTGTTGGGTACTTAGTAAGTACTCAGTAAATATTTGTTGCATGAATAAATAAATGAATAGTAGAATTAGATGGCAGTTTTGGTAAGAATGATTGATACATCTGGTTTAGGAGTTATAAACATGGAATCTAATTCTCAGCCATCAGCTAGCTGTCATCCAGTCTCATAGCTTCAACTATGACTTCAGCTATCACACAGATGCCTCTGAAAACATGGAAAGAAAGCAATAATATAGGAAGTATATAGGTCAAGAACATTGTGAACTGTGTGACCCCATGTGTAAAATGGGGACTACAAGAGAAATTATTAATATTGATTTTACATGTGGAGCACTTAGCTCAGTATTTGATCCATAGTAAGTACTCAGTAAAGGGCACCATTGTCTGAAACTGAGTTACACATTGACTCCTGACCTTAGCCTTAGATGAGCCATCAGACCTGTAATATAGCATATTAAAACCATATTAAGTTACCTCATGTAAAAGGTGAACAGGATCTTAAAGATCAGCTAGCCCAAGTTCTTCATTTAAACTGAGGACAGAATACAGTGGATAAAAAGGTAATCTGGGACCAAACCGGGAAGTAATAGTTATTTGTAAAGCGTGGGAGGAAAAATAGGAGAGAAACACTAATTAGTTGGGCTTTGAGGGCTTAACTCTAAATACCACAGCTGCCTTCAAGGATGAATTTTATTCTCTGGAAAATAATATTTGTCTGCTGGATAGCTCTACCTATATTTCTCATTGGCATTTAAATTCAGCATGTCCAGAAACAAATTGGAATCACTATGTGTTAAAACTAAAAAGGTTGTTAGAATGCATCTAATTCAGTTTCCCATTTTACAGGTGTGGAGAACAGGTCCTGCTCTGGGGTGGAGGTCTTAAACTTTTTAGATTCATTGATAGTGCTGTGATCAAACAGTTGTTCCTTGGACCACTTTTGTCTAGGTTGTGGAGCATTTCTTTAGGTTTTGTTTTTTTTTTTTTTTTTTTTTTTTTTTTTTTTTTTTTTTTTTTTTTGCCGGGGGAGCTTACAGTGAGCCTTTGATGTTCATCCTGGCTGTAAACAACCTCTGTCTTGTTTTGAGCAGTGGTTTTCAACTTTTTAAAAAACAAAAAAACCCAGCTGAATCTTTTACTTAAGTTGAATCATATGAAGAAACCCCAAAAAGAGACTAAAAATAGAAGCTTATATTTAATGCCAGAGATTTGGTGGGGGTGGTCATAGGGGATAGATAGTTGGGGAGATCAGGAAAGGGAAAGAATGAGTTATAGACCCTAGTTGCTTGCCACTGGTCTCCAGAGGTGAGGAGCTTCTGAAATGCCTTAGAGGTTAGGAAACAGTTTGAAACCCACTGATTTGGAGGCCCATGAAGTCCAGCAGTGATAATTGGCATGAATGACAACACCACTGGTGTCTCGGCTCTGCAAGTTCCCCAGTGACTTTAACACCTGCCCTGGAGTAATGATTTTTCAATTCTTTCTTGAATCTAAGAACTAAGAACTAGGCCATCATTACAATTAGGACTTTAATAAACTCTCAGCTATCATTTAAAAACTCTCATCAATCACATTTGCTTTTATGTACACAGGCAGTTTGTGTGTGAATTAAGTTGCCCTGACATAGATAATTTTATTAGTATAGACATAGCTCAAGAATTACAGTCATGTGAGGAAAAGCTTAGGAGTAGTCAGAGTTTTGGTCATGAACCCCTTTAATGTTATGATGAGTTTTAAAATACTTGATATATTTTTAATAATTATTTTTATAGTATTATAATTTTAAATTTTAGTCAGCAACTGATTAAGCCCTGTGCTAGACACCACGTGGAAATAGAGGGAAAACAGGACACAGTCCTTGAACTCACATTTGAGTCTAAGAACAGAAAGAAGGTGATAGTTAAAAATTTTTCCTTTGTTCTTTGTTTCAGCACCCGAGCTTTGATTTTGTGCAATTTTTAATTTTACTGACTTGTAAAGCATGTTCATGACTGAAAATTTAATTAACCTTGTGTGCTTTCTTTAAAATTATTATTAGATTGCAAGACTGGAGGAAGATAAAGAAGAACTACGTAACCAGCTGCTTAATGTTGATCTCACAAGAGACAGCAAACGAGTGGAACAACTTGCTCGAGAAAAAGTCTATTTGTGTCAAAAATTAAAAGGTTTAGAGGCTGAAGTAGCAGAATTAAGGGCTGAAAAGGAGAATTCTGATGCTCAGGTGGAAAATGCCCAAAGAATACAGGTGCGGCAGTTGGCTGAGATGCAGGCTACAGTCAGATCCCTGGAGGTAAGATTCTGATTACTTCCCAGTAGAGTATGGCATAGTTTTTTAAAGTGCAATTGACAAACTTTTGATTTTTAGAGCATAAATGTATGCTCTCCAAGCTAATGCTGACACATTTGTGTAATCCCAAGAGTATTTATTCTTTTAGCAAAGAAGAAAGCTATTGATTCATAAGCAATACGTATGCTACCACATTTATAAAGGGATATTTATTCTGTGGGAGTTAAGTCACCTATCTGAAATGTCTTAACTCTTAAAATGCCACATAATAGAATATGCAAAATAAAAATATATGTATTTGAGTTTCTGAAAGTAAAGTCATCTCAAACCAGAAAGAATAATTTCTTTCAATATAGTACATTCCTTACAGTGGGATTTGAGATCTTAAAGTTGAAAATCCTGCTTGAACAGAAATACTATACTGATATATCTTATGACAGCTTCTTCCCAGACTAGTAAAATCCAACTGTAAAGGTATACATGCCTTTGCAGAATTATTTCCCTGGGTTCATTAGAGAACGATAAGTGTTGGCAGACCTGACTGCTACTCCTAGGGGTATTGCCTTATGAAAATTCTTGGTTTCCATTTTATTCAGATACACTTATTCTTCTTAGTTCTTAGTGCCTAACTTGTAGCAAACATACCTGTTTAATTGTTTTTATTTATTTTTTACAGTTCAAAGTGTTTCTTTTTCCTTTGGAATAGTTATAAAATGATTTGGGTGGGGGGAGGGACATTAGTGGGCATTTAATTTGTAGTTAAAATCAATATTCAAATCCAAGATGGTGATTTTCTTTCCCCCCAGCCAGTGATACAGGAATACATTGGTATGTTTTGAAGAGTAGAAGTTACTTTTTTATTTTGTTACATGACGCTAAGTCAGTATTTACTGGTTTTCTGAATTAAAAGTTGTCAGTATCATTGTACCTTAAACATGAAGCAGTTCATTGTGAGACTGTTTATGTTGCCATCCTTCCATCCTTATGTATTTTACACAGTGACAGAATAAGTGAGACAATTGCAGTTGAATATAGTGTACAGTTCTGATGTGAAACTTTCCATTGAGGTCCTTTAGAGTGATTATTTTCAGGGCAAGTTGAATGATGACAAAAGATTTGTGACATTTTCATAAGAGCCTATATTTTTATCATTTGTCAGATGAAATGAAAATAAGCATATGACAGCAAGCATTTCTTTCTTCTTTAACTTTCTTGGCTATCATTGTGCCCAGAGAGTGTTATTTCATATATGAAGAAAATAGGTTTTTTCCCTAATTATTTGTCGAATATAGTCCTTAACATATTTAAGATAGATGTTCCCCAACTTAAGGTGGTTTGACTTATGATTTTTTGACTATACAATGGTGTGAAAGCCATATATGTATTTATATACTTTGAATTTTGATCTTTTCCTGGGTTACTGATATGTGGTATGATACTCTCAATGCTGTGTAGCTGCACTGAGCCACAGTTCCCAGTCAGTCACATGATCATGAGGGTAAATAACCTCTTTACTGAGTACTGTGTTGCCAGATGATTTTTTCCAACTGTAGGCCAATTCACGTGTTTTGAGGATGCTTAAGGTAGGCTAGTCTAAGTTATGGACTTAGATATTTTCAATTTGTGATAGGTTTATCAGGATGTAACTCCATCATAAGTTGAAGAGCATCTGTATGTACGAAATGAGATGTTATGAAACTGAAGTATATCTTTTAAATGCCAAAACGTTTTCATTTTGATTATGTTGAGGTCAGGTATGGTGGCTTATGCCTGTAATCCCAGCACTTTGGGAGGCTGAGGTAAATGGGTCACCTGAGTTCAGGAGTTTGAAATGAGCCTGAACAACACAGGTAAAACCCTGTCTCTACAAAAAATACAAAAATTAGCCAGGCACCGTGGTGTGCACCTGAAGTCCCAGCTACTCGGGAGGCTGAGGCAGGAGAATTGTTTGTGCTCGGGAGGCTGAGGTTGCAATGAGCCAAGATCGTGCCATTGCACTCCAGCCTGGGAGACAGAGCAAGACCTTGTCTGAAAAAAAATACGTGTGTGTGTGTGTCTGTGTGTGTGTGTGTATAAAATGTTGAGTAGACATGTTTTTTAAAAAAGGTTTTAGTTCCCCTCCCCTCATGAAAGAGTACTATCAATATTACCAACCAGAAACTTTTTTGACAACCTACAGACTTCATTAACAATCTTAATTGTGTCATGAGATCGGGAACCTCTTTGCTTGTACTTAAGAAGTCTGCAGATTAGCTGAGGATTTTGAAATAATACCTTTCGCTGTTTCTTTTTTGAAAATCATTGATTTTAGATTTTCAATTTGTACTTGTTACTATCAATGAGCCCTGTCTTCTACTTTCTAATATGCTTTTTCCTATCTGTTGTAGACTGGAAACTTCCAAAAATGTTTGAAATAAGTCAGTGTTAAGAATAAATAGACATCAAATGAAGGCCTTAGGTACTTTCTCTCCTGAGAGAAGTATATAAACTTTATTTTGTTGGTGGTCATTCATATGTTGTTTGTCTACATACCTTTATTGCATATTTCCTGAAGCACTATCTTTCATTTGAATTCTACCAATTAGTTTGAGAAAATGTTTGTTACATAGGTATATGTTAATGTTGAGGTTTTGAATAATTTTTGTATAATTATAAATGTATTTTAAATAGTGCTTATTTGGTTTTGAAATGCTTGAAAAATAAATGAATTTTAAAATATTTTGTTTGAATGAAAGGCTGAAAAACAATCAGCTAATTTACGGGCAGAACGCTTGGAAAAAGAGCTACAATCAAGCAGTGAACAAAATGCGTTTTTAATTAATAAATTGCATAAAGCTGAACGAGAAATAAGTACATTGTCCAGTAACGTAAGTTGTTTTATGTTTCTGTTTCATTCTTTAGCATGTTTGCTACTATATAATGATAAATTTTATTTTTAATAATTCATTTCTTTATACTGAAATGTTTTATTATATCATTCTACCTTCCAAGAAATAAATACATTGATCAGTAGAGTATGTTATCTTATGCCTCTACTTCATTCCGTAGAATACTTGATACTGTAGTACAGTGACAGATTTTGCATTCTCTGTATTGAAATATTTTTAATCTTGTCACTCTGCCTTCCAAATACATGCAGAATCTGATCAATTCTTACCACATCCACTGTGACCTTTCTAGTCCAAGCCATGAATTTTTTAGGGTCAATTTCTGTGCTAGGTTGCTTACTGGTCTTTCTGCTTTCTACCCATTCAGAGCTCTGTGTGGTCTGGAGTCTTTTCACAGCCATGACCATGTATTTTTCCTCCTGTTCACTTTGCTCCCTTTGGCCTTCTCACTCTTTGAGCAAACTCACGTCTTGCTCAGAGTTTCTGCACTTGTCTGAGCTTGACAGCCTTCTCTCACATATCCACATAACTTGCTTCCTCACTCCCTAGATGTTGCCTAACCAGAGAGGCTTTCCTTGTCTTCACATTGTAAAATAGCATCTTCCTTCTTCCTCTGTCTTTCTATCTTCCTTACCTGCTTCATTGCTCTTAATACTATCTGATATAGTTATTTGGTTTTTATGTTTTGGTCTCCCCTTTTCTTTCCCACCACCTTCCCCTTAACCCAATATAAGCTCCAAGAGAGCAGGGACATTGTTTTCATCACTACTACTTTTCCAGCTTCTAGAACAGTGCTGGCACATAGTAGGTACTCAATAAATATTTCCTCAATGAATAAGTAGTAGCTGCATGATCTACATTTATATTCTCCTTAACAGACTGGATTCAAATTTTGATTTTTCCGTTACTAAAAAAAGCTGTGTGACCTTGGGCAGTTCACCGTCTCTCTGAAACTTAAGTGCCTTTGTCTATGAAATGGGACTAATACCTACCTTATAGAGTTGTGGCAAAAATTAAATGTAGCTGATGATGAAAATGATAATAGCAGTGATTATACACTGGTAATATCCTTAAATAAGAAAATATTGTAACATAAGTAATACAGAATTTTTAGTCCATTGACTAGTCTGTATCTCATTGTCTCAATAACTGTGTGTAACCTTAGGCAAGTTACCTAATATCATTAGGATTCAATTTCCTTATATCTGTAAGAACTCTTCCAGTCTACTAAGACTGTGTAAGAACTACTAGGAAATAATTTGATTGCCTCCTGATTAACTATAAGTAGATTATATATTCAACAGATACACATTGAACGCTTGTAACTATAGAGTATACAAAAAAATAGATATAAAACACAAGTAAATTCAGGATATAGGGAGTTTTCATGCTTTTCTTCCAATTCCAGTATAAATTATTTTCAGTTTTGTAAAATAATATTGAATACCTAGTATTTGCAGCACATCGTTCTTGACCTGAGTAGCCAGACTACACTGCTGGAATAATTGGAACCACACATGTCGCAACAGGACATGGGATATGCTGGCTTGTGCTGTGGCTTCTCTCTTCGGAGGTCACCAAGTATAATACTTTTCATTCAGTACATTTTACCTGAGCTCCCTGGCTCACCTTTGTGTTGACCCTGATTTTCCTTCTTTTTTTCCGTATATATACTCTTCCCTATTATTGCTCTTCCTTTTAGAGTTAGAACATAGGTGATTTCTCCTACTCTGCTGGAGAAAAAACAGCAATCTAGTATAGTATTTATTTCTTTGTGCTTGTTTATTAATACACATTGCTAAGAGTTGCCTGTCTTTTTAAAGGCACACTTGCATTATTTTGCATGTAAATGGAGTATTAAATACCATCCTTTAACTTTAAACAAACCAAGTTTCATTTGAAGTCTTGCATGTAAAGATTCCATTGGAAGGGTAAATTTTAAAATAATACTTCAAACATGACTGCCACAGTTTTCTTTGCAACTTGAAGTTTTCATCAACATTTTGCAATTCTAGCAAATGGTTGTTGCAGTGCAAAGGAACACCTGGGGTGTGTTGTCTAAGTTATTCAAATTCATAAATGTTTGTCAGATTTTAGAACAAAGTTATGTCAGTGTGAGTATCAGTATCTTGGATTAAAAGGTGTTACCAAAGATGGCCTAAATATGATGATTAAAAGGTGTTACCAAAGATGGCCTGAAAATGATGACCTTAAGGAGATTTCACATTCAGCGAGGTAAATTCTTCTAGTTCCCTCATAACGTTTTTCATTTTCAGAATGCCAATAAAAGATAGTTTTAAGGAAGCCACCCAACAGAGTTGTCCTTATTTACCTAAATTAATGAGGTAATTACGTCTCAGAACTTTGAAAAAGATCAGGATTTAAGTACCATCTCTTTGGAATCTGTATCCAGGGCTTCTTAGGTAATACATATTGTCAATTATATTTTCGTTTCTTGCTTGTTTATACTATGCTTTTGTGTGTCTTTCTTTGAGTATGTGTACTTTAACAGATCCTGACCCCCTGTAAAATGCCCAGTATTGCCAGTTTTGACATTTATTAAAGTTTTGTTAGTAATACCTGAATACTTCCATTGTGTCAAAAACATAAAGCAAATTCACAGCATAAAGGCCAGAATCTATATGGCAGACATTCTGTGAAGAACAGGGTGACTTGATACAGTGGAGCTTCAGGAGACCATGAATTACTTGAAATTTTATGCAACATTTTAACATGAGCATTTTATTTTTTAAAAATCCCTAATTTTCCTAGGATTTGGGACTTGATCACAAAGAAGATTAAGAACCAGGGATCTAGGGGCAGAAAGAAACCTTATTGTAACATTTGGAATTTGGTTCAGATTACTCGTAGAAAAGAGCTATTATTTGTCATTACTGGGTAATAAATGTTCATATGTTATTTTAAGTAAAATTCTGTTTAGTATATTTTTAGGAAATTTAACAGTATAAGTACATCGGTAATGTTAGGATGATACAAATAAGGCAATAAGGAAAAGCTTAAGATCCATAGATGAGTAAATTTGAATGCAGAGAGAACAGGTAAATTGCTTGAGCATATACCACTGGTTTAACAGCAAAAGTAGGCCTGAAGACAGACCTCACTTGTTGCTTGACTTCCTATTCGGTGTTCTTTCAGTTTCAATAATTATAGTTTAGTTAAAAATGTCTTCTCATTTCAATAAATCTTAGGGTGAAATGAAAAATAAGTTTTTTGTAGATCTTGAAGTTACCATGAGATGAATCAACTTTCTATGAAATAAGATGGCTCTAATTTTCCACCTTATGCAGCTATAGTATGTTTGTTAATGAAATGCTGTGTCATTCTTACCCTTTTACAGTTAGTATATAATAGCAGGTTATAATTACATTTGTCATAGTGATTGGATTTTCTTTGTAATTGTATTTCTTCAAAATTTTAAAGTATTTGTAATTTAAATTCTGTCAATGAAATTATAATGTAGTAAAACCCAATCTACAGAAAGTTTAAGTATTAAAACAAATTCTCAGCTGCTTCCATGTGAACATCATTTTATAAAACTTACTTTTGTAGAAAAGAACTTCCAAAAGGAAATTAAAAATGCAGGCTGGGCGTGGTGGCTTGTGCCTGTAATCCCAGCACTTTGGAAGGCCAAGGCAGGTGGATCATGAGGTCAGGAGTTCAAGACCAGCCTGGCCAAGATGGTGAAACCCCATCTGTACTAAAAATACAAAATTTAGCCAGGTGTGGTGGTGCATGCCTGTAATCCCAGCTACTCGGGAGGCTGAGGCAGGAGAATCGCTGAACCCAGGAGACAGAGGTTGCCGTAAGCTGAGATGAAGCCACTGCACTCCAGCCTGGGTGACAGAGCGAGACGCTGTCTCAAAAAATAAATAAAAATGCAAAACTGATGTCAGCACAAGGTCGCCATTTTATGAATGGTCATTTAAAAATCTATGAGTTAATTTGGAGGGATGTCTTATTGTAGTTACCAGCACAAAGGCAGTACTCACTTTTCTGTTTATTTCCTTTAAATGAGGATTTTGCATGAAACTATTCCTTGAAACATTTTCAGGACCTTTTGTTGATGGAGTCTCTTCCAGTAAGACACTTCTGTTTCTCACCCTTGCCCTCTTTGGCTCTAGGACCTCTTTTTGATTTGTGTCTGACTCCCAACTCCAGTTTTTATGGGGTTTTTATTGGACTCTTAAGTAAATTGTCTTTTACTTTCCTGTTTCTACCATCTCACATTTTCTGTATTTGACTTGTATATATTTGTAGTTTCCTACTCTGATTCCATAGTTTTCTATATTTGGGTAATATATCAGAAAACGGGTCATCTAATCTTTATGTTTGTATTGATTAAATCCTCATTATATGACTATATCTAATTTTAGAAGCTCCTTACCAAAGAGAAGGGCTATGGAAAATGAATTTATATGATTTATACTTGTTCCTGCCTCTATCCCCTACCTCATACTTGTGCACATGTGCACACAGACACGATCTATACACATAGACTATTTTGTCACCAGATTTAATTGATTCTTCCCCCCCTTTATTCATTCTTTGCCTCTTAATTGATTTATTTACCTTCAGTTTCTTAAGCCAACAGATTTGCATTAATTAATTGTGCCACCTTCAACAGCTAACCGAAAAACAACGCTTTCATATGGTATATAAAGTTTATTCCCTGCCATTCCTCCACAGATTTCACATCTGCCAGTGCTCTCCATGTAATACATAGCTTGTTTTAAGAGCAGACCATGTGATGTTATACACATAATAACATTTTATATGCTGTTCCTTCTACCCAGAGTACCTTCTTTGTCCCTAAAACATTTTTTATTCTTAAATTTAATTTTAATTTTTTTAGAGACAAGGTCTCACTCTGTTGCCCAGGCTGGAGTACATTGGCACAATCATAGTTCACTGCAGCCTCAAACCCCTAGACTCAATGATCCTCTTAGTCTCCCCAATGGCTGGGACTAAGGGGCTAATTTAAATTTTTTTTTTTTTTTTAGAGAAAGGATCTCACTATGTTGCCTAGGCTGGTCTCCAACACCAGGCCTCAGACACTTCCTTTTGCCACAGCCTCTTGACTCAGCTGGGATTTTAGGTGCAAGTTACTGTGTCCAGCTATGGACACTTTTTAAAAGGAAGGTTTCAGGCCAAGTGCAGTGGATTACACCTGTAATCCTAGCACTTTAGGAGGCCAAGCAGGAGGATTGCTTGAGGCCAGGAGTTTGAGACCAGCCTGGTCAACATAGCAAGAGCCCATCGCTACAAAAAAATTGAAAAATTATCTGTGTGTGATGGTGTGCACCTGTAGTCCTGACAGCTACTTGGAATGCTGAGGAGAGAGGATCACTTGAGCCCAGAAGTTTGAAGTTAAAGTGAGCTATGACCGTGCCACTGCACTCCAGCCTGGATGACATAGTGACACCCTGTCTTTTAGAAATATTAGCAAATTTAAAAAGTTTCAGGATTTTTTCCCTGCAGATTTTCCAGTCATCGAATATTTGATTTTAGATACTTGTAATTAAGTCTTTAAGGCAAGATTAAACCAGAGGACCATACATAGATATTCGTAAAGAAATGCCTCAGTTCTGTTAGGAAAGAACAGTGTTTTCTTGATGTCTCCTTATTTGAAGTACTATTGCAGGCACTGGCACTCCTTTCTTCTTGGAAGGTACTTAGACTCTACTTTACTACCAAAGCGTTTTCTCGTTTCCACTTATGTTTTGGGATAAGTATTGAATGACAAGAAAATGACGAATAGTAATTTCAATTTTCAATTATCAACAGGTGAAAGAACTTAAACATTCAAACAAACTGGAAATAACAGACATCAAACTGGAGACAGCAAGGGCTAAGAGTGAGCTAGAAAGAGAAAGGAATAAGATTCAAAGTGAACTGGATGGTAATGTGTGATTTCCCTTGCTGCTGCTACTGCTTATTTTCAGATATGAACTCACATTATTAAAATAGTTGAACCTGAATTTTTATTTCCAGATTTTCAACTTAATTTAGTTTTAATTTTGGAGTACATATGAAATGTTTATTATATGTTGAGTGTGTTGTTCATTGTAAGATTTAATAACTTTTAAAAAATCAATCTTATGTTTTTATCATAGTTTTTGGATACATAAATGAACTTTGTAAATGGGATGCCATACTTCGTGATTTATAAATCTTCAATCTATTTATTGTATAGTTTATTAGTCCCAGGACATTTTAATTCTAGAGAATGTGAAGAAGATAATTGAGTTCCAGGCTTAATTTTTTTCAATTAAAAAAATTTTTTTATGTAGACCCTAGGCCAGTCATTGTAGCCTAGTGCAGAGTAGGCTTATTTTCTTATTTATTTATTAATTTATTTATTTATTTATTTATTTATTTGAGACGGAGTCTCACTGTGTCCCTCTGGCTGGAGTGCAGTGGTGTGATCTCGGCTCACGGCAAACTTCACCTCCCAGGTTCATGCCATTCTCCTGCCTCAGCCTCCCGAATAGCTGGGACTACAGGCGCCTGTCACCAGGGTGGCTAATTTTTTGTATTTTTAGTAGTGACAGTGTTTCACTGTGTTAGCCAGGATGGTCTCGATCTCCTGACCTCATGATCTGCCTGCCTCAGCCTCCCAAAGTACTGGGATTACAGGTGTGAGCCACTGCGCCTGGCCAAGTAGGCTTATTTTTAAGTTTCAGTTTAATCTTAGAACATCCATCTCATCAGGTTTCCTCATTATTTATGTTGTTTCTAACTTGAAGTATTTAAATAAGCTTACATTTGGCCTGTACTATCCTTGAGTTGATCTGTAGTTGAACTCATTTCAGACAGAGTTTATGATGAATGCCTTTCATGTTTTGAAACGGGGTCTCACCTTGTTGCCAGGCTAGCCTTGAATTCCTTGGCTCAAATGATCCTCCTCCCTAAGCCTCCTCAGTAAGGTGCTAACACCATGTCTGTATGCTGTGAATGATTTTTTCCAATTATTAATTTCTATTTATTTGACTCATGGATTTCCATAGAGTTAGGGAGTAAATTTTTTTAGGAACTTAAAGGATGCTGCATTTTGTTTTTACTTTGAGTTAGATGTGAGTTTGCTTTAATTATTCCATCTGCAAAGTATTTGCCATTTTATCACAAAGATTTCTGAATTCATTGTACAAGCTTGAAAGTGTCCATGTTATTTATACTTCTGCTAGAAATCTAGCAATTCTGCTAGAATCAATAGGTTTTGAAGGGTTTTGTGATTTATTTCACTCTGCTATCGGCTAGCTTTGTCTATGATGCTGTCTTAGAGGCTTAGGTCACAGAACCCCTTTAGAGGTGAAGAAAGTAAACCTCTGGTTTATCATCCAGGTTGTTCTCAACTCTCAGTGTTCGAATGAGTAAATGTATGTAGCCTTTTATTAAAGTTTTTATATGTGTATGCACTAAATAAACAGTGACAGGAAAATTTGCTCTGAGTTTTATCCTGTTTCATTCTTATTTTAAGAGAGTTTATTAATGATGTGAGTATTATTGAGAATATATATTCATAGAGACTTTCTACATTCTTTTCGTTGTCTTACCAGCTTATGAATGCTTACTGTTAAATGTGACTTGTCATCTTAGTAACATTGAATATAGTACATTTTTCTCCTTAATAAACACTAGGATTACAGTCAGACAATGAAATTCTCAAAGCAGCTATTGAACACCACAAAGTGCTCTTAGTAGAAAAGGATCGTGAATTAATACGTAAAGTACAAGCTGCCAAAGAAGAAGGTTATCAAAAACTTGTGGTATTACAAGATGAAAAGTAAGTACTTAATTACCTTAGTTTGACTTAAATATCCTTGCAAATGAAAACATTTTGCTGTCATATCATCTTTATTATAGTTCTTGTAACATAATTATGATCTCTTGTTTTAGGTTAGAACTCGAGAACAGATTAGCAGATTTGGAGAAAATGAAAGTAGAACATGATGTCTGGAGGCAATCTGAAAAGGATCAGTATGAGGAGAAATTGCGGGCTTCACAGATGGCAGAAGAGATCACCAGGAAGGAGCTTCAGAGTGTTAGGTGATATATACATATATATTTAAAGTTTTTCATGTTGAAATAATGTCAGAGTTAACAAAATGATGTACAAGTAGTACAAAGAATTCCCATGTGCCCTTCACCCTGATCTCCCAAATATGGATACCTTATGTAACCGTATTATAATAACCAAGATTAAGAAATTGAATATAATCAGGAAATCAGACATTACTATTATAAAATCTATTAACTGTACTGAAATTTTACCAGTTGTCCCACTGATGTCTTTTTTCTGGTCTAAAACCCAATCCAGGATCACACATTGCATTTAGTTACTTTTAATATGGAACATATGAACACTTTGACAAATACTTGTCAGTATTTTGTATATCCTCTCTCAATTTGGTTTTGTATTGCATTTTTCATGGTTAAATTCAGGTTAGGCATTTTTAGGAAAACATCAAAGTCATGTGTCCTCAGTGCATCATAGTAGGAGGTTCATGATTTGGCCCCTTAACTGGTGATTTTAACTTTGATCCGTTGGTTAAGGTGCCATCTGCCATGTTTTTCCCCTATAAAATTACTATTTTTTTTCTTTTGTAATATATAATTATCTTGTGGTTGCCCATATGATATTTCAAATCTAGGTAAATATTCTCATATTTTGCCTTTATGTATTCTTCCATTAATTTTAGTATCCATTGATAATTATTATCTGAAACAGTTATAATTCTAGCGTTTGCCAAATGGTGATCTTTCCATTTCTGTGATCCTTCCACATTTATTAGTTGAAATTCTCCTGAAAGGAAGAGCTTTCCATTCTCCTCTAGATATATTTATATCACTATGGATTTATACATTCATATTTTTTCTATGGATTATAATATTTTGTTACAATATTTTTTGTTGCTCAACTTTTCTCAGATTTGACTATTGGAAGATCTTTCAAGTTGAATCCCGTGTCCTTTTGACATAATCCCATGATTTATTGTGACTTTTTTCTGTCATTACAGGATGTTCTATGATTCTCTTTCACTTTCCCTGCCCCAGCCCTGGAATTAAGCATTTCTCTGAGGTGCTTTGATTCCTTTTTAATTGGAGAATGGCATTTAGAAACCAAAATCTTGGCTCTAGGTATGCTTGTTGGTAACTAGAGAGTCATTGCTTCTAGGTCCTTTCAGTGAACTGAAAAGTACACATTTATGTCTATTTCTTTATTTTTTTCTCTATATTAATAATCTTGAGTTTACATTGATATTTCCGGCTCTGTTCCAGCACCATGGAGTTCATTCTGGCCTTCCTCTTTTCATCCTTGCAATTCTTTTGACAGTGAGAAAACTGATACTCATTATTCATACTGTATTTACTTATTTCCTCAGTCCTAGAATATAAAGTTGTTTTAGAATTGGTAACTCATCACTCAATGAAAAACAGACCCATTAACTTACATGTAATATTTGTGTATAGTTGTTTTTATCTTTAACCTTAGAGTATATAATCAAAATATTGTTTTCCAAAGTTACTTAGGATTTTTCTCCCTGAATTCTCCTTTAATGTGGTTTGTTATTCACTTATAAAGCAGGTTTATTCTTTCTGTTCTATTCTATTTTGAGTCCATACCTCATCCTTGTTTATTTATTTATTTATGTGTTGGGCTTTTGAAATATCTACATGGTTCTGAAAGACAGAACTGTAATATACCAAAAACAACCAAACAAACAAAAAACAAAAAAAACTCAAAAAGGTGCCACTTCCCACATCTACTCTGCCCTGTTCCCATTTCCCTCATCTGTTCTCCTCTATCCTGCCCCATGTGAGATTAATCTCGTTAGTTTCTGGTTTAGACTTCCTACATTTTTTGTTGTTGTTGTTGTTCCTCACAAATATCAGATGTCATTGTGTTTTTCCTTCTTTCTTATCAGTGTACCCTGGAAACTGCTTCAGATTAGTTCATAGAGATTAACCTCATTCTTTCTTATGGCTGCATAGCACTCTACTGTGTGTTTCTATCAGTGTTTAGTGAAACAATCTCTTATGTTTATGTAGTTTCCAATATTTTGTCTTTTTTTTTTTCTGAAACAGAGTCTTGCTCTGTTGCCCAGGCTGGAGGGCAGTGGGGCGATCTTGGCTCACTGCAGCCTCTACCTCTGCCTCTGGGATTCAAGTGATTCTCCTGCCTCCTGAGCAGCTGAGATTGCAGGCATATGCCACCACAACTGGTAAAATTTTGTATTTTTAGTAGAGGTGAGATTTCACCATGCTGGCCAGGCTGCTCTCAAACTCCTGGCTTCAGGTGATCTGCCCACCTCGGGCCTCCCAGTGTACCAGGATTATAAGTGTTGAGCCACTGCACCTGGCCTCCAGTATTTTGTGATTGCAACTGATGATGCAATTAATAATGTTGTACATGTAAACATTTTCATTTTCTGGAGGTGTATCTTCAGGGTGAATTTCTGAAGTAAATTGGTGGGTCAAAAGGTAAATCATATGCAGTTTTGTTGGTTATTGCCAAATTTCCATCCAAGAGAATTATATCACTTTGCATCTTAGTGTAGTTTAATTTGCATTTCTCACATTATAAATGAGATTGAACAATGTTTCATTTGTTTAAGGGCCATTTTTACATCATTTTTATGAATTGTTTGTTCCTGTCTTTCCCTATTGTACTTGGTTTTTTTGGCCTTTTTTACCTTGCTTAAAAATTTTTTTTTAAATTACCTTGCTTTTTAGGAGTTCTTTATATATTAGGATTATGCTGCAGATATTTTCTGTCAGTGTGTGTCAGCAGTCTTTTAAGTTTGCTTCTGTTATTTTTTTGCCATGCAAAAATTTTTATTATGTAATCAAATTTAATCTGTTGTTGCTCTGGGTATTAAGTCAGAGTTAGTAGTCTCTCCCTGAACTGAGGTTAAAGAGGAATTCACTTCCTTTTGCTTGTATGGTTTCATTTTTTACATTTAGTTCTGTGATCTATTTGAAGTGTATTTTTTGGTATGCTGTGAGGTATGGATTTAATTAGTTTTTTCTAAGTGGCTAATTGATTGTCTCACACTTTTATTAAAAACCTGTCTTTGCCCCAGTGATTCATAATGATGCTTTTATTGTATTTTAAATTTCCATATATACTTGGGTATATTTCTGGACTTTCTATTCTGTTTCACTCATCTGGTTGTCTGTTCATGTGCCATTTTACAATTTAAAAAAAAAAATTTTGTTTCAATTTTTATTTAGAGACAGAGTCTTTCTTTGTTGCCCAGGCTGGAGTGCATGATCATGGCTCACTGTAACATTGAACTCCTGAGCTCAAGCGATCCTCCCTCCTCAGCCTCCCAAGTAGTTGGAACTTTAGGCACCTGCACCATTATTATGATACTTTAATTATAGAGGCTTTATAGTATGCTTTAATATCTGGTGGTGGTACTCGGTCCTTAGAGTTTTTCTCTCAGTATTTTCCTAGCTAGTATTATATGTTTGTTTTTTCATATCAACTTGAATATTAATGTCTAGCTCCATAAAAAAGTTTGTTTGCAGTTTTATTGGGATTTCATTAATTTTTTTCCAATATTTGAAAATTGATAAAATACATATAAAAATAAAATCTCGCATCTTAACTAATTTTTTGTTTTGTTGTTTGTTTTTTGTTTTTTTTTTATCTTAACTAATTTTAAGTGTACAATTCAGTGGTATTGAATACATTCATATTGTGGAACCATCATTACCATCCATCTCCAGAGTTCTTTTCACCTTGTAAAACAAACTGTACCCATTAAACAGTAACTCCCCATTACCCCATTCTCCCAACTCTGGGTATCACCAGTTCACTTTCTGTCTTTTAGGATTTTTGACTACGCTACATACTTTTGTAAGTGGAATCAAGCAGTATTTGTCTTTTTTTTGTTTTTTTGGTTTTTTTTTACTGGGTTATTTTACTCAGCATGATGTCTTTTTTTTTTTGGACTGGGTTATTTTACTTAGCATAATGTCATTATTATTATTGTTATTATTTTGAGACAGAGTCTCACTCTGTTGCCCAGGTTGGAGTGCATTGGCGTGATCTCAGTTTACTGCAACCTCCGTCTCCCAGGTTCAAGCCATTCTCCTGCCCTAGTCTCCCAAGTAGCTGGGATTAAAGGCGCCTGCTACCAATCCTGGCTAATTTTTGTATTTTTAGTAGAGATGTGGTTTCACCATATTGGCCAGGCTGGTCTCAAACTCCTGACCTCAGGTGATCCGCCCACCTCAGCCTTCCAAAGTGCTGAGATTACAGGTGTGAGCCACCATGCCTGACCTAATGTTCATTATTTTCTAAGGCTTAATGATATTTCATTCTGCGTATATACTGTATTTATTGATTTGTTTACAGACACCTGGATTGCTTCCACATTTTAGCTATTAATGATGCTGTTATGAACATGTGTGTACAAACATCTCCTTACAACCTTGGTTTCAGTTATTTTGGGTGTATATCCAGAAGAGGAATTACTGGATTATATTGTAATTCTGTTTGTAATTTTTTGAGGAACTACCATTTTCTTTTCTTCAGTGGCTGCACCATTTTAAATTCCCACCAAAAATGCACAAGGCTTCTAATTTCTCCATATCTTCACCAGCACTTATTTCATTTTTTTTTTTTTTTTTTTTTTTTTTGAGACAGAGTCTCGCTCTGTCGCCCGGGCTGGAGTGCAGTGGCCGGATCTCAGCTCACTGCAAGCTCCGCCTCCTGGGTTCACGCCATTCTCCTGCCTCAGCCTCCCGAGTAGCTGGGACTACAGGCGCCCGCCACCTCGCCCGGCTAGTTTTTTGTAATTTTTTTTTTAGTAGAGACGGGGTTTCACCGGGTTAGCCAGGATGGTCTCGATCTCCTGACCTCGTGATCCACCCGTCTCGGCCTCCCAAAGTGCTGGGATTACAGGCTTGAGCCACCACGCCCAGCCTATTTCATGTTTTTTAAAAACTTAATTGACACACAGTTGTACATGTTTACAGGGTACAGTGTGATATTTTGATTCATGTATGCAGTGCGTAATGATCAAATCAGGGTAATCACCTCAAACATTTAATGCGTTCTTTCATTTGGGAACATTCAGAATCGTCTCTTCTAGCTCAAATATACAAGAAATTAGTGCTAATTATAGTCAGCCTGTAGTGCTGTAGAACACCAGAAATTATTCTTCCTATCCAATAGTAATTTTGTATTTGTTAACCAACCTGTATCTTCCCTCCTCACTACTCTTCCAGCCTCTAGTAACCACTATTCTACTCTCTAGTTCTATGAAACAAACTTTTTTAGTTTCCACATGTGAGAACATGCAGTATATATCTTTGTGTGCCTGACTTATTTAATTAACATATTGTCCTCTGTATTGTCCATGTTGCCATGAACGACAGGATTTCATACTTTTTAATGGCTGAATAGTATTCCATTGTTTATATGTGCCACATTTTCTTTATCCATCCGTCTGTTGATGGGCACTTAGGTTGATTCCATATCTTGGTTATTGTGAATAGTTCTACCGTAAACATAGGAGTGCAGATATCACTTTGACATACTAATTTCCTTTGCTTTGGGCATATACCCAGTTGTGGAATTGCTGGGTCCTGTGGTAGTTCTGTTTCAGTTTTTTTTGAGACAGGGTCTCACTTTGTCAACCAGGCTGGAGTACAGTGGTATGGTCGTGGCTCACTGTAACCTCTGCCTCTGAGGTTCAAGTGATTCTCTTGCCTCAGCCTCTTGAGCAGCCGGGATTACAAGTGTGTGCCACCATACCCAGCTAATTGATTGATTGATTGATTGTATTTTTTGTAGAGACGGGGTTTCACTGTGTTGGCCAGGCTGGTCTCCAACTCTTGACCCCTCGTGATCCGCCTGCCTTGGCCTCCCAAAGTGCTGAGATTACACGTGTGAGCCACTGCACTTGGCCTGTTGTTAGTTTTTTGTAGAGCCTCCGTACTGTTTTTCTTAATGGCTATACTAATTTACATCTGCACTAACAGTGTATTAGAGTCCCTTTTCTCCTCATTCTTGAAAACATTTGTTTTGTCTTTTTGACGGTAGGCATTCTAGCTGGTGAGATGAAATCTCATTGTAGTTTGATTTGCATTTCCCTGATGAATAGTTAGGTTGAACAATTTTTCGTAAATGTTTTTCATAAATTCATAAATCCATTCAGATCATTTGCCCATTTTTAAATGGAATTATTTGGGGCTTTTTGCCATTGAGTTGTTTGAGTTTCTTTTTTATTCTAAATGTTAATCCCTTGTCAGATAAATGGTTTGCAGGTGGGCCAGGTGTGATGGCTCACACCTGTAATCCCAGCACTTTAGGGAGCCAAGGCAGGCAGATCACCTGAGGTCAGGAGTACAAGACCAACCTGACCAACATGGTGAAACCACGTCTCTACTAAAAATACAAAATTAGCTGGGCCTGGTGGTGTGCGCCTGTAATCCCAGCTACACGGGAGGCTGAGGCAAGAGGATTGCTTGAACCTGGGAGGCAGAGGTTGTGGTGAGCCGAGACCATGCCATTGCACCCCAGCCTGGGCAAAAAGGGTGAAACTCTGTCTCAAAAAAAAAAAAAAAAAAAGAAAAGGTTAGTTTGCAGGTATTAATATTTTCTCCCATTGTATAGGTTGTCTCTTTACTCTGTTAATTGTTTCCTTTGTTGTGCAGAAACTTTGGTTTGATACAATCTCATTTATCTATGTTTGCTTTTGTTGCCTGCATTTTCTGTTGTTATGGTTGTTTTATTTATTTTGTTTTTGTAGTTATATAAAGGATGGGGTTTTGCTGTGTTGCCCAGGCTGGATTGCAGTGGGTATTCACCGGTGCAATGCTACTCTTCTTCAGCATAGAGTTTTGACCCACTCTGTTTCTGACCTGGGTCAGGTCAGCCTTCCTTAGGCATTCTGGTCGGTGCTATAGCACACTATAGCACCTACAGCACAAAATTTCTGGACTCAGGTGATCCTCTTGCCTCAGCTTCCCAAGTAGCTGGGACTATAGGCATGTGCCACCATGCCCCACTTGTTGCCTGTGTTATTGAGGTCTTACCCGTAAAATCTTCACCCAGGGCAATGTCCTGAAGTCTTTTCCTTGTGTTTTCCTGTAGTAGTTTCATAGTTTGGGACCTCATACTTAAGTCTTTGATTCTTATATATGATGAGAGATGGACCTAGTTTTATTCTTCTGCATTTGGATATGCAGTTTTCCCAGAATCATTTATTGAAGAGGCTGTCCTTTCCCCAATGTATTTTCTTGATGCTTTTGTTGAAAATCAGTTATCTGTAAATATGTGGAATTATTTTTGACTGCTCTATTCTGTTTCATTGGTGGGTGTATCTGTTTTTATGCCAGTACTATGGTGTTTTTGTTACTATAGCTTTGTAGCATATTTTGAAGTCAGATAGTGTGATAGATATCTCCAGCTTTGTTCTTTTTACATAGGATTGCTTTGACTCTTTGGAATCTTGTGACTCCATGCAAATTTTAAGATTTTTTTTTTTAAATTTCTGTGAAGAAATTCATTGGTAATATGGTAGAAATTGTGTTGACTGTAGATCACTTTTGGTAGTATGGTCATGTTAACAGTATTAATCTCCCAATCTGTGAACATGAGATTTCTTTTCATTTTTTGGTGTCTTCAGTTTCTTTAATCAGTATTTTATAGTTTTCCTTCTAGAGATCTTTTACCTCCTTGGTAAAATTTATTCGTAGGTATTTTAATTTTTATAATAAAGAAGATTTCTTTCTTTTCCAGTTAGTTTGTTAAGTATGTAGAAATGCTACTGATTTTTGTATGTTGAGTTTTTTTATCCTGAAATGTTAATGAATTACAAGTTCTAAGAGCTTTTTGGTAGAATCTTTAGGTTTTTCTGTATATAAGATAATGTCACCTCAAGTGGACAGTTTTGACTTCCTTCTTTTTTATTTGGAAGCCATTTATTTCTCTCTCATGTCTAATTGTTTTGGCTGAGATTTCCAGTGCTGTGTTGAATAAGATTGACGAGGGTGGACATCCTTGTATTGTTCCGGTTCTTAGAGGAAAAGCTTTCAACTTTTTTTGTTCAGTATGTTGTTAGTTGTGGTTTTGTCATATATGGTATTCATTGTATTGAGGTATGTTTCTTTTATACCTAATTTTTTTTAGTTTTTGTCATGCAGGAAAGCTGAATTTTTATCAGATGCTTTTTCTGCATGTATTGAAATTATCCTTTTTTTCTTCATTCAGTTGATATGATGTATCGCATTTATTGATTTGCATATGTTGAACCATCCTTGCATACCTGTGATAAATCCAACTTGATCATGGTGAATAATCTTTTTAATGTGTTGCTGGATTTGGTTTGCTAGTGTTTTATTGAGGGTTTTTGCATCTGTATTTATTAGGGATACTGGCCATAGTGCTCTTTTTTTGGTTGTGTTCTTGTCTGGTTTTGGTGTCAGGGTAATGCTGGCCGTGTAGAATGAGTTTGGAAGATTTCTCTCCCTTTCAATTTTCGGGAGTAGTTTGAGAAGAATTAGTATTAGTTCTTTTTTAAAAGTTTGCTAGAATTCAGCAGTGAAGCCATCTAGTCCTGGACTTTTTTTCTTGGGAGACTTTTTATTGATGATGCAGTCTTGTTACTCATTATTGATCTGTTCAGGTTTTGTATTTCCTCTGGTTCAATCTCAACAGGTTTTGTGTGTTTAGCAATTTATCCATTTTCTCTAGGTTTTCCAATTTGTTGTCCTACAGTTGCTCTTAATAGTCTCTAATGATCTTTAGTATTTCTGTGGCATCAGCTGTAATTTCTGCTTTTTCATTTTTAATTTTATTTATTTGAGTCTTCTCACTTTTAGTTAGTCTAGCTAATGTTTTGTCAGTTTTGTTTTTTCAAAAAACCAACATTTTGTTGATATTTTATAGTTTTTTAGTCTCCTTTTTTGTTAATTTCTGTACTGATTTTTATGTTTTATTTCTCTCTACTAACTTTGGATTTTGTTCTTGTTTTTCTAGTTCCTGGGGGAACATGATTATGTTGTTAATTTGAAGTTTTTGTACTTTTTTGATGTAGGCATTTATTGGTATAAACTTTTACTCTTAAGTCTGCTTTTGCGGTATTCATTACATAGGTTTTGGTATGTTGTATTTTTGTTTTTAAGAAATTTTTCTGTTTACTTGTTTTTTGTTGTTGTTGTTGTTTGTTTTTTTGAACAGAGTCTCACTCTAGCCAGGCTGGAGTGCAGTGGCACGATCTCAGCTCACTGCAGCCTCTGCCTCCCAGATTCAAGCAATTCTCCTGCCTCAGCCTCCTGAGTAGATAGGACTACAGGCGTGTGCCACCACACCCATCTAATTTTTGTATTTTTAGTAGAGACAGGGCTTCACTATGTTGGCCAGGATGGTTTCGATCTCTTGACCTTGTGATCCTCCCGCCTCAGCCTCCCAAAGTGTTGGGATTACAGGTGTGAGCCACCACACCCGGCCTTCAGTTTATTTTTTAATTTCCTCCTTGACTCATTGGTCATTCAGGAGCGTGTTATTTAATTTTCATGTATTTGTACATCTTTCAGAGTTCTTCTTGTTCCTGATTTCTAGTTTTATGTTGCTGTTGTCAGAAAATATACTTGATATGATATTGATTTTTAAAAATTTATTGAGACTTGTTTTGTGGCCTAACATATGGTCTGTCCTGTGGAATACTCCATGTTCTGTTAAGAAGAGTGAATATTCTGGCCAGGCATAGTGGCTCATATCTGTAATCCCAGCACTTTGGGAGACCAAGGTAGGCAGGTCACTTGAGGTCAGGAGTTGGAGAGCAGCCTGGCCAAAATGGTGAAACCTTGTCTCTACTAAAAATACAGAAAAAAATTAATTGGGCTTGGTGGTGTGTGACAGTAATCCCAGCTACTTGAGAGGCTGAGGCACAGGAACCCAGGAAGTAGAGGTTACAGTGAGCCGAGATTGTGCCACTGCCCTCCAGCCTGGGTACCAGAGCAAGACTCTATCTCAAAAAAAAAAAAAAAAAGAAGAAGAAGAAGAAGAATGAGTATTCTGCATTCTGCAGCTACTGGATGAAGTGTTTTACAAGTGTCTGTGAAGTCCATTTGGTCTATGGTGTAGTTTAAATCCTATTTTTCTTTCTAGGTGATCTGTCTTATGCTGAGAGTGGGGTATTGAAGTCCTCTACTATTAATGCATTGGTGTCTGTCTTTCCCCTTAGATAATAATTATATTTGCTTTAATATATCTTGGTTCTCTGGTGTTTGATGCATACATATTTACTATTGTTAATCCTCTTGCTGAATTTTTTTTTCCGTTATATAATGAACTTCCTTGTCTCTTTACAGCTTAAAAACTTTTTTTTATAGTTTCTTTTTACAGTGTGATAAACTTTTTACAGTTTTTGACTTAAAGTTTATTTTATCTGATATAAGTAAGTTACTTCTGTTCATTTTTGGTTTCTCTTTGCATGGAGTTTTTTTTTTTTTTTCACTTCGTTTTCAGAGTATGTATGTCTTTATGGGTGAAGTGAGTTTCCTTTAGGCAGCATGTATTTGGGCTTTGAGTTGTTATGCCTTTACCCAGTCTGTGTGTCTTAATTGGGGGATGTAATCTGTTTACATTCAAAGTTATTCTTGATAGGCAAGGACTTAGTCCTGTCATTTTGTTAATTGTTTTCTGGTTGTACTGTAGATCTTCTGTTTGTTTCTTGCTCTCTTAATTGTTTATATTTGTGATTTGGTGGATTTCTGTAGTGACAAATTTTTTTTCTTTTTTTTTTTTTGAGACGGAGTCTTGCTCTGTCGCCCAGGCTGGAGTGCAGTGGCCGGATCTCAGCTCACTGCAAGCTCCGCCTCCCGGGTTCACGCTATTCTCCTGCCTCAGCCTCTGGAGTAGCTGGGACTACAGGCGCCCGCCACCTCGCCCGGCTAGTTTTTTTGTATTTTTTAGTAGAGACGGGGTTTCACCGTGTTAGCCAGGATGGTCTCGATCTCCTGACCTCGTGATCCGCCCGTCTCGGCCTCCCAAAGTGCTGGGATTACAGGCTTGAGCCACCGCGCCCGGCCGTGACAAAGTTTTATTTCTTTCTCATTTGTATATCTATCTGCTCTACTAGTGAGTTTTATTCTTGCATGTTTTCATAATGATAGTCATTGTCTTTTCATTTTCAGTTGTAGGACTCCCTTAAGAATTTCTTGTTGAGTAGGGGTAGTGGTGATGAATTCTCTCAGTTTTTGCTTGTCTGAGAGAGACTTTGTTTTTTCTTCATTTCTGAAGGATAGTTTTGCTGTGTATAGTATTTTTGAATGGAAGTTATTTTTCTTTCACTACTTTTGAGTATATCATTCTGTTCTCTTCTTGCCTATAAGGTTTCTCTTGAGAAATCTGTTTGTCTCATGGGGATTTTCTTATATGTGACTTGATGCTTTTTTCTTGTTGTTTATAGAATTCTTTGATTTGATTTTTGATGTTTGAGTATAGTGTGCCTTGCAGAGGACCTTTTTGGGTTGAATCAGTTTGGGGTCTTTGAGCTTTTTGGTTTTGGATATTCATCCCTCTCCTAAGACTTGGAAACTCTACAGTTAGATTTTGTTTACAACATTTTTGATACCATTTTCCATCTCTTATTCTTCTGGAATTTTATGATGTGAATATGTGTTCACTTAATGGTGTCGCATAAGTCTCATAGGCTTTCTTCATCCCTTTTATTCTTTATTATTATTTGTCTGACTGGATTATTTTAAAAGACCTGCCTTAATGTTCAAAAATTCTTTCTCCTGCTTGATCTAAACTGTTGCTGAAATTCTTGATTGTATTTTTAATTTTGTTCATGAAATTTTTCAGCTACAAGGATTCTGTTTGGTTCTTTTTTATTATATCTATCTAAAATTTCTCATTCATATCATGATTTTTTTCTGATTTTGTTGAATTTTGTATCTGTATTCTCTTGTATCTTTCCAAGTTTCCTTAACATTGTTATTTCAAATTTCTTTTCAGGCATTTTTAAAATTTCTTTTTCATTAGGGTCTATTACTGGAGAATTATTGGGTTCCATTTGAGGTGTCATGTTTTCTTTTTCTTTTTCATGTTTCTTTTTTTTTTTTTTTGAGACAGTCTCGTACTGTCACCCAGGCTGGAGTGCAGTGGTGCATTCTTGGCTCACTTCAACCTCTGCCTCCCGGGTTCAAGTGATTTTCCTGCTTCAGCCTCCCAAGTAGCTGGGATTACAGGTAACTGCCACCAAGCCCGGGTATTTTTTGTATTTTTAGTAGAGATGGGTTTCACTATGTTGGCCAAGCTGGTCTCAAACTCCTGACCTTGTGATCTGCCTGTCTTGACCTCCAAAGTGCTGGAATTACAGGCGTGAACCACCACGCCCAGCTTTTTTCATGTTTCTTGTGTCCCTAAGTTATTAGGTGCATCTGGTAGAACAGTTGCCTCTTTCTATTTTATGGAGTAGCTTTTGTAAGGAAGGACTTTTTTCTGTATATTTGTCATGCAGTATTGTTTGGGTAGGTGCTTTGGCTTTGTTTCTGGATTAGTGCAGTAATGTAGTTGCCATGTGATATCTTTGGCTATAATTCGTGTCAGCAGTGTCTGCAAGTACCTCAGTGGTCCCTACTGTGGGTTTTTGTTGAGTGAGTCTCATGTCTTTGCTGTTGATAGGGGCCTCTAGGTGGAACAGTTCTCAGGCTTTGGGTGGTGGGTAGTCATTGGGTGTGGTGGCTTTGCCAGTTGTGGGGCAGGTTTGCCAGTGGTGACTGTTGCCAGATGGGTCCATCTTTGGTCCCTACAGGTATGTGGAGTGCATTCCTGCTTCACCAGTTGTGGGAATGGGATTGCTGGCAGTGGCTGGCAGCTAGTTCTTAAACCCCAGGGACTGCATGCACCAGCGCCCTTGGTCTTGGAGGTGGCCTCCCTGCTGTGCTAGATTGCTTGTTCCTTTAGGTCCACTATACCAGCTCAGGTGCTGGAGTTTTGGCTTTACTGCTCTGTGTAGCTGAGGTTGTGGTGTTGGACCCTTTTATTTGATTGTGGTGTGATTACAGTGAGACCCTTCAGATGTGGAAATACCAGGTCTGTTGAACCCCACGGCAGCATGTATTTTAGCATTGGCTCGGTTCTCAAAATGGTGCATGCTGTAGCAGTTTGGGTTACAGGGAGTGGGGGTACCCAGTGTGTGTGCCTTCTCTGGAGCAATGTAACCACGTGGACTCCAAACAGCTCCCTGTACTGGATTCAGGGCCTGTTAGGACTCTAGGGCTCTTCTATAGCTAGGTTTACACATGTGCACAGTGGTATTAGGGACTGCTAAGGAACTCCTATGTACCATTTCTCGCACAATGGGGAGTCTTTCTTGTTTCTGAGCCAATCCCAGCTGGGTGCTTTGCTTTCTTCTCTATGCTGCCGTCTCAAGTCTCCATGATTAAGTAGATTTTTTTTTCCCTTTCATGTGAATTCTGTTGTTCTCCCTTGGAAACTCTACTTGAAGTGCAGTTATTTACTGGTTATTTTGGACCTTTGTGGAGGAGTGTTGGTCCTCTAGTCAGTCATCTTAATGATGTCTTCCTCATGTTTTTTTTGATAGTAGCCATCCTAATAGATGTGAGGTAGTATAGTATCTCATTGTATTTTTGATTTGTATCTTTCTGATGATTAGTGGTGTCAAGCATCTTTTAATATGCCTGTTAGCCACTTGTATATCTTTTTTGAGAAACAGCTAGTCAAGTTCTTTGCCCATTTAAAATTTTTATTTTTTATTTTCGTTTAGTTTTTCTCTATATTCTGGATATTAATGCCTTATCAGATATATGATTTGCAAATATTTTCTCCTATTCTGTAGTGTTTTACTCTGTTGATAAATCTTTTGTTGCAGAAAAATTTATTTTCATGGAGTTCGTTTTGTCTGTGTTTTTGTTGTTGTTATTGTTATTGCCTATGCATTTCGTGTCATATCCAAGAAATCATTACCAAATCAAATTCCATGAAGCCTTTCCCCCATCATTTCTTCTAAGAGTTTTATAGTTTTAGGTTGTACATTTAGACCTTTGATCCATTTTAAATTAATTTTCCTATATAGAGTTAAAGAGAGATCCAAGTTCATTCTTTTATATGTGTGTATCCAGTTTTCCCAGCACTGTTTGTTGACAACATTGCCCTTTTTTAATTGAATGACCTTGGTACTCTTGTCAAATTCATTTGACCCTATATGGGGAGGTTTATTTCCTCATTCTGTATTCTATTTCAGTTGTTTATATGTTGGTCATTATGTCAGTGTCACACTATTTTGATTATTATAACTTTGCAATAAATTTTGAAATAAGGAAGTGTGAGTTCTCTAGTTTTGTTCTTCAGGAGTATTTCATCTACTTGGGTTCCCTTGAGATTCCATATGAATTTTAGGATAGATTTTTCTATTTCGGTACAAAGTACTGGGATTTTGATAGGAATTGCATTGATTCTGTAGATTATTTTTGGTAGTATTGACATCTCAACAATATTAAATCTTTCAATTTATGAACATAGGATGTGTTTCTATTTATTTATATCTTCTTTAATTTCTGTTAGCAATGTCTTTTAGTTTTCTGTTTATAAGTATTTCACCTCCTTGGTTCAGTTAATTTTTATATATTCTTTTTGATGCTATTGTAAATGGAATTATTTTCTTCATTTTCCTTTTCATATTATTCATTGTTAGTGTATAGAGATGCAGCTAATATTTGTTTGTTGGCTTTGTATTCTGCTACTTTGCTGAATTCATTGTCTTTCTCTTGCCTAATAGCTCTGGCTAGAACTTCCAGTTTCATGTCGAATGGAAGTGGCAAAAGTGGGAGTACTTGTTTTATTCCTGATCTTAAAGGAAAACATTTCAGAGTCTCACCATTGCTTATGATACTCACTGTGGCTTTTTAATGTATGGCTTTATTATGTTGAGGTAGTGTCCTTCCATTCCAAGTTTGTTAGTGTTTTTATCCTGAAAGGGTATTGAATTCTGTCAAATGCTTTCTCTGCATCAGTTGAGATGATCATGCATTTTTTTCTTCATTCTTTTAGTATGGTGTATTATTAGGTTGTTGCAAAAGTAATTGTGGTTTTGGATGATGAATTTTAAATCAGTGTAACTAGGCTCAAACACATCTTTATTAATCAAAATAGGAACCATTGCAGTCAACACTTTTTTGCCAATAAGTTTGTTTATTCTTGTAGTATAAAAATCCATGCTTGGGGATTCGACAAACTTTTTTTTTTTTTTTTTTTTGAGACAGTCTTGGTCTTGTCGTCCAGGCTGGAGTGCAGTGACACAATCTTCGCTCACTGCAACTTCCACCACCTGGGTTCAAGCGATTCTCCTGCCTCAACCTCCCAAGTAGCTGGGATTATAGACACCCGCCACCATGCCTAGCTAATTTTTGTATTTTTAGTAGAGACAATGTTTCAAGATGTTGGCTAGGCTGATCTCGAAGTCCTGATCTCAGGTGATCTGCCTACCTCGGCCTCCCAAAGTGCTGGGATTACAAGTGTGAGCCACCACACCTGGCGGGATTAGACAAACACTTAGAAAGCATTTTGTGCATCCTGCTTGTTGTGGAAGGATTTTCCCTGCAAAAAGTTGTTGAGATGCTTAAAGAAGTCATAGTCAGTTGGCAAGAGGTCAGGTGACTATGGCAGATAAGGCAAAACTTCGTAGTGCAGTTCGTTCAACTTTTAAAGCATGGGTTGTGTGACATACAGTCGGACATTGTCGTAGAGAAGAATTGGACCCTTTCTGTTGATCAGTGCCGGCTGCAGGCACTGCAGTTTTCAATTCATCTCATCGATTTGCTGAGCATACTTCTCAAATGTAATGGTTTCCTCGGGATTCAGAAAGCTGTAGTGGATCAGACTGGCAGCAGACCACCAAACATTGACCATGAGCTTTTTTGGCACAAGTTTGGCTTTAGGAAGTGCTCTGGAACTGCTTCTCTGTCCAGCCACTGAGGTGGTCATCGCTGGTAGTCGTATGACTACTTTTTGTTGCATGTCACAATCTACTTGAGAAATAGTTGTTGTTGTTGCATAGAATAAGAGAAGAGGACACTTCAAAATGACGATTTTTTAAAATTTTCACTCAGTTCATGAGACACCCACTTAACTAGCTTTTTCACCTTTCCAGATTGCTTCAAATGCCAAATGACCATAAAATGGTTGACATTGAGTTCTTTGGCAGCTTCTTGTGTAGTTGTAGAGGATCAGCTTCAGCGATTGCTCTCAGTTGGTCATTGTCAACTTCTGATGGCTGGCCACTGTGCTCCTCCTTTTGAAAAGTAGACCTCTTTTTCTTTTTAGATTTTTTTCTATTTCAATGCTTATTTCCCCTTTGTTATTTTTTGTTCTCTATGTGTGCTTTCTTCCTTTCTTTCTTGGTCAAGTCAGCCACTGCTTTGTATATATATATTTTTATATTGTGGTAAAATATACATAAAATTTACCATTTTAACTATTTTAAAACGTACAGTTCAGTGCATTCATTTAAATTAGGATTTTGATTTATTAATTAGATCAACTGGTTTCCCATTTTCTAACTCATTAATTTCTGTTTTTATCTTCTGGTTCTTTGCCCTTAAAAAGTTTGTATAGTTTTATTGTTGTCATTTAATGTACCTAAAATAAAGTTGTACAGTCATCACCACAATAAAAATATGGAATAGTTTCATCACCCCAAGTTTCCTCATGTCTCTTTATAGTTGACTTCCTTTCCTGAGTCCCAGCATTAGGCAACCTGTGACTTATCCATGCTCTGAATGTATCAGTAGCTCATATCTTTATTGCTGATTAGTATTCATTGGATAAATATAATATGATTTATTTATTCTTCTCTTGATGGACAAATGTCGGGTTGTTTTTAGTTTGGGGCTATTATGAATAATGCTGCTGTGAACGTTCATTTACAAGTCTTTGTGTGGAAATATGTTTTTATTCTCCTAGTTAAATACCTAGAAATGGGGTTACTAAGTCATATAGTAAGTATATGTTTAATTTTATAACATACAGAAATACTGTTTTCCAATGTAGAAACACTTGACAAAGTTTTTTTCATTCCAACTAGCAGTATATGGAGGATTTTGTTTGTTTTACATCCTTACTGATACTTGTTATTTTCAGTCTTAATAATTCTAATTGGATATGTTGTAACATGTCACCTGTGGTCTTAATTTGATTGTCTCTGTGACTAGTGGTGGTTAGCATCTTTTTATGTGCTTATAAGGTACTTCTGTGAAGTTTCTGTTCAACTGTTTTGCTCACTTTTTACATTCAGAAGTTATCTTATTGATTTATAATAGTTATTTAGGTGTTACACATGTAAGCTCTTTCTTAGATACATATTTTACAGATATGTTCTCCTTATCTACGACTTGCCTTTTCATTTACTCAATTGTGTGTGTATGTATATGTATGTGTGTGTGTATATATATGTGTGTGTGTATATATATTTATTTATTTATTTGTTTGTTTATCTCTGTTACTAGTGGTGGTTAGCATCTTTTTGTGTGTTTGTTTATTTTTTGATAAAGGATCTTGCTCTGTTGCCCAGGCTGGAGTGCCATGGTGCCATCTCAGCTCACTGCAACCTCTGCCTCCTGGGCTCAAGTGATCCTCCCACCTCAGCCTCCCCAGTAGCTGGCACTACAGGTGTGCGACACCGTGCTTGGCTAAATTTTATATTTTTAGCAGACACAAGGTTTTTCCATGTTTCCCAGACTGGTCTCGAACTCCTGAGCTCAAGTGATCTGCCTGCCTTGGCCTCCCAAAGTGTTGGGATTACAGGTGTGAGCCCACTGCACCTGGCCACATTTACTTAATTGTGTATATTGAAAGTGGATTTTATAAAATCTACTTGTGTGGTGTTTTTTTCCTGTGTTTTCATGCCACAACAACGCAGAAAACTTCTGTGACCAAATGTATGGATTTCTACCCATCAACAAGTAAGCATTCATTTCTGCAGTGGACACCAGCCTGACATCTTCTACTCTAATTTGATTCTACTGCTCTCTACATGGAGATAGCATCAGATCCTGTGGGTTGAAAGCTTTTCCCATTTCAGACACCAGTCTCACTTTCAGACCTCTGGAACTTCTCACCGACCAACTTTTTAAATTGGGGTTTCCATAACCTTCTCTTTCAGCTAAATTTACTAGAGTGGTTCACAAGCTTAAGGAAACACTTTTTGTTTCCCAGGTTTTTGAAGAGGATATTTTTAAAGCATACAAATAAACAGCTAGATGAAGAAATAATAGGCCAGGTGCAGTGGCCCGTGCCTATAACCCCAGCACTTTGGGAAGCTGAGGTGGGTGGATCACCTGAAGTCAGGAGTTTGAGACCAGCCTGACCAACATGGTGAAACTCCGTCTCTACTAAAAGTACAAAAAAATTAGTTGGGCGTGGTGGCAGGTGCCTGTAATCCCAGCTACTCAGGAGGCTGAGGCAGGAGAGTTGCTTGAACCTGGGAGGTGGAGGTTGCAGTGAGCCGGGATCGGCCATTGCACTCCAGCTTGGGCAGCACAGCAAGACCCCATCTCAAAAAAAAAAAAAAAAAAAAAAAAAGAAAGAAAGAAAAGAAAAAAAGAGAAAAGAAGAAAAGAAATAATAGGGTAAGGTCTCAAGGGTGCAGAGCTCAGGAGCTTCTTCTGTTCCTCTGAAGTTGGGGTGTGCCATTCTCCTAGCACATGGGTAAGTTCTTTTACCTTCGTGTAATCCTCCATGAGTTCAGCTGTCTGGAGGCTTGCGGTACCCTGTACTCTTGAGTCTTTTTTGGAGACTTCATTGGATAGACATGATTGAAGAATGGACAATCGTATGGAAATCTTATTGGACAGAAAGGGCATGATCTAATACTAACAGACTGTGCAGAGAATCGTAACAAGTCCTGTGTGTTTAGATTCTTCGTGGCCCCTCTGTGTAGCATTATTTCCTCCTGGTAAGGGGCAGGACCCCTTCAGAAATGGGAGTCTTATGACCTACTGTCAGATAAGGTAATTCAGAGGATTTTTTTATGACCAGCTCCAAGACAGAAAGATGGGGGAAGATTAGAGTATATTTTTAGTGTGTGTGGCCTGCCTTGGGGAGAAAAAGGTGCAGGTAAAAGGACAGAAGGTCAGAGAGAGATTCTGTTTTCTGAGGTCTGTTTCTGAGGCCCAGAGCACCCCAGTATTATAACCAAAGACTGTCTTTCACCTTTATCACTGTGAGGCTGTTTTGAAGCTGCCTCCCGAACCATGAACAAAGGGCCAAATATGGTTAGCAAAAGATATGCGTATTGTTTTAGTCCCTTAGGAAATGTGGACAAGGGCTATGGAAGTTACGAGCCAGGAACCATGGATGTAAACCCATACGTATATATGTAAACCAATATATATACATCATAATACCACACCACTTTATCAATTTTTTTCTTGTTTGTATTTTTTGTGTTCTCTTCAAAAAGTCTTTGCCTAATTCTGTGTTAAAAAGATATTTGTTTTCTTCTAAAACATTAATATTTGGTTTTTACCTTTAGATTTTAAGGTCTAATTCATGTTAACTTTTATGTGGTGTAAGGTAATGGTACACATATGCTTTTTATTTTCATGTAGGTATGCAGTTATTCTAGCACCATTTTTTGAAGACTGTCTTTTCCCCCATTGAATTACAGGTGTGAGTTTATTTCTGGACTCTGTTCTGTTTTACTGATCTTTGTCTTTATGCCAATATCATACCATTTTGATTAATGTAGCTTTGTAGTAAGTTTGATTCAGGTAGTACACGTCCTCTACCTGGTTCTTTTTTGTCTAAATTATTTTGGCTTTTCTAGGTCCTTTGCCTTTCAAGTATTAATTTTTTAATCAATTTCTTACCTTTTTAAAAAAATCTTGTTGAAATTTTAACTGGGATTGTATTGAATTTTTAGGTCAATTTGAGGGGAATTGTTACCTTAACAATATTGAGTCTTCCAATCCAAAAATATCATACATCTCTCCATTTATTTAGGTTTCCTTTCTGTCATCAGTGTGTTTCAGTTTTCATTGTATAAATCGTGCTCATGTTTTACTCAGTTTTATTTCTAAATATGTTGTAAATGGAGTTCATTTTGACTTAATTGTTCATTGCATATAGAAATGTAGTTTACTTTTATGTATTGATCTTGAATCCTGTGACCTCACTAAAGTCACATATTTTCTAATAGCTGCTTTGTTGATTTCTTGGCGTTTTCTAAGGTCATGTTATATACCATGGGCTTTCTTTTAGTTTACTTTGTTCATTTGGTTGTTTTTGAGTTGACAATTTAATTTTACTACAGTTTATTCTTTCATTCTTATTGGTAAGAGTATTTAGTGCTAATAATTTTCTTCTCATCACTACTTTAACTATATTCCATAAATTATGGTTATATAGTGTTTTAATTATTATTTTTAAAGAAATTCACTAATTTTAATTTGTATTTTTCTTTCTGCCGAAGAGTTATTTAACAGAAGATGTAATAGTTTGCTAAGTCTGCCATAATAAAATACCACAGATGGGTGATCAAACAACAGGAATTAATTTTCTTACAGTTTTTGGAGACTAGAAGTCATAGATTAAGGTATTGCCCAGCTTGCTTTCTCCTAAGACCTCTCTTCTTGACTTGCAGGTGGCCACCTTATTCTCACTTTATCCTCACGTGGCCTTTTCTCTGTGCCTTTGCATCTGCTCGTGTCTATCCTTTTTTTTTTTTTTTTTTTTTTTTTTTTTTGAGATGGAGTCTTGCTCTGTCGCCTAGGCTGGAATGCAGTGGCGCAATCATCTCGGCTCACTGCAAGCTCCGCCTCCTGGGTTCGTGCCATTCTGCCTCCCAAGCAGCTGGGACTACAGTGCCGGCCACCATGCCTGGTTAATTTTTTGTGTGTTTGTTAGTAGAGACAAGGTTTCACTGTGTTAGCCAGGATGGTCTTGATCTCCTGACCTCATGATCTGCCCACCTCGGCCTCCCAAAGTGCTGGGATTACAGGCATGAGCCACCGCACCGGGCGTGTCTATCCTTTTTATAAGGACACTAGTCATTGGATTAGGGCCCATCCATATGACTTCAACCTTAATTGTCTCTTTAAAGGCCCTGTCTCCAAATGTAGTCATATCTTGAAGGAACATGTTTCAGTCTATAACAGAAATTTTTTTAAATTTCCAGTTAGGAGAACCTTTTTAAAAAGTTAATTTCTACTTTTATTGCATTGTGATCAGAATATTTTTGTATTGTTTCTACTTTGTGGAAAAGTCTCATGTTTCTTTGTATCCTAATCTATCAAGGGCAAGACTAGGGTAAAGCAAGTGAGGCAGCCAGGGTGCAAAATTTAAGGAAACAGTCTCATGTGCCGTGCCGACCCTGCACTTGCAGGAGTCTTAGAATGGGTGTCTTCTTAAGTTTCGCTTTCTGGACATGTCACATGCCCAGCGACTATAGGACTATAGTCACTTAGTCCTATAGTATATGTCAGTTATTGTGTTACATAAACACATGGAAAGAGTCTTATAAAAGAATATGAAGTTATACACACACACATACACACACACACACATACATACACACACATGGGACCTACCTTGTTAAGGTCTTCTGTATACTTGCTTATTTTTTGTCCACTTGATTTGTTTTGTACAAAGAATGATATATTAAAGTCTCCTTTTATTACTGTGTTTCTATATGTGACTCTTTGTATATCTTGTAGTTTTTGCTTCATAAAGGTGAGTTTCATGGTATTTGGTACAGAATATAAATATTCATAGCAGTTCTATTTTAAGTGTGAATTGTAGCTTTTAGCATTAAAAAGTGCTTTGTCTTTTTTTTTGCTTGACTTGTCTGATATCACCACTTCTGTTTTCATATAGTTTCTATTTGCCTGGTATACTTTTATTGTCTTATTTTTTAATTTTCTGAATCATTTTGCTTTTTAAATGTGTGTTTTGTATATAGCATTTAATTGGGTCTTGTTTTGTGGGCCAAATTTTAATAAATTAAACCTTTCATTTTAATGGGCAAATTAAGTACATTCACATGCAGTGAGCCCTTACCTACAAAGATTTGCAGGCACGAATGGGAGAGATCACTTGCTGGGGTTTGGTGTTTTTTCCTTCATTTTACTTACAGTTACTTTGAGGTTTTGGGCATTTTCTGTCTGCCAGTTATGCTAAGGGTATGGTTTTGTGTGGCTTTATTTGTTCTCTTTGCTTTTCTGTATTGTTTTTGCAGAATATATGGATAACACAGAGCTTAGACATCTGCTGTTATCTTCAACACTTGGAAATTCTTTATGTCTGCTTTTCAAATTCTAATATCTTAGTGACATCTCTAATTATATAAAGTTTGAGTGGCTTTTAAAAATCATGTTCATTAAGTGATAGGCTATGTTTTGAGACAGGGTTCTTGATCTGCATTACTTAGGAAAGAATTACTTCAGGCAGAGGTGTACTTACTATTTACTTAGGTTTCATAACTTTATTTAAAGTGTTAGTGGCTGTGATTCTAAAAGCATGAATCTGTAATAGATTTTAAGAACCAATCTTGTCTGTCTTTTTGCTTTTAGGTGGGTACATTTTTTAGGACATATTCAGGACAGGTAGGTTTTAAATCTGTCTTTGACAGTCTCCAGAAAGTGGGGAGAGACCCTCCCCAGGCATCCTACTCTAATGTTTTATCCTATTATAATCCCACAAGTTGGCCAGTTAGAGTCTTTTCTGTTAGAATTTAAGCCTGTTTCTCCTGCTTTGGGTTTCTGTTGCCATAGTGATAAAACGTTCAGCATTCTGTCATTACTTGAACACAATAATGAACTTGACCCTTAGGTTTTGTTTTGTTTTTTAGTTTATTGCTATATAAAACAGCTTTCATTCCTTTAGCTTTTCTTAAATATGAATAATTTTCTATTCTGTTAGTCACATTGATAATTTTTCTTTGATTCCTCTGTAGTTTCACTTATAATGTGTAAATGACCTCAACTTATTTTTAAAAAAAGACATAGTAACCAACATAAAATCTAGCAGGATTAATTCACACGATTGGCATGACTTTTTTTTTTTTTTAATGTTCTACAATTGTGGTGGTAGTTTTTCCTTGACAGTTATGATTTACTGATTTGTAAGTCCAGCTACGTCAACCAGGTCTGTTGTGATCACTCATTAAAATGATGATAATTGCATCACCTCCTATTTAGATAACCAGAGACAAATTGATCGGAGACTTACCTGTGGAGCAAAAGGTCTTACTGAGGAAATGGAAAGTATAAATCATGCAAAGCAGAAATATCCATTTATTTACAAATAATATATATCTGTGATAAGTAAATATTAATCTATTACATATAAATCACTGCTTTGACAGATTCTTTATTAATTATATACCAGTCTTTTCTCTTCATTAAAGTGTTTTTTTTTTTTACCACTAGCCTATCATAGTGCCAAGAGTAATAAAAAGTTATTTTTGTAAAAGTACTATATTTCAAAAGGCTGCTCCACTGCACATTTATTCAATTTGCAAATTAAAACCATGTAAAAATTAAAGGAGTTTAAATATAATAGAATATGTAATCAACTTTTGGTTATGACAGTAACCCAACTCCAACTAATGCAAGCACAACAAAAGGGACTTTCTTCATTTACACAGTTGTGGGAAAGATAAGGGTTATGCTGGTTTCACGGACACCTGGATCTGGGAACTCAAATGTAATTAGATAATAGTGACTTTTCCCTTCATTTTCTTTTCTTCCTCTTCTCTTATTTTCTCTCTCCTTTGTCTGCTGTTCTATCTCTGTAATGCTAGGAACATACATTGAAGCCAAGAGGACAAAGTTCTTGTTAGCAAACTCAAGTTTAAAAAGTCCAGAGTCGAGGCTGGGAATGGTGGCTCACGCCTCTAATCCCAGCACTTTGGGAGGCCAAGGAGGGTGGAACACCTGAGGTCAGGCATTCGAGACCAGCCTGGCCAACTTGGTTAAAGCCCATCTCTACTGAAAATATAAAAATTAGTAGGGCGTGGTGGTGACCACCTGTAATCCAAGCTACTCCAGAGGCTGAGGCAGGAGAATTGCTTGAACCCGGGAGGTGGAGGTTACATTGAGCCAAGATTGTGCCACTGCACTCCAGCCTGGGTGACAGAGTGAGATTCTGTCTAAAAAAAAAAAAAAAAAAAAATCTAGAGACAAGTTTGGGTCTGGTTCACATGCTCATCCCTGGACCTACCAGGGCGACTGTGGGTATCAGGCACTCTGACTCAGCCAAGGTTATATGCCCATGTCTCTGTGGAGTGGATGAAGGAGGAGGAAGGAAATGATGTGCAGTTTGATATTAAAAGTAGGGGGAGGTTTTTGGGGAAATAGCAATAACCAAGGAAAGGGAACCTGAACATTTATGATATCCTGTAGTCAATACCCCCTTAATTTATTTTTTGCATGGCTTAAAGCCAGGGCTATTATTTCCCATTTGGAGCTTTCTGTTTTTTTCTTAAACTTTTAATAAACATTTAAATTTCATCAGTTTGGATTTCTTTGCTGCCAGTAGTGGATATTTGCTTTAAAAAAAAAAAAAACGAAAAGCTATCATTTAATATATCCACCTTTCTACTTACACTACGTCTTGAGAAGAATTATATTAGCCCATTGGACACGTTTTCTCCCAAGAATTTAAACTGTGAAGTAAGGGATGAAAGCATATGTGCCAGTGTTTGAAGGACCAGGCAGGCCTGTGGCATGTCTTTGCCTGTGATTCCTGTCAATTATTGTATCCTGGTTTTGGTTTTCTAGTTCTCTTTTGAGCAGGTTCTTATATTCTTTCAGGAAAGTTTCTTTTTGCTAATAATGGCCAGTGTCAATTTCCAGTGCTCACAAGCAAGAACCATGCTTTCAGAAGATTGGTATGAGAAGGCCACTGCCATTCTCATGAGACTTGTAGGACTCTTTGACAGTAGAGAAATCACAATTACAACTTCTGTTGTTTGCCCTGTATGTTGCTTCCCTTTGGTAACAGACTCACGTTAAATGAAGCCAAGAAGTTACATTAGAGGCTTTGCTGCCCAATATGGTATTACTAATCACAGATGACTGTTGAAACCTAAATTTAAATTAGGATTTTAAAAAATTAAAATTCAGTTTCCTCAGTCACACGAACATGTTGCTAGTGACTATCATATTGGAAGGCACAGATTATAGAATATTTCCACCATCAAAGAAAGCTCTATCAGACGACACTGTTGGAGTATAAACTCCTCAAGGGTAGGCATTCTGTCCTTGTTATTTTCTGATGTATCCACAACACTTAGAATGGGCTCAGCATGTATAGGTACTCAATAAATATTTGCTGAATGTTGAAACAGCATATATTGGCAGGCGGAGGAGGGCAGATCACTTGAGGTCGGGAGTTCAAGACCAGCCTGACCAACATGGGGAAACTCCGTCTCTACTAAAAACACAAAAAATTAGCCAGGCAGGGTGGTGGATGCCTGTAATCCCAGCTACTTGGGAGGCTGAGGCAGGAGAATCACTTGAACCCAGGAGGCCGAGGTTGCAGTGAGCCAAGATCACACCATTGCACTCCACCCTGGGCAACAAGAGCGAAACTCCATCTCCAAAAAAAAAAAAAAAAAAAATAGAAATAGTATATATCAGTATATCAGCTGCCTGCCACAAAAGACCTGGACCATGATCCTTACAGCTGACTTCCCTGTACTTTGAAGGGAACTTGAAATAGCGCCATCTTAATATTATTCCAAAGTTTCCATTTAAACTTATTCATAGCTACATTGTCTGTTGTAACTTGGCCCTCCAGTTCACCTACCTTATAATTGCTTTAAAAGTATAAAGTACTTGATCTCATAGTTACTTTCCCCCCCACTTACTCATCCTTCACCTTCTGATTTCTCCCTATCACCTACTCATTAAAACTTTTAACAATTTCCACTGTAGCCTTTGGAATCCCTATTCTGATACCAATAACTTTTTTTGCAATCTCAACATTTTTTTGAATGCCTCTCCCCCTACTGAAAACTGCTTTCTTCTCATGGCATATAACCTGGAACGCCTTTTAAGTAGAAATTACTCTTCCTTCCTCTCTCCTACAAGAGACCAAGAAGAGAAATCAACATTTGTAAACCCCGTTTGTGCTTCCAGTTCATTGTTTGAGTATGGCTAAAGTGATTTTTTTCTTTGATATTTGTTGCATCTAGTTTTATACCTGTCTTTTATCTCTTCCAGTTAATGACCTACAATGTATTCCTTAACAGTCACTGAGGACTTTGATATCTGGCTCAACTTTTTTCTGTTTTCTGTTTCTCTTGTCATCATTCTTAGTGACTATGTATTCATATTGTTGCACTACCCAACACCTCAGCCTTATAGTTTCTTCTATCTGCACTCTGGCATTCTTTTATCTTTATCCTACTTTAGCATCTTGTACACCTAGACACGTCTTGGACCTTGTCCTCACCTAGAACTGATCACTTCAAAGATGTAAATATCTTTTCTTTCTCTTATCCATGCTACTCTCACTGAAGATACTGATATTGGTAGTCTTTGGACTTCTCTTTTTCTTCCAGCCTATTATCCTGGCTCCCTTGCTTCCTTTTCAGCTTGGAAACTGATGTTCTTACTTGTACATGAGCAAAGGATATGAATTTTCTCAACTTCTTGCCATCTTAGAATGTCGGTATCTTCATCCATTCTCTCCTCCCTTTCTATTTTGAAAATGTCCTTTCCCCCTTTACTTCTTAAGTGAGCAGTGCTTTTAATTCCATATCTCTACTTCCTCTACACTCTTCGTCACCTATATCTTTAATTTCTCTATCTCGGACTCTTATTTTTCCTTCAAGATCTAGTTCAAATTGCATCTCTTTTATGTAGCCTTAACTTATCCTCTAATGAAAGTTAATTGCAGTTTTTTTCTGTTCCTTGTATGTCTATTATAAGGTATATTTTCTTTTGACTTACTGTGATACACCTTGAGTATTCAAAACCTAATGAAAAGAGATACTGTACTCCTAAATTCACAGCACTGTCTTTTGAAACATTATTTGCCTTTTTGAACTTTAATACCATTAGTCTTATTCCTATCTTACTTAAGTTAAGATCTGTTATCCCATAGAATCCTAAATGTAATGATCTTAAATCATGGACTAATTTTCTCCTTAAAAAAATTAGTTTTAGATTCTAACCCAGTACTGCTTCAACAAAATGAACTGAAGAAGGCCTTGTTGTATATCATCTTCTATAGTCTACCACAATGGTGCTTTTACTTAGTTCATATTTCATTTAGTTTTTCTCCCATCCTTTCATATTTTAATGATTTTTCAGGTACTCTTTACCATTGGTTTCTTTGGCTTCAGCTTTTGTATGTAGGGCACTATTGTTTCTCTTCATGTCTGTGTGACTTACATAGAAAGCATTAGGCCATGACTTTCTTAACTGGGTTATGTTTCTTGTTAATTTACCAATTGTATCCAGATTCTCAGCTGGAGCTAGGATATAGTTAGGGCCTAAGTTTTCTAACTGTGGTCCTGAACTGGGACCCACAGTGTTCTCTCTTCCATTTTCATCTTCATGATTTTGTGGAAAGAAACCTTTACTAAGTCAGTAACCTAAAAACCCCAAGTTAGCCACCCTGCTGAGAGGCTGAGGCAGGAGGATTGCCTGAGCCAAGGAGTTTGAGGCCAGCCTAGGCAATATAGTGAGACCACATCTCTTACTTTAAAAAAAAAAAAGGGCACCCAGTTGGTAACATTCATAAACATTTAATGGAGGAAGTGCACAGAAAGTTTGAAAGAGTAATCATGTAACTAGAATTATGAAATAAGAGTGTGACTGGTACTGACAGTGGAGCAAAAGGAAAAGGACTGGCCCTCTTTAGGTTCATCGTTTCTGGCATTTGTATGTAAACGTCTCAGGAAGCAATGGGTCTTATCTTCAGATTTTTTTCGTGTTATATTATCCAATCATCTCACACATTTAAACAACTAATCCATGATTTGGGTTGGTTCATTCAGTCTGCCAACAAATGTTTATTGAGTCCTTATTGTGATTAAAGCACAGGCCTAGGTTCTTGAGAGTGTTGTCCAGATAAACACATTCTACTTGGGCAGATAAGACATGCTAATAATACCAAGCTATAAATAGGTGCCAAGTGCGTTGTATTTGAGATAGGCATTTGGAGAGTTTTGAAAGGGAGGAGGCTGCAGGGCCTATCCTGCCAAACCTAATTAGTGTAATGTCTTCCTCAAGAGGTTACTCATTTGGTCACTAGAGCTGCTCTGCATTTTAAGGATCTGGCTGTAGATGTCTTACTCACTTTGAAGAGTCTGGAAATGTGTAAGTATTCATTCATCTCAGGCATGAAAAGCTCTATAAGATATATTATAGAATACAGGATGGTGTGTTGTATTAGTTTTCTTTTAAATCTGTAGCCTTGTAGAATGAAAGTGAAGTAGCGTGTGTCTGAAAGAATTTTGTAAATTGTAAAATGCTATATGGAGGTAAATTGGCCTCTCCTAAACTAGATTACTTTCTGATGCCTTAGCAACACATTCTATACTTTTCCATGAAAGACCACTTTTTTGGGCTGTTCTTCATGTATATCAAAATCCTACCTGTCAGGTTTTTATCCATGTAGCATTCCCTGGTACCCCTGGACATAGTTGATTTCTCATCCTCTCTATGCCCCTAGTTTGATTAGATTTTCCTATCACAACAGCAGTAATTTGTTTTACATTTTTGTTATACGTGAACACAACCTAGTTTCTTGAAGTCTCAATCTTTGGTTGTATTTGTGCTTTTGCACAGTGGTGTCCAACAGGCATTCAATAAAATGACTGTTTAATTCAGTGAAATAAATGAATCATGGATTCTTAATAATGTCTTTTGTTGGGTTGTGATTTTTAGGTTAAAACTTCAACAACAAATTGTGACTATTGAAAATGCAGAGAAGGAAAAAAATGAAAATTCTGACCTAAAACAGGTATGATTTTAGCAAATATTTTCCTTTTATTTTTTCAAGTGCTTCTTTAAATTTGTGTTTTGCAAACTGAAAAAAAAATTTGCAATCAGTATTTTTAGAATCTAACCACAATTGGTAACATATTGTTGGAGGTGATATGTAAAGATAAAATGTTTAAACCTCTATACTTTAATAAGCTTCTTTTGCTAACTGCTATTATTCTTTTTTTTTTTTTTTTTTTTTGAGACGGAGTCTTGCTCTGTCGCCCAGGCTGGAGTGCAGTGGCTGGATCTCAGCTCACTGCAAGCTCCGCCTCCCGGGTTCACGCCATTCTCCTGCCTCAGCCTCCCAAGTAGCTGGGACTACAGGCGCCTGCCACCTCGCCCGGCTAGTTTTTTTGTATTTTTTTTTAGTCGAGACGGGGTTTCACTGTGTTAGCTAGGATGGTCTCGATCTCCTGACCTCGTGAGCTGCCCGTCTTGGCCTCCCAAAGTGCTGGGATTACAGACTTGAGCCACTGCGCCCGGCCTATTCTTAAGAGAGATATATATATATTTACTTACGCTGTGGCCCATGATAATTTTTTAAATTACAGTTATAAGGACAGTATTTTAATATTCTGAATTTTAAAAACTCAATAGAAATATCATCCAGGTTTTAAGTTACTTGTGTGATTGACTTGTAACTTTATATCATGAGGTATTTTTTGCAATAGCCCTATGAAATCCAAGATTTGTATTTGTGGAAGGAAATTTGTACTTATAATTAAAGTTATTTGAGTTCAGGAAAGATTTGTATAAAGTTGGGTAAAACATGGAAGAGTGATCTTTTCTGAATTCTATTTTCTTTTTTGTTGTTTTTTTCCCTATAAATTATGAAGTAGGAATCCATTTTTAGAATTCATGCTCATATGCTAGTTGGTACTGCTTTTCATGTGCAGTTATGGTTTCTAAGTCTTAACTAGATGGACATAATGTTTGATACCCAGAGAAGTTATTTAGTATCATTGGCATTTGGGCTTTCTGTCATGCTATGCATATGGAGAGGTATTAAGCTCTTTGAAGCTTGCTTATTCAAGCAGCTGTAATACAGATTTAATATTTGCCACTCCAGTTAAAAATAAAGAGTGAATGGTTCTACGTGGAGAAATTCATTCTAAAATAGAAATCTGAGACATACCATTTAGTTTTATTCTGCTAAAAATTGCTCTGTGGACATTCAGAATCCTATATGAATTGGTTTTGTTACCATTAGGAAGTAATGGGATTATTACCCATTTATTTACTTTATTGTATAAGAATCTTGTTTCTTTTTACCCTTGAATCTCATAATAGGTTCTTTTGATCCCTATCTCTTGACTGTCCTTACTCTGAAATGTCTCTCAGAAAATGGCTAAGAGAGATAAAAGGAAGTGAAAGGAAAATAAGAACTTTTATTGTTTATTAATTGGTAAAATAGTTTTTGGGGGAGGTATATATAACTGTCCCAAATAAAGATTATTTAGATATAATTTAGAAGAGAGTGAATCTTTCTAGCCTGTTAGTCTTTAATTAGACTTCTCGTGAGAAAAAGTACTCCCAGATAAAGGTAAATTGGGATGGAAAGAAAGCTTTGAGTGACAGTATGCAGTTTGGTAAATGGCTGTAGAGGCCAAGGAATCTGTAGCGTTTATTAGATTTCCCAGAGCATCTTTCTTCTGCCCAGCACTGGACATACAGAATGGAAACCTTTTAAAAACAATGTGAGAGTGATCCTTCCCGTATTTACACTGAACAATTTTGATTGCTTGGAGAGTAGAACTTCTGGAAGGTTGCTGATCTCAGGGTATGTGGGAAGAGGAGGATGGATTTTTTTTAGCTGCTTTCCCAGCTGACTTACTTTTAAAATCAGTTTTTTTTCCATAGGAGGTGAGGGGAAGGCTAGAGTGGTAGGAGACTCACTCTAATCACTGGATTCCCTTTCCTCATCTCACTGCTAATCCCCCTGATAACCTTTCTGTCCGTTCCCAATACCTCTCCTGGCCTTCATATTTTGGGAAGAAGAGGGAGGGAACTCAGTGACTGAGGAATATAGTTCTTGATAATCTCTGATTATAATAAGAAATGCTCCTAGGTGCTGCTATTTGTTATTTCCTTCAGGGGGCATCTTCAAGGGCACACCAGCTTGAGGGAGTATTTGCAAAGGGAGATGCTTAGTATCTTCTGCTTCTCTCATACCTTAACTGCATGTATTTAGTGGCCTTTAATTTATCTTCTTTCTTCTCTTTTAAGCAAATCAGTAGTTTGCAGATCCAAGTGACCTCACTTGCACAGTCAGAGAATGACTTGCTGAATTCAAACCAAATGCTGAAGGAAATGGTGGAGAGATTAAAACAAGAATGCCGAAATTTTAGAAGCCAAGCTGAAAAAGCGCAGCTAGAAGCTGAAAAGTAGAGTTTGCTCTTTATGTACAAACTATTTTTTCTTTTTTCTATATAACGTATAGTTATGTTAGTAATGATTCCAATGTTGATTGTATTTTAGAAACTAGTTACAAATACACTTTAATAGTATACAGTGGTATACTGAGGTAATAATGTACTTTATGTTTCTATAGAATGACCTATACTGACTCAAATTCTTTTAAAAAAGGTAAAATTAAGACATATTAAAATTCTGACAGCATAGTATTCTGAAAAACCTCAAAGAAAACTTTTTTTATTCATAGATTAAACCAAAACATTTCTTCAAAAATCTGTTCTTCTGAATGCCAGAGAACAGAATGGTTTTGTTTTGTTTTGTTTTTGATGTGCAAAACTTAATTCCTTCTAGAACTAGTCTCTTGGACTTTCTTTGAAAAGCTAATTTATTTGTTCATTTTTTTTTTTTGGCCTTAAAATTTGTTACTAGTAGATAGTATGGAGTAAAACTGGTAGGGATAAAATTATTGTGGTGATGTTCAAGATTTTATACCCTCTGGAAAAATTTGTTTAGATGTGGTAGAATACTGTACTATTTTGTATTTGCTTTGTCTTTATGTTTGCCTTATAAGTAAGTTTTTATTTTAATCTACAAAACATGATTCTTTTCAAATTTCTTCTTCTGAAGGCCACCATGCCACATAAAACTATGTTTCTTCAGTTTTTCTATCATTACATATTCTAAGGTTTGTCCATGCTTTTATATATGGGGTTGAATTTCAAGAAAAGGAAGGAAGCAAGATAAATATCCATAGCATGTTGTGACATTTCAGATGATCCAACTTTTTTTTCTTTTATTTTTTAAAAACCAGAAACATGTGCTTGGATTTCTCAAGTGTTTGATTGAAATGAGCTTAATAATTCTAATGACAGTGTAGCTAGCAAATTTAAGTAATTAATCATTGGTTTCTAAATAATATTCATAGAATTGTGTATAAGAAAATAGCTGTACTAAGGGTCAATGGAATGTGATTTTAGTTCCAGCTAAGATACTTAAAATCTTGTATGACCTTAGGCAAGTAATCTAACTTCTCAGGGTTTGTTGTTTTCATTTGTACTGCCTATAGTAAGAATACTAAAAAAATCATATAAAGTATGCAGAATAGCTTTAAAAATATAAGTTGTTATGATGTTATTTTATCATTTATATGCATTTTACTCTAGTCAGAAGACATACTGCATTAAGATTTGATACCAGGCTTAATTTTCTTAAACAAAATTTATGAGGACAGATATTTGTAGTTTGATGGTTATTATACTTCACACCTGTTATCAAGTGTTTGTCTTGCTGTTAACTAGATGTGAGCCCTTAAGTTAGCTAACTGCTCTAATCCTCGGTTTCCTCATTTGTAAAATGGACAGAAGTATAAAGGTGACAGAAACACCTAACTTGGGATTTTTGTAAAGAACAGATGATACAGTACACATAGTGTTCTAAGTCCAGTGCCTTATTCACAGGAAGTGCTCAGTAATAGTGGGATTTGTAAACAAGTGGCCATACAGGAGGGCCTGCAGGTGGATAATTTAAAATGTGGTCAGGCAGGTAGTGAGTTTGCTTATACTTGTGATATTTAATCCTATTTAATCCTAAGAACTTATTTAGCTTCCATGTTTTACATACATTCTTCTGACAGGACATTGGAAGAGAAACAGATACAGTGGTTGGAAGAAAAGCACAAGCTTCATGAGCGTATCACAGACAGAGAAGAAAAGTATAATCAAGCTAAGGAGAAACTTCAGCGAGCTGCAATTGCCCAGAAAAAGGCAAGTGGTTCTTATTAAAGTGATTTCTGGCCGGGCACGGTGGCTCACACCTGTAATCCCAACACTTTGGGAGGCAGAGGCGAACAGATCACGAGGTCAGGAGATTGAGACCATCCTAGCTAACGTGGTGAAACCCATCTTTACTAAAAAAAAATACAAAAAAATTAGCCAGATGTAGTGGCGAGCGCCTGTAGCCCCAGCTACTCTGGAGGCTGAGGCAGGACAATGGCATGAACCTGGGAGGCGTAGCTTACAGTGAGTCAAGATTGTGCCACTGCACTCCAACCTGGGTGACAGAGCAAGACTCTGTCTCAAAAAAATAAAATAAAATAAAAAGTGATTTCTGTGGAGTAAAATATAATTAAATCTTTTTTTTTCTTTTCTTTTTTTTTTTTTTTTTTTTTAAGAGTCTGACTCCATGACGCAGGCTGTATTGCAGTGGTGCGATCTCGGCTCACTGCAACCTCCATCCCCTGGATTCAAGCGATTCTCATACCTCAGCCTTCAAGTAGCTGGGATTATAGGCACGTGCCACCATGCCCGGCTAATTTTTGTATTTTTAGTAGAGATAGGGTTTCCCATGTTTGCCAGGCTGGTCTCAAACTCCTGACCTCTAGTGGTCCTCCCACCTCAGCCTCCCAAAGTGCTGGGATTATAGGCATGAGTCGCCACGTCCATCCTAATAAACTCTTACAGGAGAATAAATATATAGTTGAATCTGAGATTTTAGTGATATGTTTAATTTAATATATAGGCATGACATTTTGCTGTCAACCTTGCAGAAATACATTGGGAAAATCCAGACTGTCCAGCAGGTTTGTTTCTAAATTTTGTGTGTAAGTGAATTGTTTTGAGTTGACATGCATTTTTCCACACAGAAGGTGTTTTTCAGAGTGATAGTTTCCAGGCCAACCCATGGAAGTCATATTTTACACATTCTCCAGTTAAATTATAGTGTGATTAAGATTGTTTCATTTATGCCTAATATCTGTTTTATTACTTTTGTAGTTAAAAGGCTTGTTTCCAATTCAGAAATACAAGAGCAAGTATTTCTTTGCTCCAGCAGGAGGAACTGGGACTCCCTTGGCTTCTGAAACCGCCACAGTAGTTCCCACAGCATTGATCCTTTTTAAGTTTTACCTTTGCAGGCATACTTTTCTCCAGAACCTAACTTTGTTTTCTTGGAAACAGTCCAGGGCGTTATGGAAATAATGTATCTAGATGGATCTTCTAAGTCAGTGGTTTACAACTTTTTTCTATTTCAGCAAACCCAAGGAATGTAACAGGTCCCATTAGTAACCATGACTCATGGCAGTGATTAAGGAAGGAGAAGGACATGGTAATCTTTTCAACAGGATTAGAGGAAGAGGAGGGACATGATAAAGTGTGTGTGTGTGTGTGTGTGAGAGAGAGAGAGATATGTAAAGTCCCAGAAATAATTTGAGTTGTCTCCATTTGATAAATTCCCTTAATAGTAGCATTTGTTGTGGAGAGGAGAAAAGATCTGAGATGAGAGGAAAATATTTCTAGATGTAGTAACCATTATCTTAATACCTGTTTGTTTATTGCAAAGGTTAACTGTTCATATCTGGGTAAGAGAAAATAACTCTAGATCCTTCACTTATTCTGAATTTGAAAAATCACACATCAGTTCCTAGACCCATTTTTATGTAATTGGATAGCACTGCCAAATGTTGCTGACAGTTGGAGTGACAACATAAGTAGTCTAAAAGTCATTACTTCTCTACTTTCTTGGTCTCTGAATATTACTTTTATCTTCTCATAATACTAGAAGTAGTATTATTAGAAAAACAGCATTTATTATATAGGGATCCCAGTGTTTTATACCCAAATATACACACTTGTTTGTTTTTCTGTATATGTTACTTTTTTTACTTTCTGTCGATGTAGGTACTGAAAAGTGTATGGATATTAATGGGATTTCAGAGGATTGTTATGATCTCAGAGGACCTATGTTATGATTTCAGAGGACCTATGTTATGATCTCAGAGGACCTATGTTATGATCTCAGAGGACCTATGTTATGATTTCAGAGGACCTATGATCTCAGAAATCCTACTGAGTTTTGTTTGCACTGTGTTTGAAGCCTAGAAACATTTGAAGCCACGTTACAGCAAGAAATTGTAAGAGCTAAATTTTGAGACTTTAGGGATAAGTATCTTACAGATCAAATTCTAATTATTGAGGTTAGTTTGGGCTGAATTCTTTTGAAGCAAAAGTGACACCCAGTGGTGAGATTATCAACTAATCATAAGTATACCAGAAGGAGGGGAGGAGGTGATATTTTAAAAAATCTACAAAATATAGCCAGACCCCATCTCTACAAAAAATGAAAAAACTGTGCATGGTGGCACATGCCTGTAGTCCCAGCTACTTGGAAGGCTGAGGTGGGAGGATCACTTGAGCCCAGGAGTTCAAGATTGCAAAGAGCTGTGATGGCACCAGCCCTCCAGCATGGATGACACAGCAAGACCCTATCTCAGAAAAAAAAAAAAAAAAAAATTAACAAAAAAACCCCAAAACACTACAAAGTAACATTTCATTAGTATTGCAACAGGGTGAATTTTTTTTCTACTGAAATATCTGCCAGATGATGAGTGTGACGATAGTAAATAGTCATTTTACTTTTTAAAATGTGATCTGTGGATTGCGATTTAAGTCATAGCGAAATTGTTAAGGTCAATTCAGTGAATGATTATGACCTAGAGTTGTCGTACTACGTGGGACACTGCCCTAGGAGCTTACAAGTTTACATCAATTAAAATAGAAAAACATCATGTGTAACTTAGAAATACAATTAAAAAGTATGTAAGTGTATATAATTTTAGGACTGGAAGGGATCTTAGCATTCAGATAGCTTTTACAAGTTAGCAAACTAAGAGAGGAAGTACCCAAGAAGATTACTTAACGAGTAAGAATCAAAAGTTGACTAAAATCTACATGTTTCTGTTCTCAGTCTGGTACTCTTTCCACTGCTCTGTTAGGCTTTAATTTCCTGCTTTCTTTGATTCCAAATACTTTACAATTTTTCGCTTAATATAGCTATGGTCCATATGAGTCGTTTCTTGTAACAGAATAATCACTGTAAATTAATTTAACTCATACCCTTTTCCCATTCAAGTTAAAGATAATGCTTCTATTTGACAATTTTAGCTATCAGATTTATACATAAATATAATTCATAAGAGTGCAACAGACTTTTTAGGTTCTTTAATGCCAAAAGTCATAACATTTTTTGCCATAAGACTTAACAAAAGTCACAAATTATGATACCCAGGGCAGAAATAATCCTTTAGAGTTGCTTTCCTGTGAAAAGTTCTTTTTTCCCTCAGGCTGGATAAGATGGTTCACTGCCATCTGTGTTTACTCAGAGCTCCAAGCTCCTAAGCACAGAGATTGTCATTTCTGCTGTTTTTAAGTAGTCTTTGGTGTAAATGATGTTTTGTTGTGTTGATTTGTTTGGAAAAGTTTGACCAGGATCTTGAGTTGGGATGCCCTTCTATGATTGATACATACAGAGAGAATGTATTCCCCCCATCCCCACTGAAGAGAGATCTCTTGAAGCGAACACAGTGAGTTGGATTTTTCTTTTTTCTTGAGGAACCTGGAATGACAACTTGTTATTTTTATTCTAAGGTATATGTCTCTGAAATACTTCTTGGTCAGATACTATTATGAATGTTTTCAAAAATGAGATGAATCATAGTCTTGAAGTTGCAAAATATCTGATTGAATATGTTGTGTGGCCTAGATTATGCTATACACTGTGGGGAAATAGAAGCCGTGATTACTCCTTGACTTTGATAACTATATAATCTTGTTGGAGAAATAAGATAACATGCAAGAAACACCTAAATAATCCCACTAGTCACTCGTGGGTGATTTATGCGGACTCTACAATTTGAGAACCACTGTGCTAGATAGAAAAAAATCTGAAGACAAGGAGACCAGTTAGGAAGATGCTATAGTAAACTTAAAGTGAGGTAAGAAGTCTAAAATTGGGACTTGGAATATAGGAATGAAGGTGAAAGTTGACTGCCAGAGGTATTCCAAAGGAAAAAATAATTGCAGAATATATTGGTAAATAAGAAAGAAAACTATGAAGTATTTTAGCTGTGAGAAGACGTAAGTGGAGTTATTATAATGGATTGAAGAACGTCAGTTGAGTAGAAAGATATGAAACGTATGTCAGATAGGAAATGATGGCAGTACATCCAGGTAGACATGATAACAGGTGTGAACGGAGCCAGGGGAGCCTCCTCTTCCCAGGGAAGTAGTGAGTGAGTGAGTGACCCCGGCGACCCACACTTCTCCTTGGATCTTTGCAACCCACGGGTCAAGAGATCCCCTTATGAGCCCACTCCACCAGGGTCTGCAGCCTGATACACAGAATTACGTGGAGTCTCAGCAATGCAGCCGCTCAGATACACATAGAGCCCTGGGAGCTTTAGATACCCAGGTTTCCCATCAAAAGCAACTGCAACTCCAGCCAAGCGGGATGTTAGACCCCTGTACATACCCCTAGGAAAGAGGCTGAATCCAAGGGATAGAGCAGTGATAGTCTGTAGGCCCCACTACCATGGCACCTTGCAGGATAAGACCCACTGGCTTGGAACTCTAGTCAGCCACTGGTAGCAGTGTTACACCTCTCTGAGGTGGAGCTCCCAGAGGGAGGGATGGGCTGCCATCTTTGCTGTTTTGTAGCGTTAGCTATTGTTGCCTTTAGTGCAGCCACCTGATGGAAAAGTGCCCAAACTGCTTTTTTATGCAGGTCTCGGACCCTGCTTCTCAATGAGTGGGGGATCTCCCGACCAGGGTCACTAGTCACTCTTGTTGGTGTTTTCCACCTGGCAGTGGTTCCAAGCCTCCCTGGGACAGAGTTCCCAGGGGGAGGGATCGGCTGTCATCTTTGATATTTCACATTCTTAGCCGTTGTTGCCTTTGGGCTCTAGGGAGTCTAAGATGGTTAGGGACTGGAGTGGTCCCCTGGTACACAGCTCTAAGGAGAAGTGGCCAGGCTGCTTTCTCATGTGGCTCCTGGATCTCGTTTCTCCTCACTGGGTGGAATCTCCCGACAGGTCTACAACCATACCTCCACCAGTGTTTTCTGGCCAGCAGTAGTTTCAGACCTCCCTGGAATGGATCTCCCAGAGAGAGGGATGGGCTGCCAGCTTTGCTGTTTTGCAGCTTTAGCTCTTTGCCTTTGGGATCTGGAGAGTCCGAAGCAACTCTCGAGGAGACCCCCATCACAGCACAACTGCTCTATGAAAAAGTGGCCAGACTGCTTTTTCACGAGTCCCTAATCCCATTCCTCCTCAGTGGACAGGGCCTTTTGACCAGGGTTTCCAGCCATCTGCACCAGTGTTTTTTGACTGGCAGCAGTTTCAAACCTCCCTGGAACAGAGCTCCCAAAGAGAGGGTGGACCACCACTTCCGCTGTTAAGCAGCCTTAGCTGTTGTCTTCAGGCTTTAGAGAGTCTGAGGTGACTAGGGGCTGGAGTGGACCCCTAGCAAAGCATGGCTGCCCTATGGAAAAAGCCAGATGGCTTTTTTTTGTGGGTCCCTGATTCTGTTACTCCTCACTAGGTGGGATCTCCCAACCAAAGTCTCTAGCCACCTCCTGTTAGTGTGTTCTGCTGGCAACAGGTCTGTGCCTCCCTGGGACAGAGCTCCCAGAGAGAAGGGCAGTCCTCCATCTTTGCTGTTTCACAGACTTCCTTGTTGATATCTTCAGGTACTGGAAAATTCAAGATGAAAAGGGATTGGAGCAGACCCCCAGCATACTGTAGCAGCCCTATGGAAAAGTGGCCAGACTGTTATGTGGGTCCCTGATTCTGTATCTTCTCACTGAGCAGGTCCTTCCAACCTGGATCTCCAGCCATCCCCACCAGGGCCATCAAGCCAGTAGCAGCTCTGTTACTATCTGGGACAGAGCTCCTAGTGGGAGGGATGGGTTGCCATCTTTGCTGTCTTGTAACCCTCACCCTTACTGTCTCCAGGCTCTGGAGAGTCTGCAGGGACCAGGGGCTGGTACGGATGCCCAACACAAAACACCCACCTCCGAAAAGTTGCCAGACTGTTCTCCATGCAAGTCCCAGTCCTCACTTCTCCTCCTTGGGCAGGGTCATCCAACCTGGAACTCTAGCACAACTACCCTGACCTTGGCTGACCACTTCAATCAGAGGCAGCCCAGCAGTTAAAGGAACGCCCCCAAGCAGAGATGGAACTATCAGACAGAAGGAATCAACTGAAGAACTCTAGCAACTCAGATGGTCAGAGTGTCAACTCACATGGCCACTAGTTCTCCAACAAGGGTTCTTAACCAGGCTGAGTTGACTGAAGTGACACAAATAGAAATCAGAATATGGGTAGGCATGAAGATCATCAAGATTCAGGAGAATGGCAAAACCCAATCCAAGGAAACTAAGAATCACAATAAAACAATACAGGCACTGACATATGAAATAGCCAGTATAAAAAAGAACCTAACTGATCTGATAGAGCTGAAAAACACACTATAAGAATGTCACAGTGCGATCACAAGTATTAACAGCAGGAGAGAGACCAAGCTGAATAATCTCAGAACTTGAATACTGGCTCTTTGGAATAAGACAGACAAAAATAAAAAAGAATAGAAAAGAATGAATAAAACCTCCAAGAAATATGAGATTATGTAAAAAGGCCAAATCTACAAATCATTGGCATCCCTGAAAGGGTTGGGGAGAAAGCAAACAACTTAGAAAACACATTTCAGGATATTGTCCAAGAAAACTTCCAGCAGGGACTATAGAGAACAAGATTCTACACAGGAAGATAATCCCCAAGACATATAATCATCAGATTTTCCAAGATCAAAATGAAAGAATATTAAAGGTACTTGGAGAGAAAGGGCAGGTCACCTACAAAGGAAACCCCATCAGGCTAACAGCTGACCTCTCAGCAGGAACCCTTCAAGGCAGAAGAGACTGGGGACCTGTAATCAACATTCTTAAGAAAATCTTCAACCAAGAATTTCATATCTGGCCAAACCTTCCTCAATAAAGGAGAAATAAGATCCTTTTTAGATAAGTAAATGCTGAGGGAGTTTTAGATAAGCAAATGCTTGTAAAATGGAGACCCATCTTACAAGAGATCTTGACAGGAACACTAAATATGGAAAGATGGTTACCATGATTCTGCTGAGAGAGAGCATAAAAAAAAAAAGATAGTTACCAGCCAATACAAAAACACACTTAAGTACACAGATTAGCCACACTATAAAGCAACCACACAAACAAGCCAGCCTAATAACCAGCTAACAACACAATGACAGGATCAAATCCACACATATTAATACTGACCTCGAATATAAATGGGCCAAGTGCCCCCATTTAAAAGGCACAGAATGGTAAACTGGATGAAAAAGCAAGACCCAGTGATATGCTGTCTTCAAGAAACCCGTCTCATATGTGATGACACCCATAGGCTCAAAATAAATGGATGGAGGAACATCTGCCAAGCAAATAGAAATCAGAAAAATGCCGGAGTTGCAATCCTAAGTTCAGACAAAACAGATTTTAAACCAACAAAAATAAAAAAAGACAAGGGATTACATAGTGGTAAAGGGTTCAGTTCAATAAGAAAACCTAACTATCCTAAATATATATGCACCCAACATAGGAGCACCCAGATTTATAAAGCAAGTTCTTAGAGACCTACAAAGAGACTTACACTCCCACAAAATAATAGTGGGAGACTTCCACATTCCACTGACAGTATTAAATCATCAAGGAAGAAAGTTAGCAAAGATATTCAGGACCTGAACTTAACATTGGACCAGATGGATCTGATAGACCTCTACAGAACTTTTCATCCAAAAACAACAGAATATACATTTTTCTCATTGCTGCATGACACATACTCTGAAATTGACCACACAATCAGACATAAAACAATCCTCAGCAAATGCAAAATAACTGAAATACCAAACACACAGCACAATAAAAGTTGAAATCAAGACTAAAAATATAATTGCTCAAAACGATGCAATTACATGGAAGTTAACCTGCTCCTGAATGACTTTTGAGTAAATAATGAAATTAAGGCAGATATCAAGAAGTTATTTGAAACTAAGAGAACAAAGATAAAGCATACCAGAATCTCTGGGACAGCTAAGGTAATGTTATGAAGGAAATATATAGCACCAAATGCCCACATCAGAGAGTTAAAAAGATCCCAAATTAACAACCTAGCAGCACAACTAAATGAATTAGAGGACCAAGAGAAAACCAACCCAAAGCTAGCATTAGAGCTGAACAGAAGGAGATCAAAACATGAACAGCCATTCAAAAGATTAACTAATACAGGAGTTGCATTTTTGGGAAAATTGATAGGCCACTAGATAGACTAATGAAGAAAAATGAGAAGATCCAAATAAACACAATTAGAAATGACAGAGAGGATGTTACCATTGACCCCACAGAAATACAACCAACCATCACAGACAACTATGAACACCTTTCTGCATACAAACTAACAAACAAACAACAAACAAACTAACAAAGCTAGAAGAGATAGATAAATTTCTGGAAACATACACCTTCCCAAGACAGAACCAGGAAGAAGTTGATATCCTGTACAGACCAATAATGAGTTCTGAAATTGAGGCAGTAGTAAATATCTGCCAACCAAAGAAAGCCCAGGACCAGATGGATTCACAGCCAGATTCTACCAAATGTTCAAAGAAGAGCTGGTACTGTTTCTACTTAAACTATTACAAAAAAAAGAGGAGCGGCCGGGCGCGGTGGCTCAAGCCTGTAATCCCAGCACTTTGGGAGGCCGAGGCGGGTGGATCACGAGGTCAGGAGATCGAGACCCTCCTGGCTAACACGGTGAAACCCCGTCTCTACTAAAAATACAAAAAACTAGCTGGGCGCGGTGGCGGGCGCCTGTAGTCCCAGCTACTCGGAGGCTGAGGCGGGAGAATGGCGGGAACCCGGGAGGCGGAGCTTGCAGTGAGCCGAGATCGCGCCACTGCACTCCAGCCTGGGCGACACAGCGAGACTCCGTCTCAAAAAAAAAAAAAAAAAAAAAATAGAGGAGCAGGAAATCCTTCCCAAATCATTCTGTGAAGCCAGCATTGTCTTGATAACAAAACCTGGCAGACACACAACAATGGAGACTTTAGGCCAATATCTTTGATGAACATTGATGCAGAAATACTCAACAAAATACTTGCAAACCGAATCCAGTAGCACATCAAAAACCTAATCTACCATGATCATATAGGTTTTATCTCTGAGATGCAAGGTTGGTTCAACATGTGCAAATCAATAAAGGTGATTCATCACATGAACAGGACTAAAGACAAAAACCACATGTTTATCTCAATAGATGTAGAAAAGGCTTTTGACAAAATTCAACATCCCTTTATATTAAAAACTCAATAAACTAAGTATTGAAGGAATATACTACAAAATGTAAGAACCATCTGTGGCAGACCCACAGCCAACATCATACTGAATGGGCAAGTTATGGAAGCATTCTCCTTGAAAACCAGCACAAGACAATGATACCCTCTCTCGCCACTCCTATTCAACAGAGTATTAGAAGACTGGCCAGAGTAGTTAGGCAAGAGAAAGAAAGAAAGAGAGAGAGGAGAGAGAAGAGGGAGGAGGGAAAGAAAAGGGGCATCCAAATAGGAGGAGAGGAAGTAAAACTATTCCTGTTTGCAATCGACATGATTGTATGTTTAGAAAACACCCAGAGTCTCAATCCGAAAAGCTCCTTCAGCTGATAACTTTAGCAAAGTTTCAAGATACAAAATCAATGTACAAAAATCACTAGCATTCCTGTACACCAACAGCAGCCAAGCTGAGAGCCAATCAGGAACGCAATCCCATTCACGATTGCACAAAAAGAATAAAATATTTAGGAATACAGCTAAACGGGGGTGAACAGTCCCTAAAATGATGATTACAAAACACTGCTTAGACAAATCAGAGATGATACAAATAAATGGAAAAGCTTTCCATGCTCATGGATAGGAAGAATCAATATCATTAAAATGGTCATACTGCCAAAAGCAACTTATTGATTCAGTGCTATTTCTATCACACTACCAATGGCATTCTTCATGGAACTAGAAAAAATACTTTTAAAATTCATATGGAACCAAAAAAGAGTCCAAATAGCCACAGCAATATCCTATGCCAAACAACAACAACAACAAAAATGTGGGCAGCATCATGCTACCTGACTTTATACTATAGGGCAACAATAACCAAAACAGCATGATATTGATACAAAAACAGACACATAGACCAATGGAACAGAATAGAGTAACCAGAATTAAGGCCTCACACCTACAACCACCTGATCTTCAACAAAGCTGACAAAAACAAGCAATGGGAAAAAGGACACCCCATTCATTAAATGGTGCTGGGATAAACGGCCATACGCAGAAGATTGAAACTAGACCTGCTTACACCATATGCAAAAATCAACTCAAGAAGGATTAAAGACTTAGATTAAAATCCAAAACTATAAAAATGCTGGAGGACAACCTAGGCAGTACCATTCAGGACATAGGAACTGGCAAAGATTTCATGGTGAAGATGCCAAAAGCGGCCGGGCGCGGTGGCTCAAGCCTGTAATCCCAGCACTTTGGGAGGCCAAGACGGACGGATCACGAGGTCAGGAGATCGAGACCATCCTGGCTAACACGGTGAAACCCCGTCTCTACTAAAAAATACAAAAAACTAGACAGGTGAGGTGGCGGACGCCTGTAGTCCCCGCTACTCGGGAGGCTGAGGCAGGAGAATGGCGTAAACCCGGGAGGCGGAGCTTGCAGTGAGCTGAGATCCGGTCACTGCACTCCAGCCCGGGTGACAGAGCGAGACTCTGTCTCAAAAAAAAAAAAAAAAAAAGATGCCAAAACCAATCACAACAAAAGCAAAAGTTGATAAATGGGTTCTAATTAAGAGCTTCTGCACAGCAAAAGAAACTGTCAACAGAGTAGACAGGCAACATACAGAATGGGAGAAGACATTTGCAAACTATGCATCTGCATCTGACAAAGGTCTATCCAACATCTAGAAAGAACTTAAATTTACAGGATAAAAACAACTCCAATCAAAAGTAGGCAAAGGAAATGAACAGGTCATTTTCAAAAGAAGACATACATGTGACCAACAAGCATATGAAATAAAGCTCAATATCACTGATCATTAGAGAAATGCACATCAAAGCCACAGTGAGATACCATCTCACACCAGTCAGAATGGCTATTAAAAAACAAAAAAATAACAGATTTTGGCAGGGTTGTGGAGAAAAGGGAATACTTATACATTGTTGGTGGGAGTGTAAATTAGTTCAACCATTGTAGAAAGCAGTGTGGTAATTCCTCGAAGAGCTAAAAACAGAACTACCATTGGACCCAGCAATACCATTACTGTGTAAATATACCCAAAAGATTATAAATCTTTCTGCCATGAAGACACATACATGCATATGTTCATTGCAACACTATTCACAATAGCAAAGACATGAGAACCTAAATGCCCATCAATGGAAGACTGGATAAAGAAAATGTATATATACACCATGGAATACTATACAGCCATAAAAAAGAATGAGATCATGTCCTTTGCCAGGTACATGGATGGAGCAAGAGGCCATTATCCTTAGCAAACTAACACAAGAAAGGAAAACCAAATACTGCATGTTTTCATTCTCGTAAGTGGGAGCTAAATGATGAGAACACGTGGACACAAAAGGGAACAACAAACACTGGGGCCTACTTGAGAGTGGAGCATAGGAGGAAGGAGAGGATCAGAAAAAATAACTTGGGTACTAGGCTTAGTACTTGGGTGATGAAATAATCTATTTACCTATAAAACAAACTTGCACATGAGTTTACCTATAAAACAAACCTGCACATGTACCTCTGAGCGTAAAAAAAGTTTTAAGAATAAAGAAATGGACATAAAGAGTAGAAAGGAAGTTAAAATTATCATTCACAAATGTCACTGCATGCATAAAAGTCAAATCTGTCAAACTGTTAATGTGTATTTTTAAAATTTCTAGATACAAAGTCAAGTAACAAATACCAGTTATTTTTCTTTACACACACAATTAGAAGATATTTAAATGCCATTTACAATAGCATGAAAATACATAAAATACCTAGGAACAAATCCATTGAAAGATGTTTATGCCTTCTACACTGAAATACAAATACTGCTAAGAAAAATTGAAGAATGCCTAAAGGGAAAACTGTACCATGTTCATGACTTGGAAGATTCAATATTAAGGTGTCAGTTCTTCCCAAATTTATCCATAAGTTGAATGCAGTTCTAATCAAGAGCTCAGCAGGTTTATTTGTAGAAATTAGAAAGTAGATTCTAAAATTCATCTGAAAGTACAAAGGACTAGAATAACCAAAGCGATCTTGAAGAACAATAAAGCTAGAGGACTTAAAACTACCAGGTATCAACACCAAATATAAGCTACAGTAATTCAGTGTGGTATTGGCATAAGGATAAACAGGCAAATGGAACAGTAGCAGAAGTAGGTTTACATTAAAGGTACCATTGCATTTTGATAAGGAGGCTTCTTCAAATAGATAGTAGTGAGTCAATTGATTAAACTCAACCTAACCTCACAACATAGATAAAAATGAATAAAGCTTCTAGATGAAAACTTGGGAGAAAATTTTAGGGTCTTGGGATAGTAAAAGTAAGCAGGATGCAAAAAGTTCTTACTATAAAATACATGATTGATGTAATTGATTTTAAATTAAAAGCTTTTTATTAAGGGATACTCTTAATAGAAAATGACACCACAGGCTGGAGAAGGTCAATCTGCAATACATATGTATCTGATACACGATTCATATCTTGAATATATAAAGAACTACAAATCAGTAGGAATCAGGTTACTCAAAAGTTTTAATGGACAAAAAACTAGGATGGACACTTCACAAAGAAGGGATATCCAGATGACTAACATGCATAAGAAAAGGTGCTCAGTACCTTTAGCTATCAGGAAAATGTAAATTAAAACTACGGTGAGATACTGTATTTCACCAAAACAGGATGCAAAAACTAAAAGACTGACCATACCAAGTATTGGCAAAAATGTGGAACAGCTAGAACTCACATATTCCTGGTGAAAATGTAATTGGTAGAACTGCTTTAGAAAACTGGCAGTATCTACTAAAGCTAAAACATGTATACACTATGACACACTCATAGGTGTATACTCAAGAGAATGAGGTACTTACATCTGCCAAAAACTTGTTTAGGAATGTTCATAAAATATGATATCCCCAGACTGGAAACAATTTAAATTTTCATGAACAGGAAAATGGATAAAATGTGGTATATTTGTACAGTGGATGACAGCATTATAGTGAAAAAGAAGTGCTGTGACAATACAACACCCATGGCTTAGTCATATAAAATGCTGAGAAAAAAGTCCAGATACAAAAGAGCATAAATTTATTATTTCTTTCATATGAATGGGTGGATGGATAGACAGATGGACTCCTTAACTACCTATAAATTCATAAATAAATACTTCTGGTGATAAAGGCTAGAAGAGTGGTTCTTTTGCCAGGGTAGACAGGAGCATAAGGAAGCCTTCTGGGATGTTGGAGGATGTGGGACAATCAAAGCATGAGAAAGAATGCTCGTGCAGAGTTATTTGTAATAGTCCCAACTGGAAATAATGCAAATAACCCTTGATGGTATACTGAGTGAATATACTAGACTATGCAGTAATCATAAGTGGAATATAATATGTGGGAATTAATGAAGTATATCTGTAAGTAACAAATCTCACAATGTCGAGTGAAATAAAGCCAGTAATAAAAGAGTAAATACTATGATTGTATGTATATGAGGTTCAAAAATAGGCAAAAGTAAACTATACTTTTGGAAGTAAATTAGTTGGTTACCTTTTCAGAGGATGACAGGCCTAGTGATTGGAAGGGGGAAAGGAAGGGGCCCTTCTGGCATGGCAGTACTCTTGACCTACAAGGGAATCATGCCAGCATTTGTTTTGTGGTTTTTCATTGAGCTTTACATTTATATTCTATTCATTTCTCTATAAGATTATACTTCAGTTAAAAAAGAATTCAAAAACAAATACCTAAAAGGTTTGTAGTGACTAAATGAGTTTTAACATCATAGGTGTTTTTCTATTAAAAAACAAAAGACCTGTGTATAAAAACTGAAAAAAAAAAAAAAACAAACTACTTTTTTCCATATACTCCTTTTGCATTTTACCTGGGCTTTTCCATATTATTTAATCAAACCATACAATATTTACTTAGAAATTTTTTCCTTTATATATTGTAAAGTTTAAATTTTTTCCTTTTAAGATTTAGAAAGGCAACTTTTAAACAAATGCATCCATATCTATCTTAGCTTTCTGATCCTTCAGTTTATTAATTTTGTAGTAATTTATAAATTACAAACATGCTTGTAATTTTTTTTTTCTTTTCTTTTTTTGAAACGGAGTCTTGCTCTTTTGCCAGGCTGGAGTGCAGTGGCGCAATCTCGGCTCACTGCAACCTCCGCCTTCCAGGTTCCAGTGATTGTCCTGCCTCAGCCTCCCGAGTAGTTGGAACTACAGGTGCCCGCCACCACGCCCAGCTAATTTTTGTATTTTTAGTAGAGATGGGTTTTACCATGTTGGTCAGGATGGTCTCGATCTCTTGACCTCGTGATCTCTCTGCCTCGGCCTCCCAAAGTGCTGGAATTACAGGCATGAGCCACTGTGCCCGGCCCCGGCCCCCACCTTTTATTTTTATTTTTTTAAGATGGGTTCTTGAGTGGCACAATCATAGCTAACTGTAGCCTTGAACTCCTAGGCTTAATCCATCCTCCTGCCTCAGCCTCCCAAAGCACTGGGATTACAGGCATGAGCCACTGTTCCTGGCTTAGTTCTCTTAAACACATGCTATCTTCTGGGACAATGGAGAGCTCATTATTTCTTACCAGATGTAAAGGCAGACTTGGTAGTAAAATTTGACTCCTTCCCTTTGTAGATTTTTGTATTTGCAGCAATTATTGATACCAATTTTTTTTGTTTGGCATTCATAATTGTCACATTGAGAATATTAGATAGATCTGTGGTTTATTATCTTTGCAATTTTCAGAAAGAGCCATGTCTACTAATCTTTGTTTCTAGTATTCACTGAAAACATTCATATCTAAATACAGTTTTTGGTGAGTAAAATATTTTCTATATAGTTTTGTTCAAATAAGAGATTATGTATTAACATACTTGTTCATATTTCTCTTTCTCTAGAGAAAATCTCTCCATGAAAACAAATTGAAAAGACTACAACAGAAAGTAGAAGTCTTGGAGGCAAAGAAAGAAGAATTAGAAACAGAAAATCAGGTGTTAAATAGGTAATGTGTTTGTATGTGTATCTACCCCATGTGGTTATTTTGAGGTCATAGAACTTTGTCTCTAAGTATAACGTACCTTCTTTTCTTTTAAAATATACATTTAAAAGAGTTCTAAAACAACTTGATAACTCCTAATGTACTATCCTTTTTTTTTTTTTATCCCCTAACTGTGTTCCTTTAAACCAAAAGGTCTCTATCACATGCCAGGACAGAAAGTGTCACTGGCTTTGGTAGCAAGGAGTGGTGTTAGTTCTTGCTGCTGAGACAAGACAGTTGTAGCTATTGCATAGTTCTGAAAATTGTGGCTACAACTTTGAATCAAAGGTCAGTTTTGGTTTCCTGGTGTGGAGATATTATTGAGCTTTTGTAGTCACATTCAAGCACATCTGATAATCAGGATCATCAGCATTTTTAAAGCAGAGATTTGTCATATTAAGTTGTTGGTAGTGGCATTATATGACACATTTGATTCAAGTTAAGAAAAATCTTTCTAATGGTGAATTAGTGGTAGCCTTCAGCACCTTAGCTATTCAAGTATTAGGTTTTTCTGTAGTGGAAACTGCCTATAACACTGTGCACCGGTGTTCTTGGGTGCAATTATTACCAAAAGGTGAACAATTGTTTTTTAAAGAACATTCTAGAAGTTTCTAGGCTGTAGAATTAATGCTAGCCTTACAATACTCTGTTCCAAAGTAGGAAGCCACCTTTAGTTTATTAATTTGGTAGTAATTTGTAAATTACAAACACGCTTGTAATTCTGAATTTTGTTTCAATTCTTTTTCTTTTTTTTTTAATATGGGGTCTTGGTCTGTTGTCCAGGGTGGAGTGCAGTGGCACAATCATAGCTAACTGTAGCCTCGAACCCCTAGGCTTAATCCATTCTCCTGCCTCAGCCTCCCAAAGCACTGGGATTACAAGCATGAGCCACGATTCCTGGCTCAGTCCTTCTAAAACAGAATTCAACTTACTTTCTCTTCCATAAACATTAATATTGAAACGTTAGCAATTCAAGATTGGCCAGCTGTGGTGCAGATCATCTAGAATTTTGAGTGATTTTGAAATTATATTTGATTACTGGTGTGATTAATGGTTATTGAAAGTCATGTCCAAAAAGATGATGATCTGTGAAGGCCTGAAAAGTTAGCCTTTTTCTCCTTGTTGTTTTTCCTAAAGTTGTGTAGCTTCACCTTTATGATTACCTTTTATAATAGGAAAAACACTAGTTTTTTTCCTATTATAAAACCAATGTTTTTCCTATTCTCACACAGTCAACACAACATTTCTGACACCAGATGTTTGGGGTTTTTTCCTATACATGGAGTAATCAGTTCTCCAGTGGACAAGAGCTAGGTGTCCTATAATTCAGGTCTGATACTGTCTACCTGGATTTAGCATCAGATCCCACAGGTAGAGGGCTCAGTCCCACAAGACTGCCCCCCACTTCAGAATGCAGCCATAAGCCCCAGGTTGTAACCGGTGCTTCTGACTGACTGGCTAAAAATGGCTGTAAATTGGGGTTCCCATGATCTGCTCATCATGTTCAATTAATTTGCTACAGCAGATTACAGAACTCAGGGAAACTTACGTTAACCAGCTTATTAGAAAGGGTATTACAAAAGATACAGATGAGCAGCCAGATGAAAGAGATACATAGGAAAAGGTATGAGGAAGGGGGCGTGCAGTTTCCATGCCCTCTCTGGGCATGCCTGCCTCCAGACACCTCCACATGTTCAGCAATCCAGAAGCTCTCTGACCCCAGCCTTTTGGATTTTTATGGAGGCTTCATTACATAGACATGATTGATTACATCATTGGCCATTGGTGATCAACTCAACCTTTAGCCCTTTACCTTCCCAGATGTCATGTGGTGGTGGGTGGGGTTGGAGAGTGGGGCTGAAAGTTCCAACCCTCTAATCATACCTCAGTCTTTCTGGTGACCTGCCCGATCATCCTGAAGCTATTCAGGGGCCCCCAGCCACCAGTTATCTTATTTATATACAAAAGATACTCTTATCAATGCAGAGTTTCCCAGAGTTTTAGGAGCTATGTGCCAGGAACCAAGGGCAAAAACCAAATATATATTTCTTACTATAATATCACACTGACATTTTAAAAATTAGATTGAACTATGTGAAAATCTCTGTATTTGACCATATTTCACCTATTAAAAATGGCAATTTTGTAAGCTTCAATCTAGCATTTTCTTTACACTTGACCCTTGACAACATGGGCTTGAACTGCATGGATCTACTTATATGCAGATTTTTTTTTCAAGCAAACATGGATAGAAAATATAGTATTCACAGGATGTGAAACCCTCCAGTTCGGAGAACCAACTTTTCCATTATGCAGGTTTCTGCAGGGCTGACTGCAGGACTTGTATGCATAGGCTTTGATATATGAGGGATGTCCTGGAACTAATCCCATGTGTATACTGAGGGATGAACTGTATTTTTATTTGATTCTTTCTGTAAGATAAGGCACTCTTTTGGTTTAGAGTCTCCCTTTAGTTTCAGGATTCATGAATGGGAGTGAGTGGGAGTAGTGAGTACCAAAGTATCAAAAGATTTTAGATCTTTAGCAAATATAACTTTATAATGAGTTGATAGTCTGCAATGCTAATGATTGCTAATGAGTAAGATGTTATGTCATGTTTCTGTTTATCTTTCTAGGTAAACAGATTTTTTATCTATATATTATATATAGATCTCATAATTTAGAAATCCTCTTCCAGTTTAAAATTATATTCTGTGAATCATACTGTGCTTCAGTAGGGTATAACCGTATTAAATAAACATTTTTTCTTTTTAAGACAAAATGTTCCTTTTGAAGACTATACAAGGCTTCAAAAAAGACTAAAAGATATACAGAGAAGACATAATGAATTTCGAAGTCTAATTTTGGTCCCTAACATGCCTCCAACGGCATCTATCAATCCTGTTAGCTTTCAGTCATCAGCCATGGTTCCAAGCATGGAACTACCATTTCCTCCTCATATGCAGGTATGAGCATTTATTTTTGTTTTAGAAAAAAAGTCATACATTTTTGTAGGTTTTTAATGTTTAAATATGGTGATAAAACTCAAATTATCACTTTGGTCAGTGCTCAAAATTCACCACAAAAATGGCATAAACATTTAACACTAGTTTTAACTTCTTCCCTTTCATTTAGCCTAGAAATTTGCTGAATTCAGTTTGAATCATGATCCTTTAGTGATGGTGCTGGGAGTGAAATCTCTTACTGGACAAGAGGAAAGTTGATTGAGTCTTTGAGTAACCTAGAGTTTGTAGCTTATTCATAATGTTAATACTAATTACTACTGAGAATTTACTAACGCAGTGAACTGTGCATGTACCGTGCAATGTCTAATACTAACGAAATATGCTTTGAGGGCAGATATTACTATTTCTAATTCATAGGTAAGGGAACTGATTCAGACTGAAGTGACTTGCATAAGATCATAGCTAATAAGTGACAAAGTTTCAAACCTAAACCTGTTGAATCCAAAACCTGGGCTCTTTCTATTGTATCAGGCCCCTGAGGTATTGAAGGAATCAGATTTGATTCGTTTTCAGAAGATGGAGTATTAATAAGTAATTATGTTTTATAATGTAAGCACAGAAGATTTTAATCACTGAATTGAATCTAAGGCCAAGTGCTTTATTATATAATAACTGCTGTTAAACACCAGTGTTGTTGGAAAGTTGCCATGTAAGTATACCTGGGCCCTGCATTAGTATTTTCTAATTCACTCCCTGGTGAATTTTACACTTAGAGAAGAACAGACTATGGGTTTCGCTTAAGGCTAGAGCCTGAGGCAGAAGAGAAGCAAAATTAGATGGTAGTTTAGCCCATGCTACTGTTTTTAGACTGCTACGGTGGTCAGCATTTCCTTGCCAGATATTATAGGCATATATAAAAGAGGCAGTCCAAGGCTGCTGCCTAACAGTTACTTTTCTACTAGTTTTTTAATAGTTTCTTTTGCTATGCTTTCTCTACATCATTTTAAGGAGGAACAACATCAAAAGGAACTCTCCCTACTTCGCAAAAGACTAGAAGAACTGGAAACAACACAAAGAAAACAACTAGAGGAACTTGGATCTTCTGGAGAATGATGTTCTTGGAGAACAGGCAGATCAAAAGAGGTGAAGTTGGTGACTCAGTAAAACTTGATGTTTTAACCTGTGGCATTTAGATACTTTTTACTGTTTGCCAAAACACTTGAATGTGCCTTAAGAAAAGGTACTTACTACTACATGCTGTATTGTATGACTGTCAGGATTTTAGGATTATACAAGTGAAGCATTACAAGAGAAAGTCTCAGAGATATTTAGAATATTTGACAATGGTTTGAGAATGAAAGGAACTAGAGTCAAGTTTTAAAATTTTTACTTTGTTGAAATTTTTTTTGGCATTTTGAGTGAAATATAACTATCATTAATTCCCTCTTCATCTTTGGGATACTTGGCAATAACAGGGTCCGTACACATCTTCTGGTTTACTATATAAAAAGACAGTTTAAAAGTCAGCATAAAGAAGGTAAAGGTATCTATATTCAAAAGGCTACCTTTTCTAAAAGCTGTGTACACATAATTTATTAAAGAACTTAATATTTTTTTAATCTATATTGTCTTGTGTTTAATTTTACATAAACCATAGAGCATATATTTAGCAATATGACAGTCTACTGACTTTGGCTTTGTTAGAATAGAGAATAAGTGCAAATAATTAAATCATATGACTGTATTAACAAGGAGGCCATTGATTATAAAACTTGAACTCAGGTCCCTTTATAAACATTGTTGGTATTTAACTTTACTTCCCATTACTGTAGCTCTAACCAAATAATTATGTGTTTTGTGTCCCTAAGTATGCTCTCATTTTTTTTTACACCCATTGGAAGCCTTTTTAATGTGACATCTTTTAGAGGAATTCTGCTGGAATAATTTCATGTTAATGAGGCTAAAGCTCAAGTCTCCCAAATTAAGTGGAATGTTCATTATCCCAAGGTGTTCATATTCAAAAGTCCAGGTTGATAGTGGAGGCCAGGATTGTAATTGAGCAGTCCTTAGCACCATTAGCAAGAAACTAGGTTTACTTACTACATAATATAGCTGCTTATTCACAGCATATACAGTGACACCTTGTCTCTGAAAAATAATTTCCATGGAGCCACTTCATAAAAAACCTATTATAACTAGAAAATTGAAAAAAAAAAGACAGTCCACAGTTACATCAAAATGTTTATTTTTTTTGGGTATAGACATTAAAACATTCATCTCCAAGAACAGCTTCAATCAGGTATACAAGAAATAGACTTTAAATCCTAATACAGAAAAGGTAACAGAATTTTTTAAATGCTGCTGTAGACACTAGTGTTAGAAAAAAAAGTTTATAAATGAACTGTTTTGCACCAAAAAAATATGCAAAGAAACTTGAAAATAGAAATTGTTTGCCATTTGTTGCTGTGGTTGCTGTTTAATATAGACCCAGTGACTGATTGTCTTCAGCACACATCTAATTTGGCCATTTACTGCATTTGGCTAATGTGATCCAAAATGTGATCTAGATAGTGCTTTTCACTGGAGGATTGACAAACACGCTACATACATTAGTGAATCTTCATACCACCTCAGTGAGGTAGCTTAGAAATATTATACAGAAATTGAGGCACAAAGAGGTAAGTGACTTGCCCAAAGTTCCCAACAGCACAGTCCCCAGAAGAGGAGGTAACTCTCCACACAGGACTCATGTGTCAGAAAGCTGGACAGGGACACCCTCATGTAGCATTCAGTAAATACTTAGATAAAGCTGTAGCTGATCCTTTGCGTTTTCAGTACCCTAAAGTAGGGGAAGTCTTTTGGGCAACTCTCCTACCCTTGGCTCTCAACTCTCCTACTGTTGTTCTCTTATGAACTCCTTTTGCCTCTTTGAAGACTGTAGCAGCCTTAGATGGGGACCAGACCTCTCACCTTTATTCTGATCTATAACCTATTTGGTAGTTTTGTTTGTTTGAGGTGTGTCCGTTGGACAGACAATGGTCAAAAGCAACAGGATTGGGAAGGTGCCTATCAGGGTAGTAACTGCTTATTTTCTCTGATCAGTTTGTTGAGGTGTCACCTCTCTCATGCTTTTCCAGATAATTCAGGAGCAAAAAGGAATTGCCTTTATCTAAGACAAATTCATATTTAAATCCTAATGCTCCATACAGTGTTGGTAAATGATTTCAAGGAATATGTGATCAATGTTATTTGACTTGAAAAAATTTCTTTCCTAGATGGGGGATTTGGAGCACCAAGGGTAAAAGGTGCCTGCCACAAGAAAAGAGTTGCCAATTATGCTGTTTACTTCTTCTGGTTTAATAGAAGGAAAACACAGTGGTATTAAAACTGGTCATGAGCAGCAAAAATTCAGGAATAAAAAATCAGCACTAAAAAGACTACAGTATAACTGGATAGAGAATTCTTTAAAAAGAAAGGCATGAATAAAATGGGTATTTTAAATTCTTTCTCCTGCGAGGAATACTTTCAAAAAGTACATAGTAAGACTAAGATACCAAGTTGTATACTAATACTTTTCAGGCCTTGGGCCTCAAATATATATATTTATATATAATACTCCAGTGTGAACAGCAATTCGATGAAATGTAAAATGTATCTTTTTTTTTTTTTTAAATCACACACAAGTATTCATAACCACAGGGTTCACCAGAAATCTAAAGCAAGGAGACACTCATATAGAAATGGAGTTACTCTTCCACAGATCGTTCTGATCAAAAGTTTTGAAACAGAAATGAATTAATGATTTTTTTGTAAATATTCAACATGTCCACTATCAAATACATTTAGTACAAAAAAATAGATGGAAAAAAAGGAACATACATTAAGACAGAGTATCTGGTTAAAATGCTGTTCATTTAAATAAAGCCCACTCTCCTTACTTTAGAGCTCCTTGGTGAAATGGAGGTGAGTTTGATGGAGTGCAGTTGATGACCACTGAAAAACACGAGCCCTTTCAACAATGTTGCAACACTGTTAGTTTTTGGTTTAAACACACACACACACTCACAAATGCTAAGTGTACACTACCAAATTCTGCGGTCGGCTTTTCCAAGAACTACTGGGGAAAGTTTCAATGCTGCAAATCCTCGAGGTTGCCCTAACATCCCCACCTTGTTTCCAAATGACTCATTTCACATTTTGTTTTGAGCACTGGCAGTATCCCTTCACAATGCAGAGGTACAGTGTAGCACAAGTGCTACATAGCTGTAGTTTTCAAACAAAACCACTTATATCATTGTGCTTAAGTGGAGACTGTAGTTACAATACTGACATTCGCTTACTGGCCCTGTATTCTCTGTAAACAAGGAGACTGTTTGCAACAACCACTTCAACTCTATTTACAGAAGGGTTCCCACAGTAGACACACAGGCACAATGGTTGGTATGCTTTTTAAAAGCTGTGCATGTGCCTTGGTCTCTTAAAAAGACAGTGCTCAAAGTGGAACCTATGTGCAAACAAGAAATTAACGACACAGAGTAGCTCAAGCAGCCATTTTGCTCCCAAGTCGTCTGAAGAACTTTGCCAGATTAAGCCAGGCCCCAGAGTGCTTACATCCACTTGCATTTCTTCTTTTCATCAAATAAGACTTTTACATGCAAGAGTTGTTTCTGAGCTTCTTCCAGCCCTCGTTCTCTTTCTAGTTTATTTAGAATCTGTTGACAATTAGAACAGTTATTTTAGATATTCTGGTTTTAGCATTACAATTCTGTTTTTTGCATACCTGATGCTATGAGTGGTAAAATCTGTATGAAACAGATGCCAACATTTTCTTCCATCATTTACATACTCACTTTGCAAGTTGTTTTGCTAAGTCCTTATCACAGGATCAACAATACCTTGGCTTAAAATAGAAGCTCGCAAGAAATACCAACTATTTGCTTACAAATATGGGGCCAGGCTTCCAAGGCCCTGCTTTATGCATTATGTCACAGCCATTCCAAGCACAGCAAGCATTCCTGGGCAGCCAACATGCAGGCAAGTATTTCTCCTTAAATGCAGCAGGCAAGGACATCCTGGTCAGAGACAGATCCTTCCCTTCCCTCCCATCTGGGCAGTGTAGTCCCTCCTCTTCCCCTCCCTTCCCCAGTGCTTCCCTTCTCTCCCCTGACCCCTGGAACGAGGGATGCTTATCATGTTTAAGAACTCATTGCCTCTACCCTACCTTAGAGCTTCACTTCATCTTCAAGTAGCAAATGGAATTGGTGAGCTATTCTCACCATTGACATGGATAGCCTGTCCCAGCATGACTGATTGGGGGGGAATCAGGGAAGGGGGAGTTAACATTTGTTTGGAAACAAAGCATCTGATGAATGTGTCTGTGTGAATTTCCAAAGAAAAAAACCCAGATTAAGGAGAATTAATCATAAAGGAGAATGGTTTATTGAAATAGTTGCTTAAGTTAGAAATATGTCATACTTTCATATAACGATTGAATACAGAATCTAGGCGATTTAACAAGCTTAGCTTTCATTTTTAGCAAATTACAATCAAGCATAAGCTGACCCCATTTAATAGGGCCACTACTTACTCATCAAAGTTAACTTGAGTCAGTGTGACTGTAGGCCCCATGAACTCAAATGTACATTCAGGCTGGTCCAAATGTGGGCAGCATGATAAAACTGTAAGAGGAGCAGCCATGTGCAGGGTCTGGCTCAGTGCCAGGATCCCCCATCTCACACAGGCTTCCTGGCTTCCCTTTCTGGCCTTTTGGGATGCCAGAGCTGTTCTGAAACTGATAGAATGCTATAACCACATCCTTGTGCCTGATTCATAGGTTAAAAACAATGTTATTTAAAATCTTACCTCATCAAAATATTTTACGATGTATTTGTAAATTTCTGTCAAGGCCACTTCTTCATTAAATTCATTTTCGTGTTTCTAAAAGAAAGACTTGTTGAGGGATTCTGAAATGACTTAAAGTAACCAAATATAAGCTTATTTCTGCTTTCTAATGTTACCTTAGATTCCTGAGTTAAAAATTCTTCCATTTCTGAGGATGACAATGGAGGCAAATCCCTGATTGCTTTGTAATAAGATTTTACTTCTTCTTTGTAGGTTGGGATATCCTTGGCATAGAGAAGCTTATTAGTTGGTGCTTCCTGGGGGGGGGTGGGGAAAGCAACCATCATCAAAAGAGTGAAAAAAAAAAGGCGGGGGAGGAATTTATAATACACCAATGTAGCTGAACCCCCACCACCAGTTTTACCTCTTGCTAGAAGGCTTCATGCAGTAGGCCTTAAATGTTGTTGACTGAATGACTGACTGCTATCTAGATAGTTCTGGTGAGTCACTGTTATTTTCAGGCAGATTAAATGCTAATATATTCTGCCTTCCTCTCATAAAAGAACTAAAATTATTATTTTTGCATGATTTTGAGTTACTGTAACAATGGAACTTATTTCAATCATAGTTCATTACTAATGGTTGTAAAAAGCCTGAATTAAAACATTTGCTCTCATCCTCACCCACCAGTGAATTTGGCATTTATAAAAGACTTGATTGTAGGTCTGATTGAGCCCTTTATATAACCATGAAAACTGGTAAGTAATTGGCAGTGGCAGATTTTCCAGCTTGTCCCTTTTATTTCATTAGATTATAAAGATCTTCCAGTTTCTTCAAGGGAACACATGGTCATTAGTATTGGTGGCTCTGATGTGTGATTTTGCAAAGGTTCCCTGGCAGTTTGAATGTTTCTACATAATTATAACGTGATATTTAAAAATTAAATATGATTTTATTTTTAAAAGTCATTATTTTTCACAAAACTTTAAAAAATTCTACTCAGGAAAGATAGGTAAGTTAACGATAGGGCTAATGTCCCAGTCCATGAGGCTGAATCAATGCTTGATGAATCATTCTGAAGGATGCCTAGAGACGGAGATATTATTGAGATTTTCTCATTTGTCAAATTTAAGTGGAACCCAGAAATCATGCTATCATTCATTCATTCAGTAAACATTATTAAGCAAGCACTGGAGCAGGCATTGAGAGTACAATGATGAAGACCAGTGACTGCCCTTGAGAAGCTTACAATCTAGTTGCAAAGACAGATTTACAAAGTGCTTACTATGATACAAATAAATAGCAGCAGGAGTTGACAAAAAGAGTTGGATAAATCAGAAATCATAATTCGCTACTTTGTGTGGTTTCAGGCAAGTCTTGTAACCTCCCAGAACATCAATTTTCTCATCTATAAAATGAGGGTAATAATAACTACCTTATTTGGTACTTGTGAGGATTAAGTGAAATGTGTCAAGAACATAATTCATAAATAACTGTTTTTAGTGTGAATAAACATTTAAGTGCCTTTCAGTGTGCTGCATGCTAAGATGAACTTTGTTAGTCAAATGAAGAAAGTACTGTAGGAAATACATTGGGGAAGTTCACAAAGTAGGAGTATTTAGACTGATCGGAGTCTCCTACAGTTTCTGGTCCTCATTAGGAAATTATGTTTGTTGAATGAATAAAATGTTTATGATGAATGAATGGGGAGAATTTTACCTAGACAGAGGGATTGTGAGACAGGAAAGATGAGCAAAGGGGTGTGAGAACAAGTTCATGAAAAGTAAAAGCTGTAGCACAGTGGGTATGTGGAGTGTGCAAGAAAATAACGAGGCCAGCAAAGAGGGCTGAAGCCCATCAGGAAGCACTATGTTGCACTGTGAAGACTTTAGCTGGTAGGTGGTAATGGGAAATATTTGCAATTTTTAAGAAGCAGACTGACAACATCAGATTTATGTTTTAGAAAGATTACCTGAGAGAGAGTGAAAAGGAAAAGTTTAGGGGATAGGTAGACAGCAGGGGCAAGGACCCCAATTAGGAAGCAATTATTATCCCAGTAGGGATGGGATGAAGGGATAACGCTAAGTGATAAGGCTAAGTAAGGAGGAGGGAGGGACAGACATTTGAGACAGAAGTGAGTGGTAAACAATAGTTTGGGGATAGAGGTTGGAAGGAAGAGGAGTGAATCAAAGATAACGTTGAGGATGCTACCTTGAGAGACTAGGCAATGCTAGGGAAGACAAAAGTAAAAACAGGTTTGTTTTGCAGAAATACTGATGATAAAGAGTTTAGATTACGACTGGGAGTCTGAGGCACCTATGGAACATCAGTCTCCATTCCTTCCAGGTACTCTTAAAGTCCTACCCAAGAACTCCTCCTCAGTGTTCAAAGATCTATTAGGCACAGATATTACTCAGTTTCGTATATTTTGGAGCGCTCAAATAAGACCAAAACATCTCTTTCAAAGTTTGCTCTGTGTTTTTATCTTTCTTTGCGTTCTTGGGATCAGCAAAGAAAACCATAGGAAAACAGTACTCATGCTTTGATTAGAAACAGACTGGTATTGTTAGAAATCTCGGGCAAGATTTTCTGTCCCATAAGCAATGTGTTATATTCAAATAGGCATTTTATGTATATTCAAATATAATTGATTTAGGCAAATTTCAATAGTTGCATATTTTGGGTTAACAGTTTATCAGTGTCCATAGAATGTTTTTCTAGGAAACAAAACGCATACTTTGTGATAAAGTTTTTCACAGGAAGAATTCTGCAGTCAGGTGGGGCTAATTGTTTTTCCCTTTTAAAAAATTAGATTTAAAAATAATGAGACAGATTTTAAAGAACAGCAAATTTACAGTGGCCCTTGCTATTTCTTTTTAGCTGGTGTAGTTTAGACCAATTGTTTGTTATTTGAATGCTTATCAGAAAGACAAGTGTGTCAAACTCATAAGACTCATACAGGAAATACTCAAGCTGGACCTTACCTTCCCTAGTTGCTGCTCTGTGAGAGAAAATGCATCCATGAATGCCTGGGCAATCACTGACAAACAGCCGTCTATGTGTGGCGTCTTCTTAATGTCAAAGACAAACTGAGGGTTCTTCAGGATGTTTACCCAGAAGCGAAGAGGAAGGCTGTTCAAAGAGAGAATAATCTCTTTTCAAATAGGGCCACTCATGAAGCCAATGGTCTGTTTATCACAGTTTGTAAACGAGTGTTTTTGTCCTTGTTACTGAAGTATACAACTCTGCTTAGCCAAACAACCGATAGAAGCTCACTTGGAAAGAACAAGAAAAGGTTAACTACCAGAGCTACTGAAGAGGAGGATAGAGGAGGGTAAGTTTGAAAGTGGCCATGGACAAGAATTTTCTCCAGATAGCTCTTGATTATATATATAATCTCTCTCACCTGGATTATTTCCCGTCTCCTGACAGTTTGTTCTCGCCTATCAGCAGTCCTCTCAACACAGAATCAGACTATGTCTCTCCTCTGCTCCAGCCTTCTGAGGCTCTCCATCTCCCTCTGGATAACACCCTGCACGACCTGGCCCTCTGCCCTCCTATCCCATTGCTCCTCACCGCACTCATTTCAACTCTCCTGTACTCCTTGCTGTTCTTCATGTGGGCCAAGCAAGCATGCGCCTCACAACTTGTGCTCTTGGCATCTGTCTGCCTGAAACTTTCTTGCCTCAAGTAGTCTCATGGTTTATGCCCTCTCTTCTTTCAAGACTTGGCTCAAGTGTCACCATCTCTGTGAGGCCTTCTCAGATCACCTAGTCCTGACACATACTAGCCTCCCTTCCTACTTTCTCCATTGCACTCATCATCTGCTAATGTACTACTGTTTACATACTACATTTAGTGTCTGTCCCCAGCTATCAGAATGGGACCTGGACTTTCATCTGTTTTGTTACTATATCTCCAGAACCTAACTGCTTGGCCCATAGTAGGTACTCAAATACCCGAAGATGAACTTGGGACTGGTTCAGAGTCCTTCCATGATCTCCTTTTCAACTCTGGCCTAGCTCATTATCTCCACCATATGCTGCTGGGTCTCCCAATAGCTTTACTGTCCTGGCTGCTGCCCTGCTCAGATGCCATAATCTTCAAGGTGGAATGGTGGCCCTCAACTCCCAGGCTTGATGTGGGAGTGGTTGGGAGTGGCAGGGACTGGACATAAGAGGCTAGAACAGGCTAGGGGCAGTGGCTCACACCTGTAATCTCACTACTTTGGGAGGCTGAAGCAGGAGTATGGCTTGAGTCCAGGAGTTTGAGACCAGCCTGGGCAATGTAGTGAGACCTCATCTCACAAAAAGTTTTAAAAATTAGCTGAGTGCAGTGGCATGCTTGAATTCCAGCTACTTGGGAAGCTGAAGTGGGAGAATTACTTGAGCCCAGTAGGCAGAGGTTGCAGTGAACCGAGATCCCACCACTGCACTCCAGCCTGGGCAACGAGAGTGAGACCCTGTCTCAAAAAAAAGACACTAGAACACAGGAAGAGAAGGGAGCAAGCCAGTGTAGAGAATTGGGATAGATCTGGATTAAATGGGAGATTAGCCCTAGAACTCTGAAACTTCAGCTTTTGATACTCATTTAAAGTGACCTGGCTGCCTTCAGTGCCTGGAAAGCCTTGGGCTTGCACTGAGAAGTTCTACTTCATCATAACGCTGAGTCTTATCTGGCCCATGCACGCAGCATTTCAAAGAGAGATCATGAGCTACATTTCTTTACTGAGGAGGCAAAATTTGGATGTCTTGCCTGTGCTTAAGATAAAATATTAAAATACAAAACAAAATACAGACTTCTGGCTAATTATAGTATCTGAGTACTGCACTTGATAAAATAAAAAACTGTATACAATGAGTATAGACAGTTTGGGACTGCAAAGTAACTGATTAGGAACCAAAAATGGTTTATCATAACATTTTCTCTAATGCAAAAATGATATAAAACCACAAATATTAATTTCTCATTCTTTGCTGGTCAACTTAACATTTGAGACAAAGTCTTTATCATGCACCAAAGATAATAGTTTATCTTCAAGAATAGGATTCTTGGCACAGGAATGGTTTCCTTTATTGTTTAAAAATAGTAACAGAATAAGAAACTACTTTGACATGATAGCTTACCGAGCCCAAAGATTCTGATACAGAGATAAATGAATCCTTCTGTAACTATCTATGTCTTTTTTTTAGTTAATATTCTGTCCCAGATTCTTGAAAACAGGCAATAATCACCTACATTCCCACCTGTTTGTTTTCCAAATATGTACGACGTCAGGATCTGTGATTTTTTTGTTTTCAGCCTGGGCGTCCAAAAAGTCAAAAAAGTATTTTATAGCAAATGGAGCTCTGCTGTTGGGTAAACTCCAAATGCTTCTAAAAAGTTTTTCAAGCACAGAATGAATTGCCACCTGAAAGACAGACAACATCAGATTTGGGAGATTAAAAACTGTGGTAGTGGTTTGGAAAATGTAATAGCAAAATCTAATCCAAATTCAGGGAAAATAATGTGTAAAACAGGGAAAAACAAACTGAAGAGAAAAATGTAAAATTGTCAAATTGAGGCCAGTGCTCACAGTATGGGACAAAAGTCCTGAAAATCCATGCCCAGGTTTAGATTTGGTTCGTAAGCTTCTTGCTGATAACAACACTGTTTAGGCAACTGGGAGGACATCTCAGAAATCTCTAGCAGTTGAAATGTCAGTTGTAGGGCTGTTTACATAAACCAGGAAGCCACGGATATTTGGCTTTTATTAGTTATGTTCAGCCTGGAAAAGCTCAAGTGATGCTGCTCTGTTCCCAGAATTTTTCCTGTTGCATATATTTCTATCATAAGGTTTTATTGTGTACTTTCCAAAGCATTTGAGTATTTTACAAAAGCCAAATAGGCTGAGCTCTATGGGACAGCTGAGAAAATCAAGAGGCTTGGGCTGTCCTCTGCCCACTAAACAAATCTCCTAAGCTCTAAGCAGATTCTTTGTTATAATCTGAAGAAGCATGCCCATAAAGTTACTGGGGCCAAGTGTAGATAATAGCATTTATAGTGCTCATCATTCCAGAGGGGGAGAAAAAAAAGATCACCACAGACTTCTGTTAATTCCACTAAAAGCCAGATAAAGTAAAATTTGCTCCCAGTTTGGTATTCCACCGGCTTTCACATCTGACACTTTTATGTGTGAGCAGAATTCTTAATTTTAAAATGAAAAACAAAAATCAGTAAGATTTACTAGGTTTATAGCCATTGACCCTTCCCATCCTCTTCATTTTATTTGCAATTCAAAAAGGGAGTATTATTGCACATCTATAATAAGTAAACAAAAAGGAATAATTATGCTGTCAACCTAAAAAATAACAATAATAGTGAAATGGTGGGGAAAGATACTGAGAACAATATTAAATCTCTGACTGAAGATACTACAGTACAAATTTGTTAAGTGCTGTTATCTTTGTAGTGTATAAAAAGAAGAACGGGGTAGGAAGTGTTTACAATTTAAACTTTCATTTTGCTTTGCTAGAAGGCACAAGGGATTTGTAACATTTTCACACCTCAGTGGAAATTAAGTCAAACATATCATACACCCCCTAGGTAGCCATAAAGTGCTCCCAGAACAGTAAGTGTACCTTGGTCGACAGCAGCTTTGTCAGATACATTTCTTTTACTTTGAACTTGTGCTTCCCTCGATGTCTCTTTCCTTGCACATCTTGGAATGCTTCCGAATCTGGTAAAATCTGAAGGGAAGACAGCAGAAGCGTTACCCAAGGAGACCATCCATGCTACAGAAGGCATGCAATTCAGCGGTGAGCACAAGAAAGCCTGAACTCACCAGATGGCAGTGGTCATCTGAGTATTCCACATCTGAACGCCAGAGAAAGAGGGAGAGAAAGCAGTCCATTAAAAAAAAGCCAACCATGGGCTAATTGGTCTTCTCATAAAAAGCCCCATTTGTGCTATATACTGAAGTTACTTGAGCTTTTTGACTTGAGCTACATTTTTCCCTCTGCTGCATCTTAAGATCTTAAGAACAGCGTGAAGATGGGACGGGCTAGGGATTGGAGGGGGAAGTGTGTAAAACAGGGAAAAACAGAGATCCCTAGTGATCTCTGATCTCCTGCTGGTAGGAGAGACTCAAGCCTCATTCATTTAACAAATGTACCTAGAGCACCTCCTATGTGCCAGGGACTACTGGGCATATAGCAATGAATAAGACCTAGCTCCCACCCTGATGAAATTTGCATTCTAGCCAATGAGAGACATCAAACTTCTAAGTACACAATTATAATTGTGATAAAGGTTATGAAGGAGAATTATATGCTAGGAAATTATCTAACAAAGAGACTAAATCTAGTCCAGGAGTTTTTGAGGAAGGGATGTTTGAGCTGAATCTAATGAAGAGATAGAGTCAGCTAGGCAAATTGCAGGGAGGCCCAAAGGTAGGAAGGAGGTGACCCTTTCTAGGATCCCAAAGGACAATGAGGTGGTGCTCACAGAGCAAGCCAAGAGTAGTGCAGAGTGAGGAAATGTGGCTGTAAAGGGTAAGGGAATGGTAAATGGAGGGAAGAGAGGAAGTAAAGCATTTGATTTGTTTTAAAGTTGAGAGAGGCTCAGTGGCTCACATCTGTAATCCCAGCACTTTGGGAAGCCAAGGCAGGAGGACTGCCTGAGCCCAGCCTGGACAATATAGCGAGACCTCATTTCTACAAAAAATTGTAAAAATTATCTGAGCATGGTAGCACACTCCTGTAATCCCAGCTACTTGGGAGGCTGAGATGGGAGGATCATTTGAGCCCAGGAGGTTGAGACTTCAGTGAGCCATGATTGCACCACTGCACTCCAGCCTGGGCGATAGCGAGACATTGTCTTAAAGATGAGAGAGACTAGCACATCTTGAAATGCTAATGGAAAATGGGGAGTAGATGGAGAGGGAAAAAAAATACAGGTGAGAAAAGAGATTACTGGTAGTGTAAGGATAGAGAAGGTTGGAAAGGATGATGGAACCCAAAGCACAGGTGAGAGACTGGCCTTGAATGGAAGAAGGTCAGCCCATGAGCATCAAGGAAAAAGGCAGATGCAGGTAAGGTTGGTAGGTTTGGTATTGGCTGTTGAGGGACTTCTGATTTGTTTTCTCTGTAAAGAGTGCAGGGTGAAGTCATCTGCTGAGAGGAGAGCTGTGTGGGTCAAAGCTTTGAGGAGAGAAGGCAGACATTATGGACAACACAGAGATGAGCTGCCCAGAGAAACCCAGTGAGAGCAGGCTGTGTGGAGGGCCCTGATCAAGTTGGGCACCGTGAACTTATAGTGACCCCCAGTGTGCCATTATGTGCCTTTCTTCTGTGGCTCCCTAGCTGTAGGGTCAGGAAAAGATAAATCGTTGGGTTCATCCAGGGTTGGGATTTTGACAGAGGGGCTAATGATAGGACAGAGGTACAGGAGGTTCAGAGTATTAGCAGGATGATAAGATGGTGGCTCTCAGTTGCAATGAATGGGAACTAGTAGCAGTGCTGACTGACTGGAGGGCCCACAAAGAGATCCAAACCTAAGATTCTACTATTCAATCCCCAAATAACAGGCTCTTCAAAAGGCCCAATCTTTGAAACCTAAAAACCACAGCTCTTCCACTTTTCAACACAAAGACACCATCCCCCTTAAGCTGGAATGACAGCAGCTCTGCAAGATGGCTTCACCACAGCCCCATGTAGTGATGGAAGGTGGGTTTCCCCAAAGGAGTCCTACCCAATTATCCTGTCTGTATAATCAGGAGCCCCACATTCTGTTTGCACTGACCAGATGCTCCCTGCTCCTTCTAATAGTGAATCCAGGAGTCAGGAAGCCCTACCTCTGGCTGTGTGTGTGAAAGGAGCGTATCTGGTAGGAGCTCAGAACCTTTCCAAGGGCTGAGAGCTGATTGTCTTGACTGGGGTATAATTTCTCTGGAGACAAACCTGGAACAGGAATTTCCTGCCCCAGGGCTATCAGGGAAGCAGAAAATCACTTTAGAGACCAGCCTATTGACTTTCCCATAAAAGTTCCCCCGTTAGTTGTCTCTCTCCAATTTCTGGGAATTTTGCAAGTGCTATCACAGGAGACTTGGACCTTCTAAGTGGATTATCTTGTTTGTTCAGCACTTGCTGCGGGGCTGTGTGATGATTATCTGTACTCTTCCCTCTCAGTTTGCCAGGGGGATCTCCTCTGTTAGCCCCCATCCTTCTAAAGGGTTGGAAAAAAGCTATGAGATTCTGCCCTGAGCTTAGGGCTATAAAGAGGCAGCCACTTCCTCAGTGCTGGGCAGTCCAGGCCAACCACCATTTATAGTTTCCTTTCCTTCTTGCAGGGATCACATTCTTAGGACTGGAAAGAGATCAAAATGGTTTGTCTCAGCTTTCAGAGAATTACATAGCAACAACTCAATCTCACCTTTGTGATGATACAGCTGAGAGACAAAAAGCAGTACTTTATGAAGCTGGGTGAAAACAAAATGTTACAATATTATATTGGTTACCTGAAGTAAAATTTGCTATCTTCTTAAAGACTTTTATAGTGGATCCATTCGATATCTGAAACCAAAGATAAAAGATATATGAGTTTTCAAAATTTAATGGATTTCTCAGCTTCACCCAGGAATTAGATGGCTGGATGGATCTTACATGCTCTCACTTATTAAATCAAATATTTATCAAGAATTACTAAGTTCTGGGCACTGCGCTGGAGGCTGGGACTAAATGACAAGCAAGACAGTCTCTCTGTCCTCAAGGGGCTCATGGTCCTGTGGAGGAGGCTGATGAGGCCATGGGAGGCAGTAGGGTAGTATGCAGAAGGTGGAGGCCAGGACCCTGTGGGACAGACGGAAGGTGGGTGAGCCCTGGAAGAGGGGAAGACTGAGCTCTGTTAGGACATTCCCCCCAATTCTCAGAGGCCAGGAAAGACCTAGGCCAGTTTCATTTTTTGAGGTTAAAAAATTGTTACTTGCTGTGGACTGAAAGTTTGTGTCTCCTCCAGATTCCTATGTTGAAATGCTAATCCCAGTGTGATGGTATTAGGAGATAGGGCCTTTGGGAGGCTAGGTCATGAGGTTGGAGGCCTCATGATGGGAATAGTGCCCTTATAAGAGACACCAGAGCCGGGCATGGTGCCCCATTCCTGCGATCCCGGCACTTTGGGAGGAAGAAGAGGAGGATCACTCTCAGGAGTTCTGAGACCAGCCTGGGCAACATAGGGAGACCCCTCTCTACAAAAACATATTTAAAAATTAGCTGGGCACATTGGTGCACACCTGTAGTCCCAGCTACCTGGGAGGCTTGGGTGGAGAATCACTTGAGCCCAGAAATTCAAGGCTGCAGTGAGCCCTGACTGTGCCACTCTACTCCAGCCTGGGCGACAGAGTGAGACCTTGTCTCTAAACAGAGGAGGAAAAGGAAGAGACAGCAGAGCTTGCTGGTCCCCTCTGCTTTCCACCACACAAGGATACAAGTCGATGGCTCTCAGCAAACCAGGAGGAGGGTCCTTACCGAGCTACTAGTACTTTGCCCTGACTGTGAACTTCCGGTCTCTGGAACTATTAAGAAAGAAAGGTTAAAGCCACCCAGTCAATGGTATTCTGTTAAAGCAGCCCTAACTGACTATGACACTACTCTATTAAGAAATGCTGAAACAGGTTTTCAGAAATCGTGGTATATAAAGTTGGTGTCCACCCTATGACAGAGCCGTTTCACATGTAGGTCTTTAGTCCACAGAAATAAGTATAAATCCTGATAGGGAGCTATTTGTAATTGTCCCAGACTGGAAACAACTCAAACATCCATCATTAGAATAATTTGGGGCATATTCATACAACAGATTATAAAGCAATGAAAATGAGCAAACTACTGTTACACGCCACATGGGTAAATCTTACCATCATAATGTTGAGCAGAAGAATCTCGACAGAAAAGAAAGTATACTGAATGATTCCATTTACATAGAGCTTGAAAACAAAAAAAACCCAAACGGTCAAAACTATCATGTTAGATATTTGGAGAAGAGAGCAGCGGTAGTGATTAGGAAAGGCCAGAAGAGGGCTTCTATTTTTTGACATGGGTGGTAGTTTCAGGATGTGCTCACTTGGTGATAATTCATCCAGCAGTATGCTTATAATTTTTTTT